>NC_090287.1:43962139-45212139 GCF_037392515.1 Haliotis asinina
TGGTTTGCTTTGTGGGCTATCAGAGTCTGTTTCCTTGGACACTGCCCTTGAGCAGTTAGATGTGGTCTTTGGAAACGTCATGCCTGGCGAGACTCTGATGGAGAAGTTTTATACTGCTCGTCAAGCTGGGACCGAATCAGTGGCTGAGTGAAGTTGTCGTCTCTGCGAGTTGATCTCAAAGATTGAGACATCTGGCACACTCCCTCCTACTGCAGCTACTGGTCTGCTTCGAAGCCGTTTCTGGATGGGTCTTTCTCGTGATGACCTGAAGCAGGCAACTCGTCACCACTTTGATTCGGGTCTAGAATTTAACAAGCTCTTGCTTGCTGTTCGCCGAGTTGAAGAAGAGTTGACATCCCCTCGAGAAGCGCATCTGATGCAATCATCTTCATCGCAGCCAACAAGCCAGCAGATGGATGATGTGATTTCTCGCTTAAAGGAACTGAGTAAGGATCTTAGAGTCCTAGGGGAAAGGGTAAAGACATTGGAAAACCATGCCCATGGCAATTCTCAACATAAAACATTGACAAAACAAAACAGTTACATAAATAAGTCCAAACCCTCTGGGAATTCCTCTTCTCGTTCCCACACTACTTCCTCAGGTCCTTCTATTGGTTCCTCTGGTCCTGTTACTGGTTCATCTGGTTATTCAGGTTCTTTAGCTACCTCACAACCAACTTCCAGTCAGACATATTGCTTTGATTGTGGGGCTCCTGGTGTTAAAAGAGGGCATTATGGTTGTTCTTTAAACTCCTAAGAGTTCAAACTATGGAGCGAGTGTTGGACTCTGAAAATAGCTCCAATCCAATGCCGTCAAATCTTGTGGGACCATCTAATGTAGCTACTGTGGAAGTTGAAGGTATTTCCTGTAGTGTTCTCTTGGACACGGGATCCCAGATCTCGAGCATGTCGGAAGCCTTCCATCAGCAGAATCTCAAACATCTTCCTATTCTGGACCTTGAGTCACTTTTAGATCTAAAAGGTGCTGGGGATTGTAAGCTACCCTATCTTGGGTATGTTAATACAGTCATTGATGTTCCAAGTGACTTTCTTGGTGAAGCTGTACAGGTACCCTCCCCTATTCTCATCGTACCTACAACACAATATCACCACAAAGTGCCCTTAGTTCTTGGTACCAATGTTATGGATTATGCTTGCCGTTTACTGGGTTCACCTATTTCGAGTTTATCCTCGCCAGCATGGACTCGGGCACGTCAGTGGCTTGTTAATTCTCAGGCTGATCTTGATCGTGTTGAAAGTGTGCGAACAACATGTTCAATTACTATCCCTGCCTTCTGCAATCAGATTGTTACTGGTATTTGCAGGGGTAAGCCACCACAAAAAGGAAAACACTTCTTAGCCTCTCCTTCTCCTACACTTCCTGGTTCTCTTAACCTTGTTAATGGTATTGTGAACTTTAAGTCCAGTCAGTCAACAACTAGGGTTAAGGTTGAAGTCGCGAATCCTTCTTCTAAAGCAATCACCATTCCATCCAAGACAGTTCTTTGCTGCTTGGAGCAAGTTGATTTGCTTGAAGGTCTTCCATCCGATGATGGGCCGACTATTCCTGGATCTCCCGAACCACTTACTTTGTTCAATCTATCTTCTCTTTCTTCGTCTTATACCCCGGAACAAATCTCCCAGTTGAAGTCTCTCCTATCTGAGTTTGAGGATGTTTTTAGTAAGTCTGATTTAGATATGGGACACACAGACTTAGTGACACATAGGATTGAGCTCACAGACGAACAACCATTTAAGGAAAGACATCGTCGCATTCCGCCTTCTATGTATCAAGAGGTTAGGGATCATCTTAGACAAATGTTAGATGCTAAGGTCATACGCCCTTCTACAAGTCCCTATGCTTCTCCTGTGGTACTCGTACGCAAGAAAGATTCCTCTCTGAGATTTTGCATTGATTTTAGAGAATTGAACAAGCGCACCATTCGCGATTCATATGCTCTACCAAGGATAGAGGAGACCCTTGATGCACTACATGGCGCTCGGTACTTTTCGTGTCTTGATTTAAAGTCAGGATACTGGCAAGTAGAAGTTGCAGAAGAGCACAAACCTCGTACCGCCTTTACAGTAGGTCCGTTAGGATTTTACGAGTGTAATTCGATGCCTTTTGGTCTCACAAATGCTCCAGCAACTTTCCAGCGTCTCATGGAACGGTGTATGGGCGATATGCATCTCCTGCAATGCCTAATTTATCTCGATGACGTCATTGTGTTTTCTAAGACCTTTGACGAGCATCTGGATCGATTACGAGCAATCTTTCAGCGATTGCGTGAGAATGGCCTCAAGTTAAAACCCTCGAAGTGCCAATTCTTGCAGACCTCAGTGAAATATCTGGGTCACATCATTTCTGAGGATGGCATCACTACAGATCCTGAGAAAATTGCAACCCTTCAGACGTGGCCAGTTCCACAAAATGTAGACAATGTTCGTCGTTTCTTGGGTTTCTCAGGATATTACCGGCGTTTTGTTCCTGATTATGCCAAAATTGCCAAACCTCTCACAAATATGTTAGCTGGACTTTGTGGAAAGAAATCCAGCAAGAGTAAGACAGATATGCAGTGGAGTTGGGGTCCACAGCAACAGACTGCCTTCAGTGAACTTGTGAGCAAGCTCAGCAGCGCTCCTGTTTTGGCATATGCCGACTTTACTCGTCCCTTCGAATTGCATATTGATGCTAGCAGTGAAGGCCTTGGTGCAATTTTATATCAGACGCAGGAGGGTAACAAACGAGTGATAGCCTATGCTAGCCGAGGACTGTCTCGGTCAGAGCGCAATTATTCAGCGCACAAATTAGAGTTTCTTGCTCTCAAATGGGCCGTTACAAAAAAATTCCATGATTATTTGTACGGTAACCATTTCACTGTGTGGACTGATAACAACCCCCTGACTTATGTTCTGACCTCTGCAAAATTGGATGCCTGTGGTCATCGCTGGCTCGCTGCCCTCGGAGCCTATGACTTTTCCATTGAATATATTCCAGGTTCAAAGAACAGAGATGCTGATGCATTGTCCAGACTGCCACGTGAGGTAATAGATATAAAGTCAGTTTCTGCTATCTGTAACTTGCAGACAACACCTTTCATGGAGACTTTATCAATCACAGACGACGTGTTGTGCCATATGACCTCTGTTGGCGATGTCAATTTTTCTGATATTGGAGCAGATTCCAAAATGCTGACATTCCAGCAAGCGGATCCTTCAATCTGCATGATTGTAGAGCTTCTTCGCCGTGGTGACCGTCCCTCCATAGAAACGATTAAATCGTTTGACCGTGAGTCGGCCAACATTTTACGTCAGTGGAATTCACTTCGCCTAGTAAACAACCTTCTAGTACGACAGCAGGGTAATGGTGACGACCCCTACTTTCAGACAATTGTTCCCAACCTCAGCGTGAGACGATAATCACACATCTTCATGATGGAATGGGTCATCTCGGTAGGGATCGGACTGTAGCACTTCTCCGTACCAGGTTCTATTGGCCTGGAATGCTGGGAAATGTGGAGAATCATATCCAGAGTTGTCAGCGCTGCATTCTCAGGAAAGCTCCCAATTTGACAGAAAGAGCACCTCTTGTTAATGTTCAGACGTCCCAACCAATGGAATTGGTCTGTATGGACTATCTTTCGCTTGAACCATCCACAGGTGGATATGAAAATATCCTCGTGATATCTGATCACTTCACGAAATACGCCGTTGCCATACCTACTCGAAATCAGACTGCAAGGACAACTGCAAAGGCACTGTTTGAGAACTTTATTGTTCATTATGGTGCGCCGGGCAGACTGCATTCTGATCAGGGGCGTAATTTTGAGAGTGATGTGATTAAGCAGCTCTGCAACATTATGGGCATTAAGAAGTCGCATACCACGCCTTACCACCCGATGGGGAACGGCTTGGTTGAACGGTTTAACCGCACGCTTCTGGGAATGCTGGGTACTTTGCATGACCATGAAAAGGCAAGGTGGAAAGATCACCTATCTCATCTGGTCCATGCCTACAACAGCACAGTTCACGAATCAACCGGGTATTCTCCTTTCTACCTCATGTTTGGTAGAAATCCCCGATTACCTGTCGACGTTGCATTAGGTTTACCCTTGGCCACCACATCTCCATCCACTTATACGCAGTTTGCTGCTGATTTGAAGCGCAGATTGAATTCTGCATATGAGCTGGCATTATCAAACCTTGACAGGGCCCGAACTAAACAGCGGAAAGCTTACAACCTGAAAGCTCGTGGTGCAACAGTCAAGGTTGGAGATGTAGTGTTGGTTCGCAACGTTGGCATTCGAGGTAAACAAAAGCTTGCAAATCGATGGGAAGAAGATTTCTACGTCGTGGAAGAGCAACCGAATGTAGGCATTCCAGTTTTTAAAGTCCGTAAGGAAGGGACCGCTGAATGTCGTGTTCTCCACCGCAACATGTTTCTCCCAATCGGAACTGATGGGAAACCACTTCCCAAACCACGTGGTACTTCGCCACAGTTAAATGTGTCAGACACATCGGTTGAATTGTCTCATTCACCTCTGGAGTTATCCTCGCCCGAACAGGATGTGGGAGTCTGCAACACTTCCGAGGCTGACACTTCAACAACTCAGTCTGACACATCCCTACAATTTCAAGATCAGCACAATCAGGCATTATCGCCGATATCACCCACACCAGTGCCTTCTGATTTGATAACACCTGGATCTGGCCCCTCTGGGGTACGTCGGCCACAGCGCACCCGTTTCAAACCGAAATGGATGAAGGATGGTCAGTGGGAGATCAAGCAGAATGTTGTCTGGGTCTGATTACCATTTGTACTGCTAGCCAGTCTTCTGATTACCAGTTTTCTGGTTTGTGATGTATTTGTTATATTCACCTTTACTATACTGATCAGACTGATTAGTTAATGGCGAGGACGCCATTTCCCAAAGGGGGGGTGAATGTAGCAGTGTTATATATATTCGTAAAACTCATAAGTTCAATCATAATTCATCATGATCATGATCATTATCAAATCAAACATCATATTTCATAAACATCATTATCTGTTCCATGTTGTCTTAGTCTTTGCCGTTGAATGCCGCCTCTATAACATCTTCACCTTTTCCTTCTGTTTCCTGGAGCCCTGTCAACAGGGATTTCCCTTAATTTCCTCTCTATTCTTAGCCAGGTAACCCATTCTTTGGGATTTTCCCTTTTCTATTTATAGGTCACATCAAAGACTTCCTTTGATGTGCTACCTACTTCCTTATTGGCTATTGTGTCCTCTGACCTCTTACTTCCTTTGGCCACCTGTTTTCCACCTCACTCCACTTGCTGTTGTTGAGCTGGAAACATATTTCCCTTCCTCAGGTATGGCCATTTTTCTATCTGTTTCCATCTGCCTCTATATTTCATAATTCTCTATCAAAAGGTGCAAAATGTCCTTCAAATAATAAAAGTATAATAACAAAAGTATTATTTAATTGATAATCATATTTATTGAGTTAAAAATATTAAATTATAAAACTGGTGTATATTTAAACATGGCTGATGCCATGTGCTCAAAGTTTATTCCATAGTGCAATATCTTTTACCTGGTCTCTGATACCTTAGATAATATATTTAGCATAACTTACTGTGATATTTAAAACTATTTAATATTTGTTAAAAATTATTTACTTGGTTAAAGATTTTATCACTCCACTTGCTGTTGTTGAGCTGGAAACATATTTCCCTTCCTCAGGTTGGCTCAACAACAGCCTCATCCAGCATTGCAATAAATCATATTATCATCATCATCATTGTCTGTCCTCTTGAGTCACAGCCCAGAGCCGAACCATACAAGCACGGCTACACAAGCATCTCCCAAACATGTGGTATGAAGAACACACAACTGTCAAATGACACATCTCAATACTGTGTGTATTGACCATGTGAACAGCCATGCAAGCCCCAAGGCTGCCAGACATTGATAAGCGCAACCTGGAGCGATTCCAAAGCTTGCTGACGACGATGTACTGATCTTGACATTGTGATCCCACACAAGGTGCTCCTGCACATGGATGGCCTTGGACACTTACTGTTGCCCATTCATGCAACCTCAAAACAGTCGTCTGGTGGACGTGGAAGTAATAAACAACATCAGTGATTTGAAAACGTGGGATTCAAACCTAAACATCAGAGCTGTGCATTTCTTAACCATTTGTTTTTACTATATTGTTGTTTTAGGAACAGCAGCATGTCTAAAACGGTATTAATGTAGAAAATACAATATGTGTTTTTAAAGTGTCAGTACAGAAAATAATTACCTAAAAGTTTAGTACTATTGTCCAGTTAACTAATTCTACCCAAAAGTCAGTTATACAGGAGTTGCTCGCTACCTATAGGCATTAAACATTCTCTCAAGGGGTGTAGCTTCAAAGTACCCAACAACCGAATGTGGTATTCTGGCTAACACAACACAGAGAGAATGTTTGTGCTATAGTTATGAACAATCACATATATTGTCTGTAATTACTAGTAAACTTACCCCTGGATTGTACAAGGTACACCAACCCAGAAATACTATTTCTCACCTCCCCACTGTATATTTTCACAGAATCTGCACAGAGGGAAAATATGAACTCTTATCCTGTAAATTCAAAGAGCAAGTCAAGGGAGGTAATCATAAATAGCAGGGGAGCTGCCTTACTACAGCAGGATGCCATGATTAAGTGGACTTGACTTTGAAAGTAATGCAAATGGTCCAACCACTAAAAAATTGACTTAGCTTTCTTTACTTCTATACTGCAATCCCTGTCTTGCACAATAAGCGAGGACTACCAAAATAAGGAGAATATGCATAAATGAATTAAGGGAACAAATGTTTTTGAATTGTCTGCAACAGCTACCACTCAGCATCTTCACATTTGTGGTTAATTGTATGGAATAATCAGCAATAACTTTTTGCATGTAATTATTGTTTATACTTTTGTGAATTTTGTATTTTATTCATTTTGAGGCAGTTTTTGATGCAAAAACATTTCCCCAGCCTAATACAGTCTTGTCATGTCTTGTCTTGTCTTGTGTGACAAATTTTGAAACATGTTTTTCTATTTTTAAGGTTCATAGTGATTGATGGTTCCATGACGGAAGTGCCTCGACCCAGTATATATGGAGCCTATCATCACATAGAGCTGACTGAGCCAACTGATATTGTACGAAAGGAGACAAAGAGTCAAGATAAAGATGTGAAGAAATGGGAAGAAGAGAACAAGAAAACAAACTTGAGCAGTCTCAGTCATCCCCAGAGACAAGTGTATGATGTTGTTGGGCCCGTGTGTGAGAGTACCGATTTCCTTGGCAAAGATCGATTGTTACCAGAACCACATAATGGCTGTGGTTTGGCTATATTTGATGTTGGTGCCTATTGCAGTAGTATGTCATCAAACTATAACTTGAGGGTGAGTCCAAGAAATTTGTCTTTTTGGTAAATAATGGTTACTCTTTGCTGCACTGAAGTAGCATGAATCATACCATGCTTTAACGTGTAGTGTTCCCCCTAAGGTTCAGAGAGGGCAGGGTAAATTCATGGAAAAGGGCACTTCATAACCTCAAAGGGCATGTTGGTGAGGATTATTTAAAAAACAACAAAATGTATAATTTCAATTCTTAAGTTCGTTTTTACTCTTCTCAGTTTGTATGTTAAGATTAGAATTTGAAAAAAGCATTTCAAATCTGGAAAATACACACTCGTCATAGTAAACGACTGCCATTGATGCGAAAAAGGGCAGGGCGCAAAATAAAAAGGGCAGGGTGCAAAAGTTAAAGGGCAGGGTGCTGCACCCTCCTAAATGTGCCTAGGGGGAACACTAATTGGCCTGTGATAATAAAAAAATGAATACTTTGATCTTTGCTGAAGCCATTCCACAGGTCATTGTAATATGTAGCAGTGTAACTTATTGTTTAGCAATTCAGTTAAGATTCACTTTAAGATAAGATTGGATGTTAAGTTTGGATTGCTGGATTAAGTTTGTTGTTTGGAATGCATGATTTATTCATCTTGCGTTATATTCCTGGCCAGTGTGATGATCCTGCTTTCTCCCTAAGCTTACACTGGAATATTGACCCCTCACTGCTACTTTCTCTACCCACATGTTTCGCGTGGAAACATCATTCTCTTAACATGTGCTATTAATTAGCATTCATAGTGATGGTTCTATCACAGCTGGCCAAGAGGTAGGCAAGGTAGGCAAGGCAAACAAGATGGCTGCTGAACCTAGCAATGGGATGAAAAGCACAGCCAGCATAGAGTTTTGGCATTTGATTCCATGCAGAACAATTGTTTTTCTAATGTGGTGGATATCTCACAGAACCAGCATGGTCAAGTTATATTGATATCTACAAAACAGTTTAGCGTTAATCTTTTATGAGATCTTTGTTCTACACGGGTAAGGAAGGCTTGAATAATTTGCTGTCTGCCTTGTTCTCTCATCTTCGCTGATGTCAGCAGTTTTCCCGATTCTTGGTTCAGATCTCTTCTTTCATGCAGTGGTATTTGGCGAGTTCGTCTAACACTAGACAGAATTCTTCCCCAGAGATTTTACTGTACCTGAGCGCCAACGATAAGTGATCATCGAACATGTTCAGCTTGGCTTCAACTAGAACTCTACCCCCTCCAGTCCCAACACCCTGGCAGCTATTTCTAACCTGGGGATGACGGGGGTAGCCACAATGGTCGATAATAAACAAATGCTGGCACCACCGAGATCACGGCTAGTGGCCACAAGCACAGTGTCTGTCCTGCCAATGACAGGATTGATGGCTCACTTGTATGAAATCCAGACAAAATCAATCCAGCATTTCGGGCACTTGAGTCACTTCACCCATGGCCTATACAAAACACATTTCGAGGATGCTGTAAGTAAGGAAATAAGCTTCAACTGGTCCTCTGTCAAGCACTGATGAATATACTTTATGCTGATGAAGTGCCTATGCTCAGATAAATGAACGTAGTCAAGTAGAATGAGAGGCTGTATAAGAACCATGAAGCCCTCACAGCTTGTGGTTGGGGTTCTTCCTGTTGTATATAAAAACAACAATGTTTATAATGATGGCAGTCATAATCATTTTTTGTAACCCTATCAGTTTATTTTCGGGTTTCAGATGGGTGACTAACATATAACCTGTTTGATCTGATAATGTTGATACATACACCATCTTTTCATAAAACCATCCCGTAGAACCCCACTATTTTTTACTTTGGTGACCTAACCATCCTCATCACTGACAAGATAGGGGTAGGTCAGGACAAGATAAATAATAATGCAGCACATTTGAGATTCGATGATGACTTCTAGTCGGGTGTACACATTGTTTTGTAAGTACAATACGTATATGGCGTTTTCCATACTGGGTTGATTGAATCCTCGTGTGTCCCTGAGATAGGACAAAGCAATGGTGGTCCTTTGATTTGGGTTTGAAATGTTGCCCATGGTTACAATGTTGTCCATGGTCGAACATTATCTGTAATTGATTTTTCATCAATCTTTGATTGAAGTATTTGAGGCTGATAAAGTATAGATCATCATACAAGTAAATGCTCGAGAGATGAATGGATGATTTTGTTTCACTGTGGAACCCCATCGAGGTTGGCTAAGGGTGTCGATCCTGGTTGTAAGATGATACGACAATGTTGGATTTGGTGTCTGTCATCCAAGCTTAACGACAGTCCATTCAAAAGTAGTCATGACACTGGAGCGTTTATGAGATAGACTTCTGTGACAAGTATGGTGTGTAATTCAAAGTTTGAATGAAAAAAATACTGTTGGTAATGAGGTATGTTGTGCAAGATAAAATTCGCATAATCATTTCCTGGAACTAAGGCCATCCGTATTTATTTCTGTGTTTCTCATCTCCCAACCAATCCAAATTTTCTGGCCAATGAAACAAAAAAACATTTTTATTTCACAAATTGAAATCGCCGACATCAGTAATTTCAGCCTGATCAAACCTCAAACTGACAGCACATGTCTTATGCGTGATGGGAACTGTACATATTACTAAACACTTAGAGATAGTTAAGCAGCAAATAGCCTTCACCATCACTGATGATGTTCACACTGGTGATATAGCCAATGATACAAAGTCTAATGTCCTGAAATATTTGACTGCTTATATTGCAAGAATGAATTGCAAAATGGCCATTCGAAGTGAGGTGGAATCAGCTGATAGTTTTCAGATCATGTTGACACGTTTTCAGATCATGTTGACATTTTGCAGTTGGTAATTTAAGCTTGGACCCAGATATCTGAATATCACACATGACGGCAGTGTATTTTCATTGCAAATGTACTGAAATCTTTATCGTATTATGCCAATTAGACTGAAAGGAAGAAGGTAAACATGTTTTTCCTTTTTTTTTTTAAATTTTTTCGCCCCCCTGCCCCTTGTCAGCACCATTTTGGACATGAGCGATTTAAAAAAAATGTGGATGGCCTAACATGTTACCCCTGTGTCCTTGTATTCACGTTACTTGTACAGTATTGTCTCTCGATGGACTGAAAGATGTGAGAAGGATCCTGTTGTTCATTATTTCCGGAGACGTAATCATGTTGCAAAGATATGTGGGATAAAGCGATGGTGATGTTGAGCAGCAACTCAGGTTCTTTGAAATCTGCCAGTTATCCTCGCTCGTACATGTGTTTTGTAAGTGCAGGATGTACAAGGCGCTGATGCAAACATGTTCTAACATCTTGGGCAAAGGGACGGCTTACACGTCCCAGAAACAGTTTGAGGATACCGTCAAGTCTTCATTTGACTGGCAGGTGCAATCCAAAGCTAGCAAGACACCTGGCTCCAGGTGACATGCAACTGTGGATCAATAAAGTGGTGGGCTACAACAATGGAGTCATCATTGCAACCAGCAAAACCCCGATATCAATGTGAGTAACGTCGCACCACCCATGAAATGGTGTGAAATGGGAATCATCGCCCCACCCCAACACCAGAAGCGGCAAACCCACAACAGCAGCAGCAGCCTCATCCTCCGCACATGCAGGCTAACAATCAGTCATATATCGATGGTAAAATGGCACTTGTGGTCGGTGGGATCACAGTCGTGTTGAGTCTCATTTGGTTGAAAATTCCTTAGCGGCAATGTACACCAGACTCGCAATGCCACCACCCACAGGTTTAGACCCAGCCACATGACCGTTTTCAACAAGAATCCTAACAGCCAGGAGATGATGTTCCCTAAAATGCCAGACAGAGTTTCGGCAGCTTTGCTGGCCAGTCTGTGTGATTTCAAATGTTTTTTAATCCAATCTCTGATGTCACTTTTGGTGTTACGCGATGGGATGGGATGGGTGTGCCACCACCTCCACTGCCACCACCGCCCATCAGCGAGATGACCATGTCAATATGATGGTTACCATCCTGGACCTCCTCAGCACAGTTCCCGAACATCTCTCACTTGTGTTTTCTACAAGGACGGCATCAAGCCCCTTGATACTAATTGGAAACTAATTCTAATTGGAAAGAACAGGTTCTTCTTGTCGAATTCTTCTCTAATGATATTGGCATGATATTTGGACTCGAAAAATTGGCACAGTCAGGCTTGTAAGGCCCATCATCAGGGCCCTTGCACTCTGTACACACAGCCCAGACATGAAATGGTGACTTCTCCCAGGAAATGCTGCCTAGCTGAACCCACCAATAACTTTTCGGAGAACATGAAGGCGCCCCATCACTGCAGCCATCTGCATTTCCAAGGGTGTCTGAAGTGTTGTGCTCCCGGTGGAAAACCTAGGCATGCTCCTGATCTGCACCAAGAGATCAGGAGGTACCAAACCAGGGGCATCAAGAACAAAGGGGAGCCTGACGAAAGTGTACTTGGGATGCAAGCGAGACATAATGTCTGCATATTTAACATGCCATGCCATCATGTCTTTCAAGATATACTGTTTGTGCCAAGGAAGGGCATCCACTGACAAGGTGTTGGACAGTCTCTGTAAATTCATTGCAAAGACAACATTTGATGGATATTGTTTCTTATAGAATCACATTATGGCAATTGTGAGTGGGAAGTAACTGGTCCTGAGCAGCAAAAAGGAAGCCCTCACTTTCACATTTGAGACCAGCCGACTGTTCCACACACTGCATGTACACATGATGCAATGGCTTCTCAGAAAGCTTCTCCACAAATGACCATCTCTGGGCAGACTTGGTGAATGACTTCACCTGGTTTACTTCCATTGCTGTATTGTCCAGCAATACATCAACAAAATCAACCTCAAATTTCACATTGTGTCCTACAGCCCTAGCACACTAGAAAAAACTGGAATTCTGTGGTTTCATTAAGAGTTTTGACATGCATCACCAAAGGATCATCTGATGAATAAATTTGTGCAAAAACACACAGTAAACTTCTGTCGTGAAAAGCCTCCACATTAATCAAACCCCAGCCTCCAGAATTGATTGGAATATAGAGACAGTTAAGAGAGGTACAAGGGTGGTTGGCTCAGTTTTCAGACATGTTCCTTCTGGTCAGGCGGTCAATACCCTGGATGTCAACTACTCCAAAGGAATTGGAAAGGACTGTCACAGCAAAAGCAGTTTGTCTTGAATCTGGGCAATTGGAACGTGTCTTGAACTTGCATTCCAAGATGGGTATAGGCCTGATTTACCAGAAGATGCTAAATAACTCCTCCCCCTTGTAACTTGACTGTGAGATGATCAGATGAGGAAGACTAGGGGGATACCTTAGCCAACTATTTTGTCGTTGAGGCCTTGTGAAACGAACGTATGGAGTCTAAATATCCACCTAAGTTTGAGGGATCTCCTCCTTTAGGTGGTGCTAACAAGTTAAGGGCCTTCTCTGAGTTGTGCGATGATCCCATAGGTGAGATCTGATTTGGCATGCTTTTCTAAATTGAAATGAATCGCAAAGGTTTGTCTCTGTTGTGAGTGATGTCGGCGAAGTATGTATCCTGGAAAATTTACCAGAAAATACAGTCTTACACAGTGCTTGAAGACTATGCACAGCAATTTTCAGCATGAGTGCCAGGTCTGTAACAAATAGTAGTATAAACAATGGTGGTTCTGGCTCACCCCATACAACCCATGATATGAAAACCTATTCTTCCCTCACTCATCTTAATTACAAACCCCATAACACAACAACTTTTCATCACCCATGTAGAAAGTACCATGTTGGAGTATGGGACTAGTTTAAAATATTGACTTCAGCGAAACAGTTTAACGCCCGCGCAGGCTAGCAGCAGGTGTAAAGCTCTCACATTTTTCACAAATTTCCAAGTTTATTGGTACCATATCGCCACAAAATTGAACAGCATGTGGTGCATGATATTCTACAAAGCATGGCCAAGTTTCATGGATCTATATCAGTTCAGAAGATAATGATATTAGGTGTAACTTTGGTGGCTTTCTGCATAGTGTGGAGAAATTTTGAAGCCGGCTTGGGATCACTCACCTGCCAGGGACTTGTCTATTGTTGTGAAACTGGCCACTGGCAGCTTACCTTATCACACCTACACATCTGGAGAGTGCAAGAAGTTCAAATTAAATACCACTAGACATATTCAACCAAGACTATGGAAACATCTGAAACAACTCGGAATTGCAAATGTGTGTTATTCTAAGCATGGATCTAGAAGAGGTAAGTGCATACGTTATCCTAAACCTAATGCCAAAGCAACCTACAGTTGAAATCCTAAACCTCAAACTTTTAACCTCTGCCTTCTAAATACACAATCTGTCCAAAACAAGGCACTTACTTTGCATGACCAAATGCTTGAGCACGATTATGACATTTTCTTGCTTACAGAGACTTGCCTGAAAGATCATGACCAGTCTGTACTGGCAGAACTTCTCCCGGAAGGGTATGATATCTTACAGGCTAACAGACTCACTGGGAGGTGTCGCTGTACTTTTTAAAAGCACTTTCAAATCTAACCTTATTAACATCAAATCACGGAAAACATTTGATCTTATTTATTCAGCTTTCAATCTGATGAATGACTCTGTGCGGATGATATCTATTTATCGCCCTCCTACATCAAGAAAATGTAAGGCCACTTTTGATGACTTCCTAAATGAGTTCTCTGATGTTTTGGAACAAGTTGTGACAGATCAAGTCATATAGTAATTCTTGGCGACTTCAACATTCACGTCGATGTGGAAAAAAATTCCCAAGCACAACGTTTCAATGACTTGCTTACTTTGTACAATCTCCGCCAGCTGGTTACAGAACCCACTCACAGATGTGGTCATACTCTGGACCTCGTCATAACCCATGAATCTGACACTTTACTCCAAGTCATAGATGTAACCAACAGATTTATCTCTGATCACTTTACTGTAGACTGTACCTTCAACATCAGGAAACCTGACCACCACCTTAAATCTGTAACCTATAGGAAAACCACAACCATTGATGTATCTGAGTTCTCTTTGGACATAATGACTAATATTGATTACTGCGTTGATGGTGATGTCGAATCAAAGGTCTCATGACTTGAAACTTCCCTTACCAACATACTTGACAAACATGCACTTAAGAAAAATAGAACTTTTGTTGTCAGACCAAATACTCAGTGGTACAGTGATGACGTCAGGGCGAAGAAACAAATTGTTGCAGGGTGGAAAAAATCTGGAGAAAAAGCAAGCTTGAAGTGCATCGGCAGCTCTACAAACAAGCCTGCAATGAACTGAATTCCATGTTGGCTTCAGCAAAGGCTGCGTTTGTTCAAAACACCATAACTCAAAATAAACACAACTATAAGGAGCTACACAGCATCCTTGGTAAACTTCTACATAGTTCCCATTGACGTATGTGAGTTCTCTTTGGACATAATGACTAATATTGATTACTGCATTGATGGTGATGTCAAATCAAAGGTCTCACGACTTGAAACTTCCCTTACCAACATACTTGACAAACATGCACTTAAGAAAAATAGAACTTTTGTTGTCAGACCAAATACTCAGTGGTACAGTGATGACGTCAGGGCAAAGAAACAAATTGTCGCAGGGTGGAAAAAATCTGGAGAAAAAGCAAGCTTGAAGTGCATCGGCAGCTCTATAAACAAGCCTGCAATGAACTGAATTCCATGTGAGCTTCAGCAAAGACTGCGTTTGTTCAAAACACCATAACTCAAAATAAACACAACTATAAGGAGCTACACAGCATCCTTGGTAAACTTCTACATAGTTCCCACGAACAGAGGCTCCCGTCTCACACAGATGAACTTGAAATTGCCATCAGGTGTGCATTTTTCTTCAGTAACAAAATCAAGAAAGTCAGAGCCAATATTCAGTCAAATACCATGTTACCACATGGATCTGAAATGACGTTTCAGGGTAAGCCACTGGAACAATTAACACCAACTTCTTTCGATGAGGTTCGTTGCATCATTAAAGGTTCTCCATCGAAGTCATCTTCCCTGGACACTATCCCTACATGGCTTGTGAAAGAGTGTAGTGATGCTTTGTGCCGTATTAGCTTGACATCATCAATATGTCTCTTGACTCAGGAAGAGTTCCATCCACTTTCAAACACGCTCATGTCATACCAATTCTCAAGAAATCAAATCTTGACACTAATGTCCTGAAAAACTATCGAGGAGGATCAAACCTTGCATTTCTCTCTAAGTACCTTGTAAAGGTAGTTACCTCTAGGATTAAAACACATCTTGCAGACCATAATCTTCAGGAATCTTTCCAGTCCATCTTACAAGACTAGCCACAGCACAGAGACAGCTTTGGTCCGTGTCTACAATGACATAGTAGAAGCTATGGACAGGAAGCAAATAACTTTGTTCGTCCTGCTTGATCTGTCATCTGCATTCGACACAATCGACCATGGCATTCTGTTTCAAAGACTTAAGAACTTGGGTATCACAGGAACATCTCTCTTGTGGATTCAGTCTTACTTGTCAGATCATACACAGTCGGTCAGGATTGGTGAGACGTTATCAGAGACACACAACGTTGAGTATGGGGTCCCACAGGGATCTGTTCTGGGCCCACTGCTATTCAGTTTATATATCCTCCCTCTTGGTCAGATCATCAGGAGCTATTCACTGTATTAACATCTTTACGCTGACAACAATCAACTGTACCTCTCAGTTGCCCCTGCTGCTGTAGGAAATGCCATCAAAACAGTTGAAGCCTGCCTTGCAGATGTCCATTCTTGGATGAGTTCTAACTTCCGTACACTCAACGATGAAAAAATGGAGTTCCTAATACTGGGCACTCGCCATCAGCTTGCAAAACTGAATCCAAAGCCTACTATCAAAGTTGGAGCATGTTCTCTCAGTGACACCCCAAAGGCCAGAAACCTAGGAGTAATTTTCCAGTCAACCATAACCATGGAAGACCATGTCAGCTCTGTCTGCAGAAGCTGCTATTTTCATATACACAATATTGGAAAAATCAGATACCTTATGATTTTGGACACCATCAAACTTCTTGTGCAAACTCTTATCATTAGCTGCCTTGACTACTGTAACTCTCTTCTTGTCAACCTCCCAAAAAAGATTTTATCATGTCTACAAAGAGTACAAAATTCTGCTGTGAGATTGATTACACGTAAACAACGCCCTGACCACATCACTCCAATTCTGGAATCCCTCCATTGGTTGCCTGTCCAACATTGTATCTCCTATAAAATCCTGTTACTGACTCACCAAGCCCTCTACAGGGATAAGAGCCCTAAATACCTCAAAGAGCTCATCAACATTTACAAGCCATCTAGACATCTATGCTCCTCTGAACAGTTCCTCCAGTCACATCCAGTATCCACAAGCAAAACAGGTGGTAGAGCCTTCTCCACTGTTGCACAACGCCTTGCCATCAGAACTCAAAGCCACCAACTGTGATTCCACTTTTAAAAGCTTGATCAAAACCCTTATGTTCAGAATCACTTACAGTAGTTAATCATTTTCACATCACTCTATTGACTCCTACATAACTACACATGCGCCAGTGAGCAACTAGACAGATGGATACCAGGCGCTATACAAGAGCATTATTATTATTATATTAGTAGTGTATCTTCTATTATGTTGTTTGTTTTTGTAACAAAAGTTTGTGGAACTTGTTGTATCCCTTGTTTTATATATTATTTTTCCTCGTCCTCACTTATTGCAGAATGTTTTTTATGACGAATCTCTTCTTCCAGTTATTGTATTTTTATAGTTCACCTAGTATCAAATGAAACTCTTCTTCTGAGATTTTATTGTCATTGATTGCGGTGGAAATATAATCTTTTGTTGTGTTTAACTTTGCCTCACCAAGGATTCTAATTTCATTGTGTTTCTTTGCTTTACGATTCAATTTGCGGGATACAAATTTAAATATCGTCCCAGCTGTTTCTGTAACTATAGCTGCTAATTCAAGACCTAACACCACAGGTGCGGCTATGATGGTTGTCAACAACCCAACTCCTACTGCTCCTAATCCCATGCTAGTTGCCATTAGTGTGGTGTCAGCTCCATCTATGTAGTTTAAAGCTCTATATTATTTATGTAGTGATGCTCGAATATCACGCTCTGGTTCTGGCTGTCGTTTTATTTCACATATCTGTTTAGGTCGAAACCCCTCTACACTCCCTTTTACATTTCCCCCTTCATCTAGGGCTGGATATAGTCCCATTCTGTGTGTCTATAATTATCTGACATTTAATTTTTGATTAATATATTTAGAACTTATGAGGTTAAGATTATCGTACAGATAAATGGATGAAATATTAATAGGTATGTTTTTATCTACAATACAAACCCCATCGGGGCTTATTAATGGCTCATAGCCACGGCAACGTTTATTCTCATGTCTTTTAAACCAAATTATTCTCAGTCCATCTAAAAGTATCCTTGGCTCGGAAATCTCTGCGAGATATATGTCTATAATTAATGTGTTTTTTGGTTTCATACCATAATTTGAATCTGAAAAAAATTCACGGTGGTAATTCAAGCTGACTGGAGCTAACATGTTACCAGTGTGACCTGGTATTCGTAATACTTGTATAGTATTATCTTTTAAGGGATTAAAGGATGTGAGAAGTATCCTGTTGTTAGTAATTTGGGAAACAAAATCATTTTGATTAAAAAAGATGTAAGGGTTGGTTAGTGTGATTTTAATTAACCATTCAAGCTCTGTAAAATCTGCTAGTGGCATTCATTCGTATGCGTCGTCGTTAAAGTGTAGGAGGTATGGGGTGTCTTCTTCACCAGGTGAATTGAATCGCTTTGTGTCACCTAGATCACTGAGTGTTACATTGGAGTGATTGCTTACCGTTGTTTATATAACTGTTAGAAAACAGTTTCCAATTGTTTTTCTGATAATAAAGCATGCGTAAACTTCAAACTAATAAAATTTATGTGATCGGATAGCAAAATCTTGGTTAGAGATATAGTGTCTTCTAAGTTAACACGTACACCTTGCAGGCTTGTCCATGATTCATGCATCACCCGCACATAAATAGAGCAAACTTGATTCTCTTTTTTTTTCCTAAGCAAGTTTGATTCCCTTCACGATCTCAAGAGCTTGAAATCTTGCTTGACTTAAATAGACCTGTATGGCCAGTGTTGAATTCTCCATGAGTTTTACCATTAGGTCAGCCACACTGTTGAATTCAGTCACCAACTGTAATCCATCATTCTCCCCGGGTTTACCCGATAGCATGTGGCCTGCTATACTCAAGACTGGTTTAAAGAATACATTGCACCTCTGTAATGGGACGTAAGCTACGAGCAGGGTTCCGTTGTTTATGACTTTCTTTAGGTAGTGGTCTTTGTTTTCTGTAAAAACATATGGTGAACTAAGTGTTATGTTGAGAAGCCAATCGATTCAAGATGGTAACATCACCCACTTGTTATCGTCAGTGAGCATTAGATAGTATGGTTAGGTTTGTTCAACATTCATTCTTTCAATGTCTTCTAAATCGAGTAATTTACCACCAAATGATGGGTATATTGTCCATTCATCCTCGTCGTTTCAAACTATATCATATCGTTTGTTGCTGATAGATCATGATGTATCTAGGTTAAAAGTACTACCAGAATCACCACTGAAGCTGGGAACTTCAAAGTGTTTGTAAATGTTGTTCATTAGCTTAAAAGCGTATATTTTGCCATCTATTCCTGAGTCATCAAACCCTCTAGTACCACCTAGGTCTGATAAACCTACATTAATGCAATTTTTTGTTCGCATTCCTGGTCCTTGATTACTAGTCATTTTTGTATATATAGTGTTACGCTTAAGTATCCTATATTTATATTATTATTTTTTATGTCTAAAATTGATATTTTTAATTAAAAAATATTTCGATTTATCAATTTTTTATACTGTCTCCATGAAAATGACTCAGTTTGTCCATCATTGTATTTTTCTGTTTTAACCGGGACAGCCCTCAACAACGTGGAAAGACTTTCATGTTTTATGTTATCTGTTGCACTAAGCTGATCGAGATGAACATATAGCTCTCGGGATGGAACTAGATCTGGTACTTTCCTACCGGTGACTGTACTATTAGGTTTTATTTCTTCTGATGGTAATCCTAGTATATTCGCCAATAGTCGGCCTAGTCTCAGTTTGTTTACACTGTTGTTAATCAACACCACTGTTCCGTTTGAGTCATTTATTTCAAGTTCAGCTCCTAAGGGTTTGAAAATTTCATCGTTGAGAGAACATACGCTGTAGTATCCATCAGCTATTAGGTGTCTTGCTCCGCTAACAAACATCTATGATGTTTGTCCATTGTGGGTAGTAGGTTATATCGCATAGTGCTATTTTGAGTTGACCAGACATGTTATCAATAGCGTGTGTAAGTTGAACGGCCTCACCGCTCTTTATATCTGGAAGAGTAATGTACTTATTATTACATTTATATATTATACAATAATAATATGTATAAACCCGAAGTACATTACCCCAAAAACATAATCTTAGTTGATGTGGATGGTTCGTATTTCAAAACCCAGTTTGTAGATGTGTTTGGAATGTATAAGGTATTAGTCACTGATGAGAAATCTGTCCATGCATGTTTCAATAATCTGATGCAGTTTTGACAGAACCAACTCAATTTCGCAATATGGTGCGCTACGACTGAGTGCGGTCTGACGTTGACAGACACTAGGCACGATGCCTTGTGTAAATCAGTTTTCATGTTTTATGTATATTACCAGATTAGACGTATCCTCAAAGATCAGCGCTCCACTTCCTCAGGACAAGGCGTGGAATGTAACAAACAACCCATATGATAGACGGGCGAAAGAATTTGGAATGAATTCGGAATTGATCGTAAGACCGATTGGCGTTTACCATGTCTAAACCATCGTTTAGGAATTCCTTACAGTGATGAGCTCTCGGTAAAAGCATTCAGAAAAGATTTACTAACAAACTTTATGAAACGGGAAATTTTTTTCATGCCTTAGATGATATTGTTCCTAAACCTACCAGATATGGACCAAAACCAGTGAAAGATGCCAGTGATGATTTAGTGAAACGAGGTATACTTAGGCAGGACTTTGCTCTGTCGAGCAATGAATGGAGAGATGATCGTATGAATTTTAAAGGCGATGTTGCTTTCACTATCCAAAAAGTTGAGCAGCGGAAGATGATTGGAAAATATTTATGCTGGATATGTCAAATGGATACACTCGCACTGGTATTATCCGTTGAAATGATTCTATTAGAACTTATGTGTGGGCTATTCTCGGGGCTCAATCACAGTACCATAGGTAGTGGAACCGCTTATGACTCGTAGAAACAGCTTGTGGCTAATATATAATATGTAATATGCTATCGGATCACCAGTAGATCTACCTAGAGCTATAAAATGATACCAGGACACTTTGCAATATGCCAGATCAAAAGTCGTTTGGTGTGGGATTATACATGGCTCCGAGTGATATGAGAATCAATAAAATAATGGGTTACAACAATGAAATAATCATCGCTACGGACGATCAAAAATTGGGTGTTAACACCGACGTCAACGTCTCCCACGTACAACCATCAACGCATACTGGTGAAATGGGTATAATAGCATCACCACAAGAGCCAAGGGTTAAACCAGGGGTATCCCCCACAGTATCCCCAACCGTGCAGGCGTCCAATCAGCAGCATATTGATAGTAAAACAGCATTGGTTGTCGGAGGTGTGGCACCCGTGGCGAGCCACCTCCTCGTGGTGGGTGCTGGGTAACGCCAAGAGCTCGCCGACATCCCCGTAGTGGACCCGGGAGGATATTTGGTCCACCAACCCGTTTGCCGTGGGTTGCAGCCCTGTGTCGGCGGAGGAGGGGATCCTGGTGGTTGAGAGCAATAGGAGCTTGCAACCGTGTTCCTGTTGCTCAATACACCACTTTGGCCCTGACTTCGCCTAGACGGGTGGTCGAATAGGCCCGGTTCGACCAATCGGCTGGTCATGCCAAGCCCTGTGCATGGGGCATTATTATATTTATCAATGCACATATATCATTTGGAATCGTTGTAAATTTGGACTTGACTATATAATCTAAAACATTTTGAATTTGAAGTATGTTGTTCTGTAATTTGCCTAGAGTCCTATGCCAGAAGGTGGTGGCTCATGGGCCAATCTGGTAGAATTATTAATCTCTTAATTCTTCTGCTGGAGTATATCATCCGGGTATCCTTGGTGCAGCAAGCTGGAGGCCCGCTTGCTTTAGCATTGTCCTTGTGATACTCCATGGTGGGTGGGGAGCTCGGATGATGAATCATATGACACCAATCATGGCTTATGAAATACCCCCCAAAAAAACCAAACGTCCACTTGAAATTGATCCCGTTGATACTTCTCATAGACCGTCTCTATCGATTGAGTATTGGCCACGTTTCCTCGTTATTGAGACTCCGGACAAGACACCATTGAAGTTGAACCCTTTCGCAGTATCTAAGGGCATTCAAGGTATTGCTGGGGATGTCAAGAACATTAGACGCTTGCGTTCGGGTGCATTACTAATAGAGTGTGGCAAGAAACAGCAGACAACCAATCTGATGAACATTGAATCTTTTGTGGGCATTCCGGTCATGGTCTCTGCTCACAAGACCTTGAACACAAGTAAAGGTATCGTCAGAGATCGTGATCGGTTGTTTGCTGACATGTCCGAGCTTGATATAGCATGCGAAATGAAGGATCAAGGTGTGCTGTATGTGAAGCGCTTTTCCACCCGAAAAAACAATGAAACAATCCAAACAAATACCTATCTGTTTTCTTTTTCATTGCCAAATGCTCCCAAATCAGTAAAGGCGGGTTACTGCAATATCCAAGTTGAAACCTACATCCCCAACCCGCTCAGGTGTTTTAAATGTCAGAAATATGGACACGGTGTATCTACCTGCACATTGTCTGTTGTGTGTGCTCACTGTGGTGAGAAGACACACACAACAGAAGATTGTGACAGTGACTTTAAAAAATGCACTAACTGCTCTGGCGACCATTCATCTTCGTCAAAACAGTGTCCAATATGGAAAGGGCAAATGGCGATTAACAAAATAAAGTTCACCCAAAATATCTCTTTTTCTGAGGCAAAGAAACTGGTGAAGAGATCTGACCTTCTAGAAAGTTATGCTACAATAGCAAAATCATCATCTGAATCCAACTCTAAAATAACAAAATCATCCACAGGATGCCAAACTACCTTGACTTGGGTCAGTTCCGACTCCCCACAGGTTTTATACCCTGCTATATCATCCCAGACTGAGGAATCACTTCCTACTACATCAAAGTCCTCTGATCATAAGTCATCTTCACAGTCACGCTCTGAGTCTCATTCAACAGCTGATAGACAACAAATTGTTAAAACTAAACCCAAACCTAAGTCTGATGCTTCAAAGCAACAAAGTGGCAGAGCTCCTAAGGGGTCACAAAATAAAATTCAATTGTTTAATAAATATGGGTCTCTTGAAGATATGGACGTTTCTGAAAACGTCCATTCTAGGGCACATAGCTTGTCGCCCTCCAAAAGAGTGCAGGGTAGATCCCAAAAAAATCCCCCCAAAAGATAGTTTATTCCAATAATATTGTACAATGGAACTGCAGAGGTTTGAGGACTAATTTACATGAATTACAGCTATTAGTCCAAGATTTCACACCTTCAGCGTTATGTCTCCAAGAGACATATTTAAAACAAACAGATGCATTTGACCTTCGCCATTTTAATGCATATCATTCTTTTTCACCTCCGGGTGATAGAGCCACTGGCGGGTCATCCGTTCTAGTCAGACAAAACGTTATTCAAAGCCCTGTATCACTCAATACTAATATGCAGGCTGTTGCTGTGAGAATTACTTTACATGTAGCGTTTACGCTATGCTCGCTGTATATTTCGCCGTCTTCGACGTTTGCCAAAACTGATCTGCAAGCTCTCTATGACCAACTCCCGAAGCCCTGTATTATAATGGGAGATTTAAATGGGCACAACCCTCTCTGGGGTAGTGTAAATATAAACGCTAAAGGTAAGTTGTTGGAGGACTTCTGTTCTGACAACGATTTATGTATTTATAATGATGGCTCCAATACGTATTTACACCCTGGGACAGCGACCTATTCTGCTTTTGACCTGTCACTCACAAATTCAGAACTACTTAATGAATTCGAATGGTCAGTCCATGATGACCTCTGTGGAAGTGACCATTTTCCTACTATATTAAAAGCTGTAACTCCATCCGATGTTCCTCCATCATCAAGACGGAATTTTAAAGAGGCTAACTGGACTTTATATGAAACACTGTGTGCTGAAAAGCTTAAACCTGAACGTTTTACTGACGTTCCTGATGCTATTAAATGTTTTTCTGATGAATTGAACTCCATAGCTGATGAGTGTATACCAAAGTCCTCTGCAGTTCCACACATAAGAAAACCATGGTTCAACGATGAATGCAAACAAGCTAGGAAGGCAAGGAAAAAAGCAGAACATTATTTCCGTCGCCATCCTATGGTGCATAATTTGAATAAATTTAAAATTTTAAATGCTAAAGCACGGCGTACTTTTAAACAGAACAAACGCCAATCTTGGCAAAATTATATATCTAAAATAAATTCTCGGACACCCATGTCCAAGGTATGGAATATGGTCCAGAAAATTAAAGGTAAAGGTACTAAATCTACTGTCAATCATCTTAAACATGGAGATCAAGTACTTACCGATAAATCAGATATCGCAAATAAACTGGGTGAAACCCTTGCTAAACACTCTTCCTCTTCTAATTATTTACCTAAATTCCAGCAGTATCAAAAACAACAAGAAAAGAAAACTATTAATTTCAACTCAGATAATGGGGAAGATTATAATGAAACTTTTTCTATTCATGAGCTCCATACTGCTCTTGATCAAGCTCATGATACTGCTACAGGAGCTGATAACATACATTATCAACTCCTGAAGCACTTACCAGAATCCTGCCTAGAAACTCTCCTAAATATTTTTGATGATATTTGGACATCGGGTAACTTTCCTTCATCATGGCGTGACGCCATAGTAGTACCCATACCTAAACCTGGACGTGATCATACCGATCCATCCAATTATCGTCCGATTTCGTTAACTAGCTGTGTTTGCAAGACCATGGAACGCATGATAAATAATCGACTTGTTTGGTACTTGGAAACAAATAACCTTATAACTGATATACAGTGTGGTTTCCGTAAAAACAGAAGTACTGTCGATCACTTAGTGCAACTGGAATCATTTGTTAAAAATGCACTGATTAATAATCAACATGCTGTGTCTATCTTTTTTGATCTTGAGAAGGCATATGACACAACCTGGAAATATGGTATTTTAAGAGATTTACATGACTTCGGCTTGCGAGGTCGTTTGCCTCAATTTATTGCCAACTTTTTAAATAACAGACAGTTTCAAGTTCGAGTGGGTTCTACCCTGTCTGATCATTACAATCAGGATCAGGGTGTTCCACAAGGCAGTATTCTGTCTGTCACACTTTTTAGCATCAAGATAAATAGTTTATCAAAAGTTTTAAACGATTCAATTGATGGATCGTTATTTGTGGATGATTTTAATATTTCTTGTCGTGGGAAAAATATGCATACCATTGAACGGCAACTGCAGCTTTGTTTAAACAAAATAAATAAATGGTGTCTTGAAAACGGCTTCAAATTTTCTAAATCGAAAACTAACTGCATACATTTTTGTCGTAGATATAAACCCCATAAAGATCCTGAACTGTCTCTAGATGGGACGCCCATTAAAGTTGTGAAGGAAGCCAAGTTCTTGGGTCTAATCTTTGATTCACATTTAACTTTTTTACCACATATTAAATCACTTAAAACTAAATGCCTGAAAGCACTTGACTTGTTGAAAGTTGTTTCAAATTCAAAATGGGGAGGGGATCAAGCTACCCTTCTCCATCTCTATCGATCACTAGTTCGTTCTAAACTTGATTATGGCTCAATCGTTTACGGGGGAGCCTGCAAAAGCAATCTTAAACTTCTTGATCCTGTCCATCATCAAGGTCTGAGACTTTGTCTTGGATCTTTTAGAACTTCACCTATTGACAGTCTCTATGTTGAGGCTGATGAACCTTCTCTTGAGCAGCGCCGTATAAAGTTAGCTTTACAATACATTACTAAATTATACTCTAATCATTCTAACCCTGCATATAACTGTGTTTTCAATCCCCTTTATGAGGATTTATATAACAAAAAGTCTTCTCTTGTCCCGCCTCTGGGACATAGAATTACACCTTTTCTTTCTGCTGCTGGGATTCAGCTGGAAAACATAGCTCCCTCCCGTCTTCTTTCTTCTACTCCCTGGCAGTTGGTCAGGCCTCAAGTAGACCTAACATTGACCACATTTAAAAAATCAGAGACTAATGAATTACAATATAAGCAAAAATATAATCAATTAAAACATAAATATAGCAATTATAAATCCTTATTTACAGATGGGTCCAAGGATGGTGGCGCTGTGGCTTGTGCCACTGTCATTGGATCCAGAACAATATCTTCTAGATTACCAGTTAGTAGTTCTATTTTCACAGCTGAAGCTAACGCCATATTAACAGCTCTCAAATATATTCAAAGACACCCTAAACGTAAACAATATATAATCTATTCAGACTCTCTTTCTTGTCTCCAGGCGATTAAAAATTTATCATGTAAACATTCACTTTTAATTGACATTATTGAATTGTATAATAATCTTGCTACTGGCCAATACGACATCGTCTTCTGTTGGTTACCCAGCCATGTAGGCATTTCAGGGAACACAATGGCCGATCTTGCTGCCAAGGCAGCACTCAACAAATCTGTGACACCGCTTCTTATTCCCTACAGTGATTACAAAGCTAACATTAGATCTTTTATCCGTGATCTGATGCAAAAGAAGTGGGACACCCAAGTGGGTATAAATAAATTACATGAGATAAAACCTTACATTGGTTATACCCACTTGGGTTGTCAATCCAGATTTGAAGAGGTCATACTACGACGATGTCGTATTGGCCACACTAGATATACTCATGCATACCTGTTGAAAGGTGAGGATCCTCGATTTTGCATCCCTTGTGATGAGAGAGTCACGGTCAAGCATATTCTGCTTGACTGTGTTGAATTCTCCATCACAAGGGATAAATATTTTACAGTTAAAACAATGAAGGATCTTTTTACCAGCGTTAATTCTCATTTTATTATAGGTTTTTTAAAAGAAATTGATTTTTTGGGTGAATTTTGAATAGTATGTTTCTGTAAATAGATGTATTTTAATGATTGGTAGTTTGAATTAGTAACTTGAATTGTTGGTAGCTGTACCCTCAAAGGGGGTTGAAGTATTGTAAAATTATTGTCCTCCTGAGAGGGTACGTAAGTCCACAAACATTCACAGTAAATTTAAGTCTGCCAGGTTTTTAATCGTAGTATTCATGTTGTTTTAGTTTTGGCTAACCTTTCGTACAATCGCCAGCAGCTGAGGGGATGATGTAAATCCAACTAGGTTCCATGCAGGTAGCAAAGGTACTGTAAGTCCCCATGGTCCCTAGTGTGGTGATCTACCTTCAGTTGTTGGCGATCTATAGTCTGTTTTAATTATGTATTGTCTAAATAGTGCTATTAGTTTTAACTTTCCATACTAGTTTTACTTAAAATTGTGATATGCTAGTTGTTTTACTGTCCTCCGTTGACAGATTTTTCCATATGCATATATTTAATTTAAATGTTCTCGTCACGATATGGCTGAGATATTGCCGATGTGACGTTAAACATTAACTCACTCACTCACTCGGAGGTGTTGTGGTCGGCTTGTGTCTCATTTGGTTTATAATTCCTCAGCTGTAACGTACACTAACCAAGCCATGGCGACGATGAATGCCCACAGATTTTGACAGCCACGTGATGGTTTTACCCACTGTGCTCAGCAGCCATGATATAATACTTCCTAGGATTCCGGGCAGGGCTTCTGCGGCCTTACCAGCGAGTTTAGCCAGGGCTTCCCCAAACGATTTGAGATGTTTTTTTATCCAGTCTCTGACATCACCACCACTTGGCGTGGGGTGTGGGGTAGCCCCACTGGGGGATCCCCCACCAGTAACAGATACTACAATAGTTGATATGATGAAACCCAATGCTGTCAGAACGCTAGCAATGGTGATACCTTGATCTTGGAACAATATTCGGATACTGTTGGCTAAAGTTGTATCCTCGTTTAGTATTCTATTGATTGTTTCCCCGAATGCTTCTGATCTGGGATCGAAGCTGTTCATGATTCGAGGAGGCGGATTCCAATCGTGTACGTCTCTCGTCTGTGATACGACACTTTATACCCTCGTCTTCCGTTTTGCTGAGTTTGGCTTTTTCATTAGTGATGTGCTCGTCGAGTGCATTCAGTTTCCCCATGTTGTTCACAAGTTCTCCGCGTAAGTGTTTCAAGGCTTCGTCTAGGCCGTACAGTTCTCTCATTGGAAATTCAAATCCCGGTAATGGTTTATCCCAGTAAAAACTCAACAGTTTTTCCATACTGTCAGACGCTTCTGTAGCACGTTGTGTTAGGTCCCCACTACTATTCAGTTCGGATCTGTTAGTTTGCAGGTCTTGAATGACCTTCAGGGATGTTGGGGTTCCCCCATCTTAGGTTTTGCACAACCATAATCATGCATGTTTAGTCTATCGTGGATAGTGCGTCTGTTAATAATGTCAATCTCCATGTTATCCTTAAGACATAGAATGCCCTTATCATCTATGGTAAAATTAGAACAGTCTCGACCCTGAGGCTGAACATGGTTTTCATCATTTTTTAATCCATCGTAATAATCGTGTACTGTTTTTGATAGTTGGCTGCTCAATGGCGAACTAATAAATGAAGTATCTTCATTATAATCAATATGAGGAGGAGCAGTAGCTCCAAAATCATCCATCTACGGTAGAAAGCTGAATCCTTTCCAAAGATTAAGAGAACCATTAGGCGTCAAAGCCATGTGTCAGTCGTTTACTGTTACAAATAATGCCAGTAAGACAGACCAGAGCCAATTACTTGTGGTTTGATTCCCAAACTTGCGTGAGAACAACGTCATAGTTACAGGTTTCAACCCAGAGACCACCAAAGTAGAAGTGACTATAGAGGGAGTGCCTAATCAGTTATTTAGCCATGGAATGAGAGCATACCAGCAGTGTAATGAAATAAAGATGCTACCGACGATCAAACGAAACTCAATAGTCGACGTGGTCAGTGACCTGGATCTATACCCCGTTAATATCGGTGATTACTTAACCACAAAGTATGCGTTATGGTTGGATATGAGATCGACGGATGATAACACACTACACAGTAGGGGTCGTCGCATCAAAAATGGAAGCGAGGGTATAGCAATTCAAATAACAAAGAATGCTCAAGAAACACCTGGTAAATTAAAGTTAAGTCTATATGTAATTATGGACGCGCAACTTAAAATAGACAATGGAATATTCGTGCCAGCTATCTACTGACCTGCGGTCAGCTGTTCACAAGACTTCAGTTGGGGTATTCGCCACTGTTAATTTACCATGCACTCTGCACTGCGCTATAATATGTGGGCAGACAGGGTGTGGTAAGACCGTTTTCTTACTGGATTTGTTGGAGGGGTACTATAAATTGATATTTGACAAAATAGTTATCTTATGCCCTTCTATAAACATGAGTAAGACTTCCAAGGATAGATCTTGGGTAATTACGGACCCGGACGTACACAGACTCTACCCGGGAACACGTTCACAAGAGTGTTTAAAATATGTTCACAACCAATTTAAAGGAAACCGACATTCATCCTGGATGGCTGCAGCACTAATAGAGAGATAACGAAAAAAGAGAAACATGATATCGTACCCAGCATTTTCAGGCAGACACACAAATAATAGTATATGGGTGCTGACACAAAAATTCAACTTTTAGTGATGTTTTAGTAATTTTTAGTGACATTTTAGTAATATTTTAGTAAATTCTAGTATACATGTCAGTTTTTGAAGTTCTATTTGTGTGTAACCTAACCGTTATCTCTATGTATTTGGTGTATGTTGGATATTATTTTTTAAAAATAGAGCTAGATTACTATATTATAAAATGGAGTGTGATGAATTACTAGAACAGATGTTAGTTTCAGATAAACAAAAGGACAACAAGCAGCGAGACAGACTGGTAACACTAGTTGTGGATGGTAAGGGAAAACAATATTTTGGAGATAACATCACTGCTGACAAAATTCAGAAAATGTCAGACGAGGAAATCAATAAATTATACGCTAGGTATGAGGCACAACTTGGAGCTGAGATGACAAAAGTCATAGGTTCTACTATTACCCAGATTTACACAGGCATAGCATAACCAATACCACTGGAATGTCGACTCTGTTTGTGGGAGGACTTACACCCCCACTCCACTCTTGCCATTCTTTCCGATTCAACCCTTGCCCTGTTGTGTTCCCATTGTATCTATATAGAATATACGTTGTATCTACGTTTCACCCCCCTCGCTTTTCACCTTTGACCCCTCCAAACCTGTCCAGACCCCGTCCTATCCTCCCAGACCCAATCCACTCCGTCATTACTCCGTTTCACTCCAGTCATAACCCCGTCCTAACCGTTTCACTACCGTTCATCCCGTTTTGGTCCGATCCACCATCTGTTTGACTCCCGTTTGAGTCCCGTTCACTCCTGTTCTAACAGTCCCATTCCCATCCAAACCCCGCCTATGTCCTGTCTTATTAGCACCTGTTCCCACACGTTCTCCCTATATAATAGATTCTGAACCCGAATCGGTAGTGGAATACCCAGACACCAATGGATACACTCCTAGCAGTATTGGTTTGGACCTTTGTAAAACTGTACGACTGGTCCCTGGAGGCCCATGATGAAGAAGAACAGGAGCAGAAACATCAATTGAAGCATAAAGCTGGGAAGAAGAAAAAGAAGAGGCCTTCAGTATGGGTTCGATCCTGGTTGGAACCCGAAAGGAGACTGCAATATGGACGCTATAAGAATCTCCTTGAAGAACTCTGGTTTGAAGACAGCAGTTCATTCTTTAACTACGTGAGAATGCCTGCTCAAATGTTTGACAAAATCCTTGTGAAAGTAATGCCTGCAATAAGCAAGCATGACACAAACTTTCAGTGTCTTGAACGTGGACTGAAACTTGCAGTTACAATGAGACACCTTGCTACAGGAGATAACTATGCCACCCTATCCTATGACTTCTGGGTGTCATGCCATACAATATGCAAGTTCATCCCTGCAGTGTGCCAAGCCACAGTGAACAGTTACAACAGTTACAGCGTTATTCCAAGTCCTGTCACCAAAGAAGAATGGAAGGAGATAAGTGTGGACTTTGAGATGAAGTGGAATCTACCACATGCTGTAGGAGCACTTGATGGCAAAAATGTCGCCATAAGAAACCTCCAAGCTCTGACAGCTTGTACCACAATTACAAGGGGTTCTTCTCCATCGTTCTGCTGGCCCTGGTGGATGCAAACTACAAGTTCCTGTGGATAGATATGGGTGGTTATGGGCATATGTCAGATGCCCAGATCTACAATGCATAAGAGTTAAAAGAATGCAATGAACAGGGGACAGCCTGTTTGCCTGACCCAGAACCCTTGACTAACGATGACCAGGACATGCCTTATTACATGCTGGGGGACAATGCCTCTCACCTAATGAAGCTCTATTCCAGGAGGGGTTGAGTGATGAATATCTATAAGTACCGGATATCAAGAGCAAGGAGGGTAGATGAGAATGATTTTGGAATAATGGGTGGAGAATACTATGCAGCAGACACCAGATGTGTTAAGGGGTATTGTGGAGGCGGCTGTGTTTCTACACAACATCATGAGGGAGAGGTACCCTAGTGCCCATGACGACAACTAAGACAAGGAGGAAGAAGGCCACAGTACTGTGCCCAGAGCCTGGAGACAACATGCGAATATGCACAACATAACATCTGTGGTTGGAGCAAATAGAGATACTGTGTTGGCAAAAAAACAGTGAGAGGACCTAAAACTTTGCCTGTTAAAAAAACGGCCGACCAGCCCCATCTAACTGCCGACCATGCCGTTTTCTGTGCTGTTTCAAAACGTTTGATCCGTTTAATTCCCGACTCATTCCCGTGTTTGCCGTTCTGGAGAGAACAGAATGGACGGGGTTACAACGGTGCTCGGTGGAATGGGGCTATTAGAGAAGGACGTGTTTATCAATAATGCCTGGAGCTACATCAGTTGTGCTTTGTATCACAAATACGGTATGTATCTAGCTCCGATAATGGCAGCAATCATCACGGCAAACCATTGTAAATTTAATAAAACAAATAATAACAATATTATACAAGATGGATGCTGCCCAGGAAGAGATAACCAAGATTCTGAGGAGGAAACGCAGAAACTGAAACCAGTGATGCAAGTCAGAAAGAAGAGGAACCAAAAAAGAGTTGAAGCTGCTAGAAAAAATGCCATGGTAGCAATGATAGCTGGTGGGGCTCTTGTGAATGCCCTATCATTTCCTGGGAGTAATTTTCTATTTTCACAATTCGGAAGGTCAAACACGGCTGAGGTAGAAGCGAAACGAAAATGACACGATATAGCAGTAGAAAAACTACAGGGCGCACAGGCTGAATACGCTATGAGACGAATGAAGAGACTAGATTTTATCAATAATCAACTCCAGCGCGAAAATTATTCTGTTAGAACTTTCAAGGACGCAATGAAGCTGTGAAAGAATACTACATTTCAACAGGTAAACAACTATAACCATTTGGTAATGAACCAGTGATTTCTCAGTATTACACTCCTTCAGAGGGGTAGAAAGATCGTGAGTTGGTCTTCGTGGTACTGGGAGTAGCAGCGACAGTGTTAATTGTTAAACAATTAGACTAATTACACAAAATATTATATAAAAAATGAGAACAGCGCCGTATACTTGTCACTGGGTACTTATGGGAAAAACTGACATTTGTGGTAAAGGAAGCGAAATTGAGGGTGGTTGTTGTTTTCACCGTAAAGGTTATACAAACTATACGTGTTCTGTGTGTGGTATAGGAGTTAAAGGTCATTGCCGATTATGTAAAGCCCATGGCACAGATGAAAAACGATTAAATCAGGGAAGTTAAAAGGGTTTTTTTCATCCCTGTGGGATGATTTGTAATTCCTCATGAACAAATCCTCTATGTGGCCCATTTTCTAAGAAGTACAGGTTGGGTTATTTGAATATTTTTTATGACCATAAGCGTAGGTATTAACACCATCCAAGACTATCCATCGTTTTTTATCCATTGGTGATAGAGATGTGTTATTTAAAGTCAACCCGTACACCTTATGCCCATCACTTCGAAGTGTATTCATCTGGTGTTTGAAAGTTTTTTCTTGAATAGAGCTTGTTTGTAGACAGTATGCTTAATATGTCATTTCACCACGTTCTTTTTCACACCTTTAGCCTTTCTTATTTCAGCGTTGTCTGCTTCCTTTATAGAATACATTTTAGGTCTCAATCCCACGTATTCTGTTATTGGTGTGCCAGCACATTCACCCTTCATTTTACCTAACACCTTTTTGTGGACTTGACTGTACATAGTATGGTCTCTCAGGTAGTCACTGGTATCATATAGGTGTATGTTGGTGTTCATGTCCTTGTGCACATCCTCGGTTTGAATCTCCATCAGCAATGAATCCGTATCTGTGTACAACACTTCACATCTGTCTCTGTACTGCTTCTTTAGCTCGTTATAGTAGAAGTCATATATCAGGTGTTTGGATAAGGATGCTCATTCCAACATAAACCGGGCGATTAAGTTTTATATGACTCATTTCATATGTATAGCTGCTAAGTCATCATCAAAAATAGTGCTTCTATTGTACGCAGGGCTGGCTATCAGTTTCCTGAGCTTGTCTTCCTCACTTGACCAGACTAGCTTCACATTAACTCGTTTTCTTAAATTCTCCATCGTTTTTCCGAATACAGAGTTGATCATGAGTTTATACAGGTTTTTCTCAAAGTCGTTGGTAGCCAGCTTTCTCAAGTCCATGTTCACCCGTTTTTGATATCCACTCTATCGATATTGTACGTTTTCATAGACCATATAGGATCTGTTGCACATTTACAGGTGTCTCCCTCGTATTCACCTGGTTTATAGAAATATCTAACGTGCTCTGAAATATTTTTCTTTTTATTTGTACGGGGTGCTGCTGCCTCTGATACAACAGATTTCATATGGATTGCTTCGACTGGTCTCTTATCGAGTAGTTTTGTTACTTCGGTGTTCATAAAGTCAACCACCCGAGGAAGTCGCACTACCCATTCAGTATTTCTGTGTGAGGGCTCCAAATCTAAATCATGTGAATATTGGTGTGCAAACAAACGTTCGGCTATGGAGCGATTGAATCTCTCGACTATGGCTTGACTTCGATGTTCTCCGGCTGCACACCTCCTTATCCTTTGTATTGTGTAATGCCAGCATTTGTGACATGGCACCCATAAATTCCCTGCCTGGATCAACTTGCAGCTCTGAGGCCAAGTCAGTGGGCTGCATTTGTATATTCGTTCAAATCCGCGGGCTACTTGTGTCGCATCCTTCGCTGTCAATGCTTCGGCTTCCTTACAGCGGCTGGCTACATCTACCATCTACATCTAAATTTAGAAGATCTTATCGCTGTCCTCATACAATTTCCTCATGTTTTTTCTTAAAATACTCAGGCAGGGGTAAGTACATTCCACCTCTCAATGGTACATAGTTTGCTATATCCAGATAAACCATGTTATTTTTATCAACAACCCAACCAGACCCCCATTAGTATAAGGTTCTAGTGTTTCTCAAATTTTTTCAAATGATATGTCTGTAGAAGAGTTGATAGTGTTAGGTTGTGTTGTAACTTCTTGATTACCTCTGAAGTAAACATTGGTGTATTCAGTTGCTTCATTTGCCTGTTGTTTCCCTAGTGCCATCTTTAATGTGAGTTGAAATTTAATACCTCTTAAATCTTTCATTTCTTGGTTTACTTTGTCAAATACCAATTGTTTTATTTCTTCAACGTCTATGTTTCTTTGAAATTCCATCTTCCAACCTCTCAAATGTGTATCTACAGCATGCTCAGTAGGCGTGAATTGTAATTCTATAGGTTTTTGTTCCAGTGGTAATCCGATGAGTTCAAATTTCCTCATACTAGAATACCCTCGCATTTGCCACAAGCTTGTTTTATAAGCTCTTTCACAGTAGGTGTTTTCTGATACTTTAAACATAGCAAATCTAGTAACTTGTGTTTCCTCATGCGAGAATAACCTCGAAGACCATGTTCACGTTCTTGTTTTATCAATTCATTCACTGTAAACATACTGCACAGGGATTATAATGAAATATGTGACACAATTCTCTAAGTGATTGATTGTGTAATCTGATGCTCTACCTTTTAAATTAAGCTTACAGTTCTCAATGCAAGCTTGTTTAGTACAGTTCAGGTGTGTGTTAGTAACCTAAAAAATCACATTTAGACTTTTATGTTTTAATTAGTATACCTTGACAACACACGTATACGATTTTGTTACTGCTTGTGAAAAAGCAATTGAAAATTATTCTTTACCTGACTTGTTAATGTTTGATTGGGATAGGGTAACAATAAGGAATGACACAAGTTATGTTACAATTTATTTTCAAAATAAACTACTCAGACTTAGCTTCAAAAATGAAATTCAAGCAAACAGAATTTTACCTAAAAATGACCTTATGGTTTAACTATCTCAATAACAAAAACGCACACAATTCCAGATTCAGATGAAAGTCCACAGAAGTCTTCATTATGTAAAGCTGCCATCCATCATTTCTGAAGATGTGGAATCTGCTTTCATCCGAGAACAGAACACGGGCCCAGTTGCAAGCGTCGGACTCGCCTGACCCACATCAATCTGTCGTGCTGTTGTCAAGGTGTAAGGAGCGGTCCACAGTAGGGATGACAGGGCTGGATACCATGCTGTCGTAGTCTCCTGTAGACAGTCTGTCGACTGATCCGGTGACTCATTGTTGAAGCCGCCGTGGACGTCGCTGTTGTGGTGTGGTTCCTCAGGTGAATTACCAGGATATAACTATCTTCACCGAGTGTGGTTACTCGTGGTCCTCCACTCCTGGGCCTGTCTGATGTGTGACCTGTCTGTCATAGCCGCTGCATCAATCTGGTGATGGTGATGTATGCGCAGCCCATCCCTCTGGCGACGTTGACGTGTGGTGCTCCTTGTTGGATCATTCCAACAGCTCTCTCTCTCTATGGCTGTCAAACGTGGCATGTCTTGTGTTCGTTTAGTTGCTGTGATATCAGCGGGTAGAACCATCCATTTTATACAGTTTTTATGCACGTGCAGAACATACTAGAGCGAGAAACGTCACTTTCACGAAATTTACGTTTTCCCAGAAGTGGTAAAGTGTTCCTGGTATTTTCCATAAATACGCATTGTGTGGGATGTGCAATATGCACTTCAAAATGCACTTCAGACGATCCCAACAATGTCATAGACCAGGTCCAGGTCTCAGCGGCTGTAAAGCCAGTCGTCCACAATAGTGGACCCACCACAGTGGACCGCAAAGTGATTTACTTCATGCCAAACAAACAGTGGCAACATGGGCCGTTTGACACAATCTATTACGGCCTATCATCATCTATCTATCGACGATCTACGGAGCCACCCTCAGGGCAGCCGCACCAATCCCCAACCAATTTAAAGAGGAGTACAAGTAACTGGCCCCTGGTGATAAGCCAGGAATGACATTTTGAACTTGCCTGCAAAGTACCAACCCAGCCGGCTAAATAAACTGATGTTGGTAATGGTTATTACCAATTATCTCAAGATGTCCACATTGCCCGTACCAAAATTTTCTAGTCTGTAGTATGTATACAATGCTATGGACTTATACTAATATAAGACATCATACATAATTAAACTTTGTCAACCTTACCCCCATTTGTGTGATCTTGGCCCCTTCTTATATTTTAAGGAGGGGCCCCCGAGCCCACCAATCCGGTGGACCACCACTCATGTTTCTTTTTTATGAAAATAAGGAAACAATCAATCACTGTAATAGTTTATCACAATGTCACAATCAACAATGATACAACATAAAATCATCATCGTATGTACATCATGGCTAAGACAATGCCTTGTATCATTCAGCATATATATTAATGCTAAATCAAATCCCACAGTTAGCCCAAACACACTACCTGGAGCCCCCACTGACAACACTGGCGCAACCCCGCGGGCAGTTATATCCCACTCCAACGGGGCCACCGTCAGTTTCACTTGTGCCATGATTAGTTACATTGCCATGTGAAGAGTATTACATTTGGTGGCTTTAACCTTGTTTTGAGCATTTTGCTCTGAGCTCCAGATTTTCTTTAAACGAGATTTAACTCAGCCGGAAGTTTATCTTGAATCTGGGCATTCTGGAGCTTGTCTCAAACTTGCATTCCAAGATAGGTGTAGGCCTGATCTTCCACAAGATGCTCAATGACTCCTCCCCCTTGTAATCTGACCGATCCATCATTTGTTACCTTGCCACGTTTCAAATGAAGAGTATTACATTTGTCGAGTCCAAAAGTCATGTCAATATCATTAGAAAAGGACTTAACAAAGAGAAATGCTCTTTCAAATTAGTATCTCCTTTGGCAAGGAACTTGATGTCATCCATGGAAAGGAGATGAGTAAGAGGTGTTGGGGCTCTGTAATGAGGAGGTCCGGGATGGTAACACTCCTCCCAGTTGAGCAGAAAACTCAAAGGATTTAGAGACAAAGAAAAAAGCAAAGGACTAAAGGAGTCCCCCTGAAATATTCCCCTTCTTATTGGAATAGGTTCTGAGGTCTGCACCTGCCCTTGCGAGTACATCTCAAGTTGAGTCGACCAGCAACTCATTAATGACTTGAGTAAATCAAGTAGTCGTTCAGGGAGGTCAATACACTGAAGAGACTTCAGAATCCATTCATGAGGGACAGAGTCATATGCCATTTTGTAGTCAATCCAGCACAATGAGAGGTTGTGGTGATACATTTTAGCCTCCTCCAAAATCATTTTCTGTACAAGAAGTTGATCCTTGCACCCCCAACATCCCTTTCTCGCCCCCTACTGCTCTCTGTAAATTATGTCATTAGAAGACCAGTAAGATGACACAAGGTTTGTCAAACACCCTGTGAATAATTTGTATTGAGTATTTAGACATGTGATAGGGCGGTAGTTTGGGGGATCAGTCAGGTCTCCTTTGTTTGGAAGGAGTATTGTGCGACCTTTGCAGAACCATGGAGGAACATTACCTGTGTCCACAAGAGAATTGAAACAGTGAAGAAGTAGTGCTTGGACTCAGGGAATTAAAACAATGAAGTAATGGTGTTTGTTTGGACACAACAGAACAGTTTCCAATACTGGTTTCGAATGCCATCATCCCCAGGAGCTGTATATTAGATTTGGATGTTTTAATGATACATTTCGTGAGATGTAACAGACAAACGACCTACTTATTATTATGTTTTACAGATTAGGATAGAATGCAGCAGAGAGGGTTCGGGTGATCCTGGCACAGTCAGGCTGGTAAAGCTCATCATCAGCCCAGGGCCCTCGCCCCCTCTACACACAGCCCAGACAGCGAATGGGACTTCTCCCAGGAAACACTGCCTAGTCGAACCCACCAAGAACTTTTCGGAGAATATGAAGGCTCCCCAACACTGCAGCCTTCTGCATTACCCAGACTGTCAGAAGGGCTGTGCTCCCGGTGGAGAACCCGGGCACTCTCCTGATCTGCGCCAAGCGATCAGGCGGTACCAAACCAAGGGCACCGAGAACAATGGGGAGCCTGACGACAGTGTAATTGGGATGCAAGCGAGACATTTCAAAGATGAGGTCCGCATGTTTATCATGCTTTTCTTGAATCTTGCCAATCACATTGCTGTCAAAAGGGACAGAAAATTCAATGATATAAATAATTTCATTGGTTTTATCAAAAAGGACAAGATCAGGTTTGTTGGCTGGAATTCGTCTCAGGTTGTATTCCAGAGTAGTTTGAAAGCACAACCAATGTGAAATTCTTCATAAACTTAAGACCAATCATAAACTTTAGGCCAATCAGTGCAGTTGATATGAGGTATGAACTGTGACCTACCCTTACACAGGTGGTAAACCTCCAAATGGGTGGTCCAGAGGATCCTTACCTCATTATGAGATTATTTTTAAAGCTTATAATCAAAACAAAACACCAAAACAATGCCAACATAAAAACAGTATTTTGCACCCTATTACACATCAAACAATGCCAATTTAATTATTGTTAAATTACAACTGAAGGTGTTATGTAATCTCTTCTACTTGCCTTCTGATTTTGAACCATATCGCTACTGATGGTATTCAGGAGAATCTTTTCAGAGGTACCACACCAAGGACAAACAATAGTCATCTATTCAAGCATGCACAGAAGTCACACTTTTATGAGATGAGGGTGAAACGATATACCGAGGTATTAGTAGAACCATGGTATTTTGCCTTGGTTCTGTATACATGTCTTGTTTTGTTAAATATGGTAACCTGTTTAAGTCATAAAGCAGGTTTTAACATTCCAAACTTATGAACCATAACTATTGCCAGGATAGCCACAATAACCATAGAAACCTTAAATAGCCCTGTCGATGCTTACGTTAGCACCAGTCTCAATCTGGCAAATACAATTACCTCCATTAACAATATTCTACTGACATCCTAAATTGTATGAACAATAAACTGCCTTTACTATTTATTATGAAGGGAATAAATGTTTATTTTGTTCATGGATTCAGTGGACAAAACATTTCTTGGTAAAATAACTAGAGTTTGACACTGAAACAGATATGGGCTAGAAACACTAAACTGCCCTACAGTTTTAATTTCTTATCTTAAAAGAATCGAGAGCCCTGAACACATGTAATGTCACAATGGTTTTATCCTCCCTCAATCACATGATTATTTTGGTTTCTTTTCAAATGACCATTGCATAGCAGTAATATTGCTGTGCGGCATGAGGCAAAAACTACTTCCATTTTTGGTCACATTCATTTCTTATAATTTTTTACAGTTATTTTCTCTTCACACCAATTGGAAGCTGTTTCTGTTCCACTTACCAATCTTGTCAGTATGTTCTGTACTTTCTAACTTTTGCTCAGTCATAGTTGAATCGATCAAGCCAGCAGTGAATTACAGTAATCAACCTGTGGTGTCACAAAAGCATACACAAGTGTCTTGGTTGCTGCAATGCCTAGATACTGCAGGAGGTAGTAAGCAGCCTTGCATACTTCATTTGCATCATGTTGCGCTAGTGTTGCCGGAAAGATGAAACCAATGTTTCTGAGATGGCCTAATTCTCCAATGTGAGGGGTGGTGTTGACATCTCGGACAGCATTTGACCCAAACTGATGATCATGAGTTCCATTTTGACTTCAGAAAATGGGTTGACAATCATAGGTTCATATGCTGCATACATGATGTGATGAAATCAAAGGCATTCATCAATTATGCTGACACCATTGGTTTAAAGCCATGATACAACTGTGTGTCATCTTCATATAAGTGTAATTTATTCAGTTAAGGCCACTGAATTTTCTGTTTCCATGACTGTTTAAACAAATTTTTCTTCTGTTTTGAGATTGAATATACCAGAGTGATATATTTTATTCTGAGAAAATAGGTTATGAGAAGAATTTCATTTGCTTCCAATTTTAAAAGGAAATAGAAGTATTAGATAAATTTTGACAAATAGTTTGTCAATAGACAAATATTTTATTATTAGTAGTTTAGATTAGTGTCTGACATTGCTCATGGCTTTACCCTTAAAGGGGCTTGAAGTATTGTAAAATTATTGTCCTCCTGAGAGGGTACGTAAGTCCCAAAACTTTCAAAGCTAATTTAAATTTACCAGATTTTGAAAGCATAGGTTTTTTTTGTTCTTTTAAAGTTGAACAAATATTTCTTATAATTTTCAGTGGCTGAAGGATGATGTAAATCCAGCTAGGGTCCGTGCAGGTAGCAAAGGTACTAAAAGACCCCATGGTCCCTAGAATGGTGATCTAAACTTACCTTAAGTTGTTGGCAATCTATAGCCTATTTTATATTGTGTTGTCCCCTGCAGTTAAAATGATTAGTCAAGATATGGCTGAAATATTGCCAAAGTGACTTTAAATTTTAACTCACTCACTCGCAGCAATGGGTACACCTTAAGACGTGTATGCGCTGGGCATACTAAAGTGATGGCAGACACCATAATCAAATGTGCCCAAGTCATCGTCAACAAACATGAAAAGAATACGCCATTGTTGGGTCATGTGGAAACAGTGTGAGGTTTCTGTTTTGTTATCCTTTAAGTCTGTTTTGTACCAGTATCTTCAGATTGTGCAGTATGGAAACACTCACATGGTGCCGTGTTGTTTTGTGCATTCACCCCAGTTCACAAATCAGCTGAAGTTAAGCTACATGTGTTTCCTTGGATGGGTGATTTTGTTTGACTTTTGTCCTACATCCCAATGAATCACATGTGACACATTACACCTTACTTCAGAGAACCCAGGTACATGGGTATCAATAGATCAGGAGACACCAAACAAAGGCACATAAAACAAATGGAGTCTGACGGTAGTATGCTTTGGATGCAAACGAGCCATTTCAAAGGTGAGGTCTGCATATTAAGTATGCTTTTCTTGACCCTCACCTCCTGAATTGGCACCCTCCTCTTTGATGAGGTAAACGGATTCAAAGATGGACAAACAAGCTAAAAAGAAATAATTCAAAATCTTCTTTCCTTAATTCTAAAGGCATAAAGATTTTGGAATGTCAATCAGAAAGATGTAGCAGCCTTATTGAAAAGATGATACTCTGGTTAGCTCAGAGTCAGTATAATGTGATGAGGAGGATAATGTGAATGTTTATGTTAAAACTGGCAAGATATGTCAATGGCCTTTCACTGTACGGATGACATAACATTAGCTGACTACAGCAGCCTCACATACATGATCATGCATAATCAAGTGAAATAATCACGAAAGTTATGTTAAACCCTATTTCACCTCACTTCGAATAGTTTAATTCATGTAATTATTGCTTTTGATATACTGGGCACATTTTTAATACTGAACTGTTTTTTTTATTTATTTATTTATTTATTTATTTCTTTGTTTGTTTGTTTGTTTGTTTGTTTGTTTGTTTACCACCAATATCCAGATCACCTGCTCAAAGGCACTTTGTTTTCCACTCAATTTTGGATGCCAGTCTCAAAAGGCACTATCTCAACTCCCTGGGGATCAACCACTAGGCGTACTGAGTTAATGTGGCTTTCCCATCCTTACGAGGTACCCATTTACAGCTGGGTGGACTGGGACACATAGTTACAGCACTTTGTCCAAGTTTACTGCGCATTGCTGTAACCTGCGACTAGGTGTTTGCATGTATTCATGTGACCGCCATCTGGTTATATACCAATGGATTTGTGGGTTCTTTTAAGTGCACAGGTTTGTATACTACACACCAGGGGTTGTGACAGGCAGACAGACAGTAACTTTTGAAAAAAAAGTAACCATTTGATCTGAAATTTGGCTGAAGATGGACTGCTTCGGCTTATCATTTGACCTTTTCAGAGTACATGTACCTGTGATGGTCTATCTTCAGCCAGAATGAAAAACACTATTTATGTTCAAAAGGAAGGACCACGCTAAAGGTCAGAAAGGGGATTTTAAATTTTTTTTGTGTATTGTTTGTTTCAGCCTAGACCTTGTGAGGTGATGGTGGATGGTGGTACATGGCATGTCATTCGCAGACCTGACACATTTGCTGATCTTTTGGAGCCATATAAAGGACAATAACTCTCTACGTTGGTTTAGACTGTTTTCTTAAAGCATTCACTTGTTGGTAAATATGTATTAGCAATATTATTCTTCATATTGGTTGAATGCATCTTGGAATACCATTTTCATAAATTATAAATTAAAAATGCACAACAAGTAATCCTAGTTTAAGAAAAAATATGTGATGTTAGTTTCAGTTATAGGTAAAAATACTAACCTAACACATCTTGCAGACATAACATTCAAGAGGACAACATTATATAACTTTTTCACCGGACATATGGGTTGATGTTCCATCTATGTTTATGTTCTCTGAGCCTGAACAGTGAAGGGAAGCATGGAGGCTGGTGGGTGGGGCGTAGGCTGAGTTGGTTACGTTGTTGTTGGGGTTTAATGTTGTGGGGGCGGTGGTTGATACAGATATACAGTGACTATGGGTGGTGGTGGTATGGAAAGGGGGGCAGGGGTGATGTTATGGTTATGGATGGTAGAGTTGCTGTGTTAAGTTATGTAATTGGAATGTGGATTGTCTAAACTTTATGTACAAGGTTTGAGTTTGTGAGGAAGTTTGCTATGGCTTTAAATAATTTTGGTGGATTTAGTGGGTTAAGAAGTAGTTGAACATAATTGTGGCATTTGGTTGGATTGTGTTGTGTAGTTGTGATGTTTGCTGTAGGTGGCAGTGAGTAAATATGTGTTGTGTTATTTCTTGTGTTTTACAGTGGTTGCATAATCCATCTGGGTGTCTGTTTTGTGTGTATAGTGTGTGGTTTAGATTTGTGATGCCTGTGATTAGTCTGGCGATTGTCCAGGTGGTGAGAGTCTGAGAAGGTGACAGTTTTGTTTATGGGTTTTGTTATGATAGATTTGACCCAGATGGATTTGTTTGTGCTGATATTGTGTTGGTAGTTTTGATTGAGGGTATGTGTTTTATTTCTGTTTTGGATGAGCGTTGGTTAGTGAATGGTGAGGGCTGTGTTGTGGCTAGTTTTGCTGCTGTGTGGTTTCCCAGGATGTGAGTGTCGGCTGGTATCCATAGGAGTGTTGTGTTTTTGTTTTGTTCTTGGAGTAGGTGATTCTGGATGGTGATGTTTTGAATTAAGTTGTTTTGTGATTTTGAGTGTCTATTTTAGAGTTGTTTGATTAAGTTGGTTATTATTAGGTAGTTAGTGGTGGGGAGGGAGGGGATTAGAAGGAGTGCAGTGAGGATAGCTTTCAGTTCTGGTCTGTTTATATTTGTGTAGGTTGAGTAATGGAAGTTTGTTATTTTAGGGGGCGTATGTTGTAGATGGAGTGGAGATGCCTGTGAGTTTGTATCTATTGATGCATCTGTGTAGATGCTGGTTTTCACACAGTATTTTGAGGAACAATTGTTGCCAGCTCTGCCTGACAAAAGTCTTGTGCATGGAGCATGGACAATGCTCCTTATCACAGTGTTCGAGATCCAAACAATAGATGCCCAGCTTCCAATACAAACAAGTCAGATATGCAGTAATGGCTAGCAAATAACAATATACAGTTTTCAGTGAAGGCCACTAAACCACAGTTGTACTCTTTGATTAAAACTAACAAACCTCCACCCACATATATCGTTGACAATATGCAATACCAACACTGCCATAAGGTCTTGAGATTACCACCATACCACTGTGATCTCAACCTAATTGAATTTATCTGGGGAGACCTTAAAAGTACTGTGGCCTGGAAAATTTACTCATTCAAGCTGAATGATGACAAGCACATTGTCAACACTGGTATATGTGACACTGACATTGCACGCTGGCATGCATGTGTTGAACAAGTCAAGAAGGCGGAGAAAGAGTACTGGCTCAAAGATGGCTTGAAGAAGCAAACGGTTAATCCAGTTGTCATTCGTCTGGACATTCGATGACTCCTCTGTGGAACAATGGTATGAACTTGATGAAGTTTAATTATGTTACTATATTCACAGATAAAAATGGTATTCAGCCAGACATGCTCAAAGAAATATAAATTCTTTTAGCAATGACAGCACTGACTAATTCCAATGTCTTATAGTGTAACATTTCACATAAAATTAAAATGAAAATATAAATATTAACTATCTATATGCTTAAAGCTATTACAAATGCATTGCTTGATTTGGAATGTGAACGGCATCAAAACATAACACTTTTGTCTTCATTATATCTTTTCTTCAATGAGTGTGCATGATTGTGTGTGCTTTTGTCAAAGGGAACAGGGCTTTAAAAGTTGTTGAGTTCTAACCATAGGTGGTCCAATTAATGATTTAGTGTGACTATGGCAATTCACACCCAGAGATTCAGGAAGCCAAAGCTCAAAGATGGATTGCAGAAAGGAGATGGCATAAATCACACCTCGAAGTAGACCTTCACATCTACTGCTCTCACAGGAACTTGGTCTCATTAGCTGTTAAGCGCTCGAAGCAGGAGGTCATGAATACAAAGATTCAAAAGAGTATTGTGCCCTTTACATACTAATGTTCTCACTAATGGGAAAAGAAAGGAACTGTTTTCCAAACATTGGAAGCTCTAAGGATATTGTCATAGCATTTTCAAAATTCTTTTTCAATAAGGTCGAGTAGATCAGAGAAACCTTCACAGATGTCAACTTTGATGCTGTTGGTGACAAGGATAAGGGTATGTTACCCGAAGGACATCTCCCTGTGTTCAGACCTCTCACAGAAGATGAACTGAAATTGATCAAGAAGGCTAAACGTACATCGTGTATTCCTTGACCTCATCCCAACCAAAGTTCTGTTGGATGATGTTGACATCGTGCTCCCATCTCTTGTGAACATTGTGAACTGTAGTCTACAAACATGAGTAATGCTACCACCTTTCAAGGAGTCCAAAGTCAAGCCACTGCTCAAAAAGCCCTCTCTTTGTAGCGATGAGCTAAAACAGTTTCATCCAACGTCCAATTTGTCATTTGTTTCAAAAATGATTCCCATCCTCTGTATGACTTGTTCCAGTCTGACTATCGTCAAGGCCACAGCACTGAAACAGCACTTCACAGAGTCGTGAATGACCTGTAACTAGGCGTGGACACCGGGCATTTAGCTTTGATTGTGGTTCTTGATCTCAGTTCCGCTTTCAACACTAATGACCATAGTCTCCTATTGTCTCGACTGAAATGCGATACTGGTATCTCTAGAATTGCTTTGATGTTTATCAAATCCTACCTCTCACAACAATACCAGCGTTTGCTTGTTGATGCTTACCCTGTCTGATCTGGTCCATTTGACATGTGGTGTTCCCCAAGATTCAGTCCTTGGTCCCATGTTGCTTCCATTATATACAACTCAACATGGTCTGGTGATTGATGCTCACCAGATAAAGGGCTCATCAATATGCAGCTGATACACAGTTAATTAACATCTTTAATGCTGAAGCATCTCAGTCAACATCAGCAGCTACCACGACAACACAATGTTGCTTGGATATCAAGACATGGAAGCTCCAAAACAGACTAAAGCTCAATGATGACAAAACTGAATGTATGCTTGTGGGTTCAAAGCTCAACCGGTGTCGAAGTACTCTACACTCTCTTCAGTTTAGAAGCAGTCTTATCTCACTATCATCATCAGTGAAAGACTTAGGAGTCATCCTTGATTCTGAACTGAATCCTGAAGATCACATCAATCATCTTGTGCGACTCTGTTCCCTTCAAATGAGAAATGTAGCAGCAATAACAAATTATCTAGCAACAGAATCAACACTAATCCTTGTTTTGTCTCTTGTAATGTGTAGATTAGACCATTGCAACAGTTGCCGGGGCTCCAGAAGTGCTTGTTTCAAAACTGCAACGTATCTAGAATAATTGTGCCAGAATAGTTACTCTGTGTCCAAAATCTAGCCATATCACACCTGTACTTCAGAAATTGCAATGGCTACATGTCTGTCAGGGAATCTCTTGTAAAGTTCTCTGCATCACCTATAAGTGTGTAACAGGGGCTGCTCCCACTTATCTCTGTGAACTACTTCAGGTTTACACACCAGCAAGATCTCTCAGATCTGCTTTACAAACCGTCCTGTCTTTACCCAAAGTCAGAAGCTTCAGGTTTAGCCAAAGATCCTTTGTGTTTTCTGCAGCCACGGAGTGGAACAGCCCTCCCCACACTCTTTCCAAAAAACCAACCCTTCATGTTAATGTGTATCAAATAAAGGTATTTTAATCCTGTGCTGGGTGACTTTCAACACTGGGCGCTTTGAGCATGCATTATGCATGGAGAAATGCGCATTACAAATGGACTATTATTATTATTATTATTATTATTATTATTATTATTATTATTATTATTATTATTATGTTTCACAGATTAGGATAGAATGCAGCAGAGAGGGGTCATCATCAGCTCAGGGCCCTCGCCCCCTCTACACACAGCCCAGACAGCGAATGGGACTTCTCCCAGGGAACACTGCCTAGTCGAACCCACCAAGAAGGCTCCCCAACACTGCAGCCTTCTGCATTACCCAGATTGTCAGAAGGGCTGTGCTCCCGGTGGAGAACCCGGGCACTTTCCTGATCTGCGCCAAGAGATCAGGCGGTACCAAACCAAGGGCACCGAGAACAATGGGGAGCCTGACGACAGTGTAATTGGGATGCAAGCGAGACATTTCAAAGGCGAGGTCCCCATATTTATCATGCTTTTCCTGAATCTTGCCAATCACATTGCTGTCAAAAGGGACAGAAAATTCTATGATATAAATAATTTCATTAGTTTTATCAAAAAGGACAAGATCAGGTTTGTTGGCTGGAATTCGTCTCAGACTGTATATTGGCCTATTCCTGAAAAGTTAAAAAGCATCATTTTCCAGGATGCCCTGGACATGTTCAGGGTCGTACGATGGATGGACCTCGGGGTCAAAGCCACAGGCATGGCGGAGACGATAGTAAAAGCAGCGAGCCATACCATCATGTCTTTTAAGATGTTTGTGCCAAGGAAGGGCATCCACTGAACAAGGTGTTGGACAGTCTCTGTGAATTCATTGGAAAGACGACATTTCATGATCACATTTTGATTAAGAATCACATTTTGACGATTGCGAGTGGCAAGTGACTGGTCCTGAGCAGCAATTTCACATTTGAGACCAGCCGACTTCATAAAGGCAAAGGAGTTGGTTGGATTGCTGTTCTGTTCCACACACTGCATGTACACACGATGCAACGGCTTCTCAGAAAGCTTCTCCACAAAGGACCAACTCTGAGCAGACTTGGTGAAGGACTTCACCTGGTTTACTCCCATCGCTGTACCGTCCAGCAGTACATCACCATCAACAAAATCAACCTCAAATTTCAAATTGTGTCCAACAACTTTGGCACGCTTAAAATAGCTGTGGAATTCCTTGCTTTCATCATGAGTCTTGACATGCATCACCAGAGGATCATCCGATAAATAAATATGTGCAAAAGTGCACAATGAAATTCTGTCATGAAGAGCCTCCACATTAATCAAACCCCGACCTCCAGAATTGATTGGCATGTATAAACGATTAAGAGAAGAACTAGGGTATGCTCTGTTATCTGACTGGCAGTCAAGACCCTGGATGTCTTGTTTTGTCCAATCAACTACTCCAAAGGAATAGGAGAGGACTGGCACAGCAAAAGTATTTTTGGCTTTGACTTTGTTTCGAGCATTTAGCTCTGAGCTCCAGATTTTCTTTAAACAAGATTTATACTCGTTGCAAAGTTTGTCTTGAATTTGGGCATTCTGGAACTTGTCTCGAACTTGCATTCCAAGATAGGTGTAGGCCTGATCTTCCACAACATGTTCAATAACTCCTTCCCTTTGTAACTTGACCGATCCATCATTAGTTACCTTGCCACATTTCAAATGAAGAGTATTACATTTGTCGAGTCCAAATGTCATGCCAATATCCTTAGAGAAGGACTCGACAAGGAGAACCTGTTCTTTCAGATTGGTATCTCCTTTGGCAAGGAGCTCGATGTCATCCATGTAGAGGAGATGAGTAAGAGGTGCTGGGGCTCTGTAATGAGGAGGTCCAGGATGGTAACCCTCCTCCCTATTGAGCAGAAAACTCAAAGGATTTAGAGACAAAGAAAAAAGCAAAGGACGAAAGGAGTCCCCCTGAAATATTCCCCTTCTGACTGGAATGGATTCCTATGTCTGCACCTGCCCTTGCGAGTACATCTCAAGTTGAGTCGACCAGCAACTCATTAAAAACTTGAGTAAATCAAGTAGTCGCTCGGGGAGGTCAATACACTGAAGAGACTTCAGAATCCATTCATGAGGGACAGCCTTTTTGTAGTCTATCCAGCACAATGAGAGGTTGCAGTGATACATTTTAGCCTCTTCCAAAATCATTTTCTGTACAAGAAGTTGATCCTTGCACCCCCAACATCCCTTTCTCGCCCCCTACTGCTCTCTGTAAATTATGTCATTAGAAGACCAGTAAGATGACACGAGGTTTGCCAAACACCCTGTGAATAATTTGTATTGAGTATTTAGACATGTGATAGGGCGGTAGTTTGGGGGATTAGTCAAGTCTCCTTTGTTGGGAAGGAGTATTGTGCGAGCTTTGCAGAACCATGGAGGAACATCACCTTTGTCCACAAGAGAATTGAAACAGTGAAGAAGTGGTGCTTGGACACGGGGAAACAGTTTCGAATACCGGTTTCGAATGCCATCAGGCCCTGGAGCTGTATTGGATTTGGACTTCTTTATAACAGTCTTCAGGCAATCTGGTGAGATGTAACAGACAAACGACCTGGTTAATTTCTCATGCGTTGCATGGTCATAATCACTGACCCATGGTGCCTCCAGGTTACAGTCAGCGGGTATAGACCACAACTGTTCCCAGAGCCTTTCATTGGCATCCATGGGAGGCCGTTTATCATGCTCATCAACACCACTTGTCTTGAGTTGCCTGTAGAATTGCAGGCAGTTTATTGAGTATTGTGTATGTTTTGTGGGGCTGAAGCTGTTTTTTTTTTATTTTGAAGTGATGATTTTAGTTCATGGATGTTAATTGGTTTATTGATATGTAGGCATGTGGGGAGTGGCTCTGTTGTGTAGGGGGGTTGGTACTTAATGTTTTTATGGAATTGTTGTGGGTAGTTGGTGGAACTGTTAGTTTTCGAAAAGTAGGCAGCTAATGTATATTTGCTTTGTCTTTATTCGTGGGCAGGTCTTGAAAGTTTGATGGACTGTTTTTTTTTAATTTCCCTGAATCGCTTTAAATTGTTCCACAGTTTCCAAGAGTTAAGTTGATTTTGCCTTAGGGTTGAGCAGAATTTATGCCAGTGTTGTTGTTTAGCTGCCCTGACAATTTGTTTTATATTGTTTCTTAGTGTTTTTGCCAAATTTAATTTTGAACAGTCCCTCTTAGATTGATGGAAAGCCTCTTTTCTTGCAACATGTGTCATATTTTGGATAACACTTTATTAGTAAAGTACAACAATTTCTAATACTTTTTTTTGGGGGGGGGAGGTGAGTCCCATCCAGGATTCGAACCTGCACCCTCAGAGTCAGGCACCTAATCGCCAGCACACAAAGTCAGCCACCTAGACTGCTCAGCCACCGTGACTTCCACAAAAAGTGAAAGTCGGACAACTGGTAGTCTAGACTGCGTACTTTGTGCACCCATCTGATAATTATAAATTAGCACAGCTCCTACGGCCGAAAGCTATGATTACATGATGCCATTTAGGAAGTGGTCAAATGCAAGATATGTCATATTTGGGATAACACTTTCTTAATAAACTACAAATTCTGACTTTGTGTGCTGGCAGTTAGGTGCCTGACTCTGAGGGTGCGGGTTCAAATCATGGATGGGACTCAACCCCACCCCCACCCCCCAAAAAAAGTACTATAGTTTGTACTTTACTAAGAAAGTGTTATCCCAAATATGACATATGTTGCATTTGACCACTTTCTAAATGGCATCGTGTAATCATAGCCTTTTTTCTTGCCTTTCTGCCTTTCACAATTTCAGGCTCCACCAGGGGACTGCTTTTGTGGGGGGATGGTCCGAGATGTGTGTATGCATTTATTTGTAATGTCGATGATGGTGTTTGTGAAGTTGGTGTCGAAGGTATTTATGTCGTTACTGTGAATATTAGAACTTGGGTGAACTTGCTTGCAGAGTATTGTGAATTTTGTCCAGTCTGCTTTTTGTAGATTGTATCTGGTTTCTGTGGGTGGCGTTTGCTGGCTGTTGGATGGGAGTATGTGTTGGTTAGTGATTTTGATGGTGCAGTGGTTGTTGCAGGGTGTTTGAATGGACCTCCCATGTACAAGATTTTGTGAGTGTGGTTGTGGTGATTGTGATGTCTATGGCTGAAGGTTGTTGAAGGCATGAGAGGGGAATCTAGTTGGTTGGTTGTCATTTAGTGTGATGAGTTTTTTTTTTGTCTAGCCAGTGGGAAAGGAGTTTGCTGTTATAGTCATTAGAGGATTTGGTGCCCCATACTGGATGGTGTGCGTTGAGGTCTCTGAGTATAGATGTATTGGGCATTACAAAGTTTATGGAGAGGAGGATTCTATTGATAGTATTGTTTGGTAGGAAAGTAGTGTATGTGCATGTTTGAGCAGGTCAGTCTGTGAGATGTGTTTGTATATTTTGAGGATGTGTTGTTGTTCGATAGGGCATATTGTTTTGTGTTGATGAGTGTCCGCATGTGTTGCAGTGTTTGCAGTATTTTTGTAGGGTGCATTCGTCGAGGGTGTGATTGTCTGACATGCATTTTGAACATAACATGGGGTTTGTGCAGGTGTTGGATGAGTCTAGGGAAAAGCAGAATTTGCATTGTTGTGGGTTTTTTCTTATTGGGTGTACTTTGTAGGTGAGTGCTCCGACGGTGATGTAAGTAGGTAGTGAGGTTGTGTCAAAGGTAAGGAATGTTGTTTGTGTGTTTGAGTTGTATGGGGTGGGTTGTTTGTGGTTTATGGTGCAGTAGTTTGTGATTTTAGGCTGATTTGGTATGGTGTTTGCAGTTTCAATGTAGTGTTTGATATCTGTGTGTGTGTCCCTTGTGTCTATGTGTATTACCCCTTGTATTTGTGTTTGCCATCTTGGTATTTCCCAGCTGATTTGCATGTGTGTTTGAGTGTGTTGGTAAGTGTTTGTTTATCTGCAACAGTTGATATATTTCTATTGTATTAGGGATTGTTTTAGGTGGACTGCAAATTTGTTGATTGAGTAGGTGTCATTCAGTTGTGTGTTTGTGTTTGTGGCAAATGCTAATAGGATGTTATTGTTGGAGTTAAAGTTGGAGTTAGCTTGGAGTGGGGTGGCTTGTGAGCTTTGTTTCTTTGTTGTCTGAGTGTTTTCTGTAGTTGAGATATGTCTTCTTTTTGCTGTGGTTGTAGTTGTAGGTTGGATGATTGAGGGGGTGTTTGTGGGTGGTTGGCTGTTGAGGATAGAATCAATATCAATTCCAAAGTTAATAGGGATGGGGTCAATTTGGTGGGGGATTTGAGTAGGGGAAGATCTTTGGTGTTGGGTGAGAATAGAGAGGCTGCAATGAGCGGGGAGTCCATGGTTTGGGTTTGGGTTGAGTGGGAGTTGGGGAGGAGGAATGGCTGGGCAGTGGGTGGGGGGAGTGTTGATACAAGGAATGCGCAAAATAAGTAACAATTAAGAGGATGAAACAGGAAACATATATACAAAGTAGATGAAGGATGATAATGAGGAAGGTTGATTTCGAAAGTCTGTATTCAGGGTATTCACAGAGTCAGTGGGCTAACACTTTCTTATAGGTGGCCACGGTGTTGTGACTGCTGAGGCGGGGGCTAAGAAAGTTTTGTAGTAGTGAGGAGTGATCTGTCCGATCCGGTGATCTGGTTGTAGGGTGGTGATACGCTGTACGCTGACAGCTCCAGGCTCCAACGTCCGAATCCTATGAAATCAAACCGAATGTGGACAAATGTTTCTTCATCACACTTGACACACATATGGTCTGGGTGAGTACAGCCTATCACCACCATCAAAGACCATTGCCAGCAATCCACCCATGGCTTCCAGGCTTCCCTTTATGCATTGTTATCACAACTGGATACTTCAATCTACTTACTAATTATCTCATTGTAGATCAAAGTCATCAACTGTATAAACTACCCTAATCACAATTAATTACTCTGTACATAAGCCTACTGTACTTAAATAACTTTCAGATATCCAGTGTACATCAACCTTGTTAATTGAATATACTCAGCAAACAGTAATGTATATATTCTTCATTTTTCAAATTGTTGTGTCACTTTTACTTGATAATGGCGTTTGTACCTATACCGAAACATCGCACTCATTGCAATAAAGAAGTTGACTATCCTTAGAACTTAGTTTTCCTTCATCTTTACAACTTTTAAAATGACTCCCAAAGAAATTAGACAACCTGCTTTATGGAATCACGTTTGACTGTTTATTAATGTATACATACACATCTGTAATTTTGTGAATTTCATTTGCATTCAGTTTAAATATAGGCACACAAATTTGGGGGAAAGATTAAAAAAATACTAATAGATATGTATTCAATCTCTGATCACAAAAGTGCCTATCTAAGTGCCTTTACATTTTTCTTATGTGTATATTTCATACATCGTTATGACTATTTATGTTGACAATACACAGACTGATACATGATAGCTAGAGTTGACACAGCCGAAACTCAGCATATTGACTTATCAACGATATCAGTCTCTATCCATGATGATGAGTGACCAGAATCATGCCCCATCCATCACCTGTCCCTTCCTCTGTGATAGGTGTGTCATGATACAATTGGTCATAGATAACAAAGGGTCAGACACTGTATTGAACAGTTGAAATGTTCTATTCAAGAAACTATTTTTTTTGAGGGGGGGTGGGGGTGGTTACATTTCCATCCAGGAGCAATATAGACACATAATAAATATGTGCATGTAGATGTACAGAGGATTTTGTCTTGTAGAGATAAAAGAAAAAGGATATATACAAGGACATCATAAATGTACAGAAGGTTATGATTGAAAGGTCGTTTAAAGTGCCCATTAAGCTCGCATTTACCTTAGAGTATAAATGACCTCACCATGTTTTAATTTAAACATGTCTATTAAACTGTAGGGGTTCCCATACATTTTGCTTGTAGTATTTATATGTACATATAAGCTTATTCACAAGAGTGTGTGAGTTAAATTTATCATGACATCGGGAATATTTCAGCCATATCGTGACCTTCACATGAGACAACTAATTCAAAAGTAAGCACTTAGTGTCTGTATTCTCCACATGACATGAAAATCTATTCAGTCCAATCTATGAACCCCCTATGAATGTTGTAAGTGTCAACCATACTTCGTTGCAGTTGTTGCAAGTTAACTTGACATATTCACCGTAGATGAATTTGTCTTTCCATCTTATCTCAGTGGTGTTCGATTCAGATGTGGAGTAGTATATACAATGACAGTTCTGGACCACTTTCAAGAAATGTCTCTACAAAGCCTTATTTACTAAATAAGGCTTTGGTTGGGTCATTAGCTCTTGCTACTATTACCCCTACTACAAAAAAGTTGGCGGTAATTACTATGCCTACTTTGTGTTGGTAGGAGGTAACACTGTGCCGTACGGTACGATCAATAATTCTTCTCTTACAAATCCCCTACCCGGCCCATCCCTCAAGTAGTACAAGTTAGGTTCGTCGGCTTTCATATCCACTTTATCTATGTTGTAAGTTTTGACTGACCATATAGGATCGGTGGCTCGCTTACGGCTATCGCCCTCGTGTTCCCCTATGTTATGTTTATATCGATGAAACAGTTTAACGTGAACCGCCTACGATCTCTTTGGTGTTCATAATAAAGGCTTGCTGGGCTTTTTGTATCCCCTGTTCTATGTACTTTTTTTTCTCGTCCTCGCTGATAGCAGACTTACGAGACTTGGACCGAATATCTTGTTTCATTCCGTTATATTTTTTGAGTTCAGATAGGATTGAACGAAACTCCTCTTCTGAGATCTTACTGTCAGAAAGTGCCGTGGAAATTCGCTCACTCACTGTGTTCAGCTTTGCTTCGGCCAGAACCCTGATCTCGTCGTGTTTCAATGCCTTACGATTAAGTCTGCGTGATACTAACTTAAGCGCCAACCCTACCAACCCTGTCACCCCAGCCGTTATTTCAATACCTAGCACTATAGGTGCAGCCACGATGGTAGCCAACAACCCAACGCCTGCCGCCCCTAGTCCCATGCTGGTTGCCATAAGGGTAGTGTCAGCCCCGTCCACGATATTGAAAGCTCTATTGTACTTTTTACATAGAGCTTTCCGCGTGTCACGGTCTTGTTCTAGTTGGCGTTTCACATCACATAACTGCCTCAAGCGAAACCCATCTACGGTTTCCAACGTCTTCGCTACTTCCTCTACGACTGGGTACAGACCCATCCTATAATATATATTTTGGAAGATATTTTAATTGGGGTTCAGTTAAAAGTCTATCAATGAATTTGAAGTCTACAAGTTCTCGACAACTAGTCAGGGTAATAGGTGAGAATCTAATAGGCTTTCCTGTTGTAATAAAAACCCCACTGAGGCTTATTAAGCTGGTTATAGGACCAGTGGGGGTATCCTGTTGTATAATAATACGACAATATTGGTGTATGTGTTCGTCATACCAGTGGATTGACACCCCGGGTAAAATTTGGCATACTCTTGGGGGGTTTTCATTACCTAAAACCCAAAAGAAGACTTCTATGATGAGTGTGAAAGGGGAGAATCTTCTATTAACAAGATTTTCGATATAAGGATTATTGCTAAATGTTAATTTATTTTTTACTATAGTCCTTAACCCATTTTTTCGATATCTCCTGATATCATGTGTACTAATCCCCTCTCCGGAATGAAATCCCCGGGCCAGATACCGTTGTTCCTAATCTTAGAGATCCACTCATTTTCGTCTATTGTGATATAAGGTGAGGTGAGTGTTAAGTTGATCAGCCATTTGGGTTCTTTAAAATCTGATAACGGCACCCGTCTGTACACGTTGTCTTTGAAGTGTAGGATGTATAATTCATCTTCCTCACCAGGCTGATCGAATCCCTCCGTGTCTCCTAGGTCGTTAAGCGTAGTGTTGGGATGATGACTGGTCATTATTATACTATTACGATATAATTTCCAACTGGTTTTCTGATAATAATTCAGGGGTTAACTTCATACCTATGAAGTGTATGTTGTCAGGCAGGAAAATATTGGTTAGTGATATCTTATTTTCCACGATCACGTTGACCCCCTGCAGACTGGTCTTGGAGTCGACACCCGTCCGCACGTAAACATTGCAAACTTGAAACTGATGTTGTTTGCCCCACCCGAGTTTGATCCCCTTCACGATCTCGACATCATTCCCCGATGGTTCCCCTAGGTAGACTTTGATGATCAGTGTTCCGTTTGCCGGTAGACTCTCTAGTGCCTTGACCACGCCTTCGAATTCAGACACCAACTGCAATTTCACGTTTTGTATGGCCGGTTTACTCGATAGCATGTGGGCTGCTATAGTGTTGACTGGGCTGACGACTACGCTACGTCTCTGAGTTGGGACGTAAGCCACGAGCAGGGTTCCATTGTTCACGACTTTGTTTAGGTGGTTGTCTTTGTTATCCGTGAACACGTAAGGGGAGACGAGTCTAATATTGAGAAACCAGTCGTCTTTATCGGGTAACAACACCCACTTGTCATCTTCGGTGAAGACGAGCATATATGGCTTGTTTCGGGCGACGGTAGTGCTCTCAACATCGTCTAAGTCGAACAGTTTACCACCGAACGATGGGTATATTACCCAATTATTATTACCGGTGTTGACAAGGGCGTACTTAGTGTTGACTGTTGCTCTTGTGGTATCTATCATATCACTTAGGGTTCCACCGGAGGGGATTTCAACGCGTTTGTAAATGTTGTTTTTCAGTTGCAAGGCGTACGATTTACCATCTACTCCGGGAGCGTCGAAACCGCGCGTGTCTCCGAGGTCGGAGATCCCGATATTGACGCATTTTTTCACTCCGGGCCCTTGTGCGCTGGTCATTTTACATGAAGCGTTAAGCTGAGGTATCCTATATTTACAGGATTATGATTTATATCTAACACCGATATTGTCAGCTCAGGTATGTTGCCCTGGGTTAATCTCTTATACTGCCGTGGTGAAAACGACTCGGTTCTACCGTCGTTGAATTTCTCAGTTTTCACCGGCACTGCTCTCAGTATAGTGGAAGGGTGGCCTCCTTGAATGTTATACGTTGTGCTCACCTGACCGAGATGAATGTACAGCTCTCGGTACGGTACTAGGTCGGGTAACTTCGTGCCTGTGACGGTTGTTGTTGGTTTTATCTCGTCAGGAGACATACCGAGTATCCTCGCTAATGGTCGGCCGAGCCTCAAGGAGGTTCTTCCGTTGTTGATTAACACCACTGTACCGTTTGAGTCGTTCATCTTGAGTTCGGCTCCCAGGGGTTTGAAGACCTCGTCGTTGAGAGAGCACACGCTGTAGTAGCCGTCAGTTATCTGGCTGCGAGTTCCACTGACGAACAGCTTATTGTTGCTGATATTGATGTTAGTCCATTGCGGTAGGTAGGTGATATCGCAGAGTGCGACTTCGAGTTGACCTGACGTGTTATCGATCGCGTGCGTCAGCTGAACGGCCTCACCGCTCGTTATTCCTGGAAGTGTTATGTACATATTATAATATATGAATTATATATTATAATATGGATTTAGCACACTTGAAAATCGTGGTGAATGCAGATGGTACGGGGTTTAAAACAACCTTTATTGATATCTTTGAAAACTATATCGTGTCCGTTAATAACGCGCAGGCGGTGGTAAACTGGAATCAAAACCCAATGCAGTTTTGGCAGAACCAACTCAACTTTGCTGTGTGGTGTGCGACGACAGGGTCGGGTGTGACACCAGACTACGGTATAGACGAACTGAGTAAGGCGGTTATTTTGTTTCATATTTATTATCAAACGAGACGAATATTGAAGGAAATAAGTGCTCCTCTTCCCCAAGATAAAGCGTGGAGTATGACGAATAACCCCTATGATAGACGCGCTTATGAACGTATTTGTGGGGAGTTTGAGATTCCAACGAATAAAGACTTTCGCCTTCCTGGTGTGAACCATGGTCTCGGTATAGTTCTCGTGTACTTCTACAGGTCCGGAACATATTATGCCGGTTCTAAAGATGGTTCATACAACCCAAACCGGCATACATTTACAGGCCCCACAACGAATGAAAAGATCCATGTCAGCTGTATAAAGCAAACCAATCCTGATGCAGCCACAGCCTGGACTAAAATGATCTCAAAAACATCGAAAGAATTCACTCGTGCTGGTACAATACGCTTGAACGACTCGATTCGAACGTACGTGTGGGCGCTGTTGGGTGCGCAGTCGATGACGCGTTCCAACATCCTCGGTAAGGGAACTGCTTACGACGCTCAGACACAATTCGTTTCCAACGTTGATGATGCTATCAATTCTCCAGTTGATCTCCCGCGGGCCATCGACCGTTACCAAAACGTGTTAGAATACGCCAGATCGAAAGTCAATTACGTGTTCGGCGTGGGGTTGTACATGGCTCCGAGTGATATGCAACTGAGAATAAAAAAAGTGGTGGGTTATAACAACAAAATAGTCATAGCCACGGCGGACCAAAAGTTGGGTATCAACCCCGATATTAACACCGCCTATATCCCACACATCCCACCACGTGAAAAGGGTATAGTGACGCCACCCCCGGAGCCTAAAGTTCAACCAACACCACACCCCCATATGCATGTGGGGGTACCCCCCTATCAGCAGCATATTGATAATAAAACGGCCCTGGTGGTTGGTGGGTTAACTTTGGGACTTATTTGGTTAAAGATTTCTTAGCCGCTACGTACACCAGACCCGCCACGGCGACGATGGCTGCCCACAGGTTTTGACTGAGCCACATGGCAGTTTTAGACAGAGCGCTCAACAACCACGAGACGATGCTACCCAGGATGCCGGGAAGGGCTTCGGCGGCTTTACCAGCCAGTTTAGCTAGGCCTTCCCCGAGTTTTTTTATCCAGTCTTTAACACCCCCACCGCCACTTGGAGTTCCCCCGCCGCCGGCAGGCCCCACAGGGGTTCCTCCCACCAGTGACACCACCAGGGTTGATATGATGAAACCCAATGCAGTCAGAATACTGGCGATGGTGATCCCTTGCTCCCGGAACAATATCCGAATCCTGTTGGCTAAAGTTGTATCCTCATTCAGTATTCTATCGATTGTTTCCCGAATACGACTGATCTGGGATCGAAGCTGTTCACGATTCGAGGAAGCGGATTCCAATCGTGTACGTCTCTCGTCTTCTAAATCGCGTAGTCGTTCATTGATACGGCGCTTCATATCATCGTTTTCAGTTTCGTTGAGTTTGGTTTTTTCCCTAACGATGTGCTCGTCGATTTCGTTCAGTTTCCCCATGTTGTTCACGAGTTCTCCACGCACGCGTTTCACGGCTTCGTCTAAGCCGCGCAGTTCCCTTACCGGAAAGTCAAACCCCGGTAACGGTTTGTCCCAGTAGGTGCTCAACAGTTTTTCTATGCTGTCCGAGGCTTCTGTAGCACGCTGTGGTGTCATTTCATCTCTAGTGGTGAGGTGGGATCTGGTAGCTTGCAGATCTTCTTTAACGACCTTAGGTATTGCACCACCGTAATCATTCATGTTTAGATTTGTACGGATAAATTCGACACCATGGCGGCTGGCTAGAGTTGACAAGGCCAGTGGTTTTTTATTGCTCTTGTTAAAGAGGTCAACCCCTGGGTCAGACTTAAGGCGTAGAACACCCTTTGTATCAATAAAAAAATTCTTATGGTATCGACCCTGTGGTTCAACGTAGTTTTTATCTCTTCTTAAACTTTCGTAATAATCATTTACCGTTGTTTCCAAGAGTTCTTGGTTCAATGGTGAACTAGTAAATGAGGTCTCCTGCTCATCAAATGCCTGGGCACTAGCGCCCGGCATCTCCGTCATATCTATGTCTTCATCCATTAGTATTAAAAATATATTTCTTTTATATAACAATGTACGGCAGAAAATTAGATCCTTTCAGAAGATTGAGAGAGCCATTAGGAGCCAGAGCCGTGCGCCAGTCGGTGACCATCACCAACAATCCCAGCAAGATAGACCAGAATCAAACTCTGCTGGTTAGATTTCCAAACCTTGGTGAGAATGACCTCATTGTACCAGGCACTGTTCGACTGGCGTTCAATATCACGTTGACCTCCGACAACGACAAACGCGAGCTAGTGCGGAACGTGGGGCGAGCTATCATCAAGAAAACGACCGTCAAGATCAGCGGTAACGAGGTGCTGAGTATCGACGACAGCGACGTGTTTCACTGCTACAAGGATCTCTGGAAAAGCGAGAGAGAACGAGTCAATGATGTGTACCAGGGTATCAGCAAATCAACCCGGTCGCGCATAGGGTATGTCTTCACGCAAGACCAGCAAGACAAGCTATCGGACGGTGAAAAGGCCATCGCTCGAGCATACGGGAATCGATTCTGCGTGCCGCTCGACTTCGAGTTGCTCACGGGACACGCGCCGTTTTACCAGGCCGCGCTGGGTGATAGGCTCGAATACGAGCTCACGTTTAACGACTATAGCAAAGTAGTGCGTACGCCGAACGGTGATGAGGCTAGTTATACCATAGACAACATCTCTCTGGAGTTCGACATGGTCACTAGCCCGGAGCTGGCCAGGCAGCTTCGAAGCCAGTACTCTGGGAAGATGGCTATCCTATACGATCGCGTACTGAGGCATAGATCAGTCGTGCGAGATAAGAGCGACACTGTGTGGAATATCAACCTGAACGTGCCGGCGCGATCGATGAAAGGTATCCTGGTCGTCCCCGTGGAGGATTACGATCCATTCCGGAGGGACAGCGAGAAGTTTTTCAACCCCGAGATTGAAAAGGTGGAAGTGACCATCGAGGGCGTGCCCAACCAGCTGTTCAGTCATGGTATGAGGCCACACCAGCAGTGGGATGAGATAAAAAAGCTACCAGTAGGGGACTACATAACAAAGGACCTGGACCTCGGCTCCGTGCAGATCGGTGAATACTTGACCACCAAGTACGCCCTATGGTTGGACATGCGATCCACGGATGATGATAAACTGCACGGTAGCGGGCGTCGTATAGATAACGGCAGCGAAGGGATAACCATCCAGATTACTAAGAAAGCTCAACCCGCTGGTAAGTTGAAATTATATCTGTACGTTATTATGGACGCGCAACTTAATATAGACAATGGGAGATTCGTGCAAGCCATCTACTGATGGGGGGTACCCCCCCACACCCCCCAACAATAAACAGTCCCCACTGCCCCACACCCCCCGGGGGTACCCCCAACTGCCCACTGACCCACACTGCGCCATAGTGTGCGGGCAGACTGGCTGTGGGAAGACCGTTTTCGTCTTGGATATGTTGGAGGGTTACTACAAGGATGTGTTCGATAACATCGTTATCATGTGCCCTACTCTGAGTATGAATAAAACGTACGCGCGACCTTGGGTAATGACGGACCCCGACGTACACAAAATCGACCCTGGAACACGTCTGCAGGACTGGTTGAAAGCTCTTCACGAGAAATTTAAAGGGGAACCGACGCTGTTCATACTGGACGACTGCAGCGCTAATCGCGAGATAACAAAAAAGAGAGACATGCTATCGTACCTGGCCTTCTCCGGCCGGCATGCAAATCACAGCGTCTGGGTGCTAACGCAGAAGTTCAACTCGGTGTTGAAAGACCTCAGGGAGCAGACGCGATGGGTGGCCTTATTTCACTGCAAGGACAGGGATTCGTTTGAGGAGTGTTTGAGAGAGAACGATGTGATGAGTAAATTAGAACGGGAACGGGTGAAGAAACAGCTCGCTGAAACTAAACACGCTAAGCTCGTTCTAAAAACCGACCAACCAGTAGCATATAGAGTGTGCTAAAGCTAAGCAAAGCTAAGCTAAAGCTAAGCAAAGCTAAGCAAAGCTAAGCTAAAGCTAAGCATATAGCTATGATATTTGAAGTATTTGTCGTGTGCAACTTAACCTTCATTTCTCTGTGTTTTGTCTGTATCGGGTATTATATAGTTAAAACTAAATCTTACTTGTTATATTATAAGATGGAGTGTGAGGAATTGCTCGAACAATTGTCTGTGGAGGGTTCCCCCACGCCGCCGGCAGGCCCCACTGATGACAAGCGAGAGAAACTGGTGGCGTTGGCTGTTGGCGGCAAAGCCAAACATTACTTTGGAGACTACACTCCGGATAAAATTCACAAAATGTCAGCCGAAGAAATCGATAAGCTGTACGCTAGATACGAGTCCCGGCTCGGAGCAGAAATGACAAAGACAATAGGATCGGCTATGACCCAGATATACACCGGTATTGTATCACACTTCCTTCCCATTCCACCAGAGCGCCGACTTTACCTGTGGGAGGACCTCGAGAAAGACCCTTTTATCGAACACGCCGTGAGCTCTATCAGCTGCGGGCTGTACCACAAATATGGCATGTTGTTGGCTCCAGTGACGGCGGCGATTATCACGGCAAAACATTGTCAATTTGAGAGAAAGAATAATAATAATAGTATAGATGGATGCTGCACAGGAGGTACCCCCAACAGTGGAGGAGACCCCTTCACAGGAACCAGTGAGGGAAGTGACCCCCACAGTAACCAGGCAGAAGAATCCTAAGAGAGTAGCTGCCGGTAAAAAACGGTGGTGTAACCAACATAAAGTGACCAACCCAACCCGACTGTTGTTGGCTGTAGGCGTAACTGCTGCCGTGGTTATAACATGGTTATACGTGGGGGTACCCTCCCACAGTGAGGGAAACTCTGGGGGTGTGGGGGGTACCCCCACGCCGCCGGCAGGCCCCACTGTCGACCCGCATATCATGTTATAATTTTAATATTTTATATCATATACATAATGTCTGAGGGGAAAACGTTCGTCAACGACGCATACCACGCCACAGTGGTAGCCAGTCTAGCCATAGGGTACGCTCGGTTGACTAAAATGGTGCTTAAACAACCAACTATCAAGCTAGATTTCAACCTGCAGGATATGGGTATGCTCATAATGAACCTTGGTATGGCGATGGCCACAAAAGACATCCTAGTAAAACAAGGAATAATACCTGATAATATAATGAAATAAATATAGGGATGGCCACGATAGCTATGATGGTCGGTGGGGCGTTAGTGAATGCCCTGGCATTTTCCGGGAGTAATTTCCTCTTCTCGAAACTACGAGATGATCACGCGGCTGAAATACAGGAAGAAAGGAAGCGGCACGATCTCGCTACTGAGAAATTACAAAGAGCACAGGCTGAGTACGCTAAAAAACGTCTCCAGAGGATCGATTTTATTAACGAACAACTCCAGCGTGAAAACCATGCCGTTCAAACATTCAACGATGTCGATGAAGCAATGAAAGAATACTACCTACTAACTGGTAAACGATTGGAACCGCTCAATAAACCCACACTCGCTCAGTACTACACACCATCCAAGGGACAAATGAATCGTGAACTGGGCTTCATAGTGTTGGGTATAGCAGCTACTGCGTTGGTTGCGAAGCAATTAAATTAAAATACCTATATAAGTAAACATGAGACCCGCTCCATACCGATGCGAATACATACTTATGGGGAAGACCGAGGCCTGTGGTAGGAAATGCAGGAATCAGGGGTTCTGTTGTTTCCATATGGGAAGTCCTAACTACACGTGTTCTGTGTGTGGTATCGGGGTTAAAGGACACTACTGTCTATGTAAAGCTCACGGAGCGAACGTAGTCAGACATCAACTCATCTACGAGAATAAAAAAGGCTACATAAAAGAACGTAGGCGACTGCTCAAGATAGACTCCAGTGTGTGAAAGGGTTACCTCCCTTTACTGTGAACCAATTAGACATTGGTTCTCTTAGGTGTAAACACGATGTCTACTGTGCGCGAGCTGAAGCGGGTCGCAAAACAGAGAGGTGTGATCGGGTATTCTAGAATGCGGAAGTCAGCATTGTTGAGATTACTAGGTTTAGAAGCCCCTCCTACGGTAACACAATTAAAAGCTCAAGCAAAACAGCTTGGATACACGGGTTATTCAAACCTGGGGAGAGCCGGGTTAGTCGCATTGTTATCACATGCCCCCGTAGCACGTCCCACTGTAAAACAACTGAAAGCCGAGGCACAGGATTTGGGTTTAGGCGGGTATTCCCGTATGAGAAAACCACAGCTTGTAGAATTATTACGACAGAATAGAGCTATTGACCTACAGTCCGTGCGCACTGAGCGCACTGTAGGCAACTATTTGAGAGGTTGGCGCATGCACGTTGATAGAAACATAGACATTACAGATATCAAGCCTCTGATAGCTGATAAGGTCAACCAGGAACTAAATAACCTAGGAAGTATCAAGTTTCAGATCACAGTGAAAATGTCGCTCGATAAGCAGGTTGGGAGTACCACTGAATATGTTCAGCCTTACTTCCGAGGTCAACAAGAGGTCGCCACACATACAGAGACCATTGACGCATCAATCGATACCAGTTTTCAGCAGATACGAGAATACCTAGAACGCTACACACACTTGGGGTCCGGGTGGGCTGTAGATAAAATCGATAATGTCTATCTAGACATAGCTAACTACGTGCCGTTCAGAGGCGGGTCATACCTAGCCTTGCCTCCCTACTATAGGAACAAACATGCCATAGTAAACGTTAAGAATAGAGGAAACGATTGCCTGAGGTTAGCTATCAGGTCAGCCTTATTTCCAGCTGGCACTCATTCAGATAGGCTTTCTAGCTATCCCCAAGACGATGGGCTCAACTGGGATGGTATAGATGAACCCACCCCCATATCCCAGATCACTAAAGTAGAAAAACAGAATAATCTGGCTATAAATGTCTTTGGGCACGAAGGTAACACAACAATAGTACACAGGGTCAGCCCGGTGAAGGATCGCCAAGTTATCAATATATTCATGATCCAACGAGGTGAAAAGTATCACTACACGTGGATAAAACATCTCAGCCGGTTGTTGCACGACCAGTCGAAACATGATGGGGAAAAACACTTTTGTGTACGATGCCTACATGGCTTCACCCGAGCTGATTTATTAGAATCCCACCGGGATGATTGTCAAGGTGTGGGGCAGACGGCCATACAAGTCGACATGCCTAAGGAAGGTGATAATATCCTAAAATTCTGTAACCACAAGAACCAAATGTCTGTGCCTTATATTATATACGCCGACTTCGAAGCCTTAGTGGCTGCTGCCGGCGAGGCTCCCTTCACCCACAAAACACAAGAGCATAAAGCCTGTTCGTTTGGATACATTGTCGTCCGTTGTGACGGGGAAACGAAAGCTCCGGTAGTGTATAGGGGGCCTGACGCGGCTGAAAGGTTTCTAAAGTGTTTGCAGGAGGAAGAAAAAATTATTAGGAATGCATTGTATAAAATCGCTCCCATGCGTCTGACCCGAGTCGACAGGCTAGCCCACGCTAGTAGCACTAACTGTCACGTGTGTGAATCACCACTTAACGGTGATTCGGTGAGAGATCACTGTCACATAACTGGTAAGTATAGAGGCGCCGCTCACAACGCGTGCAACCTCAAGCTTAAAATCAACCCTAAGACAATAAACATCCCCGTTGTCTTTCACAACTTGAGAGGGTACGACTCACACTTGATCATGCAGGCCATCGCGAAAATCGATGGTAATATAACGTGCATCCCCAACAACATGGAGAGATACATCTCCTTCAGCTTAAACGGACTTAGGTTCATTGACTCGTTTCAGTTCCTCCTGTCGTCACTCGACAGTCTGGTCAAGGCCAACAATACCTTCCCTATCACCGATCGATACACAGACGCCGAGACTAGACCCCTGCTTATGAGGAAGGGTGTGTACCCCTATGAGTACATGGATAGTTGGGCTAAGTTCACCGAGACCAGACTACCCCCTATTGACTGCTTTTATAGCAAGCTGAATGAGGCGTCCGTCTCACGAGATGATTACTCGCACGCGACTAACGTATGGAATAAACTGGGTTGTAAGAACCTGGGTGATTATCACGACCTGTACTTGAGGACAGATGTACTGCTGTTAGCCGACGTGTTTGAAACGTTTAGGCGGACATGTTTCAAGCAGTATAAACTCGACCCCGCATGGTATTACACCAGCCCAGGTCTGTCGTGGGACGCCTTGCTTAAAAAGACCGGAGTTAATTTGGAATTGCTCACAGATTACGACATGCACCTATTCATTGAGAAAGGTTTGCGAGGTGGGATTTCCATGGCATCCAAACGATACGCGAAAGCAAATAATCAATACGTGAAAGGTTACGATCCTAACAAGCCAACCAATCACATTCTCTACCTCGACGCAAACAACCTGTACGGCTGGGCCATGAGCCAGTATCTACCTACAGGGGGATTCGAATGGGTACCCCACGTTGATGTTATTGGGGTTGCATCAGATTCGAACAAAGGGTATATCCTCGAGGTTGACTTAGAGTATACCAAGGAATTACACACATCACACAACAGCTACCCCCTGGCCCCCGAACGTATGAGGGTTAACCCAGACTGGATGTCTGAGTACCAACATAACTTGTTAGGTGGGCGTGTGACAGACGTTGAAAAACTCGTGCCTAACTTAATGAATAAGACCAAGTACATCGTTCACTATCGCAACCTACAGCTGTACCTGTCGTTGGGTATGAGGCTGACCAAAATACACAGGGTGCTCATGTTCGACCAGAGCCCATGGATGGAGCCCTACATCAGAATGAACACAGACCTACGAAAAAAAGCCACCAGTGATTTTGAGAAAAATCTCTACAAGCTCATGAACAACTCGGTGTTTGGTAAGACTATGGAGAACCTGAGGAAACGCGTGACCGTGAAGCTGGTTCGGTCGAGTGAGGAAGACAAGCTCAGGAGATTGATAGCCAGTCCGGCATTCAACCGTAGTAAGATATTCACAGACAACCTGGTTGCCCTACACATGAAGAAAAGCCACATAAAATTCAACCGGCCTGTTTACGTGGGGATGAGCATCCTCGATTTATCCAAACACCTGATGTACGACTTTTACTACAACGAGCTCAAGAAACAGTACGGTGCCAGGTGTGAAGTGCTGTACACTGACACGGATTCCCTGCTGATGGAGATTCGAACCGAGGACGTGTACGAGGACATGAAAAAACACCTCGATTTATACGACACCAGCGACTACCCTAAGACCCATACCATACACAGTACGGTAAATAAAAAGGTCCTAGGTAAGATGAAGGACGAGTGTGCTGGCACGCCCATAGCCGAGTACATAGGTTTGAGACCTAAGATGTACTCCATACTGAAAGCCGACAATAGTGAGATCCGGAAGGCTAAGGGGGTTAAGAAGTATGTGGTGAAACAACACATCAAACACGCCAGATTCAAGGAAGCCCTGTTCAAGACCCGTACCTTTAGACATAAAATGAACACACTTAGAAGTGATGGGCATAAGATATACGGACTGACTATAAACAAGACGTCCCTGTCGCCTATGGACACGAAACGTTGGATAGCTATTGATGGGATAAACACATACGCGTATGGACATGAAAAAATTTGAGGCTATTTACTACAGCCCGCGTGGGTACTGGAAAGGAGCTAGCGCAGTAGATAAGCTAGCTAAAATAGCGCGAGTACCCCCGGAGGAAGCCAAAGCGTGGCTTGAAAAACAAGCCCTGTGGCAGATCTATTTGCCAGCACCACGCTACGTGCCTAGAAGGAGGTTCGGTATTAACATACCTAATAGCGTTCACCAGGCAGACCTACTGTTCCTACCCCACGACAAGAGGTACAAGTATGCCTTAACCGTAGTGGACGTAGCCAGTCGTTACAAGGAAGCTGAACCCTTGACCACGAAAGATTCGGCCCAGGTAGCCAGAGGATTCGAACGCATATACAAACGCAGTCCGCTGACGTGGCCAACAGAGCTGCAAGTTGACCCCGGACGGGAGTTCATGGGTGCCGTGTCACAACTGCTAGCCAAACACGATACAAAGGTCAGGCGTGGCACGGCCGGAGCCCATCGCAGCCAAGCCATAGTTGAGAGATTTAATAGGACTTTGGCTGAGCGCTTGTTCGGCTATCAGTATGCTAGGGAGATGGCCACCCCTGGAAAACGATCGACTGAATGGGCCACGAGGTTACCCAAGGTGGTGTCGGCAATCAACCATGAAGTCACCCGTCTCACCGGTAAGAAACCGGCAGACGCTATCAAACTAAAATCAATAGTTGCAGAGTCGGCCGCTCCATTGCGTGGGAAGGAGAAACAGATACCAGATAGGGCCCTAGTGAGGTATCTATACCAGCCGGGGGAACACGAGGGCGATAGCCGTAAGCGGGCCACCGATCCTACATGGTCAGTCAAAACTTACAACATAGATAAAGTGGATATGAAAGCCGACGAACCTAACTTGTACTACTTGAGGGATGGGCCGGGTAGGGGATTTGTAAGAGAAGAATTATTGATCGTACCGTACGGCACAGTGTTACCTCCTACCAACACAAAGTAGGCATAGTAATTACCGCCAACTTTTTTGTAGTAGGGGTAATAGTAGCAAGAGCTAATGACCCAACCAAAGCCTTATTTAGTAAATAAGGCTTTGTAGAGACATTTCTTGAAAGTGGTCCAGAACTGTCATTGTATATACTACTTGTGGGCTTAAAGCTGTTGTTATTCTGGAGGAATGTCTGTGTTAGTCCTGCTGTGTTAGCTCATGTGTTATCTTGCTGAAAAACAAGATGACGTCTTTGAGCAAAAAATGGATGAAGTACTGGTTTCTACACATCGTTGGTGTAGCGCTGCGCAATAGCACCCTACCACGACCTTGTCCATTGTTCTGAAAGATTACATGTTGAACATGATGTCCCCAGCTTGTGGCACCCCAAATTATGAGGGAAGACCCAAGGATATCTCTCCAAAAAACAGGGTTCTGAGAATCTTTCACCTTGACGACGCCATATTCTTCTGCGGTATGGACACAAAAACGACTTCTTCTGGGAAGACGGCGTTCTGCCACTGCCCATTGCACCAGTTGCAATGGACTGCCGCCGAGTTCAGTCGAGCACATCTATATTGAGGCGTCAAACTTGAATCAACATAAGGTCAACGGCAATGTAAACCATCCTAAGTGAGACTGCGACGTACAGTATTGTCGTTCGTGTTTTTTTTTGTGTGCGTGTCTTCCAGTGGTGCTACGGTGACATGACGTCATGCACAATACTATGACGTCACGATTCCTCTGTGACATTACGCACTACATGCAGCGACATATCATGTACCCATCGGTATATCCCTCGCTCTCGCTCGGAAAATTTAGGCATTTGGTTCGTAAACAGAGCATGACCGGGAAACTCTACATGCCATAATATGCTCTCTAAATTACCAAGTTACGGTTAGGCCTCTTAATAGTCTATTACATTGAACATTAGTATATAAAGATACATAAGTAGATTCACACTTCACTTCTTCGCATATCTGTTCTATCTGGGGGCTGTTGTTGTTCCCCGCAGCAACGTGTAACTATGTATTCAGCAGCGTACGTATGTCCCAATTCTCATAACGCGATATCTCATGAACTGTTGTACCTCGTGCATTCAAATTTGGTTATAGTCTACATTGGGGTATTACGGGACACCAGGCTGTTTGGGTGACCTTGAAGTTATTTTGGTTTGAGGTAAGGTGTGTTCGTTGTATGGCCTACACTACAGTTGTAAGGTAAAGGTTACTAACACACTACTCATGTTAGCTAAAGCAGGGAGACTATATAGAGAGGGCGAAGAAACTCCTCGAAAAGCCCCTTAAACACAGCTGCAGTCACTGTGTGAATTGGAGCATGATGAGGCACACGTTAATTAGTACAAATGGTAAAGAAAGCAAGCAAGTGACCTATCCCTGTTATAGATTATCCCTGGCTACATTTTGCCAAAACTAAACTACACCATAACTTACAAAAACATGATATTTGATAAAGCAAATCTAAATTATTAGTTGCATACTTCATAATTATTTTAATGTTTATCATGCATCGTTTCTCCAAGTAAGACTTGAAAGTCTGGTAGTTCACAGTTTAAATCTGAGGAGTCTGAGCATCATGCAGTCCCATCAAATCATAGTTTGCCAAGTTCAGTTAGTTTCCATCAAGTGCCTCTTTCCCCATGTTTTTCTGTTGACCCAACAGCTAAGGGATGAAATTTAATTTGATGCGTGGAACTATTAGGTTTTATTTGCAGTGAGACTTGTCTAAATGTGAATCAATCAATACTGTTTGGTTGAGGAGAGCTGGGTCACATAGTGCGCCAGCTACACAGCTTATCAGTAATCAAGTGCTATATTCAGAGTAACTATATCAATTATGGGTTAAGTGTACTATTCTTGTCTTATCATGTCGTTTAGGTAGCTGTATATACATGTAAGTAAACTATCAGCAATGGATTCAGTAGTAAAATACTCTTTGAAGACATCTTCATTAATAACAATAGTCAACTGATAGATGCCGAGCTCAAATTCTTTGAGTTTGTTAACAATCAGAGGCTCGACATCAGTCAGTGATATATTTTCAACACACCACAAATCCATTATTAACATAGGTGTGAACAAATCTCTTATAGTGTTAACTGCTTTCTATAATAAAGTGGTGGTGCAGAGGCTTGCAGTCGGCTGTCCACAGGGACTTGCAGTTGGCTGTTCACAGGGGTATAGGGGTCTGTACCATCACTTACTCTCAGCTGTCTGCAGGACTCTACTATATTGATTTCAGAGAACCAGTTTAACGTGTATCTTCTAGTATGCCTTTGTTTTTTGTGATAAATGCCTGTTGGGCTTGTTGTAGCCCTTGTTTTATGTACTCTCTTTTCTCATCCTCGCTTATGAATATGTTTTATGAACTTTCGATCTAATTTCATTTATAATTTTATTGTATTTTTCTAGTTCACCTCTGATCAAACAAAACTCCTCTTCTGAGATTTTATTGTCATTGAGTGTGGTTGAAACATGATCTTCTATCATGTTTAACTTTGATACAGCAAGTATTCTAATTTCATCATGTTTCTTTGCTTTACGATTCAATTTGCGAGATACAAATTTAAACACCGACCCAACTGTTCCTGTCACTATAGCTGCTAATTCAAGTTCTAACACCACAGGTGTGGCTACGACTGTTGTCAACAGCCCAACTCCTACAGCCCCTAATCCCATGCTAGCTGCCATTAGGGTGGTATCAGTGCTATCGATGTAGTTTAAAGCTCTACTGTATTTTTTATGTAGTGATGCCCGGGTATCGCGCTCTTATTCAAGCTGGTGCTTTATTTCGCATATCTGTTTCAGTCGAAATCCATCTGCACTTCCCGTTATATTTCCTTCTCCTTCCCAACAGAGCTCATTCCAAATAAAAAACACAACACATTCAGAACATTGGAACGGCCGCTCAGTGACACACGTGGTAGATTTATTCCATTTGACAAATTCCTGATAAAAAACACATCCAGCAAATCAGTGCTTGTATAAAGATAAGTATATTACACAACATACATCACAATGTCACCATGTTGAATAGAACTAGCCCCCCACATAAACCAAAGACAACAACTCATAAATGAGAAAAAACTGTGGAACAATGCCCTCTCAACGAATACTAAAGTTCTTACTAGGAAGTTTATAGTATTTACAACATGATGAAAATTGAAAACAAACTTTCTCAAGGCTCTGCAGCCTAGGTTGCGAAACATTGCTGCTCAATATATACTAACAGTTATAATACATTCAAACATATAACAGGATATTATACAGGCTTCGCAGCCTGGCAAAATCTCAACAAACCAGTGTTATAAAGACTCTGCAACCTTGCCATATACGGTAGTATATGCGAGCAAATCAGCTCCACATAACAAACTTGCTTTATTACACGTACAGGAATTAACCTGATACAAAATTCACTAACTCTGAACAACAATCAATGCTCACAAGCACAACACTGTGCTTAATCTACAACCATCACGGTCACATACAACCACCATCTGCAACACCAAAACAGAGTATGAGAAATTATGCATGTGAAATATAGATATATACATACAAGCATAAAATTTAAGGAAACAAAAGTTAATGTGAACACTGCCGTGTCTAGAACGAGAGAGACGATATTTGAAATTCCCTCTTTATGTATATCTTAAACAGCGCCACCTAACAACAAAATTACCTCCCTTGGTAGATTCGCATACCACCAAGGAGAAAATAGTTTCTATCTAATTCATTTCATTCAACCGAAAGAAACAGTATTTCTCCTTCCCAACAGAGCTCATTCCAAATAAAAAACACAACAGATTCAGAACACTGGAACGGCCACTTGGCGACAAACAGAGATTCAAAGAAAGTCAAAGGCCTAAGGAAAGTGAAACGTTTAAAAGTTTATGGAGATCATATTTGATGATGTCATCTTTATCATTTTCACTCTTCCATCTACCATGTCTTTTTAACATTCTGTCTGGGACACCATCATTCGCTGCTGCCGAAGCCCCTCCACTGCATAGGCTATGCAAGCCATACGCTCTAATATTGGGAACAGAAGGTTCAAGTGCCTCTGAGAAAATCTCTTTCAGGTGAGTATGTATCAAAGGTCTATCATCCTTTCTTCATCTATAACTAGACTTGGTTTTTGTTACACTCCTGAAAATATACTCACCAGATTCAGAATCAATATTAGCTGCTTCCAGATACTTCTCCAGACACACAACAGGACAAGTAGTATAGGGAATGGGGGTTTTAAAACACTTTCACAAAATGTCTCTACAAAGCCTTATTTAGTAAATAAGGCTTTGGTTGGCCCCTTAGCTCTTGCTACTATTACCCCTACTATAAAAAAGTTGGCGGTAATTACTGTGCCTTGGTAGGAGGTAACACTGTGCCGTACGGTATGATCAATAATTCTTCTCTTACAAAACCCCTACCCGGCCTATGTCACGTTTACCTCGATGAAACAGTTTAACGTGAACCGCCTATGATCTCTTTGGTGTTCGTAATAAAGGCTTGTTGGGCTTTTTGTATCCCCTGTTCTATGTACTTTTTTTTCTCATCCTCGCTGATAGCAGACTTACGAGACTTGGACCGAATATCTTGTTTCATTCCGTTATATTTTGTGAGTTCAGAGAGGATTGAACGAAACTCCTCTTCTGAGATCTTACTGTCAGAGAGTGCCGTGGAAATACGCTCACTCACTGTGTTGAGCTTTGCTTCGGCCAGAACCCTGATCTCGTCGTGTTTCAATGCCTTACGATGCAGTCTGCGTGATACTAACTTAAGCGCCAACCCTGCCAACCCTACCACCCCTGCCGTTATTTCAAAACCTAGCACTATAGGTGCAGCCACGATGGTGGTTAACAACCCAACGCCTGCCGCCCCTAGTCCCATGCTGGTTGTCATAAGGGCAGTGTCAGCCCCGTCCACGATATTGAAAGCTCTATTGTACTTTTTACATAATGCTTTTCGCGTGTCACGGTCTTGTTCTAGTTGACGTTTCACATCACATAACTGCCTCAAGCGGAACCCATCTACGGTTTCCAACGTCTTCGCTACTTCCTCTACGACTGGGTACAGACCCATCCTATAATATATATTTTGAAAGATATTTTAATTGGGGGTCAGTTAAAAATCTATCAATGTATTTGAAGTCTACAAGTTCTAGTCTTCTACTCAGGGTAATAGGTGAGAGGCTAATAGACTTTCCTGTTGTAATAAAAACCCCACTGAGGCTTATTAAGCGGTTTATAGGGCCCGTGGGGGTATCCTGTTGTATAACAATACGACAATATTGGTCTAGGTGTTCGTCAAACCAGTGTATTGACACCCCGGGTAAAAATTGGTGTACTCTTGAGGAGTTTTCCTGGTCAAAATACGTAAACATGACTTCTATGATGAGTGTGAAAGGGGAGGATATCTCAAGCTGCCTTTCGTGTAAATACATACTGCTAAATGTTAATTTACTTTCTATTCCAGAACCTAATCCAATTTTTCCTTCATAAAAATATACCGTGTCTGTTGCTTCATTCCCCGTAATGAAACCCCCGGGCCAGATACCGTTATTCGTAATCTTAGAGATAAACCTCCACCCCTCTTTTGTTGTGATATAAGGTGAGGTGAATATTAAATTGATCAGCCATTTGGGTTCTTTTAAATCTGATAACGACACCCGTCTGTACACGTTGTCTTTGAAGTGCAGGATGTAAAATTCATCTTCCTCACCAGGCTGATCGAATCCCTCTGTATCTCCCAGGTCGTTAAGTGTAGTGTTGGGATGATGACTGGTCATTATTATACTATTACGATATAATTTCCAACTGGTTTTCTGATAATAATTCAGGGGTTAACTTCATACCCATGAAGTGTATGTTGTCAGGCAGGAAGATATTGATTAGTGATATCTTGTTTTCCACGATCACGTTGACCCCCTGCAGACTGGTCTTGGAGTCGACACCCACCCGCACGTAAACGTTGCAAACTTGAAACTGGTGTTGTTTCACCCACCCGAGTTTGAATGTGTTCACGATCTCGACATCATTCACCGATGGTTCCCCTAGGTAGACTTTGATGATCAGTGTTGAGTTTGCCGGCAGACTCTCTAGTATCTTGACCACGCCTTCGAATTCAGACACCAACTGCAATTTCACGTTTTGTATGGTTGGTTTACTCGATAGCATGTGGGCTGCTATAGTGTTGACTGGGCTGACGACTATACTACGTCTCTGAGTTGGTACGTAAGCCACGAGCAGAATTCCATTGTTCACGACTTTGTTTAGGTGGTTGTCTTTGTTATCAGTGAACACGTAGGGGGAGACGAGTCTAATATTGATAAACCAGTCGTTCTCGGGTAACAACACCCACTTGTCATCTTCGGTGAAGACGAGCATATATGGTTTGTTTTTGACGACGGTAGTGCTCTCAACATCGTCTAAGTCGAACAGTTTACCACCGAACGATGGGTATATTACCCAATTATTATCACCGGTGTTGACAAGGGTGTACTTAGTGTTGACTATTGCTCTTGTGGTATCTATCATATCACTTAGGGCTCCACCGGAGGGGATTTCAACGCGTTTGTAAATGTTGTTTTTCAGTTGCAAGGCGTACGATTTACCATCTACTCCGGGAGCGTCGAAACCGCGCGTGTCTCCAAGGTCGGAGATCCCGATATTGACGCATTTTTTCACTCCGGGCCCTTGTGCGCTGGTCATGTTACGTGAAGCGTTAAGCTGAGGTATCCTATATTTACAGGATTATGATTTATATCTAACACCGATATTGTCAGCTCAGGTATGTTGCCCTGGGTTAATCTCTTATACTGCCGTGGTGATGATAAACTGCACGGTAGCGGGCGCCGTATAGATAACGGCAGCGAAGGGATAACCATCCAGATTACTAAGAAGGCTCAAACCGCTGGTAAGTTGAAATTATATCTGTACGTTATTATGGACGCGCAACTTAATATAGACAATGGGAGATTCGTGCAAGCCATCTACTAGTGGGGGAGACCCCCTGGGGTTACCCACTGACCCACACTGCGCCATAGTGTGCGGGCAGACTGGCTGTGGGAAGACCGTTTTCGTCTTGGATATGTTGGAGGGTTACTACAAGGATGTGTTCGATAACATCGTTATCATGTGCCCTACTCTGAGCATGAATAAAACGTACGCGCGACCTTGGGTGATGACGGACCCGGACGTACACAAAATCGACCCTGGAACACGCCTGCAGGACTGGTTGAAAGCTCTTCACGAGAAATTTAAAGGGGAACCGACGCTGTTCATACTGGACGACTGCAGCGCTAATCGCGAGATAACAAAAAAGAGAGACATGCTATCGTACCTGGCCTTCTCCGGCCGGCATGCAAATCACAGCGTCTGGGTGCTAACGCAGAAGTTCAACTCGGTGTTGAAAGACCTCAGGGAGCAGACGCGATGGGTGGCCTTATTTCACTGCAAGGACAGGGATTCGTTCGAGGAGTGTTTGAGAGAGAACGATGTGATGAGTAAATTAGAACGGGAACGGGTGAAGAAACAGCTCGCTGAAACTAAACACGCTAAGCTCGTTCTAAAAACCGACCAACCAGTAGCATATATAGTATGCTAAAGCTAAGCAAAGCTAAGCTAAAGCTAAGCAAAGCTAAGCAAAGCTAAGCAAAGCTAAGCAAAAGCTAAGCAAAGCTATGATATTTGAAGTGTTTGTCGTGTGCAACTTAACCTTCATTTCTCTGTGTTTTGTCTGCATCGGGTATTATATAGTTAAAACTAAATCTTACTTGCTATATTATAAGATGGAGTGTGAGGAATTGCTCGAACAATTGTCGTTGGAGGGTCCGCCCGCAGGCCCCACTGATGACAAGCGAGAGAAACTGGTGGCGTTGGCTGTTGGCGGCAAAGACAAACATTACTTTGGAGACTACACTCCGGATAAAATTCACAAAATGTCAGCCGAAGAAATCGATAAGCTGTACGCTAGATACGAGTCCCGGCTCGGAGCAGAAATGACAAAAACAATAGGATCGGCTATGACCCAGATATACACCGGTATTGTGTCATACTTCTTTCCCATTCCACCAGAGCGCCGACTTTACCTGTGGGAGGACCTCGAGAAAGACCCTTTTATCGAACACGCCGTGAGCTCTATCAGCTGCGGGCTGTACCACAAATATGGTATGTTGTTGGCTCCAGTGACGGCGGCGATTATCACGGCAAAACATTGTCAATTTGAGAGAAAGAATAATAATAATAGTATAGATGGATGCTGCACAGGAAACCCCAGTGGAGGAGACCCCACCCCCAACAGTGAGTCCCGAGGTGACGGTGGAGACCCCTTCAGTGGGGGTACCCCCAACAGTAACCAGGCAGAAGAATCCTAAGAGAGTAGCTGCCGGTAAAAAACGGTGGTGTAACCAACATAAAGTGACCAACCCCCGACTGTTGTTGGCTGTAGGTGTAACTGCTGCCTTGGCTATCTCGTGGTTATACGTGGGGGTACCCTCCCACAGTGAGCCACCACCCACCCCCAACAGTGGGGGTGTGGGGGTATCCCCCACTATTGACCCGCATATCATGTTATAATTTTAATATTTTATATCATATACATAATGTCTGAGGGGAAAACGTTCGTCAACGACGCATACCACGCCACAGTGGTCGCCAGTCTAGCCGTAGTCTAACGAACAACTACAGCGTGAAAACCATGCCGTTCAAACATTCAACGATGTCGATGAAGCAATGAAAGAATACTACCTACTAACTGGTAAACAATTGGAACCGCTCAATAAACCCACACTCGCTCAGTACTACACACCATCCAAGGGACAAATGAATCGTGAACTGGGCTTCATAGTGTTGGGTATAGCAGCTACTGCGTTGGTTGCGAAGCAATTAAACTAAAATACCCATATAAGTAAACATGAGACCCGCTCCATACCGATGCGAATATATACTTATGGGGAAGACTGAGGCCTGTGGTAGGAAATGCAGGAATCAGGGGTTCTGTTGTTTCCATATGGGAAGTCCTAATTACACGTGTTCTGTGTGTGGTATCGGGGTTAAAGGGCACTACTGTCTATGTAAAGCTCACGGAGCGAACGTAGTCAGACATCAACTCATCTACGAGAATAAAAAAGGCTACATAAAAGAACGTAGGCGACTGCTCAAGATAGCCACTTAAGAGTTACCTCCCCTTACTGTGAACCAATTAGACATTAGTTCTCTTAGGTGTAAACACGATGTCTACTGTAAGCGAGCTCAAGCGGGTCGCAAAACAGAGAGGTGTTATCGGGTATTCTAGAATGCGGAAGTCAGCATTGTTGAGATTACTAGGTTTAGAAGCCCCTCCTACGGTAAAACAATTAAAAGCTCAAGCAAAACAGCTTGGACACACGGGTTATTCAAACCTGGGGAGAGCCGGGTTAACCGCATTGTTATCACATGCCCCCGTAGCACGTCCCACTGTAAAACAACTGAAAGCCGAGGCACACGATTTGGGTTTAGGCGGGTATTCCCGTATGAGAAAACCACAGCTTGTAGAATTATTACGACAGAATAGAGCTATTGACCTACAGTTCGTGAGCACTGAGCGCGCTGTAGGCAACTATTTGAGAGGTTGGCGCATGGACGTTGATAGAAATATAGACATTACAGATATCAAGCCTCTGATAGCTGATAAGGTCAACCAGGAACTAAATAATCTAGGAAGTATCAAGTTTCAGATCACAGTGAAAATGTCGCTCGATAAGCAGGTTGGGGGCCCCACAGGGGCCACTGAGTATGTTCAGCCTTACTTCCGAGGCCAACAAGAGGTCGTCACACATGCAGAGACCATTGACGCATCAATCGATACAAGTTTTCAGCAGATACGAGAATACCTAGAACGCTACACACACTTAGGGTCCGGGTGGGCTGTAGATAAAATCGATAATGTCTATCTAGACATAGCTAAATACGTGCCGTTCAGAGGCGGGTCATACCTAGCCTTACCTCCCTACTATAGAAACAAACATGCCATAGTAAACGTTAAGAATAGAGGAAACGATTGCCTGAGGTTAGCTATCAGGTCAGCCTTATTTCCAGCTGACACTAATCCGAACAGGCCTTCTAATTATCCTCAGGATGATGGGCTTAATTGGGATGGTATAGATGAACCAACCCCAATATCCCAGATCACTAAAGTAGAAAAACAGAATAATCTGGCTATAAATGTCTTTGGGCACGAAGGTAACACAACAATAGTACACAGGGTCAGCACGGTGAAGGATTGCCAAGTTATCAATATATTCATGATCCAGCGAGGTGACAAGTATCACTACACATGGATAAAACACTTTAGCAGGCTGTTGTATGACCAATCGGCACACAGAGAAAAGACCCACTTCTGTGAACGATGCCTACATGGCTTCACCCGAGCTGATTTATTAGAATCCCACCGGGATGATTGTCAAGGTGTGGGGCAGACGGCCATACGAGTCGACATGCCTAAGGAAGGTGAAAATATCCTAAAATTCAGTAACCACAAGAACCAAATGTCTGTGCCTTATATCATATACGCCGACTTCGAAGCCTTAGTTGTGGGTGGGGATTCCCCCACACCCCCTAGTGGGGGTAGCTTCACCCACAAGACACAAGAGCATAAAGCCTGTTCGTTTGGATACATTGTCGTCCGTTGTGACGGGGAAACGAAAGCTCCGGTAGTGTATAGGGGCCCTGACGCGGCTGAAAGGTTTCTAAAGTGTTTGCAGGAGGAAGAAAAAATTATTAGGAATGCATTGTATAGAATCGCTCCCATGCGTATGACCCTAGCCGACAGGCTAGCTCACGCTAGTAGCACTAACTGTCACGTGTGCGACTCACCACTTAACGGTGATTCGGTGAGAGATCACTGCCACATAACTGGTAAGTATAGAGGCGCCGCTCACAACGCGTGCAACCTCAAGCTTAAAATCAACCCTAAGACAATAAACATCCCCGTTGTCTTTCACAACTTGAGAGGGTACGACTCACACTTGATCATGCAGGCCATCGCGAAAATCGATGGTAATATAACGTGCATCCCCAACAACATGGAGAGATACATCTCCTTCAGCTTAAACGGACTTAGGTTCATTGACTCGTTTCAGTTCCTCCTGTCGTCACTCGACAGTCTGGTCAAGGCCAACAATACCTTCCCTATCACCGATCGATACACAGACGCTGAGACTAGACCCCTGCTTATGAGGAAGGGTGTGTACCCCTATGAGTACATGGATAGTTGGGCCAAGTTCACCGAGACCAGACTACCCCCTATTGACTGCTTTTATAGCAAGCTGAATGAGGCGTCCGTCCCACGAGATGATTACTCGCACGCGACTAACGTATGGAATAAACTGGGTTGTAAGAACCTGGGTGATTATCACGACCTGTACTTGAGGACAGATGTACTGCTGTTAGCCGACGTGTTTGAAACGTTCAGGCGGACCTGTTTAAAGCAGTATAAACTCGACCCCGCATGGTATTACACCAGCCCAGGTCTGTCGTGGGACGCCTTGCTTAAAAAGACCGGAGTTATTTTGGAATTGCTCACAGATTACGACATGCACCTATTCATTGAGAAAGGCTTGCGAGGTGGGATTTCCATGGCATCCAAACGATACGCGAAAGCAAATAATCAATACGTGAAAGGTTACGATACTAACAAACCAACCAATCACATTCTATACCTCGACGCAAATAACCTGTACGGCTGGGCCATGAGCCAGTATCTACCTACAGGGGGATTCGAATGGGTACCCCACGTTGATGTTATGGGGGTTGCACCAGATTCGAACAAAGGGTATATCCTCGAGGTTGACTTAGAGTACCCCAAGGAATTACACACATCACACAACAGCTACCCCCTGGCCCTCGAACGTATGAGGGTTAACCCAGACTGGATGTCTGAGTACCAACATAACTTGTCAGGTGGGCGTGTGACAGACGTTGAAAAACTCGTGCCTAACTTAATGAATAAGACCAAGTACATCGTTCACTATCGCAACCTACAGCTGTACCTGTCGTTGGGTATGAGGCTGACCAAAATACACAGGGTGCTCATGTTCGACCAGAGCCCATGGATGGAGCCCTACATCAGAATGAACACAGACCTACGAAAAAAAACCACCAGTGATTTTGAGAAAAATCTCTACAAGCTCATGAACAACTCGGTGTTTGGTAAGACTATGGAAAACCTGAGGAAACGCGTGACCGTGAAGCTGGTTCGGTCGAGTGAGGAAGACAAGCTCAGGAGATTGATAGCCAGTCCGGCATTCAACCGTAGTAAGATATTCACAGACAACCTGGTTGCCCTACACATGAAGAAAAGCCACATAAAATTCAACCGGCCTGTTTACGTGGGGATGAGCATCCTCGATTTATCCAAACACCTGATGTACGACTTTTACTACAACGAGCTCAAGAAACAGTACGGTGACAGGTGTGAAGTGCTGTACACTGACACGGATTCCCTGCTGATGGAGATTCGAACCGAGGACGTGTACGAGGACATGAAAAAACACCTCGATTTATACGACACCAGCGACTACCCTAAGACCCATGCCATACACAGTACAGTAAATAAAAAGGTCCTAGGTAAGATGAAGGACGAGTGTGCTGGCACACCCATAGCCGAGTACATAGGTTTGAGACCTAAGATGTACTCCATACTGAAAGCCGACAATAGTGAGATCCGGAAGGCTAAGGGGGTTAAGAAGTATGTGGTGAAACAACACATCAAACACGCCAGATTCAAGGAAGCCCTGTTCAAGACCCGTACCTTTAGACATAAAATGAACACACTTAGAAGTGATGGGCATAAGATATACGGACTGACTATAAACAAGACGTCCCTGTCGCCTATGGACACGAAACGTTGGATAGCTATTGATGGGATAAACACATATGCATATGGACATGAAAAAATTTGAGGCTATTTACTACAGCCCGCGTGGGTACTGGAAAGGAGCTAGCGCAGTAGATAAGCTAGCTAAAATAGCGCGAGTACCCCCGGAGGAAGCCAAAGCGTGGCTTGGAAAACAAGCCCTGTGGCAGATCTATTTGCCGGCACCACGCTACGTGCCTAGAAGGAGGTTCGGTATTAACATACCTAATAGCGTTCACCAGGCAGACCTACTGTTCCTACCCCACGACAAGAGGTACAAGTATGCCTTAACCGTAGTGGACGTAGCCAGTCGTTACAAGGAAGCCGAACCCTTGACCACGAAAGATTCGGCCCAGGTAGCCAGAGGATTCGAACGCATATACAAACGCAGCCCGCTGACGTGGCCAACAGAGCTGCAAGTTGACCCCGGACGGGAGTTCATGGGTGCCGTGTCACAACTGCTAGCCAAACACGATACAAAGGTCAGGCGTGGCACGGCCGGAGCCCATCGCAGCCAAGCCATAGTTGAGAGATTTAATAGGACTTTGGCTGAGCGCTTGTTCGGCTATCAGTATGCTAGGGAGATGGCCACCCCTGGAAAACGATCGACTGAATGGGTCACGAGGTTACCCAAGGTGGTGTCGGCAATCAACCATGAAGTCACCCGTCTCACCGGTAAGAAACCGGCAGACGCTATCAAACTAAAATCAATAGTTGCAGAGTCGGCCGCTCCATTGCGTGGGAAGGAGAAACAGATACCAGATAGGGCCCTAGTGAGGTATCTATACCAGCCGGGGGAACACGAGGGCGATAGCCGTAAGCGAGCCACCGATCCTATATGGTCAGTCAAAACTTACAACATAGATAAAGTGGATATGAAAGCCGACGAACCTAACTTATACTACTTGAGGGATGGGCCGGGTAGGGGGTTTGTAAGAGAAGAATTATTGATCGTACCGTACGGCACAGTGTTACCTCCTACCAAGGCACAGTAATTACCGCCAACTTTTTTGTAGTAGGGGTAATAGTAGCAAGAGCTAAGGGCCCAACCAAAGCCTTATTTAGTAAATAAGGCTTTGTAGAGACATTTCTTGAAAGTGTTTTAAAACCCCCATTCCCTATACTACTGGACACAACTTGGAATTAGTCCTACTAATCACCAACAGTAGTATATACAATGGGGGTTCTGGACCACTTTCAAGTAAATAAGCTTTGGTTGGGCCCTTAGCTCTTGCTACTATTACCCCTACTACAAAAAAGTTGGCGTGCCTATGTCACGTTTACCGTGTGTTGGTAGGAGGTAACACTGTGCCGTACGGTACGATCAATAATTCTTCTCTTACAAACCCCCTACCCGGCCCATCCCTCAAGTAGTATAAGTTAGGTTCGTCGGCTTTCATATCCACTTTATCTATGTTGTAAGTTTTGACTGACCATATAGGATCGGTGGCCCGCTTACGGCTATCACCCTCGTGTTCCCCCGGCTGGTATAGATACCTCACTAGGGCCCTATCTGGTATCTGTTTCTCCTTCCCACGCAATGGAGCGGCCGACTCTGCAACTATTGATTTTAGTTTGATAGCGTCTGCCGGTTTCGTACCGGTGAGACGGGTGACTTCATGGTTGATTGCCGACACCACCTTGGGTAACCTCGTGACCCATTCAGTCGATCGTTTTCCAGGGGTGGCCATCTCCCTAGCATACTGATAGCCGAACAAGCGCTCAGCCAAAGTCCTATTAAATCTCTCAACTATGGCTTGGCTGCGATGGGCTCCGGCCGTGCCACGCCTGACCTTTGTATCGTGTTTGGCTAGCAGTTGTGACACGGCACCCATGAACTCCCGTCCGGGGTCAACTTGCAGCTCTGTTGGCCACGTCAGCGGACTGCGTTTGTATATGCGTTCGAATCCTCTGGCTACCTGGGCCGAATCTTTCGTGGTCAAGGGTTCGGCTTCCTTGTAACGACTGGCTACGTCCACTACGGTTAAGGCATACTTGTACCTCTTGTCGTGGGGTAGGAACAGTAGGTCTGCCTGGTGAACGCTATTAGGTATGTTAATACCGAACCTCCTTCTAGGCACGTAGCGTGGTGCTGGCAAATAGATCTGCCACAGGGCTTGTTTTTCAAGCCACGCTTTGGCTTCCTCCGGGGGTACTCGCGCTATTTTAGCTAGCTTATCTACTGCGCTAGCTCCTTTCCAGTACCCACGCGGGCTGTAGTAAATAGCCTCAAATTTTTTCATGTCCATACGCGTATGTGTTTATCCCATCAATAGCTATCCAACGTTTCGTGTCCATAGGCGACAGGGACGTCTTGTTTATAGTCAGTCCGTATATCTTATGCCCATCACTTCTAAGTGTGTTCATTTTATGCCTAAAGGTACGGGTCTTGAACAGGGCTTCCTTGAATCTGGCGTGTTTGATGTGTTGTTTCACCACATACTTCTTAACCCCCTTAGCCTTCCGGATCTCACTATTGTCGGCTTTCAGTATGGAGTACATCTTAGGTCTCAAACCTATGTACTCGGCTATGGGCGTGCCAGCACACTCGTCCTTCATCTTACCTAGGACCTTTTTATTTACCGTACTGTGTATGGCATGGGTCTTAGGGTAGTCGCTGGTGTCGTATAAATCGAGGTGTTTTTTCATGTCCTCGTACACGTCCTCGGTTCGAATCTCCATCAGCAGGGAATCCGTGTCAGTGTACAGCACTTCACACCTGGCACCGTACTGTTTCTTGAGCTCGTTGTAGTAAAAGTCGTACATCAGGTGTTTGGATAAATCGAGGATGCTCATCCCCACGTAAACAGGCCGGTTGAATTTTATGTGGCTTTTCTTCATGTGTAGGGCAACCAGGTTGTCTGTGAATATCTTACTACGGTTGAATGCCGGACTGGCTATCAATCTCCTGAGCTTGTCTTCCTCACTCGACCGAACCAGCTTCACGGTCACGCGTTTCCTCAGGTTCTCCATAGTCTTACCAAACACCGAGTTGTTCATGAGCTTGTAGAGATTTTTCTCAAAATCACTGGTGGCTTTTTTTCGTAGGTCTGTGTTCATTCTGATGTAGGGCTCCATCCATGGGCTCTGGTCGAACATGAGCACCCAGTGTATTTTGGTCAGCCTCATACCCAACGGCAGGTACAGCTGTAGGTTGCGATAGTGAACGATGTACTTGGTCTTATTCATTAAGTTAGGCACGAGTTTTTCAACGTCTGTCACACGCCCACCTAACAAGTTATGTTGGTACTCAGACATCCAGTCTGGGTTAACCCTCATACGTTCGGGGGCCAGGGGGTAGCTGTTGTGTGATGTGTGTAATTCCTTGGTATACTCTAAGTCAACCTCGAGGATATACCCTTTGTTCGAATCTGGTGCAACCCCCATAACATCAACGTGGGGTACCCATTCGAATCCCCCTGTAGGTAGATACTGGCTCATGGCCCAGCCGTACAGGTTGTTTGCGTCGAGGTAGAGAATGTGATTGGTTGGCTTGTTAGGATCGTAACCTTTCACGTATTGATTATTTGCTTTCGCGTATCGTTTGGATGCCATGGAAATCCCACCTCGCAAGCCTTTCTCAATGAATAGGTGCATGTCGTAATCTGTGAGCAATTCCAAATTAACTCCGGTCTTTTTAAGCAAGGCGTCCCACGACAGACCTGGGCTGGTGTAATACCATGCGGGGTCTAGTTTATACTGCTTGAAACACGTCCACCTAAACGTCTCAAACACGTCGGCTAACAGCAGTACATCTGTCCTCAAGTACAGGTCGTGATAATCACCCAGGTTCTTACAACCCAGTTTATTCCATACGTTAGTCGCGTGCGAGTAATCATCTCGTGAGACGGACGCCTCATTCAGCTTGCTATAAAAGCAGTCAATAGGGGGTAGTCTGGTCTCGGTGAACTTGACCCAACTATCCATGTACTCATAGGGGTACACACCCTTCCTCATAAGCAGGGGTCTAGTCTCGGCGTCTGTGTATCGATCGGTGATAGGGAAGGTATTGTTGGCCTTGACCAGACTGTCGAGTGACGACAGGAGGAACTGAAACGAATCAATGAACCTAAGTCCGTTTAAGCTGAAGGAGATGTATCTCTCCATGTTGTTGGGGATGCACGTTATATTACCATCGATTTTCGCGATGGCCTGCATGATCAAGTGTGAGTCGTACCCTCTCAAGTTGTGAAAGACAACGGGGATGTTTATTGTCTTAGGGTTGATTTTAAGCTTGAGGTTGCACGCGCTGTGAGCGGCGCCTCTATACTTACCAGTTATGTGGCAGTGATCTCTCACCGAATCACCGTTAAGTGGTGAGTCACACACGTGACAGTTAGTGCTACTAGCGTGAGCTAGCCTGTCGACTCGGGTCATACGCATGGGAGCGATTCTATACAATGCATTCCTAATAATTTTTTCTTCCTCCTGCAAACACTTTAGAAACCTTTCAGCCGCGTCAGGGCCCCTATACACTACCGGAGCTTTCGTTTCCCCGTCACAACGGATGACAATGTATCCAAACGAACAGGCTTTATGCTCGGTGAAGCTACCACTGGGGGAATCCCCCACAACCAAGGCTTCGAAGTCGGCGTATATGATATAAGGCACAGACATTTGGTTCTTGTGGTTACTGAATTTTAGGATATTATCACCTTCCTTAGGCATGTCGACTCGTATGGCCGTCTGCCCCACACCTTGACAATCATCCCGGTGGGATTCTAATAAATCAGCTCGGGTGAAGCCATGTAGGCATCGTTCACAGAAGTGGGTCTTTTCTCTGTGTGCCGATTGGTCATACAACAGCCTGCTAAAGTGTTTTATCCATGTGTAGTGATACTTGTCACCTCGCTGGATCATGAATATATTGATAACGCGAGCGGGGGGTACCCCCGGGCTGACCTTCACCGGGCTGACCCTGTGTACTATTGTTGTGTTACCTTCGTGCCCAAAGACATTTATAGCCAGATTATTCTGATTATTCGGGTTCATCTATACCATCCCAGTTGAGCCCATCGTCTTGGGGATAGCTAGAAAGCCTATCTGAATGAGTGTCAGCTGGAAATAAGGCTGACCTGATAGCTAACCTCAGGCAATCGTTTCCTCTATTCTTAACGTTTACTATGGCATGTTTGTTCCTATAGTATGGTGGCAAGGCTAGGTATGACCCGCCTCTGAACGGCACGTAGTTAGCTATATCTAGATAGATATTATCGATTTTATCTACAGCCCACCCGGACCCCAAGTGTGTGTAGCGTTCTAGGTATTCTCGTATCTGCTGAAAACTGGTATCGATTGATGCGTCAATGGTCTCTGTATGTGTGACGACCTCTTGTTTACCTCGGAAGTAATGCTGAACATATTCAGTGGTACTCCCAACCTGCTTATCGAGCGACATTTTCACTGTGATCTGAAACTTGATACTTCCTAGGTTATTTAGTTCCTGGTTGACCTTATCAGCTATCAGAGGCTTGATATCTGTAATGTCTATGTTTCTATCAACGTGCATGCGCCAACCTCTCAAATAGTTGCCTACAGCGCGCTCAGTGCGCACGAACTGTAGGTCAATAGCTCTATTCTGTCGTAATAATTCTACAAGCTGTGGTTTTCTCATACGGGAATACCCGCCTAAACCCAAATCGTGTGCCTCGGCTTTCAGTTGTTTTACAGTGGGACGTGCTACGGGGGCATGTGATAACAATGCTGTTAACCCGGCTCTCCCCAGGTTTGAATAACCCGTGTATCCAAGCTGTTTTGCTTGAGCTTTTAATTGTGTTACCGTAGGAGGGGCTTCTAAACCTAGTAATCTCAACAATGCTGACTTCCGCATTCGAGAATACCCGATCACACCTCTCTGTTTTGCGACCCGCTTCAGCTCGCGCACAGTAGTCATAGTGTTTACACCTAAGAGAACCAATGTCTAATTGGTTCACAGTAAAGGGAGGTAACCCTTAAGTGGCTGTTTCACGCACTGTTGGATATATTGGAGTCTATCTTGAGCAGTCGCCTACGTTCTTTTATGTAGCCTTTTTTATTCTCGTAGATGAGTTGATGTCTGACTACGTTCGCTCCGTGAGCTTTACATAGACAGTAGTGCCCTTTAACCCCGATACCACACACAGAACACGTGTAATTAGGACTTCCCATATGGAAACAACAGAACCCCTGATTCCTGCATTTCCTACCACAGGCCTCGGTCTTCCCCATAAGTATGTATTCGCATCGGTATGGAGCGGGTCTCATGTTTACTTATATAGGTATTTTAATTTAATTGCTTAGCAACCAACGTAGTAGCTGCTATACCCAACACTATGAAGCCCAGTTCACGATTCATTTGTCCCTTGGATGGTGTGTAGTACTGAGCGAGTGTGGGTTTATTGAGCGGTTCCAATTGTTTACCAGTTAGTAGGTAGTATTCTTTCATTGCTTCATCGACATCGTTGAATGTTTGAACGGCATGGTTTTCACGCTGGAGTTGTTCGTTAATAAAATCGATCCTCTGAAGGCGTTTTTTAGCGTACTCGGCCTGTGCCTTTTGTAAGTTCTCAGTAGCGAGATCGTGCCGCTTCCTTTCTTCCTGTATTTCAACCGCGTGATCATCTCGTAGTTTCGAGAAGAGGAAATTACTCCCGGAAAATGCCAGGGCATTCACTAACGCCCCACCGACCATCATAGCTATCGTGGCCATCCCTATATTTATTTCATTATATTATCAGGTATTATCCCTTGTTTTACTAGGATGTCTTTTGTGGCCATCGCCATACCAAGGTTCATTATGAGCATACCCATATCCTGCAGGTTGAAATCTAGCTTGATAGTTGGTTGTTTAAGCACCATTTTTGTCAACCGAGCGTACCCTTCAGCTAGACTGGCGACCACTGTGGCGTGGTATGCGTCGTTGACGAACGTTTTCCCCTCAGACATTATGTATATATAAAAATATTTTAAATTATAACATGATATGCGGGTCGACAGTGGGGGTTACCACCTCACTGTTGGGGGGTACCACCACGTTTCCCCCACGTCCCTCACGTGTATATAACCACAAGATAGCCAAGGCAGCAGTTACGCCTACAGCCAACAACAGTCGGGTTGGGTTGGTCACTGTAATAATTTTATGTTGGTTACACCACCGTTTTTTACCGGCAGCTACTCTCTTAGGATTCTTCTGCCTGGTTACTGTTGGGGGTTCCTGTGAAGGGGTCACTTCCCCCACTGTGGGGGTCTCCTCCAGTGGAGTTTCCCTCACTGTTGGGGGTGTGGGGGGTACCCCCACTGGGGTTTCCCTCACTGTGGGGGGTATCACCTCGGGAGCAGCATCCATCTATACCATTATTGTTTTTTCTCTCAAATTGACAATGCTTTGCCGTGATAATCGCCGCCGTCACTGGAGCCAACAACATACCATATTTGTGGTACAGCCCGCAGCTGATAGAACTCACGGCGTGTTCGATAAAAGGGTCTTTCTCGAGGTCCTCCCACAGGTAAAGTCGGCGCTCTGGTGGAATGGGAAGGAAGTATGATACAATACCGGTGTATATCTGGGTCATAGCCGATCCCATTGTCTTTGTCATTTCTGCTCCGAGCCGGGACTCGTATCTAGCGTACAGCTTATCGATTTCTTCGGCTGACATTTTGTGAATTTTATCCGGAGTGTAGTCTCCAAAGTAATGTTTGGCTTTGCCGCCAACAGCCAACGCCACCAGTTTCTCTCGCTTGTCATCAGTGGGGCCTGCCGGCGGCGTGGGGGAGACCCCCAACTGTTCGAGCAATTCCTCACACTCCATCTTATAATATAACAAGTAAGATTTAGTTTTAACTATATAATACCCGATGCAGACAAAACACAGAGAAATGAAGGTTAAGTTGCACACGACAAACACTTCAAATATCATAGTTATACTTAGCATTTGCTTAGCTTTGCTTAGCTTTGCTTAGCTTTGCTTAGCTTTGCTTAGCTTTAGCACACCCTATATGCTACTGGTTGGTCGGTCTTGAGCACGAGCTTAGCGTGTTTAGTTTCAGCGAGCTGTTTCTTCACCCGTTCCCGTTCTAATTTGCTCATCACATCGTTCTCTCTCAAACACTCCTCGAACGAATCCCTGTCCTTGCAGTGAAATAAGGCCACCCATCGCGTCTGCTCCCTGAGGTCTTTCAACACCGAGTTGAACTTCTGCGTTAGCACCCAGACGCTGTGATTTGCATGCCGGCCGGAGAAGGCCAGGTACGATAGCATGTCTCTCTTTTTTGTTATCTCGCGATTAGCGCTGCAGTCGTCCAGTATGAACAGCGTCAGTTCCCCTTTAAATTTCTCGTGAAGAGCTTTCAACCAGTCCTGCAGGCATGTTCCAGGGTCGATTTTGTGTACGTCCGGGTCCGTCATCACCCAAGGTCGCGCGTACGTTTTATTCATGCTCAGAGTAGGGCACATGATAACGATGTTATCGAACACATCCTTGTAGTAACCCTCCAACATATCCAACACGAAAACGGTCTTCCCACAGCCAGTCTGCCCGCACACTATGGCGCAGTGTGGGTCAGTGGGTAGTTGTGGGTACCCCCGGGGGGTGTGGGGGTCTCCCCCACTAGTAGATGGCTTGCACGAATCTCCCATTGTCTATATTAAGTTGCGCGTCCATAATAACGTACAGATATAATTTCAACTTACCAGCGGGTTGAGCCTTCTTAGTAATCTGGATGGTTATCCCTTCGCTGCCGTTATCTATACGGCGCCCGCTACCGTGCAGTTTATCATCATCCGTGGATCGCATGTCCAACCATAGGGCGTACTTGGTGGTCAGGTATTCACCGATCTGCACGGAGCCTAGGTCCAGGTCCTTTGTTATATAATGTGGGGTCCCTCCCACTGTCCCTGGTAGCTTTTTTATCTCATCCCACTGCTGGTGTGGTCTCATACCATGACTGAACAGCTGGTTGGGCACGCCCTCGATGGTCACGTCCACCTTTTCAATCTCGGGGTTGAAAAACTTCTCGCTGTCCCTCCGGAATGGGTCGTAATCCTCCACGGGGACGACCAGGATACCTTTCATCGATCGCGCCGGCACGTTCAGGTTGATATTCCACACAGTGTCGCTCTTATCTCGCACGACTGATCTATGCCTCAGTACGCGATCGTACAGGATAGCCATCTTCCCAGAGTACTGACTTCGAACCTGCCTGGCCAGCTCCGGGCTAGTGACCATGTCGAACTCCAGAGAGATGTTGTCTATGGCATAACTGGCCTCATCACCGTTCGGCGTACGCACTACTTTGCTATAGTCGTTAAACGTGAGCTCGTATTCGAGCCTATCACCCAGCGCGGCCTGGTAAAACGGCGCGTGTCCCGTGAGCAACTCGAAGTCGAGTGGCACGCAGAATCGATTCCCGTATGCTCGAGCGATGGCCTTTTCACCGTCCGATAGCTTGTCTAGCTGGTCTGGCGTGAAGGCATACCCTATGCGCGACCGGGTTGATTTGCTGATACCCTGGTACACATCATTGACTCGTTCTCCCTCGCTTTTCCAGAGATCCCCGTAGCAGTGAAACACGTCGCTGTCGTCGATGCTCAGCACCTCGTTACCGCTGATCTTGACGGTCGTTTTCTTGATGATAGCTCGACCCACGTTCCGCACTAGCTCGCGTTTGTCGTTGTCGGAGGACAACGTGATATTGAACGCCAGTCGAACAGTGCCTGGTACAATGAGGTCATTCTCACCAAGGTTTGGAAATCTAACCAGCAGAGTTTGATTCTGGTCTATCTTGCTGGGATTGTTGGTGATGGTCACCGACTGGCGCACGGCTCTGGCCCCTAATGGCTCTCTCAATCTTCTGAAAGGATCTAATTTTCTGCCGTACATTGTTATATAAATGAAATATATTTTTAATACTAATGGATGAAGACATACCTATGGATGATATGCGGGGCGATAGTGCCCAGGCATTCGATGATGACCAGGAGACCTCATTCAGTACTGGCCTTCTACAGTCGGCTGTCGACGATTATTACAACGCAGTTGAAAATAAATCCAAACTCAAGCCGTTGGGAAGGAACTATTCCAGGTTTACCCTCGACAGCAATGGCACACTGCGTTTGAAGTCTCGCCCGGAGATCGATCTCATGAATAAACGCACTAGAGAACTGCTTGCCTTATCAACATTGGGCAGTAAACATGGGAATGACTTTATCCGCGATGAACTAGGCTTCATAGATTACGGTGGCGCGCGACCTAAGCAGTATCCTCCGAAGTTAGTTCAAAGTCTGCAAGACATCAGGGACGCCACATCAGATCAAAACATGACTTATGATATTAAAAAGGTGTTGGCCGACTACGAGAACAAGCCCTTCCCGGGGCTCGAATTTACCGTTCGGGAACTGCGGGGGTTGGATCTGACGATGCAAACCATTCGCGGACATCTCGCGAAAAGCACGGCCAAAATTAGCGTGATAGACGACCACATCGCCTATGAAAAGGAAAAACTCGGTGAAACTGAGGACGAGTCTATGAAAGCCACCATCGAGGAACGAATACGTAATTTGGAAGATAAAAGGCAGGTCTGGTTGGAGACAGCGTCCGGCTACAAAGAAAAGCTTCGATCCCAGGTCAGCCGTATACGGGAAACCATCAATCAAGTCCTCTACCGAGACACCACGTTAGCAGACAGGATTCGGATATTGTTCCGGGAGCAAGGGATCACCATCGCCAGCATTCTGACTGCATTGGGTTTCATCATATCAACCCTGGTGGTGTCACTGACATGGGGTACCCCTGTGGGACCTGCCGGCGGCGGGGGAACTCCCACAGGCGGCGGTGTTAAAGACTGGATAAAAAAAACTCGGGGAAGGCCTAGCTAAACTGGCTGGTAAAGCCGCCGAAGCCCTCCCCGGCATCCTGGGTAGCATCGTCTCGTGGTTGTTGGGCGCTCTGGCTAAAACTGCCATGTGGCTCAGTCAAAACATGTGGGCAGCCATCGTCGCCGTGGCGGGTCTGGTGTACGTAGCGGCTAAGAAATCTTTAACCAAATAAGTCCCAAAGCTACCCCAACAACCACCAGGGCCGTTTTACTATCGATGTGATTGGAGGCCTGAATATGGGGGTGTGTGGGGGGTACCTCCACATGAACTTTAGACTCCGGGGGTGGCGCCACTATACCCGTTTCACGTGGTGGGATGTGTGGGATATAGGGGGCGTTAATATCGGGGTTGATGCCCAACTTTTGATCCGCCGTGGCTATGACTATTTTGTTGTTATAACCCACCACTTTTTTTACTCTCAGTTGCATATCACTCGGAGCCATGTACAGCCCCACGCCGAACACGTAATTGACTTTCGATCTGGCGTATTCTAACACGTTTTGGTAACGGTCGATGGCCCGCGGGAGATCAACTGGAGAATTGATAGCATCCTCAACGTTGGAAACGAACTGTTTCTGAGCGTCGTAAGCAGGTCCCTTACCTAGGATGTTGGAACGCGTCATCGACTGCGCACCCAACAGCGCCCACACGTACGTTCGAATCGAGTCGTTCAAGCGTATTGTACCAGCACGAGTGAATTCTTTCGATGTTTTTGAGATCATTTTAGTCCAGGCTGTGGCTGCATCAGGATTGATTTGCTTTATACAGCTGACATGGACCTTTTCATTCGTTGTGGGACCTGTAAATGTATGTTTGCTTGGGTTGTATGAACCATCTTTAGAACCGGCATAATATGTTCCGGACCTGTAGAAGTACACGAGAACTATACCGAGACCATGGTTCACACCAGGAAGGCGAAAGTCTTTATTCGTTGGAATCTCAAACTCCCCACAAACACGTTCATAAGCGCGTTTATCATAGGGGTTATTCGTCATACTCCACGCTTTATCTTGGGGAAGAGGAGCACTTATTTCCTTCAATATTCGTCTCGTTTGATAATAAATATGAAACAAAATGACTGCCTTACTCAGTTCGTCTATACCGTAGTCTGGTGTCACACCCGACCCTGTCGTCGCACACCACACAGCAAAGTTGAGTTGGTTCTGCCAAAACTGCATTGGGTTTTGATTCCAGTTTACCACCGCCTGCGCGTTATTAACGGACACGATATAGTTTTCAAAGATATTAATAAAGGTTGTTTTAAACCCCGTACTACCATTCACCACGATTTTCAAGTGTGCTAAATCCATATTATAATATATAAATTATATATTATAATATGTACATAACACTTCCAGGAATAACGAGCGGTGAGGCCGTTCAGCTGACGCACGCGATCGATAACACGTCAGGTCAACTCGAAGTCGCACTCTGCGATATCACCTACCTACCGCAATGGACTAACATCAACGCCAGCAACAATAAGCTGTTCGTCAGTGGGGCTCGCAGTCAGATAACTGACGGCTACTACAGCGTGTGCTCTCTAAACGACGAGGTCTTCAAACCCCTGGGAGCCGAACTCAAGATGAACGACTCAAACGGTACAGTGGTGTTAATCAACAACGGAAGAACCTCCTTGAGGCTCGGCCGACCATTAGCGAGGATACTCGGTATGTCTCCTGACGAGATAAAACCAACAACAACCGTCACAGGCACGAAGTTACCCGATCTAGTACCGTACCGAGAGCTGTACATTCATCTCGGTCAGGTGAGCACAACGTACAACATTCAAGGAGGTCACCCTTCCACTATACTGAGAGCAGTGCCGGTGAAAACTGAGAAATACAACGACGGTAGAACCGAGTCGTTTTCACCACGGCAGTATAAGAGATTAACCCAGGGCAACATATCTGAGCTGATAATATCGGTGTTAGATATAAATCATAATCCTGTAAATATAGGATACCTCAGCTTAACGCTTCATGTAAAATGACCAGCGCACAAGGGCCCGGAGTGAAAAAATGCGTCAATATCGGGATCTCCGACCTCGGAGACACACGCGGTTTCGACGCTCCCGGAGTAGATGGTAAATCGTATGCCTTGCAACTGAAAAACAACATTTACAAACGCGTTGAAGTCTCCGGTGGAACCCTAAGTGATATAGTAGATACCACAAGAGCAACAGTCAACACTAAGTACGCCCTTGTCAACACCGGTGATAACTGGATAATATACCCATCGTTCGGGGGTAAACTGTTCGACTTAGACGATGTTGAGGGCACTACCGTCGCCCGAAACAAGCCATATATGCTCGTCTTCACCGAAGATGACAAGTGGGTGTTGTTACCCGATAACGACGACTGGTTTCTCAATATTAGGCTCGTCTCTCCCTACGTATTCACGGATAACAAAGACAACCACCTAAACAAAGTCGTGAACAATGGAACCCTGCTCGTGGCTTACGTCCCAACTCAGAGACGTAGCGTAGTCGTCAGCCCACTCAACACTATGGCAGCCCACATGCTAACGAGTAAACCGGCCATACAAAACGTGAAATTGCAGTTGGTGTCTGAATTCGAAGGCGTGGTCACTATACTAGAGGATCTACCGGCAAACTCAACACTGATCATCAAAGTCTACCTAGGGGAACCATCGGGGAATGATGTCGAGATCGTGAAGGGGATCAAACTCGGGTGGGTGAAACGACACCAGTATCAAGTTTGCAACGTTTACGTGCGGGTGGGTTCCAACTCCAACACCAGTCTGCAGGGGGTCAACGTGATCGTGGAAAACAAGATATCACTAACCAATATCTTCCTGCCTGCCAACATACACTTCATGGGTATGAAGTTCACCCCTGAACTATTATCAAAAAACCAGTTGGAAATTATATCGTAAATAGTATAACAATGACCAGTCATCGTCCCAACACTACGCTTAACGACCTAGGAGATACGGAGGGATTCGATCAGCCTGGTGAGGAAGACGCCTTATATATCCTGCACTTCAAAGACAACGTGTACAGACGGGTGTCGTTATCAGATTTTAAAGAGCCCAAATGGCTGATCAACTTAACACTCACCTCACCTTATATCACAATAGACATAGATAAGTGGCAGATCTCTAAGATTAGGAACAACGGTATCTGGCCCGGGGATTTCATTCCGGAGAGGGGATTAGTACCCATGATATCTACTGATATCGAAAAAAATGGGTTAAGGACTATAGTAAAAAATAAATTAACATTTAGCAATAATCCTTATATCAAAGATCTTGTTAATAGAAGATTCTCCCCTTTCACACTCATCATAGAAGTATTCTTTTGGGTTTTAGGCAATGAAAACCCCCCAAGAGTATGCCAAATTTTACCCGGGGTGTCAATCCACTGGTATGACGAACACATAAACCAATATTGTCGTATTGTTATACAACAGGATACCCCCACGGGTCCTATAACCAGCTTAATAAGCCTCAGTGGGGTTTTTATTACAACAGGAAAGTCTATTAGATTCTCACCTATTACCCTGACTAGTTGTATAGAACTTGTAGACTTCAAATTCATTCATAGAATATTAACTGAACCCCAATTAAAATATCTTCCAAAATATATATTATAGGATGGGTCTGTACCCAGTCGTAGAGGAAGTAGCGAAGACGCTGGAAACCGTAGATGGGTTCCGCTTGAGGCAGTTATGTGATGTGAAACGTCAACTAGAACAAGACCGTGACACGCGGAAAGCACTATGTAAGAAGTACAATAGAGCTTTCAATATCGTGGACGGGGCTGACACTACCCTTATGGCAACCAGCATGGGACTAGGGGCGGCAGGTGCTGGATTGTTGGCTACCATCGTGGCTGCACCTATAGTGCTAGGTATTGAAATAACGGCAGGGGTGGCAGGGTTGGCAGGGTTGGCGCTTAAGTTAGTATCACGCAGACTTAATCGTAAGGCATTGAAACACGACGAGATCAGGGTTCTGGCCGAAGCAAAGCTCAACACAGTGAGTGAGCGTATTTCCACGGCACTCTCTGATAGTAAGATCTCAGAAGAGGAGTTTCGTTCAATCCTCTCTGAACTCACAAAATATAATGGAATGAAACAAGATATTCGATCCAAGTCTCGTAAGTCTGCTATCAGCGAGGACGAGAAAAAAAAGTACATAGAACAGGGGATACAAAAAGCCCAGCAAGCCTTTATTACGAACACCAAAGTGATCGTAGGCGGTTCACGTTAAACTGTTTCATTGATATAAACGTGTATTGATCGTACCGTACGGCACAGTGTTACCTCCTACCAACACACGGTAAACGTGACATAGGCACGCCAACTTTTTTGTAGTAGGGGTAATAGTAGCAAGAGCTAAGGTCCCAACCAAAGCCTTATTTAGTAAATAAGGCTTTGTAGAGACTTTTCTTGAAAGTGGTCCAGAACCCCCATTGTATATACTACTCCAACCATGAACCGTCCCTATAAACATCAGTCTTGGACTGTTCAATGAAAATCATGATATAAGAATCATCAAAAACAACATCTTGTCTTGTGATATGCAAAAGTTCAGCTGATCTTAGGAATCCTGCATAGGCTATCAGGAACATACAAATAACTCTTATACTACTAAGGTTTGGTGAAACGAAACAAAAGTCATACAATTTTTCTAACAATTCAATAGTAATTGGTTCCTTTTTACAAACACACCTAGCTAACTTTCTTTTAGCTGTCTCCAGCACGTTTCTTACCAAACTATTCTCAGTAGGGCTAGATAGACCTACATCATGAGCATAACGAATGCTGTAAAATGCAGTTTGCACTGGGGTGAACGAATCACATCTTTGAACAACAGATACAAGATATACTGAACAATGTAAAGGTGACATGGGCAATTGATGAGGCATACCACAAGACAAGGCCCACCGTTTCCATGCTGCAGTAGCATAACGGTATTTACGTTCCGTAGATTCCACCCTACAGTGAGACAACAACCCAGATGACTCATGTGCCAAACTCCTCACACCACTGGGCAAATTCTCCAACTCATCTCCATATGTACTGGACAACAAATCTGTAAACAGAAACATGAAATCAGATAATGCTAAAATCAACAAACAATGCCAACATATCAAAATCCAAGTCATGCTCACCAAAGAGGCCCTCTTTAATCCCAGACAGAACATAGGCTTGTTTAGATATAGAAAGATACATCACATCCTTCACTTGGGGAATAAACTCATAATTATGAGCAATAAGAGGCCAAAAACATGCTGAGTGCCACTTTGGCACAATACGAGTGCCCTTAGCTTTACATTCTTACAAGCCAGTTAAATACACCACCCCAGTTCACAGTGAAACAATCTACAGCATCACAACCAGGATTATAGAATCTGGAATTAAAGCATGGGAGCTTGTTATTATACTACGAAGCAAATCTGTCCACACTATGGGGTCCCCATTTGGCATCTATTTGCTTGAAAATATAGCTAGGAATGGACCAGTCATCATAGTCAACAATTCTACTTATCATATCTGATGTCTCTTTATCTGAATGAGGTATCCACTGCATAAGTAAAGTCACATTGTGAGAGAAACACAGTTTGAAGATATTCAACACAACCATCTGGAGATGACGTTTCATACTCCCTTTCTCCACTATTGTAGAAATGTTCTTGTTATCTGTAAGACACATAACTTTGTGTAAAGACAGACTGGGAATAAAACGTTTCAACACAATGTGTACCGCCTGAAGTTCTTCCCAAGTAGAACTCTCATTAGCTTCTTCACATGACCACTGACCATGAGATATGGCTTGACCAAGCTGCACACAGTAGCCCCCAAAACCAGAACCACTCGCACCACTGTACACAACTCGCGTTGCAATAGATTGATTCTTTAGCACAGAACTAGCGTAAGTATTGTAACGGAACGGCCAAGGACTAGTCAACATTTTAGTACACAAACTACACAAATATATTACATGCTGCCACCAGTCACAAATTGTGACAAAATAAATACCAGAGTTCGGAGAAGAAGTTCAGTGAAAATATATCACAAGGACCTAACATACAAAGAATGAAGAAACTGGCGATATGCAGAAGGATCACAGGCGATCACACAACAAGTAGATAAAGTTCCAATAACGATTTTATTTAATGAGCACTAAACTGAAAATACACGATCTCGAAACTGTCACCTGGACTGTCATCAGGACTGGATATGTTGCTTGACACACCGTGTCTTCGTGGTTGTATAAGTCTTGCAATGCTGTATGGCAGTCCTGATTGAGACTCCGGGCTGTTAAATGAATTAAACTGTACAATAAACTTTGAAACTGGAAACTGCATGAACTTGCAGCAACCGGAACTTGATCCGGCTTGTAAACAACGTATTCCGGAAATCACGTGATCCGCAATGAATGACAAGGAGGCCACACCTCCAAAAGCTGTCAAAATGTGATACAATTAAGAATGATGCTAAATCCCACTTAAAACGTGCACTGAAAAACGTATGTCTATGCTTTAGATGATTCCAATAATCCCCCGAGTATGAAACCTTCAGCAGAGACTGTAACTTGATCAGCATAGCATGGTCAACATCGCATGTTGGAATGACCTTGGACCCCCAGCACATGGCGAAGACAATCAGCGACTGTGCAACATTAAATTAAACTGTAATATTTCCTACTGGCGATAAATCATACTTGACTTGCGATGGACAACTGTGACTGTGAGTGTATCTGTATCTGTAATCTGTACACTTGATTCCCATCAGCCAATGATATTCCGTCGGAATGAATCCGGATCCTAACAAGGTTGAAAATAAAACCATAATAATCACCTAACTACAACTAGATACTTAGACAGCAGACCAAGTGTTAATAATATCCTTGTTAATTAAAAGATATACAATAAAATGTCCTATAATGCGAAAATGAGAATTAATTATTTTTTAACCACGTGAGGTATATGTAAACATGAAGTATGTGTGCCGTGTATTCAATGTAATGTTCTTTCTTAAATCTTCCGGCAGTGACAGAGTGACAAAGTCAGATTGTTTTCAAGTCACCTGGAGAACAACCACGGTACTCCAGTAGCCACTGCGATCGAAATATTGACAAGTCTTTGCTCAATCATAACTTTTTCACAACAATCCGGCCAAACACATTAACAACTCATAACCAACTAAATATGTACACAATGTATATAGACATACATATCGTCAGATCTACTTAAATTATTAAAGGGGCACTGATGCGGAGCAATTTCCGTGGACTGGTGTAAACTGTTGTTATTGTTTTTTCTCCAGTGAGTACCCGGATGATATCCCAGAATTCGTGACTGGTTCGTGACCTCTGCTGCGCAATCCGTATTTGCAAATGATAGTTTTATTATAGACAGATCAACTTCATTACAAACGTATTATGAAAACAAATGAAACACTTTGAAGATTAATCATCTGCCAGTGGTAGAAATGGTAAAAAACTATTAGGACGGAAAAATACAGAAGCCAATGTACGTCTCTATATTTTGTCTCATAGCCCTAATTAGTTTATTGTCATATGTGTATGATTTTGAAAATTAATAAAAGAACACACGGTCTGCTTATACTCATAGTAAATTTCTAACATAACAGCAACATTTATACATTGTATAGATTGCCAATGTGGATCCTATTCCACACACATACCCGATCAAGTGTGTGTTTCCTGTCATATCGATTCTGCTGAATGCTACAAAAAATAAATTAAAACAAAATGCAAATAATGAATGTAAAACAGACTAATTTTATAGCAACAATGTCAGGCTACTACCTTGTTCAGGAATGTATCAATATCCACGTAAAAGAAATCGTATTCCATTCATCTGCAGCTGGTAAATAGTCCTGCTCTGTGTCGCGTGTCTTACACAACTGTCTAATTTGCGAAAAAGTAACACATCGTTTCACGTCTTTCGTTGGTGAAAACCTGATAAACCTCTCACTGGTCACCCAAGATAGCACACCTGGCAACTAACTGTATGATGTCCTCTATTCTAAGTAATTTAGTTAACCAATAATGAGCAATCAATCAATCAACGCAAGGGTGGTTAATTCTTTGAAGGGAGGATGTTGTTTTTACAATCGCACTTTACGACAGGGTGTAGTCATCTACACACACTACCTTTTGACAAAAGCAATTAATCAATCAGTGTGTTATCGGTTAATCCTTTGATCGATGTTTGTTTTTGTAACTCAGCTGATAAACCCTCTTGCATCACTTACATGCACATATTACATAACATACAATACATTTGCCATTACAGACCTTAATTTATAATGTTGAGTATTTACTCCAGACAGGAGAAATGCCAAATGGGAACCTTTGCTGAGTAACCTGAGTGGTGTTACTACTAATTATACCTGTTATAAATTCATTAATTGACCATCCAGAGAATGATGACAAATAACACGTGTAGGTTTACACCATCAAACGCGAGTTACAGCAAGGAAGATGTAATCTCTGTATGGCATGCAGCCTGAAAACACTTATGGGCCGAAACTGTTTTGAGGATACCAACGGAATTTCGTTACATAAGTAATACATACAGGCATTTGCTGTGTACTTGGGTAAATAGGTGAAATAAGGGGCTTTTTGTTACGTAAGAAAATTTTCAGATTTCTCTACTAAAGGCAAAGTCATCGTTTATTGTTTACGAATTCAAATAAATCAACTGTGTGTTTTTATTATCATAAATAATAAACCATTGTAGCTACCATAGCTACCAAACTTTACGTATGATATTTGCTATCACAGCTCAACCAACACTCAAAACTACCTAAATATAAAGCTTTGCAATCTTCCGTACTGAAATAAATGGCTTGCTACGTGCCTGTAGACATCATATTTTCATGTAACATGATTAAATATCGAGGTTAAAAACACAGAAATAGGATCAAATTGAGTAACTATACCATCCAAGCAAAGTACACTGCTGGGATATTTGGTTACGATCAGACAAGGAATACCATGGATATTTTTAAATAATGGCATATGATGGACAACCGGCCTCCTGACTCTTTTGGGTGAAGAAATTCTGCTAATATGGACAGGAGCCCAGTTCCTTTGTCCGTCACGGTCGAAGGAGCGGGCGCTGACCAATTTGCAGTTTGGTGCCGTAATTAGACCGTTGGCGAGAAACATTATTCGCTCCGCATCAGTGCCCCTTGCTGTGACGTAGCCCTGGAACCCTACCTTGCTTGAGAAAGTCCAGTTTGCCGCACCGACGCTAACCTTGACAGCTCCATTTATAGGTGGCCTAGAGTCACATGATACTCAAACGTGACGTCAGAAATATCCAAGATGGCGACTTTTATCATGACTGTGACATATTATAGCTAAAATGGATAGAATTATCATGAAAACGACCGCTTGTTATCAGAAATGAGCGGTCCACTGTAACTTGCCCTCAAAATGCTTGACGACGGGCCATTATCAATTAAGCCCGTTGTTAGGTGACGTCATAAGTAGCTCAGCTGTTGAAGTTCAATCACCTTCGGCTCGTTTAAACTTGGGTTCATTATGACCTTATATCTGACTCACATTTGTCACATGTGCCTGTGCCATTATGCACTTTCCTGCCTGTGGCAACCATAACAATTGTAGCATAAATGACAACATACAGCAATGAAAACATCGACTTGAAGTCTAACGTTGTTGATGACTGAAAACAATGGCGGCTGGTAGTGTGAGCAAAGGTCAAGGTCGAATGTCGTCACTCTCAATAGTGACGTCATCTGTGTTGTTCTATGACGTGTCTATATTTGTAAAATGTGTGTCAGTGACCTCAGTCGTTTTGTTGTTGGCAGTAAATGCTTCTAAACCGATGCCGCTGTTTTCATTCTTATTGTATTAAAAATTCTATTCATTTTAGCTATAATAACGGTAACGCTATTTTTCAGGGCATTATCATTTGCAGAAGCCCTAGGTCGTTCTTCTGCAAATGATAATGCCCTGAAAAATAGAGTTACCCTTATACTAGACAACTCGGCAGACGTCATTGCGTTTATTGTGCGAGGTCTACGGTCGATAACATAGCACTGTAAAGTAACTGGCGAGATCGCGTACTAGTCGATAACATACATTACATCCCTCTTTGTTTGGAGCTGATACAGCGTGTAGACAACGTAACTTAACAGCATAACTTGCATGCAAATGTCTAAAACATCGTTAAACTCTGACTGGAATACTCAAAATAAACTTAGGCATTTAGAGTCTTTCCTGAGACGTTATATTACCAACGTAATAAATTAACTCACTTTCCTTTGGCACCTATGGCATACACAAATGGCATACACAAATTCAAAAATCAGTTTCTCAACTGCAAATGTCACTTTAACAAGAAGTTACAACAATGAGTCAGTCAATCAAAGAATTCACAAGTCCAAACGATTTGGTGGTTTGCTGACTCTACCACTCCTAGTGACTACTACTGGCACAGTCTCTGGGGATTTGAGTGGGGTTTTAAGATATGTCTGATCTGACACATCAGTCTGGCGTGTCTGTGTTGTCATAGGATTCTTTGCAGGAGACACATGTACATTTAAGTTTCTCCGCGCATTGGGTGGAGGTAGGAGCTCATGAGTGGGTGGTCTACAGAGCTTGGTGCCCTGTGTGTGAGCTGTCTCAGCTGAGGGTCTTAGATAACTCCTGTTTCTTCTGTACTTCCGGTTGTTGTGCTCTACGACATAAGATCGTGGAGAGGCATGATGAGCAACAACTTTAGCTGGAAGCCACTTGTTAAACTTGGTACCCGGTAGAGAAGCCATTCTAACGGGACCACCTGGAGAGATAGCTGTGAGATCAAAACTTGCCTTCTGATTGTGATACCACTTTTGTCTCTCCTTCACCCCGTTCAGACAAAGAGTGACATCCTTCCTGTGAGAGGCTTTTGGTAGCAGCAGTTCTCTGGACACACGTATCTTGTTCCTGGGTTGTCTTCCCATAGACAGTTGAGCAGGTGAGAGTCCACATGACTCCAGTGGTGTCGAGCGATAGTCTAGGAGAACAATTAAGTTGCTTATCACCTGGTTTCTTCCAAAGTCTCTTCACTGTCTGGATCGCTCGTTCAACTTCACCATTAGACTGGGGGTAATTGGGTGAAGACGTCACGTGTTGAATATTATAGTCTTCACAAAACTGAGCAAATTCTCTGGAGGAGAATTGAGGACCATTATCAGACCTCAACTTCTCAGGAATTCCATGTCTGCAGATCTGACTTTTGAGAGTTTCTATGGTAGTTCTGCAGCTCATATCTGCAAGTCTGTCAACTTCAATGAATCGTGAGAAGTAATCTACTGTAAGAAGGTACGGTTTGCCTTCAAAGTCAAAGATGTCACTTGCAATTTCACACCATGGATAGGAGTTTTACTTGGCATCAATGTCTCTGACTTCTGTTTGTTCTGGAACTCATTACACTTCACACAGTCTTTGACTAGACTCTATTTGGGCAGTCATTCCAGGCCAAAACAAAGCTTCTCGAGCTCTTTGTTTGCATTTGCTGATGCCAAGGTGGGAAGCATGGATTTGCTTCATCATATCAGCTTTCATGCTGGGAGGAACAACAATGCACATACCTTTGTATACAATTCCATCCGATATGGAGAGTTCATCTTTCTGGTTCCGGTACTCACTTAGGCAATGAGGTACTTCATACCTAGTGTCTGGCCAACCTTTCTGAATGATTGAGTGAAGTTCGTTCAACTCATCAGCTGTACACTTCTGAAACTGTTGGTACCTTGTCGTCGCAACTGCAATGTAGTCAACCATATTGACTAATATTGGCTGAATGTCAACTTCCTGGTCTGGTAGATTTGCGCGGCTCAAAGCATCACCAACAGGAATTTCGTTTCCAGGTCTGTACATTACATTCAGATCATAAGGCTGCAGCTTCAGCAACATGGACTGTAGTCTCATTGGTGCAGCAAACAGTGGCTTCCTCAAAATTGCCTGTAGCGGCTTGTGATCAGTCTCTACAGATACTGGGCGGCCAAAGATGTAGTAATCACCAATTCAGTTGGCTCTGTTACTCTGGCTATTTGTCCATTCACTTCCATTTCATGTAGCTTGGACGTGATTTTTTCCACTAAGGCCTTTGGTTGCCGTCTCGGTCCATGTACTACAGGGGGTACAGTAGGATCAATCTTCAGGTGATAGGTTCCTGGAAGAGTTCCTGTGGTAACTTCAGCTCAGGATATTTGTCAATCTCTTGAGTGACAACATAGGTTCTCTGAATCAAACCTTCACAGAATCTTGAATCTTCACAGACATCTCCTGACAATAGTGGTTTCTGATCCAGGTGAATGACATAAAATGGAACATTCATTGTTTTGTCCTTGTAGACAACAGGTAAGGTAACCTTACCTTCAACTTCAAGTGAATGAAGTGTGTAACTTTTGAAGCATTTGTCAGTCTTCACTAGTGGAAGTTTTAGGCCCATTTCAACATAAGTTTGATATGGCATGAGTGATTTATCTGCCCCTGTGTCAATCTGCACACCCAGGTTTCTACCACAAACACTGAAATCTGTCCACCATTTCTTATCATTGGACTCAACAGCATGCACTAAGTGTGAGTATTCATCTGAAGAATAGTCATATTCATCATTTTCTTCAACTTTTGAACATGATTTTCTGGCTTCACTGCTACCAGAGACTATTATATGGTCTCTGCTGCTACATACTACATTGTCTACCTCATCAAGTCTAGTTTTGCTCATTTTAGCAAAGTGACCAAATAACTTACACTTGGAACATTTGGAACATTTAGCAGGACATTTCTTGTGAGTAGCTTGATACCCACATCTGCTACAAATGTCCGATTTAGAATGTCTTTCACGTGTTTTGGGTTTTTGTGTCCCATGTCTGTCATGTTTAGGAGCATATGGCTGACTTGTTACATGTTTCATACCAACTTTGGGTTGTTTCTTCATGTACACTCTATTTACCTTGGGGTCTTCATCGCCAATGGTTGCCATACTTTGTAGTGATGCTTCATAATTCTGACCTATCTGAATAGCAACATCAAGAGTGAGATCGTCACCTTTATCCAGACACTTCTCTCTAACTGAATCATGATAAGCTCGAAGTACAATGGCATCTCGAAGCATTCTATCTGAATCAGTATAGCCACAATCTTTAACTAGAAGCTTCAAATCAGTCACAAAATTGTTGAACCTTTCATTCTGTTCTTGTTCACGCCTGTTGAATATCACTGACTGACGTTACTTGCAGTGGAAATTTCTGTTATTATTGATACTGTAGCTTGGAAGCAGACTGCACAAAGGTATGTCACCTTAATTAAATGCAGCATAATGCTGGTATCTTGGCTGGAATCACTGTGGTGACTGTCAGCTTGATTATCTCTGTACTTGAAGCCAAGACCAGACTTGAATTTTTGTTACAGTATTAATATGGGTCGACCAAAATGTCAACTGATCAACACTTTGAGATGATAGCTTCACCTTGCTGTTCCACGATGAAGCAGATATGATATCCATACTGATCGATCTAGTCACAAGTTGAGCAATTGGACCTGTTACCATCTTCATCGATACTATCTGCCCAACAACTGAGGCCAGTGACCTAACTCTTTGATATCTATGCTTATGCATTAGAAGACACCTAATGTCTGAAATTAACTTATTCCTCTTTCTCTGTGGAACAGACATAACCATGGAAACAGTGTTGATATGGAATCTTAACCACTCAAGAGACTGTGAGAGTGACCATAACGACTTTTCAACTTTAGGGACATTGCCTGACTGTATCAAATCTTCTTTCACCTTTTCACCTGTAAAATTGGCTTTATCAGAGGAAGAAGCAGATAAAATACCATCATCCAAAAATGTTACTATTTTCTTTCCCTCATGCCACCATTTGTTAACAAGTTGTTGCATAACTTTAGTCAATACGTATGGAGCAGATGTTAGCCGAAATGGCATAACCAGAAACTTGTAGTAGTGAGTCTTCCCTATGGAATCTCTCCATGAAAAGCCAAGATAACCTGTGTGCTCATGACAAATATTAATATGGTTTTAGGCCGAGTGTATATTGAATTTGATAAGCCATTCATTCATGTTTATGTACTCACGAGCAACTTTCCAGTCTTCATATTTTACACTCTTTTTCTGTACATAATTGTTAACTCTAGACACATCTAAGATCAAACGTTTTTTACCGGATGACTGAATGGCAACAGACAATGGATTAACAACATATGGAGGAAACTTGCACTCTGTTATCAAATGCTTGTCCTTTAAATCAGATATGGTGTCATTCACAAACTCGACATGCTTCAACCATGAACTGTTATTGCACAAATGCATACGTAGAGGTCTGGAAATAAATGGAATTTTGTAGCCATTTCCAGTTATTTCAAGGATGTAATCTGAGGTACCAATATCACACCAAAAGTTTAAGTTAGCTTTTAAACGAGGCGCCTGCTCCTGTAACAGGTTGTGACGACTATGTGCTGCCTGCTCGGCAGGGGCATTCTCTGAAGTAATGTGAAAAGTCGCCACAGGAAAAGCAGGATCCTTGCCTCTGACCTCTGACCCCACGAAAAGGCTGAATTGGCTGAATAGGTTGAGTGTGAACAGGGCTGCTAACAGGAAGAGTGTACTGCACGGGTGAAGGCATACCTTGTGATCTTCGCACCCTCTTGGATGCATAGGGACCATATTTATTTCTTTGTTGCTTCAACTTTTTCAGAGCTTTTAAATCTGCTTTAGCAATCTTTTTATCGTCATCCAAATCATCTGCTAACTCATTGGAGAAGTAATTACGTACAGTCTCCCACCCACCTTCAGAGGAATCAGCAATTTTGATTAGCTTGTTTCTTTCTTGTAGTCTAACTGCTTCTTCATCAATACTCATAGAAGCCTTAGCCAAATCTCCAAATGCTAAAGCTTGTTTAGCTACAGTCAAATCGTCTAATACATCCGAATTAAAGTTAAACTCGACTTTTTTACCCTCTCGTTTCCAGGAATATTCGGACTCTGCTTTTAGTTTCTCTAAATATCTTTGGTGTTATGGACAAACTCCTCCCTCAGCTTAGAAATCTTATGATCGAAGGCTGACTCAATCTCTTGTTGGTGGGTATCCAACTAGTAGTATACGTAATGGTTGCACGAGACCAGTTCAAACTAATTAGTAATTAATATCAATAACAAATATCTTGACCCCCTTTCAAAAACACCAAACCCAAAATGACACAACCCGTCTCCCATTCACACAAGCTCACAGTGGTTGTTTCCCTTTCCCTGTGAGCTTGTATTCCCTTTACTACACACATCTCTAAATACCTGCTGAAATAGAAAGATTAGAAAGAACAAAAAAGAGTAAAGGGGTCTGTTTGTAGCCACAATCCCACAAGACTGAATTAAGAAAGATGGTGGTTGCGCGTTCTCCCAAGGGGGACTGCGTCAGTGCCTTCTCTCTGTGAGAGTGCACCTTTCAGAAAGGCCCTTTTCAGAGACCTATTATGATAAGGGTCTTGGGTCCAAATGAGCGTACCTGTGAAATCCCTTATCTAACTGGCGTGCTGGTCTGCTTGGGGGAATTAACTCAGCAAAGAGTCCGAAGTCACAAGAAGCTAATTACAATTTTATTAACAGGAAATAGAATAACAAGGGTGGCCACAGAGAGTTGGTACTACCCTCTGGGCTGAGGGCTAGAGTTGGTCCGAGTTAGAAATCTAAACCCTTCTCATGGACAAATGCAGTTGGGGACTATTTAACTAAACTTAAAACAATAGAAAGGTTGTGGCTCATTAAAAGATACAAAATGGGGGCGCCTTATAATAACCAATGAAATACTGAATATACAGAGTGGGGTGTGGCCTACTGGAATAACCAGGCAGAGGGGAGTGCTCTTAATCCTATTAATCCTATCTTAAGTGGCATTAATCCTGCTGGAACATTTACTGTATGCTTGGGCTAGTTCTATCCAAGCCTGTTTTAATGTGTCAGTTATAATAGCTTGGACTACAATAGATGTGCTTCACTAGGCCATGGCTTAATGACCTTAATTAAAAATGTTGTCACACTGTTGTACTAATGAAATGTTTTCTTCAAAGAAGCTCATTAAACTGTCTAGACTCAGCTTTTGTCTTAATGAACGGTTTGTCTAACCGTGGCATTTTGAATATCTCAGGCTAGGATTTATGTACAAACATCTTTAAACAATGCACTTGTAATTTTAAACCCTTGTGGAGTTGTAGATCTATGAAATTAGTTCATGCTTTAAGCTGGTGTCTTCCTCTAAGCTACTACTGATCATGATGAAATTATTATGCTATGTGTATATTTTCTTAATATCTGAATCATAATGTATAATGCTTGTAGTGGTAATAAATGAATTTTTGTATAAATTATTATCCGTTGTGCTAAACACGGTCGAGAGGAATGCTTAGCTCGTGGCATGGAATTAGATCTGGTAATTTCGAACCACTGATGCTCTGACCAGGGGCTATTGCAAGTGATGTCAGCCCTAATGTCTCCGCCAACTTGTTACTGATTATCAATCTGTTTTTCCCCTTGTTGTCTAACATCACTGTTCCGTTTGAGTCGTTTATTTTAAGTTCAGCTCCTAAGAGGTTTGAAAATTTCATTGATGAGAGAACACACACTGTAGTTACCATCTTCTATTGTGTTTTGCGATCCATTGACATTCAACACATTATTATTTTTTTATTTCCGATGTTTATCCATCGTGGGTAGTAGGTGATATCGTGTAGTGCTACTTCAAGTTGGCCAGATGTGTTATTAATGGCATGTACAAGTTGAATGGGCTCACCATTTGTTATATCCGGAAACGTAATGTACATTTTATAATATAAATCATATATAATAATAATATGCACAACATAAACGCCTCTGACTTCACACACATGAAAATTGTGGTGCATGCAGATGGCACGAGTTTTAATACCAAATTTATTGATATCTTTAAAAACTATATTGTGACTGTCAAAAACACACAGGCGGTGGTAAACTGGAATCAAAACCCAATGCAGTTTTGGCAGAACCAACTTAACTTCGCTGTGTGGTGCGCGACGACAGGGTCGGGTGTGACACTAGACTATGGTATAGACGAACTGAGTGAGGCAGTCGTCTTGTTTCATGTTTTTTATCAAACGAGACGGATATTGAAGGAAATAAGTGCTCCTCTCCCCCAAGATAAAGTGTGGAGTATCACCAATAACCCATATGATAAACGCGCGTACGAACGTATTTGTGGGGAATTCATGATTCCAACGAATTAAAGCTTTCGTCTTCCCGGTGTGAACCATGGTCTCAGTAAAGTTTACGTGTTCTTCTATAAGATTAGAATATATAGGCTCGGTTCTGTAGATGGTACATACAACCGACACTGTCATACATTTACAGGTCCCACAACGAATGAACAGATCCATGTCAACCACATAAAGCAAACCGATCCTGGGGCAGCCACAGCCTGGACTAACCTCAACTCAAAAACATCAAAAGGATTCACTCGCGCTGGTACAATACGCTTGAATGACTCTATTCAAACGTACGTGTAGGCTGTGTTGGGCTTACAGACGCAGACGCGCTACGACATCATAGGTAAGGGAACTGCTTATGACGCAAAGGTACAATTCATGTTGAGGATGCTATTCACCGGTAGATCTACCTAGCGCTATATGCCAGGACATCTTACAATATGCCAGGTGAAAGGGTGACTACGTGTTCGGTGTGGGATTGTACATGGTTCCTAGCAACATGCGTCTGAGAATCAATAAAATAACTGGCTACAACAATGAAATAATTATCGCTACAGCAGATAAAAAATTGGGTGTTAACACCAACGTCAATGTGGGGGGATCCCCCCACACCCCCAGGGGTGAAACAGGTATAGTGCAACCACCACCAGAGTCAATAGTTAAACCAACATAAGGCCGACCGCAGGTCACCCCTGCTGTGCAGGCAGTCAGCCACCAACATATCGATTAAATAACAGCTCTGGCTGTCGGAGGTGTCGCCGTCGGCTTGTGCCTTATCTGGTTAAGACCCTTTTAGCCGCTATGTATACTAGTCCAGTCATGGCGACGATGAATGCCAACAGATTTTGAACGAGCCAAGTGGCAGTTTTACCAAGCGTACTAAGCAGCCACGATACGATATTACCTATGATAGGGCTTCTGCGGCCTTACCAGCTAGTTTAGCTAACATTTTCCTGCGTGATTTGAGATGTTTTTTTATCCAGTCTCTGACGTCACTGCATGGTGTGGCACCACCACTTGGGGGTGTGGAAGTTCCCCCACTCAGTGATACAACCAGAGTTGATATAATAAAGCCTTATGCAGTCAGAACGCTGGCAGTGGTAATGCCTTGCTCACGGAACAATATTCAAATCTTGTTGGCTAAAGTTGTATCCTCGTTCAGTATTCTATCGATGGTTTCTCGTATGTGGCTGATCTCAGTTTGAAGCTGTTCACGATTCAAGGAAGCAGATTCCAATCTCGTGCGTCTCTCGTCTTCTAAATTGCTTAGTCGTTCCGTGATACGATGCTTCATATCATCGTCTTCCGTTTCACTGAGTTTGGTTTTTTCATGAGCGATGTGCTCGTCGAGTTCATTCAGTTTTCCCATGTTGTTCACGAGTTCACCGCGTACACATTTCACAGCTTCGTCTAGACCGTACAGTTCCCTCACTGGAAATTCAAATCCAGGCAATGGTTTATCCCAGTATTAACTCAACAGTTTTTCAATGCTGTGAGGGGAATCCCCCACACCCCCATACTGCAGGTCACGGCTGACTGCAACAAGTTCGGATCTAGTAGTTTGCAGGTCTTGAACGACCTCCGTGGGAATTTTTTATTTTGCACCACCATAATTATACATGTTTAGCTTTTCACGGATAAAATCCGTACCATAATGACTGGCTAGAGTTGACAAGACAAGTGGTTTTCTAGTGCGACTGTGGAATAGGTCAACACCCGGGTTATCCCTAAGATGTAGAGTGCCACTATCATCTATGGTAAAGTTTGAATAGTCTCGGTACATAGGATCAATGTAGTTTTTATCATTTTTTAATTCTTCATAATAATCGTCTACTGGTGTTTCTAACATTGAGGCTCTTGCTTGTGAACCAATAAACGAAGTAACTTCATCATCATAAACATCAGGGGTGTGGGCCCCCACTCCAAAATCATCCATCTCAAAATCGTCCATATTTTGAAATTATATTATATTAGCTATTATTTCATATATTGTCATACAGTAGAAAGCTAAATGCTTTTTGAAGATTAAGAGAACCGCAATGATAGGATACTGTGGCACAGAATGATTCAATGTGACAAGAGCGATACAATTTGGAATATCAATTTAAATGTACCGGCGCGATCGATGAAAGGAATATTGATCATACCCGTTGAGGAATACAGTGCATTCGAAAGAGACAGCAAGAAATTCTTCAACCCAGAAATCACCAAAGTAGAAGTGATCATAGGGGGAGTGCCTAATCAGTTATTTAGCCACGGAATGAGAGCGTACCAGCAGTGGCAAGAAGTACAGAAACTACCGGCGATAAAACGAAACTCAATAGTCGACGTGGTCGGTGAACTGGATCTATACTCCGTGAATACCAGTGATTACCTAACCAGAAAGTATGCGTTGTGGTTGGATATGAGATTGACGGATGATAACACTCTACACGTTAGCGGGCGTCGCATCGACAATGGAAGCGAGGGGATAACCATTCAAATAATGATGAAGGCTCAGAGAGCTGGGAAATTGAAATTGTATTTATATGTAATTATGGATGCGCAACTTAATATAGACGATGGGAGATTCGTGCAAGCCATCTACTGACCTGCTGGTCGGGCAGTTTTGTAACCCGAGGGGTGTGAGACCCCCACTCTCCCCCGTGACCCGCATTGCGCTATTATATGCGGGCAGACCAACTGTGGTAAGACCGTTTTTGTATTGGATTTGTTGGAGTGGTATTATAGGGAAGTATTATAAACATGAATAAAATGTACAAGGAAAGAGCTTGGGTTATGACTGGCCCGGACGTACACAGAGACAACCCGGGGACACACCTACAAGAGTATTTAACACTGTTTCACAACAAATTTAAAGGAATACCAACGTTGTTCATCCTTGATGATTGCAGCGCTAACAGAGAGATAACAAAAAAGAGATACAAGCTGTCGTATTTATCCTTCTCTGGCCGGCACGCAAATCACAGCATATGGGTGCTGACGCAGAAATTCAACTCGGTCTTGAAAGACTTGAGAGAGCAGACGCGTTGGGTGGCATCATTTCACTGCAAGGACAGGGATTCGTTCGAGGAGTGTTTGAGAGAGAATGATGTGATGAGTAAACCTGAACGGGAACGGGTTAAAAAACAGCTCACTGGAACTAAGCACGCCAAGCTAATATTGAAAACCGACCAACCAGTGCAGTGGTGGGTGGTGACCTAGCGGTCGGCCTAGTAATTTTTAGTAAATGTTAGTAATATTTAGTAATGTTTTATTAATTACCTAGTAATAGATTAGTAATGACCCATGGTGGGGGTATGGGATCCCCCATTTTTTAAGTTCTAGTCGTGTAATATAACCTTTATCTCTACATGATTAGCGTATGTTGCATATTATTTTTTAAAATAAAAACTAGATTACTATATTATAGGCAGATGAATTACTAGAGCAGTTGTTGGTTCCAGGGGGGGAACTTGCAGTCGGCTGTACGCACTACACAGCATGATAGACTGATAACAATAGCAGTGGGTGGTAAGGTTGAGTGAGTGAGTTAATATTTAATGTCACAGAGGCAAAATCTCAGCCATATCTTGACGGGAACTTAACACTGAAATGGAATATATGTGTAATATAAAAACCTGTCGACAAAGGACAGTAAAAACACTAGAATATCAAAGATATGAATATAAAACTAGCATGAAAAACTAAAACATTGTAATTAAAGAAGACAATACATTATAAAACAAGGGCTATAGATCGCCATACTAGGGACGGGTGGAAAGGGAAAGCAATATTTAGGTGACAACATAACCACTGATAAGATTCAGAAAATGTCGGACGAAGAAATCAATAAATTATATGCTAGGTACGAGGCACAACTTGGGGCCGAGATGACAAAAGTCATAGGTTCTAGTATTACTCAGATTTACACTTGCTTAGCGTTGCTCTTTTAACCGATCCCACCTGAACATCATCTCTATTTGTGGGAGGACTTAGAGAAGGACCCATTTAGCGATAATGCCTTGAACTATATAAGTTGTGCTCTATACCACAAATACGGCATGTATCTGACTCCTATGACAGCAGCAATTATCACGGCAAAGCATTGTAAATTTAATAAAACAGATAATAGCAATAATATTATAAAAATTATAACACATTAAGAGGTGTTTGAATAGACTAGATTTTATCAATAATCAACTCCAGCGCGAAAATCATGCAGTTAGATTAGATTCACAGAAGTCGACGAAGCTATAAAAGAATACTATGTATTAACGGGTAAGAAACTGGAACCATTAAATGAACCAACCATGACACAGTATTACACTCCTTCAGAGGGTCAGAAAGATTGTGAAGTGATCTTCGTCATACTTGGTTTAGCGGTGACAGTGTTAATCGTGAAACAATTAGACTAATCACACATATTAGTATATCACAAAATGAGACACATTTGCGACTTATGGCAAAAACAGACATTTGTGGTAAAATGAGCCATGGCCAGGGTTACTGTTCTTATCACCGTAAAGATAGTGTCAACTACACATGTTCTGTGTGTGGTATAGGGGTGAAAGGTCATTATCATTTATGCAAAGAGCATGGCGCAGATAGAAAGCGGTTTCAGCGTATTTACGAGAAGAAAAAGGACTACATCAAAGAACGTAAACACTTGTTAAAGATCAAGGTATGATTTGTAATTCCTCGTGTACGAATCCTCTACTCAGCCCATTTACAAGGAAGTACAGGCTCCCCGGCTTTTATATCCACTCAATCGGTATTGTACATTTTCATAGACCAGATAGGATCTGTAGCACGGGTGTCTCCCTCGTATTCACCTGGTTGATATAAATATCTAACGAGTGCGCGATCTGGAATCTTTTTTTGTCCCGTGGGTCCTGCAGACAGCTTAAGGGGTGCTGCTGACTCTACCACAAAAGATTTCATATGTAGTGCATCTACAGGCCTCTTATCGAGTAGCCTAGTTACTTCACGGTTCATTGAGTCAACCACATGAGGAAGTCGTACTATCCATTCTCTGTTGCAGCCGGCTGTCTGCAGCTCACATGAGTATTGGTGAACAAATGTCCGGCTAAGGAGCAATTGAATCTCTTTACTATAGCTTGACTTCTATGTTCACCGGCTGCACCACGCCTTATCTCTACATTGTATTTGGTAAACAGTTGTGTCACGTCACCCATGAATTCATGGCCCGGGTCTACTTGTAACACGGAAGGCCATGTCAGTAGACTGCGTTTGTATATGTGCTCGAAACCACGTGCTACTTGGGTCGCGTCTTTGGCGGTTAACGGTTCGGCTTCCTTGTAGTGACAGGCTACATCTACAATGGTTAGTGCATACTTGTAGGTTTTACCTCTTACCCTATTATGTGGAAGAAACAACAGGTTGGCCTGGTGAACTTGGTAAGGGATATGAATACCAAATTTTCTCCTGGGTATATATATCTAGGTGGTGATAAGTATACTTGCCATATAGCTTGTTTTTTTAACCACGCTCTGGCCTTTTCTTCCGAAACACGTGCGGCTTATCTAATTTTTTAATAGCGTCTGCCCCTTTCCAATATCCCAGCGGACTGTAGTAAACTTTCTCCATTATGTTTCTATTACTTAAATATCTTGTGGGGTGTCCTGCAGACAGCTGGGGGTATGGGGGTCACCCCCATGTGCCCGTAAGCGTAGGTATTGACACCATCCAGGGCTATCCAGCGTTTTGTGTCCGGCGGTGATAGAGATGTCTTGTTTAATGTCAACCCGTATATCTTATGCCCATCACTTCAGAGTGTGTTCATCTGGTGTTTGAACGTTTTCTTCTCGAATAGGGCCTGTTTGTATGAGTATGCTTAATATGTCTTTTCACTACATTCTTTTTCCCACCCTTAGCCTTTCCTATTTCAGCGTCATCTGTGTTCTTGATAGAATACATCTTAGGTCTCAACCCCACTTATTCAGCAATTGGTGTGCCAGCACAATCATCTTTCATCCTGCCTATCACTTTTTATTGGTTGTGTTGTGCATAGGGTGGTCTCTCGGGTAGTCACTTGTGTCATACAGGTGCATATTGTTTTTCATATCCTCTTACACGTCCTCTGTTTGAATCTCCATCAGCAGGGAGTCAGTATCCGTATACAACACTTCACACCTGTCTCCATATTGTTTCTTAAGCTCGTTGTAGTAGAAGTCATGCATCAGGTGTTTTGATAGGTCTAGAATACTCATGGGAAACACATAGATGGGTCGATTAAGTTTAATGTGGCTCTTTTTCATATGTATGGCTGCCAGGTCATCACCAAATATAGTACTTCTATTATATGCCGTGCTCGCTATGAGTTTCCTGAGCTTGTCTTCCTCATTCGACCTGACTAGCTTCACACTGACACATTTTCGTAAATTCTCCATCGTTTTACCAAGCACAGAGTTGTTCATGAGTGTGTACAGGTTTTTCTCAAAGTCGTTAGTGGCCAGCTTTCTGAAGTCCGTGTTCATCCTGATATAGGGTTCCATCCATGGGTTTTGATCGAACTTCAGTATTCTATGTACTTTAGTCAGCTTCATACCCATAGATGTAAGTTATGATAGTGGACTATATACTTTGTTTTATTCAACAAATTTGGTACCAGTTTTTCCACATTTGCTAGCGGCCCATTCATCACGTTATGTTGGTACTCAGACATCCTGTCGGGATTAACCCTCAAACGTTCAGGTGCCAGGGGGTAGCTGTTATGAGATTGGTGCAATTCCTCTGGGTATTCTAAGTCCACTTGGAGTATATAACCCTTATCAGAATCAGGTGCAATACTCATAACATCCAAGTGGGGTAAAGCCCCACTGGACACCCATTCAAACCCACCTGTTGGTAGATATTGACTCATACTCCAGCCGTACAGGTTGTTAGCATCGAGATAAAGTAGGTGTTTTGTTGGTTTAGTAGGGTTGTAGCCTTTCACATACTTGTTGTTAGCTTTATCATAACGTTTTGATACCATGGAAATACCACCACATAACCCTTTCTCAATAAATAGATGCATATCAAAATCAGTGGATAATTCTAACTCCACACCTGTTTTCTTTAGTAAGGCATCCCACGATAGCCCAGGGCTAGAATAATACCAAGCAGGGTCCAACTAATATTGCTTCAAACACATTTTTCTGAATATCTCAAACACATCTGCCAACAACAACACATCCGTTTTCAAATATAAATCATGATCATCACCTAGCGTCTTACAGCCTAGTTGTTCCCATACATTTTCAGCATGGGCGTAATTGTCTTGTGAGATAGACGCGGCTGTCAGCTTGCTGTAGAAGCAGTCAATACATAGTCATCCATGTATTCATATGCGTAAATACCCTTACGCAGCAGCAATGCTCTAGTTTTCACTTCTGTGTATCGATTAGTTATAGCAAAGTTGTCAGGGTTATTAGCCTTGACCAAGCTGTCTAGAGACGACAACAGAAACTGAACACTATCAATGAATCTCAACCTATTTAGCGAAAAGGATATAAATCTCTCCATGTTGTTTGGGATACAGGATATCTTGCCTTCTACCTTTGAAATAGCCTGCATAATCAAGTGTGAATCATCTCCTCGTAAATTGTGAAACACCACAGGAATATTAATAAGCTTGGGGTTAATCCGTAGCTTCAGATTACACTCACTGTGGGCCACACCTCTGTATTTCCCTGTCACATGACAGTGGTCTCTCACTGAATCACCATTCAGAGGTTTACAGCATACATGACAATGCATGCTTTTGATATAGGCCTCCCTATCTGCAAGGGTCAAATGCATTGGAGTTATGCTGCTCAATTTTTTCCTGGTCTCTACTTCCTCATGCTGTAAATATTGGAGAAATTTCTCAGCCGTGTCTGGGCCTCTGTAAATGACTGGAGGGTTAGTTTTACCATCACAACGAACAACCACATAATCAAAACCACATGCTTGATGCTCTTGATTCTTCTGAGTGTAACTTTTATAAGGGGATGGGGCTACTGTATCAATTGGTTTAGTAATTGCTTCAAAGGCTGCATAGATAATGTATGGTACTGGCATCTGATTTTTGTGGTTGATAAATTTCAAGATATTGTTGTTTTCAGTCGGCCTATCTACATGTATAGCTGTCTCCCCTACACCTCGACAATCATCCCTGTGTGAATCGAGTAGATCGGCCCTAGAAAACCCATGAAGGCACCTTTCACAAAAGTGTTTCTTTTCCCCATATTTTGTTTGATTGTACAACAGTTGGCTGAAATACTTAATCCATACGTAGTGACATTTTTCACCTTGTTGTATCATAAATATATTAATCGTTTTTCAACCATCCTTATACAATAAAGGACTTATACTGTGCACTATTGCATTTTTACCTTCATGCCCGAATATGTTTATGGCTTAGTCTGGATTCTGTTTTTCTATCCTGTTGACCTGAGACATAGGTGTTGGTTCATTTATACCTTCCCAATTGATCCCATCATCTACCGGGTAACTAGAAAGTCTGTCTGAATGTGTTTGTGCTGGAAATTTAGCAGATCATATCACTATCCTCATACAGTCATCACCACGATTTTTAAGGTTAACCATAGCATGTTTGTTTTTAAAACGCTGAGGCAGGGGTAAGTACATTCCACCTCTCAATGGTCTATAGTTTGCCATATCCAGGTAGATCATATTAACCTTATAAACCACCCAACTAGACCCACTATTTGTGAAATGTTCTAGTGTTTCTCGAATTTTTTTGAATGATCTGTCAATAGAAGTGTTGATAGTATCTGGTTGTGTTGTAACTTCCTGGTTACCTCTGAAGTAAACAATGGTCTGGTCAGTTGTTCCATTCCCCTGTTGTTTCTCTTGTGTCATCTTTAATGTGAGTTGAAATTTAATACCTCTTAAATCATTCAGTTCTTCATTCACTTTATCAAATACCAATTGCCTTATATCTTCAACGTCTATGTTTCTTTGAACTTCCATCTTCCACCCTCTGAAATATTTCCCTATAGCACGCTCAGTAGGCGTGAATCGTAATTGTATAGGGGCCTGTTCATTGAGTAATTCAATGAGCTCAGACTTTCTCATATGTGAATAATTTCTCAATCCCCTTTCCCGTGCCTGTCTTCTTAAATCTTTCACAGTAGGTGGCTTTTGATGTGTTATACCTAATAAAGTTTGTAATTCAGCCTTTCTCATATGAGAGTAACCCTGCATACCAAGAGCCTTCGCTGTCAATCTCAGTTCATGTACTGTAGGCATTTTTGCAGGATTCATCGAGTAGATCGGCCCTAGAAAACCCATGAAGGCACCTTTCACAAAAGTGTTTCTTTTCCCCATATTTTGTTTGATTGTTGGCTGGCTGAAATACTTAATCCATACGTAGTGGCATTTTTCACCGTGTTGTATCATAAATATATCAGCACACTGCTGTGACCCAGTTATCGATCGATTTCCCATTTAGACAAGTGTGCAGTAAAGGGAATACAAGCACACAGTGGTTGTCGCCCTTCCACTGTGAGCTTGTGTGAATAGGAGACGGGTTGTGTCATTTGGGGTTTGGTGTTCTTGAAAAGGGGTCGAGATCTTTGTTACTGATATTAATCACTAATTAGTTTGAACTGGTCTCATGCAACCATTACGTATACTACTCAACTTCTCTAAGATGGCGTCCAATTTTCCCACCGTAGAAGAGTTGTCGTCCATGTTAGAATTGATGTGAACACTGCCGTGTCTAGAGTGAGAGAGACGATATTTGAAATTCCCTCTTTATCTATACTTTAAACAGCGCTACCTATCGAACAAAATTACCTCCCTTGGTAGATTCGCATATCACCAAAGAGAAAATAGTTTCAATCTAATTCATTTCATTCAACTGAAAGAAACAATATTTCAACATCTACGGCTGGATACAGCCCCATTCTGTTTGTCTATAATATAGTTTTAAAATTATTTTTTGAATTATCTGTCAACTTGTTTTTTGAAACCCCTTGTTTTTTATTCCAAATTATTTTAAGACAATGTAAAAGTCTTGGATGTATTGGATGGTTGGGACTCTGTGAGACATACATCTATAATTAGTGTTGTGTGTGGTTTAATACAAAATGGACACAAATCACAAGCTGGAAAATAAAAATAACATTAGAATTTGTATAGAGGGTTAATGATTAACCTGACATCCGAGTTGGTTGGGGCAAACACGTTGCCACCAATGTGGCTTGGTATTCGTAACACTTGTATAGAAAATTGTTCTTCGGGATAAAAGTATGTGAGAAGGATGCTGTTGTTAATAACTTTGGAAGCGATACCAAGATCATTAGAAATGATGTAAGCATTGGTTAGTGTTATTTTAATCCATTCAAATTCTGTAAAATCTGCTATTGGCATTCGTTTATATAATCTATCTTTAAAGTATAAGACGTATGGGGTGTCTTCCTCACCAGGTAAACTGAACTCATTTGTGTCTCCTAGATCACCGAGTGTTACATTGGATACCATTATTTATATAATACTGTTAGAAAATAGTTTCAAATTGGTATTTTTTCAATTGATAGTGTCTCGTGTATGAACTTCAAACAAATAAAACTGATGTGCTCAGTTAGAAAAATCTTGGTTAGAGTTACAGTGTCTTCCATTATCACTGTGACATTTCGCAAACTGGTGTGTGAAACACCCCCTACCCGTACATAAATTGAACAAATGTGACCCTGGTGTTTTTTAACCCACCAGGAGTTTGATTCCTTTCACGATCTCAATATCGCTCTGCGTTGGTTCACCTAGTAAAACTTGCATGGCCAGCGTGGTATTATCTGAGAGGCTTTCTAGGAGGGTGGTTACACCATCGAATTCAGTAACCAACTGCAATACCGCATTCTCCCCAGGTTTACACAACAGCATGTGGACTGCTGCCTTCTTCCTATGTTTCCTAGCTTGTTTGCAGTTTGTATCAAACCATGGTTTGTGTATGTATGGGTTTGCAGAGGACTTAGGAATGACATTGTATCCAATAGCATTTAGGACGTCCGAAAATAGCTCCATGGCATCAGGAACATTCCTGAAATAGTTAGATTTAAGGTTTTCGGAACATAGGGTTTGGAATAATGGTCAATTGGCTTTAGTAAAATTCCACCTTGTTGAGGGTGGTTCATCCATGGGATTGATTGGAATAAGAATTGCTTGGAAGTGGTCACTTTCACAAAGGTCATCATGGGCCGATCATTCAAACTTTTTTAGAAGATTAGAATATGTAACTGATAGATCAAGAACAGAGTAAGTTCCAGTGGTAGGGTGGAGATGCATAAATCATTGTTTGAGAGAAAATCTTCAAGGATCTTTCCCTTGTTGTTGGTATCAGTACTTCCCCACAGCAGATTATGACCATTCATGTTGCCCATGATTATGCAGGGTTTGATCGTACAGGTTTTGAAGATCTGAAAGGCGAACAGTTGAGGATGGAGGAAGACAGAGTGAGTGAACATGGTGTAAACCCTATGTTTAGAGTCATGTACACAGCGACAGTTTGTGGGCTGGTGTTTACTGAAACAGGGCTGTGGGGGATGCCCTGCCTGACCAGGATAGAAGTGTCTCCTGTTGCTTTTACAGAGAGAGGAGAAAAAGAGTGGTAGGAACTGTACTGATGGACGTCAAAAGTACTGGTTCTTTTTAAGTAGGTTTCTTGGAGACAAAACACAGCTGGTTCAAACTTGGATCAATAACTGCAGTTCATTAAAATTGTTCTTAAGTCCTCTGCATTTCCATTGAATCATGTTTTGTGGATTCATGGTGCTTCCACAGGTGATATGTCTTGTGACCCTTTTGAAGTACTATTTATGTCAGGTGGAGATGGAGTGACCTCCGTATCCAGAAGTCCAAAGGAGTTATAGACCTCTACGGGGTTTAGCATTTGCTCAGGCTTTGTTTCTGTAGTTTCTTTCCTTTCCTTTCTTTCCTTCTTGGGCGCACAGTTTTGGTTTCTGGCTTTGACGTTGTTTCTGTTGTTCGTGATTCAGTGATTTTGATTGTTGACTCAGGAAATAATATGGTTGAGATTGGCTGAGTAGATGTGACACATGTCAGAGCAGTTTGGCACAAGATCGTTGCAGTATTGAAAGAAGGGCAGGAGAAGACAGAAGAGTAGGAGATGGTTGAGGGGGTTTCAGTTAAACTTGCAACCTTCTACTTAGCTTCATAAAAGGAGATATTTTTGTATGTTTGAACTTTAGAATCTCTGATTCATGTTGCAACACTGGACAAGACTTGGAAGAGGCCATATCGTTACCGCAACAGTTTGAGCACTTCACTTCTTTAGTTCAGTCATTGCCCTCATGTTTGTCACCACAATGGTAACAGACAGCAGAGGAACGACAGGACTTGGATCCGCGTCCAAACCTTTGGCAGTTGTAGCACCAGAGTTGATTGGGGACGTACACCCCCATGGCAATGCTGCAATAACCATCTTTAATCGAGTCAGGAATTTTGCTTGTGCGAACGTAAAGAGATAGGTGTTTGTTGGTTGAACGACACCGTCTGTCTTGAAAGTGAATCATTTTACAGCTGCGACAGACCACTGTGACAGCTCACTTGGAGTTTGTTCTTTGGTCATGTCAGCCAGGCATCAAGGTCTGTCACGTACAAGGCCTTTACACGTGTTAAGTGTTTTGTTGACAGATACCTGAATTTTGAGCAGATTTAAGGATTGTTGTCTCTGAGTACATTCTGTCAGGAGTGAGCATAGTGACATTGGCAACCGCTCCACAGATACCAGCGATGCCTTTGGAGATTGCGAAAGGGTTCAGTTGCATAGGTTGCTTGTCACAAGCTTCGATGATCAGGAAGCATGGCCTGTAGTCAGGTCAGGAAGGTGTACTCGAGCTTTCATCAGATGAGGAATTGTCAGAGTCTACGTGTCTTCATTTTGAACCTGGGTGTTTGGAAGCCATGTCGTGTGGTATGTGGTTCAGCAATCCCCTCTCCACACCTACCATGGAGTGTCTACAGGGACTATACTGCAAAGACCAGTGATGAAGGGGTGATATACTACAGCAATGATGACACGAGCTGGTGGCAGTCTACCAGAAAAAGGGTCAGGATGGTTTGGTTCATGACAATCAACTGGAGACGTACAGTAATCGGAGGTTGTCATCACCAAATTGGCCCATGAGCCACCGCCTTCTGTGCATGGGTCCGCACAGTTGACTAGTTTGGGCAGAAAATATTTTGAACATGCCAAAAGTGTCATGTTATACCACATTTTGTATAAACAATCCATGCACAGGACATGGCCAGCCAATTGGTAGAATCGGGCCTGTTCTACCACCCGTCTACGCAAAATTAGGCTCGAAGTGGTATGTTGGATTATTTTACACTACTGGCGGGTCCATCATCCTCATCCACCAGACTCCCTTCCTCTGCCGACACAGGGACGCAACCCACGGCAAATGGATTGTCCAGTTTGGTTGCCTCTTACAACCAGCAATGGGGTGCTGTGGACCTATTCGACCCCGGGTCTAAACGAAATGAATTTGATAACTGTACTATGTTTGACGAATTAGGGAAGTATACCAGTTATTTTATAGTCCCGGTGACATATCGGTGATGTAAAACAACTGGTATACATCCGTTTTGAACTTAAACCCCTGGATGCTTCTTTTTAAGGTGCACATTTTAATAAGGTTTGAAAAGTGAAAGTTGTGCGTGAATTGTGGTCACGTGGTTCTGGCTATATGGCCAGCTATAACAATACACAGAAATGTAAAATATTACATATCCTCACAGTTAGTATAAATAGAAGTGTGACTACCTCACCGGTTTGAGAACAGACCCTGCTAAATGTTGTCCAAAATTTTGTTATGTATTACAAACAACACATTCCTCCACTTTTATTGTGCACCGATAAAAACACCTTGCTATGATTGTTTAATTTGATATCTGTGCGGAAAGTGTGAACAAAGAAAATACAACCTGATATCTAAACGACATTAGTGTATATGAAATGGGTGTATGTGTTAATGCATAACGTTGTACGCACAACATAAATGCCAAAAATGTTTTTCTTCTCTGACATTAAGCGGTGTTTTGTTTGTAGTGAACCAAACTATTCCAATTCAAAGTTCTTTTATATAAAAAGTAACAGCCACTTCCTCTGCATTAATTCGGTTCTGCAAGGTATGAAATTATGTGCAAAATTATGGCAGAATGACAATTTGTTGTCTATTTTGTGTTTGTTTTAATTTGTTTTAATTTTTTCCCGAGTCATCAGTTTCGTTTGCTGATATAGTTTGCGGGTTTGACTCACCCTCTTCCACAATGTGTAATTGTCTGACAGGCACCACTGTACTGTGTATGTTCTAAGATTGAAGTTACCAATACAATGTCATTGTCACCCAATCTATGTTTGTTCATCTTTAACTTTAATAGTTTCATTGTGGAAATGTCCATTTGGACTCTAGTGTGGAAGTTTGGTTTGTCTTCAGCAACTTTTCTGTCTGCTATTTTTATGTTATGTACGGGAACTAAGGAAGTAGCGCCCCAGTATGCCTTGAGGGGTCAGCTTGTGCTGTAACATAAGTTGGGGTCTCATCTTGGATCATATCTGAGTAGGCTTGAGCACAAGGGTTGGGTTTGATCATTGGCTTATGTAGACAGCGACTGTATTGTGTCCAGTTAATTGGAGCTAATTGGAGTTGTGAAGGGAAATGGCTCTGCAATCTATGGTTGAACTGAAACAGGCTAAATTACCATAATTGTTGAGTTTGTCTGAAGAGCATAGAATTGAAATTCCTGAAAACAATAGAGAAAATGCTCAGAAAGTAAGAACATTACTGGTTAATGAGTTATCTCATGATCAACCAGTTGGTGGAGAAGATACCACAAATGAAACAGAATCAGGCCAACAATGCTTAACCTTTGAACAGCAGCTAGAGCTAAAGAAATTAGAACTAGAGGCTAGGAAATTTGAAATGGAACAGGAATTTGAAGCCAAGAAATTAGCACTGAAAGCTAAGAAGTTAGACTTAGAGCCGGAAAAGCTGGACAGTGCTACAACCGAAAAGAGCAAACTTAAAGGCAGGGCCAATACAGCTTTTAATGGGCTGATTTTGAAAAGGTTAAGTGTGCATTTTCCTTGCTTATTTTTTGACACCTGAATCATACAGGCAGATGTTTAGGGGTTTCAAGAAACTTTCTCAAGAAACTTATTGTGATTTTGCTGCTAGGTCTTGGAGTTTTGGCTAAGAGCAGAAGATGTAGATGGAAGCTATGATAATTTGAGGGAATTATTTATCTTGGATAACTTCAAAAAGAAGTTACCTGGCAATATCCAGATACATTTGGAAGATAAGAATATCAAGGAAGTCAGGGAAGCAGCAGTTTTGGCTGACAAGTGTGCTCTCATTCATAAGGACCCGGCAGCCGAAAGTCCATCTATTTATTTCTTTCGGAACAAGAAATTCAGTTCACATAGGGGACGAAAGGCCAGGACCTCGCAAAGGGTGATAGTTCTAAAACCAGTGAAGAGCAGAGTAAGGCTGAATCTAAAAAGTCAGATCTGAATGTTGATGCACGTAGTTTTGCACCCAGGTGTAACTATTGTCAGAAAACAGGTTAACTGTTATATTAGAAAAAGGGATCAGGAAAAAGCTTTAGCTTTTGTCCAGGGAGAAATCGGGTATGGAAAGCCAATTAGTCTCTCTAGGTACGTATCGAAGGCAAGTCTAGGACCCAGGAGTTCAAGTCGCGATTTGCTAACCATTAAGCATGTCTTCTCCTCTGCTTACCATCCCCAAAGTCAGGGAGCTATTGAACGTTTTCACCAAACTCTGAAAAACCTGTTGAGATGTTATGTGTTTGAGAATGAATAGAGTCGGGACACAGGATTGTCTTTTGTACTCTTTGCTGTTAGAGACTTGAAACAGGAATCATTAGGCTTTTCCCCCATTTGAACTGTTGTATGGCGATAAGCCTAGGGGACCCTTGCAGTTAGTCAAGGCAAACTGGATAGAGGAACAAAATGAGCAAAGCATGGTGGGCTATGTCTCTAGGGTTAAGGACAGGTTTTTCCAAGCAATAGAGCTAGCTAGGAAACATTTGGAAAAAACCCAAGGGAAACAGGCAATTCAAACTAGGGAAAAAAGTATTACTCTATCTTCCCATTGAGAAATATGCCCTGGAAGCGAGATATTTTGGCCTGTATGAAGTAGAGAGGAAGGTTAGGGATGTTGACTGTGTCATTGCTACCCCAGACAGGCGTAGAAAGAGCAGGTATTGCCATGTTAACCTTTTGGAGGCCTACCATGAGCGTCCGACAGCTGTACCAGTTGGCTGTGTAACCAAAGAGGATGTTCATTTCATCGAAACTGAACAACTCTGAGGTGTTTGCCAATCTTGACACCAAACTCACGCATCTAGAGCCCATGCAGAGGCAGCATCTCACGGACCTCATTCTAGAGTATACCTGCATCTTCACTGATAGTCCCAACGTCACTTTGCTGATTCAACATGATATAGACGTGGCAGGAGCCAAACCTGTCCACCAGCATCCATATGGAATGAACCAAGCCAAGAGAACTGTCCTTGACAGCGAGATTGATAGTCCCAACGTCACTTTGCTGATTCAACATGATATAGACGTGGCAGGAGCCAAACCTGTCCACCAGCATCCATATGGAATGAACCAAGCCAAGAGAACTGTCCTTGACAGTGAGATTGACTACCTACTCGACATCATTGAACCATCTAACAGTGAGATATCGCCATGTGTACTAGTGCCCAAGGATGAGGGTGCCAGCTACCGTATATGTGCAGACCTGCGACAAGTGAATAAATTAGTTGTTGATGATGCCTTCCCCATGCTACGCATCAACGACTGCATCAACAGGATTGGAGCAGCCCAGTTCTTAACCAAGATTGATCTCTTGAAGGGATACTACTGTATCCACTTGACTGATCGAGCTAGGTGGGTTCTAGCCTTCTGTACTCCGACAGGTCTCTTCCAATACAAAAGGTTACTGTTCGGCCTGAAAACAGCCCTTGCAGCTTTTCAGTTCCTAATGAACTGTGCCCTAGCAGATGTGGAAGACCTGCACGTCTTCCTTGAGATATGGAGTACTGGGTAGCATGACATGGGAGGAACATCTCAACGTCTTATGAGCTGTGTTTGAGAGGCTGAATTAGGCGAACCTAACTGTCAACCTCTCAAAGTGTGAGTTCGGGAAGGCCCAAGTTCAGTTCTTGGGACACATGGTTGGACTCGGAGCTTTGCTCCAGTGGAAGCAAAGACCACCAGGATCCGAAACTTTCCCATTCCGAAATGCAAGAAGGAAGTCCAACAATTCCTGGGAATGGCTGGCTACTACCGCCGGTTTTGCCCAAACTTCGGCGCAGTGGCCTCACCACTCACCAATCTGTTCAAGAATGACAAAAATTCTGCTTGAGCGCAGAATGTGAAGATGCTTTCCAACAACTCAAGATGTTGTGCAGCTCCCCAATCTTGGCAGCTCTCAACTTTAAACAGTTGTTTAAACTTGCAGTTGATGCCAGTGGAATAGGATGTGGTGCAGCCGTATTCCAAGCCACGGAGTAGATCACCCTGTGAGTTACTACTCAAAGAAATTTAACTGACACACAGACCATAATCAGCTGACTTTGTGTCAAAAATTTGCAATTCACTGTATTGCAAATTTCTATGTTTATAGGGGGCGTCGTGTAATGGTAATCCACCATTCCTAAGTAACCCACCATTACTGCAGGAATATCTGCTCCAGTGAGAGGAGCTAGTGTTAGGTGTTTTATGTACTCACCCTTTTTCCTTTATTATTCATTTCTACAAAACCTTCATTCATAACATTTGGTATCATTTGAAAGATCATACCCTCACCTTTCTTAGGGAGTAAACTGTTTTCTTACACCTGTAATCTTGGAAAAATGCCTTCACTACAAAGAATACCAACCTATTCTCCGTTAAACTAATATTATGATTACAACATTTAAGTAGTCTAATCTGGAATTTTCTCAGCTTACCATCAATGTGTGGATGAATATATTTACAATTACTATAATAGTTAGTAATATCATATGTTTTTGGAATCGAAAAAGCACAATTCTTGGGGACTAGGGGTCTGAGACGGTTGTACTGGTAGTTGTCTCCTCCAACATCCGTCAATTTCCCTTACCTAGTCCGTTGGGGAGGACCTTGGGAGGCCAGACATGGGTAGATATGGTTCACCTTCTTTATATGATCTATGGGGTTGTTTTGAAGAGCCATCTGTAAGGATTACTATTTACTAGGCATCCAGAGAGTATGTCTAAGTTTATTTCTTTCTTTTAAGCCATATGATGAGGTGTGTGTAGTCCCTTGAATATAGTTTTGTGGGTTTGACTCACCCTGTTCCACAATTTGCAATTGTCCGACAGGCACCATTGTATTTAGCATTTTCTAAGACTGAAGTTACCAATACAATATCATTGTCACCCAATCTATGTTTGTTCATCTTTGACTCCTAGCATAATAGTTTAATTGTGGAAACATCCCTTTTGACGCTAGTGTGGAAGTTTGGTTTGTTTACAGTTATTTTTCTGTCTGCTATTTTTATGTTATGAATGGGCACTAAGGCAACAGCACCCCAGTATGCCTTGAGGGGTCAGCTTGCGCCGTAACACTGACCATATGGTTTTCGTGATTTCAGCTCCGAATCAGGCTTTGCATCTCACGTACAATTCATTGATGTCTCCACCAGGCATATAAATTTTATCGGTGGTGATGTTTTCACCCAAGTATTGTTTCCCCTTCACACCCACAGCAAGGGTCTTTGTCATTTATCTTCGACATGTGAAGACACTTTCACCATCCTCCTCCGATAGCAATTGTTTGAGCATATTGTCCAACTCCATCTTATAATACATCAATTTTGTTTTAAATCAAAAATGATAAAATCCGACATTACAGAATGAGATGAATGTCAAGTAAAACAACACCAGAATTTCAAACGTCATCATGGTTTTTATATAACGGTTATACAGTTACATTGCTTAGGAGGTTGCTTGATGTTGCTAAGCAGGTTGCTTGATTTGCTACAGCATACTGCATAAGCCATGGGTTGGTCTGTTTTCAGCACAAGTTTGGCGTGTTTCATCTCAACTGACAAGGTTCTCGCGCGTTTTTGCTCAGGTTTAGTAGGAATCACACCATTTTCTTTTAAACATTCCTCGAACAAATCCCTGTCCTTGCTGTGAGATAAGAAGACCCACTGCGTCTGTTCAGGACCGAGTTGAATTGTTGCATAAGCACCCCAAACACATATATGTTTCATGACATCCCTAAAACACTATACAATAACATATCTCTCCTTTTGGTCATCTCTATATTAGTCCTGCAATCTTGTAAGGTAAACAACATTGATTCTCCCTCGCACTACTCGTGAAAGGCTCACAACCAGTCTGTAAACATATGCTTGGGTCAATTTAAGACACCTCTGCATCTTTTAACAACCTTGCTCTCTCCATGTACATTTGACTGAAGTGTATAAAAGGCCAAAGAATCACGATATGATAGCACACATCGATAATACCCTTCCGGCATATCCAATATAAAGTTGGCCTTCCCACCAGGTCTGACAGCACACAATGGTGCAATGCAGCTCCAGGGGCAGGTCAGTATAAAAAATTCCAATATATGGTTTTCACGAATCTTCCATCTTATATATAATAATCACATACAAATATAGGTGTATACTTGGTGGGCAGATATTGCCCTAACGTCACATAGTTGAGACCGAGATCATTGAAGATAGCTTTAATTTCCGATGGGTACTTACTCTCTGGTACGTTTCGGATCTTGTCCCACTGGTCGTAGGTTCGCATGCATTGGCTGAAGAGCTGGTTGGGAAGGCCCTCGATAGTCACTTCCACTTTGGTAATCTTAAAGTTCCAATATTTTTCGCAGACTTTTTGAAACGATGAAAATTCTTCTACTGGAATTATCAAAATGCCATCATCGATTGAAGGCGTATGTTCAGATTAATATTCCACAACATATTTATTCACGATGATCTTCCTAAGATGCAGCACGTGATCATACATTTACAAATGCTAGTTGTGAATTTGTCAAGCCAGTTCAGGATTCATGACCTTGTCAAATTGAAACGAAATATTTTCGATGGTACAGCTACTGGTGCTGTCAGTAAAAATATTGTGGCTAGAAGCAGTAAGCGCGAGTTCTTATTCCAACCTACTGCCCAGCGTGGAAAAACAGAATCTTACATATCAGCAGTTTAAAGTCGAGTGGATTGTCAAATCTGTTCCCAAATGCCTTGGCTATAGCCGTATGTCTCTTTGATATAACGGCGAGATCTTCTTGTTCAAAAGGATACCCCACATTCAACTGAGTTGACAGACAATCGGTTGGACAAATGAGTTCCCTCAATCTTCAGAAAGGATTAAGTTTTTGTCTGTAGGCCAACCACATGGTATATATGTTGGAAGTATGTTTTATGTCTTTAATATAACAGAAACATGGCTGAAGATGGTGACACTTTTCCAGAGGATGATTTCGGCGGTGATAGAATCCCAGTGAGGCTGATGATAAAACCCATGATGAGGATTAGAGCTCTTTCATTAGCAACATCTTGAGCAATGAGAGCGTGAATGATTATTAAATGTTCACAACACAGTGCTCTAAAGTGAGTTAGAAACTATTTCGAGCCTTCCTATCAAGACTATTCCAAGTACTTCAACATTTGCAAGGGCATACTGCGACTGAGAATGAATACAAAGATCGATCTCGAAACACATGAAACCCACTCAATTCTGATAAAAAAACACCATGGCGTCAACTTCATTCATAATGGGAGATTACCGCGGTGCACAACCCGCTCAAGGTCATCCAAGAACTGCAAAACATAGGGACTGAACTTGGCGACTTCACCATCGGAGACGATCTGTGGAAGAGGTCAAAAGGAATCTTATTCGATCATCATTTGACGTTTTTGCCACACCTAAAATGTTTAAAAAACACAGTGTTTGAGGTCCCTCGACTTACTACATGTCGTTTCAAATACTGAGTGGGGAGGGGATCAGACTACCCTCCTTCACCTGTACAGATCATTGGACCACCCTAAACTGGATTATGGCTCCATTGCCTACTGTGGAACCTGCAAAGGTAATCTAGAAAGAAGATTCTGTCCTCCATGAAGGCTTTAGGCTCTGTCTTGGCGCCTTTAGGACCTCTCTGGTAGACAGTCTATATGTGGAAGCTAACGAACCCTCTCTCAAACAATGCCACATTAAACTTGTGTAAGCGGTGGTCCAAGTAAGGAAGGGATTCGGGCACTGGACAACATTGTTAAGGATAGCCAAAACTAGCCAACAAGTTTCAATAGTTTTATTCAATGGGCGATGAAAGAGTGTACAAAGAGAAGGACTCCCTTTGAGGGACAGGTACACACTGCAACAAATACATTTGTTAAACATGACATTTGTATGCTGACAGTACGTCAACATAGAGTTGCATTAGTTATTGAACAGTATTCACATTTACAAGCTTGTAGATCTTTCGGAAAGATGATTTACAAGACATTCACAATTTTGGAAAGATGATGTTTACAAGACATTTACAATTTGTAAAGATGTTGTTTACAATTTACAATTTACAATTTTGTAAGTATCCACAGGGGAGATAACTGGTGGGTGATGGTAAAATGGTTCGCGAGGCCTCAAATTCACACCTAATAAATCTCAAAGGCTAATTACAGTTTGCCCACATGACATAATTAATGAGGTAATTGGGGTGTGAAACAAGAGTTTGACAGACCACTGTTCAGTGGACAGGTTTTACTCTGTTTGGGGTAGGGTACTAGATGCTGATGCTCTTACTACTGTGTTCGGTAGAGTGAAGATGTATGGGTGTTTCTTTCACTATGTGCAAGCTGTTAAAAAAGGAATTCTGACTCAGTATCCCACATATTTTGTGTTTGGGAACAGTGAAATACTATGACCATACACATTATCACCATGTCACCTGTGGTAATGTGCTAAATGATACAGATTGTGTTGTGATAACACAACACATGACAATATATGTTGCTGTGAATCCTGTGGTGGATCCAACCTCTACCAATAGAACCAGTGATGCAATATAACCTTTTAAAATATTTCACAGTCATATTTGATTTTGTTGTTTCTCTTGATTCACCCTTTGTGTGGACAATAATGGACCAGTCCAGCAACAATCTACCATAATCCCATAAAATCATGGAGGCATGAAGTCCCATAGAGCCTAATGAACTGTACCTACCTAACAGAATAATTGTAGGCTTTGTGGGACTACACCTGTTGTTCATAGGCTAGGTGCAGTTAACACATACTGCTATATTTAACATAACTAAACAATAGCTTTCAGGAATGGAACCCCATGACAGAAACGTGCCCAGGACAAAGAACAGGTTGAAGGGTTAACATGGGAGGTTGAACTAACTTGTTGGAAAACCCCACCCCATTTTTTTTTAGATGATAAATTTCATATTGGAGTGGAGACGCAAAGTAATAAACTGAACATGGTGCAATATAGTGTTGGCCAGACACTTCTCCCAAAGAAAAAGAAATATCTTGCAAGTTCTTATCCACCTTGTGCCTGTAAAAACACAGAATGGCCTTTCTTCAACTTCAGTGTGTACTTCCTGGGAACTAACCTTTGATACAGCTCCATACCCAATAGACTAGACATACTGTTACCAATACTTTAGACATTAAACCAGACTGGGTCTACTATAGTTTCAGGAAATACAGAAAGTCAGTGCATTGTCATTTTATTGACATAGCATAGGAACCATATTTGAAATGTGGCGAGTCACATTGCTTCCATTTTCCCTAGCTATAATTATTACTCTGCTGCATCTTTAATGGATAAGAAAACATTGAAATTGTTTCTGCTGAGTTGTAGGCTGGTTTGACATTTTGCAGTGTCATCATCGCGATAATGCACCGAGGAGTTGGTTGTTTAAGCATTGAAAGTTGTAATGTACTGAATTTGGTTTATGACGTGTGAACAAGGAATTTAGCATATCATAACACTGAAATAAAGTTGATGTTCGCTTGATAGTGCTACGTGGTCAATGCTGCACTATTGATGAAAAGGGTATTCTATAATGCGGAATTTGTTTCACTTTTATAACATTCCCGTCTTTCATGCGAAATAAATTATCCCCAAACAAATGGATAGTGTCATGCTTACACTAGATGTTTATTTACCTTTGGAAAGGAATTATCAGATTGCAACAAGAAAAAGAAAGATTAAATTTCATACAAAAACATTCCATTTACAAATTTCTGAAAACTATGTTACACATTAACATCAAATATACATCAAAACAATCAAAAACAGTGTGGTAGCATTGTAGTTAAAGCTTTCGCTCATCATGTCGAAAGATCAGATCTGATTCTAAACATAGGCGTAATGGATGAAGCCAATGTTTGGTGTCCTGTTTCATGTCATTGCAAAATGCGGCGTAAAACTATTCTCACTTGTCCTACAGCATTCCATATTCAGTGTTCACCCATGAAAGATTGTCCTTCATTGTTGGAAATTCAGATTTGGACGGCCTTTGGAATGGCTCCTTGACCTTGAACTTTTCTGAACCTTGCATTTGCAAGCCTTTCTGCCGTCATCAGCTCCCTGGATTCTATTTTTGGCCTTATAATAAAATATTTGATGCCATATTCACCAACATCACTTTCCTCTGATGACATCAATTGTGCCTTCTTTAATGTTTGTTCATACTTTGCTTTCTTATGGCTGGGGAGGTCTGCCTGTCGATTTCCACTCTTCTGAAGAAAACAACCAATATGATAATACTTGCATTAAGTGAATGGTAAACCAATGTGAAAATAGAATTAATGGTTATTCCCATAATCCTTTAACAAGTATTACTGATAGTTATGTATTTAGAACACAGGTGCTGTATGGACAACATGTTTACTCCTTTGAAAGATCACACGGATTAATTAATACAGTGGGGTGATAATTACTATATCTTTCAGTCTTGAACAAAGCCTAAACACATAACACAGCCTAATCCCTTGTTCATTGATGAGCAAGTTATGTCAGTAAAAGTTCATTAATTAACAAGGCCTAATCCCTTGTTAAGTTGGTTTTTATGTTTACTTACTGTAGTTTTTCAGGAATATTTTCTCATGATGTCATTGTGTTTGTTTTGGTTGCTTTTCTTTCTTGAGACGGTTTCCTTTTTTGTCTGCAAACATCTTGCCATAGCCACTGCAACAAACAAAATACAATACCCTGACAAAAAAATGTACGTTTCACACCAGACACATGCACCCGATTCAAATGGTTAAACAAAATCGCCCATGAACATCATGTTTTGTTGCATAATTTGAGTATACAACAAAAATCACGTTTGGAGCTCAAGAAATGAGTATTCTTATTTATATGACAGTGGGTTATGCTCATCTTTTTCTGTGCACTGATGCATGTAAATGCATTACCATTAAGACCTATACAGCAGAACTGCAATACCTTGAAACTCAACAGCGAAATAGCAGGGATTGCTGTTTTAGTAGGGAGCCTATATAGAAACTCATCGAAAAGCCGCTGAACGTATGTCTCGGGTCGTTACGTAACCAGTGTAGCCAAAGTGGTGACAGCGTAGTATTTAAGATTGAGTCGGGTTTATTTTCAACAGCTGATTAAGTTCTCTGAGTGTTGTAACCACTGAAATCCTACATGTAGTTGATAGGTTCACTATTTTGTCACTTCAGTCTGAAGTCAAATAATCGGTATTACTGTCCGTAATAGGACATTAGATTGGTAGTAAAGTTTCAAGTCGGTATGTTATAGCTCACTGGCTTCTATTCTCGATTCACCGTGAATACAGACTAAATCGTGCCGATGAAAACTTCTTTCACACATTCGTTTAAGTTTTAGAAAGAAAACATACCTTTAGTTGAAAGGTATTTTCAAGTAATTGTGACAGTTATATGACTTGAAACATTGTTAGGGTGTAATTGAGGTGTGTGAAAAATATGGCATTTCGCCGATCTGTTCTGATCCGCCATTGAAATGCTACACGCCGTTGTTTGAGTGTTTCTAGTCATTACTTCAAAAACATCTTTCACATACACGTTTAATTCATATGAGGGGAATATACAATCAAGTGAAATGTTTTTTGCAAGTAATAGTGATAGTTTCATAATTTAAAAAAGAATGTTAGGGTGTATTTGAGGTGTGTGAAAAATGTGACAAATCATCGATCTGCTCTGATCCGCCATTGAAATGCTACACGCCATTGTTTGAGTGTTTCTAGTTATTACTCCAAAAACATCTTTCACATACACGTTTAATTCTTATGAGGGGAATATACTATTAGGTGAAATGTGTTTGCAAGTAATAGTGATAGTTTCATAATCTAAAACTGACAAAATGTTAGGGTGTATTTGAGGTGTGTGAAAAATATGACATATTGCCGATCTGATCTGATTCGCCATTGATGCTTAAGTGTTATAGTTCCATAACTTATTTCGTTCTTGTTGATCTTATTATTTGACAAAACTGGAAAGGTGCTTTAGAACGCTTTGTGAGAGTTTTACACTTTATTTTTGAAGGCAGTGTGACACTGTCAGTTAACATTTTGTTAATGTGTATTCCATTCCCCACATGCAATAAGATATCTGAATTAATTATTAATGTAAACAAAAATGTCTTTGCAGAAATATGTCCTAATGTCAGATATTGACAGGCAATTCCCATTACCAAAAATAAAGATAGATCTGTTGTTAATTGCTAGATTTGTATAATCTGGCTATATATAATCTTACACTTACAGTATCTCTTGTCATGGTTAAAGCATTCAGTGTCTTCAATTTCGCTGTCTGCAATTAGGAACAGTAGTATGTGACACACATAAACATCATATACATAACCATGAACGATGTCACCCCATTCATGTTGTAATTACTTTAGCCAGATTCGCAAGCAACACATATTGCAACACCGGAGACAAAGTACCTGATCACATGAATGTATCCGCTGCAGTTGCAGTTGCACAGGCCGTTGCCGCAGGAGTGTATGTGAGCGGTTTAGTTGCTCTATATTGACTGGTCTTCCTTGTTCTCGCCCGTGGACGTGACTTCTCTCTGGATTTCTGAATATAATTCAGATGCATGTTAACACAATTATTATAATGAAATATATACAAGATACACGTCATACCTTGACATGCCTATTTCGTCGGTTGAGGTAGAAAATGTGTACACATTTACTATTGTCTGGACGGCGACTTATTTCTCGATATAAGGATTACCTTTAGTTGAGATGGAATAAGGTTTGACTTTACTGGCAGATGCATCCCAATGGATATTCTAATGCATGTGGCATTTGAATAATACATTGTAGAAGTAGCATGAGACCATGCTGAGAATATGCAGTTGTTACTTACCCAGTTGCTCTGGACAGAGTCAGTGGCGCTAGTTTGTTCTCTCATTTGGAAGTCACTCCCTGGAACACAAATATCGGACACAAGCATGATATGGTGACTTGGTGGATACAGGCATTTAAAGATAGCGTAATGTGTCTGATTCACAACAGATTATATCACGTTTATGATGTCAAAGAACACAAGCATCACAAAAGTTGGATGTTAACTTGCGAAATTACATGCAACATGTTTTCTTTCAGCACAACCACAAAAAATAGCCGATGTTACCTGGGGAGTATATTCCACCCCATAGCCTGACTAAGTGCCAGGAAGGATATTTATGACATGTACTAAACCTTTGATCAGCTAATTAGCCAATTAGTTATATCGTAATTCAATATACTATACACATACTAAATGCAGGGATACTCTACAACTCTGTGAATTGAGCTCCCTTCTAAATAGTATGGTATATATGATTCTGTAAATATATGTGCCCAGTATCTCATGCTGTGAAGCAACCGTCATGGCCGACAGCAAGCACATGGCCAATCAAATTAATTTCAATTAAGTTTTTTAACAAAATAAATAACCAAAATGTATATGAAATTAACACTTATGAAAATTCCTAATTTAGAGTGGATAATTTAATAAATGTTTACTATGTATATGTTGATATTTAATAATTTAGATCACACCAAACTTGTGTTTTAAACATAAAATGTTGAAAGAGTTGCCTCACCTGAACAAAGGGGACTCCTTGTGAGGGACAGGTACACACTGGGAGACAATGTACAGGTGAGCAACAAGAAAACTATGGAAGGACCCAGGGGCCAATCACAGCCAGGAATACAATTGTTTGGTACTAAGGGACCAATCAGTGGCAGGTAAATAATAGAAAAGAAATGAATAGACTGAAAGAAGAAAAAATAAGAAGACGAAATGAAGTGAACTGGGGTGTTCCCAATTCAGAAAAAGAAGAAAATGACATTTAGAAAAAAAACAAGATAGTGGCCTTTGTTAGTAAACACATCAAACAAGGACATGACTTGGTTCTATTCCAGAAGTCAAAAGACACCAAGGCATTTTAATATTTGAAAAATTACATTGTTTATGTTTTATTTTCTATATGAAAACCTATTCTCTGAAGTGCCAAACCAGAGTGGTGATATTAAGCATGTATACAATTAAAACATAGCAGATGAAAAAAGGATTAAAATATACAAAAGCAGGTAGCAGTAGCTATGTAGGAGAGACATCTCGCCCCATAGACATTAGGCTGAAAGAGCACAGATCTCCAGTAGAAAAATCAGATCTAAAGTCAGACGTATCTGAACATATTGTGAACAATACGTCACACTCCATTCACTGGCAAGCAACAAGAATCATAGCACCCAACATCCATGATTGGCGAAGCCATCAACATCAAGAGATTAGCCCCACAGATGAACAGAGACCAATGCCTGGGAAATCAATTAGACGCAAGGCTTCACCAATCATCTGCTAATCCGCAGTTACAGCATCATCCCACCCTTAGTATCTTAGTTTTTGTAAATTTTTAGTCTATCATCCCCCCCACATTGTACATCATTCAATACATTGTCTTCTATTGAGTAATCCATTGCAACAACACCACACCAGCCTTTGCATATTTTAATCCTCTTTTCATCTGCTATGTTTTAATTGTAAGCATTACTAGTATATATATCCTGTTTAACCGTTAGTTAGCAACCACCTGACGAAAGGGCAAGGAATAGCCCAGAAACGTTGTGAAAACAATAAAGAAGAAGTTGACATCCATAACATTTTGTCGTATATTGCTGACCTGGTTGCCACATATTTTCAGTTCCAAGTTGTGCAGATCATGCTGTTGATCACTGGATTTTCTGGTCCAGACTCGACAATGTTCAGACCACCGCCATATATAGCTGGAATATTGCTGGGTGCGGCATAAAATTTAACTCAACTCACTCACTCATTACATTTGAAGAAGTGGCTGTTACTCCGTAAATGATGATGCAAAATTATTTAAAATACATCTACACAAACTGGAGAATATGGGATTCTAAGAACTGACTTAACTTTCGGATAGGGTCATCCCAATCACATACGCTCTTTCTCATGTGGTACATTGTCATCTTTTCTTATAAATTGTGAAACTACAGAAAGGTATCCGCTCGCACTGGGGAACTTTGTACTGGAATAGTTTGGTTCACTGTAAACAAAACATAACAAAATATATCCACAACACATTCTCCCTGTGTGATCAGAGTTACATTGACCTAGTATTAAGCATAGTGGAGTTATGCCCCCTTATCTTTAAACGTGCATTTAACTTGGGGTTTAACTTCGTGATAATAGTGGATGATATCAAGAAACAGGCAAACCCCCACCAAATTCAAAACCATGAATAATATCTGTGTTCGTGATATATATTTAGAATTGTATTGGAATTCAAAGCAAAGAAGGTTGAAGAGGAAGGACATATTTGACCCTCTGACACCCAGGAGGTTAAAACTTGAATGGTCTTAATAAGGTCTACAGGTCGTGTAGAATAAGGTCACAACATACGTCTGTAGAGCCCTTAAACCCCGACAGGTCTTAAGTCCCGACTGAACATGAATAATCATTAGTGGGCGGATCGAGCTTATATGACCAGGTCGTACGTCTTTCTTACGCACAACTTCTCAGTTGAACACGGAAGAGCATTCGGTTTACTTCTGCTCAGTCATGTTAAGTTGATAAGCGTGCAATGAGAGTGTATTTCAACCTAACTACCATTTCAATACTACGGAAAATAAAGACATGTCCCAATGTTTGTTAAGAAATCGATCGTAATTATGTAAGGTACCGTTGATAATTTACCGCTGGGGCGGGGTGATGATGTTCTTCATGACACCAAAGTAAGTCTACCAAGTGACCCCCAGGGTTGGCACGGACAAAATCAATGAAAGCACTCCTTGTACATGTTTACCACTGTACATTTATTACACTGTATCAGTTATGTATCGTTGTATGAAAGAGTTTGACATGGAAATGGAGTGTTGTTGTTGTCAAGTCATAATTACAGTTTATATAATCAGTCAGTGATTCCAGTAAATTCATAAAACCTAAGAATAAATAAAATATATACATTTTCCTCAGCACTGAGCCTGTTTTGTTTCCACAAAGCAGTATGGGTGAGCATGTACCTGAAGAAAATTTGAGAGCATGAATTCTACTCCTTTAGCATGGGTGGTTATAAAGTGTTTGATCATCATGAGACACAAGTCCAGTTTTCCCCATCGTGATATTGCTGGAATATTGCTAAAATTGAAGTAAAACCATACACACACTTTCAGCAGTGTGGTGGGTTGTTTGCAGACTTTCCCAGAGTTGGAACTGAATTTGGTGTTTGGTGATCAATGCTTGGGTTATGTGTCATGTTCTTTAATAATAAACTTGAAATATAGGTGTGCTTATACATCATGAGAAGCACTTTTTTAAGGACACCTTTAGTACAGTTTACAAAAGGTACCACATGCACATGTGACTCTTAAGACATCAGAAGTTTACATGTTTGGGACAGCTTTTGAAAATATGAATAAAGTGTAAAATGAGAGGTAGTTGTTTATGATGCCTCATATCATACCAGTCACATCACAATCAAGGATATCAACTGTAAATATTTGCATTGAGGTAAGAGTAAAGCCAATATCTGTGGCATCCTATAAATGCAGCTGAACACTGACAGCTGAATCATGTTCTCGGTGAACATGTCACAGTGGACATTTTCTGTCCAAATCATGGTGTTACTTGTCTGTGTATTCAGAAATGTTGTAGAGCGTCAGCTGGCCAGGTAAAACATAACCATTGTCACATTTTCCCATAAAATGACAAAAGAAATCAATTTTGTTGAAGGTGTTTTATTACAAAACAAAACAGTGCTGCATATCTTCCCAAGTAGTAGACTTGAAGAATACCATGTTAAACATATTGATATGTAGTACTAAAGTCATTAAGTTGGTATACACACATACCTTTATGTCTGTCGAAAAGAATCCAACAAACAAGTAATGCCATTGGCTAACCAACAATGAATGTGTCAGTATATGGCATTTACAATTCTATGACACTGAACATTATACCCTTTGTATTTGCAAGAGCTTAGCTACCACTATAAAAAAAGCCCCAGGGCTATAAAATAATCTGGTATTTTGTTATGAACTCATGATAGGAAGCTACCTGTCACAAAAAGGCCAACAGAAACAAAATATGGAGCAAATATAACTCACAAAGGTGAATATTTTACGAAGGGATGATTTTCTTGTTTCTAAAACTTACAGCATACTTATTAGATAGTAAGACATAGCATCACATGTCATATATATCAGACCTCTGCATATATCATGAATTTCATTTTTCACAACTTTTTTGTTTCTGGCAAAGGGAAGCAGTTTACCATGCCTTCCCAGTAGACATGCAGACAACAAGTGGTTGCAGTTATGTGCAGCCTTAATTAAGAAGAAACTATCACAAAAGTCAGTTTTAATAAGAGTCAAGTTCATGAAATATGGATTACCTTTACTTTTCCAATGTTTACCACATGCAGCATATACTAATAATAAACCATCAGGCTCTCTCAAATCATAAATGTAGTCCATCAAAGTAATCATCATCACTGGCACTGTCATGTACAGTGAAGTGGACCCTGTTCCTAGATATTCGTCAGCATTAAATTCTGTTCATTTGCTTTCTTGTTAATTTCTACATATCTGTTTTTTTTCACATCCATCAGAATAAATGCAATTGATTCTTATACCCCAACACCCCAACATACATCTGCGGCTGTTGTGAAGTACAAAAAGATATGTACTACTTTTATGATGTATAAAAACAATATGCACAGCAATCAGAGCTCACTTATGTATGTGACAATGGCAAAATATGGCAACAGAGCCAGTTACCTGATAGCACTTCCTAATGCTCATCCTACAGAACATAGCTCCTTTAATTAATTTAAAATATCATAAAAATATATGCATGTAGAAACAGGATCCTTTTGGAAATATTGCATTACAAAACAAATGACCATTTAAGAGTAAAAAAGAACAGAAAAGGATAGTTTTCTTGACAGGGCAGAAAATACATCATAGCAAGTTACTGGAATGCATCACATGTCCTGCTGGAACACCAGTTGACTTGAACTACCTTGTTGACTTGAACATTAGCTACCCAGTTACAGTTAAGTTATTAGAAAACATGTGAAGAAGCACATTCTAATCCTGCTGATTTGATGACTGATTGTCAATATGAGGAGAAAACTGACAGAGGATGTCTGTACAAGGGGTGTTTACATTAGGTACTGATGTGGTAGCCACTGGTGGTTCATACAACTGCAGCAATCAGTATCTGTGAACTGTGACAGTGATACTGCTTGTCATGGTGACATAAATAATCTCTAAACACTGGAATTACTTGTAGTTTATGGGATACCCATCCTTAATGATGCTGTACCTTTCTTTTTAATTGACTCTACATTATACATGAATCATTAGTTCCATGCACTTGGAATAAAGCATGCAAACCCTACAGTTTATGGAGTTTCAATATTTAGTTTGTACAGATGATAGTAAATTACATTTCAAACTTGTGGTCAATTTCTGAATGTACTGGGTCAAAAGTTCTTACTTTCCGAGGTTTTTAACTATTTCTATTTGTCATACACCCTTGACCAGAAATGGAACATTGCCCTTAACACTTACAGTTTATGGAATTTTGAAGATGTTCTCTAAGCTTATTACAGTAAACAGCATTTCATACTTGTCAAGAAGTTGTGATTCTACCTAGTCAATAGTTCAAATTTTGAGAGATTATGAACAATTTTATTTGTCACATGACCTTAACAATATATTGAAATAATGCCTTTAAAATTTACAGTTTAGGGAATTTGGACATGTTCTCTGGGCTGATGATACCAAATTGCATTTCAAACTTGTCATTAACATCCCAGTCTACTTGCTCAAAACTTCTATTTTTTACAGATTTTTAACTTTTTTATTCGACACATGACTGAGACCAAAAATGGAATAATGCCTTTAAAACCTACAGTTTAAGGAATTTGGACATGTTCTCTGGGCTGATGATACCAAATTGCATTTCAAACTTGTGATTAATTTTTCAATGTACTTGCTCAAGACTTCTATTGTTTACAGATTTTTAACGTTTTTATTCGTCACATGACTGTGACCAAAAATGGAATAACATCTTTAAAATCTACAGTTTAGGGAATTTGGACATCTCCTCTGGGCTGATGATACCAAATTGCATTTCAAACTTGTGATTAACATCCCAGTGTACTTTCTCGAGACTTCTATTGTTTACCGATTTTTAACTTTTTTATTCGTCACATGACTGTGACCAAAAATGGAATAACATCTTTAAAATCTACAGTTTAGGGAATTTGGACATGTTCTTTGGGCTGATGATACCAAATTGCATTTCAAAGTTGTCATTAACATCCCAGTGTACTTGCTCGAGACTTCTATTGTTTACCGATTTTTAACTTTTTTATTCGTCACATGACTGTCACCAAAAATGGAATAATGCCTTTAAAATCTACAGTTTAGGGAATTTGGACATGTTCTCTGGGCTGATGAAATCAAATTGCATTTCAAAGTTGTCATTAACTTTTCAATGTACTTGCTTGAGACTTCTATTTTTTTACAGATTTTTAACTATTTCATTCGTCCCATGACTGTCACCATAAATGTAGTTTTTAACTACATGCAATTTATGTCCCATACTGTTCCTGCTGAATAATAAGCTAGGTTACTAAGACTGATCACATGGTCACCACTTGGTATAGGAATTTATTCATGGGGATCTATTTTTACCTATAAATCCAGCACAGCTGCACGACAATGGCAAGTGGGTGCATGAATTACCCTAACTAAATGCTAAATCTAGAAATTCAACAGTGCCGCTGCACTCAGTTCATAATGCTTCACTTGAGAGTTCACTTGCAAATTGTTGATCTGGACTAGGGTATCAACCCAACATGGGATGAATGGTGAACAACCTGTGAACATATGAAGTTAGTCATTAATAAAAACATTTGGTTTTAATGTCATGATAACCTGAAGGGAGGAAAATATGAGAAAAATATAATGAATTAAACATCAAACATAAAAATGTCTTATAGGACAATTACGGCTAAAATCTGTCAGAAACCTTTGAACTGTCAAATACATTTATTCACTGAATGGAAAAATGACAAATATGTCATTAGCCATGCCACTACAGAGCCGAGGGAATTGTCTGATTGTTACTAAGGCACATAGTATTGGTACTAAGGGTTCACAGAAAGCTGAGCATATACTGCCTCACCAATGGAAACTTGCAAGTCAAATACATCTTTTCTGTGTATCTGTCTCAGTAATAATTACATCAACAATAATTTCCTTCATATCAGGCATCAGGAAGATGCTTCTGCATCTGTGACTAAAACTTTACATATGACCATAAAAATCACATTTGATATCTCATATCAGATCACACATATTTTATTTGATATTTGTCAACTACCTTTCCCTGAGATAGGGAATGTTCAGTTTGATTTATTGTTCCCATATCAAGGCATAACTGATTGTGATTACACTGCCATTTAGGAAGTGATCAAATGTAATGTATGTCATATTTGGGATTACACTTTCTTAGTAAAGTACAAATTCTAGTACTTTTTTGGTTGAGTCCCACCTGGGACTTGAACCTGCACCCTAGTCGCCAGCACACAAAGTCAGCTGTCTAGACGGATCAGCCACTGCGACTTCCTTACTTTTCTTTCTTGCAGGTTGTGCCTGAAATGTATCAGTATCAATCATTAGGATCAATTGTATTTCACATGTTTTTGTTTATTTTTTGATATTGTTATCAAATGCCACACTCAACAATATCGAAGCTATATGGAGAGGTATAGTAATAAATAATGTCATGTTTACCATTCTTTTTTTATCTCACATTATGTGATTAATGTTAATAATGTTATAAAATTTACTGAAAATGAACAAGAGTAGAGAAACACATTCAGTGCAAAAGCCACAGATACTAATCCATATTTATTGACATGTTCATGTACCATGACTGGGTTAGCTATGGATGTGAAAAAATACATTTTAGGTACCAGGACATACTATTCAAAAACTGACTCTTCGTTAATTGTATATTGTTCATTATATACAACAACAACAAAAAGAAAGTGGGAACATCACAAAATTTGATAGTCATATATATATATATATATATATAAACTGAATCATGGTGAAGTCATTTATACTCTTAGATAAATGTAAGTTTTTGTGAGCTTAATGGCCACTTTAAATAAAATTCAATATTCGTTGAGTTTCAGTGAAAAGAAACATTGTCAAAAACAGCAAAAAACAAGGGTGTTGAAATACACCAGCACCAAGTTTGATTCAAACTCCCAAACACAACAGCCTAGTGCATGAAGAAGATAGACTTCCTTACAATGCACAGGTAATGGCAACAGGGCACTGGCAGTATATTTAGTGATAACATTTTTCTATCTCAACCTATATAATGTGTTGACTAAAGAAGAATGACTATCAATCATATATGTCCATGATAGTCCTGGTTGAAAAATGTGTTCCAAATTAAACATGATTTGTACATTCCAAACCTTAGTACAAAAATACATGAGCATGATGATTACTGTTACTGCACTCCAAATAAGTTTAGCAAGCCTTAACTTACATAGCATGTGCATGTTGATGCTGCTGCACTACTTACGGTGTTGGACACTGGCCAAAATGTGTCTATGATCCAATGCACCAGCCTACAGAAAAAGTCTGTTTGTCCTACTGGATTGCTGGATTCAAATATCATTGCTTCCAAAAAGGAGGACTATGAAAATACTTTACATCTAACCTATACACTTGTTGTTCTTCCAAATTATTGATGTTTTATATCTTGGAAAAGTGGTAATCAGCATCATGTCACAACCACAATGAAACAAGGGTCATCAGAAGCTGACATATTCCCCTGGCCCCCAAATATTTAAAAGAATAGTTACAGGGGGTATGGTAGGTGAGCTGGCTAAGGTGCCAGGCTAGTGACCCAGCGAGTTTGAGGTGTCAGGATCGAGCCCAACTGTGATCGGGTGTAAAGAACCTTGAAGTCAACTTTGTGTGCAGACTATGTCAGTGTTGCAGACCTCTAATGTACAGTGCACAACCCACAAATCCGTTGGCATATGACCAGATGGTGGCCACATGGATACTGGCAAACTCCAGTACAGCAACATGCAGTGAACTTGGACTAAGTACTGTGACTATGTGTCCCAGTGTGCTGTTCAGATTGACATCCAGTGATCGAGGGAAACAATACCAGTGCCTTGAGCATGTACTAATGTGTGGATATGTGTGCTATATAAATATCTTATATCATGTCATGTCATATATCATATCATATCATATCATATCATATCATATCATATCATATCATATATCATATCATATCATATCTCACTTAAGGTTAAAAATATAAATTATATCTGTAATCAGCAAAGTCACCATTTCAAGATCTGTATCATATCATATCATATCATATCATATCATATCATATCATATCATATCATATCATATCATATCATATCTCACTTAAGGTTAAAAATATAAATTATATCTGTAATCAGCAAAGTCACCATTTCAAGATCTGTATCATATATCTGCCAAGATCTGTTGAAAGATATGAAATGGTTTTCGAGTTGTGCTACCAAGTTTTACTGACAGATATTTAGAAGTTTTTTGAGTTGTGCTCCGGAAACGAAACACACCTATAACTTTTGAGAAACTTTTTGTCCTAAATGTTTCCACGGAAACCGAGATAATAATAAATCACAAGAGTCATCAGAAGATGACATATCCCCCCCGGCCCCCACATATTTGAAAGGACAAATAATCTGAGAGTTACTCATTGTTTTTATAGACTAAGTTTGAATTGTTTCCATGGAAATCATGAAAATTATAAATGCCATAGATCTGTAACCAGCAAAGTCACAATTTCAAGACATGTCTGATATATCTGCCAAGATCAGTTGAAAGATATGAAATGGTTTTCGGGTTGTGCCCTGGGAACAAAGCCCACCCCTCCATTTTGAGACCAAGAGAATAATACATGGAAACCAAGAAAATAATACATCACAAAAACCTTTAAAAACCAAAAAGCACAACCTTGCAGTCTGCCACACATATCTAGAAGGTTTTTGCTAACAGATATTAAGAAGTTTGAGAGTTCTGCTCTGGAAATAAAACACACCTTTCACTTTTCAGGCAAGGTCCAAAATGTTTCCATGATCACAAGATCCTATACATAGCAAAAGGCACCACTATAGGTTCTGATTGATATATCTACCAAGTTTTGCAGAAAAAACACTGAACGGTTTTTCAGTTCTGCTCCGGAAACAAATACCATCCCCCCATTTTGAGACTAAGTCTGAAACGTTTCCATGGAAACCGAGAAAATAATACATCACAAGATCCTGTACATGGCAAAAGGCACCACTTCAGGTTCTGACTGAGTTCTGCTCCGGAAACGAAGCCCACCCAATCATAAGACTAACACCAAAATGTTCCACGACAAAAAAACCAAAAACATATATATAAATGCCAAAAATCTGTAAATAGCAAAAGGCACAACCATTGGCTGAGATTACCATATCTATCAAGTTTGGTCTAAGAATATTGAATGGTTTCAGAGTTATGCTTCGGGAACAAAATGATTACGGATGGACGGACAGGCGAGGCGTCAACTATATCCCCCCACATTACATGACAGGGGGATAAAAAACACCTTTAAACCACAGTTCTAACGATATTTTAAATGGCACGACTGTCAAATGTGCAACATGAATGTGCCGTTGGCATGTGAAAAGCGGGAAGATCAGTTATTGACGTCGCAAGAGCAATGGGATGCAGATATTGTACTGTGTATGACTTGAGAGGTCATCTAAAAAAAAACTGGCACCGCTTCTGATTGTAAAAGGTCAGGTTGTCTATGTGTGACGACACAAGCAGAAGACCGTCAGATCATCCTATGTCACCTACATGACTGATTTCTGCTGGCTACACGAACCAGGGCTGAGATGTTAAGAGGTCGACTGTCCTCACGGACCATTTGAAATCATATGCGGGCAGCCAGTCTCCATTCTCAACCTCCATATTGTGACTTGACATTCTGTATACCCATGATTTGGAAAGGAGGTGTAGCCTAATGGAACAGATTGTGGCACTGTCAGTGTATCGAGTACATCACTCAGTTCTCAGCGATGAAATAATAACAATTTAATCATCTTACCATCTCTTCTTCATTCATAGTGCCCTAAAGAAAGAATATTTCCTTTTTGACTCAGCATGCTTAAAAAGTTCTCTCCACACATTCTGCAGAAGTCATCAGACTAGAAAAGAAGCAACTAAATATTAGAAATTAGTTGTAATTACTGCATGGATACAAAATTTCAAGAACACAAAATTCTTACACAAAATCATCAAATCACAGATGTCAGATGATTCAGTCAGCACTGAAGGCTGTACACAATGCATTTCAAGAATAGGCCCAGCAAAAAGAAGATGCGTTTCATTTCCTACCAGTCCCAGAGTTGATTAGGGCTTGATGAAGCTCTTCTGGGGCTGCTGGCTGCAGGTCCAAGGTACGCTCTGACTGTCTGCCTGACATGCCAAGAAAGTGGCCAAAGTGGGTTGGGATGAGAGAGAAAATGAATGAAATGTTGAATCAAGAGGGCATTGTACATGGTAAAAGGGATGCGGTGGGGTCTCTGCACAAGACAAATCAACCAAGAGGGTACAGAGAGGGTCCTAAAGTGCAGAGAGTGCGAAAAGTGGTGACTGAAATGGGAGAGAGAGTGAATGAAATATTTGGTCTAAAGAAGTCTGTACAGGTTCCAAGTGATCAGGGGAATGGTCTGCACCAGCCACAATCAACCATGAGGGGCCAGGTAGGGGGCAAGACTTCAACCGGGACTTAAGACCTTGTCAGAGCTTAAGACCTGGTATACAAGGTCTTAAGCTCCGACAGGGTCTTAAGTTCCGACTGGTCCTTTTCTGAAATGGTAGGGCAACATGAAGATGCTTTTCATGTCCTACCAGTCTCTTGGGGTGACTGGGGCTGGATGGATCTCCCCTGAGCAGCTGCCACAACCTGTCATCTGCCCACAGACTGTTCGCCATGAAGCACTGAGACTGCGGAAAGTGGTGACTGAAAAGAGAGAGAGAGTGAATGAAATATTTGGTCTACAGAAGTCTGTACAGGCTCCAAGTGATCAGGGGAATGGTCTGCACCAGCCACAATCAACCATGAGGGGCCAGGTAGGGGGCAAGACTTCAACCGGGACTTAAGACCTTGTCGGAGCTTAAGACCTGGTATACAAGGTCTTAAGCTCCGACAGGGTCTTAAGTTCCGACTGGTCCTTTTCTGAAATGGTAGGGCAACATGAAGATGCTTTTCATGTCCTACCAGTCTCTTGGGGTGACTGGGGCTGGATGGATCTCCCCTGAGCAGCTGCCACAATCTGTCATCTGCCCACTGACTGTTCGCCATGAAGCGCCCAGAGTGCGGAAAGTGGTGACTGAAATGGGAGAGAGAGTGAATGAAATATTTGGTCTACAGAAGGCTGTATAGGCTCCAAGTGATCAGGGATTACCGAGATTGTCAAGAAGGGATAAAAATGATTCCATAAATACTACGAAATTGTTGATATTTAAGTGATTTCCAGTTATGAAAGAAATATAATTGACATTTAAGAGTCAATAAGTGTGCTCTTTTTAACAACAACCTCTACACAATGGTATTCTAGAGAGAACTGGCCTCTTGCAGTTCTTGCAGACATATTAACTGGTGAAGGTTTTGGCAGAGTGGTTATTTTTTATGCTTTATATTTATATTGGCTTCATACCAGAAACTATTAAATTTACAGTTTAAAAGAATTTATCTGTCTACTTCAGACACAAGACCAAAATTGCAGAAGAATGAGTTGTCATTCTAGGAAAAAATGGCGACATATATATTTATTTTTATTTTTCAAAATGTGAACTAGCACATAGCGTGACTAGCATTGCTTTGGCCTGGGTAACCTGCCTTACATCAGTGCACTATCAGAGTTGATTCACTTTTGACATGCGCAGAAATAGCCTAATTACGTGTGGCAATATGCATCGTATAAGTATTACGTCGGCTGACAATATATTTTACTGTGTATGGAAGGATTGCAATGAAAAGTTAGGACTATGCTGAGACATGGCATAGTCTAATGTCAGCCAGTGGATGTTTTCGAGATGGCTTTGGAAATCGCTTCAGCTCCGCCAATGCTACCTGTAGGAAGCTGCGTCTAAAAAAAAAATCAAAAGCACATTTTATTGAATAAACGGCACATATACTAAATACTTACACATATCTCGTATGCATCTTGTGGTTGAGACATTGCATAACGCAAAGAGGCCTGTCATTGAGACATGTATTCTATCCTTAGTTCAACAGAAACCATTGTTGCCCATATGTGACGTAGCACATAAGCCCCGCCCACTAATGATTATTCATGTTCATTCGGGACTTAAGACCTGTCATGTTGTGCCCTTAAGTGCACAATGGTCTTAAGTGCACAGAAAGCATTAATATTCATCAGTGGGTGGAGCTTATGTGACTGCGTCACATTCACAGCAGAGTATCTTCCGGTGAACTAATGGAGGGAGTGAACGATACACCGATACGCCTGATACAGTGCGACAGCTACAATATCCACGTGAGGTATATGTAAACATGAAGTATGTGTGCCGTGTATTCAATGTAATGTTCTTTCTTAAATCTTCCGGCAGTGACAGAGTGACAAAGTCAGATTGTTTTCAAGTCACCTGGAGAACAACCACGGTACTCCAGTAGCCACTGCGATCGAAATATTGACAAGTCTTTGCTCAATCATAACTTTTTCACAACAATCCGGCCAAACACATTAACAACTCATAACCAACTAAATATGTACACAATGTATATAGACATACATATCGTCAGATCTACTTAAAGGGGCACTGATGCGGAGCAATTTCCGTGGACTGGTGTAAACTTTTGTTATTGTTTTTCTCCAGTGTGTACCCGGATGATATCCCAGAATTCGTGACTGGTTCGTGACCTCTGCTGCGCAGTCCGTATGTGCAACTGATAGTTTAATTATAGACAGATCAACTTCATTACAAATGTATTATGAAAACAAATGAAACACTTTGAAGATTAATCATCTGCCAGTGGTAGAAATGGTAAAAAACTATTAGGACGGAAAAATACAGAAGCCAATGTACGTCTCTATATTTTGTCTCATAACCCTAATTAGTTTATTGTCATATGTGTATGATTTTGAAAATTAATAAAAGAACACAAGGTCTGCTTATACTCATAATAAATTTCTAACATAACAGCAACATTTATACATTGTATAGATTGTCAATGTGGATCCTATTTCACACACATACGCGATCAGGTGTGTGTTTTCTGTCATACCGATTCTGCTGAATGCTACAAAAAATAAATTAAAACAAAATGCAAATAATGAATGTAAAACAGACTAATTTTAAAGCAACAATGTCAGGCTACTACCTTGTTCAGGAATGTATCAATATCCACGTAAAAGAAATCGTATTCCATTCATCTGCAGCTGGTAAATAATCCTGCTCTGTGTCGCGTGTCTTACACAACTGTCTAATTTGCGAAAAAGTAACACATTGTTTCACGTCTTTCGTTGGTGAAAACCTGATAAACCTCTCACTGGTCACCCAAGATAGCACACCTGGCAACTAACTGTATGATGTCCTCTATTCTAAGTAATTTAGTTAACCAATAATGAGCAATCAATCAATCAACGCCCTTGGTTAATTCTTTGAAGGGAGGATGTTATTTTTACAATCACACTTTACGACAGGGTGTAGTCATCTACACACACTACCTTTTGACAAAAGTAATTAATCAATCAGTGTGTTATCGGTTAATCCTTTGATCGATGTTTGTTTTTGTAACTCAGCTGATAAACCCTCTTGCATCACTTACATGCACATATTACATAACATACAATACATTTGCCATTACAGACCTTAATTTATAGTGTTGAGTATTTACTCCAGGCAGGAGAAATGCCAAATGGGAACCTTTGTTGAGTAACCTGAGTGGTGTTACTACTAATTATACCTGTTATAAATTCATTAATTGACCATCCAGAGAATGATGACAAATAACACGTGTAGGTTTACACCATCAAACGCGAGTTACAGCAAGGAAGATGTAATCTCTGTGTGGCATGCAGCCTGAAAACACTTATGGGCCGAAACTGTTTTGAGGATACCAACGGAATTTCGTTACATAAGGAATACATACAGGCAATTGCTGTGTACTTTGGTAAATAGGTGAAATAAGGGGGGGGGGGGGGGTACATAAGAAAATTTTCAGATTTCTCTACCAAAGGCAAAGTCATCGTTTATTGTTTACGAATTCAAATAAATCAACTGTGTGTTTTTATTATCATAAATAATAAACCATTGTAGCTACCATAGCTACCAAACTTTACGTATGATATTTGCTATCACAGCTGAACTAACACTCAAAACTACCTATATATATATATATATATATAAAGCTTTGCAATCTTCCGGAGTGAAACAAATGGCTTGCTACGTGCCTGTAGACATCATATTTTCATGTAACATGATTGAATATCGAGGTTAAAAACAGAGAAATAGGATCAAACTGAGTAACTATACCATCCAAGCATCCGAAAAAAACTACACTGCTGGGATATTTTGTTACCATCAGACAAGGAATACCATGGATATTTTTAAACAATGGCATATGATGGGCATCCGGCCTCCTGACTCTTTTGGGTGAAGAAATTCTGCTAATATGGACAGGAGCCCAGTTCCTTTGTCCGTCACGGTTGAAGGAGCGGGCGCTGACCAATTTGCAGTTTGGTTCAGTAATTAGACCGTTGGTGAAAAACATTATTCGCTCCGCATCAGTGCCCCTTTAAGCTATCCCCACCTAATCAAACGCATCACGTCTAACAGGGTTAATATAAGTAAAGCTACAATGCATACCAAAGCAGGGAGACTATACATAACTTTAATATGTGTTTCAGTATGTTAGGATATATTTTAAAAAACATGTTGAAAATATTGTTATCACAAGAAGAATATGTAATCATATATGTAATATCACCTGACCCACATTTCTTTGGTATACATAGATTGTATTGTTTGATGTATTTTTACCCACAATTTAAAGATATATTACTATTTTGTGTACAAATCAGCTCAAGGGGAAAATTCTCAAAATACTGCAAACTCTGCAAAAGATACTGTAATGATTATGACTGCCATATAATTCTACACTGTGAACACTCTATGAACAACAGAAACAACTTCTTTTCAAAACTCATTGATCTCCTTGATGTGGATGTTTATGTACAAATGGAACTACTATCAGAAGATGAAATGTTGTCACTGCTTTCTGGGGGTGAACTACCAATAACTAACGATATTGATGAAATGTCATGGAGATGCATGATTGTCCTCTTCTGTAAATACTTATATTCATTGCTTCCCTCTCTAAACCTTGCATTCTAGACCTTTCATTATTTTTCTTTGTACATATGATATAGTTATATATGACTATATGAATATATTGTAGATATATTGCTTTGATAATGTTGCTGTAAATATTTTATGTATGTGTTTACAATGATCTTCGGACTGCAGTCTGGAGGAAATAAAGAGATTCATTCATTCATTCATTATGCATACCAAAGCAGGGAGACTATACATAACTTTAATATGTATTTCGGTATGTTAGGATACATTTTAAAAAACATGTTGAAAATATTGTTATCACAAGAGGAATATGTAATCAGATGACATTTTTCACTAGAATAAAATTTAAGAGGGGAAAAGGGATGTCTTACCATTATAAAATTCTATCCACAGAGTAGCCAAGGATGGGAAGAAATATTTTTTAAGGTCATCTACAGGTGGCTCTCCTTATGTACTCAAAAAAGCCTTAAGTACAAATTGAAGTCTCAGCCCCTCAGCCCACCCTCTTGGTTCTTTCTGGCTGGTGCAGAGACCCCACCTCATCCCATCTACACTGAATATTTCATTCACTCTCTCTCCCATTTCAGCCATCATGGAACACTGTCTCGGCACCCAAGGCGAACAGTCAGTGTGTACCATAGAGGTGCTGCCAGCTGTCTTGTAGAGCTTCATCCAGCCCCAAGCACTCCAGAAGACTGGTAGGAAATGAAATGCATCTTGTATTTGCTCTGTCTTTTCTCAAAATATCCATTGTGCACTTAAGTCCTTTCTGTGCACTTAAGGTCTTGTATAGGAGTTCTTAAGTGCACAGAAAAGTTTTAAATGCACAATGATGTCTTGGCCCCTCCCTCCACCCTCTTGGCTGTTTCTGGCTGGTGCAGAGGCCTTTCCCCATCCCTTTGACCATCTACAAACCCATCTACACTGAATATTTCATTCACTCTCTCTCCCATTTCAGCCATCATGGAACACTGTCTCGGCACCCAAGGCGAACAGTCAGTGTGTACCATAGAGGTGCTGCCAGCTGTCTTGTAGAGCTTCATCCAGCCCCAAGCACCCCAGAGGAGTGGTAGGAAATGAAATGCATCTTGTTTTTGCTCTGTCTTTTCTCAAAATATCCATTGTGCACTTAAGACCTTTCTGTGCCTTTAAGGTCATGTATAGGAGTTCTTAAGTGCACAGAAAAGCCTTAAATGCACAATGATGTCTTGGCCCCTCCCTCCACCCTCTTGGCTGTTTCTGACTGGTGCAGAGGCCTTTCCCCATCCCTTTGACCATCTACAAACCCATCTACACTGAATATTTCATTCACTCTCTCTCCCATTTCAGCCCACATGGGTGACTGTCTCGGCTCGTCAGGTGAACAGTCAGTGTGTACCATAGAGGTGCTGCCAGCTGTCTAGTGGAGCTTCATCCAGCCCCAAGCACCCCAGAGGATATCAAGGGCCTTGACGAAATACAAAAAAACCCTCAAAGTGTGTGTTTGTTTGCATTCCTTGCTGTTCTGATTTGAGTTTTGATTTTGTGTTAAATGAAATGTGTTGGAGCGATTTCTGCCTATTCAGAATTTTTGTTAGAGATTTCTGGTTTGAGGATATGGTTTTGCATATTTTGGATATTGGGCATATATCCAGATGTCATTTGAGTATGTCTTGGCCTTGTTTGTGTATGCTTCTGATGAGGGAATTCTTCCAGAATGTTGGTATTAGACCTTCTATCCGATCTGTATTATAAAGTTTTTACTTACTCTCTTAATGGTTTGGATGGACTTTTTATCAAGCCATACATGATATTGTTTTCAACTGTGGATGAGTATAATACATGATTAATGTGTCTCTGTTTGGGTTTGTATTTTTTAAGTTATGGCTTTACTTTAGATTCCTGTTTTGAAACTGGGGACTGAGCCAGGGAAACCACATCCTTATTGGATAAAAGCAAGATAAGAACAAGTATTTAAGCAACAGGCTTTTGTTATTGTTCTGTAAAGTTAACACAAAGACACAGAAAAAAATTAAAGCAAACAAAAATAAATAAAACAAAACAGTAAGATGATAAGGCCACTTTCTACTTTTTTAAAATTGCTTCAGATATTTTTCTGAAATTGAAAATACTAAATTCTATGAGAAATGAAATTATCGTGCTCCTGTGGAACAGTTGTACACTCTCAGTCATTGGAGTAACACCATGCTGAACACCTATTTCCATTTCCATATAATTCAAGATATGTGCTACCTATTTGGTCAGTGCGAGTGAATGGAATGTGCTTGTCTAAATGCTTGTAAGAATGAGATTCTACATGAGTGCTTTAATTACTTTGGGGTTTGTTACATTGTGCTTCAGAAGAGAAGAGTTAGCATTCTTGGGGTAGTGTCCTCAAGCATTGGTAAATGGGGATACCTTGTTTATTACATTTTGATCATTAACATGTAGTGAGGGCTTTTGTTTCAAGAATTTGTTAAGTGATATATTTGCTGTTTGGATGTAGGCTGATTTTGTGTAGATAGTGATTAACATTTCAATGTGCTAATCTTAGTGGGGTCATGGCAGTATCACTTTGGTGTGTTTGATAATAATTTCTACTTTGGGCATTTACTGTTTGTTGAATTTGGTATAGATTATTTAAAAAGGCCACAGCGCAATCATAAGTAGGCACAGACAAGTCAAGTATTCTACACAACTACCACACTAGCAAGCAAGAGGGAGAAAAGCTTCCCCTGCTTACTGAAATACTACTCACTTTTGGTGTGTTTAAAGCTGAAAGGTGTAGCATTTATTTAAGCAGGATAAAGACAGGTTGATTGAAGCTAGCAAGGAATCAATACTAGTTCACTGATGTTTCCATATAAATCCTAACCTAAGGTAATGATGGAGTTATTACACCCATGAACGTAGCATTCAGAACATCTCATCCAGAATAATAATCAAAAACTGCAGTAAATTTGTGAACAAGATTACTTGAAGTAGGATTAGCAATGTAAGAACTTACCTGTGTGTGGTCATCACAGAAGTTATTGTTGCATATGCCATATTCTGTATTGAATTACTTATTGTACGGCAAACTAATCAGCCCAATACTTGTAATATTGTTCATGTTTTATTCCCCATAAACGGAATGTTAGTCAGGAGGGTTTAGACTCTCTGAACACAGGTTATCTATAGGCCGTAGACTTGCACCGACTGTAAGTGGCCCTCCCATTTCATTTCATTCCAGTCAATAAATTGTAAGTAGCTCCTTGTGACATCAAACTCTTTGCTGAGTTAATTTCCCACAATCAGACAATCATGCCAGTTAGGAAAGTGGTTACACCTGAACACTCACTGTCATGCCAGACCTTCACCATAACAGTCACTATATCAGGTTGGAATAAAGGGTTATTTCCTTTCAAAGATACCGAAAGGAGCATGCCTCCAACATGTTTCGTATTCCAGGCCAATATTTTTCAAGCAATATTGTAATCCTCTCCATAATATTACATGAACAAAACGTTTTAAAGAAAAGAGAGAAAGTAGGCACCTTCCTTAATATGTAAGATTTTTTTTTCAACTTTTTCTCATAATTTGAAACAGGTAGATGTAAAATTGTTATTTCTTAAGCCATGTATCCACCACAATATAAATAAAAAGGTACCGTTTCCATTAGAACAGGAATAGCAAGTACTTTATCTACATTCAGGACACAGAGGGAAATTTACGAAGAGATTCTCATCCACTTTATACCTTTTATACATCCCATCCAAACTCATGACCCACTTAAAAACTTCACAATACCTAAATTACCCACCTACCGCTCCGCCTGCCCGCTTACACACCCATCTACATGGTTACTTCGAATACTGACTTTGCCACATACTTGGGGGAACCAACCGCAATATTTTTTGCAGATGAATTGTACGAGGATCATGCATCAAACTGACGAAAAACATGCACATATGATGCAAATCTTTGAAGGGCATTTAGAGTGAGTGAGTGTTTTAGTAATTCTCTACATATCAATGATACTTGCAGTGAACTCAGGAAAATAAAATTTGAAACATTACAACTATGTCTCATAATACATCAATTCAGGTTTTAACAATACATTTTAACAGTGTGGAATATTTTCCCAAACTTCACTTAAAACAGTTGCCTGAAGAACGTGGCTGTGTATACAACAGTGAATGTAACCTTTAAATGGTAAGTACAGTCATGACAGTCTTGTAATGGGAAGAGATGACCATGCAAATAACATCAGAAAAATGTACATGCACATTGTGCAAAAATTGTCATAAAATATTTCAGGCCAGAGACATTTCACTGACGTAAAATGTGTGACTGTCCATGTTTCCTCCACATTGACAGTGATACATCTGGAAGGCATCCTTATTGTTAGTTTCATCAGGGAGCCTGTATAGAGTAGAGTATCCCTGGTTTCATGTGGCATGCTTTCATATCTAAACTTCATCATTGCACCAGGATGTAGGGATGTGGGGAGTGCACTGGGTCAATAATATCCCAACCACACAAGATACCACTGTGACAAAAAAAACAAAAACAAAACAACATAGTACAAACTCACATCAAAATCACTAACACAGAACAAAATCCCATATTTGCATGTTATTGCTACCTCTTTTCACCATTTTTGTTATGACATGTTCATGACAGAAGACCGTATTAACTTCTGAATCATGACAGCTGAGCGCCTCCAGTCCCAGGGGCTGTGCATTATCCATGTGAATCACAAAAATCGCACCAAACAGCTCCCATTAAACCCGTGCCTCCTGATTTTACGATTGCGTACGTATGTTTATAAACACGTGAAACGTCTTTACGCATCAATGCCAGGCGAACCGTACAACTAACGTCAACAATGGGTCATTGCGCGTATTGGAAATAGTGCACAGCTTCGTTGTGCTTCTTTTTGATTTCATCTGTACTGATATCATGCAATGCAAATGAGTTAAATCATACTTTGCGGACATTCCTCGGAAATAAGTGGATTATTTGTTTCCTGTGACAAGACTTTTTCGCTCAGTGAATGAAACCCAGGGTAACAGTTCTCCGCCATTCACGGAGAACTAGCCAATGATAGCACTTTTTGGACTTCAACAACCAATCGCTATAACTTCCGGGAAAATCAAGCTTATCATCGGAGAAGACTGGAGATGGTTGAGTTTGGTATATAAGAATGATCCTGTTTGTCTGGTACTTCACATGAAAATTTCTATTCATTTGTATCAGGTTGAAGACTTTATCATCAGTGAGTGCTGGGCCCCGAGTGTTGCATCCTGCCATCCCCGGTTGACGCAAGGTGTGCGGATTGACGTTTGAGGTATGTGTACTTATGAATGTAAACATCGCGTGTTTCGTGTATGGCTTCACCTCTAGTGGTGTTAACCCCCTGGATGTCACAGGGACATATATGTCCTTCCTCTACATCCCTCACTTTGAAGTCCAATAAAACGGGAGTCTTACACTTTACCGGGCGCACTTTTTCTGTTTTTTTACAGAAAAGAACCCCTGGCGCTGCGGGGGTTCGAACGAGCTCTGCGGGAGTCAGCGGATTCCAGACGGTTGCTAATTAGTCGTCTAATTAGTCGGACACGGTACCTCGGGACCACCGGTGCGATCACAGTTACCTAGTGCTTGTTTACCGTGTCATTAACACAGTAGCAGAGCTTAGGTCCCGCCTCCCCATTCATCAACTTGAGAAGCCACACAGATGACATAAGCCAACCCTACCCCTAAAGCTTGCTAACCCTAAGGACCCATGAGTGCGTGTTTGACCCGGGGGGGGGGGGGGGGCTTAACCCTAAGGACCCAGGAGGGGGTGTTTGACCCAGGGGGGGGGGGGTTCCCTAACCCTAAGGACCCATGAGTGCGTGTTTGACCCAGGGGGGGGGTCCCTAACCCTAAGGACCCATGAGTGCGTGCTTGATCTGAAAGAGAGCGTTATAATGAGAATCGGGAGTAACGCTACCGATGAGATTCATTATAGCGCGATACGCTAGGACTGCTGATTAGCGTGTGCTGAGCCTCGAGCGGCGCGCGCCCGGTAAAGTGTAATCTAGCCAATAAAACTGTAAATATACCACGCATATATAAGTACTTCAGAGTTTTGAATTCTGCGGAAAATTCCCTGTTTCTTGATACCATCCACTATCATCTCAGACCAAGCTAAAGTGCTTAAAATCGCCTTTCAAAATAGGTCTCATCGTAAATGTCGTCACTTTTCAAACTGTACAAAATTGAGATTCACAGTGTTGTTTGCAGTATGTTTTGAAATGTGAAAATCGGATAATTACTGGGAGTAATGAATTCCAAAAACAGCATATTAATGATCACTGATATCAAGTTTTCATGTAATCAGTAATGATAATTCTGAAACGTCGCCGATGAACCCAGAATCGGTTGGGATGTTTTCGAAAATACACTTACACGAACACAGAAGTGCGCTTTCCGCCATATTGGATAGTGTTTACAAAATCACGTTTCGAGAAGGCCGTTATTCAGAAGCCTATTACATCATGTATACTTCATAGTTAGCTACGACAAATGCATCATTGAACTCCCCATGCATCTTAGAATCAAATTATAAATGGTCTTTGTCACCAATACCAACTGTCTAGCCAAAACGAAACAATATATACTTTGTATGAAAACGAACGCTGTGCTCGAAAGACAGCGCTTGACTGAAATGTAAACAAAGAAAAATTCCTATTTTACACTGCCTAGCATTTTCAGAAATTTTCCAACATCCAGCCCTCTAATCATTGCTTACAGTGGCTCAATACGCTTAGTATATTCAGGGGAAGAGTATCGTGGCAAAAATAGCAAATTGAAAATAGATACAATGAAATAATATGGTAATTCATAAGAAACTGTCAAACTTTGAGTGCAGCGTGACGCCATGACTGACGCAAAATCACGCAGAACGACAACGGTACTTATCGGCATTTCTGGCGTCTTCCGTCATTTACAATGTAAACGATAAGAACATATAACCATACACAGATAGTCAGAATAATTCTGATTCCTTACATCTCACATTTATGTACAAAAGATCCCTGAAACGAGGAAAACGTCCTCGCAAAATCTTGTGTACCCTTGTCAGCGAAGCCGCCATTTTGAAAGAAATCGGTCATTGGTAGTGATGTCACACGGCAACATTGTTGCACATATTAGGCAATTTCTTTGAGGTGAAGGTCGGTTGAACAAGAGTAAACACAATGCCCATACCATTCCGGTTGCATTTTTAGTATTGTGATGTATATTTTGCGCATCGTTCATATATTTGTTCATGAAATTGATTTCAGTATCTACATATATCCATGTTCAACACCATATCATGTGTGGATATAAGGTATCCGTGTTTATTCTTTGAAAGCTTTTGATTGTTTGAATAATATTTACATGGGAAATTGACTCAGTAAGTGTATTATACCACATTTTATATAAGCCTCTACACAAGTGTTGGAAGATCACACGTAGCCATTACTGCAACATGTGCTTTAGTTCCCGTGATGTGCAATATTCAATACGTTCGGACAAATATTGCAGTTTCATATGAACAGGTTAATAAACAGCGATTTACTTCCAACTTATAAGTAAAACGGATAATATTAATGAAAATGATTTGTACATTTTATCAAATGTAGGGGCACACATACTACTATTTAAAGGAATTGTCTTGTTCATTGTATTGGTTTGTGTCGATTTTATAGACAAAACTATTATGAATATTAATTGACCAGGTGCGAGTTTGTCAAAACGTTTCATGATTCATTATCATTGTTTTTCGATAATAAAGTCAGTTCAAATGCGATTAAACTATATCTGTTGGCAGAATGTCTAACTCAAACAATATTTATACGGAAATTGTTAAAAATATATAAATCAGGTCAAGTCTTAATTAGGACAAGCCTTACGTCCATTTTCTAATACTTCTTCACTGAAAAAGCGATCTCTTTGTACCTTTCATTGCATACTTATGAAGGGAACTGATTTCATAATCATGAGAAGAAAAGTCTTTTTCCTAAATGAATACTCAATGAATATTCAGGTGTTGTGAAATGTTCATTTACGCTAAACTGATGCTAGGCAGATGCGCGTGTTGCTCACAATAAGATATGTAGTAAAACAGTGTAATTGTTGATATATTCAGGACACTATTTCAGTGATAAAACCATTCATTTTATATTTTGGCTAAAAAGTGTTGAATTCTGACACAGAAGCCAAGATCTTTTACACATTGAGTAGAAATTAGGTTAGATATATACTAATCAGCAACCAGAGTAGTCTTTTTCCGACGTCACAAAATGCACAAAACATGCCGTGACGTCAACTAAAATGTCGCATTATTTTCAGTTATTTCATTACGTTTGAAAATGTGGCTGTTACTCCGTTAATAATGATGGAAAATTAATAAAAATACATATACACAAACAGGAGAATATGGGAATCTAAGAACTAAAATATGTATCGGATAGGGACATCTAAATCGCTATTGCCTGCTTTTTGATGTAGTACGAGGGGAAGTCAATATGTTCATAGAACTCGATATAAAACAGAACACAATGGTTGTGATATTGGTTTTATTTTTCAATATAGTCTCCCTGAACCTCGATGCATTTTGCCCATTTGTCTTTGAGACTGTCTATGCCCTTGAAATAGAAGTCTTCAGATTGGTCCCTCAGCCACGCCTCTGTTGTTGCCTTGAGGTCATCATCATTGGCAAATCTTGTTCCACGCAAGTGAGATTTCAAATTGCGAAACAGATAGTAGTCGCTGGGGGCCAGATCTGGACTGTATGGGGGATGGTTTAGTTGTTCGAAGCCACATTGTTGAAGAGAAGCTTGTGCAACACGGCTCTTGTGGACTGGTGCATTGTCGTGGAGAAGCATGACTCCAGCTGTCAACTTCCCACGCCTCTTCTCTTTGATGGCCGCTCTCAATCTTTTCAACAAGTCAGCATAGTAAGCCCCTGTGATCGTAGTTTTAGGTGGTTTATAGTCTATGAGAATCACACCCTTTGAATCCCAGAAAACGGTTGCCATGATCTTGCCAGCAGAAGGTTGTGTTTTGAACTTCTTGGGTGCAGGAGAATGCTTGTGCTTCCACTGCATGGATTCTTGTTTGGTTTCGGGATCCCAGTGATGAATCCAGGTTTCATCCCCAGTAACCAGACGAGCATGAAAGTTATCAGGATCAGCGTTGTAGATGTCCAACAGCTCACGACTGGATTCAACTCTCTGGTGACGATCATGTGCATTTAGGTTACGAGGGACCCATCTTGCGGATACCTTGGACATGTGCAGGTGTTCATGGATCACTGTGCAAACACTTCCATGTGAAATGCCACACTCTGAAGCTATCTCGTCCACCTTTATTCTCCGATCGAACATAATTAAGCATTGGATCCGGGCAATTGTATCTTCTGTAATGGCTTCAGAAGGTCTTCCTGACCGTGGGTCATCTTCCAAGGAGCTGCGACCTCGCTTAAACTCAGCTGACCATTTTGCCACAGTGGAATATTGAGGGGCTTCCTCGCCATACACATTGATCATGCGTTTGTGGATTTCGGTTGCATTCACACCTTCTTTAGTGAGAAACTTGATAACTGCACGAAACTCAGTTTTGGAGGTTTCCATGATTTGTGCCGGGTAATCGTCTTTTAAAGGCTCTAACTCTCAAGTAAATGCTCGAGGAAGGTTGGGTATCAGTATACAGAGTCACAGATGAATCAACTCAATAATGACACCAATGACAACATCACCAAGGATATATCAGCACCCACTTCTGTGAACTTATTGACTTCCCCTCGTACATTTGCATCTTTTCTTACAAATTGTGAAACTACCAAAAGGTATTCTCTCGCATTGGGGAAATTTGTATTGGAATAGTTTGGTTCACTGTGAACAAAACATCACGAAAATATCCTGTCCATATCCACAGCAAATTCTCTTCATGTGATCGGAGTTACATTGACTTAATGTAAACCATAGCTGAGTTATGCCCCCTTATCTTTATACGTGCATGACCTCTCTATCGACGTTTGACGTCATAGTAGAAAATCGATTTTTGACATTTATTGCCGGTCATTTTTTATTTTGTGAGTATGACGTTATGCATTAGCACATACATCCATTTCATTTACACTTATGTCGTTCAGACATCAAACTGTATTTTCTTCGCTCACACTTTCCGTAAAGATGCGAAATTAAAAAAATCGTAGCAAAGTGCTTTTATTGGTGCACGATAAAAAACTGAGAAATTTACTGTTTTTGAACACACACAAAAGTTTTGGACAAGTTTTAGCAGTGTCTATTTCTCAAACCCCTGAGGTAGCCGCATTTATATTTATACCAACGGATAGGAAATTAAATATTCTACATGTCTGTGCAATTTCATAGCCGTATGCAGATCCAGGACCATGCGAGCGTAAATCTCGCACAACGTACACTTTTCAAACCTTATGAAAATGTGCGCCTGAAAAAAACCTCGGCATCCAGGGGGTTAAAGTGCTTGAACATTACTTCATGTCTCTATCGCCCTTTCCGTACTGATAATGGCACCTCGGATAAAGCAGGTTTTTGACTCAGTCCTGTGTCATCTGTGGTGGTGAGAGATCTTCGATATGGTATGCCATTTTTTAGCTTTAGGAAGCGATAATTCTACTTGTATAAGTTGTAATCTTTTCATTAAAGCAAACCGACATTTTAAAAATTTTGTCACAAATACTAATAATATTTCATGGAAAATGCCTCAATTTTCGCTATTTAATGCGAACATATAACCATTTGATTGAAAAATTTCACAAATTTTTCCAACCTTGTGTGTAATGATGACAAAATGTTAGATAATGAAGCAACTTGGGGCTTAGTTTGGCAGTATAAAAGTTTCACCGCTACACAGTTGCATGTTTATACACACAGGATTAAGTTGAATAGAAAAGAAATTATTGGGATAGATTACTGAACTTTATGGATGACAGTGGAAAATTTAGGTGGAGGTCTGATTCAATAATGTTATTATTATTCCAGTACATGTGTAATGATGTGTTTCTTCATAGTGGGGATAAGCCAGGATGCTTTCAATGTTTTATTATCGATTATTCTAAAGTATTTTCTGTCATTGTTGGAAGGATACATCTTTGCAAACCTGGCATGCAGTGTAAGTGTGTGTCTGGGTAGCTGGAAAGCCATGGAAAAACCTTTCTGTTACACACATATTCTTTCCTAATGATACTGTAGTTTAACAAACGTGTGTCTGTGCGTGTGCAGAGTGGTTAAGGCTGTCTGCAGGTTAAGAAGGAGATCACTTTTACTCTTAAATGCCAGGGGAAAATCTATACTTATCAGGTAAAAATACTGTAGCAACCCTGTATCCTGTGTATTATACCAAGCATGATCATAGGGGATGGTATGCCTGGAGATTATTTCTGTCTTTAGTTCATACTTCCACAATACTGTGATGTTTATGCGAAACATATGTTCAAGGCAAGTATATTCTATGTATTAGCATACTTTCATTTATGACGATGAAACCTGTTCATTTAGAGTACTGTTATTTGTAGGTCAGTTTCCTGAAAAAATTGTCAGGATGGAGGATCATTTAAGGAAGACCACACACAGCAGTACAACCTCTGTGAAAAGTGTTAGTACAGACTGTAAAATATTCTACCATGGTAATGTGTACATGTTGCACATTTTCGTTTAGCTCCTGCAAATGGGTATACAAAGTATTTGGTCTGGGCTACCATTTGTATGAAATGTTCTTCCAGTTAAAGTCAGTTACATTGAATACTTTGTATGTAGGACATTTGATGAAGAGTGTGAGTTCAAATACTTCATGGGACTGAAACCCCAAAAGTTATGCAATATGTACATAGAATATTAAAGTATACATACAACCAGGGGTAGCAACTCTCTGTGGATCTGATTTCTGATGATTTTATTTCATAAAGAATCGTCTTAACCCACATTCCAGTTGTCTGTTGCCACTCCTGATATAGTAGGATGCATGGCTGTCAAAGGTCATATTAACAGGCCATTATGATCTCATACATGTATAGCCATATGTACCTTACTAAGTTGTGCAAGAGGCAATTGTATGGATTTCCGATTTATGACTGTTGCTTTTCCGTAAGACCGGAGATAAGCACTGATAATGTAGCAGCATGTTTACTTTGTAAGCTATATTTTTTATGTTATGAAATTGTAGCCATTATTCCTTAGTTGTGATGATTTATTAAGAAATGCTTAAACATGTAGTCACTTGGGATCAAACACTGCAATAAGCAGGTCATTCTTCACAATTATTGGAGTCAGATCTGTAGTACTTACCAACCTTGGCATAACTCTGAAACCAAATGAGCATCTCACGTTTTCTACTGCGATTTTTTGTGACAACTTTTGTAAAGATGGCCAATGTTCATTTTCATTAAATTGTATACATCGTTAAGGTTAAAGAATTTCTAAACATGTCGCTATTTCTAAGTATGTTGAAACCTCATTGATTTTAATGCATTTCAGACATCAAGACACAGATCTGTTGGGGTGCTTTCTGATGAGCACTATGAATGGATTGAGTGCAGGCTGAAAGGTACTGACATTCCACAGGAAACCAGGACGTATAGGTTCTACAATGCCTGCAAAAGAATACAAAAGTTCCGATTACATTTGGAGCAAGTTCACAACCCTGTCTATGGTGAGTACAGGCAGGAAATAGTTGACAATGATGGAAAGATTGTGATTCGGAGTTCTGATGTGGACAACATCATTTCAAAGTTTTACAAAGAGTTGCGAGGTTCGGGTGCCAAAAAAATAAAGACCATGATAGATGAATATTATGCTGGGATGACACAAGGAGCCATACAGGACTTTATTGACAGGCAGGCAGACAAACAGCAACTGCGTCCCAGATTCACCAATGTGCCCACCCTGAAACCGGTGATTTCCCAAAAACCTATGGAACGACATCAGGTCGACCTTGTTGACCTGAGTGGAATGCAGGTTGAAGTTGACGGTGAAACATTCTTGTACATGCTCTCAGTATTAGATGTCTTTACCCGATTTCTCTGGCTTCGGCCACTAACAAGCAAAAGTGCCTCCTCAGTAGCGTTGGAACTGCATCGGATATATTTTGAATATGGATGGGGAAGCCCATGAATTCTGCAGTGCGATCAAGGATCAGAATTTAAGGGTGCTGTGAACCAGTTATGTATAGACATGGGAACTAAAATTGTCCGTAGTCGAGCTCACCATCCCCAGTCGCAAGGAAAGGTAGGTGGCAAATATCAATAAAATTTCATATGTGATATATGAAGTTAATAGTTAATGTTACAGTTGCAGAGGCACAGAAGTGCTTGATATGAAGGACGTAATCTGTAACCCATGGTACCACCACTCATTCTTATCAATCACATGAAGTGATGCACACTATGTGTTACAGTTACAGTCACACAGGTTTCAGTGGAAGTTTGTCATCATTGCCATTTGTAGTGTTGAGAATATGTCTGTCACTTCACGTTAAATGAATCAATGTGTTGGTCAGTTCACATATTCATTCCATGACACCTTGTCAGCAGCTTCTTTTTGAGAATGTTCTCTCATTCTGCCTTTTTGTTTTATCTTATGTGCAGTTTACCGTTTATTGACTCTTGTTGTGTTTGCTGATTGAAGTGTTTTCTGTATTTCTTATGTTCTCTTCAGAGTGAGCGATCACACCGAGATTGGAAGACACATTTAGAATTTGACCACAGGAACATTTCTGAAGGGGAGACTTTCAACTGGGTTGAAAAGCTACCGGCGTACGCAAGAATTCACAACGAAAACCGCCATTCAGCTCAGGGTAAAGTTTGACATTAACTTGTATCAGTGAGATCTTTCATATGACCATGTCATATATTGTGAAGAACAGATTCTCCCTGAGTCTGGTTCATATAGTAATGATGCAATTGCAACATGGAGAAAAGGTACCATTGGGAAACCACCCCAAAATAGCAATGATTTATGACTTCTTTCAGATGCATAGCTATCCCAATGATGCTAATGTTCACAAGTTACTCTGAACATGACATGAGAACACACCTATGTATAATAACTTTGTATGTTTACAGGTTGTTCGCCGTACCATGCCATGATTGGTTGCCCCCCAGTGCACTTCAGAAATTTGTTGAAAGCAGGAAATGCAGTGGACGCATACTCTTGTTCTGAAGAGGAACATTCAGAACAATCTACAGATAGTAATGGGGTAGAGATCACATCAAATAATAACCCCCATAATATTTTTGACATTGTGCACTATATATGACAAGTGTGTAGAAGTCAATAGTGCGATTTAAATAGTCCCAGTTAACAGTTGGTAGTAACAGTGAAATTTCTGTTAATCAAATATCAGTACATTACTAGTGTAAGTAATTTCATGATCATATTTTATGTCTTGCCATTGGCAGGTAATGTACATAATACATTCTTAACACACTTCAGAACACTGACAACCAGGAAGAGACAACCAGGAAGAGAATAGAGGCCCTTACAGACATGAGAAGGAACGTATTGAACTTGTCACATATCAAATCATCACAAATGGTGGATAAACACCAAAAAAGTGCGCCAGTTGCATTGTATGAAATAGGTGAGAAAGTGTTAGTGAGGATCCAGGCAAAGGACAGCCGACTGAGAAGAGGAGGTCCCAAAAAAGATGAAAACTGTGTTCTGAGGGAACCATTGTTGACATTCACTCTGAAACGTCCAAGTACAAGGTTAAGTTCCCAGATAACAAGACAAAATGGGTTCAAGTGTCAGACATAACCTCATTAACTCGGCATGAAGAAAAGAAGAGAAAAAAAACATTTCAAGGTACATGCAACGATTATGCAACCTAATTTTTGCTATATTTAGCATGTTGTGCAAATAGGCACAGCAATTATCCTTTCCTACAATTAACCTGCATTTCATTGTGAACATAGATAGGAAGGATTAAATTGTTATGCTCAATGGTGACTGTCTCAATAATTGTGCTGACCATGTTTATTGTGCGGCATTAGTATTCCATTATTAAGCTGGCTTCCATGAAATATTGTCTTGAATCTCATGAAAGGTATACTATCAGAAGACTGAAAGTGAGAGTGGTACCAAATCATTCCATGCATAGCGTTGTAGACCATTGAATTTATTCAGTAGATTAATTTGTCGATGGTAGCTGGAATATTTACTTTTTGGACAGTGATGGCCAGAATCTATACAAGAGGTTTTAAGCATGCAGGTACCTAGTTTGGTATCCAAGTAGGCAAAATATAAAAATAATTAGCATACTTTCTTTCTACCAGACTCGAGGCCTGATGCAAAGAAAAAGAGGAGACCAGCCACAAGAGGGAATTCACATGACAAAAATGGTATGACAACCTGAGACAGGCTGGCTGTATGTCTATGCATTATTTTAAATGGGACCAATCATATGTATAACAATTTCTTGATATATATCTCACTATGTTTTGGGCTTTGTTGTAGCCCAATCCTCAGGTTGAACTGAGCAGAAAAGGTGAGGCTCAAGTGTTAACTCTGATATGTTCTTGTTTCCATGTGTTAACAGAAAAAAACAAAAACAAAGAACATTGCAATATTTCAGAATGAATGTACACATATATGTGCAATTTCTGGCAAAAAATAGGACACCTTCTGCTGTTTTTACCGAAGACTGAAGTGTAATGTATTATGTTTTTATGTATTTATTATTTATTGAAATTTTAAGAAGTTACTGTTTCCGTATCAACAATTTATGTACAGACCATTTCATTAACATTATTAGGATATCCTTAATACAGTTGTGTGTTCTGAAAAACCAAATTGTGAACTGCTTTCTTTTCTATTCCATAAGACATTTGCCTTTCTAACTTAACCATTGATATTGATGTATACATAACTTATCTTTTGAATTCTAAGATTCTAAAAGTGAAACATCTAAGGCACCGGCATTACTTTATGCTGATGATGTGCACTTTTTTGCAGTATGTCGCAATCTGATGGCATCACTGAGCCATTGTAGTTTGCCCCCTTGTAATCGAACACTTTCTTGCATTACGTCACAATGTAACAGACGTCACCATGCATGTCAGTTTGTGATTGCCTCGTGCAGCCTCCCACAATAGACCACTTTGCTGCATTCTGTTTTGGGTTTGCAGTTTCTCAGCTAACATCACTGGTGGAAATGTTATGTTTTTTGGAAATGTCTTATTTTGACTCTGAATTTTACATCGATATGGTAACGTTCGCAATGTTTACACATTCCCACAGTGTAACTGTGGAATGCCTTGACTTTCATCCATAGGTGCTGATCTAAGTTTATGTCGGTGGTTATGATGACATGTTTCAAGTAGTAACTAACAACATCTAAGGATTTTGACACACATGGATGCTTAGGGAGTGCCTTTTGTTGTATTTTATTCATTTTGGCATGCATCAACATCAGTCTATGTTCATGTGAAACTGATCATTTCAAAAGTTTAATGAGCTAGTTTTTTCACACAAAAAAACAACTAACATTTTTAAGTTATGATTCAGAGGAAGTTATGTATAAATGAAAACCACTCAAACCACCAGTGCTCAGGTGGGAAGCATCTGATTGATGGTTTGAGGGTTTTGACACTTTTTTCAAGAATGATGTGGTACTGCTGCAACATGTGTTACATGATGTAAACCAAGTTTAGTACATAAATTGCTTCTTGCAATGAATGCAACAATTTCATGTAGCTGCTACCAAGCAAGAGACCCATACTCAAGAAGAAATAAAAGCACTATGTTTGACTACACATGTAAACAGAAGTTGGTTCAAGTTCTTCTTCACAACATATAACATGAAGGCAGGAGATACATATCTTATGCAGGCTATGCATGAAACAAGTAATTGCTATTTACAGAGATGGCATCGTTCTTTTGCTCGTGAACAACCATACTGATTTACGAATATGGATGATTTGGAAATGTTTTTTATTAATTTATACTTTGGTGATTAAATACTATGACCAGGTGTAAGACAGTGAAATGTTGCCAAATATGAAATGTTGTCAATGTACACACACTCATATTATTTTTAGCATACATCCAAAGGAACAGTAATCAAGCACTGGCCACCTAACATGAAAACACTGCACTAAATCCCTTGTTCTAGGATAGTACCATTAGCATTTACCTGATATCAACAAAAAAGGATGTTGATATTTGTAGATATTTTGTTTTCTGTTAGTCTACAAGGAATACAGAAATTTGTGCCACCAATGTGATAGTGACACAGGCATCAAGTAATGATTTTTATAATCCAAAAGTGTCTCCCACAGGAGATATCACCTGTGTGAGATCAAGCGATAGGTTCTATTATGGCAGTACAGTGTTGAAAGAAACTTTTCATTGAAAACTAACGAAGAAGAATTTATTATTATAATTAAAATGTCTCCAGCGAGTCTACTGATATAAATTTTATCAACATTTGTTGAACCAAGACCTTCCTACATCAACAGAAACTGATGTAGCATGATGTGCCAGTGGTCTCCCCCACACTCGCATGAAAACAATGACACACATTTTGATTGTGTGGTTCGAATTAAGAAGGTAGAACAGATGCTTGGACAGGACATGTTTTTTTGTAAAAAAAAAAATTATGCACCCTGGCTACTGTGTATTTTGTGAAAATATGAGGAATTTTTCCTAGGCAGAGAAATTCCTTTTTGAGAGCTGAGATCTTCTTAATTAGTTCAGAAAATTCTGTGTTAAGAGTGCATGTACTTAGAGGAAATAGTGACAATGATTACATTTTGTACAAGTGGAATAACAAGTTCTGATAAGCAACTGGTCATGTTTACATTTGTTACATACATATGTGACTCATTATGCTGTGGGAGTGGTTTCATGAAAACAAAACATAACACTTATACTGCTTTACTTCAGGGCTGCCACAGAATACTTACTGACAGTTGGTGTGAAGGAAGCCATCATTTTTATTCTAATGGACACAATGAAGAAGTCTTATGAAGAAATTAATACACAATGTATGTCAACGGAATTTGATGCCAGCCACGTTCCTGGAAGAGGAGTACACATCACTGTTGATGATGAGTGACGTAGTGATCATAGCAACAGAAACTAGTAGCACAGATTCATGAGCTTCAGACTACTGTGTGTTCAATTAAAATGTCAAGGGAATCTTGTAAGCATTCTTGAAGTTTCTTCAGTGCACTTAGAACGTAGAACAGTTTTATGTCTGAAATCATTATTCATTGCAGTAACAGGGTTTGATTTAGTGATTTGATACTTGCATTGTTGCAACCAAATATTAAACAAATGCAACCTAAATTTGATTCGAACAATATAAGATTGAAGATGACACATTGTTTTCATCGAAATTTTCAATAGCATGAAAAACATTGTTAGTCATAGACACATCATGGCTGTCACTGCTGTGACACACGGTTTCAGGGCTACTACATCAATGACATGCATTTATGTGCACCAAAACCTTCGATGTTTGAACCCACTGTGATTCAACAGGAATTTTGGTTGCTGCAACTGGGTCTTTATCTTAGGTTGCACCTGTTGCAAGTAGTTTGCAATAACTCTTAAACTGAGCTGTAAGGAATGGAAGTACATGTATTAAACTCAATGCGTGAAAGGTCACATTCACAAAAAAATGAAACACGACTCACTGCTTATCATAATCTCACAATGTACATGTTTTTTTATGCAACAAGTATTTACTGGTCTGTGTACACCAACAAGATTACACTATTTTAAGGTTTGTTATGAGCGAAGCATAGCTGACCAAAAAACTTTTTCGCAGGCTTTTCTTTATGTGTTGTTTTTTCAACTTTGTAGGTTGAATTAGGAATTTTTAGTAATTGTTGTGACAAATGCATTCTCAAAGGTATCAGAACAGAATGCTGCTTTTACATTGGGTGATGTTGACATTCTTTTTGGCGTTTCCATGGCAACAAGTCAAGTTAAATGGTTTGTTTTGCTCCTTCCCTTTTTTTATATACACACTAAAACATCTGGCATAATCATTAGTTGTAGACATAATTCATGAAATATATTTATTCATTTGTGACTTTGAGTTCTTGTTATATTAAACATTGCCTGCTCAATTGCTGAGTGTTTTAGTTCGCCGTGAAAGTCCAGACTATACTAGGCCTTCCTGAACCCATGCTTGCCGTAAAAGGCGACTAATGCTTGTTGTAAGAGGCGACTTATGGGATGAGGTAGTCAAGCACACTGACTTCATTGACACGTCATAGGTTCCCAACTGCAGATTGATGCTCATACTGTTGATCACTGCATTTTTTGTTCCAAACAAATTATTTACAGGCAACCGCCATATAGCTGGAATATTGGTGAAGGCTCCGAACTGAACTCACTCACTGAATTTTTGTAATAAAACATATCGTCCATTACCCATTTACTTTTGTTGTTCTATGAAGAAATGTGATAATATTCACTTACAATATCTTAGAATGCAGAACCAAAGAACAGATCGTAAGGATGTGTTTAGTTGTACATCACAGAAAATTTCTACTATGAACATCTTCAACATTCAAGCCTATACTATACTTCACTATAAGCCTATACTATATATAAGCCTTATACTCCTTAAGTCTGCACCAATTCTTGAAGGTCCGGGATAGAAGAGGTGTTGAGCAAACCATAATTGCCATGAAAGGCGACTAAGTGGTTCAGGTGGTCAAGGTCACTGACATGGGGTCATTGTATACCGATTAGGTATGTCGGTGTACATATTGGATTGTATTATACAGACATATTTATATAAACACCACTGCCATACAGTGCATTGTAAAACTGAAATCACTCACTAATTTTTGCACCATTTTCAAAATTATAGCCATAATATACTGATAGGTAAGACCTATAGGACACGCATACTGGTGTAATTATGGTTCACAGTTGATGCCCTTAGTGGTAATGTAACTGACCTGATGGTGACAGAGGCATGTAAACTTACTACCTTTCATATCACAGTGTGCTGTAACTTGTATACTAATACATAGTTACAATCACCTAACCACTAATACTTCTTCGTGCAAAGGTAGGCTGATGTTATAAACACATTTGCATTTGGTAACGTTCTATTCTGCTAAATGCCTAGCAGTGTACAATGCTACATGTACATACTGTATCAGAACACCCACATTTTGAGTTTAATGATAAATAAAGATTATAAGACAAGCATCAGTTAAAAACAAAATTACATTTAAAACAAGTGATCACCTTCCAACAAGAATAATGCAGACCCTCTCAAACACTGCAGAAGCACACAATGATATAGTAAATGTACTTTTCTTTGAAATGTGTATGGATTTAAAGAAGAAAAATGACTTATGACTTGCTAGATTCACAAGTAATATAGACTGGGTTCCGTGAATATCCGTGGGTTGTGAATATCGTTGATACAACTAACTGATCACAAATGTTAAGAGTAGTAGTAGTGCCCAAAGGATGGTACTTTTTACAAAGCATTTGACAATCTATTTAACTGATGTTAAAGAAGGAAGGCTATTTTTATGATGCATGAAAAAAGTATAAAAAGCACTTTCATTATATGCTGCACACTTCAACTTTACCTGACTACAATATAAGTTGAGGCACTGCCATGTCCAAGTGAGAAGAAAAGAGTACTGAAACCCTGTAATAAGGTGGCATAAGGTCTGCCTTTCAATGAGCAATAACGTTCATTGAGGACTTAAGACTTATGGGCACATGTGAACTTTTGAAAATGTGGGTTGAAATAGTGTTGAAAATAGAAAAACTGTTTCCTTTTAATGTTTATTTCTACAATGTCTGTTGTTGATATGCGAAAGTGTGAAATATCTGTTAGAATAAGTTCAGCCTCACTACAGTTTACTATGGAGATACTGTTACTGTCAGTATAAAAAGAAACAGGTGGAAGGGGTCATCTCAAAAGCAAAACCAGGAAGATAGAAGCAGACCATGATTGGAGTTGAGCTAGGAAATGCAGACATCATTTAAGACATGTTCATCCTATACAGGAATTACAGGAAGGAATGACACTGCATGTCCTTACTTATATAGCAGTATGTATTTGAAGATATTTATTGCAATGCTTTTCTGTGAGTATCAGGTATGATAATCTTTTAAATATGTTAACGTAAACTTCTTGAAGGAAACGCCAGATGTCTTTGAGATAAGCCCTTGTGACAGAAGGAAGCGCATGCATTTCATTCCATTTCCATTTGCATTGCGGCATGATACCTGGCAGAGCAACCTAATTACCATCCACAGTGTGATCTTTTGTTTTTAGAACCTAGTATATTTCCACAGTTCTACTAGTGAACATGCTTCTCAGGATATCCTCTTACCTATCGCCCTAAATACCCAGTTAAGCCGAAGTGCGCAGATTTGACCTATCCTATTTACAGAGGTGTAAATTAGGATTCAGAGTAACAGCCAAAGGACACTTTCATGTTTCCAGTAATGCCTTAGGATTCAAACAACCATACTGGTGCTAACAGGCAACTAATCGGTTGGATTGTCAATCTCACTGACTTGGTTGACACATATGAAAAATACAAGAATTCATAGATCAATCCTCATGATAATGAGCATAAACTTATGGGTCCATACATAATATTTTACAATCCACAGTCATATAGCGATTATATACATATAGTTCTTAAACAACAAACCAACAAACTGCTTCCTTTCTCTGTGAAATTAACATCTGCCACTTTTGCCAAATGACAGACATGGAATGCACTAATATGAAGAGAAGGATGGCCAGTCCTCTGGGCTGGATGAAGCTCTAATGGTCAAAGCTCTATGGTGCACACTGACTGTTCGCCTTGGGTGCCGAGACAGTGTTCCATGATGGCTGAAATGGGAGAGAGAGTGAATGAAATATTCGGTGTAGATGGGTTTGTAGATGGTCAAAGGGATGGGGAAAGGCCTCTGCACCAGCCAGAAACAGCCAAGAGGGTGGAGGGAGGGGCCAAGACATCATTGTGCATTTAAGGCTTTTCTGTGCACTTAAGGACTCCTATACAAGACTTGAAGTGCACAGAAAGGTCTTAAGTGCACAGTGAATATTTTGAGAAAAGACAGAGCAAATACAAGATGCATTTCATTTCCTACCAGTCCTCTGGGGTGCTTGGGGCTGGACGAAGCTCCACTAGACAGCTGGCAGCACCTCTATGGTACACACTGAGTGTTCGCCTTGGGTGCCGAGGCAGTCACCCATGATGGCTGAAATGGGAGAGAGAGTGAGTGAAATATTCAGTGTAGAAGGGTTTGTAGATGGTCAAAGGGATGGGGTAAGGCCTCTGCACCAGCCAGAAACAGCCAAGAGGGTGGAGGGAGGGGCCAAGACATCATTGTGCATTTAAGGCTTTTCTGAGCAATTAAGGACTCCTATACAAGACTTGAAGTGTACAGAAAGGTCTTAAGTGCACAATGGATATTTTGAGAAAAGACAGAGCAAATACAAGATGCATTTCATTTCCTACCAGTCCTCTGGGGTGCTTGGGGCCTGACAAAGCTCTACTAAACAGCTGGAGCACCTCTATGGTACACACTGAGTGTTCGCCTTGGGTGCCGAGACAGTGTTCCATGATGGCTGAAATGGGAGAGAGAGTGAATGAAATATTCAGTGTAGATGGGTTTGTACATGGTCAAAGGGATGGGGTAAGGCCTCTGCACCAGCCAGAAACAGCCAAGAGGGTGGAGGGAGGGGCCAAGACATCATTGTGCATTTAAGGCTTTTCGGAGCACTTTTAAGACAGCTACACTGACCTTAATAAATGCTTGTTCACAACGTAGTCTACAATGGTGATACAAATATCAAATGGCAAGACGTCTGGCCTTATCGCCCCATAAATTTCATTCCAGTGAAACGATATCACTTGAATATATATATTTCTTAACTCAGCAGGCAGTTTTAACATGTTTCTTTAATTGTATCATAACATACCGAAACATGTGCTCATATTCAACTCATAACAATGACACTGTCAGAACGTTTTCCTCAAAGTTAAATTTTAGTGGGGGTAAGTGCGGAAGTCTTTCGTGTCAAATATTCTCGTCAAAGTTTGCAGTACCCTGAAAGCCTTATTTGCATTAAGAGTTGATGCTTTTCAGCCTTTTGATTACGTGGAGATCTGGCAATATGTGTGTGTGTGTGTGTGTGTGTATATATATATATATATATATACATTGTATAATTATTTAGCTGGTTTTTTTGTCAAGAGTTGTAACTGTGTTCAGTCGGACTGTTAAGTCAGAATTGAGCAAATACATGTCAATGTACTGAGAGCAATGCTACTGCAGTACGCGGTGGCTGGAGGTGACTTGAAAAAAATCTCGCTTGAACTGCGTCACCCCCGGAAGGTTCAATAAAGCACATTACACTGAATACACGGCACACATACGTTCTGTTTATATATACCTCACGAGGATATTGTAGCTGTCGCACTGTATAAGGCGATGACAGACGATGAAGCGTGTTCATTCACTCCCTCCATTAGTTCATCGGAAGATACTGTGCTGTGAATGTGACGCAGTCACATAAGCTCCACCCACTGATGAATATTAATGCTTTCTGTGCACTTAAGACCATTGTGCACTTAAGGGCACCACACACGTACTTATTCCAATAAATTGGTAGACGTTTGTAGAATAAATAAAAGGAATGCAGTTGATATTATCATTTTTAATAAGCTTTGTATCTGTTTGATGTTATGGTAAACTAAAACAAATAGAAAAGTTTAAGTGGTTCATTGTTGTGGTCGATGTTATTACAAAGTTTCAATGAAAAAACCCCAGATGATTGTTGAAGTTTGAATCCTTTGAAACAATATGAGTAGTATAGGGAATGGGGGTTCTGGCTCACTTTCAAGAAAAGTCTCTACAAAGCCTTATTTACTAAATAAGGCTTTGGTTGGGTCCTTAGCTCTTGCTACTATTACCCCTACTACTTAACGTGTGTTGGAGGTAACACTGTGCCGTACTGTACGATCAATAATTCTTCTCTTACAAACCCCCTACCCGGCCCATCCCTCAAGTAGTACAAGTTAGGTTCGTCGGCTTTCATATCCACTTTATCTATGTTGTAAGTTTTGACTGACCATATAGGATCAGTGGCTCGCTTACGGCTATCACCCTCGTGTTCCCCCGGCTGGTATAGATACCTCACTAGGGCCCTATCTGGTATCTGTTTCTCCTTCCCACGCAATGGAGCGGCCGACTCTGCAACTATTGATTTTAGTTTGATAGCGTCTGCCGGTTTCTTACCGGTGAGACGGGTGACTTCATGGTTGATTGCCGACACCACCTTGGGTAACCTCGTGACCCATTCAGTCGATCGTTTTCCAGGGGTGGCCATCTCCCTAGCATACTGATAGCCGAACAAGCGCTCAGCCAAAGTCCTATTAAATCTCTCAACTATGGCTTGGCTGCGATGGGCTCTGGCCGTGCCACGCCTGACCTTTGTATCGTGTTTGGCTAGCAGTTGTGACACGGCACCCATGAACTCCCGTCCGGGGTCAACTTGCAGCTCTGTTGGCCACGTCAGCGGGCTGCGTTTGTATATGCGTTCGAATCCTCTGGCTACCTGGGCCGAATCTTTCGTGGTCAAGGGTTCGGCTTCCTTGTAACAACTGGCTACGTCCACTACGGTTAAGGCATACTTGTACCTCTTGTCGTGGGGTAGGAACAGTAGGTCTGCCTGGTGAACGCTATTAGGTATGTTAATACCGAACCTCCTTCTAGGCACGTAGCGTGGTGCCGGCAAATAGATCTGCCACAGGGCTTGTTTTTCAAGCCACGCTTTGGCTTCCTCCGGGGGTACTCGCGCTATTTTAGCTAGCTTATCTACTGCGCTAGCTCCTTTCCAGTACCCACGCGGGCTGTAGTAAATAGCCTCAAATTTTTTCATGTCCATACGCGTATGTGTTTATCCCATCAATAGCTATCCAACGTTTCGTGTCCATAGGCGACAGGGACGTCTTGTTTATAGTCAGTCCGTATATCTTATGTCCATCACTTCTAAGTGTGTTCATTTTATGCCTAAAGGTACGGGTCTTGAACAGGGCTTCCTTGAATCTGGCGTGTTTGATGTGTTGTTTCACCACATACTTCTTAACCCCCTTAGCCTTCCGGATCTCACTATTGTCGGCTTTCAGTATGGAGTACATCTTAGGTCTCAAACCTATGTACTCGGCTATGGGCGTGCCAGCACACTCGTCCTTCATCTTACCTAGGACCTTTTTATTTACCGTACTGTGTATGGTATGGGTCTTAGGGTAGTCGCTGGTGTCGTATAAATCGAGGTGTTTTTTCATGTCCTCGTACACGTCCTCGGTTCGAATTTCTAACAGCAGGGAATCCGTGTCAGTGTACAGCACTTCACACCTGTCGCCGTACTGTTTCTTGAGCTCGTTGTAGTAAAAGTCGTACATCAGGTGTTTGGATAAATCGAGGATGCTCATCCCCACGTAAACAGGCCGGTTGAATTTTATGTGGCTTTTCTTCATGTGTAGGGCAACCAGGTTGTCTGTGAATATCTTACTACGGTTGAATGCCGGACTGACTATCAATCTCCTGAGCTTGTCTTCCTCACTCGACCGAACCAGCTTCACGGTCACGCGTTTCCTCAGGTTCTCCATAGTCTTACCAAACACCGAGTTGTTCATGAGCTTGTAGAGATTTTTCTCAAAATCACTGGTGGCTTTTTTTCGTAGGTCTGTGTTCATTCTGATGTAGGGCTCCATCCATGGGCTCTGGTCGAACATGAGCACCCTGTGTATTTTGGTCAGCCTCATACCCAACGACAGGTACAGCTGTAGGTTGCGATAGTGAACGATGTACTTGGTCTTATTCATTAAGTTAGGAACGAGTTTTTCAACGTCTGTCACACGCCCACCTAACAAGTTATGTTGGTACTCAGACATCCAGTCTGGGTTAACCCTCATACGTTCGGGGGCCAGGGGGTAGCTGTTGTGTGATGTGTGTAATTCCTGTGGTATACTCTAAGTCAACCTCGAGGATATACCCTTTGTTCGAATCTGGTGCAACCCCCATAACATCAACGTGGGGTACCCATTCGAATCCCCCTGTAGGTAGATACTGACTCATGGCCCAGCCGTACAGGTTGTTTGCGTCGAGGTAGAGAATGTGATTGGTTGGCTTGTTAGGATCGTAACCTTTCACGTATTGATTATTTGCTTTCGCGTATCGTTTGGATGCCATGGAAATCCCACCTCGCAAGCCTTTCTCAATGAATAGGTGCATGTCGTAATCTGTGAGCAATTCCAAATTAACTCCGGTCTTTTTAAGCAAGGCGTCCCACGACAGACCTGGGCTGGTGTAATACCATGCGGGGTCGAGTTTATACTGCTTGAAACACGTCCGCCTAAACGTCTCAAACACGTCGGCTAACAGCAGTACATCTGTCCTCAAGTACAGGTCGTGATAATCACCCAGGTTCTTACAACCCAGTTTATTCCATACGTTAGTCGCGTGCGAGTAATCATCTCGTGAGACGGACGCCTCATTCAGCTTGCTATAAAAGCAGTCAATAGGGGGTAGTCTGGTCTCGGTGAACTTGACCCAACTATCCATGTACTCATAGGGGTACACACCCTTCCTCATAAGCAGGGGTCTAGTCTCGGCGTCTGTGTATCGATCGGTGATAGGGAAGGTATTGTTGGCCTTGACCAGACTGTCGAGTGACGACAGGAGGAACTGAAACGAGTCAATGAACCTAAGTCCTTTTAAGCTGAAGGAGATGTATCTCTCCATGTTGTTGGGGATGCACGTTATATTACCATCGATTTTCGCGATGGCCTGCATGATCAAGTGTGAGTCGTACCCTCTCAAGTTGTGAAAGACAACGGGGATGTTTATTGTCTTAGGGTTGATTTTAAGCTTGAGGTTGCACGCGCTGTGAGCGGCGCCTCTATACTTACCAGTTATGTGACAGTGATCTCTCACCGAATCACCGTTAAGTGGTGAGTCACACACGTGACAGTTAGTGCTACTAGCGTGAGCTAGCCTGTCGACTCGGGTCATACGCATGGGAGCGATTCTATACAATGTATTTCTAATAATTTTTTCTTCCTCCTGCAAACACTTTAGAAACCTTTCAGCCGCGTCAGGGCCCCTATACACTACCGGGGCTTTCGTTTCCCCGTCACAACGGACGACAATGTATCCAAACGAACAGGCTTTATGCTCTTGTGTTTTGTGGGTGAAGCTACCACTGGGAGCCTCGCCGGCGGCAGCCACCAAGGCTTCGAAGTCGGCGTATATGATATAAGGCACAGACATTTGGTTCTTGTGATTACCGAATTTTAGGATATTATCACCTTCCTTAGGCATGTCGACTCGTATGGCCGTCTGCCCCACACCTTGACAATCCTCCCGGTGGGATTCTAATAAATCAGCTCGTGTGAAGCCATGTAGGCATCGTTCACAGAAGTGGGTCTTTCCTCTGTGTGCCGATTGGTCATACAACAGCCTGCTAAAGTGTTTTATCCATGTGTAGTGATACTTGTCACCTCGCTGGATCATGAATATATTGATAACTTGGCGATCCTTCACCCCGCTGACCCTGTGTACTATTGTTGTGTTACCTTCGTGCCCAAAGATATTTATAGCCAGATTATTCTGTTTTTCTACTTTAGTGATCTGGGATATGGGGGTGGGTTCATCTATACCATCCCAGTTGAGCCCATCGTCTTGGGGATAGCTAGAAAGCCTATCTGAATTAGTGCCAGCTGGAAATAAGGCTGACCTGATAGCTAACCTCAGGCAATCGTTTCCTCTATTCTTAACGTTTACTATGGCATGTTTGTTCCTATAGTAGGGGGGCAAGGCTAGGTATGACCCGCCTCTGAATGGCACGTAGTTAGCTATGTCTAGATAGACATTATCGATTTTATCTACAGCCCACCCGGACCCGGACCCCAATGCTGAAAACTGGTATCGATTGATGTGTCAATGGTCTCTGTATGTGTGACAACCTCTTGTTTACCTCGGAAGTAAGGCTGAACATACTCAGTGAGGTCCCCAACCTGCTTATCGAGCGACATTTTCACTGTGATCTGAAACTTGATACTTCCTAGATTATTTAGTTCCTGGTTGACCTTATCAGCTATCAGAGGCTTGATATCTGTAATGTCTATGTTTCTATCAACGTGCATGTGCCAACCTCTCAAATAGTTGCCTACAGCGCGCTCAGTGCGCACGAACTGTAGGTCAATAGCTCTATTCTGTCGTAATAATTCTACAAGCTGTGGTTTTCTCATACGGGAATACCCGCCTAAACCCAAATCGTGTGCCTCAGCTTTCAGTTGTTTTACAGTGGGAGGTTTTGCTACGGGGGCATGTGATAACAATGCGGTTAACCCGGCTCTCCCCAGGTTTGAATAACCCGTGTATCCAAGCTGTTTTGCTTGAGCTTTTAATTGTTTTACCGTAGGGGCTTCTAAACCTAGTAATCTCAACAATGCTGACTTCCGCATTCAAGAATACCCGATCACACCTCTCTGTTTTGCGACCCGCTTAAGCTCGCGTACAGTAGTCATAGTGTTTACACCTAAGAGAACCAATGTCTAATTGGGTCACAGTAAAGGGAGTTGATAAAAAATACAGTGAATCCAGTACTCGCACTGTTGGATATAGTATTGTAAATATTTTACTTGGTATTAAGAGAGCCGCCAATCAAAACTAGGTGAGGATTTTCGTCCAATATTCGGACCAATTCTCGTAAGTCTTCTTTCAGCGAGGTATCATGTGTACCCGTGTATCCAAGCTGTTTCGCTTGAGCTTCTAAACCTAGTAATCTCAACAATGCTGACTTCCGCATTCGAGAATACCCGGTCACACCTCTCTGTTTTGCGATATGCTTAAGCTCGCGTACAGTAGTCATAGTTTACACCTAAGAGAACCAATGTCTAATTGGAGTCTATCTTGAGCAGTCGCCTACGTTCTTTTATGTAGCCCTTTTTATTCTCGTAGATGAGTTGATGTCTGACTACGTTCGCTCCGTGAGCTTTACATAGACAGTAGTGCCCTTTAACCCCGACACCACACACAGAACACGTGTAGTTAGGACTTCCCATATGGAAACAACAGAACCCCTGATTCCTGCATTTCCTACCACAGGCCTCGGTCTTCCCCATAAGTATGTATTCGCATCGGTACGGAGCGGGTCTCATGTTTACTTATATGGGTATTTAGTTTAATTGCTTCGCAACCAACGCAGTAGCTGCTATACCCAACACTATGAAGCCCAGTTCACGATCCATTTGCCCCTTGGATGGTGTGTAGTACTGAGCGAGTGTGGGTTTATTGAGCGGTTCCAATCGTTTACCAGTTAGTAGGTAGTATTCTTTCATTGCTTCATCGACATCGTTGAATGTTTGAACGGCATGGTTTTCACGCTGGAGTTGTTCGTTAATAAAATCGATCCTCTGGAGGCGTTTTTTAGCGTACTCGGCCTGTGCCTTTTGTAATTTCTCAGTAGCGAGATCGTGCCGCTTCCTTTCTTCCTGTATTTCAGCCGCGTGGTCATCTCGTAGTTTCGAGAAGAGGAAATTACTCCCGGAAAATGCCAGGGCATTCACTAACGCCCCACCGACCATCATAGCTATCGTGGCCATCCTATATTTATTTCATTATATTTTCAGGTATTATCCCTTGTTTTACTAGGATGTCTTTTGTGGCCATCGCCATACCAAGGTTCATTATGAGCATACCCATATCCTGCAGGTTGAAATCTAGCTTGATAGTTGGTTGTTTAAGCACCATTTCAGTCAACCGAGCGTACCCTACGGCTAGACTGGCGACCACTGTGGCGTGGTATGCGTCGTTGACGAACGTTTTCCCCTCAGACATTATGTATATGATATAAAAATATTAAAATTATAACATGATATGCGGGTCGACAGTGGGGGTTACCTCACTGTTGGGGGGTACCACCTCACTGTTGGGGGGTACTCCCACGTATAAACATGTTATAACCACGGCAGCACCTACAGCCAACAACAGTCGGGGGTTGATAATTTTATGTTGGTTACACCACCGTTTTTTACCGGCAGCTACTCTCTTAGGATTCTTCTGCCTGGTTACTGTTTCCCTGGTCTCCACCGTCACCTTGGGAGGGGTTTCCCTCACTGTGGGGGGTACCCCCACCGTCACCTCGGGAGCAGCATCCATCTATACTATTATTATTATTTTTTCTCTCAAATTGACAATGCTTTGCCGTGATAATCGCCGCCGTCACTGGAGCCAACAACATGCCATATTTGTGGTACAGCTTGCAGCTGATAGAGCTCACGGCGTGTTCGATAAAAGGGTCTTTCTCGAGGTCTTCCCACAGGTAAAGTCGGCGCTCTGGTGGAATGGGAAGGAAGTATGACACAATACCGGTGTATATCTGGGTCATAGCCGATCCTATTGTCTTTGTCATTTCTGCTCCGAGCCGGGACTCGAATCTAGCGTACAGCTTATCGATTTCTTCGGCTGACATTTTGTGAATTTTATCCGGAGTGTAGTCTCCAAAGTAATGTTTGGCTTTGCCGCCAACAGCCAACGCCACCAGTTTCTCTCGCTTGTCATCATCCACTACCCCAGGTACCAACAATTGTTCGAGCAATTCCTCACACTCCATCTTATAATATAACAAGTAAGATTTAGTTTTAACTATATAATACCCGATGCAGACAAAACACAGAGAAATGAAGGTTAAGTTGCACACGACAAACACTTCAAATATCATAGCTATACTTAGTATTTGCTTAGCTTTAGCTTAGCTTTGCTTAGCTTTGCTAAGCTTTGCTTAGCTTTAGCACACCCTATATGCTACTGGTTGGTCGGTCTTGAGCACGAGCTTAGCGTGTTTAGTTTCAGTGAGCTGTTTCTTCACCCGTTCCCGTTCTAATTTGCTCATCACATCGTTCTCTCTCAAACACTCCTCGAACGAATCCCTGTCCTTGCAGTGAAATAAGGCCACCCATCGCGTCTGCTCCCTGAGGTCTTTCAACACCGAGTTGAACTTCTGCGTTAGCACCCAGACGCTGTGATTTGCATGCCGGCCGAAGAAGGCCAGGTACGATAGCATGTCTCTCTTTTTTGTTATCTCGCGATTAGCGCTGCAGTCGTCCAGTATAAACAGCGTCGGTTCCCCTTTAAATTTCTCGTGAAGAGCTTTCAACCAGTCCTGCAGGCGTGTTCCAGGGTCGATTTTGTGTACGTCCGGGTCCGTCATCACCCAAGGTCGCGCGTACGTTTTATTCATGCTCAGAGTAGGGCACATGATAACGATGTTATCGAACACATCCTTGTAGTAACCCTCCAACATATCCAACACGAAAACGGTCTTCCCACAGCCAGTCTGCCCGCACACTATGGCGCAGTGTGGGTCAGTGGGGAGGTGGAGCAGTGGGGGACCCCACGACTGTTTATTGTTGGGGGGTGTGGGGGGGTACCCCCCATCAGTAGATGGCTTGCACGAATCTCCCATTGTCTATATTAAGTTGCGCGTCCATAATAACGTACAGATATAATTTCAACTTACCAGCGGGTTGAGCCTTCTTAGTAATCTGGATGGTTATCCCTTCGCTGCCGTTATCTATACGGCGCCCGCTACCGTGCAGTTTATCATCATCCGTGGATCGCATGTCCAACCATAGGGCGTACTTGGTGGTCAGGTATTCACCGATCTGCACGGAGCCGAGGTCCAGGTCCTTTGTTATATAATCCCCCACTGGTAGCTTTTTTATCTCATCCCACTGCTGGTGTGGTCTCATACCATGACTGAACAGCTGGTTGGGCACGCCCTCGATGGTCACTTCCACCTTTTCAATCTCGGGGTTGAAAAACTTCTCGCTGTCCCTCCGGAATGGCTCGTAATCCTCCACGGGGACGACCAGGATACCTTTCATCGATCGCGCCGGCACGTTCAGGTTGATATTCCACACAGTGTCGCTCTTATCTCGCACGACTGATCTATGCCTCAGTACGCGATCGTACAGGATAGCCATCTTCCCAGAGTACTGGCTTCGAACCTGCCTGGCCAGCTCCGGGCTAGTGACCATGTCGAACTCCAGAGAGATGTTGTCTATGGTATAACTGGCCTCATCACCGTTCGGCGTACGCACTACTTTGCTATAGTCGTTAAACGTGAGCTCGTATTCGAGCCTATCACCCAGCGCGGCCTGGTAAAACGGCACGTGTCCCGTGAGCGAACTTGAAGTCGAGCGGCACGCAGAATCGATTCCCGTAAGCTCGAGCGATGGCCTTTTCACCGTCCGATAGCTTGTCTAGCTGGTCTGGCGTGAAGGCATACCCTATGCGCGACCGGGTTGATTTGCTGATGCCCTGGTACACATCATTGACTCGTTCTCCCTCGCTTTTCCAGAGATCCCCGTAGCAGTGAAACACGTCGCTGTCGTCGATGCTCAGCACCTCGTTACCGCTGATCTTGACGGTCGTTTTCTTGATGATAGCTCGACCCACGTTCCGCACTAGCTCGCGTTTGTCGTTGTCGGAGGTCAACGTGATATTGAACGCCAGTCGAACAGTGCCTGGTACAATGAGGTCATTCTCACCAAGGTTTGGAAATCTAACCAGCAGAGTTTGATTCTGGTCTATCTTGCTGGGATTGTTGGTGATGGTCACCGACTGGCGCACGGCTCTGGCTCCTAATGGCTCTCTCAATCTTCTGAAAGGATCTAATTTTCTGCCGTACATTGTTATATAAATGAAATTATTAAAATCTAAATATTTTAGATATTTAAATACTTACCTTACCATAGGTCTTATGCATATTACCTCTAGCTTCGCTAAACGAGATCAGACAGTCGTTGATTCGCCATCCCCTCGATGGCTACCTCATGTAATCTACGAATGTAGTCACGGAAGTGACGTGATCTCTCCACTCGCGCGAGAGCACAGAATCCAAAATTCACTTTTACCGTCAACCGGAAAGGTCCGAAGAGTCGAAAGTGGGGAGGAGCATCCAGCGTTGGGAGGGAGTCATCGCCCTATGGTAAGGTAAGTATTTAAATATCTAAAATATTTAGATTTTAATAAATTTTTAACTTACCTTACCATAGGTCTTATGCATATGGCTTCGACAGATGGATGGTGGTGTGGACTCCGGAGGACCATTCCTCAGCAAACAGTGCACATGCATCAGGAGAACTCGGGAAAGCCAATGTCAACGGTCTCAGGATAATACCTGGAACAGGACAAAGAGCAACCCAATAGAACTCCAAAGAAAAACCGACGCACCCTGGGGGTGAGGTTAATCTTAAGACCAAAGGTAAGTAGAAGTGTAGTTACCTAATGGGCGGATGGACCAAATGACTGTAACCCCTCCACGTCTTCAACTGCCAAGTCCCTCAAGTAGTGGGATACGAAGACAGTTGATGACCTCCAGAAACAGCCCTCCATGATCTGCGGTACTGTGCAGTTCCGATGGAGGGCCATCGTAGACGCCAAGGCCCTGATCTCGTGCGGGTTACTTGCTACCGGATGAGGCAGGTGCTTGTCGTCATAGGCCGCCAGGATAGTCGATCTGAGCCAGAGGGCAATAGTATTTCTGTTTACTTCGCCTTTGCAGGACACGGCAAAGGGAATGAATAACCCTTTGCGGGATCGTCTCCTAGAGGCTGACCTTTTAATATAGCATCTGAGAGCCCTGACTGGACATAGCAGCTCCTCCTCCAAGTCATGATGACCCAGGATCGTAGACAAAGGAGGGATGGAAAATAGCCTGTTAGGCTGCCCGGGAAGCTGGTTCTTAGCCACAAAATCCCAAAGCAAACCCAAATGAACACGTCCGTGTCTTGACTGTTCAAATCGGATCTGAGTAACGTCAAGAGCATGGATCTCGCTGACTCTAGCCGCTGTTGCCAATGATAGTAAGAAAACCGTCTTCTTGGAAAGATGTTCAAAGGAGGCTTCTTCTAATGGCTCGTACGGCGGCCCTCTGAGATGTTGAAGGACAACATTAAGATCCCAAGCTGGAGGACGGAACTTGGCCTTCTGGTCTTCCAGCTTGAAAGCTTTGAGAAGCGCAATAAGTTCCGGTATCTTGGAGATCTGTGTATCTGACTTGATAGCAAGGACAGAATTCAAAGCTGACAAATAGGTGCCTAAGGTACTGCCTTTGAGATGTCTAGAGTTCCGTAGGTAGAGAAGGAACTGTGCCACAAACTGAGGAGATGCTGCCATGGGATCTTGAGATCTTCGTGCGCAAAAATTCTCAAAAGAGCGCCATTTGTCGTCATATAAAGAACGGGTAGAAACTCTATGCGCGCGAGCTATAACGTTCGCCACGTGCGCAGAGTAGCCCTTAGCCTTTAATGCTCTCTGCAGATGACCCATGCGTGAAGATGGAATCGCAGTGGATCCGGATGCAGTTGTCGACTGTGTGGATGTCGAAGCAGATGCAACCACTCTGGAAGTTTGTAAGGGTCTCCGCTGGCGAGCCGTCGAAGATCGGGAAACCACGATCTGGCTGGCCACCAAGGTGCGACCAAAAGCAGTCGGAGGTTCCACGTCAGTCTGATCTTGGCGATTACATCCGAGAGAAGGATTGGAGGAGGGAATGCATATGCGTCCAGGCCTTCCCATGATAGAGACATCGCGTCGACTGCCCACGCCTGTGGATCCGGCACGGGAGATACGTACGTTGGTAACTGGTGATTGAAACTGGTGGCAAAAAGATCTACCAGTGGTCTCCCGAGTTGCCAGCAAATCTGGCGAAATGCGTCCGGATGAAGCATCCACTCCGTCGGGGATGGTTTGCCGGGGCGCGACAGGGCGTCTGCCAGAATGTCTTTGCAGCCGGGAATGTGACGAGCCGCGATCATGATGCCGTTGCTGTCTACCAGATCCGCTAACAGGAACATCTGGTCCAGAAGTTGTTTGGACCTGGTTGTACCCTGATTGTGAATCACCCCCACGACCGTGGAATTGTCGGACGCTACCAGGAGTCTGGAGTTTGTTAGAACCGGTAGCCAGTGGCGGACCGCTAGGATGACTGCTTGCATCTCCAGGTTGTTGATATGCCACTCCCTTTCGGCGTCTGACCACAGCCCTGAGGTTGTCTGGCCGTTCCAGTGAGCGCCCCATCCCAAGAGGGATGCGTCTACAAACAATTCGTGGTCGTGGTTGAAGCTTGTCAAACAAACACCGGCGCAGACGTTCCACTCTATCGTCCACCACCTGAGGTACTGATGCAGGTGCGGGGGTAGAAGAAATGATGACTGGAGGTCGTTCTCTCGAATGAATGGTAATAGGAACCTCTGTAGTGGGCGCAGCATAAGCCGTCCTCTGAGGGTGAGGTCCTGCGCCGACGTCAACAAGCCCAACAGAGACTGCCATTCTCTGAGGGTGAGAGGTAGGGACAGAGCTCGATCCGTAAAGGCAAGAATCTTCTGCCATCGATCGGGAGGGACCCTGACCAGATTGAGCCGAGTCAGGAACAACCCCCCAATGAAAGTTAACTCCTGCGTTGGTTCCAGTTGCGACTTCTCGATATTGATAATCCATCCCAACTGCTGAAGTAGGCGTGTGGAGAAGTCCAGTTGTTTGCGTAGCAACTGATGATTGCAGTGATTTAGAAAACAATCGTCGATGTAAGGATCGAAGTCTATCCCCCGGAGGTGCAGAAACCGGGTGACAGGCAGAGTGACCCGAGTGAAAAGCCACGGGGCCGTAGAAATTCCAAACGGCAGCACTCGCCACTGGTAGTGTACTCCGTTGAATATGAAACACAGGAATTTCCTGTGGCGTGGGAATACAGGAACGTGCAGGTAAGCATCCTGTAAATCTAGGCTGGCCATCCAAGCTCCGGGTGACAACTTGGCTCGGATCTGATCCAGTGACGTCATTCGGAAATGCGGGGGCTCGGCTAAATACAGGTTGTTGAAAGACGCCATGTTGTGAATCATCCGCATTTTGGTGGAACCTTTCTTGGGTATCAGGAAGATGGGTGAATAGAACCCCGGGGAGTGATGGGGTTCTCACACTATCTCTATAGCATGTTTTGTTAATAAAATGTTGATGTTTTCTAGTATAAGTACCTGTTGATCTATTGAGTACACTCGTGACAGGGGAGTGGTAGTCAACGGCGGAGCTCTGGCTAGTGGTAGCTTGTAGCCGACTCTCAGGATCTTGCAAACAAACGGGTCTTCCAGGAATGTCCAGTTGGCCCAGAAGATCCCTAGTCTCCCACCTACAGGGGTCGGATGAACTGGTACGACTGGGGGTGGGAGGTCCCAGTCGTAGTAGTCCATGGCTTCAGCGGCCGGAGTAGGGACGCTTGCCCCTACCTCGACCGGACGTAGCTGGGGCATCCCTGCCGCGTTCTTGAGGCTTGCGCTGGACATCTGAGTCCTTGGTACGACCTCGTCCCCTCCCAAACGAGGAACGGATAGACTCTCTCCTGGGTACATATCTTTTCTTGGCATTACCCCTGGCTCGGCCATGAAATGCAGAGCCCAAGGCCTCGAAAGTTGACAGCGCCACTTCCGTGTTAGTAAGTTCGGCATGTTGTTTATACACCGTCGGTATCTTTTCATCAAAGAGGAACTTAGACGTAAATGGTGCACGAAGTAGTTGACGTTTAAATTCCTCTTGCCAAGAACAAGCATCTAAAAATCCAGATCGGCGCATAGTAGTAGTCATGGCTAGCGCCGCGCGTAAATGTCCAAGTAGGTCATGGAGTACTCTGCCTTGCCAAGCAAAAATGGTAGTTAAATGATCCACCCTCGAGGCATTATCCTCTGACAAATCCAAGGCTGCAGCGAAGGTGGCTGACGCAAGCGCCGAGATAGGTTTGAGCATACGTTTCAGTTCTGTATCAATAGCTGCTAGCTTTGAATCCTGAACTCTGTAAGATGACGGAGTTGAGCTTGACAACCTCTTAATTGAATCGTCTAGCACCGCCCCGTTGTCGGCAAGATCCAGACTGTGTACTTTATAATCTGATTTCTTAGACTTCGACGCTTTGATGGTTGGATTTAAGGATAACTTCGCAAAGTCCGAGTCTAACAAAGCAACCGCATCCGCCACCATAGGGTGTGGTGGAATAAGTAACTCAGGAGACAAGTGAATCGACGCCGGGTTGCTTGAATCCGAAGAAGGGGAAGGACAGTCCGGTAATCTGTCGGCAATCCACTCAAAGACAGCAGTTAAGGGAAGATAGGTGCCATCACTATCACCAACATTGCCAGGTTCCTCCTCATAGTCTGGACAAAAGAACTGTTCCTCGTGATCCTCCCAGGAAATAGAGGTTGATTCTCGTCGCTGACTCGAGTTGGAAGCAGAGTTCTTAGTGTTAAATTCCTTGCAGGAAGTCCGCAGTGGTTCCGGCGATCGCGAACGCTGGGATCTAGAGAGACGTCGTGGTGATCTTGACCGAGATCGCACTCTACGTCTGCTTCTGGTACGTGAGTCTTCCTCTAAGGAGCGCCTTGGAGAGCGGGAAACAGACCGGGAGCGCCGGCGTCTGCTACGGTGTGGAGAACGAGAGCGCCGACCCTTCGGGGACCTAGAACGAGATCTGCGCCGGGAGCGCTCAGCCTCTAAACGACGAGCGCGCTCTTCATCCAACTGGCGCTGTAACATTTCTTCTTTAGTCAGCGTATGAGACACTCTGGGGATTCGATAAGAAGTAGTTATAGGAGCAGGGTCCGGCAACAACATTGGCGCTGGCGTTGGTACAGGCGCTGGCGTCGGAATAGGCGCTGGCGTCGGAATAAGCGCTGACGAAAACACCGGTGCTGATGTAAACAAAGGCGCCGGGACAGGCAGTGGCGCCGGGACAGGCAGAGGCGCTGGTACAGGCAACGGCGCTGGCGTAAGTCTAGGCGCTGTCGTTGGTAAAGGTGTAGACAACGAGGTAGGGAGTACAGCAGCGCCCGGTGTCAAGAGAGATCGCAGAAGCTTCTGAACTTCAGGATGGGATAAGGCATCCGGGTGAGATAAATCTACAAAGGCGTCCGAACGCGTAGGCTCTGGAGAGGAGCGCGCCGGCGTAATAGATGAGCGCCCCACACTAGGCGTTGATACTGGTACTGAAGGCGGTGGTAGATCCTGGTCGTCAGGTAAGGATCCAAAGGAAGACGCTGGCGACGACATTCTTCTCTTACGTTGCGTAAAACGTTTCCTCCGAACCGCCAAAAAGGTCTTGAAATCGGCGAGAGATAACGCTTGACAGTGTAGGCACCGATTATCGATGGAGCAAACAGCGGACGCACAATCCGGACACCAGGGATGTGGGTCCTTGGCTGACTTCTGCCCCTTGCAGACAGTACAATAGTGTCGAGTCATACACAGAAACTGTAACAGACAAGAAACCAAGACTTGACGACATGTTGATACAATACTAGGAGAAAAAACCCCTACATAAAAATGTAGAAAGTAGTTGCACCCCTACGTAAAAAATAGACACACCCGTAAGTGCGGGGCAGCGAAAAACAACAACCACAATGGCTGCCTTCGCTACGCTGAAATTCATGGCAGAAAAAGGTATGATAAATACCGAAAACACAAGTGAAAATGATCAAGCATGGGCAGAAACATGACGGGCAAACAACCAACAAGATGAATTACCCCCATGGACGCCATACCGTTCTCACCTACGACACGGACAAGCCATGCCTGAGTGAGAAAAGAACAACACGAGGTAGCAAGGTAAGCACATTAAATGCTTGTATGACTTGACTTTGATACATAATGAGGGGATACAAACCATACCTACCAAGGAGTAGCAACTTTATTGAAACTACACACAGTAGGAAAAAACTGCAAACCAACACGTCCGTTCGCACGAACGCTAAAGGTAAAAGTGAATTTTGGATTCTGCGCTCTCGCGCGAGTGGAGAGATCACGTCACTTCCGTGACTACATTCGTAGATTACATGAGGTAGCCATCGAGGGGATGGCGAATCAACGACTGTCTGATCTCGTTTAGCGAAGCTAGAGGTAATATGCATAAGACCTATGGTAAGGTAAGTTAAAAATTATATTTTTAATACTAATGGATGAAGACATACCTATGGAGACGTGGGGCGATAGTGCCCAGGCATTCGATGATGACCAGGAGACCCCCATCAGTACTGCCCTTCTAAAGCCGGCTGTCGACAATTTTTACAACACAGTTGAATATAGAGCAAAAACCAAGGCGATGTGGCGAGACTATGACAAGTTTTTTGTTGATAAGAAGGGCACGCCGCGTTTGAAGACTCACCCGAAGATCGATCTCGTGCATAAACGCACGAGAGAACCGCTTGCTTTATCAACACTGAGCAGTCGACATGGGAGTGACTTTATCCGCGATGAACTAGACTTCAAAGATTACGGTGGCGCGCGACCTAAGCAGTATCCTCCGAAGTTAGTTCAAAGTCTGGAAGACATCAGGGACGCCACAGATCAAAACATGACTTATGATATTAAAAAGGTGTTGGCCGACTACGAGAACAAGCCCTTACCGGGTGTCGAACTTACCTTTCGGGAACTGCGGGGGTTGGACCTGTTGATGCAAACCATTCGTGGTCAGCTCTGGAAAAGCACGGCCAAAGCGGGTGAGATAGACGACCACATCGCCCATGAAAAGGACAAACTCAGTCAAACTGAGGACGAGGCTCTGAAAGCCACTATCGAGGAACGAATACGTAATTTGGAAGAGGAAAGGCAGGTCTGGTTGGAGACAGCGTCCGGCTACAAAGAAAAGCTTCGATCCCAGGCCAACCGTGTGCGGGAAACCATCAATCAAATCCTCTAGCGAGACACCACGTTAGCAGACAGGATTCGGACATTGTTCCGGGAGCAAGGGATCACCATCGCCAGCATTCTGACTGCATTGGGTTTCATCATATCAACCCTGGTGGTGTCACTGACAGGGGGTACTGTGGGGCCTGCCGGCGGCGGAACCCCAAGTGGCGGAACCTCAAGTGGTGTTAAAGACTGGATAAAAAAACTCGGGGAAGGTCTAGCTAAACTGGCTGGTAAGGTCGCCGAAGCCCTTCCCGGCATCCTGGGTAGCATCGTCTCGTGGTTGTTGGGCGCTCTGGCTAAAACTGCCACGTGGCTCAGTCAAAACCTGTGGGCAGCCATCGTCGCCGTGGCGGGTCTGGTGTACGTAGCGGCTAAGAAATTTTTAACCAAATAAGTCCCAAAGCTACCCCACCAACCACCAGGGCCGTTTTACTATCGATGTGATTGGAGGCCTGAATGTGGGGGTGTGTGGGGGGTACCCCCACATGAACTTTAGACTCCGGGGGTGGCGCCGCTATACCCGTTTCACGTGGTGGGATGTGTGGGATATAGGGGGTGTTAATATCGGGGTTGATACCCAACTTTTGATCCGCCGTGGCTATGACTATTTTGTTGTTATAACCCACCACTTTTTTTACTCTCAGTTGCATATCACTCGGAGCCATGTACAGCCCCACGCCGAACACGTAATTGACTTTCGATCTGGCGTATTCTAACACGTTTTGGTAACGGGCGATGGCCCGCGGGAGATCAACTGGAGAATTGATAGCATCCTCAACGTTGGCAACGAACTGTTTCTGAGCGTCGTAAGCAGTTCCCTTACCGAGGATGTTGGAACGCGTCATCGACTGCGCACCCAACAGCGCCCACACGTACGTTCGAATCGAGTCGTTCAAGCGTATTGTACCAGCACGAGTGAATTCTTTCGATGTTTTTGAGATCATTTTAGTCCAGGCTGTGGCTGCATCAGGATTGGTTTGCTTTATGTAGCTGACATGGATCTGTTCATTCGTTGTGGGGCCTGTAAATGTATGACGGTGTGGGTTGTATGTACCATCTGCAGAACCGGCTATATATGTTCCGGACCTGTAGAAGTACACGTAAACTATACCGAGACCATGGTTCACACCAGGAAGGCGAAAGTCTTTATTCGTTGGGGAATCTCAAACTCCCCACAAACACGTTCATAAGCGCGTTTATCATAGGGGTTATTCGTCATACTCCACGCTTTATCTTGGGGAAGAGGAGCACTTATTTCCTTCAATATTCGTCTCGTTTGATAATAAATATGAAACAAAATGACTGCCTTACTCAGTTCGTCTATACCGTAGTCTAGTGTCACACCCGACCCTGTCGTCGCACACCACACAGCAAAGTTGAGTTGGTTCTGCCAAAACTGCATTGGGTTTTGATTCCAGTTTACCACCGCCTGCGCGTTATTAACGGTCACGATATAGTTTTCAAAGATATTAATAAAGGTTGTTTTAAACCCTGTACTATCTACCACCACGATTTTCAAGTGTGCTAAGTCCATATTATAATATATAAATTATATATTATAATATGTACATAACACTTCCAGGAATAACGAGCGGTGAGGCCGTTCAGCTGACGCACGCGATCGATAATACGTCAGGTCAACTCGAAGTCGCACTCTGCGATATCACCTACCTACCGCAATGGACTAACATCAACGCCAGCAACAATAAGCTGTTCGTCAGTGGAACTCGCAGCCAGATAACTGACGGCTACTACAGCGTGTGCTCTCTAAACGACGAGGTCTTCAAACCCCTGGGAGCCGAACTCAAGATGAACGACTCAAACGGTACAGTGGTGTTAATCAACAACGGAAGAAACCCCTTGAGGCTCGGCCGACCGTTAGCGAGGATACTCGGTATACCTCCTGACGAGATAAAACCAACAACAACCGTCACAGGCACGAAGTTACCCGACCTAGTACCGTACCGAGAGCTGTACATTCATCTCGGTCAGGTGAGCACAACGTACAACATTCAAGGAGGTCACCCTTCCACTATACTGAGAGCAGTGCCGGTGAAAACTGAGAAATACAACGACGGTAGAACCGAGTCGTTTTCACCACGACAGTATAAGAGATTAACCCAGGGCAACATACCTGAGCTGACAATATCGGTGTTAGATATAAATCATAATCCTGTAAATATAGGATACCTCAGCTTAACGCTTCACGTAAAATGACCAGCGCACAAGGACCCGGAGTGAAAAAATGCGTCAATATCGGGATCTCCGACCTCGGAGACACGCGCGGTTTCGACGCTCCCGGAGTAGATGGTAAATCGTACGCCTTGCAACTGAAAAACAACATTTACAAACGCGTTGAAGTCACCTCCGGTGGAACCCTAAGTGATATAGTAGATACCACAAGAGCAACAGTCAACACTAAGTACGCCCTTGTCAACACCGGTAATAACTGGATAATATACCCATTGTTCGGGGGTAAACTGTTCGACTTAGACGATGTTGAGAGCACTACCGTCGCCCGAAACAAGCCATATATGCTCGTCTTCACCGAAGATGACAAGTGGGTGTTGTTACCCGATAACGACTGGTTTCTCAATATTAGGCTCGGCTCCCCCTACGTGTTCACGGATAACAAAGACAACCACCTAAACAAAGTCGTGAACAATGGAACCCTGCTCGTGGCTTACGTCCCAACTCAGAGACGTAGCGTAGTCGTCAGCCCACTCGACACTATGGCAGCCCACATGCTATCGAGTAAACCGGCCATACAAAACGTGACATTGCAGTTGGTGTCTGAATTCGAAGGCGTGGTCAGTATACTAGAGAGTCTACCGGCAAACTCAACACTGATCATCAAAGTCTACCTAGGGGAACCATAGGGGAATGATGTCGAGATCGTGAAGGGGATCAAACTCGGGTGGGGGAAATGACACCAGTATCAAGTTTGCAACGTTTACGTGCGGGTGGGTGTCGGCTCCAACACCAGTCTGCAGGGGGTCAACGTGATCGTGGAAAACAAGATATCACTAACCAAGATCTTCCTGCCTGACAACATACACTTCATGGGTATGAAGTTCACCCCTGAACTATTATCAGAAAACCAGTTGGAAATTATATCGTAATAGTATAATAATGACCAGTCATCGTCCCAACACTACGCTTAACGACCTAGGAGATACGGAGGGATTCGATCAGCCTGGTGAGGAAGACACCTTATATATCCTGCACTTCAAAAACAACGTGTACAGACGGGTGTCGTTATCAGATTTAAAAGAGCCCAAATGGCTGATCAACTTAACACTCGCCTCACCTTATATCACAATAGACGCAGATACGTGGTATATCTCTAAGATTAGGAACAACGGTATCTGGGTCGGGGATTTCATTCCGGAGAGGGAATTAGTACCCACGAAAACTACTGATACCGAAAAAAATAGGTTAAAGTCTGGAGCAAAAAATAAATTAACATTTAGCAATAATCCTTATGGCAAAGATCTTGTTGGTAGAATATTCTCCCCTTTCACACTCATCATAGAAGTCTTCTTTTATTTAGACAATGAAAACACCTCAAGAGTACACCAATTTTTACCTGGGGTGTCAATCCACTGGTATGAAGAACACCTAGACCAATACTGTCGTATTGTTATACAACAGGATACCACGGGTCCTATAAACCGCTTAATAAGCCTCAGTGGGGTTTTTATTACAACAGGAAAGTCTATTAGCCTCTCACCTATTACCCTGACTAGTAGTCTAGAACTTGTAGACTTCAAATACATTGATAGACTATTAACTGAAACCCAATTAAAATATCTTTCAAAATATATATTATAGGATGGGCCTGTACCCAGGCGTAGATGAAGTAGCGAAGACGCTGGAAACCGTAGATGGGTTCCGCTTGAAACGCCAACTAGAACAAGACCGTGACACGCGGAAAGCACTATATAAAAAGTACCATAGAGCTTTCAATATCGTGGACGGGGCTGACACTACCCTTATGGCAACCAGCATAGGACTAGGGGCGGCAGGTGTTGGGGTGTTAGCTACCATCGTGGCTGCACCTATAGTGCTAGGTATTGAAATAACGGCTGGGATAGCAGGGGGGTTAGGGTTGGCGCTTAAGTTGGTATCACGCAGACTGCATCGTAAGGCATTGAAACACGACGAGATCAGGGTTCTGGCCGAAGCAAAGCTGAACACAGTGAGTGAGCGTATTTCCACGGCACTCTCTGACAGTAAGATCTCAGAAGAGGAGTTTCGTTCAATCCTCTCTGAACTCACAAAATATAACGGAATGAAACAAGATATTCGATCCAAGTCTTGTAAGTCTGCTATCAGCGAGGACGAGAAAAAAAAGTACATAGAACAGGGGATACAAAAAACCCAGCAAGCCTTTATTACGAACACCAAAGAGATCATAGGCGGTTCACGTTAAACTGTTTCATCGTGACATAGCGGTCAGTATTACCGCCAACTTTTTTGTAGTAGGGGTAATAGTAGCAAGAGCTAAGGACCCAACCAAAGCCTTATTTAGTAAATAAGGCTTTGTAGAGACTTTTCTTGAAAGTGAGCCAGAACCCCCATTCCCTATACTACTATATGCAAATCCAGTATTTTTTAAAATAAAGTTCACACTACACAAGCACATCACAAATTCAACTGACAAGGATTGAAATCTGCGCAGATTAGGAGATGTAGGATGTCAGTAAGAAGAAAAAGGTAAATTACTGACATTATTACCAAACACATGATATCAGTGTTATGAAGGACAGCAGTAAACAAGTGATCCATTTATTTTAGGGGGTAGGGGTGGGTGTTATTTTTCAATCACACACACACACTGCACAAAATCGTTCCCCACACACCCAACATGAAACCACTCCTCACACCATTCAGTCTCACACTCACTCTCACCAATCGGATCCTGCCGTTCATACTCTCGCGCTTTTCTCTTCCATGCGCTTTTCCTTCAAGCCGCTTGCTCCGCTGTTCTCTCTGTTTCATTTCTTTCCTTTCTTTGCTTCAACATTTCTTCTTTCAGTCTCTTTTTCTGCCTCTGAACCTCCATCCTCAACTGAGCACTTTCATTTCTCCTTTGCTCTCTCAGCATTGCATCTCTTTCTCAGTTGTTTTTCAACCGTCTTTCCTCACTCTTTCATGTCATCCTTTCTCCTTTTCTCACACTCTTCTTTTTCTCGCATACTTTCCATCAGTTCGAAGAACCGTGCCCAGATATGCAGGGACAAGACCAGAAGCAACTAGACCGGGGTTGTGACTGGGACATTTTGAGTTTTGCGATTTTGACGTTTGGAGTTGTGTATTAGTGGTTGACCTAGCTATGAATGAAGGGGCAACAAGGTGGGATTTGTCAATAGCCTCCTGGTCAGATGGATAGATCCCACTCTTCCTGAACGATTCCTTGACTCTCGCTGGGGAACATACTTGGTCAATGGAATGGTTCCGAAGGAATGGGAATCTAGCCTTTCCAACAACCATGTGGCTATTGGCAATTCCTGACTTAGCTGCCAAACTAGAGAAGTTTGCCTTAATGACCCAAAAATGTCTACATCGAGAGGCTGGAGGATGTATGTCGTATGGGGAGGCAAAGAAAGAAATTCTATTTCACTTTCTTTTGCAATCTCTAGCACCTCTAGTGGGATGTGACAACCGTGATTGTCCAGAATCAAAAGTGCGGGTCTTGCCCCAGCCACCGTTGGGCACAAAGATTTTGGTGAGCCAATCTGTAAATAATTCTGTATCCACGCACCCAGATTTCGACACTGGAAATACATTGGGTACCGTTCATGTGTATCGACCGTCTGCTCATCAGAAGTCTCGGACCGAGAGCTAAATCAAGCTGTTATATTAATATACTTTTAGTACTAATGCTCCTCAGCAGACAATGTCACCACTATATAGCTCTGAATCTGAAGGATGTTATTTATTCCTCACTTATACCTCATATTTTGGGCGTTGTTGCTAGCTGTTTTAGTAGTATTTGAAACATATGAGTATTTTTGTGGTTTTATGTATGTGTATTTTTTGTTGTTGCATTGTAGGGGTTTTCAGTGTTAATAGACCAATCCAGTCTGTCAATCAAAGCTGGCACATGCGTCGATTTCGGCCAATCAGCAGGCCGGGTGTGCATTGTGGATTTGTCAGATTTATTTCCGGGGTCAAACGAAGCCTTGGAAGCGATGCGCGAATTATGCCATTCACACTCACAGTATCTGTTATACATTACTGCGATTTAATGAGTACCTTCAACAAAACCATTTTGGTGAAGACAAACAAAATCAAGGTGGATCAAGCAATGCGATAGGCCTCACGATCAGTTAATTGTCGGCACCATCGTTCTCGAAACCTACGTCTGCTCGAAGTTGAGAATTGGCATGAATTTCCACACTTTCGCACATGTGTAAAACCATTACCATTTGAATGACAACAACTAGCAGTTTTAGGCTTCGCAAGTGTTATAAACATGGATAAATTTTGTAACTACAAAATTGTTTTTGCATAACGTTTTAGTCAATACTGGGCATTAATTTGGTAGCTGAAACGAGACAGGCGAGAAGGCCGTGACACAATGTAAACAAATCTGACAGCGATCTGATTTCGGTTCAGGAAGACCAAAATGGCACACTTTGTTACACCAGAGACCATATAATCTATTATATGGTCTCTGGTTACATTAAAGAACAATGTGATGGATATGGTTGCCTTCGATCTTACATATTCTTAAATTTGTCACACATTTTATGATGTTGTCAAGTTTCAAAAGCACAATCTGAAGGGCTACTGTGCAGTACATTATCCGTCAATAGCTCAAAATATTTGAGGAGTAATATTTTTAATTCAAAAGGACAGTGTAAGCAGATGCCTATCAAAATACCCAAAATATGAAAAGCTTTGGGTGTGTATAAAACCATGCCTTAAATATTTCGGAATTTCCAGAAAGGGATGTGGATCGAGACGAAAACTATGACAGAAGAATAGTGACTTTCTAGAATATTGGAGGGAATTAAATAAAATTGTATTTCTTAACTAAGAGAATATTATTTGTCTTTAATTTTTGTTACAACACAAATTTGTTCATGCAGGAGAGGTAAATTGGTACACTTTAGGAATATTAGTCATTAAAATTGATAGCAAGATAACTTTGAAGGATCTTACATCCTTTAGTAAACATACGTAGAAAGGTATTAAAATAAATAATAATATAACCAAATGTAAACAATAATTCCTAACTGACTGACATATCAGATTCATGTGGTTTGATAGCAGAACCAGGCATAATTAGACAACACTATAGATATGTCATGGCAGAGCAATAGCTTGGCACTAACTTAGCAAATGCTACGTTTTGGCCACACCCTGGTCTGGCATTATTCAGTCTTGAAACAGAATAACTTACAAAATCTTAGTTGACTATTCATGTAACTGGAATGAATATTGAAACATACATTTAGTCCAGATTTGATGTAATGCTTCTTAGAAATCACCATCTTTTGAGGAGGTTACCAATGTTTCATCACTGAGCCAAAGTGTTGTATATTAAGATGGACAAATTGTTCAAGGTTTATTGGTGCATGGTTATTTGGAAAATTAGCTTCATATTAAATTGCACACTGGTTTGCAGGATGCGAATGCTTTAGGATATTTTCCTAAAGTTATGTTATGACTTTTACCACATTTTGAAACAACTTGAATATGTTTTTGGTAACATTTCTAAGTATTCCAGAAAAGGAAAAAGATATGGTCTCAGATACAATAAAACAAAGATTTCTAGAATCATTGTTTAAGAAGCAATGATGTCTAACTGCAATTTTATTGACACAACCCTTTGAAACTTGGAGATATTCTTTGCACCTTATGTACGTTAGTAATTATCTCTGAAGAAACCTAGTTATTTGGTTTGGTAACTGTGGATCCTCTGTTCAGAGATCATACTGTTTCTGGAAGATGGGTCAGTGTACAGCTGCAGAGTTTATCTTGGATCTTCTTTGTGTTATGGTGGTGTTATATACCTGAACATAAACACTGGCAGTTCATGAAGTCCAGTATTGTGGAAGTTTGTAAATTAGAATTCCACAACAAAGTACACACAGAAAAATAAATTGAAGAGGATGATTAAAAGAATATATTTCTATATATTAAGTGTGGATGGTGTAGTAATTTGAAGATGGAAATTTTACTGAGATTTGCTAAGATTAGCTGCTGAATATTTGCTTCCGGGTAGATCTATGTCCAGATACATCTACTAGTATGCAAAATTACATGATGATTTCACATAAATGATTGAACTAAATTTGTACATCGGATAAACTGCACTTTACGGGTCCCCGGAAGTGTACGTGACAGGCATGCGCAGAAGCCATATTTACGTACACGTTACTATAGAATACATTTCTACTTCCGGGTGACTGCCAAAGGCAGGGACCCGTAAACTGTAGGTGTCCCAATACGTGTAACTTTCCGCTTTAAATATCATTCACAAACGACGGATACAAAAGTACCACAAACAGAAGTCATCAACGCCGTTCTTACGTTTCGACGGCGGTGACGCCATTGTTATTAGTCAGAGGTTGTCCCCCCTAACGTCAAGAAACGAAGTGGGCGGGGCTTATCGACCCGGACTGGATCGATCTATCGAGTAAAGAAAGTTTCCTTTGGGCTAATAAAGCATCATCTCATCTAAAATATAAAATACTGTAACCTACATTGCTGGTTATGCCTAGTAATGCCCACAGCTACTGACAAAAATAAAAACATAAAATCGACAATTACATCAGGTATATATGGGTATAGTCATACCGCAATAATCTGGTCACTTCAGTTTTTCATAAAAAATGTTAGGATAGTGAAACGTACAGACTACTGAAACAAACTTTTATGAACACCACTACGGTAGAGTTACTTCCGTTTGACATGGCAATACAAAAACATACGATCATATACAAGTTTCAAAAGGCTTTATTACAGTTTGTAGACATAACAACATGAATATTCATAAAACAACCAATCAGTGCATACAATCATGTCTGGATGTCTCATCCATGTTGAAGATGTCTTCTTCCTTATTATCTTTTAGAACGGATTTCAGGTCCTCTCGACCACGAATTACCGCTGTTTTGTCGGCACTGCTTCACCATTGGTAAACTTGTTTCGAAATTGAATGATGAGATTTAAAGCGGTAAAGCCACCCGCATGAGTAGCCAAAGTCATGAATGTCCATTTCGTTACCAAATTCGTTTGCCTTCTCTAGCAGAATATCATCACTGAATAAGGCGTTTTTACTGGTCATTTCACTGGTCCAAACATAAAGAGCCTCCTCTAGTTTTGGTGTTTTGCATTTCTTGCCATAGTTAAGGAAGCAGAATCTTCAGCAATGTTTAACCATTTCTCCTTAGTATGCCAAATGTCCGAAATTGTGTTCTTGCCGATGGAATGTCCAAATTCTTTACCAAAATGTTAACACATAAGATCAAACTGGCCTTAAGTTTTGTCAGGGTCTGGACTAACATGTATATACATTGTGCAGATACCAACAGGAAGCATTTACTTTTCATAATAATCTGGTGTAATAAGTTCAGGAATTTCTAATAATTGATTTATTCAGTGGGTCATTTAACATTTAACATAAACTATTGCTTCAATATTGAATCCTTGAATATAAAACCACCTATCTGCTCTTAAATTTTGGTAATTTCCACATGAGAAAGGTAGTGAACACTGTCTTTGTTATCCAGTCTAAGTACACTTAGGCTCAGTTTTATTCATTACACAGTTATACTGAGTCTAACAAACCCCAGTAGAACTACAAAACTGAATAAAGTATCAAATTTCATATATCATGTTTCCCGCCATATTAAATGACACATAGAAACAAAATAAAAAATACATTTCTATCTTGACACAGACATTTTTTCTGAATCTGTGTTACAGGTACATCTCACATCTCAAGCACCAGTATAGAGTGACAAGAAGTAAATGTAGAGAAGACAAACTGGGTACAATATTAAAGGTTTCTTTTGTTGTAGCTCTTGTACACAAAGCAGTGATCCTGCACTGTAAGCTGCCCATAGCACACCAAGCAGCTGTAAAAATACAAAAGGTGAAATAGTTGTATTACTATGATACTGTATTTCATAAAAATATATACATACATCTACACATTAAAGAGATACCTGTAAATGGCGATAGATTAAGGATGTCAACTTCTATCATGTGTATCTCACAATTACAGAAGTTGACATCCATAGACCTTCCCTATTTTATAACACAATACATTGTTATCTTATTCAATATCTTCCCAACAATGCAGCACAAATGCCACTCTTGAGGTTTGAACTTTGAAATATTGAGCCACTTTTGAGATACTTCTGTTTAATGACTTGAGACTGTTGCAGTACAGCTACAGAACTGTTACTTTTGAACTACTTCAGGTACTTTCTATCAGCATACTTATACATTTATTGTAAAAATTCCCCACAAAGCTACTATGTAGACACAACTCTGAGGTTTTGGTAACAAACATTGGATTTTTAGTCCAGTCAATCAAAGATTTAACCTTGAACTGTCTGAAAAAAAAATGCTTTCAGCTGAAACAAAACACAAATGTATCGCCCAGCAACACCCAGGGGTGGAAATATGTATATTTTTACTTTAAACGTGGAATTATTTTTTTGCAATGTGGCTCGCAATCCATAGTATGAAAAGGATGTAACTCTCAATGTCTGCTGTGACCTTCAATTGGTGAATGTTGACATCAACATTGAAACTGTGGAAAATTCATCAATTTTGGGTATGTATTTATCTTTATAAATTCACAGAAATTAAGTTCAATGTGAAGCTATATACCACAGCATATTTTGTCAAAGAAGGATATTTCTTGCATATAATCATGTGACATGTACTCAACACCACACGGTTGTTTGGAGTTAATGAATTTTAAAAAATAGATGATTTTGAGGATAGAAATGGGTATTTAGAAGTATTGCCAGAAACAGTAGACATTATTATAATAATAATGCTTATTTGTTGCTTTGAAACGTAAAATACGGACTTTTTCAAGGGGTGGTTCTGTTGAAGAAAAAAGTCTATGGAAGCTCATTTATGCCATAATGCATCTAAAAGTTCACTACTGTTTTCAATTCAATAAAAAGCCCATTTCCTCATAAAATGTTCAGTACACGTGAAAAAACACAAGAGAATATATAAATAAGTTCATGGAAATAAATGTTATGGTATTTTTTGTTATTTTGCAGTTGTAATGGTGTGATTACTTCTGTTAGAAAAGGAAACCTGACATAATTGGATGCTTGTTCTACTGGTAAGGGATCATTTATGCTATATTCATCTAGGGAAAGATGTCTTTTATGACAGAATTTTTACATAATTTAACTCATTAAGCCTGAGACCTACTTCACTGCTCAGCACCTGGAACACTGTGCTGATTGCCTGGCTGGCTGTGGCGAGACTAATTAGGGCTATTCACACCTGATATTCGGAGATTACAGGAAACTGTCTCGTCATGTGAGCAGGTCCTGCTGGTCCTGACCTTTTACGTAATTTTATTGTACTTTCTCTTGTAGACTTTTGGAGGCATGTACATATGTATTTTCTTAATACATGTTTGTATTCTTTGTAGGTAAGACATACTTAAACAAACTGTCCCTCTCATATCATTGTGTGAGGTTAAATTGTTCAAAACATTTACGTCAATGGCAGTAAAGAAGAAATTACGCACATGCTTAATAATCTTACATGAAAGAAGAGTTTTCGCTGATACACTGCTAGTGTATACTGAATATTTTAAGGAAAGTATTAATAAGCTAGTTTGTGACTTACATGGAGCAGATTTACAGTTTGACTTTTTGGTTCATCTAGATTTAACTCAGAAAATATACGCTATCGTGCAAACATACATGTATACATATTGTATAATACTATTCCTTGCATATATATAAGACAAAAGGTCATGGGATGGAGCATCATCAACGTTCCCAAATAGACCACTTTGTATCTCAACTGTTCAACACAGTGGCTGATTTGTTATCTATGACCAATTGTATCATGAGATACCTGTCACATAGGAAATGAGAGGTGATGGGGCGTGGGCTAAATTTCTGAAGAGCATGTTTGGTCACTAGACAGCTTGGATACAGATTGATTATTGGCTAGATTGCTGACCAACTGATATGCTGGATTTCAGCTTTATCAACTCTAGCTATCATGCAAAACTTTGCAGATCTTGAACACAAATCATAAGGATGCATGAAATGCACACACAGGACTAACAAGCACGTTGGCAAGTTTAGTTTTCCTTAAAGCTCTCAAAGCACTACAATCTGATCATTATTACCTTGGACAACCCAATCCAACTATTGAGTAGAGATAGCATTTATTTGCATATACATTTTGCACACTACTTGTACATCAAACATAATGACTTGCTGACCATTTCAATATAATCTGCACATTGTTACATATGAATATCATAATTCAAGTACATGTATTATCGAATTCAAAAAGATACTGCTTTATTATAATGTATACACTTGCAGTTGAATCACCCCAAATTTATGAAGAATGCATATTTGTTTTGAATGTGAACGAGCTCCAGAAGATTGAATATGGGCATGATTGAAAATGGGCATGACAGGACAACAGGTTGTCCGATGCGCATTAGTTTGTTTTACACTTTTCAAGGGACAAAACTTTACCTGGACATGCATTCTGCCAGAGGCTGTTATTTCGAGGTTGAAAGAGGTGTTCAAATATCTCATTACTGTTGTCTGATTGAATGATTATACACATGTGTATGAATTCCGTAACTGATATGTCATCCTCCTTTTATTGGCGATGGATCTGATACACATGAAAATTACACTGGATAAGATAATTACAGTGATCAAATACAAACTTTTATTTCACAATGCTTATGTAATTGCATGAAAGCCATGAAGATGGGTGTAATACAGTATTGCAATTTATGTCTATGATTTATTATATAAACTATTACAACGAATAAATGAATGATTTCATTTAGAAGAAGATTTTGTAACCTTGTCACCATTAATTCAATCAATGTGCAAAAATAGCATTTTAGTAATTCACTCCCAATGACGAGTAACAAACACGTACCTCCTGTAACAACATCTCATAATCCCCTCTCTCGAAGACATGTCTTCATTTACCTGTATAAGCCTATGACATTGCTAGCACATGTTATCAAAACACTTTAATACTTCCTCTGATTAACACAGAGAGTAATTTCTCTTGTAAGAAAAGTTAATCTTTGATAAGTACTGCTAAATTGATTGAAATAATAGGTACAGTACGAATATAAAATGTAAAATGCACATGTGAGTCCATCGCTGAATGAGACATGCTTTCTGCTGACGACCATGTGCAGCTCTCGCTGAATAAAAGGTGCTTTTTATTACCGTCCATACGCGTCTCTCCCTGTCAGAAGCTAATTACTTTGCCGCACATGCGCATCTATCGGTTGAAACACTTTTTATAAGAAAAATGTAAATAGTTACAAGTGGATATATCATCACGGTAGCCAATAGAGGGTTTGGACATGTATTTCACTCTCAAATTTATGATAAAATTCATCTATTTTATTTTCAGATATTTTCAAGCATCAATGGGGAAATGTATTACCAGGTATATGAAACTTCGACCTTAATGGAAAGCCCACAGTAATTTTGAGGAACAAAGGCTGCGATGGAATTAATTCAGCAAGTTCATCTCATACCAACTCTTTGTATGTTCAAGCTGGCCAAGTTGTTCATTGAGAATGACGAAAGATGTATACCAACAGGCGTATGTAAATGATTCAAGTGGACATCCCATGGACCACTGGCTCAACATTCTCCTCAGTTTCCCAAATCTACACAAAATATGTCTGGAGACAGTACACAAATGTGACCAGAGTCTTTGATGGGTACTTGTCAGGACCTTCAACAAAAGATACTGCACACCTACGATGGACAAGAGGATCTGTGGTCCCAAAGCACGTTTCACTGAAGAAATGGTTCTGATGTCAAAGAGAGAACAGTTTCTCACAAATGATGAGAACAAACAGGCATTTATTGATTGAGTGCAAAATTTGAGGACAGTGGCTACAGGGTTATGAAAGCTTGTGAAGATGCAGATCTTCTGATTGTAGAAACAGCAGTGCAGTGTGCTGCCACCAAACCTACCATTCTAATAGGAGAAGACAGAGATATCCTGGTTCTTCCTCTTTATCATGCTGATCCAGCAACTTGTACCCTAATCTTTAAATCCGAACAAAGCATTGAAGATGTGGAACAGTTAATGTCTCAAGGAAAGCATCAGCAGCAACACCTGTCAAATACTATGATATGACTAGATATTTGTATAGCGCCGATATCCAGTTAGTTCAGCTGCTCAAGGGCACCTTGTTTTTCCCTCAGTGATTGGATGTCCATAACAACAGCACATAGAATTTTTCAATCTCAACTCCCTGGGGATCATACAACTCTTGCAGCCTACCAGGCGCACCGAGTTAATGTGGCTTTCCCATCCTTACGAGGTACCCATTCACAGCTGGGTGAACTGGGACAAATAGTCATAGTACTTGGTCCATGTTTACTGCATGCTGCTGTACCCGAAATTAGGTGTTTGCACATATTCATGTGGCCACCATCTGGTCATCTACCATTGGATTCACAGGGTTGTGTACTGCACACTAGGGGTTGTGACAAGACTGAAAGAGTCAGCACACAAAGTTGACTCCAAGATTTTTTACACATGGTTACAGGTGGCACAGCCCACCCGGCACTTAGTAGCCTTAGACAGCTCACCCACCTCGCCCACAAATACTGCCAGTTATTCATGCTTTGACAGGATGTAATGCAACATCTAAAATCTTTGCATAGGCAAAGGAGTCAGACTGCAGAAAATCTCTTCCATGTCACTGACTGTCAAGTATGCACAGGCCTTTTGTAGGAAGTCCACCCGAGAAGACATTATCAATCCAGGTGAAAGACTTATTGTGCAACTCTATGGTGGCATAGAAAATGAGAGCCTTGATAAACTAAGGTTCAGGAAATTTTGTGAGAATGCTGCTACATCTTTTGTTCCTGTCAGTGTGCATCCTCTCCGACCTACATTAAATGCCGTGTCATACCACACGCAACAAGTCTAGTACCAAGTGTGTCAGTGGACAGCAACAAATCCTACAGAGAAAGGTAGACTGATGCCTGTGAGAAGCAGCAAACCACCAGCTCCAGAAGAACTTATGCATGTCATAAGATGTAACTGTAAACAAGAGTGCGAATCCAAATGCTGTTCTTACAGGAAACATGGACTGAAGTGCTCAGTTGCATGTGGAGAGTGCCATGCACTGAGTTGCAGCAATTCATCCAAAGTCTTCTCAGATGATCTGTATGATGACATGCAATTATGTATGAAAGCATAATGTAATCAAATTGTGAATTTCTGACTAAATATATGGAATTAATAAATAGATATCAGAGTTATGAACATTCCCTTATTGCACTTGTAAACTGAACATTAAACCAGAAAAGCAATGAAATAGGAATTTTATCACAAAATCTTTTAAGTGACACTCAGAAAATATTAACCTATCCACATTAAATACCTTTATGTTGAAAGAAAGTATTGTTTATCTTTATGTCAAAATGGTATAAGAAAGCAATGAAACACTCATGTTTCTCTAAGAAAAATACAATAGTGTGCACACACATTTTCTTCTACACATGGAAATGCGATGTTCCTAAAAGTATTATTTCAAGTACAACAACCCCATGTGAATTAATTAAATGACTCTTTGAGACAAATGGACTAATCGTGCATTATGTGTTTGAAGAAAAACGCATAGAAGAAACTGACATGTTTATTAAACAAAAGCATATAAAATACTTTTGTGGGCATAACATTAAGGTTGATTTTTAACATCTTCCACCCCTTAGATTGTTCAAAACTTTGGTATTTTCAGTCGCATATACTCCTACTTTGAAAATAATCACGAATCATTTCTTTTGCAATGAGTTGATGGTTGACCCTATATTTTGGTTAGACTGACTGGACTATTTGCCCTACTCCTAGGGTTTACATTTGCTACTAATGTCCACTTATGAAGTGTCATGAATGTAAAGCACAAACATGTATTATTTTCAATTTGTTTAAATGTTTTGTGTACATATACTGAACAGAACAACATTGATGGAACAGCCTGCAAGTGATGGAACAGCCTGCAAGTGATGGAACAGCAAGTGTCAACCTCATATCAGGTTAAGTAACAATCATTTCAAAACCTAGGTTATGAAAAGGTCAATATATAAAATGATTAGGGGTATCAAAACATGTACTTCAAAACTTACCGTTAGAAATGATCAATGCAAAGTATTGTACTCTTTTCTTGGCGGTAACATCTGCCATCTCATGTACATTTTGTCTTAGAAGTATCAATTCAGGTGCTGCTAAGAAGAATCTTGCCACAGCTGCTGTCTTGAGCGTCATACCATCAAAACTACTTTTGACCTTCATCATGCGATTGTGTTCTGTTCAGTGCTGCAGCTACAGAATGGCACTAATGGCTTGTTACAAAAGTTGCCTTTCTCAGTGTCATCCCCTATTTCATGAGACTCTTTCAGGCAATACATTTGAGCAGTATAACCCAGAAGAATCTGTGCACACTCCAACTGGAAGTGGGGAAGTATATAACCACGACATTAATAGATGAGCATGATTTGGATTTTAGAATAACTAGTCCAGTAGCTACTCAAGGCATTCTTTTTAATTCAGTGTGAATCAAAATTATTACTTTATATTGGGCATGTATGTTGACTGTAACATTATTCATCACTACTGCCACACATATCTAGAAAGTTTTAGAGACAAATATTAGGAAGTTTTTGAGTTGTGCCCTGGAAACGAAACACACCTGTTAGTTTGAGACTAAGTGTGAAATGTTTCCATGGAAACCGAGAAAATGATAAATCACAAAAACCTGTAAATAGCAAAAGGCACCACATTAGGTTCTGACTGATATATCTACCAAGTTTTGCAGAAAAATACTGAACGTTTTTTTAGTTCTGCCCCAGAAACGAAGCCCATCCCTCCATTTTGAGACAGTCTGAAATGTTTCCATGGAAACCGAGAAAATCATAAATCACAAAAACTTGTAAATAGCAAAAGGCACCACTTTAGGTTCTGACTGATATATCTACCTAGTTTTGCAGCGAAATATTGAACGGTTTTTGAGTTCTGCTCCGGAAACGAAGCTCACCCCACCATTAGGCAAACAACAAAATGTTCCATGGAAAAACACAAAAAATGAAAATGCCCAAACTCTGTAAACAGCAAAAGGCACAACTATAGGTTGAGATTATTATAGCTAACAATTTTGGTCTAAAAATATTGAACGGTTTATGAGTTAAACTCTGGAAACAAATTGATTACGGACGGATAGACGAGGCGAGATGATAAACTGAGGAATAAAATCAACAGTAGTACTCACAAAAGTGGATACAGTGAAAATGGCATTGTGTATAATGGTCATAATGGTGGCAAATGCATCCTGACACTGTCACAGGGCCAAATAGAATTACCTCTGTTAACAATGTTAAATAGGGTATGCCAAAAACTACAAAACAGACACAAGAAAGTTCAGCTTGTTAATAAGATACCAATATATCACATTCAATATATTTATAAAGTAAATAGAAATTTGAAGTACAGTCTGTTTAGAGATCAGACTGATGATAGAATATATGACTCTTACTTTGACCACTGTGGTGAAGTAATCAAAGGACTTGAGAAGAGGAATGACGGTTCCTATGATCAGAAGTGGCAACACAGAATATCCAATCACTCCTAGGCATTGTGAGTAAGAAAGTTCAGCTTGTTAATAAGATACCAATATATCACATTCAATATATTTATAAAGTAAATAGAAATTTGAAGTACAGTCTGTTTAGAGATCAGACTGATGATAGAAAATATGACTCTTACTTTGACCACTGTGGTGAAGTAATCAAAGGACTTGAGAAGAGGAATGACGGTTCCTATGATCAGAAGTGGCAACACAGAATATCCAATCACTCCTAGGCATTGTGAGTAGGTGACCTGAAACAGGCATGAACCATACAAATGGCACCATGTTACCATATCTCACCTGGTTGAATGTTTAACTGTAAACAAAGGCTTCAAGGTATAAAGGGTGTGACTATCATCCTTTAGTCAATATCTGTTACCTAGAAATGTGGTGTAACAAGCATGTTTCTGTGTCTCTTGTGTAACCTTCACTACAACTGTGTGTTCATGCTTTGCATTGTGTATTTTCCTGTCCCATGGTTATGTTTACCACAAGAGGGTTGACTGTGGATATACTTAAGCTAATAAAACTATCAGAAACACCTACATTAAATAACCCCCCTTACAGTGGTGAAGCAACCCAAACGCAATCTTTTACCCCATGCCAAAAATTATTCCTACCAGAAACATATCTTCATCCATTTTGATAACAATAATCCACATACCTGACCAACATCTATCAATGTTCAGTCACATATAGTAATTCAGCTTTATAACAAAAAGATACCTGCTCTCAGTTATGTGGTCTCACAAGAGTCAACTGGAAATGACATATCAGCATCCTTCAGAGCCTAAGGCCATTAGGAGAAGTGAAGAAGGAATTAATTTTAGCATATATAGAGGATACTAAACGACCTTCCGTGTAATACCATTTTTATCAAATGAGTTAATGATTTGGTATCAAATGAGCGAAAGCGAGTTTGATACTAAATCTTTAACGAGTTTAATGAAAATGGTATTTCACGGCAGCGAGTTTAGTTTTTGGTTTATTACTCGCCAACATAAATTGACAGAAACTGCGGCGAAATTGTCTATAGTGTGAGGACACTCAGCTTTCAAGTCAAGCAAGGTCTAGTAAAATCGCGACATCAACATTAGCATTGTGACATCACAACTTTGACCCATTTATTGTCATACGTCAAGCGGTACTACACTAGTGTAATATTGACGTGAAAATATTACACTGCAGTACTTTCAAAGGGCGAGTAATAACCCAAAATATCAAATGGCAAAATATCACCACTAGATCAGGAAATATTCAAAGGTTTTGAAACTATGCGCTGGGAATGAGGCCATCCGTATTTTGAGTAAATTAAACATGTTGAAACTAAAAAAGAAGGATAAAAAAGTAGTATCTCAAATAATCAAAAAGCACCAGTTCAGCATTAGAGTGATTTGTATTGAATGTTTCATTCAGAAATCAAACCATAGTTATCACTGTAAAGGCTACCATCAGATTGTAAAATCTGTCATTTCATGCAACTACAAATTTCATTCATTCAGCCATTCCACATCAATTTGTGTAACAACAATCAATTTACTTTAGTCATTTCATGAAATTTCACTTATTTACTTAATCTACAAAAGAAGATCACAAATTCAACACCACTTATTGTCATTAACAGTTGAAGAATGTGCACACAGATATTTCACTGTCAGATATTGACAGGTGCCAGATACTGACAGGTGGGCAAGAAACAGCAAGGACAAAACAGACCATAGTGGTGAAGTTTGTTGGCTACTAAGACAGAAACAAAGTGATCAGAAACAAGTTCAAGCTCCAAGGAAAAAGAGAAAAAAAATCCTACTATCAATGAGGATTTGACAAAGCTCTTAAATCATTTGTTCAAGCTCGCCAGAGATCTAAAGAAGGAGCAGAGGATCTATTCCACCTGGATATACGATGGCAGAGTTTACATATGTGAACAGTGCAAAGGACTCATATGTGTCATTCAAAGTGCATCTGACCTTGACAAGTATATACAAGAGTCATCAGAAGATGACATATCCCCCTCCATTCTGAGACTAAGTCCGAACCATTTCCATAGAAACGGGGAAAATAATAAATCTCAAAAACCTGTAAATAGCAAAAGGCACCACTTTGGGGTCTGCCACACATATCTACCAAGTAACACGGACAGATATTGAGAAGTTTTTTAGTTCTGCTCCGGAAATGAAACACACCTCACACTTTTGAGACTATGTCCGAAACATTTCCATGGAAACCGAGAAAATAATAAATCACAAAAACCTGTATATAGCAAAAGGCACCACTTTAGGTTCTGATTGATACATCTACCAAGTTTTGCAAAAAAATATTGAACGGTTTTTGAGTTCTGCTCCGGAAACGAAGCCCACCCCACCATTAGACTAACACCAAAATGTTCCATGGAAAAACAAAAAAATATAAATGCCAAAAATCTGTAAATAGCAAAGGGCACAACCATAGGCTGAGATTACTATATCTATCAAGTTTGGTCTAAAAATATTGAACAGTTTCTGAGTTCTGCTCCGTAAACAAAATGATGATGGACGGACGGACAGACGAGGCGTCGACTATATCCTCCCGCATTACATGCCGGGGGGATAATAATCATCTGTAGTGTCTTAAGTGTCTTTCTCATTCATGCTTGGCTTATACGTGTAAGTATGTAAATCTATTTATATTTCTTAATTGTATGTATCATACGAACACACAACTACTCTGTCTTTCATCTTGCTTATGTTTGTATTAATTTGTGCACACACTATGCTTATCTTACCTTTAAACTTTATAACTTTCTAGTAACATTTCTGAATACACATGTATCCCATGCAGTTTGGTTCCCTGGGCCTGCTGCACCTGCGCTAATGCTCCGACACTGAATCAGGCAACCACTGTCGAATGGTGGCCTTCACTTCAAGGAGATGTGCCATACATTTACTATAGAACAATCCGAGAACGGATGGTTAGGATTTTTTCATAGCATTTTTCATTTTTACTATGGGAAAGTATACGTCACCTGAACAAGAGATATTGTTACTTTCAGTGTTGGAAAACGTTATTTAAGCAGTTTTGAGACAGAGATGGATTTGCGATTTTAATGTTCATCATGATAATCCGAACAATGCTGAGACAAAGAAGATCATGAAGCTTCTGAAGACTCACAATCTCAGCCAACAGATCAGTGTCCCAAACCATAAGTCTGGACACACTTTGCACTGGGTGTTGTGTCAGCTTCTGTGAGAAATGTCAATACTGAGGATATACAGGTGTCACACCACTTCCTTGTCAACATGAAGTGTGACACAATGAAACCCAGAGATGACATGATTGAGATCAAGTGCCGTAATCTGAGAGGCATCAATTCCCAGGAATTGAGATCTGATCTGTTGTGTGATCCCCCTGACAATGTTAACAAACTGGCTCAGCTATATAACAAGACTCTCAGCGAGTTACTCAATAAACATGCTCCTCTCATACACAGAATTATTTACCATGCAACTAGGTATGAACTTCACAAGGTGCTAAAATCAGAGTCCTGTAAGTCCAAGATAGATGACATGTTTCAGAACCCAAGAAAATTCCACAGCTTCATAAGGACACTCCTTGGCAAGCAGAAAAGTTCATCACTGCCTAAACATGACAATAAGAAGACCCTAGCTGACTCATTTGAGGCAATCATGGATAATATCCCCACACTCCAAGTTCCTCATTCATGCTCATATCACTCACCTCTGGACTATGATCCACTAACCCTTCTTGAACCCTTCAGTGTTAGTGAAATTGAGAAAGTTATAAAAGCATCCAAAAGAACCACATGCTCTGAGGATCCAATCCCCACCAATCTTTTTTTTTGAACACATGGACATTTTGTTACCAGTCAAACAATGATTGTGAACTTATGCTTACAGCAAGGCACCTGTTCTGATGTCCTGAAGAAGGCAGTCATCCGACCACTCCTAAAGAAACCTAGTTTCAAACCTCTATTTCCTTTCCAACATTATTGCCAAAATAAGACCGAAAACACACCTATCTGACAATAGTCTACTAGAAGACTTTCAGTCACCATACCGGGCACATCATAGCACAGAGACAGCTCTGCTGCATGTCATGAATGAGTTGCTGTCTCAAGTAGACAGAGGATACATGTCAACTTTGATTCTTCTCAACCTGTCTGCCGCTTTTGATACCGTTAATCGCAGAACTAATCAACACCCTTGCGGTTGATATGACAGACAGACAGACAGACAGACAGAGAGACAGACAAGTTTATTCAGTAAAAGGCAACAGGCCCGTCATACAGTCATTTGCATATGGTGTTGAATTTAGTGCATATGCTGTTTAAAAGAAGCATTTCTAGTGTGCTGAAGTACATAGTACAGAAACATACTAACATCTTTTATAACATAGTCATTACTTGTTTTCATAACATTAATAAAATTGGCATTTGGATCGAAATCAGTCAAATATTTCTGAATATATCTTAATCTTAAATCTGAAAAGCGTTCACACTTCAGGAGTACATGACATTTATCTTCAACAACATTTTTGTTATTCAATCTACAAAATAAACATTATCTCTCATTGTAATTAATTTTATTGTATCTTCCAGTTTCAACTTCTAAATTACAATTACCACATCTAAATCTCGACAAAGCAGATCTTAGATGTAAAGGAATATCAGAATTTGAATATCTTTACACATTTAAGAGTGTCTTGAATTGGGAGTAATAAAAACATTTATTAGAGTTTTGGACTGAAGTGAACCAACATTGTTTAAGATTATTTGAAAGTCTCTGCTTAAACAAGAATATGAAGTAACAAACATTGCCAACATCCTGACTGATACACGCATAGCCAAAACTGTACTTAAATAAAATATGTCTCACACAAGTTGCCCAAGTATTTCTGCCTACATCATCCAAGGACTTGAGCATGATATAAGAATGTTTTGGCAGTGTATTATAAGGCATATATAATAGGTGACACGAGTATTTAATCACTTTTGTCATATAAGTAAATTGTAGAGGTAGTCTTCCACAATCCCCAAGAGCCATGTTATTACAGGTAGATTTACCAACTTTCAAGAAATATTTACAAAATTTTACCTGAACAGACTCAATGATGTTACAGTAGTTAGTACCCGAAATCTCAGACCCATAACACAAAATAGGTGAAACTATACAGTCAAAAATCAATCAATCAAATCAATTTTTTGGTACTTTTTTAATCACTGCATATGAAAGACTTCTGGTTAGTCAAAAACGAAACACCATTTTTTTTAAAAAAAATAATTAATACCAAGTGCTTAAAAGTTGCTAAAAAGCGGTCTGCTTCTCTCTCGCCCGCAAACGAAACCGCAGACAGGTTACGTAACTCTGCTGCCAGAGCCTTACAGTGACATCATAGCTCGTCATTTTGCTGATTTCTCAACGTCACCAAAGACATGTCGAATTGTTGTGTTGCCGTCAGTTGTTCCTTGGGGTCGGGTGATGGTGTCACTATGCACAGATTTCCACCAGACTCCGTAGTTTGTGCTTAAATTGGTTGTTAATGAGCGAAGTGAATGTTGTGGAAGCCTGTGGTATATACTAAATTGGATGGTTCGCCCCCTACCACGCTTCCAGAATAGAAAATTGAGTTCAAGTTTCATCGAGTTTATAAAATCAAGACTGCTTACTACACATTGCTGACCAAAAGGATTTTGCATGTATATAACGCTTTCTTCCTCTGAAACGAGGTTGTGGTCGAAGTGACAATATTATCGTAAGTAATACTATATTGACCCCTTATGTTGACTGATTCCAAGAGTTTAATTGTTATGTTATAAGCAATGTCATGTAAAATCCTAATGTCCATCAATAAAATACATATTTTACTACCAGTAGAAAGTAATTTTGATTTTGTAAGTCGGTGAAAACAAACTTAAATAGCATTCATCCTCAGACAGGGCGCCGCCATTTTTGAAAATCGTGAAGTCACAGGCTAAAGTCAGTTAGAATTATTGAGATTATGATTTGTTCTCATCAAGTTAGAAAATCAAAACTACTTTTTACTGGTAGTTAAATAATTTGAATCATGCATTCAAGCATTTGAATCACTGCCAAAAGGATTTTGCATGATACAACTTTTAACATAAGGACTTCTTCCAAGGAAGCAAGGTGGGCATCGAAGTGACATTTATATTGCAAGCAATGTATTATTGACCTTCACCTCACTTCCAAGAGTGAAATTGTTATGTTATAAGAAATGTCATGCAATATCCTATTGTCTATCAATAAAATACATATTTTACTACCAGTAGAAAGTAATTGTCACTTTGTAAGTCGGTGAAAACAGGGCGCCGCCAGTTTGGAAAATCGTGAAGTCAAATCCATTTGAATTAATGAGATTATGGTTTGTTCTCATCAAGTTAGAAAATCAAAACTACATAAATATGTATTTGAATCATTACCAAAAGGAGTTTGCATAACACAACCTGTAACATAACCTAAGCGAGGTCGGGGTCGAAGTGAAAATACTCCGCGATAAATTTCTTCACTTGCTAAATTTACTTGGTTTGTAACGTTCACTCACCAGTATGTAGACACTTGTCAATATACGTCTTTATACTTGGTCTCATAATCCTAATTACTTTATAGTTATACTTGTTTGCATTTTGAAACTTATAAAAAGAAGCGATCGGCGAATGTATAACAGGAATGTTATATGCAGACATTTCACAGTTTGCCTAAATGATCATAATTTGCACGCACGCCCTAGTGTATGTTGTCTGCATCATTACACTTCACGACGAAAACAATAATTCTGTTGAAAGCTACGACAACTTCATAAAAACAAAACTGCAAATATGAAATTAAAGTTATAGGAGCAATGTCAGGCTATTACCTTCTTCGAGGAATGTATCCATCAATATCCACAAAAACAAGTGATACATAATTCATCTGCAGATTTCCCAAGTGATGTGTCTTTTAGCAGTCTAATATACGAAAACGTGATGTATTGTTTCAGGTTTTTGACATTGCTGTATAGTTTCATTGGTTACCCCAGATAGCACACCTAGCACCTAATTGCATAATGTGCGTCATTCTTTTGAAAAAGTTATTTAGTTAGCCAATAATGAGCAATCAATGTACTGGCAGTTAATCCTTTGAAAGAAGGGTGTTGTTTTACATAGACACAGACACGACAGAGTGTATAGATTAGTAAATGTACATACATGAACACTAGCTTTTGACAAATCCCCCATTTAAATCCCCATAAAACTAATTAATCAATCAGCATGTTATTGGTTAATCCTTTGATCGATCCAGACAAAAGAAATGCCAAATATGGGCCTTTGTCGGGTAATCTAAGTGGCGTTACCACTAATTATACCTGTTATAAATTCATTAACTGAGCGCCAATGAGGACAAGATCCCTTTCTCTTTCGGCGTGCGATATATTGCCACGAAAAAAATCTCGAAAAAAACAGAACCGGCACAACCTGGTAATACAAAAAACAGAACTGAAACAGTGAAACGAAACCCATGTAATGGCGCAACCACTTCTACCTCTCAGATTGAGAAAATAGTCACTGAAAAGGTACATGATAAGACATATGCTGCACAGATTCAAACAGTATTGAGATGAATTTAAGTTCACGATCCTGTCTCCAGAGGTCTGCCATGCTGGGGATCTGCGGGGACGGGATGACATCCTGAGGGGCGTGTCATCATCAGGGGCAGTGTTCTCTGACAGTTTGAATTGATGTCGCTGTTAAGGGTAGGTAAGCTAGGTAGAGGATGAGAGTTTTCTCCAGTCGGGTATTCCCATTCGATACCCCTAACGGGTCCTGTAGGTGATGAAATGGTAGGTTTCACATGGTAACAATCTGATGGTCGAACAGTATACAGTTTGGAATGAAACTGTGACCTAACAAACTTCCTGAGCTGGCATTTGTCTTCTGAAACCCCAGTGACCAGATACTTGTCCCTGGCATGTGACTTTTGTCTCTCCCCTTTGAGGAATACCAGGTCACCAACTTGAAATGACTGGTACCATCCTGATGGGTCTTCCCACGAGCTTTAGATTTACTGCTATGTGGGTGGTTCATTGTTCTGGCAAGATTCTCTTGTAGTATGAATTGTCTGTCAACGATGGGTAACTGTTCTCCTGTTAACTGATCATGTTGTGTGAACACTTCTCGGGATGACTATCCACCCTTTCAGATTCTGGAATTGAGATTGCCAGTGGCTAAGGCAAGGTCAACTGAAGACAAAGGTCCACCTTTAGGATGGAGATGTAAGCATTCCATGCCAAGTTCCTCAATGGCACGTTCTGCGACCGGGTTTTTGTTGACATTCTTTGGAGAACCAATTTCCAAGTGGAGAGCATATGTCCTCAAGACTGAGTCATTGGCGAGAGAAACAAAACCTGGTGCAGGATCAACTTGTATTATGGTACTGGAGTCACCAAGATGTCTGATGCCAGCACAGAGTGAGATGATGGCACTGCGCAGGTCATCGAGTCATTCACTGTCGATAAAGCATGTAAGTGTGAATGATGACACAGTTTCGTGGAGGACAAACACAAGTTGACCAAAACGTTTCATAACGTCAGCTGCAAAGGTAGTGCCTACAGACACAGGTGGGGGCTGCTGAATTGTGTATAGAACTGGCTAGGCACGCACCTCAACTATACACAGTGATGACAAGATGAATCAACAGTCTTCAAGCATTTGTCCAAGTCCAAAGCAAAGAAGTAACGATTGAACAGTTGTCTGGTTTGAAATGCAGATGGATGATTGAATCTGATGTGTAATGCTGTTAGAAGACCATCCAAAACAGACTGGAATGGCTGACTAGCACGCACTACCAGCAATCCGAAGCAATGCAGACTTCTCGTAGATACCGCTTGACATCGGTTACATCAGTGTGCTTCTTTGAGGGGCGAGTTCCCTGATAAAGGTGGGAGTGTGTCCCTCTGAGGTCTGAACATTTGTGTTGAGTCGCTTGCCACCCCGCACGGTTTGTGAAAGGCATTTGAGCACCACCTTCTACAACATCTTTAACACTCAAACTTCAAATAGTTGATTCTGCATCCTCCTGGATGAATTTGCACACCTGTCAACTCTGATCCGAGCACGAACTTGGATGACAGCTGCAGTAGTCTGTGGGGATATTTTTTCACTCCAGATATGTGGTTCACAGAGACGTTGTCCTGACTGATTGTTGACAGAAATGTTGCAGAGAGAGCTTGCAGAAAACTCACCTCTTGTCAGTTTGTTGTAAGCCTGCACACAAGGACGGCTATCAGTCAGTACCTGAGCCTTTTGAGTTGAGGCAGTGATAAATGGAGAGGAGTGTTTTACAGATGATCCAATAGCCAGAGCCTCCAACTCACAAGGAAGCCATGGAACTTGATGAGTCTTCAGCTTGGCATTGAAGAAGCCGGCCAATAACGGCTTGGTATCACGACAAGCATACAATGTTCACTTGTTCTGGAGTAGCAAAGACGCCCATGTCCTCCAGTTCATCAAATTTGTTCTGTTCTGTCAACATCTCTCTGTTGTACTGAGGTAAGCGTCCTTTCCTCGGAGGGGGAGTGTAGGACCCATGTTCACCACAGCTTCAAGAGGCCCACTAGATCCGCTGTACTTGGATACACATGGGTTGAAAACTTCTTCAAACTCTTCATGTAATTCTCTGAAAGCACCACTGAAATCCGGTGGTAAAATGTTGTCAGGGTCAATTGTTACTGTGGCTGAGTAGGGTGTTGCAGATGACTTGCAATGTGTCCCCATGCGTGCTGAATCAACAGCAGAGATGCTCCGGATTTGACAGATATGTTCATTCCTTTTCAACAATAGGGGCTCATTAGTTGTGTTAGTAACACTGATGACATTTCCAACTGAGGACACCTCCATATAATGGCGGAGCATCAAGTGAATGATGACAAATAACGTGTAGGTTCACACCACCTAACACAGATTACAACCTAGCGACACCAAGTGACTTAGACAAAATCGTCTATGAAAATAAGGGTTGTAACTCAAAAACTAGGCAAAGCATAGCTTTCATTTTTCTCCACAGCTTTCACGATTTGAGGTTTGTACAAACCTGCAAACGAAATAGTTTAACCCCTGAAATGTAGATGAATACTGCACAGCCCCTCATTTGTATACCTAATATTACGTCACAGAGATGTGCCGCTCTGAATGGTGGAAATTTCGTTTGCGGCTGGGAATTGTGCGCTGTTGACAAAAAGGTAGATTTAAGGTAATCAAAGATCGAAATGAGCAGTTTTAATGACAGGGTTTCATTTATAACGATGTCAGCAAGTGATTTTGCATTTGTACCCTATTAGAGTATATGTGACCTTTAAACATGTCTTTACAATTTAATCTTCCCATCTTTGTTTGGAAGCCATTTATAGAAAATATTGCCTTGTTAGCTTGAGATGCCAGACAGCTTTGAGCTTTACTCCATATAAGTTTTGGTGTGCATACAAGTCCTAGATATTTATAAAAGGATACAGTTTCAATAGGATTACCATTATAGAACCACTTATCATATTCATATTAAGGGCCCACCATTTCTAAAAACAAGAACTCTTGTTTTACTGAGATTAATTGACATTCCAGTTTGTTTACCAAAACATTCAAGTGCATTAATCTTCTGTTGTACTTGATTACATGGATCAGAAAGTTGTTATGATATAGGTCTTGGGTCCCAAGTGAAGGTTCCAGTGAAGCCCCTTATCTAACTGGCGTGCTGGTCTGCTTGGGGGAATAAACTCAGCAAAGAGTCCAAACTCACAAGAAGCTAATTACAGTTTTATTTACAAGAGATAGAATAACAAGGGTGGCCACAGAGAGTCTGTACAACGCTCTGGGCTGAGGGCTAGAGCTGACCCGTGTTGGGAGTCTAAACCCTAGTCATGGACAAATGGAGTTGGAGACTATTTAACTACAATTTAAACAATACAAAGATTCGGATTTGCTGACTGATACAAGAATGAGTGTAACCTACAATAGCCAATGAAATACAGAATAAACAAATATGGGGTGTGTCCTACCATTACAACTTCAGTGACCTGACAGGGGGAGTACTTTATCTTTTAATCCTATTCTAAGTGGCATTAATCTTGTCGGCACATTTACTGGACGCTTGATTGCTTACTCTGGGCTGGATCTTTAACGACCCTTAACTGGTGTTTGCATAATGACCTTAACTGGTGTTAGCATGATGTTATTTTATTGTAGGTGATGGCATGTTTACCTCATCAAAGCAGTTTATTAACCTGTCTAGATATAACCCTTGTCTTAGTGAATGGTTTGTCTTACAGTGAAGTTCTGATTACCTCAGGCTACGATTTTGACACTAGAACATCTGTGAAATTGTGTGGTCATAACTTACACCTTTTTCAATAGAATGTCTGCGAGATAAGTTTTACTACTTTTGACAGGAGTCTTGTCTGAGCTATTACTGATACATAATGAAACTAATATTCTATATTTATATTTTCCTAATATTTGAATACTGATGTATTGCTTGTACTGGTTACAACAAAATATGGATTTTGTTATGAATTATCATTTCATGATAAAGTGCAGAAACATCATCAGCAAACATAAGTGAATACAAATTGTTAAAATCAGAGGAAACATTAACACCTATACCACCTTCCTGTTCCATTAAGTAAAACAACTTATTTATAAATATGATAAACAGCTGTGGGCTTAACACACAGCCCTGACAGGCACCAATATTACATGCAAAACATTTAGATAAGCCCTTTGAGGTTCTAACACAAGCAGATAAACTGCTCTACATTGATGATATTTTATAAAAAAAATTACCAGAAATACCAACTTCAGCTAAAGATTGCTAGAGAACATCATGTCTTACTGTGTCAAAAGCCTTTGAGAAATCAATATCAAGAGTCATCAGGAGATGACATATCCCCCCGGGCCCCACATGTTTGAAAGGACAATTAGTCTGAGAGTTACTCATTGTTTTTTATGAGAGTTACTCATTCATGAAAATTATAAATGCCACATATCTGTAACCAGCAAAGTCACAATCTCATATATCTGCCAAGATCTGTTGAAAGATATGAACTGGTTTTTGAGTTGTGCTCTGGGAACGAAGCCCATACCTCCAGTTTGAGACTAAGTTTGAAACGTTTCCATGGAAACCAAGAAAATGATAAATCACAAAACCCTTTAAAAACCAAAATGCACTTTTTTGCGGTCTGCCACACATATCCACCAAGTTTTACTTTCAGATATTAAGAAGTTTTTGAGTTCTGCCCTGGAAATGAAACACACTTCTCACTTTTCAGATTAGGTCCAAAACGTTTCCATGGAAACCGAGACAATAATAAATCACAAGATCCTGTACATGGCAAAAGCCACCACTTCAGCTTCTGACTGATATATCTACCACGTTTTGCAGAAAAATACTGAACGGTTTTTGACTTCTGCTCTGGAAACAAAACACACCTCTCACTTTTGAGACTAGGTCTGAAACATTTCCATGGAAACCAAGAAAATAATAAATCACAAAAACCTGTAAATACCAAAAGGCACCACTATAAGTTCAGACTGATATATCTACCAAGTTTTGCAGAAAAATATTGAACAGTTTTTGAGTTCTGCTCAAGAAACAAAATGATTACGGACAGACAGACGGACAGATGGACGGACGGACAGACGAGATTTTGACTATATCCCCCGGCATGTAATAAAAAAGGCAATAAAATCTACCTCTCTTTTTACAATATTTATGAGCTAAAGTCTGAAGAGAGAAAATGTTATCAATTGTGGAGTACCCTGCCCTAAAGCCTTCTTGGGACTCATTAATAATTTCATGCCTAGCCTAGCCCAAAACTGGCTGTAACTACTCTGTTGTACAAACAAACACGTTGGGCTATGTGGGAATGGTTATAAGGTTTGGGGTCAGGTATTAGTCATACTAAATAAACACAAACTTCTATACAGATTGATATGGCCTGTTTCAGATTATCATCTGAACATACACTTTATAATTTATAAGTCAACATGTATTAAGTAGGAGCAGCATCAGCAAACATGGCATCAATTTCGCAACATTGGTATCTGGTCTTCAGAGTCTGGAGTTGAATCTGCAGATCTCGATACTTATTCTTCTTGTACTTCAGTCTACCTGTGGCCTGGAGATGGATTATTGAAATTTCATTCTTGGCCCGCGTGGTTTTGATGACATTGATGAACTTGTACAGGTTAGGATGGGGTGTCTTGATGGCGTTATTGAGCTTATGGTGCCACCCTTCAAGATGGTTTGTTGTACTTGTGCGTTTGCGATTTTGAGTGAAGCTGTCTAAGTTGTCTGAGTTTTTTATACTATGAACTGGATGACACTGAGTGAACACTAAAGATAGTGAACGCTCACCCAAGGCAAGATTTTTATCCAAGGTAGTGGATGACAAAGAGTGAACACTCACTCAAGATATCGGGGAAACAGGCTATAACTCAGAGCGTTAATCCGTGTAACAACACTGCTCCTTTGGGCTTGGGACATAGTAGGAATAGGGAAAAATAGATTTTGGGCTAGGCAGGAATAGGGGAAATCGAATTTTGGGCATCGCACCAAGATCAAATATCTGATTAAAAAGCACTGTAAGAAAAGGTACGATAGAGGCACTAGATGCCTTAAGAAACTCATTAGCTATACCGTCAGGTCTGGGGGACAATAGCAGAGTTAAGTATTGACACATCAAGTAGCATTTACAACACATGGTAAAAGAAAAGCTGGAACAACAGGTTGGTCAACACAAAGTAATAATAGAAAGTGATCAAACCACTGATTACATGAGATTGATGAGGGAAGACTATCACACATTCTATGTTGTTTCAATAATTTCCAAAATTGATTTGAATCACTGCTGGAATCCATTAGTTTCTGTCTCTGCCTACACTGATAAATCTCCTTTTTGGATAAGAATGACTTTTTAAAAAGTTTTTGAAGTTGTCGAAATATATCCAAATCCTGGTTATTGTCTCTATGTGCACATAATGCAGAGTATTTATTATCTTATATTATATATATCTCTTAGTTTGTCAAGCTCTGCATCCCACCAGGGGGGCTGGGATCTGTCTCTGTGCTTATCAAAGTTGTGATACACAGTTCTAGTATGCGAGGCAGCTTCTTGTATCACACTAAGAGATTAACTGTTTCCTCAATATTTGTATAGACAAGGTCAGTTAGTGTAACAGATCTACAAATTTATTGTGAAACTGTGTTGCAAACTGGCTATTACAGTCCTTAGACAACACATATTTAACCCATGAATCCTCCTCCGTAGTGTCCTGCTGGTTAGAAGTTGTGGTAGATTCAGAGCTAGACAGAGCACATGAGATGTCAAGAGTGCAGTAAAGAGCAAAATGACAAGAAAAGTCCAGAGTTCCTATCCCAAAATTCATAACCATATGGAATAATGATGAGCTTCCAATAATATAGTCCATAACACTAGAGCCATTGTGAGTGATACAAGTAAACTCACAAAATTTATCATTATGTAGCCAACCATTAAAGGTACGGATCCCAAACGTTCGACACAGTTCAAACAGTTTAATGCTATAATTATTGTGATAATAGCAGTCTTTGATTGTTTGGGGAGTATCAATCTCATCACTGGGATAATCTGCTGAATCATAAATGCAATCTAAATTATTATCATAGATGTAGTCGTGAAAATCCTTCATCCTCCTATTCAAGTCACCAGATAATAGTATATGATCTACAGGATAATCACCATCGTATAGTTGATATGTAGTCTTCTAAAACATATACACCATCTTTATCATAATGATGATGGTTGATATGAAGATAGAAGGGACTGCTCTTCAGTTCTTTCCGTCGTACCTCAATGGAAGGCAACAGGTTATCAAAATCGATGGAGAGCAATCAGATCCCGTTGGTCTTACCTCTGGTGTTCCACAAGGTTCTGTCCTCGGCCCTGTGTTGTTTGTCATCTACACAAACAATTTAACTCATATCATGGATCACCATGGGATGGAAACACCAGTGTTTTGCTGATGATGCCCAGCTTATTGATAGTTTTTCACCCAGTCAACATAAGTCAAACTCTGGATCGCACAACAGCATGTACATTGGATATAAAGGCTTGGATGACCTGCACGAAACTCAAACTTAATGACGACAAGACCGACTGATTGGGTCTAAGCGTCAACTTCAGTTAGTGGATGAGGCTTATGTTATTATTGGACAAGCTGAAATCCATTTCTTGGCTAACGTTAAGAGTATCGGTGTCTACCTAGACTCACACCTTACCATGGAGAAGCAGGTAGACAGTCTCTACAGGTCATGCTACTTTCACTTAAAATGCATTGGCCAGATCCGGCATCTTCTTACCAATGAAGCCACAAAAACATTGGTCCAATCCCTTGCTCTTTCACAACTAGACCATGCCAACAGCCTTCTCTTTGTAATTAATAAATCATTATTACAAAGGCTCCAGAAAGTACAGAACACTGCAGCACGGATGGTGTCAAAAGTGTCCAAATTCTTACCAATTACTCCAGGTCTTCAATCACTACACTGGCTTCCTATAGAAGCCAGACTGAAATTCAAAGTTCTGTGCCTGACTTACAAGTGCTACCATGGACTGGCTCCATCATACCTATCCTGTCTACTCAGTCACCACCAGTCCCAACGTTCACTGCAGTCAGATAACCTCCATCTTCTGTCCATTCCTCAGCACAACTTCATAAGCTTTGGTGATAAGTCATTCTATGGTCATGCCCAAAGACTCTGGAACAATCTGTCTCTAAACATTAAACTCTCTCCTTCATTTGACTCTTTCAGATCCCAACTAAAGACATTCCTATTTCATGAACACCATTACTGTTGAACTATGTGCCGTTTTGAGCATACACGAGTGTATGGAATCTAGCGGGATACAAAACTACATTATTAGGTCCTCATCAAAAGTCTAGAGACCTATTGTTATTATCCGAATATTCTCATTATTATGTTTTACAGATTAAGATAGATATGCAGCAGAGAGTGTTCGAGTGATCCTGGCACAGTCAGGCTGGTAAAGCTCATCATCAGCTCAGGGCCCTCGCCCCCTCTACACACAGCCCAGACAGCGAATGGGACTTCTCCAAGGAAACACTGCCTAGTCGAACCCACCAAGAACTTTCCGGAGGATATGAAGGCTCCCCAACACTGCAGCCTTCTGCATTACCCAGATTGTCAGAAGGGCTGTGCACCCAGTGGAGAACCCGGGCACTCTCCTCATCTATGCCAAGAGATCAGGGCAGATCAGAAGAGTGCTCCGGCCCTTATTATTATGTTTCACAGAGTAAGATTGCAATGCATCAGAGAGGGTTTGGGTGATCCTGGCACAGTCAGGCTGGTCAAGCTCATCATCAGCTCAGGGCCCTCGCCCCCTCTACACACAGCCCAGACAGCGAATGGGACTTCTCCAAGGAAACACTGCCTAGTCGAACACACCAAGAACTTTCCGGAGAATATGGAGGCTCCCCAACACTGCAGCCTTCTGCATTACTCAGATTGTCAGAAGGGCTGTGCTCTAAAAGATCAGGAGGTACCAAACCAAGGGCACCGAGAACAATGGGGAGCCTGACGACAGTGTACTTGGGATTCAAGCAAGACATTTCAAAGGCGAGGTCCGCATATTTATCATGCTTTTCCTGAATCTTGCCAATCACATTGCTGTCAAAAGGGACAGAAAATTCTATGATATAAATAATTTCATAGGCTTTATCAAAAAGGACAAGATCAGATTTGTTGGCTGGAATTCGTCTCAGGCTGTATATTGGCCTTTTCCAGAGAAGTTTGAAAGCATCATTTTCCAGGACGCCCTGGACATGTACAGGGTCGTATCATGGATGGACCTCGGGGTCAAAGCCACAGGCATGGCGGAGACAATAGTAAAAGCAGAGAGCCATGCCATCATGTCTTTTAAGATATGCTGTTTGTGCCAAGGAAGGGCATCCACTGACAAGGTGTTGGACAATCTCTGTAAATTCATTGCCATGACGACATTTCATGTTCACATTTTCTGGCGATTGTGAGTGGGAAGTGTCTGGTCCTGAGCAGCAAAAAGGAAGCCCTGTTTCACATTTGAGACCAGCCGACTTCATCCAGGCAAAGGAGTCGGTTGGATTGCTGTTCTGTTCCACACACTGCATGTACACACGATGCAACGGCTTCTCAGACAGCTTCTCCACAAAGGACCGACTCCGGGCAGACTTCGTGAAGGACTTCAACTGGTTTACTCCCATTGCTGTACCGTCCAGCAGTACATCACCATCAACAAAATCAATCTCAAATTTCAGATTGTGTCCAACAACCTTGGCAAGCTTAAAATAGCTGTGGAATTCCTTGCTTTCATCATGAGTCCTGATTTGCATCACCAGAGGATCGATCATCCAATAAATAAATATGTGCAAAAGTACACAATAAAATTCTATCATGAAGAGCCTCCACATTAATCAAACCCCAACCTCCAGAATTGATTGGCATATATAAACGATTAAGAGAGGAACTAGGGTGGTGTGCTCTGTTATCAGACATGATCCTTCTGGTCAGGCGGTCAAGACTCTGGATGTCTTGTTTCGTCCAATCAACTACTCCAAAGGAATAGGAGAGGACTGGCACAGCAAAAGTATTGGTGGCTTTGATCTTGTTTCGAGCATTTAGCTCTGAGCTCCAAATTTTCTTTAAACAAGATTTAAACTCGGCCCGAAGTTTACCTTGAATCTGGGCATTCTGGAGCTTGTCTCAAACTTGCATTCCAAGATAGGTATAGGCCTGATCTTCCACAAGATGCTTAATAACTCCTATCCCCTTGTAACCTGACCGAGCCATCATTAGTTACCTTGCCATGTTTCAAATGAAGTGCATTACATTTGTTAAGTCCAAATGTCATGCCAATATCCTTAGAGAAGGACTCGACAAGGAGAACCTGTTCTTTCAAACTGGTATCTCCTTTGGAAAGGAGCTCGATGTCATCCATATAGAGCAGATGGGTAAGAGGTGTTGGGGATCTGTGCTGAGAAGGTCTGGGATGGTAACCCTCCTCCCTATTGAGCAGAAAACTCAAAGGATTTACAGACAGACAAACAAGAGTCATCAAAAGATGACATATCCCCCGGCCCCCACATATTTGAAAGGACAAATCATCCGACAGTTACTTATTGTGTTCTTAGACCACGAATTGTTTCCATGGAATTCATTAAAAGTATACATGTCATATATCTGAAATCAGGAAAAGTCACCATTTCAAGATCTGTCTCATATATCTGCTAAGATCTTTTGAAAGATATGAAATGTTTTTAAAAAAAAAAAGGGTAATAGCAAAGGCACCACTTTGGGGTCTGCCACACATATCTACCAAGTTTTACAGACAGATATTAAGAAGGTTTTGAGTTCTGCTCCGGAAACGAAACACACCTCTCACTTTTGAGAGTAAGTCAAAAAGGTTTCCATGGGAACTGAGAAAATGATAAATCACTAAACCCTGGAAATAGTAAAAGGCACCACTTTACGTTCCAATGGATATATATATATACCAAGTTTTGCTGAAAAATATTGAATGGTTTTTGAGTTCTGCTCCGGAAACGAAGACCATACCTCCAGTTTGAGACTAAGTCCAAAGCGTTACCATGGAAACCAAGAAAATGATAAATCACAAAAACCTGTAAATAGCAAAAGGCACCATTCTGGGGTCTGCCACACATATCTACCAAGTTTTGCTGAAAGATATTTAGAAGTTTTTGAGTTCTGCTCCGGAAATGAAACACACCTCTCACTTTTGATACAAAGTCTGAATCGTTTCCATGGAAACCAAGAAACTAAGAAATGACAAAATCCTGTAACTAGCAAAAGGCACCATTGCAGCTTCTGATTGGTATATGTACCAAGTTTTGCAGAAAAATAATGGACAGTTTTTGAGTTCTGCTCTGGAAAGGAAGCCCATTCCTCCATTTTGAGACTAAGTCCGAAACATTTCCATGGAAACCGAGAAAATAATAAATCACAAAAACCTGTACAAAGCAAAAGGCACGACTTCGGGGTCTGTCACATATACAGTCGAACCCCATTTACCCGGACCCCACATATCCTGAAACCCCGCCTTCCGGACGATTTTTATGTGAAACGAAACTTACGTTCATTAATTGTACTCGCTTAACCGCACCCCGCGCTTCCAGACCCAGACGGCGAAATTTTCAAACCATTCCCATACATTTCCATTGAAAAATTATCCAGTTATCCGGACAGAGAGATCTGTGCATGTGTATGTGTCACGTCAATACTGTTTACCACACGACTATGTGATTTCTTAATCTATCACAAGGCATTTGGTGTGAATTGATTAATTAGCCATCAAAACACTAGTGACGCTTGTTCAGTAGGATTTGTGTGAGAACATCTTATCAGTAATAACAACACATGTTAAGTAGGATTAGGGGAAACTACACTGTAATTGTACTGTATATAAAACTTATACATCGACCCCTGCTATCTGTCGCGATGCAAGTTAAAAATAGCCTGCCAGATGATCAAGTCATGTGATCCCGTGCGGAAGTTTACTTTCTGCAGACAGCATAAATTCAATACGATGTTGTATGTTTTTAGGGCATTTAAAATTTGCAACTGGCAAAAATAGAAACTTTTTGTCATCAATTTTTGTTTTTCATCTAACTTACCATCTGAAGCTCCACACGCTACACGATTACGTCCGAGACAACTTGACAAATGGTAACCTACGTTCCCCCTTCCATGTATTATCAGTACACTTATATGTTATGATGATTCACTGTTATTGCTACTGACTGTTGATTTATTGATTGATGTATGTGAATATTTTTTGCTTTCACGTTTTGGATGTTTGATCCAGTTAACCGAACGTCTCGCTATCCGGACGATTTTCGAGTGAAACCAAAACGTCCGGGTAAACAGGGTTCAACTGTATCTACCAAGTTTTGCAAAACAATATTGAACGGTTTTTGAGTTCTGCTCCGGAAACGAAGCCTGCCCCACCGTAAGACTAACACCAAAATGTTCCATGGAAAAACAAAAAAATATAAATGCCCAAGCTCTGTAAATAGCAAAAGGCACAACTATAGGTTGAGATAATTATATCTATCAAGTTTGGTCTCAAAATATTGAACGGTTCCTGAGTTATGCTCCGGAAACAAAATTATTACGGACGGACGGACGGATGGACGGACAGACAGACGAGGTGTCGACTATATCCCCCCGCATTATATGCCGGGAGGATAAAAAGCAAAGGACTAAAGGACAACTTCTAAATGATACTAAAAGGCATCATACATTGTTATGTTTTACAGAATGGCACTGTCAGACTGGTAAGGCTCATCATCAACTCAGCACCCCTGCCCCCTCTACACACAGCCCAGACAGCGAATGGGACTTCTCCCAGGTAACACTGCCTAGTCAAACCCACCAAGAACTTTTCGGAGAATATGTAGACTCCCCTGCAGCCTTCTGCATTACCCTGAGTACCAAACCAAGGGCATCATGAACAACGGGGCAGACGGCAGCGTACTTGGGATGCATGCGAGACATTTCAAAGGCAAGGTTCACATACTTGGCATGCTTTTCCTGAATTTTGCAAATCACGGTGCTGTCAAAAGGGTTAAAAAATCCAATGATACAAGTAAACTCATTCGTTTTATCAAAAAAGACAAGATAGGTTTCTTGATTTGAATTCTTTTGAGTTTTTTTAGTTTTCAAATCTTCATGCGTTAAGATTTGCTATTTAATTATTCCTTGATGGTCAGTTTATCCAGATAGTGAGTTTAAGTGATGTTTGGTTTCATAGAAGGTAAGATATTGATGGTATATGGTGTGAGACTCATTTTCCATTTGCACAATATTCTGTTTCATGTGCTGTTTCTTTCAGTTTAACATACCTCGCCACCTAAAACTCTGGCAAGCAGGAAGATGACAAATGATCCAAAGATCCATATTGTCAGAATCCACGAAACGACCTGAAACAAAGAATACACTGATAAATACGAGGCCTGTCACTGACCTTTGCCTTGATATTTAGTTAACTCATTAAGACCAAGAGCCACTTCACTGCTCAACACCTGGAACACTGTGTTGATTGCCTGGCTAGCTGTGGTGAGACTAATTAGGGCTATTCACGCCTGATATCCCTGGCAGCTTTCGGAGATTACAGGTCTCGTCATGCGAGTAAGTCCTGATTGTTTTGATTGCGTTGTAAAGATATATATGTTGAAAGACAACAGGTGTGAATACATGTCATATATGTAATGTTTTACATAATTTTATTGTACTTTCTCTTGTAGACTTTTGGTGGCGTGTACATATGTGTTTTCTTAACACGTATGTATTCTTTGTATGTAAGACATACTTAAACAAATTGTCCCTCTCATATCATTGTGCGAGGTTAAACTGTTCAAAGCATCTATGTCAATGGCAGTAAAGAAGAATTTACACAAATGCTTAATAATCTTCTATGAAAGAAGGGTTTTCGCTGATTCACTGCTAGTGTATATGGAACAGTTTTAAGGAAAGTACTAATACGCTAGTCCGTGACTTACATGGAGCAGATTCACAGTTTGTCACTTTGGTTCACCTAGATTTAACGCAGAAAATGTATGTTATCATACGAACATACACATATACATATTTTATAATACTCTTCCTTGCACAAATTAAGACAAAGGGTCATGGGAATGGGGTGTCATCAAAGTTACCGTATAGGATGTTTTGTATCTCAACTGTTCAATATAGTAGCTGATTTGATATCAATGACCAATCATATCATGAGATACCTGTCACATAGGAAATGAGAGGTGATGGGGTGTGGGCTAAATTTCTGAAGAGCATGTTTGGTCACTAGACAGTTTGGATACAGATTGATTATTGGCTAGATCGTTAACCAGTCGATATGCTGGATTTCGGCTTTATCAACTACCATTCGGCTATCATGAAAAAGTTTGTGTATCGTGAACATACATAATTGTAAGGATGCATGAAATGTACACACAGGACTAACAAGCACGTTGGCGAGTCTATTTTTCCTTAAAGCTCTCAAAGCGCTACAATCCAGTTATTTTTACCCCAGATAACCCAATTCAACCATTGAGTAGATATAGCATTTATTTCCATATACATTTTGCACAGACTACTTATATATCAAACTCAATGGCTTGCTGATCATTTCAATATAATCTGCAATGAATATCATAATTCAAGTACATGTATTATAGAATTCAAAAAGTGACACAATACTGATTTATCATAATGTTGCAGTTGAATCCCCCCAAATATTTGTGAAGATGGGCATGCCAGTATTTGTTTTGAATGCAAACAAGGTTCAAAAGATTAATAATGGGGGTGACTCCATAAAACAGTTTGTCCAATGATATAACAGTGCATTAGTTTGTTTTACACTTGTCACAGGACAAAACTTTACCTGGATGTGCATTCTGCCAGAGGCTGCTATTTCGAGGTTGAAAGAGGTGTTCAAATGTCTCATTAATGTTGTCTGATTAAATGATTATATGCATGTGTATCAATTCCGTAACTGATATATTATCCTCCTTTTAATGACGATGGATCTGATACAAATGATATTTACACTGGATAAGATAATTAAAAAGATCAAATAAACATTTCTTACACAATGTTTATGTAAACTGCACTGAAAAATCACATTTCAAATCAACATGAAACTTTCAACAGCTGGAACACAATGCTTCAGTTACCTTTGTATAGTTTATGTGTAATATATATTCCATTATCTATTATTATCAACTTCAGAATTATGAAAAATCAATAGTCGCAATTGTGTTAGGTCTAAATCAGTAACTTAGTTTATTTCAAATCTATACGAACATCAGTGTATAGTATAGATATTTATGTTTACGATTCATTATATACACTATTACAACGAATGAATGAATGATTTCATTTTGAAGAAGGTTTTGTAACCTTGTCACCGTTAATTCGATCAATGTGCAAAAATAGTATTTTAGTATCCACTCCCAATGACGAGGAACAAACACTTACCTCCTGTAACAACATCTCATAACCCCCTTTCTAGCAGACATGTGTTCATTAACCTGTACAAGCCCATGACATTGCTAGCAAATGTTATCAAAACACTTTAATGCTTTTTCTCATTTGCACAGAAAGCAACCTCTCTCATAAGAAAAGCTAACCTTTGATCATTACTGCTAAATTGATTGAAATAATAGGTACAGTACGAATTTAAAATGTGAAACGCACATGTGAGTCTCTTGCTGAATGAAAGGTGCTTTCTGCTGACAACCATGTGTGGCTCAAAAAAACCTGTAAATAGCAAAAGGCACCACACTGGAGTCTGCCACACATATCTACCCAGTTCTGCAGAAAAATATTGAACGGTTTTGGAGTTCTGCTCCGGAAACGAAGTCAGCTCCACCATTCGACTCACACCAAAATGTTCAATGGAAAACAAAAAAAATAAAAATGCCCAAACTCTGTAAATAGCAAAAGGCACAACTATAGGTTGAGATTATTATATCTATAAAGTTTGGTCTAAAAATATTGAACGGTTTCTGAGTTATGCTCCGGAAACAAAATGCTGATGGACGGACAGACGGCCGAGGCGTCGACAATATCCCCCCTGCATTACATGCCGAGGGGCTAAAAAAAAATATAAATGCCAAAACTCTGTAAATAGCAAAAGGCATAACCATAGGTTGAGATTAGTATATCTATCAAGTTTGGTCTAAAAATATCGAACGGTTTCTGAGTTATGATTCAGAAACAAAATGATTACAAACGGACAGACGGACGGACAGACAGATTAGGTGTTGACTCCATCCCCCTGCATTACATCGCGAGGGGATAAAAACATGTAAATGCACCACTTAAGGTTCTGACTCATGTATGTAAGAAGTATAGCAGAAAAGTATTGAACGGTTTTTGAGTTCTGCTCTGGAAACTAAGCCCATCCCTCCATTTTGAGAGTAAGTCCGAAACATTTCCATGGAAACTGAGAAAATAATAAATCATAAAAACCTGTAAGTACCAAAAGGCACCACTTTAGTTTCTGACCCATGTACGTAACAAGTTTTGCAGAAAAATATTGAATGGTTTCTGAGTTCTGCTTCGGAAACAAAGCCCACCCCACCAAAATGTTCCATAGAAAAACAAAAAAAATAAAAATGCCAAAACTCTGTAAATACCAATAGGCACAACTATAGGTTGAGATTATTATATATACCAAGTTTGGTCTAAAAATACTGAACGGTTTCTGAGTTATGATCTGGAAACACAATGATAATGGACGGACGGACGGACGGACGGACGGACGGACAGACGGACAGACAGAGGAGGCGTCGACTATATCCCCCTACATTAAATGTTGGTGGGGAAAAAAGTGACCAGGTTAGCCAATAATAAGCAGTCAATCAACGTATTGGCAATTAATCCTTTGAGGAAGAATGTTGTTTTTACACGGGTACTTTATGACAGGGTGTAATCAGTATAGATAGTAAATCTACGCACATAAACAAATCTACTGTGCAAGATAAAAGGAATTAAGTACTAATTAAAATCAAATTGAATTAATTAAAAGTAATTCTTCAATCGGTGTGTTATCGGTTAATCCTTTGGTCAGTATTTGTTTTTGTATCTTAGTTGATACGAGGGTTGGCTGAAAAGTTCTAAGCCTCACTGTGAAAAAAAGTTACAAAGTCCACGTTTGTAATTTATTTTTCTACATAGTCCCCTTCCAAGTTCACACAGTTTTGCCAGCTATGCTGCGAGGAGCGAAACCCGGTCAGGAAGAAATCTTCTTCAGCTACCCTAAAAAAATCAGTCACAGCGGAAATGACGTCATCATTACTTGCAAAATGGCGACCGGCGAGTTCCTTTTTCATTTTGGGGAACAGGTGGAAGTCAGAAGGAGCCAAATCAGGTGAAGAAGGAGGATGGTCAATGAGTTCAAAGCCACAATCGCGGATTGTTGACATGGCCACCACCGATTTGTGAACAGGTGCATTGTCTTGGTGGAAGAGGACACCTTTAGCGATCCTCGTCGTTTGGCTTTGATTGCTTCTCGCAACTGGTTCAGTAGATCAGCATAGTATCTGCCGTTGATAGTTTGACCTTTTTCAAGATAATCAATGAGCAGAATGCCCCTGGAATCCCAAAAGACTGCTGCCATCACCTTTCCAGCTGAAGGAACAGACTTGGCTTTCTTTGGAGCTGGTGAATCAGGATGCTTCCACTGTTTTGACTGTAGTTTTGTTTCTGGTTGAAAGTGATGTATCCAGGTCTCACCCATGGTTACAAATCGTGCCACAAAACCATCGGGATCTGCTTCAAAACGACGCAAATTGTCAAGGGACGTCTGGAACCTGACACGTTTCTGTTCTACTGTCAAGAGCTTTGGCACCCATCCTGCAGAAACTTTAGTCATTCCTAATTCGTTGGTGATAATATGCTCAACCCTCTCATGAGAGATGCCCACTACACTAGCAATATGTTGAGTAGTCAATCGTCAATCATCCATCAACATATCGAGCACTCGCGTGATGTTTTCTGGAGTGGTTGCTGTTGAAGGCCTTCCTGAGCGTGGGTCATCATCAAGGCTTTTTCTGCCACGCTTAAATTCTGCAGCCCACTTCTTTACTGTGGAAAATGAAGGAGCATCATCCCCTAGAGTGGAGACCATGTCAGCATGTATCTGTGTTGGGGACATCCCTTTCTTTTGCAAGTACTTGATGACTGCCCTGTATTCAGTTTTGTCCATTTCTGATGATTTCAGAGGGTAGGTTTACCAAAAGAGCTGTGGTTGAGATAAAACTATTAGTATGTTTGTAGTTCTTGTGTCTATGATTCACTAAATGATTGTCCTCACTGGTGGCAAACACCTGTCTGTACCTGGTGGGGAAAAACCACTCAGGCTGAGAACTTTTCAGCCAACCCTCGTAATTCCTGCACTTCTATGTATTTGATTTAACATTTGAGAAGAGTGTTCAAATCTGCAGTTGCCTGCAGTTTAATGCTATTTCTAAAAGGCTTGAAGCGACATCTGCATGTGCATCCTTTGATGTATTGCTATAAAATATGTCTCTGATGTGACACCTGCAATGAAGAACTTTCATTTGTTTAGAAAATGTTAAAACCTGCATTGAGAATGCAATGCCGATCATAATCCAATGCTTGTTTGGTTGACATGCTTACAGTACAACTTTACAGATACCGATTTCTTGTTGATGCATAGAGGGGACTTTCCACGTTTATTCCAATGCCATCAATATTATAGTCACTACAACCAGGTGAAAGGAAATATATATCTATAGTATCAAGCAGCAAATTAACAGGTAATTTAGCAGATGTGGCCAACAGAAGAGTAAAACAAGAGTCATCAGGAGATGACATATCCCCCAGCACCCACATGATTGAGAGGACAAATCATCTCACAGTTACTCACTGTCTTTTTCACACTAATTTGAATTGTTTCCATGGAATTCACGAAAATTATAAATACCATATATCTGTAATCAGCAAAGTCACAATTTAAAGATCTGTCTCATATGCCTGCCAAGGTCTGTTGAAAGATATGAAATGATTTTCGAGTTGTGCTCTGGGAACGAAGCCCATCCCTCCATTTTGAGACTAAGTTTGAAACGTTTCCATGGAAACCAAAAAAATAATACATCCAAAACACCTTTAAAAACCAAAAGGCACCAGTTTGGGGTCTGCCACACATATCTGCCAAGTTTTACTTTCAGATATTTAGAAGGTTTTGAGTTCTGCTCTGGAAATGAAACACACCTCTCACTTTTCAGGCAAAGTCCAAAACGTTTCCATGGTAACCAAGAAAGTAATAAATCACAAAAATCTGTAAATAGCAAAAGGCACAACCATAGGCTGAGATTACTATATCTATCAAGTTTGGTCTAAAAATAGTGAATGGTTTCTGAATTATGCTCCAGAAACAAAATGATTATGGACGGACAGACGGATGGACAAATGAAAACTGAAGAGCTAATTGACAGACTCTATCTATTAATCAACTCCACTATGACAAACCTGAAACCCACTCCATTGTCCAAGTGATGGTATCTGTCAACATTCAATAAGCCAATTTATCCTGAACAATGTACATCAAACTGCAGAGTGGTATGTTTGTTTATGTATCCCCATACTGTTTACTGCAGTTTACGTTTTATAATGTTCTCTGATCCATTTCATCACACAGCATTTTGAGCACCTTTAGAATATAGCACCACAACTTCACATGAGGACGATCTCAGCTGTGGGTAACTTGTCATTAAGACAGACAACCAGTTTGTGAGAACCCGTCGGACACGAACCCACGACCTTCGGATTGTTAGCCCGCCAGCTAACCGACTGAGCTACATCGACACTGCTGCACAATGTACAAATTTAGCTAGTCATTCCTGTGACATCACGACAATCACCCGAAACCTACAAAGTAATTCAGGTAGCCATGGTGTCTCGTGACTTAATACCACAGACGATGCCGAAGTCATTCGGAAATGTTGGGTAACCATGGGAGCTCATGACGTCATTTGGTTTTCGCGGTTGCAAGTTTGCGGGCCCATGAAATATAAGCGTCATTTCGCTCCTGACATTCAAAGGGCAAACAATGTCAATTGACGATGGCAGGATCTTTGGAGGATTCGTTTGAGGATTTGGGGATGGAAAAGAAAGTGATGTGCACAGGAGCAAGGAAAGAGAATGTGGCTCATGGGAGTAAGGATAGGAGGGCCAGGAATAAGGATGTGGTAGACGCTGGGAAGGCGGAAGGCAGTTTACCTTCATTTCCAAAGTGTACGGATGCTCCTTGGGTAAGTTCATATGGGAGAGATTTGGGGACGACTTCCAGGGTCATAACTAACGATTGGTTGATCTTTCATGTATTTGTGACGATTCTTGCTACTTTGGCTTGGTGGATGAATCATGGGTTACTCTGTAACCATGCAACCTGTGATGAATGCAAGATGTCGATGTATCTTGCAGAGGAAACTGGGATTCATCGGAGTAGTGACGGCATTCGTTGGGCTTGTTGTAGAACAATTGATGGAGTTAGACATCAGTGTTACAAATCAATTTGAACTAAAAGCTGGTTCTCTGATGCTTGCATCAATATGGCTGAATGTTTGAATTGATTTTTCATTGGTGTCGGAATCGCTGTCAGCTTGATTGTCAGACTGGGTACAGTTTTTCATCAGCAATGAGTACTGACTGGTACAACTTTTGTCGTGAGGTGTGTGATAAATTGGTGTATGGTAAAATGGAAAAGATAGGTGGGCAAGGAATCATTGTTGATGAATCAAAGTTTGGCAAATGCAAGAATCATAAAGGTCATTATGCTGAGGGCCAGTGGGTGTTCGGAGGTGTTGAGAGATTGGCCCGACATAAGATATTTATGGTACCAGTGGAATGCCGTGATGCTGACACTTTGATTCCATTAATCAGGCAATGGATTTTACCTGGTTCAACTATCATTTCTGACCGTCGGAAATCATACAGTTCTCTCAATTCTGATCCGGATTACACACATCTCACTGTCAACCATTCCAAGAATTTCATTACAGGTGCGCATACAAATACAATAGAAGGAGCATGGATTCATGCGAAGCGGTCCATAAATAAGTATGGCACTGTAAAGTCTCTCTTTGAATCTTATCTCATTGAACATATGTGGAGAGTAAAGGTATCTTGGGATAAAGGTGACTTGTGTGATACTGTACTTAGTGAGGTTACCATACTGTATCCTATTAACAACATGCCTGGATCCATTCCACTTCAGCCTGCTTCCGCTACGATTCTTGCTGCTGCCTCTCCTGACGACTGACTGAGTACTGATCATGCCTTGAACGACGATGCCTCGATCCAAGTTTGGTTTTCACCAAACGCCATTACATTCACTTTTGTTGAGTGTATTGTTAATTTCATTAACAACAGTAAATATATGTTGCTTGTGTGAACGTTTGCCGATGAATTACCTTAAAATAAAACAATCCCCAACCCAACCATGTCATCTCCTAACCCAAACCCTAAGCTAGGAATAACAACCCTAACCCTAACCCTTGAAACTATCTGAAATGACATAAAAGCGGCGCAAAAAATGGCTGACATATAATGCATTCTTACCGCTTCGAAAAAAAATAACGTAAATAAATACAATCCATTATTGTTTCTTAATGCAAATAATGAATGAAAAAATTCTATAAGTATGTAAGTTCCCATTCATAATTCATTCAGTGCTAAAAATATGACATATTTTACGGTAAACACTACCGTAAACTCTCAACATCGTTGGTGTTGTTTAACGACATAGCCAGTAGACACAAAACATCAGTGAGCCTGCAGCTCAGCTGATGACTGGATCAATTACTTTTTTATTAAGAAAAGCAAGACTTATTGACTTCAATTTCTTTTAGTGAATAACAAAAACATTTCGGAGCATACGCTTGCTCCTACATTGGGTGAAAATCTGGCCACAATAAAGAGGTTGACCTCTATAAATCTTGCTTTTCGTATGTATTCTGTTTATTACCAGAGTTGTTAGATTGAGGTAAACAATAACATATCTACTTTCAAACATGGGCTGACTACCCAAAGTCACCACATGTAGAATGCAATGTCACAGAAGAACTGTGACATGGCATTGTTCCTGATATCACGTCACCATGACAAAGTGATATTTTGGCCCATCAAGGTAACACAGGCACTTCTTCCACCTAAGTTTTCCAAGACCTTTATCCATCAACCTCTCAAAAGTAACTGGTGCATTGGTTAAGCCAAACTGCATTATATTGAAATTGTATAACCCCATGCGGAGATGACGCAGTGTCGTGCTTATCCCTCAGAGCCATCTTCACTTGCCAATATCCACTAGCTAAGTCTAGTGTTCTAAACCACTTGGAACCTCTTGGAGTCTCAAGAGGCTCATCAATATGAGGTAAAGGATATGTGTCCTTTGTACTGACAGAGCTAAACTTTCTAAAGTCTACACAGGACCTACACCTACCATCCTTCTTAATTACTAAGCAAACTGGAGCTGGCCACAGACTATCATTTGACTCTATGACTCCATATTACAAGTTGTTCACCTGTTTCCAACTGCTAATGGGAATTGCTCCAGGAGTGTATATCCCATGGGTTTCAACACTGGTTTGCCCTAACTTCCCATCCTCACCAACAAAAATATCCTCAAACCAACTGAGTCAAAGCTTACTGAAAAATATTGAACGTTTTTCTAGTTCTGCTCTGGAAACGAAACACACCTCACTTTTGAGACTATGTCGAAAACGTTTCCATGCAAACCGAGAAAATAATAAATGCGCAGCAGGGGATAATAATATTTTTACACCAATAAATACATTTAAGAAACCTGACTAATACTATTCACTTTCAATCCATGGATAAAATCATGCAAAGCAAACTCTGGCTTTTTATGGTATGGAAAGTTGAAAACTTTCACAAACAAGCAGATAAAAGGAATCAGTGGAAGCGGCATACACAACAGCAGATGCCAGATGTAAATAATAGGGAGCTGCACGTCTCAAATAATTTTGGTCAGTGTTGTTGTCATTGCTCACATGCTATTCTTCATCAGAGGACGAGTCACTGCAAAAAATATGGCGACGCTTGGAGGAGGATGACATTGGTTAGTCTTGGCTCGGAATTCCCACTTGTCGAGATTCAATATTTATATTGAACACACCACCGTAAATTGGGCCCGAAAACACAATGCCTAGAACTTTGAATGAAGTGGATTTCAAGCCCATTGTCTTCTGACTCTGAGTTGTGTTCTCAACCCTTACATGAGTAACCATGGAAGGCATGGCAGTTTTCAGTAGGACACAGGTTTTGTGCGGAAGGGCAAGTGGACACGGCAGACACTGGCAGTTATCGAGATATGAGAGAGCCACTCATTTTTTGATGTTGTGTATTAGAAACTTTGGCATATGAATTCACAGAGTCAACATTTTTATGGCCTGACAGCTACATTATGTGTGTGGGTGCAAAGTTATGTTAATTTAGATATAAAAACCTCCCTAGACAGAACAAATTCTGAGTCAAGTTGTATTGATGACGATGGCTCATGATTGCTTTTTTGGCATCCATGAAAAATTTGCACAGCAATTGATTTACTTCGTGTGTGTGGGGACTTTTTCAAGAGATCTGTGTTCTTGTGACAGATCCAAATCAATTCCGATCGGCAAATTTGGGTACTTGCTTTTCTCCTTGTGCTGTCGTGACAACATACACGTTGAAGGTATTCAATGGCCTGACATTATTCACAGCCGTTCCAACCAGCTGTCCGTCAATGTTGACCAAGTCATTAACTTGTACGAGCGACGCCATATTTGTTTACACTCCTGATAGACCCAGCAGACGTATTTGTTTACTTATTTAGATTGTTTATTTTTGTTTTTGTGTACAGAAATTTTACTTTGTAAAGAACTGAACACTTGTGCTCGTGACCAAGTGAAAAAATCAAATTTATTTAACTTCATAGAAGTGTTATCATTTTGCATGCTGCCAAAATGTGTAGAAACTCATGAGTGAAAATCATGAATGTCAAAGTTCACGTAGTAGCCAGTCGAATCACTCGAAGGTGGTATGACACACACTTGTCATAAGACTTTGTTATGGTGTAACCATGTATTATTTTTCTTACCTTGAATTGTCCATACAGCGATATTACTGAGTAGAGAAGTACAACCATCAGTGGGCCCCAGAAATCAGGACTCTCTCTCACAATATGCCTATTGAACCCGAATTGTGGAATAGGAAAGAGAACACATCGCAGTTTGTAGTAGATGTCTTTCAAGTCTATATCCAATTCTTCTCTGAAACCAAATAAAATCAAAACAAAGTAATTTTCTGAATAAAATTGATATTTTATACTTATCCTGACTCATGCTTATTGCTTATCTCTTCTTCCCTGGCCAAGGTAGTGGAATACCTGAAATCCCTTGAAGTTTCCTTCTAAAACAAACAGACATAAAACACACTCACCCATGGGTAGCCTTCTCTTTTCCCGTGCAGCTGACCAACCATGTTTGTTTCTCTCTCCTTGTAAATCGCCAGACACGAGAATTATTCGAATACAGCATGCCTGTGCGTGACTTCTGGGTGGACTTTCGCCATGATTCAGGATAAGCATAAAATATCAATTTTACAAATTACATATTTTTCCTTAACCTCACTCATGCTTACTGCTTACAGAATCCGATGGAAACAGGCCATGCTGGATTCTGCTGGCTGTCAAAATTACATGCAATAATTTTCCACCAATGGGAACTTGTAACGACGATAATTCGGTCCAGGTCTTCTATTATTCATTGTAGATTCTGGGGGATGACATCCAGTCGAACTTGTCTTTTACAGAAGGCTTCGTTGACTTGAACATAATGATATCCAAAATGACTAGCATTCTGCTAGTGTTTGATGCAACTGAATGTCAAGATATTCCCATCAAGACTAGTTGCGACCCTTCTTCATGGCTTCCACAAGTCACTTAACCAAACGACTCAGTGAGCTCAGCACCTCTGGGGAGCCGTTAGTTGCTGCGCAACTATAAGAGGCCCAAATTGGTGAATGTCAGTGATGTCCTCCGTGACTATGTCTCATAGGAAATGACTGACAAACACTGTGTTTGATTCCCAAAAGCAGCCCTCCATTATAGCTGATAGCAAGCAAATCCCAAGTAGCGCTAGTGTAGAGGCCAAGGCTCTGACTTCATGGGGGTTGGAGGCTCGCGGAGGTTCAAATCCTGCTGCTTTGTAGGCTCTCAGTATAACAGCTCTGATCCACACTGAGATAGTGTGGTGGAATACTTCCGTGGGTGTCTCAGTAGATATAGGGATGAACAGGCACTTGAAACAATGTCTTCTAGACTTGGTAAGTGCAATGTATATCTTCAATGATCTGACTGGACATAATGATAATTCTTGCATATCATGAGGTCCATGGATTGAAGACAAGGCCAGTATGCAGAACTGTCTGTCCGGTTGACCTGGCTGCTGTCTGATCTTCTCAATGACTCTTGGTAGCAGCACTGGAGGAGGAAACGAGAATGTGTTTAGTCCTTCCCACTACATGCTGAGAGCATCTGATGCCCAAGTTAACAGATCTGGTACTTGTGACACAAAGCTTGCTGTCTGTTAGTTGAACCTTGTTGCAAATAAGACTATTTGCAATGATCTGAACCTCCAGCTGATTAGTTGAAATGTCTCTTGAAATGTACATATTGATTTTGCGATGACTTTGTTGCAGACGACTTCGTCTTTGACGACGATGGTGATCTAGACATCTTAGGCTGCTACGGCCGCAATCCCGATGAAGTACTCTTCTGTGGTCTAGGGGACGACTTGCTGGACCAAAGGCATAACCCCAGTGACACGCCTGACTGGTAACTTGAATGAAATTCAGCAGTTAATGAAAAAGTGGTTACCGGAAGCTAAATCACCTGATTAGACATGACTAATATAAAATCAACATTGCCTGTCCCTTGCACGCCTGTGAAAAGAACGAATTTATACAATTAATTTTGAAACAGATAAATTTCTGCAAAATTCACAGCAAATAGTGAAAGATCAAAAGGGCTTACATGCCGGAGAAACTAAGAGCGGGTCAACCGCTGACAGCCGTAATTTACACACTAAACATGATTTCATCAACCGAGACTAAGTCTCAGGTGAGGAAATATGTGCTATGTCAACACACAATAATCACAAATAACCAAACTGTGATACATATACATAAACCACATACTGCATACGACATAAATATAGTTAAAGTATAGGCATAGTTGAAAAACGTATTTCTGTAGTGGAGACCCCAAGTAACTCCAGCCGACCTCGTCGTGTGATAAGGAAAGTAACAAGCATGGTCAGTCAGCTGACCGTTAGTGCGGGAAAAGACGAGGCTACATATGGGCGAGTGTGTTTTACGTCCGCTTCTTTTAGATAGGAACTTCAAGGGATTTCAGGTATTTCACTACCATTGCCAGGGAAGAGGAGATAAGCAATAAGCATGAGTCAAGATAAGGACAAATTAAATGTGTTAAAGTTAAAATAGTCAAAATAGTGTTTTGTACTTATCCTGACACAAACTATTTGCTTCCCTCTCCCTTAACCAGAAATATCAGTGTCATTTTCTCCAGACACAGTGAAAACATTTTACCAGAATGCCTCCCTTCTCAAGTGACCACTCAGGGATTGGCTCTCACTCCACTTTCAAGTTCCAAATGTTTAAGTTAAAAATTAGCCTATATATATACACAGAGAAAAAAGTTAAGCACTCCTCCCCCCCTCCGTTTTTTGGTCACGGAGTTGAACACACACAAATTTACAGACCGTGGTGAAATAAACATGAGTAATTAAGATAGGTTATCAAAGAACACATTCTTGGGAACACAAGAACACCACAAGTGTCTGATTTACAGTTCCATTTATTGTGTTACAAGCTGACCATTAAAGGGGGTAATTTTGCATACATATGAAATACTGTGACACTATTGAGATGGTAAAGCTATGGGTGAACATGTGCTGATGGCATTTGTCCATGAGCTCACAAAATGTGTCCAAAACAATTTACAGTCAGTAATGGGTACTTCCTCCAATTGCCTGGATCACAGCGCCAACCCCTCGTCGCATACCCCTAACAAGATGCTGAAATTGAATCATGGGTATTCTCTGCCATTCCTCATGCAGTGCTGCCTCCAATTCATTCAATTCTATGGCGGAGGTTCTCTTGCTTGCACACGACGACCAATGATATCCCACATGTGCTCTGTAGGGTTGAGATCAGGACTCATGGCGGGCCAGTCACACCTATCCACAGCATTCTGTTGGATAAAAAGGTTCACTGCGATGGAACGATGGGGTCTGGCGTTGTCATCCATAAATACAGGCCAGGAAGCAAGAGTATGATTGTCAAAATGAGGAACGACATGTGGCTGCAGCACTTCCTGGATGTATCACGCACCTGTCAAATTGCCCCGTATAGTCAGCAGGTCCAACTTGAAATCATGTGAAAAGCATCCCCAAACCATCACAGAGCCTCCCCCAAAAGGAACATTTGGTAGGATGTTCCTAGGAGCATAGGCTGTATTTCCACGCCTCCAGACCTGCATTCGACCGTCTTTGGAATGCAGCATGAAACGACTTTCATCAGACCAATGGATCCTTCTCTAAGACCTCAAGTTCCAGTTCTCCCTCGCTCGACACCACATCAGTCGCCGTCGTTTGTGGTCATTGGTCAACAGAGGACGTCTAATTACCCTCCTCAAAGCCAATCCAGCAGCCCTCAAACGGTTCTTAACAGTCTTAGAGCTCAATTGGCGATTTGGAAGCCAAAGACGTTTCAGGACTGTACTGGTCGCAAAGGGCAAACGTCTCGCCAGCCGTATCAGTGCTCTGTTTTCACGATGTGACATCACAGGGGGACCTCCAGAACGTTGACGATCCTTAACTTGATTAGTCTGGGCATGCTTTCTAATGAGTCTGCTGATCACAGTGTAATGGTACCCTGTTTGTCTTCCAATCGCCTTAAAGGACATTCCTGCAGCATGAAGACCAATAATCTGCCATCTTTGGCCTTCAGACAACCTCCTACGTGCCATTGTTTATGGTAATGACAAACCATCTGGAAAAAGCCCACTAAATAGTGAATTTCGCCTGCACGAACATACTGCATTTCGGAAAAAGCATGGGTAATTTGTTGCACATGCATTGTTTATTGTGTTCTTGCGCTCTGGTTTCACTAAAACACTGACCATATATTGCAAACCTAAAGTTGATTGGTGTCAACAAATGTCATATTTATTTGGGCTATTCAATGCATGGTCATAACTATTTAATTAGGGGGGTGCTTAACTTTTTTCTCTGTGTATATTTTGGTCTGTGTGAGTGCATGTGTGGGTATGCGTGTGTGTCTATAGTGTATGAGTCAGGATACATACTCAAGAAGACAAAGACACCAGTATTCCCCACAATGATACAGTGCTCTTAATGAATATGTCAACTAGTTAAGGCTACATCAAATGTTACATTGTTCTTCGCATTGATCTAACAAAACCATACACATTAACTATTCATATACGAGTATGCTTGTATCAATAACAGGCTGCTTGAGTGCTTCCATGTTTTCATGTCCCAAGTCAGTAATGTTGATACTGGAAATAGAGTGGGTCTGTTTTTGAAAATCCACCAAGTGGAACAGAAGTCTTAATAAATGCTTTTTAAGCTATGTTCTAGAAAGGAGTGCTACAACCAATGTCACGGAAACACAAAAAATATTTTTTGCAGAAATCTATAACTACCAAAAGGCACCAGACCTATCTGCAAAAATATGGTAAAGAAACATTGACCAACTTTTATGTTCTGCTCCAGAAAAAGATAAATTTGAAGGGTTGCACACTGGACAGAGTCCAAAATAGTACCTCACGTGAAATGCATAAAAACAAGCACTGTCACTAGGTTGACATAATAGCCTGCCGCATATTATCCAATCAAACTTAAAAAGAAATGAAAGTGAAGGTCGTAGTTTAAGATGAAGTAAACTGTCAACAAAACCATTACTCTCAAAATCTCTTGATATCTTGCACTGTAGTTGTTCAAACACAAAAATATTTTGAAGAGTCACTTAGACCTTGACCAGTATATGAAAATCGTAAAAAACAAAGATAACCTAAAATTGTAATAGGAAACTGATATAAGATGTTTCAATAATGTAATTAATGAATTGATGTGTGATCATGATAGACTACCAGAAAAGACCATCACTGTTCATTGGCTGAAAGCATTCCCTTGACCAATCACGTTTGGTTTGGATAAATGGGTAGGCTGACCTATGGGAGTTATGGTTTGACTGACCTTGAACTATACAGACACTGTCTAGCTTCAACAATTGTAAATTATTTTTGAAATATTTCCCCTAGTCAATGATCTATACCCTTGGAAAATGTATTGGCCCGCAGGGCTTGTTATGAAATAAAGCTGAAAGCCCACTATGTAAGTAGCTAGCAGCAGGCCACCACGCAGATACTACTTCATACACTGCCTTGACATGAATGTCATGGTGTATGACATATGGACAAAATAGTAATAATTTGTAATGATAACATAAATTTGTCAGTGAAGTCTTTGTCATTCCCTCGATAAAGCCTAGTGTTGAATATGAAGAAAATTCAGTGAATGGTTCTTGAGATACCTCTGACAACCTTGACATGAAGGTCAAGGGCACCAAACCTGACTGAAACCTTTCCTTTACTGTGATAAACCTTGATACCAAATATGAAAAGAATCTAGTTAATGATTCCTAAGATATTCCAATCCATACGTACATACAGACGGACTGACTGAGCCTAATACTATATCCCCTACTAATTGTGCAGCAGGAGATAATAATATTTTTACACCAATAAATACATGATTACACGATGCCATTTAGAAAGTGGTCAAATGCAACATATGTCATATTTGGGATTTCACTTTCTTAGTAAAGTACAAATTCTAGTACTTTTTTTCGGTTGAGTCCCATCCGGGATTCGAACCCGCACCCTCAGAGTCAGGCACCTAATCGCCAGCACACAAAGTCAGCCGCCTAGCCCGCTCAGCCACCGCGACTTCCACGGTGGAAGTCGCGGTGGCTGAGCGGGCTAGGCGGCTGACTTTGTGTGCTGGCGATTAGGTGCCTGACTCTGAGGGTGCGGCCACCGCGACTTCCACGGTGGAAGTCGCGGTGGCTGAGCGGGCTAGGCGGCTGACTTTGTGTGCTGGCGATTAGGTGCCTGACTCTGAGGGTGCGGGTTCGAATCCCGGATGGGACTCAACCGAAAAAAAGTACTAGAATTTGTACTTTACTAAGAAAGTGAAATCCCAAATATGACATATGTTGCAATAAATACATTTAAGAAATCTGACTAATACTATTCACTTAAATCCATGGATAAAATCATGGGAGGCAACCTAATTTGGATTCGCCTCGCAATTCCAATATGGAAATTTTGACAAAATGTTCCAGTGTAGTGCCCATGAATACAAAGAAAGGAACAACAATGCAGCAGTGCTGCTATGGCAATATCGGCGTTGTTGTGAGGACGTAAGATGTGAACAACACTTGAATCATTGAGGCATGGACTTAAAAGGTATTTGAAATCCCCACCACATCAAAATTTGATTTCATCAAAGATACTGAATTCACTGACGCAACTGAGAGCTTCAAGACCATGACACTGGAAGCTAAAGCCAAGGGAAAGTGTGAAATCAAACAAGAAAGAGAGAAATACATAAACTGATCTGACTCTACCTTCAGGCTATGTGTCACGATCTGAAGTAATCCATTTGTGAATGTCATTAAATACAGGATCTTCATATTTGTTTTGTCAATTATTAGCAACAGTGGCCATCTGCTGATCAATACAGAACACCAAGCTGTGAATCTCTATTATTTACTAAGTATCAGGTGTCACATACTCACTACCAACACCTGAAGGTCACATGCAATGCAAAACACAACTTTGCAGATTCTGATACCTTTTGGTATGGACTTTCAGTAGCAAATTATCAAAAATGCAAGTTCATCATATAAAGAAGAAAAATAACACAAAATTAAAACCACCTCGTGAAATCAGAGTTCAAACGATTCACTAATTTCAGACTGCTGAAGTGAGAAGTGGTTTCAACTGCCCTTAATGTATGCACAGTGATTAGTTTCCTGCATATTTAACTGGGAAGGCTACTCACATAAAGACAGCAAGTAATATGTGCAAGGATTATCGCTGTGGTCTGTGGGTTGCAAACAAACTGCACCCAGTTTTGTCAGATGACTGGATCAAACTGGAAACCAGTGCAAACTCAGACTGTCGTGGAGGGGTGGAGTCCATCTCTCCTATCAAAAAGCTAATATTTGCTCAGTACTACTAAACTAGTTAAAATAATATGTACAGAGCAATTTTTAAAACTATGACACACATGTGCAACTCTCACTAAATAAGAGGTCCTTTCTGTTGTTGCACATGTGCATCTCTTGCTGTGTGCAGTTAGTTGATGTGTTGCACATGTGCGTTTCTCGGCCCTAATGAGTTAAAACACTATTCCACTATGACTAGGAGAGAGATGTTGGCCAGGTAATTAGCATTAGTTACTAAAGTGTAAGCTTTTGTTTAAGGTCTACAGTCTATATCTATAGCAGCCACATAAAAAACTGTGCATTGTCAAAATATTATCCCACTATCCCAAATGCTATTACAAGTAAACTCAGAAAAAAAACAACCTTGATGCTCATTATTTTTCAAATAGCGTTTTGAAACTTTTCTTCAAAGAGTTATTGTTGTGATTATGGTTAAATGCATTGTCAAGGGCATTACGTCACACATTCATTCCACTGGTCGGGCCTACGTAGCAAGGAGGAGAGCACTGCACGCTAGTATCACATTTCCACGTGCCACAAGTCACATGCTATTGATACACATGCATTTGAACTCATCGTAGAAGAGTAGAGTGTCATCTCAGAAAAACACGGTTTTATGGTTTTATGGTTAATCATTTGTTAACTTGCAATGCCATGACTGTCAAATATTCAGCATGAGTGTGCCATTGGCATGCTGAATACGGGAACATCCGCCACTAATGTTGCAAGGGTTATGGGATGCAGTCGACAGACTATCCATAATCTCCAGACACATGTCCATCAAACTGGCACCACAGCTGACTGCCCCCGTCCTGGTCAACCACGTGTGACGTCACACGCAGAAGACAGACAGATTGTCTTACATCATTTGCATAATCAGTTTGTCACTGCCACATCCATTGGGAATGTATTTTTTTGTTTGGATGTCGAGTGACTGTCCAAACCATTCGAAATCACCTGTGCACTGCTCGTCTTCATGCACGGCGACCATATCGTGGACTAATTCTAACCCGTTTCCATCGACGTCAACGTCTTCTCTGGGCACGACGGCACCTGAGATGGACCCAGTGAGATTGGAATAGGCTTGTGTTTAGTGATGAATCAAGTTTTCACATTAAGCTTTGCTGATGGAAGGGTTAGAGTTTGGAGAAGACTAGGAGAACACAATGCCAAGTGTTGTGTACAGGAAGTGTATCGATTTGGGGACGGTTGCGTTATGGTTTGGGGTGCTATCAACGGTCATGCTTGAACCAGACTCATTGTCATCCAGGGAAACCTTAATGCGGCAGCATACAGGGATCAGGTGCTCGTTCCAGAGCTTTTGCCATTCATGGCAGCTCATGGCCCAGGTCGGACTTTCCAATAGGATAATGCCATACCTCATACGGACAATTTAAGAACAAATTTCCTCAGGAGCACTGGCATCAATATCATGGAGTGGCCCTCAAGATCTCCCGACCTCAACCCCATAGAGGATGTGTGGGATGTGTTAGGCAGGAGGCTCCGTCAAGTAAGGAATCCTCAACAGTACTTGCAGGAACTTGGTGCCATGTTGGTACAAAGTGGCAACGCATTCCTCAAGCAGTGTTCAGACGCATCATCCAATCCATGAGGAGACGATGTATTGCAGTTTGGAATGCCCATGGAGGACACACCCGATATTGACATGATTTCATTACGTTGTGACTCACAGTTTTTGATCATGGACACTGTATTCGCATTTCCGATAGAACTATCTGAATGACAAGAGAATTGAATACAATCGTTATATCAAACCCATTTTCCAAAATGTTCAAATTATTGACTTTGAAACGAGTGTAAAGTTTTTATTTTTGTTGAGTTTATGATACAATGTCAAAGGTACAAATAAACTTTAACGGAGGGTCCAAGAGACCATAAAAAGTCGGGAGAATTTCAATCGTAACGTCAATCACAATGATGTCATGAGTCCACTAGCAGGGCAGGAGTCAAACGACCATGTCACAAGCTCAATGACGAGTGTGTCCACCAACGGCATTGAGGACAGCAGTGCATCGACGTCGCATAGAGCCTATCCAACGTGCCAGGAAGGCTTGTGGGATGTCCCGCCAGATTCTCTCAAGTTCTGTTGCAAGGTCAAGGATGTCATCTGGCAGGTGAGGAAGATGGCGTAGACGTCGATCCATCTCATCCCAAACACGCTCTGTCAGGTAGAGATCCAGTGAATTTGCAGGCCAACGCAGAAAGACAACTTTGTGGTGCTTCAAGAAATCCATAGCAACGCTTGCCGTATGAGGGCGGGCATTGTCCTGGTGGAATATTAACCCAGGTCCATGACGTTGCAGAAAAGGAATTGCAACAGGCCGATGAATCTGATCCCTGTAGCCCACACCAGTTAAGCTGCCCTGTACAATCACCAAGCTAGTCCTTTGGCATGCTGCTATTCCACTCCAAATCATCACAGAACCACCACCAAAGCTATTCCTCTCCAAGACATAGGCCTGTGCGTAACATTCTCCCATATATCTATAGGCACATTGACATCTATCACTATGGGAAATGTTAAACCTGGACTCATCTGTAAAAACAACATTTCTCCACCAAAACAAGGGTCTGCAGACATGATTTCGGCACCACATTCGGCAAGCTGGTCAATGACGTTGTCTCAGGACAGGTCATATGGCGGGATGTTGTGGTCTGATCCCGTTGTTATAGGGGGTTCCAGTCAAATCCCTTATCTAACTGGCATGCTGGTCTGCTTGGGGGAATTAACTCAGCAGAGACCGAAGTCACAAGAGGCCAATTACAATTTTATTTACAAGAGTGAGTGAGTTTAGTTTTACGCCGCACTCAGCAACATTCCAGCTATATGGCGGTGGTCTGTAAATAATCGAGTCTGGACCAGACAATCCAGTGACCAACAACATGAGCATTGATCTGCGCAATTGGGAACCGATGACATGTGTCAACCAAGTCAACGAGCCTGACCACCCGATCCCGTTAGCCACCTCTTATGACAAGCATAGTCGCCTTTTATGGCAAGCATGGGTCGCTCTAGGCCTATTCTACCCTGGGACCTTCATGGGTCTTATTTACAAGAAATAGAATAACACGGGTGGCCACAGAGAGTCGGTACAACCCTCTGGCCTGAGAGCTAGAGCTGACCTGTGTTAGGAGTCTAAACCCCTCTGATGGACAAATGGAGTTGGAGATTATTTAACTAAAATTGAAACAATCAAAAGATTATGATTTGCTGACTGATACAAAAATGGGTGTAACCTGCAATAGCCAATGTACAGCAGGATAAACAAAATGGTGTGTCCTACCAGAACAACTTCAGTGTCCAGACAGGGGGAGTACTTTATCTTTTAATCCTGTTCTAAGTGGCATTAATCTTGTTGGCACATTTACTGGATGCTTGATTGCTTACTCTGGGATGGATCTTATCAACCCTCAATTGGTGTTTGCATAATGTTATTTTACTGTAGGTGATGGCATGTTTACCTTATCAAAGCAGTTCATTAAACTGTCTAGACATAACCTTTGTCGTAGTGAATGGTTTGTCTTACAGTGGAGTTCTCATCACCTCAGGCTAGAATTTTAACTAGAACATCTGTGAAATTGTGCGGTCATAACATACCTTTTTCAATAGAATGTCTGTGAGATGAGGTTTACTACTTTTGAATGGTGTCTTTCTCTAAGCTATTACTGGTACATGATGAAACTAATATTGTGCATTTATATTTTCCTAATATCTGAATGCTAATGTATTGCATGTACTGGTTACAATTAAAAATGAATTTTGGAATGAATTATTATTCCATGATACCATGAGATGACATAAACATTGAAATGTGTTGGGGTGAATACAGCAAAGTTCTGGGATCGTCCGGGCAGTCATCACTGCAGTCGGAAACCTGTGGCACAGATGGGTCACCCTTATCCATCTGTCCTGTCCTGGAGTTGTTACACATGGACGTCCAGAACATGGCCAATCAATGGTGTCATTTCGGCTCTGGTAGCGTCTCATAAGTGCAGAAATGGTGTTCCAGTGGCAGTGGAAATATGCAGCCACTTGTTGCGATATTCCCCCACGGACCACTGTTTCATGACATTAGCTTTGGCATGCTATGCATTTCAATAGCCATTTAATGTTTTGAACGATCACAAGGGCTGGGGTTGAGCTTTCCAAAGCGTCAGTATAGTGTGGCATTTATTTGCTCTGTTTCTCTTTCCCAGAATGCACATGCAACAAATCCCTATGTGTCTACACAGGTTTGATAAATTCAGGTTTTAAATATTCATTTGCACAGTTTCTTTATGTGCCTAGTATACAATGCAACATGATATAAGAAGTAAGTGTGTGTGTTTGTAACATGAAGATTTGGTTTAAACAATATCTTATTTCTGATACATTGTTGTTAACTTTTATGCAACTTGCAATTCATAACATTATTACAAAAGTACAGGATATCATAAATAACAATATATAATATACATGAATATAAACATCAATACAGCAAAAATACTTTTAGTTCTGCAAAGGGCCAGATGAAAATTTTCTTGAAGTTATGTACCGATTTGATAATATCATGATTTATAGATCTTGGTTACCATACAGAGCATCACTTATGTTATATCCATCTTTGAAATAAATTATATAATTTCGTACAGCATCATAGATGAAACATACACGTCTGCAGTGGATTATTTGACAGAACCTGTTTCCAATGTTGATATCAAACCCAAAATGAAGCATTACAATATGATGTAACCTATTCTTGAATTCACTTGGTGACTGTAAGTCTGAGCTCTTCAACTTCATTCCCTTATAGCCCCACATATTGTTCTAAAAGCACCAAAGTGTAATTTTTCAAGCACTGAAGTCTATCTACCTGTACAATTATCCCAAATACAACTAAAATAAACAAATAATGGCAGAATAAAGGATTTTGTATAATAAATTTATACCTACTAAAGTGTTTTTTGTGATAACCAATTTTGTAACTCCTAAAACAACCTATCACTGGTGAGACATCACTATCAAATACAGAATTTATCTAAGCAGTCCAGCTTCGTCTTTTTTAAACTACAGGCTTAAATGTATGCGCTGAGAAAAATAATTATTACTGCATAAATTTGGACTAGTTAAAATCATTTCATTAATATCACCGATTAAGCATTTCGTGAAATCCCCCAAGAAAATTCAAATAATACCATATAAATTAATCACACTTAAACACAAAAACACTTCTGTCACCAAATGAAGAAACTTCCTCTAATCATCAAAACAAAAATTCAAATAACACCACATCAATGTACATGTTCAATCAGCATCAATGGTGGTCACTGCAAACAGACTATGAGCTCCAGTTTAAAAAAAATGTGTTTTTTTTTTTTTAATCCATGGAGCATCGTTGTTGAGCAACATTAGCTAAAGGGGTGACACCATGGATGTCAATCCATTGTTTGGTACCCATGGGCATCACTTGTATATATATATTATGAAACAGCAATTTTGTGATGGATGGAGTCTGTGATAATTTCATCAAATTCAGCTAAGGGAAAGGTTGAATACTGGTTAGGGTGATCTCTGATCTTGAGGCTATAAGCGACTGAAGCATCCATCAGAAGCTGTAATCGTTCGGGTCCCACCAAACCTAATCTATCATACAGGAAGGTGAACTCCGCGTAGGGCTAAATAGTCGTCTAGGCAATGGAGGTTTTTATCAAGACTGGATCATGTCTGGATCACGTCAAAAATCCTCTATTCACAAATGACGTCTTCATTGGTTTATTAACTTACATTGCTATTGCCACGCCAACAATTCCTGATCAGGTGACCTTATCTTGCCACTGTCAGTCAGTTACGCTGATCTCAGTGTAATATATACAATGTCGACCTTCAAGATCCTCACCATGTGTAACCTAACCTTTATCTCACTTTGTTTTGCGTGTATCGTGTGTATCTTTTCATAGTACACCATGGACTAAGATGGTCATTTTAGCAGACCATGGTCATTATAGACCATGAACACCAGAAAACATGGTAGACCATTATCATTGCCATTTTACCATGGTCATCTTAGATCATGGTCACCAGAAACCATGGTAGCCCATGGTCTTTGCCATTTTGCCATTGCAGACCATGGTCATCCTTGACAAATCCATGGTAGAACATGGTCTACTTACTCAAAGCAGTGGTTAACTATGGTCATCTCATAAAGGTCCATGGAAGACCATTTTCATCACAGACCAATTTTACATTTCAAACTGTGATAAATAAAAAATCTAAAAGGGAAAACCTGACAGTTTCATAACACTGTGTTTCATTGTGTTTGTGTGTCAAAACATTTAAGAGGCAGACGAATTATTTTTTCCAGAAGTAAAATTTGTCTTTTATGAATATACATGATAGATATCTCATAGATCCTTGTCCTTACGTTTGTGTGCATTAAACAATTAAAATTAAACACATCACTGAGTGAGAGACATGTTAAATTGAAGTGTGATTTAATGAAGATATAGAAGAACACAATATCATAAAAAACAATTATAAACAGAACCATTCACTGATTTAACTTTCTAATTATTGCTGCAGAGATAAAGAAAGAAAGAACAACTGACATCTTATACCCTGGAAAAGCTAAACAAAAAAAAACCTGTGAACATCTGACAATAAAATACACCCCTTTCTTAAAGTTGTCCATTAAACTGTGTAAATCCCGCCTCTCATGGTATTACTAGTTTTTGTGTCTGGACTTAAAACTTACCTTCTGTTCTTATTCATATTTACTCTATAAACTTGGAAGTACGTTGTCAAAATCATCTCATTCATTAAATTTCTCCCTGATTATCATGTTCGGCAAGTGTGCAGATACTTATTATAAATTCATCTTTCGCAATGTTCATGGTGAAGAAAAACATCAAACAGTAAAAACAATAACAATTCACTTGGTAATAATAATAAAACAATATGTAGAAAAGTATTTTGATATCGATATATTTGTCTGACAACTTTCCAAACCCATATGTCAATCTTCCCGTTGAAAAAAATCAGTGCACTCGACTTTTGAACACCTTCCACTATCACTTCCTAAGAAATTAGGTCATTTTTGACTGATGAAATTAAATTTAAAACCAGAGATATGTGTCTAAACTGTCCTTCCACATTATGGTCCACGAAGGAACGTGTACACAGAATATCTGTTTTTCGCAATTCCCACCATTGACAATAATTGAACATGTGCATTAAAATTCAAGTTTTGATGTTGATGCCTAGATATTGTAATTCTAGCCATTATTTCATCTTTAGATTAGAAATTACCCCTTGGTATGAAGTAACTCAATCACGTAATACATCTATCCGACTTTCACAGCGACGTGGCCGCGGCATTCGTTCTTACACAATTTGTCGGAGCTTCAAAAACAGACAATGCTAACATACAGCTTAATTATTATATATGTAGTTACGATTATATTCCTGGTCATCCTATGTGTATATATCTATGACAACATGTTGGGTATGATTTATCTTTTCTAAAAGAACACGTTTCCACCTCTAACTCACACCATTCCTGGACAAGCCTAATGGAGACGATACAAAAAGGACACAATCTCTTCCAGGCACGATGCCATTGCTGCTAGTGCTATATGTCACGTAGACCTGTGTGAGAGTGCTAAACAAGCGAGAGGCACCAAACACAACTTTGCCAACAGACAACAATCTATGCAAAGAATAACCTTATTGTATTTGCGATTCATGGATTTTGAGGATAATCCAGTGTTGGATATGTGAAGAAGTCATGATAAAAGAATAGACTAGATTTATTGCCGATGGATACATCTCAAGTTGATTTCCAATGGAGATGAGCATGAGCGCTAAGTAAATAACAGCAATATCGAAATTGTCTTGAGTGCCGCAATTTGAGTACTGAAATGTACACATGCAAACATAGGTGGTGCCAACAAGTTCAGGGTCTTCTCTGAGTTGTGTGATGATCTCATAGTTGAGATCTGATTTGCCATGCTTTTCTGAATTGAAATGAATTGAAACAGATTTGTCTATGTTGTGAGCGATGTCAGCGAAGTGTTCATTTAGCCTCGTTTTGAAGCATCCTTTGGTTTCCCCTACATATTGTTTTTTGCACTTTTGGCTGGTGAGCAGATACATCAGATTTTTGTTGGTGCATCTGTATTGTCGTTTGCGGTATTTGACACCAGACACTGTACTGTGGAAAGTGTGTATCGATGTAATATGATGCAGATTTTGCATTAGGTGAAAATTCAGCCGTGGAATTTATGGTGGCATGAGTTTCATTAAAGATTTTAATGAAGGCTTGTAGGCTGCATAGGACTACAAGCCTTAGGAATATAATCATCTACATGAACTTTATCTTCAGTGTTTCAACATTTGTACCATTTCTTCAGAGGAAGTATGAAAAACATGCGAACAAGATTTAATAACAGTGTTTCCATTTCAAAAGTTCTTAAGCAAATATTGAAACTGTGTTGTCTAGACCACTCAGTTCAGCCACCGTGACTTCCACAAAAATGAAAGTCGGACAACTGGTAGTCTAGGCTGCGTACTTTGTGTACCCCTCTGATAAGTGTGAATTGGCACGGCTCCAACGGGTTAGGCGGCTGACTTTGTGTGCTGGCGATTAGATGCCTCACTGAGGGTGTGGGTTCAAATCCCGGATGGGACTCGGCCAAAAAAGTACTAGAATTTGTACTTTACTGAGAAAGTGAAATCCCAAATATGACATGTTGCATTTGACCACTTTCTAAATGGCATCGTGTAATCATAGCTTTCGGCCGTGGGAGCCGTGCCAATTCACACTTAACTCATTAAGGCTGAGAGCCGCATATATGCGGCAAATTAATTAGCTTCTCACAGCGTGAGTCATTTATTGGGGGTAATAAAAAGCACCTCTTATTCAGCGAGAGCCGCATATTGGGGGTTATGAAAAAGCATCTCTCATTCAGCGAGAGCCGCGTATTGGGGGTTTTACATTTTAAATTCGTACTGTGCCTATAATTTCAATCAATTTAGCAGTAATGATCAAAGATTAGCTTTTCTTGCGACAGAGGTTACTTTCTGTGTTAATCAGAAGAACTATTAATGTGTTTTGATAACAATTGCTTGCAATGTCGCGGGCTTATACAGGCAAATGAACACATGTCTGCGAGAAAAGGGATTATGAGATGTTGTTACAGGAGGTACGTGTTTGTTCCTCGTCATTGGGAGTGAATACTAAGATACTATGTTTGCACACTGATTGAATTAACAGTGACAAGGTTACGAAACCTTCTTCTAAATTAAATCATTCGTTGTAATAGTCCATATAATGAATCGCAGACATAAATAGCAATACTGTATTACACTCATGTTCGTGTTGATTTGAAATAAACCAAGTTACTAATTTAGACCTAATTCATTTGCAACTATTGATTTTCAAAGTTGACAATAATACATAATCGAATATGAAGTGATAACTCTTGCATCTACTCATAATATACATATATAGTACACATAAACCATACAAAGGTAACTGGGGTATTTTGTTCAAGCTGTTTCATGTTTGTTTGAAATGTGATTTTTCAATGCAATTTACAAAGCAATGTGTAAGAAACGTTTGTATTTGATCTCCGTAATTATCTTATCCTGTGTAATGATCACGTGTATCAGATCCATCGTCAATAAAAGGAGGATAATATATCAGTTACGGAACTGATGCGTATAATCATTCAATCAGACAACACTAAATGAGATATGTGAACACCTCTTTAAACCTCAAAATAACAGCCTCTGGCCGAATGCATGTCCAGGTCAACTTTTGTCCCGTGACAAGTGTAAAACAAACTAATGCGCTGTTACATCATTGGACAACCTGTTTTGTGGAGTCACGCCCATTGTCAATCTTCTGAACCTCGTTTGCTTTCAAAACAAATATTAGTATGTCCATCTTCATAAATATTTGGGGAGATTCAACTTCAAGTGTATACATCACAATAAATTAGTATCGTGTTACTTTTTAAATTCTATAATACATGTACTTGAATTATGGTATTTATTCGTAACAATGTGCAGATTAAATTGAAATGTTCAGCGAACCATTATGTTTGATGTACAAGTAGTGAGCGCAAAAAGTATGTGTAAATAAATACCATCTCTACTCAATAGTTGGACTGGGTTATCCGGGGTAAAAATAATCGGATTGTAGCGCCTTGAGCGCTTCAAAGAAACATAAACTCGTCAAAGTGCTTGTTAGTTCTATGTGTACATTTCAGGCATCCTTACGATTATATATCTTCACCATACACAAACGTTTCATGATAGCTAGAGTTGATAAAGCCAAAATCTAGCATATCGATTGGTCAACGATCTAACCAATAGTCAATCTGTATCCAAGCTGTCTAGTGACCGAACGTACTCTTCAGAACTTTAGCCCACGCCCCATCACCTGTCATTTCCAATGTGACAGGTATCTCATGATACGATTGGTCATAGATAACAAATCAGGGAGTATATTGAACAGTTAAGATACAAAACGACCTATTTGGGAACTTTGATGACGCCCACCCCATGACCCTTTGTCTTATGTATGTGCAAGGAATAGCATTATACAATATGCATACATGTATGTTCGTGCGATAACGTATATTTTCTGCGTTAAATCTAGATGAACCAAAGCGACAAACTGTGAATCTGTTATATGTGAGTCACAGACTAGCTTATTAGTACATTCCTTAAAATATGCAGTAAACACTAGCACTGTATCAGCGAAAACGCTTCTTTCATAGATTATTTGGCATGTGCGTAAATTCGTCTTTACTGCCATTGACATAGATGTTTTGAACAATTTAATCTCACACAATGATATGAGAGGGACATCATTTGGTTTAAGTATGTCTTACATACAAAGATTCCAAACATGTGTGAAGAAAGGCACACTTACATAATCCCTTACTTTATGTGCTATTGAAAGTTTCTTGACACCTCTCTGTAATTATCACAGGTAGCAACTAATTCTGTTGATCCATCATCAGTAAAAGCAGGATAGCATATTAATCATGGTATTGATACCCTTGCTTATCATCATTCAGACTACAGTAATAAGATTATTTAGCGCTACTTTTGGTCTTGAAACAACAGTCTCCGGTAGAATTTATACGTATCCACGCCCCTACTCCCTTATTGAACGGACTGTCCCGGGACAAGCGTAAAATAAACATGTGTTGTTATTTTATTGGACAACCCACTTGATGGTGCTACGTACGCTTCATTCTCTGTACTGTATATGCACACATGGGTGCAGTCTGGTGAACCTTGATAGCGATACGATATCAGACAATACACAAATTGTTACATGATAGTTAGAATATACAACCAAAACACAACATATCCACTGGTCAACAATACAATAAAAAATCAATGTATCCAATCTGAGTGACCAAACGTGCCCTTCAGAAATTTAGACCACGCCCCATCACCTTGCCCTTCCTATGTGACAGGTTCTCACGATACGATTGGTCAAAGTATCAGCCAATATAGTGAGATATAATGCGTTACATTCGTGATATTTTATCCCATCACATGACGGGAAGCTTTCTTCAGCATCGAGTAATGATAAATGTATCATGCAGTATGTATGTGTATGAATGGTGATGTATGTTTGCAGCGTTAAGTTAAGATGAACAAAGTGAGAAACTATAAATTTCTATATGCTCCATGTTACTTACACACCTATTGATACTTTCCTTGAAATAGTCAGTAAGCACGAGCAATGTATTGGCAAAAAATGTAGACGATTATAATGCAAGTTCCCCCCTCTTTTTAAACACTATTATAAATAATATATTATAATTCAGTCAATACGATGAGAGAGACAGGAGGAATTTGTATATTTGTTCATCTCGTACGTACAAAGACCGCGTAAGTGTTGATAAAAATACAGCACACACTGGCAAAGGGGTATGAGAGACACAGGTAATAAATTACATGAAATGCTGTAATATATGTATTCACATCGGCCTCTTTTCCATCTTTACGACACAATTAAATATTCAGTACTTGTTTGTGAGAATGGGAATGGGACTCAACCTAAAAAAGAACTAGAATTTGTACTTTACTGAGAAAGTGAAATCCCAAGTATGACATATGTTGCGTTATAAATTTTCTGAATAGCATAAGGTGCCAAATTTCATGGTGCTTGTAAGGTCAGCCTGAATGATTCAGTTTGTTCAGCTTAGATTACACACACAATAAAATACATTCAACTGATCATAAAAAGGGAGTTAACTGCTGTAGACACGTTTATGGACATTCCATTTTCTGTCTATCATATTTGTATTCAGCTATGGAATAACTACTGTTTGTAAACCAAAACTGAATGTGCCACAACATTTTGCCATTTATTCAATGTGGAAAAGCGTTCAAACACTTTGATATACGTTTTTCCTACATTATGATAGTGCTGATTATTATAAGTATCAGGAAATGCAGGCATTTCAGAATATTATAGTAGGTTATGAATGTATGCGAGTGATCTAGAAGCCAATTTTGTGTTTTAACTTTTAATGCATGTTTTGTTACTGATATACACTTTTCATATTAAGAGAAAATAATTTAAAGTCATCAGTGTAAAGAATATTTTTAAAATAGCATCATTATAGTCTGATGAAAAAGTATCTGCAATATGTTAAAAATACTTAACATGATAAACATACATTTAAACAACACAGTTTCAATATTTGCTTAAGAACTTTTGAAATGGAAACACTGTTATTAAATCTTGTTCACATGTTTTTCATACTTCCTCTGAAGAAATGGTACTAATGTTGAAACACTGAAGATAAAGTTCATCTGGATGATTATATTCCTGGGCCATTTGCTCTTCACACTGAAGACTTGGGTTCAATTCCTCTCATGGGTACAATGTGTAGCCCCTTTCTGGTGTCAGCGCCATGATATGCTGGATGGGTACTAAAGGTATGTGTTGGATAACATTGTGCCCTATTCTGCATATAAACAAGATGTAGCCATGTTTCTTTAGTTCGGCTCTGGGTTGCTGCTCAAGACGACAGGACACAATGGTGATGAGATGATATCTTTTATTTCCTGGAGAATGAAGTTGTTGTTGAGCTAAGCCTGAGAAAGGGATAAAGATGTTTCCTGCTCAATAACAGCCAGTGGAGTCTAAAATATTTAATCAAGTAAATAGTTTTAAATATTTAATAGTTTCAGACATCACAGTTAACAGTATACTTAGTACTATCTGAGACATGTTATTAATTAAAATAGTAGTTAAAGATATTGCACTTTGGACAAAGTTAACCACATGGCTTCAGTCATGCTGGAAATTTACACTAATTCTATAAATGATACATTTAACTAAATTTTTATAATTATCAATTAAATATTGCTTCTAATTGTTTTACTTTTATTATTTCAACAAAAAATTGCACCTTTGTATAGACAATTATGAAGTAAAGAGGCAGATGGAAACAGATTAGAAAAAATGGCCATACCTGAGAAAATGAAAAAGATGTTTCCTGCTCAACAAGAACTATTGGAGTGAGGAACAAAACAAGTGGCCAAAGGAAGCAAGGTCAGAGGATACAATAGCCAATAAGGAAATAGGTAACACATCAAAGGAAGTCTTTGATGTGTCCTATAAATAGAGAAGGGAAAATCCAAAAGAATGGGTTTCCTGGCTAATAATAGAGAGGAAGTTAAGGGAAATCCTTGCTGACAAGGTTCCAGGAAGCAGAAGAAAAAGGTGAAGATGTATAGAGGTGGCATTCAACGGCAAGACTAAGACAACATAGGACAAATGAACACTTAACATACAATGATGTGTATGAATCATGTTACTTTTATGAATGACTTGACTTGAAATTTGTATAATAAATAAAAACACTGCTACAAAGACGTACACGGAAAGACCTTGGGTGATGTCAATTCTGTCTACTTTTAAACCATATAGTCTAATGGGATTACAAATGGGATTACACTTCCTGAAACTGTATACCACTTTAGGATAACCGTCAATCCCAGCCAGCATTCCAACAGCCGTCATCAAATTGCTTCAGATTTAAATGAAAGACAATATTAGCAATAAAATTTGTCTTCATACTTCAAACAGTTTGTTTTCATGACATGGGTTTGTTTAATGTTTTTTCTTCAATATCTGATATTCTCTTTTTGCAATGGCAGACTTTTACTTCACCATGGTGCACTGTGGTGCCATTTACCGCCACCATGGTGTTTTGTTACCATGGTAGACCATGGTTAAACATAGTCTAGTTTTACCATGGTCTCATTTTACCTTGGTTTATCTGGGTCCTACTTTTACCATGGTATACCATGGTACATCATTGTCATTTTTTAACAATGTAGACCATGGTTATATTTTACCATGATAAACTGTGGTGCCATTTACCACCACCATGGTTTCTTGTTACCACAGTAAGTTTGCTATGGTACACCATGGTTTCTTTTAAACATGGTACACCATGGTCTTATGTTACCATGGCAAACTGTGGTGCCATGTACCAAGATGTGTCAAACTCAAACTCCTCACCAATTACACCATGCTTCGAGAAAAGCTTGCGAGGCATGATTTCCATGGCCTCTATGCAAAAACCTACAATAAGTAAGTAAGTAGTATAAGGCTATAATCCAAATCCACCCACCACCCACATTCTCAACCTCGACACCAACAACCTGTACAGTTGGGCCATGACCCACTATGTACCCACCAGGGATTTGAATTGACATCTGAGATAGATGTCATGAGTAAACCGCCAGATTCAGGGACAGTTTACATACTCAAAGTAGACTTGGAGTACCCAGCAGCATTACACAAATCACACAATGGCTACCCCTTGGCAAGCCAACATAGAGAAACTTGTACATAACTAAATGAACAAAACCAAGTACATCATTCACTATCACAACCGGCAACTGTACTTGTCACTGGAAATGAAACTCACGAATATTCACGGGGTGCTAAATTAACAACTCGGTGTTCAGTAAGACAATGGAGAGTCTGAGGAAGTGCAATACCACGCAGCTTGTCCGATAGAAAGAGAAAGACAAGCTCAGGAAACTGATAGCCAGCCTGGCAATTGACCAGAGCAAGATATTCACTGACGATCTGGTGGCGATGCACACGAGTAACAGCCACATCTTTCTCCAGAGGTGACGATCAGTAATATCTTCATTCTTCCAAGAGTGCGACACATTCAATGGATGCTGACGATCCTTCTTATGTGAGTCCAGGTCTGAAGGGGACAACAAGTGTTAATGGCACCTTCGACGAGCTGGGGAGACTGATGAAGATCTCCTTCGTAGATGAGTAGACCTGTGAGTGCACTCACCCATGTGAGTTTCCCCACTCATGCGGGTGTAGTCACTCGTGACCTTTTTTAAGCCCATGTTGCATGAAGGCGTCTGCATCAAACAGCTGCGTTGAGTGCAGTGACGGCTGACTTGTCGAGATGTCAACTGTGATATCCAAGGCTGCTGACGACATCTACGTTGTCTGACGACCCGAAGTTGTCTATGCCGGTTGAAATTCTGCTCGAAGTGTAGCATCAACAGCTACTCATCGTAGATATGTCGTTCCTGTAGAGGGACGATCTCATCACTGAAGGACTTCTTCATCGAAGAATGTTGATTCTGCGATGACTTCATTGCAGATGACTTTATCTTTGACGACAATGGTGATCTAGACTTCTTAGGCTGCAACGGTCCCGTTCCCGATGAAGTACCCTTCTGTGGTCTAAGGGACGACTTGCTGGACCCAAGGCCAGTCTAAGTAAACTTCGTCTCGGTGTATTTCATAACACTCCACCACTGAGTCTAACAAAACCTAGTAGAAGGTTGCGTCAGGTAACCTTTGAGCAATCAATGACAGTCGAATCTAATGCGAGACGGTTAAATAGATTTAATCAATCAGACAACGGCTACTATTTAGGGATCTGAGGGACTTTCAAAATATTCAGGTCACGAACACAGATCTCTCCACAAACAAAAATCAGCACATAACACAGTTATTTGACCTGCAGTGTATACGCTTTGGGGTTTCTGTTGACATGGTTACCATTAGCTAATGTTTCCGCACGATAACATCCTTGAATATTGTCAAAAACACTATTTTCAGCGACTGTTTACTCACTGTTGTCATGGCAGTACGTACGCTGTGTGCATCACCTGGAAGCGATCGTACGCTAAATAGCATTCGGAATCGTTCATAAGGGATGTGCGAATGTGCACTTTCACGATTTGGTAAGCTGTGTTCTGATTGGTCAATCTCAAAGGTTACCTGACGCGACTTCCCATAAGGTTTTGTTAGACTCAGTGGTGGAGTGTAACGAAAAGTACTGAGGATAACTTTACTTAGACTGGACCCAAGGCATAACTCCAGGGACACGCCTGACTGGTAACTGGAATGAAATTCAGCAGTTAATGAAAAAACGGTTACCCGAAGCTAAATCACCCGATTAGACATGACTAATAAAAGTCAACGTTGCCTGTCCCTCGCACACCTGTGAAAAGAACGAATTTATACAATAAATTCTGAAACAGATAATTCAGCAAAATTCACAGCAAATAGTGGAAGAACATAGGGGCGTACATGCCAGAGAAACTAAGAGTGGGTCAACTGCTGACAGCCATAATCTACACTGTAAACACGATTTCATCAACTAAGTCTCGGCTGACGAAATACGTGCAACACACAATAATCACATATGAACAAATTGTGATGCACATGCATAAACCAAGTAACACATTCGACATGAAATGTAATTAAAGGACCGAAATAGTTGAAAAACTTATCTCCGTATCGGAGACCCCAGGTAACTCCAGCCGCCCTCGTCGGGCGATAAGAGAGAGTAACATACATGGTCGGCCAGTAGACTGTTTGCGCAGGAAAGGGGAGGCTACACATGGGTAGTATATTTTACGTCCGCTTCTTTTAGAAGGGAACTTCAAAGGATTTCAGGTATTCCACTACCTTCACCAGGGAAGATTAGATAAGCAATTAAGCATGAGTCAGGATAAGGAAAAATATCTTATTTTTCCTGCACGAGTTATCATATACCTTTGACCAGAGCAGGCATATTGCAACACTTGACAATTACTTAAGTAACGTTACTCACAGTAATGGTTTCTGATCTTCTTCATCCAAATCTTCTTCTTCTAGTAACCAGTCAAATCCTTTGGCATGCAGAAAATGAGCAGTGACTCCACGTTGTGTAATGCTATAGCCTGCAGTTTTGCTGCCCAAATCTTCCTTTACTTTAATTGAGCCATCCACAGATTCCAAATCTGTAAAAGTCAAAACATAATAAGAGCAAAGCACATAATTATAGGACATAGTAAATTTAAACACTTTATGTGCTCTTTCCTTCTACATAACTTTAGCCTCACTTCTCACTCATAAATTGCAAATAAATCACATACATGTATATGGGCTCTTCCAGAAATTATGTTGTTATGTACTGTCAAGATCACAGTGTATTTGATTATACTAACTACATTAAAAGTCACATGCAAACAAAAAATCAAACATAATTAAAACACTTTTATCACTTATTCATGACATATAATATACACTGCTGCTTTTAAAAAAACAAATAAACAAAATTATAAGCGTACAATCGCGATTCAAAAGTGTAATATTTTGTACTTGGGCTTACTTCCCCCGAAACGAAGCCCCCAGGAGACCGAACCAAGTCATAGCGGGTGGATATGCACTCAAGTGTAACGACGGCTTCCGATTGGTTGTTTCATTTGCTGATATGCTCAGGATTCATTGTGTGTACAGAAAGATGATCTGTTTGATGGGCATTTTAGAAATATGGCGAGTCACAAGAAAGTAAGATTCTTTATGGATAACTTCTTTTTGTGTACTTGATGCATCGTTTCAGTATGGATTCTGTTGTCAAACAAAGAATCATATACACTAAAAGAAGTTGTTATCCAGGAAGAATGTATATAGAGATGTTACGTTTTGAAAATACATGTTCTCTGAATTTGCGCTCGATCCAATCAAAACTAATCTCGGTAGAGATGGTAAACTACTGCGTGGCTGGAATCTGTCATTCGTTCAAGTACAAAGCAGGATTTGAAAATGACGAGTTTGCACCAGTCTCCGTCAGATCCACTCATCTGAAAAAAAAGAATGTTTGCAACCCACAGACATAAAAATATGTCATGTGTATCACGCCTGCCTAATTCCATAATGTGTCAGAGACAGGACTCGGGTGCATGAGTCATAAATCAATTTATTTTCTTTATGTCGTATAGTCTGATAGGTGTTCAAATTCAAATTGCACGTGGTCAGTGATTGAAGCTATGTACTGCATGTTGTCTTTAGCAGACAGGCAGACAGACATATAGGTGTGAATAAACCAGACACTAAGCTTTCTCTGAGACAGAGACTGCTTTCCACAATCAACACGTTTTTTATGTAACAAGTAGATTATCAACTTGTTTGTGTACACAACCAAGATTAGACTACTGCTCACGACCTCAGACTGTGGGCATGCATACTGTTTCAAGCTCCGCGAACCCATTCACTACGCATGCGTTATGGACGCAGCGCGCAGCACAGCTGTTGAAACCAGTTTTCCCCCCAGTGCTGGGGGGAATTTTGTGAAACTTTTGAACTCTGATTTCACAGGCAACTTTATAGGTTGTATTGACATTTTTTATGATTTGTTTCGGTAAGTGCATACCGAAAGGAACAAGAATCTGAAAAGTTGTGTTTTACGTTGCATGTGACCTTTAAGATATTGTGGTTTGTTAAAAGTTGTGCATTAAGCTTTCAGCATTGTATAGTAATGCATCAGTGACAAGTATGACTGATGGCAGAGATGTTGACTGATATTACAACAGACCAATCCAGTTTATCAATCAAAACTGGCACGCTTTGGGGATTTGTCAGATTTATTTGCGGGGTCAAACGATGTCTCTGAAGTGATGTGCTTCCAAATTATGCCAATCACACTCACTATATCTATTAAATATTGCTGCGATTTGATGTGTACCTTCAACAAAACCAATATGGTCAAGACAAAACAAATTGAAGCAAGTAAAAAAATGTGATAGGCCTCACCATCAATTAAACGTCATCACCATCCTTGATGAAACATGAATTTGCACGAATTTCCAAACTTTCGCACATATGCAAAATCATTTTTAATTAGATGACAACAAACAGCAGTTGAAGACTTTGCAAGTGTAATAAACACGGACAATTCTTATAACTGCAATATTGATTTTGCTTAACCTTTTTAGTCAACACTGGGCATTGAGTTGGTAGACCATAAAGCTGAAATGAGACAGGAAAAAAAGCCATGACACAATGTAAACAAACCTGACTGAGATTAGTGTCTACCAAAATGGAAAAATGTGTTACATTAAGGAACAATTTTAGAATGCACAATCTGAAGGCCTACTCTGCAGTACAGTATCTGTAATTTAGTGTAAAATATTTGAGGAGTAACAACACCTTTTTTCATCAAACGGACTGTGTCAGCAGGTGGCTATAATGCAATATCTAAAATATCAAAATTATTTCAAACGAGCGTCTACGAAACCATGACTTAAATATTTCGGAATTTCTTTGAAGACATGGTACCTTGTCGAATTGAATTACCGCATTCTTTGTGGTCCGAGACAAAAACTATGTGAGAAGAAAAGTGACTCTATGGACTGCTGGACAGAATGAAATATTAATTGCATTTCTTAACTAAGAGAACATTATTCATTTTGAATTTTTGTCACAACATACTTTTTTCACACGTATGGGAGGTACACTGGTTTATTATAAGAGTAATACAGTAATTAAAATGAGTGACTGAGTTTAGTTTTACGCCGCACTCAGCAATATTCTAGCTATATGGTGGTGGTCTGTAAATAATCGAGTCTGGACCAGACAATCCAGTGACCAACAACATGAGCATCGATCTGAGCAACTGGGAACCAATGACATGTGTCAACCAAGTCAGCGAGCCTGACCATCCGATCCCATTAGTCGCCTCTTACAACAAGCATAGATGCTTTTTATGGCAATCATGGGTTGCTGAAGGCCTATTCTACCCCGGGACCCTCATGGGGCCAGTAATTAGCAAACATAGATAGGTAACAAAGTGAATAATAAACAAATCAGTTGACTATTCATGTCACTGGTACTTCTATTTCAAACTTATTAAACTCACAACCATATTTTCAGTCACTGTCAGTTTAGGATTGTGTATAGACTTTGATGAGAAAAATTGTCCTGAGAATTGCTGCAGATTAGGTGCTGAATATCATCGATATATCCAAGCACATCCATGGACCACTTTAGGGTCTCACCTACATATCTTGGCCAAGGGTCTCCGCTACATATCTGCCAAGTTTTGCTGAAAGATATTAAGAAGTTTTCGAGTTGTGCTCCGGAAACGAAGCCCATGCCTCCATTTTGAGACTAAGTCCGAAACGTTTCCATTGAAACCGAGAAAGTAATATATCACAAAAATCTGTAAGTACCAAAAGGCGCCACATTGGGGTTTGCCACATATATCTACTAAGTTTTGCTGACAGGTATTTTTGAGAACTTTCTGAGAAATGCTCCGGAAATGAACCACACCTCTCACTTTTGAGAGAGTCCGAAACATTTCTATGGAAACTGAGAAAATAGTAAATCACGAAAAAATGTAAATAGCAAAAGGCACCACTTTCAGGTTCTGACTCATGTAAGTTTTGCAGAAAGATATTGAATGTTTTTTGAGTTATGCTCTGGAAACAAATCCAACCTACCATTTGACTAAGACCAAAACGTTCCAAGGAAAAACACAAAAAAATAAAGATGCAAAAAATCTGTAGCCAAAGGCACAATCATAGGTTCAGATTACTGTATCTATTTTTTGGGGGTCTAAAAATATTGAAGAGTTTTTGAGTTATGCTCCAGAAACAAAATGATTACGGACGGACGAGGCATCGACTCTGTCCAACCGCATTACATGCCGGGTGTATAAAAACGAAGTGGGCAAGGCTTATCGGCCTGGACTGGATCGGTTTATAGAGAGGTTAGGGGTAGTTTTGGTAAGGTGGTCACATTAAGGTGGTAAGTGTCTAAGGATGATTTGTAAGGTAAAACACTATCATAAGGATGTTTTGTAAGGTAAAACACTATTGTAAGGATGTTTTGGAAGGTAAGACACTATCGTAAGGATGTTTTGTAAGGTAAAACACTATTGTAAGGATGTTTTGGAAGGAAAGACACTATTGTAAGGATGTTTTGGAAGGTAAAACACTATTGTAAGGATGTTTTGGAAGGTAAGACACTATTGTAAGGATGTTTTGTGGGGTAGCAACACTATTATAAGTATGTTTGTAACATAGTGACATTATTGTAAGTATGTTTTGTATGATAAAGACTGTAAGTATGTTTGTTTTTTGTTTTTGGGGTTTTTTTTTTGTGTGTGTGACACTATTCAAAGTATGTTTTGTATGATAGTGACTTTATAGTAAGTATGTTTTGGAAGGTAAAACACCATTGTAAGGATGTTTTGTAAGCAAAAACACTATTGTAAGGATGTTTTAGAAGGTAAAACACTATTGTAAGGATGTTTTGGAAGGTAAGACACTATTGTAAGGATGTTTTGTGGGGTAGCAACACTATTATAAGTATGTTTGTAACATAGTGACATTATTGTAAGTATGTTTTGTATGATAAAGACTGTATGTTTTTGTGGGGTTTTTTTGGGGGGAGGGTTTGTGTGTGTGTGTGTGTGTGTGTGTGTGTGTGTGTGTGTGTGTCACTATTCAAAGTATGTTTTGTATGACAGTGACTTTATAGTAAGCATGTTTTGTAGGTAAAACACTATTGTAAGGATGTTTTGCAAGGTAAAGTATGTAAGTATGTTTTGTAAGGTAGTTAAATTATTGTAAGTATGTTTTATAACATAGTGACACTATTTGATGTGTTTTGTATGGTAGTGACACTACTGTACATGTTTCGTAAAGAAGTGGCACTATTGCCAGAATCACTGTAAGTTAATGACACTACTTTCAGTATGCTTTGTGAAACAGTGAAACTATTGTAGGGAGGCGTGACCATTGAGGGGGAAACAACTACTGCCATAACGATAGTCTACAGCAACATACTATTGTGACCAACTATTGCAATACTATTGCAATATTTTTTTTCTCCTTTGAACTTTCTCATTTGAAGTCAATTTCTAAAAGAATGTATACTTTTTATGGAACAAGCTGAAGTAGTTTCAGTCTCTTTTAATAACTGACCTATTTTCAGCTCAGTTTCACCCTGCCACGACTGATAACAACTTTTGTGTTTTCAATGATGATAGTTTCTTAAACAACATTTTTGGTGGAGAATGGAAAATTTTCAAATTTCAGAAAGCTGTTGGGTATTAGTAAATGATAAACATTTGTACTACTTATATTCATGTTGCAATTTCGTACAATGTTAAAATTTGCAATTCATCAGTCCATTTCTGACTCAAACAGATTTATTTTTATTATTTCTAAAATGATTGCAGCTTTCTTTCATCAGGATATTCAGTTAATTTTCTTGTTTAAAAAAACAGATAGCCAAGTCACACCAAAGGAGGTAATCAGTATGCAAATGAGATCCCAAGATTCGTTGCTCAAGCATGTACACTAGTACTAACCCAGTTTTTACACCCCATAAATAGAACTGTTATAGTGTAATTCAGGGAGCCATCGCCCAAATATTTCTATAAGAACAAAAACTATGTACCCGGCCCCTATGATAATTATTTGTTATTATTTAATCTGCATCCTTAATTTTATCACTAACACAGTGTACATTGTCTTCTTGACTACCTTATTCCTCTTTGTCACTTCCATTAATTATATGACATTTATGGCCATTATTGGTCATCCCCCTTGGCGGTGTCTGTCATCACCTCAACTGTAGAAGGAAGTGCTATTGTTTCTCTTTCTGTCCATTGTTGTTAATAACTGTACATACATGTATGCTCACATATACATTGGTGGAGTCCGGTATTCTGACTGTCTGCGTAGGGATGACCACGAACAGGATTATGCTGCTCTCAGGAAAGGCTCTGGGGGCTCACCTCATTAATGTATACTTGTTCATCATGTCTTGTGAAACCAACTAAAGAAGTTCAAGCTAAACTATGCCTTTGTCTTCATCAATATATTCATTTGTCTTTGTCAACATAATGTTCATCTTAATCATAAGCTAATTCCCCAGTAAACGCACCAGACAATATACCACACGTTGACAGAACAAACAATCCAAGGAAGATGGGAGATATTGAAATGAAGTTTCCAAATTTCTCCCTCAAAACGAAGTAGCTGCAAAACAGAACCCAGTCAGGCCAGTGGATGTGCACTCATGTGTAATGCCACCTTGTCATTGGCCACTGATTCATTTGCCGATACGCTTGGTCGGCTCTTTGTTTATGGCTTAAAAGCCCAATAGGTGTTAATTTCAAATTGCAAATGGTCAGTAATTGAAATTGTGCATTGTATATTGTCATTAGCGGACATATTAGGTGTCAATACACCACACAGTTTTTTCTGTGACTGAGGTTGCTTATCACAATCAACATGTGTTGTTTTTTTGTAATGAGTACATTATTTACTTGTTTATGTACACAACCAAGATAAGACTACTACTCGCGACCTCATACTCTGGGCAGGCATACTGTTTCATGATCCGTGAATCTACTCACTATGCATGCGTTGTGAGTGCAGTGCAGCATAGCTGTTAAAACCAGTTTTTCCCTCAGCGCTGGGTGAAACTTAGTGAATCATTTGAACTCCAAATTCGCGGGCTTTTTTCCATCGTGGTTTTTTTCCAACTTTATAGGTTGAATTGATGTTTTTTGATAATTTGGTTTGGTAAGTGCATACCGAAAGGTATCATAATCTGCAATGTTGTGTTGTACATTGCATGTGATCTTCAAGTCCTGGAAAAGTAATCATATTGTAACATGCAAAGTTTTGATGTGCCTGACCTTCGCCCAGTGACAACTGAGTTTGAGAAATAATTGGGTAGGAACAAGATGTTAATCAACCTTCGTTGGACTTTGCGTTGTGTATTTTTAAAAATATAGTGTTTCAGGCCGATGTGTTCTCTACTTTCAAACTCAGAAACCAGTTCGTTAATCGGGCAAGTAGGAAAAATGACAGAAACAAGCTAATAACTGACAATAATTTATTACAAGACAGAATACGTAGAAAAATACAAACAAAAACTTAACAACTGACACACTATTGCATCTACTGGTCTACTGATCAGTTAAACTTGTACTTTTAAGCCACCCCTAAACCAACCCTGTTCTTATAACAATCTAAGTAAACTTTGTCTCAGTGTATTTCGTTACACTCCACCACTGAGTCTAACAAAACCTAGTAGAAGGTCACGTCAGGTAACCTTTGAGCAACCAATCACGGTCCAATCAAATGCGAGACGGTTAAATAGATTTAACCAATCAGACAACAGCTACTATTTAGGGATCGGATTCAGGTCACCGACACAGATCTCTCCACAAACAAAAATCAGCATATAACACAGTTATTTGACCTGCAGTATATAAACTTTAGGGTTTCTGTTGACATGGTTACCATTAGCTAATATTTCCACAAGAAAACATCCTTGAATATTGTCAAAAACACTATTTTCAGATCCCAGTGAGTGAGTAACTTGACCCCACTTTACTCCAGATCAACTCTTGCTGCTTAAACCTTGCGAAAGCTTTCCATCTGGTATCCTCAACACAGATGACAGTTATGAGAAACATCGCTGGAAGCAAATCCAGTACCTTTCAGATGTGGTAGTTTAGGATATTTAGAGTTGGATATTTCAATTTGGGCTATTAGTGTGTTCCCGGCTATGCTGACATGCCTAGCCCTAAAACACCCGGCAGGTTAGTGTGGTCTGCCTGGCATGTGCAGCCCATGCACTGATGTCTCTATCCCTATGAAAAGGAGTAGCTTCATAGCACTCATGTCTTTACTCCACTGGTCCGCCAGAGGTGAGGACATTTATTTTAAGGTGTTTGAGTCCTGGTAATCCAGACCAAGTGGATAAGTTTTTCTTAGTTTACCACAGGAAATTAATCTACTTGTTTGTTTTGGGCATAGGCTTTGAAATGAGAGACATGTCTTGGTAGGATTTGGGTTCAGCTTAGGTTGTTCAGTATAGGATAGGTTAGGTGGTTAGGTAAAGTATAGATTAGGTTAGGTTGGTGGGTGAGGTTAAGTTTAGGAATTTTGTTATGAATAAATTATTGAGTTTCCCTTGTCTATTTGTTATGTTTTACCAGCAATAAGGCCTGATTCATAGAGCCTACTTGAAGTTGGCTAAGCTATCATCACTGCATTAAAAAAATACACAACGCATGGTCCAAAACCAGAGAATAGCCAACTTCAGCTGTCACTGGGCAGATAAGCCTATTACACAGATATATTTTGGAAAAGGTGGCAGAAAGAGTATATAGTACTCTTAAATCAGAGACAGAAGTGGTATTTCCTGAAAGATATATACAAGTTGGAGATGTTGTGCTCATAGTTGATAACACAATGAGGAAATCCTGGACTATGGCCCATGTCATAGATGCGAAATCTGATGGAAAAGGGCTCGCTCGTGCTGTTCAAGTCAAAACACGGTCAGGAGAATATGTTCGACCAGTACATAAGCTGTGCATGCTGCTTGAAAATGACTGAAGACAACATTATCCCCTTGGTCTTCAGTGAAGTAAATGTAGTGACAATTATTTATGTTGTACATCACCATTTCAAGACCAAAGATGTATGTGAACTGACATGGACTTTAAAATCTTCAAGAAGTTATTCATTTTATGTTATCTACTGCTTTGCATACAGAAAGGTTTTCTTTTCCACGTTATTGCAATTCAGCAAATTATATAAATTTGTGGGAAGTTTGCGGTTTACAGTTTTAGCATAAAACTCAACTTCTTTGATTCATTTAATTTTGTGGGAATTTCATGCAAGGGTTATAATAAAATGTTGACCATTCTATGGTTATGTGTAACTGCTTCCAGTTAATGATGCAATTAAGGAGCTGGTATGCTATGGCCAAAATTATGAGTTCACGTTATTTTTATGTCAAAACTTTAATTTTTGTGCGAAACTAAACTGGTCTACACTTTGGAAACACTGAGCTCTAGCCAGGGGTCAAGGGAAGTAATTCTATTAGTGGCACATGGACTTGAGATGTGAGCACATGGTCAGCGGGACGCCATGGTGTTAGGAGTGAGGATTTGGAGTTGGAGTGTTGGTTGGATATGTTTGAGGATTTGAGGACCTACATCATTGTATATACTATGCATAGCTGAAAATTGTTATCAATTTACACACTTAAGGCTCTGTGGCCAAGTCATGTTTCAGCCATTATTAGTTTCATAGTTTATACGTTTCAATTTAAAGTACTTGTATATAGTTAATATATAGTGTACAGGTATCAGCTTTTATGTGTAAAAATAAAATATAACAAACACTCTCAGTTAAATGTATTCATGCACCCACAATCACTCAAATTAACAATAGCCTCTCAACTGGGTCAGGCCAGGTTCTGACCCATGAGCTTACACTCTACACGTGCTTCTTTTGTCCTTCTGTCTCTGGTCAGCTTGCCACCTATTGTCTGCTAAGTTTTAAAGGTTTGTGTCACACATAGCTTGTTGGCAGTTAAACAAATCATTTAAAGAGGATCAGGTCAATATATTGGATGTTTTGTGGAACATTTCTGGGATTTAATGAGGAGTTTATTTACCAGGGTGACCTCCAATGTTCATTTTAATGGGAATAAATGGTTGTCAACTGTAACCACCAGTAGCATCGTGTTGTGTGCACCCCTCCACCAACATTATCCCCCAACCCACTACTAAAGATCAATTATACTTTGCAGTCATGAAGAAAAACATGAATGAACATTAATGGTCCAATGCTGCCAGAAATTGTAAGTCACAAATGACAAGTGTTCCAAGGTCAAGGTCACCATTAGCATCAATGGTTTCTTGGCATTGGCGTCCCATAGTCTGGACCAGATTCCAGATAAAAGGCCTGGGAATGAGTTGGTACTCTTCCCTCAAGACCACAAACAGAGCAGGTAATGTCACACACAACGATCCAATTCATCCCACAAATGTTCAATAGGGTTAAGATCCGGTCATCGTGAGGAAAGGCAAGGGAAATCTCTGGTTATTCTTACTGTATGTGGCCAAGCATTACCATGCTGAAAACTGACTTTCTGGCGGTTCATGAAAGGAAGGACATGAGGCCTGATGATTTCATCAGGGTAGCGTCAAGCTGTCAAGTTGCCCTGAACCTGTATGAGATCTGTCCTGACACTGTATGAGATGTCAGCCCAAACCATGACACTCCTATCACCAAATCTGTCCACTTCCTGTGCAACGTAGCGTTCATTACGACATCGATATACACATGCTCTTCCATTGGGACGTCGCAGCATGTAACATGATTAAAGGGCAGATAGTTTCAGGTGCCTCATCACATATCTTTCAAAGGTCTCGTGGATAGATGATCAACAGACAAGCTCATGATTCATTTTCAGGAGGGGATATCAAGCTGTAAGGTAACATTATGAATTGATATGTTTGTAGTGATAAGGTAATTACATAAGCTATTGTAAGAATGAAAATGTAATAAATGAAAACTATGCAGTCCGTAACACATTATGAACTGGGTTACTTACTCTCGTAAACAATTAACATTATTACTATTTGTGATCCTAAGTGTTGTTTATTGTTACAGTCAAGCACACATTTCAAGTCACCATGAGAAAAAAGATATCACTCTCATTCATCACTCATTTTTTCGTTCGTTAGTCATAATACACTGCTTTCAGCATCACTGACTAACACCACCTCACCCGGTCTGCACGTGTTACAGTTCGACCGCCTGTCAGGGACGTTCTCTACCCCTCTCTTCTGTTGCTGTTACTGCCAACTACAACCTAACCACATTAGTACAGGCACTTTAACTTGAAACTGTTTTGAATATTGTGACTTTGAATTAGTTTCGTCAATTTGACATTTCAAAGTATGTCTGACAAGGACATGGAATCACATTGGAGAACACATACTGTAGATTTAAGAGTTAGGACAATGACTAGTAAAGGACTTTCTTATTCACTGGATATCAAGACTAAAAATTTAAAGTTTTTGAAATCAAAGTTGTTGAAAACACAGTGAAATTGTTTCTTCAATGTCAGACATTACTACTTATGATGGCGTTACAAAGCAGTATACTCAGTGGATGATCGACCTTGAAGATTTCATCAAACAAAATGATGACTTTAGTGGTTGTGCATGTTCATCTGTGGAGGTTCAGTAGTATATACAATGGGGGTTTTAAAACACTTTCAAGAAAAGTCTCTACAAAGCCTTATTTACTAAATAAGGCTTTGGTTGGGCCCTTAGCTCTTGCTACTATTACCCCTACTACTTAACGTGTGTTGGAGGTAACACTGTGCCGTACGGTACGATCAATAATTCTTCTCTTACAAACCCCCTACCCGGCCCATCCCTCAAGTAGTACAAGTTAGGTTCGTCGGCTTTCATATCCACTTTATCTATGTTGTAAGTTTTGACTGACCATATAGGATCGGTGGCCCGCTTATGGCTATCACCCTCGTGTTCCCCCGGCTGGTATAGATACCTCACACTATAAAAAGTTGGCGGCCTATGTTATGTTTATATCGATGAAACAGTTTAATGTGAACCGCCTACGATCACTTTGGTGTTCGTAATAAAGGCTTGCTGGGCTTTTTGTATCCCCTGTTCTATGTACTTTTTTTTCTCGTCCTCGCTGATAGCAGACTTACGAGACTTGGACCGAATATCTTGTTTCATTCCGTTATATTTTGTGAGTTCAGAGAGGATTGAACGAAACTCCTCTTCTGAGATCTTACTATCAGAGAGTGCCGTGGAAATACGCTCACTCACTGTGTTCAGCTTTGCTTCGGCCAGAACCCTGATCTCGTCGTGTTTCAATGCCTTACGATTAAGTCTGCGTGATACTAACTTAAGCGCCAATCCTGTTAACCCTGCCACCCCTGCCGTTATTTCAATACCTAGCACTATAGGTGCAGCCACGATGGTAGCCAACAACCCAACGCCTGCCGCCCCTAGTCCCATGCTGGTTGCCATAAGGGTAGTGTCAGCCCCGTCCACGATATTGAAAGCTCTATTGTACTTTTTACATAGTGCTTTCCGCGTGTCACGGTCTTGTTCTAGTTGACGTTTCACATCACATAACTGTCTCAAGCGGAACCCATCTACGGTTTCCAGCGTCTTCGCTACTTCCTCTACGACTGGGTACAGACCCATCCTATAATATATATTTTGAAAGATATTTTAATTGGGTTTCAGTTAATAGTCTATCAATGTATTTGAAACCTACAAGGGATAGATCATAACTAATGATAATAGGTGAGAGGCTAATAGACTTTTCTGTTGTAATAAAAACCCCACTGAGGCTTATTAAGCGGTTTATAGAACCCGTGGGGGAATCCCGTTGTATAACAATACGACAATATTGGTCTAAGTGTTCGGTATACCAGTGTATTACCAACCCGGGTAAAATTTGGCGTCCTTTCGAGGAGTTTACCTGGTCAAAATACGTAAAGACGACTTCTATGATGAGTGTGTAGGGGGAGGATATTCTATCAAGAGACCCCGGGGTCAAAAATTTACTGCTAAATGTTAATTTATTATCTAATCCAGAACTTAACCCATTTGTTTCGTTATACAAACTTATCGGAGCTCCTAAGGGATTCTCCGGAATGAAATCCCCGGGCCAGATACCGTTGTTCCTAATCTTAGAGATCTGCCACGTATCTGCGTCTATTGTGATATAAGGTGAGGCGAGTGTTAAGTTGATCAGCCATTTGGGCTCTTTTAAATCTGATAACGACACCAGTCTGTACACGTTGTCTTTGAAGTGCAGGATGTATAATTCATCTTCCTCACCAGGCTGATCGAATCCCTCCGTATCTCCTAGGTCGTTAAGCGTAGTGTTGGGACGATGACTGGTCATTATTATACTATTACGATATAATTTCCAACTGGTTTTCTGATAATAATTCAGGGGTGAACTTCATACCCATGAAGTGTATGTTGTTAGGCAGGAAGATATTGATTAGTGATATCTTGTTTTCCACGATCACGTTGACCCCCTGCAGACTGGTCTTGGAGCCGACACCCACCCGCACGTAAACATTGCAAACTTGATACTGATGTTGTTTACCCCACCCGAGTTTGATCCCCTTCACGATCTCGACATCATTCCCCGATGGTTCCCCTAGGTAGACTTTGATGATCAGTGTTGAGTTTGCCGGTAGACTCTCTAGTATAGTGACCACGCCTTCGAATTCAGACACCAACTGCAATTTCACGTTTTGTATGGTTGGTTTACTCGATAGCATGTGGGCTGCTATAGTGTTGACTGGGCTGACGACTATGCTACGTCTCTGAGTTGGGACGTAAGCCACGAGCAGGGTTCCATTGTTCACGACTTTGTTTAGGTGGTTGTCTTTGTTATCCGTGAACACGTAGGGAGAGACGAGTCTAATATTGAGAAACCAGTCGTCGTTATCGGGTAACAACACCCACTTGTCATCTTCGGTGAAGACGGGTATATATGGCTTGTTTCGGGCGACGGTAGTGCTCTCAACATCGTCTAAGTCGAACAGTTTACCCCCGAACGATGGGTATATTATCCAATTATTATTACCGGTGTTGACAAGGGCGTACTTAGTGTTGACTGTTGCTCTTGTGGTATCTACTATATCACTTAGGGTTCCACCGGAGGGGATTTCAACGCGTTTGTAAATGTTGTTTTTCAGTTGCAAGGCGTACGATTTACCATCTACTCCGGGAGCGTCGAAACCGCGCGTCTCCGAGGTCGGAGAGCCCGATATTGACGCATTTTTTCACTCCGGGCCCTTGTGCGCTGGTCATTTTACATGAAGCGTTAAGCTGAGGTATCCTATATTTACAGGATTATGATTTATATCTAACACCGATATTGTCAGCTCAGGTATGTTGCCCTGGGTTAATCTCTTATACTGTCGTGGTGAAAACGACTCGGTTCTACCGTCGTTGTATTTCTCAGTTTTCACCGGCACTGCTCTCAGTATAGTGGAAGGGTGACCTCCTTGAATGTTGTACGTTGTGCTCACCTGGCCGAGATGAATGTACAGCTCTCGGTACGGTACTAGGTCGGGTAACTTCGTGCCTGTGACGGTTGTTGTTGGTTTTATCTCGTCAGGAGACATACCGAGTATCCTCGCTAATGGTCGGCCGAGCCTCAAGGAGGTTCTTCCGTTGTTGATTAACACCACTGTGCCGTTTGAGTCGTTCATCTTGAGTTCGGCTCCCAGGGGTTTGAAGACCTCGTCGTTTAGAGAGCACACGCTGTAGTAGCCGTCAGTTATCTGACTGCAAGCTCCACTGACGAACACCTTATTGTTGCTGGCGTTGATGTTAGTCCATTGCGGTAGGTAGGTGATATCGCAGAGTGCGACTTCGAGTTGACCTGACGTGTTATCGATCGCGTGCGTCAGCTGAACGGTTTCACCGCTCGTTATTCCTGGAAGTGTTATGTACATATTATAATATATAATTTATATATTATAATATGGATTTAGCACACTTGAAAATCGTGGTGGAAGGTAGTACGGGGTTTAAAACAACCTTTATTAATATCTTTGAAAACTATATCGTGTCCGTTAATAACGCGCAGGCGGTGGTAAACTGGAATCAAAACCCAATGCAGTTTTGGCAGAACCAACTCAACTTTGCTGTGTGGTGTGCGACGACAGGGTCGGGTGTGACACCAGACTACGGTATAGACGAACTGAGTAAGGCGGTTATTTTGTTTCATATTTATTATCAAACGAGACGAATATTGAAGGAAATAAGTGCTCCTCTTCCCCAAGATAAAGCGTGGAGTATGACGAATAACCCCTATGATAAACGCGCTTATGAACGTGTTTGTGGGGAGTTTGAGATTCCAACGAATAAAGACTTTCGCCTTCCTGGTGTGAACCATGGTCTCGGTATAGTTCTCGTGTACTTCTACAGGTCCGGAACATATCAGGCCGGTTCTAAAGATGGTTCATATAACCCAAACCGTCATACATTTAGAGGCCCCACAACGAATGAAAAGATCCATGTCAGCTGTATAAAGCAAACCAATCCTGATGCAGCCACAGCCTGGACTAAAATGATCTCAAAAACATCGAAAGAATTCACTCGTGCTGGTACAATACGCTTGAACGACTCGATTCGAACGTACGTGTGGGCGCTGTTGGGTGCGCAGTCGATGACGCGTTCCAACATCCTAGGTAAGGGAACTGCTTACGACGCTCAGAAACAGATATGCAACTGAGAGTAAAAAAAGTGGTGGGTTATAACAATAAAATAGTCATAGCCACGGCGGATCAAAAGTTGGGTATCAACCCCGATATTAACACCCCCTATATCCCACACATCCCACCACGTGAAACGGGTATAGTGGCGCCGCCCCCGGAGCCTAAAGTTCAACCAACACCACAGGAGGTGGCCCCCCATATTCAGGCCTCCTATCAGCAGCATATTGATAGTAAAACGGCCCTGGTGGTTGGTGGGGTAGCTTTGGGACTTGTTTGGTTAAAAATTTCTTAGCCGCTACGTACACCAGACCCGCCACGGCGACGATGGCTGCCCACATGTTTTGACTGAGCCACATGGCAGTTTTAGCCAGAGCGCCCAACAACCACGAGACGATACTACCCAGGATGCCGGGAAGGGCTTCGGCGGCTTTACCAGCCAGTTTAGCTAGGCCTTCACCGAGTTTTTTTATCCAGTCTTTAATACCACCGCCTGTGGGAGTTCCGCCGCCGCCGGCAGGCCCAACAGGGGTACCCCCTGTCAGTGACACCACCAGGGTTGATATGATGAAACCCAATGCAGTCAGAATGCTGGCGATGGTGATCCCTTGCTCCCGGAACAATATCCGAATCCTGTTGGCTAAAGTTGTATCCTCGTTCAGTATTCTATCGATTGTTTCCCGAATGCGACTGATCTGGGATCGAAGCTGTTCACGATTCGAGGAAGCGGCTTCCAATCGTGTACGTCTCTCGCCTTCTAAATCGCGTAGTTTTTCATTGATACGACGCTTAATATCATCGTTTTTAGTTTCGTTGAGTTTGGTTTTTTCCCTAGCGATGTGCTTGTCGATTTCGTTCAGTTTCCCCATGTTGTTCACAAGTTCTCCACGCACGCGTTTCACGGCTTCGTCTAAGCCGTGCAGTTCCCTTACCGGAAAGTCAAACCCCGGTAACGGTTTGTCCCAGTAGGTGCTCAACAGTTTTTCTATGCTGTCCGAGGCTTCTGTAGCACGCTGTGGTGTCATTTCATCTCTAGTGGTGAGGTGGGATCTGGTAGCTTGCAGATCTTCTTTAATGGCCTTAGGTATTGCACCACCGTAATCATGCATGTTTAGATTTTTACGGATAAATTCAACACCATGGCGGCTGGCTAGAGTTTTCAAGGCCAGTGGTTTTTTATTGCTCTTGTTAAAGAGGTCAACCCCTGGGTTAGACTTAAGGCGTAGAACACCCTTTGTATCAATAAAAAAATTCTTATGGTATCGACCCTGTGGTTCAACGTAGTTTTTATCTCTTCTTAAACTTTCGTAATAATCATTTACCGTTGTTTCCAAAAGTTCTTGGTTCAATGGTGAACTAGTAAATGAGGTCTCCTGCTCATCAGATGCCTGGGCACTAGCGCCCGGCATCTCCGTCATATCTATCTCTTCATCCATTAGTATTAAAAATATATTTCATTTATATAACAATGTACGGCAGAAAATTAGATCCTTTCAGAAGATTGAGAGAGCCATTAGGAGCCAGAGCCGTGCGCCAGTCGGTGACCATCACCAACAATCCCAGCAAGATAGACCAGAATCAAACTCTGCTGGTTAGATTTCCAAACCTTGGTGAGAATGACCTCATTGTACCAGGCACTGTTCGACTGGCGTTCAATATCACGTTGACCTCCGACAACGACAAACGCGAGCTAGTGCGGAACGTGGGTCGAGCTATCATCAAGAAAACAACCGTCAAGATCAGCGGTAACGAGGTGCTGAGTATCGACGACAGCGACGTGTTTCACTGCTACGGGGATCTCTGGAAAAGCGAGGGAGAACGAGTCAATGATGTGTACCAGGGTATCAGCAAATCAACCTGGTCGCGTATAGGGTATGCCTTCACGCCAGACCAGCTAGACAAGCTATCGGACGGTGAAAAGGCCATCGCTCGAGCATACGGGAATCGATTCTGCGTGCCGCTTGACTTCGAGTTGCTCACGGGACACGCGCCGTTTTACCAGGCCGTGCTGGGTGATAGGCTCGAATACGAGCTCACGTTTAACGACTATAGCAAAGTAGTACGTACGCCGAACGGTGATGAGGCCAGTTATACCATAGACAACATCTCTCTGGAGTTCGACATGGTCACTAGCCCGGAGCTGGCCAGGCAGGTTCGAAGCCAGTACTCTGGGAAGATGGCTATCCTGTACGATCGTGTACTGAGACATAGATCAGTCGTGCGAGATAAGAGCGACACTGTGTGGAATATCAACCTGAACGTGCCGGCGCGATCGATGAAAGGTATCCTGGTCGTCCCCGTGGAGGATTACGAGCCATTCCGGAGGGACAGCGAGAAGTTTTTCAACCCCGAGATTGAAAAGGTGGAAGTGACCATCGAGGGCGTGCCCAACCAGCTGTTCAGTCATGGTATGAGACCACACCAGCAGTGGGATGAGATAAAAAGGCTACCAGTGACAGTTGGGGGGACCCAACATTATATAACAAAGGACCTGGACCTAGGCTCCGTGCAGATCGGTGAATACCTGACCACCAAGTACGCCCTATGGTTGGACATGCGATCCACGGATGATGATAAACTGCACGGTAGCGGGCGCCGTATAGATAACGGCAGCGAAGGGATAACCATCCAGATTACTAAGAAGGCTCAACCCGCTGGTAAGTTGAAATTATATCTGTACGTTATTATGGACGCGCAACTTAATATAGACAATGGTAGATTCGTGCAAGCCATCTACTAGTGGGGGAGACCCCCAGGGGTACCCACAACTACCCACTGACCCACACTGCGCCATAGTGTGCGGGCAGACTGGCTGTGGGAAGACCGTTTTCGTGTTGGATATGTTGGAGGGTTACTACAAGGATGTGTTCGATAACATCGTTATCATGTGCCCTACTCTGAGCATGAATAAAACGTACGCGCGACCTTGGGTGATGACGGACCCGGACGTACACAAAATCGACCCTGGAACACGCCTGCAGGACTGGTTGAAAGCTCTTCACGAGAAATTTAAAGGGGAACCGACGTTGTTCATACTGGACGACTGCAGCGCTAATCGCGAGATAACAAAAAAGAGAGACATGCTATCGTACCTGGCCTTCTCCGGCCGGCATGCAAATCACAGCGTCTGGGTGCTAACGCAGAAGTTCAACTCGGTGTTGAAAGACCTCAGGGAGCAGACGCGATGGGTGGCCTTATTTCACTGCAAGGACAGGGATTCGTTCGAGGAGTGTTTGAGAGAGAACGATGTGATGAGCAAATTAGAACGGGAACGGGTGAAGAAACAGCTCGCTGAAACTAAACACGCTAAGCTCGTGCTCAAGACCGACCAACCAGTAGCATATATAGTATGCTAAGCAAAGCTAAGCAAAGCTAAGCAAAGCTAAGCAAAAGCTAAGCAAATGCTAAGTATAGCTATGATATTTGAAGTGTTTGTCGTGTGCAACTTAACCTTCATTTCTCTGTGTTTTGTCTGCATCGGGTATTATATAGTTAAAACTAAATCTTACTTGTTATATTATAAGATGGAGTGTGAGGAATTGCTCGAACAGTTGGTACCTGGGGGTGTGGGGGATTCCCCCAAGCGAGAGAAACTGGTGGCGTTGGCTGTTGGCGGCAAAGCCAAACATTACTTTGGGGACTACACTCCGGATAAAATTCACAAAATGTCAGCCGAAGAAATCGATAAGCTGTACGCTAGATACGAGTCCCGGCTCGGAGCAGAAATGACAAAGACAATAGGATCGGCTATGACCCAGTTATACACCGGTATTGTATCACACTTCCTTCCCATTCCACCAGAGCGCCGACTTTACCTGTGGGAGGACCTCGAGAAAGACCCTTTTATCGAACACGCCGTGAGTTCTATCAGCTGCGGGCTGTACCACAAATATGGTATGTTGTTGGCTCCAGTGACGGCGGCGATTATCACGGCAAAACATTGTCAATTTGAGAGAAAGAATAATAATAATAGTATAGATGGATGCTGCACAGGAAACCCCAGTGGAGGTACCCCCAACAGTGATGGAGGAGACCCCACCCCCAACAGTGAGTCCCGAGGTGACGGTGGAAACCCCTTCAGTGGGGGTACCCCCCACAGTAACCAGGCAGAAGAATCCTAAGAGAGTAGCTGCCGGTAAAAAACGGTGGTGTAACCAACATAAAGTGACCAACCCCCGACTGTTGTTGGCTGTAGGCGTAACTGCTGCCGTGGTTATAACATGGTTATACGTGGGGGTACCCTCCCACAGTGAGGGAAACTCTGGGGGTGTGGGGGGTACCCCCACGCCGCCGGCAGGCCCCACTGTCGACCCGCATATCATGTTATGATTTTAATATTTTATATCATATACATAATGTCTGAAGGGAAAACGTTCGTCAACGACGCATACCACGCCACAGTGGTCGCCAGTCTAGCAGTAGGGTACGCTCGGTTGACTAAAATGGTGCTTAAACAACCAACTATCAAGCTAGATTTCAACCTGCAGGATATGGGTATGCTCATAATGAACCTTGGTATGGCGATGGCCACAAAAGACATCCTAGTAAAACAAGGGATAATACCTGATAATATAATGAAATAAATATAGGGATGGCCACGATAGCTATGATGGTCGGTGGGGCGTTAGTGAATGCCCTGGCATTTTCCGGGAGTAATTTCCTCTTCTCGAAACTACGAGATGATCACGCGGCTGAAATACAGGAAGAAAGGAAGCGGCACGATCTCGCTACTGAGAACTTACAAAAGGCACAGGCCGAGTACGCTAAAAAACGCCTCCAGAGGATCGATTTTATTAACGAACAACTTCAGCGTGAAAACCATGCCGTTCAAACATTCAACGATGTCGATGAAGCAATGAAAGAATACTACCTACTAACTGGTAAACGATTGGAACCGCTCAATAAACCCACACTCGCTCAGTACTACACACCATCCAAGGGACAAATGGATCGTGAACTGGGCTTCATAGTGTTGGGTATAGCAGCTACTGCGTTGGTTGCGAAGCAATTAAATTAAAATACCTATATAAGTAAACATGAGACCCGCTCCATACCGATGCGAATACATACTTATGGGGAAGACCGAGGCCTGTGGTAGGAAATGCAGGAATCAGGGGTTCTGTTGTTTCCATATGGGAAGTCCTAACTACACGTGTTCTGTGTGTGGTATCGGGGTTAAAGGACACTACTGTCTATGTAAAGCTCACGGAGCGAACGTAGTCAGACATCAACTCATCTACGAGAATAAAAAAGGCTACATAAAAGAACGTAGGCGACTGCTCAAGATAGACTCCAGTGCGTGAAACAGCCACTTAAGGGTTACCTCCCTTTACTGTGAACCAATTAGACATTGGTTCTCTTAGGTGTAAACACTATGACTACTGTGCGCGAGCTGAAGCGGGTCGCAAAACAGAGAGGTGTGATCGGGTATTCTCGAATGCGGAAGTCAGCATTGTTGAGATTACTAGGTTTAGAAGCCCCTCCTACGGTAACACAATTAAAAGCTCAAGCAAAACAGCTTGGATACACGGGTTATTCAAACCTGGGGAGAGCCGGGTTAACAGCATTGTTATCACATGCCCCCGTAGCACGTCCCACTGTAAAACAACTGAAAGCCGAGGCACACGATTTGGGTTTAGGTGGGTATTCCCGTATGAGAAAACCACAGCTTGTAGAATTATTACGACAGAATAGAGCTATTGACCTACAGTTCGTGCGCACTGAGCGCGCTGTAGGCAACTATTTGAGAGGTTGGCGCATGCACGTTGATAGAAACATAGACATTACAGATATCAAGCCTCTGATAGCTGATAAGGTCAACCAGGAACTAAATAATCTAGGAAGTATCAAGTTTCAGATCACAGTGAAAATGTCGCTCGATAAGCAGGTTGGGGGCCCCACAGGGGCCACTGAGTATGTTCAGCCTTACTTCCGAGGTAAACAAGAGGTCGTCACACATACAGAGACCATTGACGCATCAATCGATACCAGTTTTCAGCAGATACGAGAATACCTAGAACGCTACACACACTTGGGGTCCGGGTGGGCTGTAGATAAAATCGATAATGTCTATCTAGACATAGCTAACTACGTGCCGTTCAGAGGCGGATCATACCTAGACTTGCCACCCTACTATAGGAACAAACATGCCATAGTAAACGTTAAGAATAGAGGAAACGATTGCCTGAGGTTAGCTATCAGGTCAGCCTTATTTCCAGCTGACACTAATCCGAACAGGCCTTCTAATTATCCTCAGGATGATGGGCTCAACTGGGATGGTATAGATGAACCCACCCCCATATCCCAGATCACTAAAGTAGAAAAACAGAATAATCTGGCTATAAATGTCTTTGGGCACGAAGGTAACACAACAATAGTACACAGGGTCAGCGAAGTGAAGGATCGCCAAGTTATCAATATATTCATGATCCAGCGAGGTGGCAAGTATCACTACACATGGATAAAACACTTTAGCAGGCTGTTGTATGACCAATCGGCACACAGAGAAAAGACCCACTTCTGTGAACGATGCCTACATGGCTTCACACGAGCTGATTTATTAGAATCCCACCGTGAGGATTGCCAAGGTGTGGGGCAGACGGCCATACGAGTCGACATGCCTAAGGAAGGTGATAATATCCTAAAATTCGGTAACCACAAGAACCAAATGTCTGTGCCTTATATCATATACGCCGACTTCGAAGCCTTAGTTGTGGGGGATACCCCCACACACCCTAGTGGTGATAGCTTCACCCACAAAACACACGAGCATAAAGCCTGTGGGTTTGGATTCATTGTCGTCCGTTGTGACGGGGAAACGAAAGCTCCGGTAGTGTATAGGGGCCCTGACGCGGCTGAAAGGTTTCTAAAGTGTTTGCAGGAGGAAGAAAAAATTATTAGGAATGCATTGTATAGAATCGCTCCCATGCGTATGACCCGAGTCGACAGGCTAGCTCACGCTAGTAGCACTAACTGTCACGTGTGTGACTCACCACTTAACGGTGATTCGGTGAGAGATCACTGCCACATAACTGGTAAGTATAGAGGCGCCGCTCACAGCGCGTGCAACCTCAAGCTTAAAATCAACCCTAAGACAATAAACATCCCCGTTGTCTTTCACAACTTGAGAGGGTACGACTCACACTTGATCATGCAGGCCATCGCGAAAATCGATGGTAATATAACGTGCATCCCCAACAACATGGAGAGATACATCTCCTTCAGCTTAAACGGACTTAGGTTCATTGACTCGTTTCAGTTCCTCCTGTCGTCACTCGACAGTCTGGTCAAGGCCAACAATACCTTCCCTATCACCGATCGATACACAGACGCCGAGACTAGACCCCTGCTTATGAGGAAGGGTGTGTACCCCTATGAGTACATGGATAGTTGGGTCAAGTTCACCGAGACCAGACTACCCCCTATTGACTGCTTTTATAGCAAGCTGAATGAGGCATCCGTCTCACGAGATGATTACTCGCACGCGACTAACGTATGGAATAAACTGGGTTGTAAGAACCTGGGTGATTATCATGACCTGTACTTGAGGACAGATGTACTGCTGTTAGCCGACGTGTTTGAGACGTTTAGGCGGACGTGTTTCAAGCAGTATAAACTCGACCCCGCATGGTATTACACCAGCCCAGGTCTGTCGTGGGACGCCTTGCTTAAAAAGACCAGAGTTAATTTGGAATTGCTCACAGATTACGACATGCACCTATTCATTGAGAAAGGCTTACGAGGTGGGATTTCCATGGCATCCAAACGATACGCGAAAGCAAATAATCAATACGTGAAAGGTTACGATCCTAACAAGCCAACCAATCACATTCTCTACCTCGACGCAAACAACCTGTACGGCTGGGCCATGAGCCAGTATCTACCTACAGGGGGATTCGAATGGGTACCCCACGTTGATGTTATGGGGGTTGCACCAGATTCGAACAAAGGGTATATCCTCGAGGTTGACTTAGAGTATACCAAGGAATTACACACATCACACAACAGCTACCCCCTGGCCCCCGAACGTATGAGGGTTAACCCAGACTGGATGTCTGAGTACCAACATAACTTGTTAGGTGGGCGTGTGACAGACGTTGAAAAACTCGTGCCTAACTTAATGAATAAGACCAAGTACATCGTTCACTATCACAACCTACAGCTGTACCTGTCGTTGGGTATGAGGCTGACCAAAATACACAGGGTGCTCATGTTCGACCAGAGCCCATGGATGGAGCCCTACATCAGAATGAACACAGACCTACGAAAAAAAGCCACCAGTGATTTTGAGAAAAATCTCTACAAGCTCATGAACAACTCGGTGTTTGGTAAAACTATGGAGAACCTGAGGAAACGCGTGACCGTGAAGCTGGTTCGGTCGAGTGAGGAAGACAAGCTCAGGAGATTGATAGCCAGTCCGGCATTCAACCGTAGTAAGATATTCACAGACAACCTGGTTGCCCTACACATGAAGAAAAGCCACATAAAATTCAACCGGCCTGTTTACGTGGGGATGAGCATCCTCGATTTATCCAAACACCTGATGTACGACTTTTACTACAACGAGCTCAAGAAACAGTACGGTGACAGGTGTGAAGTGCTGTACACTGACACGGATTCCCTGCTGATGGAGATTCGAACCGAGGATGTGTACGAGGACATGAAAAAACACCTCGATTTATACGACACCAGCGACTACCCTAAGACCCATGCCATACACAGTACGGTAAATAAAAAGGTCCTAGGTAAGATGAAGGACGAGTGTGCTGGCACGCCCATAGCCGAGTACATAGGTTTGAGACCTAAGATGTACTCCATACTGAAAGCCGACAATAGTGAGATCCGGAAGGCTAAGGGGGTTAAGAAGTATGTGGTGAAACAACACATCAAACACGCCAGATTCAAGGAAGCCCTGTTCAAGACCCGTACCTTTAGGCATAAAATGAACACACTTAGAAGTGATGGACATAAGATATACGGACTGACTATAAACAAGACGTCCCTGTCGCCTATGGACACGAAACGTTGGATAGCTATTGATGGGATAAACACATACGCGTATGGACATGAAAAAATTTGAGGCTATTTACTACAGCCCGCGTGGGTACTGGAAAGGAGCTAGCGCAGTAGATAAGCTAGCTAAAATAGCGCGAGTACCCCCGGAGGAAGCCAAAGCGTGGCTTGAAAAACAAGCCCTGTGGCAGATCTATTTGCCGGCACCACGCTACGTGCCTAGAAGGAGGTTCGGTATTAACATACCTAATAGCGTTCACCAGGCACACCTACTGTTCCTACCCCACGACAAGAGGTACAAGTATGCCTTAACCGTAGTGGACGTAGCCAGTCGTTACAAGGAAGCCGAACCCTTGACCACGAAAGATTCGGCCCAGGTAGCCAGAGGATTCGAACGCATATACAAACGCAGCCCGCTGACGTGGCCAACAGAGCTGCAAGTTGACCCCGGACGGGAGTTCATGGGTGCCGTGTCACAACTGCTAGCCAAACACGATACAAAGGTCAGGCGTGGCACGGCCAGAGCCCATCGCAGCCAAGCCATAGTTGAGAGATTTAATAGGACTTTGGCTGAGCGCTTGCTCGGCCATCAGTATGCTAGGGAGATGACCACCCCTGGAAAACGATCGACTGAATGGGTCATGAGGTTACCCAAGGTGGTGTCGGCAATCAACCATGAAGTCACCCGTCTCACCGGTAAGAAACCGGCAGACGCTATCAAACTAAAATCAATAGTTGCAGAGTCGGCCGCTCCATTGCGTGGGAAGGAGAAACAGATACCAGATAGGGCCCTAGTGAGGTATCTATACCAGCCGGGGGAACACGAGGGTGATAGCCGTAAGCGAGCCACCGATCCTATATGGTCAGTCAAAACTTACAACATAGATAAAGTGGATATGAAAGCCGACGAACCTAACTTGTACTACTTGAGGGATGGGCCGGGTAGGGGGTTTGTAAGAGAAGAATTATTGATCGTACCGTACGGCACAGTGTTACCTCCAACACACGTTAAGTAGTAGGGGTAATAGTAGCAAGAGCTAAGGGCCCAACCAAAGCCTTATTTAGTAAATAAGGCTTTGTAGAGACTTTTCTTGAAAGTGTTTTAAAACCCCCATTGTATATACTACTGGTTCCCTCAAAATATCTAGAAATACTTACAAACTTAAAGGAGGATGTTAAGGCATTTCAGCTGTTGATGAGAGAGTTGATGTTTGGATTCTGGGTAATGAAGGACAACATCAGAAGAATGCTAAAGAAAGTGACAAATGCATGAGGAAGTCAAATAGAAATTTATCTCGTTCTTCAGCAACCAAATCAACAGTGTCTGCTGCAACAGTTAAAGGCTTAGTTACTTGCTAAGCCTGCTGTACTGGAACAGAAGGAAGCTTTAGAAAAGGGAAAGTTAAGAAAATGAAAGAGGAAAGCTTAGCCCTGCATACAGAAATGGACAGTTCTGATGCAAGAAGAAAAGCACTTGCTCATTTCGAAAGAGTTTTGTGGATCTTCTCAATGTGACAAATGTGACAGACATTAAAGAGGATATTGATGATAAAGTTGCTGATCGCAGTCCTCATATGATACATGAGGAAAAGAAGAAACTACTTGAAGATTTTCTCAATGATTCCAAGAGATTTGAAACCCAGACACAAGATGTGAAGAAGGTCGTTGACTTCATTAATGATTCTCAGGTAGTTGGTAATACTGCGGCTTTGTATGGTGAAGATAGGAGGAACAGTTCCACTTGGCATAAGGAGATAGGTTCATGCGGTGAAATGCGTAATTCTGGAGAATCCTGGGTGGCGGTGGTGGTGAGGAGGCCCATGCGTTACCAGGACAATAGAAGGAGTGATCACGTTTCTGACAATTTGACGTCTGTTGTACATCACTAAGCAAACCTGTGCCAGAAATTAGTGTCTTTAGTGGCAATCCCATGGACTATCATAAGTTTATTTTACTAGACAATTTAAGACCAAAGTCCTGAACAATACATCTGATCCTGATGAGTGTATGACTTATTTCGAGCAATTTACATCCAGTGAAGCCAAGAAAATTGTGAGCAGCTATGAATGTTTAAATGGCCATAACGGGTTGCCAGCTGCCTTAGATGCCCATAACAGGTTGCCAGCTGCCATGCAAGATCCAGAAGAAAAGTATGGTGATGAAAATGTTGTAGTTAACTCCTTTGTTAGCAAAGCACTTAAAGGGGCACTGATGCGTAGCAATTTCCATGGGCTGGTTGTTCCTTTTGTTATTGTTTTTTTCCTGTGAGTACCCAGATGACATCCCAGAATTTGTGACTTGTTAGTGACCTCTGCTGCACAGCCCGTATGCACAATTGAGAGTTTAATGACAGACAGATCAGCTATGGTGAAGTTATTTTTACTTCATTACAAATGTATTATGAAAACAAAAGAAACACTTTGAAGGTTAATCATCTGCAAGTTGTAGAAATGGTAAAAAACTATTAGGACAAAAAAAAACCCAAAGCCAACGTACGTCTTTATATTTTGTCTCCTAACCCTAATTAGTTTATTGGTCATATTTGTATGATTTTGAAAATTTAATAAAAGAACACATGGTGTGCTTATACTTAAAGTACATTTCCAACATGACTGTAACATTTAAACATTGTATAGACTGCCAACGTGGATCGTATTTCACACACCCTATGCGCGATCTAGTGTCCTTTCTGTCATATAGATTCTGCTGAATGCTACAACCAATAAATTGAAACAAAATGCAAATAATGAATTTAAAACACACTAATGTTATAGCAACAATGTCAGGCTACTACGTTGTTGAGGAATGTATCGATCAATGTCCTGATAAAAGAACGATATTCATTCATCTGCAGCTGGTAAATAATCCTGCTCTGTGTCGTCAATATCTATTTTTTGAGATGCTGTATGGGGCAATTTCATAAACAGAAAAAACATAATTTTTTAAAGATTTTGATGTGAGCAAAAGCGTGACCCACCACCATTTTTTAGGTGTGCATTCTAATTTACTTTCTTCATATGTGGTGAAAAAATTGGGATGGGTCACGCTTTTGTTCACACTTTTCTATCACTCTGAAAATCAGAAAATGTAGGTTTCAAGAAGATATTGTAAAATATGATGATTTTGAGGTCTTCAAAGAGACAACACTAAAAACATAAAAATGCAATTGGAGGTAACTTCAACAATTAATTTAGCTCCATTTACGCTAAAATTATTGTGTTGTAACCTTTTGATAATCATGACATGTTGTGGGCCAATAAGGGCCTCTATCATACCTTGTCCTTTGCTGCATTGTCAGATCCCAGTAAGCGGGTGTTGGTTATGGACAAAAGGCTGTGTTGTGAGCCTGGTCATGTAAGCAAGGACTGCCATGGTAATTTTGTTTGTTCTGTGTATCAAGGTCGTCACAACACTTACTTGCATTTGGATCATCCTCCAGTCCAAAGTCAACAGTTCATTCCAAGTGTTACAAGTGCATCAAATTCTTGCCTTTCGTTGGATACAGGGTTCAGTCAGAAATCTGAGGTGTGTACAATGGTAACTGTCCCAGTCAGTGTGAAGATGAAAAACAGTTCTCACAGAGACATATGCATTTTTGGATCCCTGTTGTAGTTCCACTTTCTGCACTGAATCTTTAATGAGGAAACTGGGAGTGTTTGGTACGCACATGAAAGTGAACATTACAAGTATGGGGGAACCTCATACTATTAATACAAGTGCATTAACTGATTCACAGGCGTTTTATCTCACCATGGACAATAAAGCTGACTTACCTAAAGTGTTTACTGTGGACAAATTACCAGTTAGCAAGGTGCACATAACTACTGCTGACACTGCGAAGTGGCCTCACCTCAAGGATCTATATATTTCTAAAAAAAATGCAGACATTGAACTTTTGATTGGGAACAATGTTGCATATGCGTATTCTCCCATGGAAGTGATCATAGGACCCGAGTATGCACCACATGCTATGAAGACCACACTTGGATGGGCTGTTTGGAACCCCACTCAGCCAGGTTTTCTTTCTTGCAGTGAAGCTCAAGAGTGCATGATGAATAGAACAGAAGTGACTGCACTGCAAGAATTTGAAAGCTTAAATGAACTAAATCGAATGGTGAGACGCTCGTTCAAAGCAGATTTCCCTAAGAGAAAATCAATGACTCCATACACTTCAGGATGGACATTACAGTATTGCCTTACCATTCATGAATTCCCAAACAACTACATTTCAGCTCACTGCCTCCTGCTGAGATCGAGGAAGAGACTGGAAGTTCAAGAAACAATATACTGATTTTATGGAAAATCTTTTCCAGAAAGGTTATGCAGAAACTATACCATGTGAAGAAGAAAAGCCTGACAACAGTTCTGTGTGGCAAATTCCACTCTCTTCCACCCTCAAAAGAAGAAGATAGGAGTTGTCTTCAATTGTGCATTTATATACAATGGTGTCAGTTTGAATCAGCAATTACTCTCTGGGCCTGACCTGACAAACAGTTTACTTAGAGTTCTGATGAGGTTTAGGCAAGAACCATGTGCAGTTATGGGAGACATAGAAAGCAGGTTTTATCAAGTTTGAGTGATGAAGAGGCACTGGAATTACCAACGTTTCCTGTGGTGGTCATATGGAGACTGCACTCAAAAACCTATCAAGTGCCGCATGAAGGTTCATATGTTTGGAGTCACATCCTCTCCAAGCTGTGCTAATGCTGTGATACTCCAGACAGCAAAGGATAATGAAGCAGACGTCACTTCAAGAGTTTCTGATGTCACTAGAAACAACCTCTACGTGGATGAGAACCTCTCGTCGCTACACACTTTTGTAGAAGCTGCTAAAGAAGTTCATGAAGTGACTGAAATGTGCAACAAAGGAGGGTTCAACTTGAAAAAGTGGATTTCTAATCGCAGTGATGCCTTGGATGACATACCCCTCCAGGACAGAGGTGAAGGACTTCAACCTGGAAGAGATAAAGGATGAACGTGTCATGGAGAGAGCCTTAGGTGTCAAGTGGAAAGTACAGGAAGAACTTGGTTACCTTATCTAGAGCATTACTTCAAAGTGTGTTATCTGCAGATCGTACATGGCAGAGTAAAGGGATCAAAAGATGGCTGACCTGCCATTGGAGTATCTTGTGATGAAGCACAATTCATGAGAATCAGAGTAGATTTCTTTGGTCCATTTGCAGTTAAATGAATACGTAACAATGTCAAACATTACGGTGTGGTTTTTACATGCTTGGCATCAAGAGCCATTCATCTTGAAGTGGCATCTCAGCTTGACACATCATCATGCATGAATGCAATTCATCAGTTTATTGCAAGATGTGGGTGTCCCAAAAAGATCTGGTCTGATAATGGTACCAACTTTATCAGAAGCAAGCGAGAAGTTACTGAAGCAGTAGAGTCTTGGAATCTTCATCACCTGGAGATGATACTGAAGGGCATAATGTGGGAGTTTAACCCATCCATGGGTTCCCACTTCGGAGGAGCATGGAAAAGAATGATAAGAACTATCAGGAAGATCATGTACTCCCACCTTTGTTCATAAGTTATCAAGATGGATGTTAAAGAATTCACACATTCTTCTGTGAAATTTTATCAATTGTGAACAACAGACCCATCACAACAGTTTCAAGTGACATCAATGACTTGTCTCCTCTGACACCCAACCACATTCTACTTTGTGGTGGAGAAAAACTGATCCCGGGCTGTACTCAAAGCATGACTGCTACACATGCCAAAGTAGACAGATACAGTACATCGCAAATGTTGTCTAGAAAATTTGGTCATATGAGTACCTTACATCCTTGCAAGAACATCAGAAATGGTTAAGTCCTCATCGCAACGTTGCTGTTAACGATATTTTCCTTGTTAAACACAATCTACCAAGAAATTCATGGAGTCTTGGACGTGTTATCAACGTACATGCAGACAAGAGAGGGTTTGTGTGTACAGTGGAAGTAAACACGACAACTTCTACATTGACAAGACCCATTGGTAAGTTGTGAGTCATTCTAGAGGCTGAGAATGAGTATGAGCGAAATGGACATTGAGTCGGTATATATCTAGTCACTAGTGAAATTTGGTAAATGGTGTGTTGACTAGTTGCAGAAAAGGTTTTTTACTCTTTACAGGAAGTGTAATTCAGTTTTGTTTTGGTAATTGTTTCACTTAATTAAACAATTAAGGGGGTGGAATGTAAGGATCTGGTGATTATTTTAAGTGATTAAGGGGCAGGTAATCATATACATGATTATTAAAGGGCAGATAATTTGATGTGCCTCATCAAATAACTTTCATTCGTTTTCAGGAGAGCATATAAAGCTGTAAGATAAGATCATGAATTGATGTGTTTGTAATAAGGTAATTTCATAAGTTATTGTAAGAATGAAAATGTAATAAACGAAAACTACGCAGTCCATAACATGTTATGAATTGGGTTACGTACTATCGTAAACAGTTAATGTTCTTGCTAATGTGAATCTAAGATTTGTTTATTGTTACAGTCAATCACACATTTCAAGTCACCCCAAGAAAAAAGATATGACATCATTCTCATTCATCATTCGTTCTTTCGTTCGTTGAGTCATAATGACAATGGATTCAAACTTGGAAATGTTTGCAGACAGCATTCACCATAGATATACTGATTACATAGACATCAATGATTCAAATTCGAAAAGTTACATGGAAAAATGCTACCTGTGCATTTCTTTTTTTCAGTAGTTTATATCATGCACATATATATACTTAACAGTTTTCAATTCTGAGGAAAATTCTGAATACAATCCTAAATATATATCACAAACACAGATATTATTCATGGTTTTCAATTCTGTGGGAATTTGCTTGTTTCTTGATACCATCCTCTATTATCTCAGACCAAGTTAAAGTGCTTAAAATTACCTTTCAGAATAGGCTTCATCGTAAATGTCGGCATTTTTTACACAATACAATACAAAATCGTGATTCACAGCGTTATTTGCAGTTTGTTTTGAAATGTGTAAATGAGATCAATACTGGCAGTACTGAACTTCAAAAATAGCTTATTAATGATCACTGATATCAAGTTTTCATGTAACAAGTAAAGACAATTCTGAAACATCACCAACGACCCCAGAATCGGTTGGGATGTTTTCAAAAATACTCACACGAACGCCGAAGTGTGCTTTCCGCCATAATGGACAGTAATAACGAAATCATGTTTCGAGAAGACTGGTATTGAAACGCCTATTACATCATTTTTATTTCATAGTCAGCTGCTACAAATGCATCATTTAATTCCCCACACATCTCAGAATCAAATTACAAATGGTCTTTGTCACCACTACCAACAGTCTAGATGAAACGAAACGAATGAGAACTGAGTATGAGAATGAATGCTGTGCTCGAAAGACTGCACTTGTTTGAAATGTAAACAAAGAAAACTTCTGATTTTACACTACATAGCATTTTCAGAAATTTTTCAACATCCATTGCTTACATTGGCTCAATATGTTTAGAATATTCAGTGGATGAGTATCGAAGCAAGAATCAGCAACTTATAAATAGATACAATGCAAACAGTTGATAATACATAAGAAAATGCAAAAGTTTCTGTGCAAAATGATGCCATGTCTGACGCAAAATCACGCAGAACAACAATGGTACTTACCAACATTTCTAGCTTCTTCTGTTATTTACAATGCAAACTATAAAAACATATAACAAAACCCAGATAGTCAGAATACTTCTAATTACTTACATCTCACATGTATGTACAAACGATCTTTGAATCAAGGCAAGAGTCCTTACAAAATCCTGTGTAACCTTGTCAGCGAAGCCACAATTTTGAAATTGTTCATCAGTAGCAATGTCACACATCCACATTGTTGCACATTTTAGGCAATTTCTTTGTGGTGAAGGTCAGTTGAACCAAAGTTAACACAATGGCATTATCACTCTGATTACACTTTCAGAATTATGAGATGTATTTTGCATATTGTGTATTTTGCATTTTCATGAAACTAATTTCAGTATCTACATTTTGACTTGTTCAACATTATACATGTATCATATGTGGATACAGAGCATGCGTTTTTATTCTTTGAAAGCTTTTGATTGTTTGAATAATATTTACATGGGAAATTGACTCATCAAGTCTACTATACCACATTTCAAGCCTCTACACAAGTTTTAGAAAATCATACATAGCCATTACTGCAACATGTGCTTTAGTTCCTGTCTTAATTTGGACAAACCTTACAGCCATACAGTGTTCGTGTTAACACAGAACCCTGCGTTTTTCATGCAAAAAAAATAACAGAACCATGCAAAAATATGTTTTGGACATATAGATTCTGATCTACAAACAACACATTTTAACATGATTCAGGATTTTAATGAAAATTTCACACGCAAAAGATTTGGACTGCACATTTATGATTTCATTTCTGCATGCACTCGTACAGAACCTACCGTGAACACTGCCCATATGCTAAGAGTTCCATACTAAAAAAGCAATCTCTTTGTACCTTTCATTTCATACTAATGAAAGAAAATAATTACATAATCATAAGAAGGAAAGTTTATATCCTAAATGAATATTCAATGAGTATTTAGGTGTTGTGAAATATTATTTTTAAATTACACCAAATTGATGCCCGACAGGTGTCTTGATGTTAACAATAAGATACGTAGTAAAACTGTCCAAGTGTTGATATATTCAGGACACTATTTCAATGGTAAAGCCATTCATTTCGCTGTCAGTGTAAATTAGGTGACATATATACTAATCAGCAAACCAGTATCGTCTTTTTTCAACGTCACAAAATGCACAAAACATGCCATGATGTCTGCTAATATGTTGTACTATATTCAGTAATTTCAATACTTTTGAAGATATGGCAATTACTGCGTTAACAATGATGCAAATTAGCCAAAACACATCTGCAAAAACAGGAGAACTTGGGAACGAGAAAAAACCCCACGCTGTATCCACAGATAAAAAAGTTGTTATCTGGTATGTAGTTGCTCAGCACCACACCTGACAAATACATTTTATACCACATGAAGTGGGTTTGATCCATGCTCATATGCATACTTGCGTAAATATACAGGCATGAATTATTCCATATGCATTCATGGCAGTATTTGAATGGTATATATGTGACTTGTTTTACCTGAATGGTTACCGGGAGAATTTTATCATCATTAACTGGATGTTGAGATAACACATCAAACAATGACATAGTTGAGCTTGTTTGCAACATTATGTACACTCTAATACATGTAAAATATGAGTTATAGTTACACTATTGCACTATACTGTTATAGGACGTGTGCCCGGTATATCAGTATACTGAGTGAAGACACTTTTGAATATTAAGGTAAGACCACACCACTATAAACAGTGTGTCATCTTTTTACTTTTCATTCTTGCTAAAATTGCAGTATAATGTTGATTCTGAACCAACTCTTCCTGAAATTGCAAGAAATCTACATGAATTCCTTTTACCCAGAGTGTCGAGTGAAAAGAAAATAGCAGAGGACCTATCTGCATGTTTCAATAATTGGTTAGTTGGCTGCACTCAACATTATTCTAGCTATATATTGGAATGGACTAAATTATACTGGCTAGCAACCAAGTATCGCCATTTTCAAGCGGTTTTTAACGATTTGCTCCATTAGAATGAAATAATATTTGTCTTGATGATAGATCAGCTATTCACTGATGTTTTCTGCTTGTTTACAGTTGCCGATAATGTTTCTCCGAAACACAGTCAACAGGGAGCGTGATAGTGTATATTGTGCTTTCCCAACAACTAATAAGACCAATTATCGCAATTTGTGAATTTTTTTATGTGATTCACCTAATTTGACATAACCTTGGTAATAAAACTATTGTGTTTCAAACCCTGACATATTGAAGAAATTTCATGATTGGACTTTGTTAAAAAAAATGAAATCTAAATGAACTAGACTCACTCCCTGTGAATGTTGACGGATGCTGATATAAGCTGATGGGAATGCTGAGATGTCACCCCCAGGTTGAACTTATGAAACCTGATATTTCGAGTGGTAGTTTGCAATTTTCGCTTGTTTTCTCGGGGAAAAACGAAAAGATAAGGTGAAAATTGACAGTTATATTTTGTCAGTATCGTCTGCATGGTATCTGTTGAGTCCATAAAACAAAGCTGGAAATTTGGGTCAATCCAAAGTTAAGTGATTGAATGTTGGCATGATGGGTATGTTCAGACAAATTAAAATCTGCACTTTTTGTGGACTGAATTGTCAAGTCATGGATTCACAGCACAGCCTCATTGATTTTCATTCAATTCTCATCGTATATGAAATTTCGGCCTACCTTTAGAATGCAGCACCACAAACTCTAAAGACACGTCATAATACTATTTTATGTAATTGCAGGTGATTTTGTTCAAAAGCATGTTCTTGAAACAATGCCCTATGTATGATGCTGGCATAGCAACAAGGTTGTCAAGCTCAGCAGGTACGTAAAAGCTTCACTCACTGAAGTTTCATCTCTACCAGCCATGTCATTACAGAAACCAAACGATGTTGCAAGTTTCCAGTAGTAGTCCCGGCGGATGTGCAATTTTTCGCAAGCATCAGTTTTTTAATATGCTCATATTTCTTTACATTAAGAGGTGCTGAGGTGTTATATTTTGTGTATTTATATATTTTGTATTTTTAAATTTAGTAAGAATGACTTACATTGGTCACCTTGTGCCATGTTTTATTATTTGCATTTTTGGTCAATTAAAATAATCTAAATATATTCTATATTTCAGTTTCACACGTAACTATTTGGATCAAATGAATTATAACTGTAAATTAATATACATATACAGTGTTCCCAGAAATTATTGAGAAAATCTTTGTTTTTTTTCTAATGATGCTTAGATTGGAAAAAGGGCTTTCACTATGCACTAAGCATACTAAATAAGGGAGACAACTCTTGAAGGCTTAGAAGGCAGCTCATTATGTCAAGAGTTATCTCCCTTGTCTGAGCAGACGGCTTCCTGTGTTGACATGGCAGAATTTACAGCAAGAGAGAAAAGAAAGCTCATTCTAGATGATTTTGAAAGGGGTGAGGCTGATGCTAAAGTGTTAGCTTGTAGACATGGTATTCCTCTGTCTACAGTATACAGAACTTTGAAGAATATTCAAACAGGAACCGGGATAGAGCACAAAGCAGGGGCAGGTCGGCCTAGGAAATTCAGTGTTGTGGATCGCCGAAGACTTGGGCAGATTGTGAGTAGGGGCAAATTGAAAAGTGTTGAGAACATCAGAAATGAAATGATTAGCAGAGGAAGTCCTCAGGTATGCAATGAAACAGTTAGACAGGAATTACTGGGACTTAATTGGGTGAAAAAACGTGGAATTCCCTCGCCGTTGATGAAAGATGCACAAAAGGAAAAACGTTTAAACTGGTGTTGGGCTCATGAAAATCAAGATTGGGATAATGTTTTCTTTTCGGATGAAAGTTTTGTTTGGCTTTTCCCTAATTGTGTGAAAATTTGGACCAAAACATAGCCCGAAGTTTCACATGTGGGGTGGCATATCGGCTCGCGGAGTGACGCCATTGTGTGTTTTCACGGGAAACTTGACAAAAGAAAGATACGTTGACATTCTAAATGGTCACCTTCTTCCGACAGCACAAACATTGTATGAAGATGATTGGATTTTCCAGCAGGATAATGACCCAAAACACACTGCGCCCTACACAAAACAGTGGTTGTCGGGCGAAAATGTTCAAGTTTTAGACTGGCCCAGTTACAGCCCAGACCTAAACCCAATTGAGAATGTGTGGGGAGTCATGAAGGACAGAATAAACCAAAAGGGACTGAGAAATATTGAAGATATGAAGGCCGAGGTGGTCCAATATTGGGATACCCTGTCACCGATTACCTACAAACTTTGATGGGTAGTGTGCCTAGGCCTATTCAGGCATGCATTGCTGAGCGAGGAAGTCTAACAAAGTACTAAAACAAGACTGAGACTGTAAAAGGATGATGTTTTAACATGTTTATGTAAGTAAAACGCCAGAAGTTAATAAACGTAATGAGTCACATGACGCAACATGATTCTCAATAATTTCTGGGAATACTATATATCTTTGTCATTCAGTAATTTGCAAAATTACAAGGAAATATTTATTTTCCGAAGCGGTAAGAATTCATTACACTGGATACGTCAGCCATTATCGTGCCAGTTCGGTGAGCGCATCCTATTTATTAGAATTATTCCAAGGTTTAGGTTTAGGTTTAGGTTTAGGGTTTAGGGTAAGGGACCTAATCCAATATGGCAGGTAAATGCATGAGTACCAATGTGTTTTCCTTTTCCATTTTAACACTTTGTTCACAAAGAACAACGGCAGACCAAAAACATCAAAAGTTAAATAAACGATGAAATTGTTTAATGTCGCAATTTTGGGCTGATGGAAATCGGCCTCCAGCAACTTTCACCTCTAGTTCTACATATTTTCAATAATGATTCAAAGTCTAACTCACCCTCGTGCCGTCACCAAACATGCCCATGTCTCACTCATTCCTTAGTGCGATCCACATTATCCTTACTGTGTTCCCTACAACACTTTTCTGTCACGAAAGCACACCATCACTTTTATACAAGAACGTCATTCATGCATGCACTGTGAAATCAACGTCTGACGCCTGACGTCAACAACCGTTTTCAGTTCGAACCATATCGGCTCATTCAACAGAACATGGTATCTTGTAGATTACGGAATAGGACAATCGTGCCAAATGATATCGGGACCATTTGGCAACCGTCAGTAGATTGAAAACACGAGGTACCAAGTCTACCCGTAACCTTCGTCCGCAACCAATTTGACTCTTTCTGTTCATTTCCGTGACATCACAGGAATGACTAGCTAAATTTGCACATTGTACAACAATGTGGACATAGCTCAGTTGCTGTCAGGCTAACAATCTGAAGGTCGCGGGTTCGCGTTCGACGGGTTCTCACAAACTGGTTGCTGTCTCACTGACATGTGACCTATGGCTGGGAACGTCCTCACAAGAAATTCTAAAGGTACTCAGAAATTTAAAGTCAACACACTAATGGTCACATGACATACTCCCAACGTGTTTGGGTCTTGTCTTCCTAGGGATTCATATTTGTAACCTGTACAACATAAAATACAGTAATTTTAAACATTGTGACCAATTGTTTGTAGGATGTGTCAATGTGTGAAATACTACAGAAGTACAAGTAAAGCTGTCTGTGCAAGTGCTACAGCCAGGTGTTGGCGTTAACTGGTCGGTAGCAAGTACAAATTTTCGTTAAAAACAAGGAGATCAGAATACATAATATGAACAAAACAACCGCATTTGAACTTACACACGCGTCATGGAGGATGTCAGTCCGTGAATAGGCGGACACGAGTGTTCGGAAAAGCCTGATGAGTGTTTGGAATAGCCCGACGTCATTGATCGGCAGAGCCCACAAGAGTGCAAAATCTGACATCAGATCGTGTCAAGTATTTGCTTGAAACTGGTTTACCAAGAGGGATTGACTTGCCTTCACACGTGAATGTGATGCACATTGAATACTTCGTTTCGTGTATTAATTTTTGTTATTGTGACAAAACAGTCGGAATTAGGTGTGATGTGGTGTTAGCTGTTCGGTAATACCCGACACCGCTCTACAATAAACTATTAGCCCAAAAAGTACATTGTGGTTCTGTTCATGTGACGTGATTATCGCTTTACCGTTATTGGAATCCACCATGAATTGGAACTCGTCGTTAGATGATTTATACATCGCCCAAAAGGTCTTCTCTTCCACCCTTAATTTGCTTTTGCCCTTTTATCTTCTTGACTGTGACGTAGCACAGCTCCGAACAAACGGCGTTACGCTACGAAGAATCCACAAATAGCATTCCTTTTCGTGAATCAGCATTTGACCAAACCGGTCGCAAGCCCCCCTTACAAACCGCCGCTGGGCAGTAACTGTCCTTCGTCTCCCATATAGCAGTAGCAAAGCGAACATGCAGTTATCGCCATATTTTAGCAGTATGTACAAAGTTACTCCGACGTTCTATATACAGTAGGACATCCTATATGCTTCATAACTTCATCTTCATTTTTGTCTCTCATGTTACTTAAGTACTGAGAAGAATTTTCTTTTGCTGCCCGATATTGTAGTCAAATACCGTTGGAGAAAGTGGGGAAATACTGGAATTGTTGTTGGCCGGAACTATACACGTGTGATACTGAGGTGATGAGAGAATGATATTTGTTGTACCATGTATGGTCATATCATATTTCTGGTCACTTACACTTCATGAACAATACCCTGCCATGTTTGAACTTAGGCAAAATACGAAGCTACACCTAACTATAATCGTGTGATGTCACCTTTCACTTTGTTTGGCGCTGTTCTATCAATGGGATGCATGGTCATGCAAAACCACATACATGTATAAATTGTGCTTCACAAATTTAAATAACTCTTAAAACGTTTTTAGTTGTCTTAGCTTAACCCCCTGGATGCCGCGTTTTTGTTTTTTTTTCAGGCACAAATTTTCGCAAGGTTTCAAAAGTGAACGTTGTGCGAGAATTGCGCTCGCGTGGTCCTGGATCTGCGTACGACTATAAAATTACACAGAATTGTAGCACATTTAATTTCCTATCCGTTGGTATAAATATAACTGCGACTAACTGAGGTGTTTGAGAAATAGATACGGCTAATTGTTGTCCAAAATTTTTGTGTCCTTTAAAGAACAGTAAATTTCTTCATTTTTTATCGTGCACCAATAAAGCACTTTGCTGCGATTTTCTTAATTTGTTACCTTTACGGAAAGTGTGAGCGAAGAAAATACAGCTTGATATCTGAACGACATAAGTATATGTGAACTGGATTTATGTGCTCATGCATAACGTCATATGCACAAAATAAAAAATGACCCGCCAAAAATCGATTCACTATGACGTCTATGAGAGGTCATGCACGTGTAAAGATAAGGGGACATAACTCTGCTATGCTTTACATTAGGTCAATGCAATTTAGATCACACGGAGAGAATTTGGTGTAGATACGGACAGTATAGTTTCGTTATGTTTTGTTCACAGTGAACTAAACTATTCCAATACAGAGTCCTCCAATGTGAAGGGATACCTTTTGGTAGTTTCACAATTTGACAGAAAAGTTGCCAGTGCACTACAGCAGAAAGCAGATAATGGCGACGTGGATGGCCCTATACGATACATCATTTTGTTCTGAGATTCAGAAAAATTTTCTTGTTTGTGTAGATGTATTCTGATTAATTTTACATCATTATTAACGGAGTGACAGCCACATTTTCAAATGTAATGAAATAACTGAAAATAATGCGACATTTTAGTTGACGTCATGGCATGTTTTGTGCATTGCGTGACGTCGGAAAAAGAAGACACTGGTTTGCTGATTAGGGTATATCTAACCTAATTCCCACTGAAGGTGTAAAAGGTCTCGACTTCTGTGACAGAATTCAACACTTTTTAGACAAAACATAAAATGAATGATTTTGCCACTGATATATTGCCCTGAATGTGTCTACAATTAGACGGTTTTACTGCGTATCTTATTGTGGGCAACACGCGCACCTGTCTGCCATCAGTTTAGCGTAAATGAAAATTTCACAACACCTGAATATTCATTGAATATTCATTGAGGATACAAACTTTTCTTCTTATGATTATGTATTTATTTCACTTCATAAGTATGCAATGAAAGGTACAAAGAGATTGCTTTTCCAGTATCGAACTATTAGAATATGGACGTAATGTTAGTCCAAATTTGCATTGACGTTACCATCTAAAAAACTTATAATGAATCATAAAACGTTTTTGACATACTTGCACCTGGCCAATCAATATTCATAATTGTTTTGTCTATAAAACCAATGCAATGAACAAGACAATTCCTTTACATATGTGTGCCTCTACATTTCATAAAATGTACAAATCATTTTCATTAGTATTATCAGTTTTACCTGCAAGGTTGAATCACTGTTTATTAACCTGTTCATATGATTCAATATTCAAAATTCACTATTTATCCCAACGTATTGAATATTGTACATCAAAATTAACTAAAGCACATGTTGCCGTAATGGGCCCAATGATGATTATAGAATCTAACCCTTGTGTCTATAAAAGAATTTGAATTATTAATTGTCAAGATAGAATTACGAATAACTGGACTTGAATTGTGATACTAGATCTAGACTCTGCCAAATTGTCCACTGTCGTCTGATAGGTCTGTAGGCGCAGTATACCAAAAACCCCAGACTGCACATCTTGGTATCAATTTGAAGATATGCACAGTGCACTTTTTCTTTACTTGTCATAAATACAATACTGTCACACAGACTATGCACTTCTATGCACATGGGTATGATCTGACATCAATGACTTTATACGGTCCATAGTTCATTCAGAAGTTGAACAACATGGAAATCCTTCAATCATTTCAAAATTTTACCGTTAACAGAACACGACTTTAGCGATTTTAAATTCATACAAAATGGATATAACTGCATTATCGTACTCTTCCTCAGATATTTTGACTCCAAAATGCTTTATATTTTCCGTTTGTGCAGCTGTATATTATGTTAAGCGCTATCTTTAAGGGATAACTGTTCTGTGTTTGACGAAATGGGGACGTATGTGCGTTTTATCTACGAAATTCACCAACAGCCAATACAAGTTACTACAAAGAGAAAATACATCTGTTGGTCCAAGATCGGAATATCAGAAAAGTTGCATGCGTAAAATTTAAATAATGGTGCAATTTACATTTTGGTTTCCTTTCACTAACACATATTCAAAAATAAAATTTCAGTTCGATCTGACAATTCGAAACAATTCAATGACGTGATTAAAACTTCCACCAAATCAGCTCATATCAGCATTCGTCCCCATTCAAAATGAGAGTAGGGTTTGCTTTTTCAAATGTCATTTTAACTAAAATACCATTTATGAAATGTGCTCAGTATGTCAGGGTTAGACAATAATTTATTTACGAATTGTATTTAATATTTGGTGAATGACTTGAACTATTCGAAAGTGGCGATAACTGTTCCTGTTAGTTTGGAAAGCGCAATACGTGCTACCGCGCTTCCTGTTGGACCCGTAATAGAAAAAGCACGATCGCCGGTGAAAAGCTGATCTATCATCATGAAAACGTTTATTTCATTTGGTTGAGGAACTACTGGGGAAGTCCGCTAAAATATGGCGATAACTGGTCGCTAGCCAGTACATTTTTGTGGAATAAGAGAAACCGTACAAAGTAATTCCATTAGATGGCTAATGTTGTAAAACGTTTCTATGAGCAAGAGCTTCTTTGATTCAATTAGAACAATTTACAAGGGTACATCTCTGTATATGTACAATTACTAGTTAATATATTATGATAGTGACTACAGTCCGTTTGATTCCATTTGAGACCGATGAATTTCTCTCAAACACAAAAGGGGCGATGGGGTAGTCTAGTGGTTAAAGCGTTCGCTCGTCAATCCGAAGACCCGGGTTCGATTCCCCACATGGGTACAATGTGTGAGGTCCATTTTCTGCTGTCTCCCGCCGTGATATCGCTGGAATATTGCTAAACGCGGCGTAAAACCAAACTCACACACTCTAACACAAAATCTAAGAACTGCAAATTTTGCACAGGCACAAAAGACCAACTCTAATGATTTCTCTCGTAATTTTGGACACCTGAATAAAAAGGTTGTTTAACAAACAATCATCATGTTGTCACTTTTCGCTATTTTGCTGGTAGAGTTGCATATTTTGAATAGAATTTTGGTAGAATTGACATACGATTTGCTGGGCAAACCATATATGCGTGATTGCATATATGAAACAATGAGATTATCACATGACGCTAGGTCAGTTATTTACACAATATTTCATTTTTTGAAACAAAGGTGAAAGGATTAGGCCCAAATATGCTTTGGCCAAGTAACATTACGTAATGTGCCATTGGGATTACAGAAGGGAAGTTAAAAACTATCTGTCAAAACCGCACCGATTCAACCTGCACTGACGCAACGGAGAAAGTCGATTTAAAAAATCAAGTGGCACCGGCACTGCTCCCCAAAAGACTGATTGTCATGGATAAAGCTCAATATCATGGCGTTCAAGTACCTAGCACAAAGGTCCCACAGTAAGAAGGAGGACATGATACTTGAAATCAAGTTGTGTATTGTTTAGCTTACCTTTATGTCGTTGTGGACAGAAGGATGGGTATGACTCTCCATCAGGATGACATTAACAGTTGAAACAGTGACACTACAGCCGCTGGTGTAACATTTTCAAGAAACCCAGTTCTTTCTTATACTAATTCTATACATAAAGCCAACTACACATAAATACCTATCACCAAGTACATATATATATACGAGTACTTTAATGTGACACTGAGTGAACATGATGAACTGAGTACACTTTCTGTAATCTCCTGAGTGTTTTCAGTGTGAACACTCTTCGTTGCCTGCCAGGACCTGTAGTCATTTTGAGATGACCCACCGAGGGCAGTCCTTTGTTAATCCCTTGTTATAACAAAGACAAACTGGAGCTCCCCTTCCTGCAAATGGGAAATTTTGAAGAGTGGATGTCCCGAGAATACTCCATTCAAAGACACAGCTGCACATTAGTTTTATCAGAGTGTAAGTGGCATTTTAGAAGAAGCTACTTGATGAAAATGGAGGATTTTCTAGATTTCATCTGTTTATTTCTTGATACAACTTTCCCGATCTGTTCCGGACCCATCATCAGGTAAAACGTTTGACTGTAAGTAATTGCATAAACCCATTCACTTAACACCATGCAGTTACAGACCACACGTTCGTCATAAATTACATCTGTAATCTACAATTTCTTTATAAACCCATTACTTAAAATTGATCGTGTTTGGCATGAAGGTCTCCTGGCCCAACTTTGGTCATCAGGTGAAGCTGGAAAATTATATGACTGGTTGAAAAGTTAACAACAAATTAGGAAACAATTTGTCTTTATCAATGGTCATAAACCTACCCACCGACCAGTCTTAGCTGGATCAGTGCTTGGGCCGCTTCTTTTCCTTATCTGTATCAATGATCTTGTTAATGGTATTCTGAGTGAGTGAGCGAGCGAGTGTTTAAAGTCACTTTAGGAATATTTCAGCCATGTCATGACTAAAACAATATATACATTAATAATAATTAAATGTTGATTTTACACTCCTGTAACGAAGGACAGTAAAATAACTAGGATATCAAAGATTTACATGTAAAACTAGCACTTATCTAGCAATCTAAAACTAGCAATCTAAAACATTTGAACTATTGAGGACAACGCAATATAGATCAAGATGGTTTATTGTACATAAGGCCTCTGGCCCGTATACATAGTGTTAAAATGACAGACAGCATATTGACATTGCAAAGCGTGAAAAGCATCATAGCATTGTGAAATTAGTTAGCAGGCGAAATGAGACTCTTCCTTAACGACAGTGAATGTATTAGAAACAGAGTTAATTTAACATGGACAGGTTCGTCGTTTGGTGATACAATTCTTATAAGTGACGCAGGTTTTTCTGTGGAATGTACTCCTTTCTCAGCTCGATATAAGCGGTACTTATAAATAACAGGTATAATTCATCCTGGATATACGCCATACAGACCGGCCAAAATCTGAGATGTTTGGCCAGTGACTTGTTACGGCCAGTATTGATCATTATATCTGTTAAGCCAAGACTAAATCTAATAATTGTATTTCTAAGTTTCTTGCTTGAAATGTTTGCCAAATATGTCTCTATGGTTCTATCAACGTTTTAAAGGATCTATATACATCAAATCTAGAACATAAATTAAGGGTAGTCATCCAATTCTGTCGAAACTTGTCTACGGCTCTTTGACGGAATTCGTTCAAAAACAGCCGCTCGTTACCGACCACTTGGAAAATCCACACATACCCAAATCCATGCGAAAACAACAGATGTCTTACATTTGATGCCCATGTTACATAACCAATATTATCTAGATACAGCAGCATGTCATAAGCTTTTTTTGGGTAGACGTTGTTCATGCATTTTCAGTATTTTGAACCAATATTTAATGCAACGAAGATGAGAATTTATGTATAGTGGGTATCTTCCACAATTCCCATATACCACATAATTTGGTGTTGTAATGTTGACGTTAAGGAACTTCTTACGTGCTAACAGATGTAATTTTTCAATCGGTTCGAAAGTCTGGAAACTCCATATTTCTGCCCCATACAAAAGCATTGGTTGAATCTGTGCATCGAAAAGTTTTAAAAAACATCTTTGGCGTTATTGGCGCTAATGGATAGAGCGATGAAAGTAAATAAACCAGAGCCTTTTTCGCTTTTGCCCATAAGGCTACGGCAGTTTTACCCATATTCAATGTATAATTGAAAGGTATTACAAGATGTTTATATTCACGAATTATTTGCATTGAAATACAATCGTGCCCTGTTTATCCGAACACTTGTGTTTTTATTGAAATTGTCCGGATAAGCGAATTTTCGTATATCTGAATCACGGGCCATATATACAAAGAAACATACAAAGAAACAAACAAAGCAGGCATCAGACATAATCTTTATTGATTGCACATAAACAAACATCAGTGCATACAATGTCTCATACCTGTTCATGCAGTTATGCTCGCTTGGAGAAATCGTAGGATCATAGTGCATCACGAAGTTCCGACAAGGCCATATCTTCTTGTAGGTCCTCATTTGATTGGATAATATCCAAGGCAGTTAGCAATTGTCTTTTCGCTCACAGCTGTCCAGGCTTGCTTGATCATCCGAATTAATTAATTATAGTGACCCACAAATTGATACACCTCAAAATTAACTCAGCGTCACCTTGCTACTCAGAGGTAGTTAATCTTCTCACGCTTCAAAGACTGCCGACTTCTTTCGTATTACGGCACGCGAGGCCCTTGGTAATCGCGTGTGTAAACATACAGGTACTCAACCATCCGGATATGCAAGACAAAAATGCACACCAGTATCATTGCCAGGTGATCTTCCATTAACAATGAAAAATTCATATGTGTAGCATATATTTAACAATTTTCGGCCAAAGGCGTTTATCACATCATCACTGGATTTCCTCTCGCCGGCAGAATGATGATCCCCATCAATAAAGGAAGAACCAATAATAGCATCAGCCTCTTGTTTACAAAGATTATTCTCACTTGTTGTTCTAGCATTCATATCGCCACAAAGAAGAAATGTACAACTAAAGAAAGAGATATTTTCAAATATGAATTCCTCAATAGCTAGAACCCTTAGGAAGGACATACACACGTCAGTTTTGGTAAAGCCAAAGACATTTTTGCTAAGCGTTATACAAACAATGTTATCCACACCCGTTGTAATTCTCTGAAAATGCTCGCCGAATGTCTTCTTTATGCATACGCATACACAACCGCACAAGCGACCATATTTTGCCAGTTTAAAGATGACATATACTCCAGTAGGGTACAAATACAAAATCACTTGCTGAAATCTGCTAAATCAAACCCTGCCATAAAAACTACTCATTTCGACCTTTAATTAACTTTAATCGACCTTTTTGTCAACAGTGCACATTTCTCAGCCGCAAACGCTATATGTTCTCACAATCTACGATCATTTAGTTTTGTCTCCTGCTTTGCCTAGTTTTCGAGTTACAACCCTTGTTTTCATAGACGATTCTGTCAAAATCACTTGGTGTCGCTAGGTTGTAATCCGTGTTAGGTGGTATAAACCTACACGTTATTTGATGCTCAGTTAATGAATTTATAACAGGTATAATTAGTGATAACGCCATTTAGATTACCCGACAAAGGCCCCCATTTGACATTTCTTGTGTCTGGATCGATCAAAGGATTAACCGATAACACGCTGATTGATTAATTAGTTTTATGGGGATTTAAATGGGGGATTTGTCAAAAGCTAGTGTTTATGTATGTACATTTACTAATCTATACTGAATACACTCTGTCGTGGCTGTGTCTATGTAAGCCAACACCCTTCTTTCAAAGGATTAACCGCCAATACATTGACTGATTGTTCATTATTGGCTAGCTAAAATAACTTTTTAACTTTTTAAAAAGAATGGCGCACATTATGCAATTAGTTGCCAGGTGTGCTATCTTGGGTAACCAATGAAACTATACAGCAATGTCAAAAACCTGAAACGATACATCACGTTTTCGTCTATTAGACTGTTAAAAGACACATGACTTGGGAAATCTGCACATGAATTATATATCACTTGTTTTTGTGGATATTGATGGATACATTCCTCGAAGAAGGTAATAACCTGACATTGCTCCTATAACTTTAAGTTCAATATTTGCATTTTTGGTTTCACTAAGTTGTCGTAACTTACGGAAGCCGGTTAGTGCCACCCCAAAAAATGTTTTTTATCTCGTAATTACGACTTACTACCTCGTTATTACGACAAAGTACCTCGTAATTACGACATAACAAAATCGTAATTACGACAAGGCAACTCGTAATTAAGACGTAACTATCTCGTCTTTACGATATCCCCTTCTCGTAATTACGACAAATCAAGTCGTAATTACGACATATCAAGTCGTAATTACGACTTAAGATACAGTGTTACTATTACACATGTTGCCTCTTCTTGGGTTCACCAATGGGACGACATTCGTGCTCTGAGTTCTCAAGTGTTGTTTTTAGGTATGTATATAAAATCATTTTACTGTATGTGTACATAGTTATGTATCACGTATTAATCTGATGTAGCCCATGCTTCACTGGGCTCTCGTTGGCTGATTTATTATTCCGACATCGTTAACAGGGAATTATAAAATGAGGCACTCAAACATAATTACTCACTGTAAACTTCTGTAAAGTAGTATGCACTAAATATACATTAAGATCCCTGGGGCCTTACTGAATAACATGTCTGACTGTCACATCTTGTGCACATGAATATGTATGTTTCTCTTCAGTGATTCAAGTCATGGATAGATCAACTTTGTGCAAGTTCTACTTTCATATGGGTTTAAGCTACAAACATATACTGATGTTTCTAGCTCAGCTACATGGGATATGCATAAGTTTAAGGACACTTAAAAGAACTTTAAGATCGCTGGGTCTTTTCAGATGACAATTTTACTCTGACGTTTTAGAAGCAGCCTTGTTTATAGAAGAGAAGCTTAAATCATCTGGCAACCTGCAGGGATACAGATGGATGCGCCTCCAGTGTCTCCACAAAGGCATACCAATATCCAGGGAGAGTGGTGAAATCTTAATGGGCATTCTCGATCCAGAAGGTTTCCAGTTCAGGATTAAAAGACGCCTACGGAGGAGACAGTACTTTGCGCGGGGACCAGATTATCTTTGGCATATGGATTCGTATGATAAGCTCAAGCGCTATGGACTATGCATCAATGGATGCATTGATGGTTTCTCACGACAGGTCATATGGCTCAATGCATATACCACAAGTAGTGATCCCCGAGTTATTGCTGGGTACTACATAGAAGCGATTCGAGAGAGGAGAGGGTACCCATCTCTAATTAGAGGCGACAAGGGGACCGAAAATGGACATGTCGCTCAGATGCAAGAATTTTTGTCAAAGAAGGATACTTTCTTATTTGGAAGAAGTACAGGCAACCAAAGGATAGAGATGTTCTGGAGCTTTGTTAGGAAACAGTGTTGTCAGTTTTGGATGGATGCTCTTGCATCTCTGACAGATACTGGCCTATTTGAAGGAGACTTTCTCGATGTTAACCTTCTGCAGTTCTGTTTCTTGTCTTTACTTCAGGTATGGTTGCTTCACATTATGTCTTAAAACTGGTTTTATTATGCTGTCTGAGAGACATTTAAAATCTGGAATAAATCTTTCGTCTCTCAACATGAAACTAACTGGAATATCAATTTTAGATCACATGTGTATGTCTCTTAACAAAATCCTAATCATTACAGATGGAACTTGACGTTATGGCTCATACATGGAACACGCATCACATCCGACCTACGAAGAACCAGAACTGTCCTCATGGCCGTCCTGTTGTCATGTACATGCTGCCTGCCTCTTATAACACTCGGAGTTACCTTCATCCAGTAGATGAAGTGGAAATAGATGTGCGTAAAGAAGAATGCATCTTTCGCAAACGTTACCCATGGGATGAGGACGTACATGAACCATGTACACTGTATATGAACGACAAGAACTTGGAAATGCCTGCGAGTGTAGAAGAAGGTTTAAAACTTTACACATATCTACGTGAAACCCTTATTCAGGATCTTTCTCTTTGAAACCAGATAGCTTACACAAATTGTGTATGTTACCGACTGTACAGTTAAATCTGAACCTAGCATGTAGAGTACACAAAGAATGTTCTTCAGTTTTTATGTGTAATGCTTACTGGTGAGTTACCTTTGTATTCCTTGGACTGATGACTGATAAAGGTCTTCTTGCTAACTCATAATCAAACGTATGCATCCAGTTGCAAGTTTGCCTTGCCACTACTGAGTTTTTGTTAAAGCTTCAAATTGCATATACTCACTTAAACAACTTGATATTACACATTAGGGAGTCTGAGAATGATTCAGCTGTATTTACTAGTCTCTAACTTTACCACATGATATTGACCATCAGTCATATTAATTGACATTTTCTGTCAGCAAAATATCAGCTAAACCAAAACATTTAGGAAAGCAACTCAACAAATTATTCTTTACAGATTCCACACGTTGCATTACTCAATACTCTGTTGACTAATCTTGTTTACTTTATAACAAGACAAAGGATATGGGCAAATGCAACGCTACAAATCACTCTAGTATAAGTCTCTGCTGTATCAATCAAATACCCACACACTTTCACAAACTCAATCTTCCACTGAATTTTGAAAGGCTTAGAATAAGATATAATTTTGCCTAGACAAGTACAACAGAAGTACTGAATTATGCGAGTACAAGTGGTGTCGTCCCACATGCTTTCAAGAACCTGACAGATCGAGTAAGTGTCAACAACCACAAACTCATAGCACAGACACGCCATGGCAAAATAGACAGGCAGAACATCGACCAGAACATGCTCTTTTGTTCCAGGAGGGATGAAAATTAATATAAATATGAGTGACTTCAAATACAAAAATCCGAAAGTTGGTTATGCAACAAAATGAGCTTAATCCTCGGATGTTCTTAAAAAAGTTAACACGATAAACATTGATAACTTATGTCGATCCCATTGTCATACTCATGTCTGAGCTGGGCATTACTATCAGATCCATGTCAAGCCAGAATAACATCTAACGACAAAAGGAATGAAAGTTAACAACAAAGAACTAAATAGACCAGCATTTGGGCCTAAGTTATCGATTGAAATTATTCAAACGTAAACAATGAAATTGCAAATGATTCTTCCCAGCACACGATCGAACCCCAACTGGGTTTCGATAATAATATATATTCTTTGGTAACTCGGTAATTCAAATGCACAAACTGTGCATTATCCTCTCCGCCATGTATCTGAAAATAATGAGATATGTCAAACAAAAACGGTTGATACCATTCTCATCATCTCAAACACAATAAATTCCGTGCGTGAACTGCACATGTAAGTGTCCTGAAAACATTAAAGTTAAACGATGTCCATAATCCAAATGTTGCTCTCAAGCACATTGTCAAACTCCGATCTAAACTCCATATAGTTCTCATAGTTTTTAGCTAGCTGCAGGCTGCAACCACAGGTTCTGGCTATTGGATTTCTCTTGAGCCCTCTCATGTCGGCGAACTCAACACTGATGTTTGGAACAGTTATTAGGTCCGATCCCGTACAAAAGCGCAAGAAATGAGAAAGTTTTGTGGGGTCGAGCTCCCTAACATATCTCTTAATCAGTTTCGACACACCAAGTGCTTGAGCATCTAGACTTCCTGGAAATTGCAACATTTTCAAAACAGATTTGTTAGTTGGAACCATTGTTGTGTAGATCTCCTGCAGTTTGTCTGCTGAAATGCGCCGACTCATGAATACTTCTTTCCAACATTTAGAGATAAACATTGGTATCTGGAGAATCTCTTTGTGAGCGATCTCACGAAGAACACCCTTGCAGTTCTCTGCAGTGACGACTGATCGACAATCGTGGTTTTCAAGGGCATCCAGTAGTTCCTCAGTGTCAGCAGCTGAAAAGTCTTCTGTAGCCTTCTGAAATATCTCCTTCTCAGGAATAGAAATGTAGCTGTAGAAGTCACTCATCAGATAGGGCTCTTCTGCCTCCATAGTTGAGAACATGCTCTGCCGAATGAAAGCTTGGGAGATTTGTACCGGCCAGTAGCCAGTGTTCATATAGCCATATGCTAAAACTCTTCCCACCGACCTCCACTCTTCAACGCCAAAATCATGTCTTAAACTGGGCACCTTAATGTCTCTCCCCACAGTACATTTATCATAGAATGCTTGAAAGAATTCAGTCAATAAATCTCTAAGAACTCCTCCAGTATCCTCCGCCATTTCCTTGTCTCCATTGGGTAAGATCCGGGTGACTGACAGCGGACGATGCAGTATGTAAGGATCTTTAAAATATCCGATTAACTCCAAAAAGGCCATTGGTCCACGATGGATCGTCATCTCCAGTGGGATTATCTGTGATGCAGACGCTGGGCTATATGGAACTGTGATTTCATTAGCGGGTTCTACATCTGCTATCTTATAAAATATTTCTGTGTCTGATTCGTCCAAATAAGGAAGGTTCGAGGCACCTTCTGTTCCCGTCGAGTCAATGATTCTTTCGAACTCAGATTCAGTCTCGGTTATGTTGAAACTGCAGCTAGCAACTGCGCTTGCAGTAGACGTTGCAGAAGTTGTTTCAGCTGAAAGGTCCGCTGGTTCAGATGGAGTGATGTTTTGATATCCTCGTTTTGTTCATCAGTCATCTTACTGGCAAGGTCAAGCCGCAAGATATTCATGCCTGTGCGATCGTACATCTCACCTACTGTCTCATGCGTATTCATAATGTCTTCTGAGAAGTCCATGACATCAAACGTAAAGCTGTCTAACTTTCCGAGTTTTGATTTCCCACCAGGGAAGAAGACTGACTTGGCAGCTTCTTCGATATCTGGCTTGGTTGCATGTTTGAACATGTCATCTTTTCTCGTGCTGCCACCGCCTTTCCTTCTAACCTGCTTGTATGTGTTTGCAGACACACACACACATACACACACACACATACACACACACACACACACACACACACACACACACACACACACACACACACACACACACACACACACACACACACAGCAGCACCACCACCACCAATATCTTTATATGGCAACAAAGGCACCAGTTCACAATCTGATATATTTGCACGTAAAGGTTTATTAATAAATAATTAGTAATTTCATAGTTTCATAGATATGGTCCGGTTTCTTTCGATAGGGGCAGCACTATTACAACATCAAAGTCAAAGGTGTTGCTATGAATGGGGAAGGAAAAAATTAGCAAAATCTCTAAGAAAGGACGGCAGTTTGCAAGGAGATCTTAGTAAGCTTGGTGTCACTGTTCAAATCGTAACAGTGTCAATGGGTAAGGTTCAGACAAAGATACCACTACCAAACGAGCCGAAGTCGTATAAGTTGCCATGGAACCAGGAAAAAATAAATTAAATTAGCAAAAGGCAACAATTCACAATATGATCTAAGTGTGTGTTAAGTGTTTTATTAATAAATTCCAAATAGTTTCAGCGTTTCAGAGATATGGTCCGGTGAAAACTGACAACAGACAGACATACAGACGTGCTGATTACTATAATTCCCCGTATTTTAATATAGGAGGATCAAAATGCACGGGTACATTTAATTCATGCCCGTAATTGTGATAGTGACGAGGACAAATGTACCAACATAAAGCGAACATTTTTACAGAATAGGATATTTACTTTTAAAGTTTGAGAAATTAAAGGGATCAGTCAATTTCCATATGAAATCAATGTTACTGGACTCGCTATTTACATTTATAGTAATGCTTGGGGGATATGGGAATATGTGACTCCAGTGCCAACCCACGCAGTTATACTCCCCGCTCACGTTCACTTTCTATAAATAGCTATGATGAAACTTTTAATGGAACTGAGTTTCACTGAATTGTCTGCAAGGGTGGTAAATGAAGTAGAATACATACCTCTCAAACAGTTAAAGCAGCCGCAGTGTCCTCGGGTTGATACAGACGTGTTCTGACGGAAGCGTGCAGCACGACACGACGAAGTCGTAAATACGAGATAGTTATGTTGTAATTACGAGGTACTATGTCGTAAGTACGAGTTGTTTAGTCGTAATTACGAGTTGTTTAGTCGTAATTACGAGATACCTAATTCGTAATTACGATATAGTTATGTCGTAATTACGACGTACGAAGTCGTAATTACGACCTACGAAGTCGTAAGTACGAGGTACTTTGTCGTAATTACGAGGTAGTAAGTCGTAATTATGAGATAAAAAAAATAATTGGGTGGCACTAACCGGCTTCCGTAGTAACTTTCAACAGAATCATTGTTTTCGTCGTTAAGTGTAATGATGCAGGCGACATACACTAGGGCGTGCGTGCAAATTATGATTCATTTAGGCAAACTATGAAATGTCTACATATTACATTCCTGTTATATACATTCACAGACCGCTTCTTTTTATGAAGTTTCAAAATGCATAAAAGTATGATTATAAAGTAATTATGATTATGAGACCAAGTATAAAGACGTATATTGACAAGTGTCTACATACTGGTGAGTGAACGTTACAAACCAAGTAAATTTAGCAAGTGAAGAAATTTATCGCGCAGTATTTTCACTTCGACCCCGACCTCGCTTAGGTTATGTTACAGGTTGTGTCATGCAAACTCCTTTTGGTAATGATTCAAATACATATTTATGTAGTTTTGATTTTCTAACTTGATGAGAACAAACCATAATCTCATTAATTCAAATGGATTTGACTTCACGATTTTCCAAACTGGCGGCGCTCTGTCTTGGGATGAATGCTATTTAAGTTTGTTTTCACCGACTTACAAAATCAAAATTAAATTTCACTGGTAGTAAAATATGTATTTTATTGATGGACATTAGGATTTTACATGACATTGCTTATGACATAACGACTTCTTCCACGGAAGCGAGGTCGAAGTGACATTAATATTGCAAGTAATATCATAATACACCAGCGTGAACGTTCCCGGCGAAGGTGAAGGCTATACTGGTTAACTGTCTGAAAGTGTAATAGTAAACACGTATGACTCACATCGCGCATACGACATGTGCTGTCAGTTTAAACTTGGATCGTCCGGATCAGCGCACCTAGCGGATTAGTGAAGGGAAGATAAATTCAAAAAGATCGTCCGATAAAGGAGTTATCCCCCTTTGTTTATGTTCAACAGATGTCGCTGTGCGTCTGTTCACTTGGCCTCCTAAGTCTCTTCTTTATTAATTAGGTATGTAAGACGTTTTCTGTAACCATTTTTAATTTATCTCGAGATTATTTATTCTTAACAATGGCTATTACTTCTGTTCTTACACATTTTGGTTACAATAGAGTTTCTTCTAAAGCAAACATATACTGTCTGTGACATTTTGGTTGATTCACATAATCAGCGAATGACTCATTCCGTCTCCGACTGTCTGCTGTGATAAAGACTGCAACGGCCCTTTTCGTGTATTATTTCACTGAGCATTTGCAGAAACTGAACGTTTAGGGTCTTTGTTTTTATAACTCATAAAATGCAAGATCGAAAGTGAATTTTAGAAGTACGAAATCTTTATTTCTTAACTGGAATCAGGGGGATTCGGGAAGTGCCGCTTCAGTTTGGGGTTAGATTAACTTAGAATCTCACTCACAATCGTGCGATTCCTTCCGTGTTGATGTTGTTCTGTTGATTTGTTGTTATATTCAGACTATTAAGTGTGGCCTTAATTCTGTAGTTCCCCTATCTCTACATTATTTGGTTTGATACCAAGGGAGTTTTAATTTCTTTAGTCATAAAATGTCACCACACCACCCCCAACCCCCACCCCAACCCCCAAAATCCACTCACACACCTTTTAGAGCCACAAGGCCCATGAAGCTCAATGTTTAAAGGGGCACTGATGCGGAGCAAATAATGTTTCTAGCCAGCGGTCTAATTACGAAACCAAGCTGCAAATTGGGCAGCACCCACTCCCTCAACAGTGAGGGACAAAGGGGCTGGGCTCCTGTCCACATTAGCAGAATCTGTTCACCCTAAACAGTCAGGAGGCCAGATGCCCATCATATTCCATTAGTTGAAAATATCCATGGTATTCCTTGTCTGATTGTACAAAATATCCCAGCAGCATATTTTTTTTGTATGCCTGGATGGTATAGTGACTGAGACAATTTGATCCTATTTCCATGTTTTTTACCTTGATATGTCATGTGAAAATATGATGTTTAGAGGCACATAGCAAGCCATTTGTTTCATATAAATCCGAAAGATTACAAAGCTTTAAATACAGATAGTTTTGAGGGTTGGTCCAGCTGTCAATCCCAAAAATCATATGTAAATTTTCGTAGCTATGGTAGCTACCCTGGTTTATTATCTGTGATAATATAAACACACAGTTGGTTTATTTGAATTTGTAAACTAAAAACAATGGCTTTGCCACTGGTAGAGAAATCTGAAAAATTTCTTACGTAAGAAAAAACTGATTACATATATTTACCCAAGCACACAGCAAATGCCTGTATCCTCAGGTATAATTTGTGTATAATTAGTGGTAACACCACTCAGATTACTCAACAAAGGTTCCCATTTGGCATTTCTCCTGTCTGGAGTAAATACTCAACATTATAAATTAAGATCTGTAGTTGCAAATGTATTGTACGTTATGTAATATGTGCATGCAAGTGATGCAAGAGGGTTTGTCAGCTGAGTTACAAAAACCAACATTGATGAAAGGATTAACCGATAACACACTGATTGATTAATTACTTTTATCTTTGACGACGGATTTGTCAGAAGGCAGTGTGTGTAGATGTACTAATCTATACGGTTTGTTCCCACTTTGCCGGACAGCTAATGTGATGATAACGGATTAAAAGTAACAGTCCGTTACCTTGCCGACTAAAGTCTGTTTTCAATGAGTAGTTCTCACCTGTAGTTTCATTTGGGGGACATCAGAGTTTGACAGCTGAATTCGAACTCATTATTACAAAGCATCAATTTGAATTTGTTTCGAGTGAACTCGATTTCAGTGATTTTGAGAAAGGTGCTCAGAATGCAGCAAAGGAAGTGTTCCAGTGTGAGCTTAAGGACTGTATGTTTCACTACAGACAGGCCCTTGTGAAACATGCAAGAAACTGTGGACTGCAATGAGCTTACAAGAATGATGACAACGTACGTACATTTGTCAGGCGTGCATTAGCACTTCCTTTGGTTAGGGTGTGTGATGTGGAGAACTTTTGGTTTCGTGCACTAGAGAGTGTTGATCTGAATGACCAGGGTGTGCAACGGTTTGCCGATTACGTCACCGAGCAGTGGGTTGAGGGTGGCAAGCTGCTGCTCTGGAACCACTTTGATACAGATGGGCCCAGAATGACTAATCATGTAGAAGGCTGGCACTCTCATTTAAATACCCTGTCAGCTTGTCATCCAAACTTGTTCAAGTTTGTGGATCTTCTTAAACAACAGCAGTCAAGAGTGGAAATAACAATTTCTCAGCTGCAGAAAGGCGGGTCGAGGAAGAAGCTGTATCAAGCCCTGGATGATCGCCTTGCAGTACTGAATATGCGTCTAGTGAATGGGACCTGCACCCCAGAGGCATATGGGGATCTTGTCTCAGACCTGGTTGGTGTCCCTGTTTTGGAATGATTATGTATATTTCTGTATATTTGTATATTTTTTTATGTTTCTGCTTGGTGTCCCTGTGTTTGAATGATTATGTATATGTCTGTATATTTTATTTATGAAAGCAAATCAATTTTTGAAATTGTACCAAATTTATATATACCAAACTGAATTGCTGTCGCTGAAATAAAAAAAAAATCAAAATGTAGTGTGTTAAATCGTTTATTAGATCAAAACAGACTATAAGTTAATCCCCTATTGTTATAGGGATTATCGCGCATCAGTGATTTTTTATTCTGAACAAAAATGTCCGGCAAAGTGGGAACCCCCTATCTATACTGACTACACTCTGTCGTAAAGTGCGAGTTTAAAAATAGCATCCTCCCTTCAAAGAATTAACCACCATTGTGTTGATTGATTGATTACTCATTATTGGTTAACTAAATTACTTAGAATGGTGGAAGTCATACAGTTAGCTGCCAGGTGTGCTATCTTGGGATACCAATGAGAGGTTTATCAGGTTTTCACCAATGTGAAAGAAGTGAAACGATGTTTTACTTTTTCGCAAATTAGACTGTTGTAAGACACGACACAGAGCAGGATTATTTACCAGCTGCAGATGAATGGAATACAATTTCTTTTATGTGGATATTGATGGATACATTCCTGAACAAGGTAGTAGCCTGACATTGTTGCTATAAAAGTAGTCTGTTTTACATTCATTATTTGCATTTTGTTTCAATTTATTTGTTGTAGCAGAATCTATTTGACAGAAAACACGTACTAGATCACGTATTTGTGTGAAATAGGATCCACATTGGAAATCTATACAACGTTTAAATGTTGCTGTCATGTTAGAAATTTACTATAAGTATAAGCAGACAGTGTGTGTTCTTTTAATTTTCAAAATCATAAAAATATGACAATAAACTAATTACGATTATGAGAGAAAATATGAAGACGTACATTGGCTTCGTTATTTTTCCGTTTTTTACCATTTCTACCAGTGGCAGATGATTAACCTTCAAAGTGTTTCATTTGTTTTCATAATACATTTGTAATGAAGTAAAAATGACTTCACCTTAGTTGATCTGTCTATAATTAAACTATCAATTGCGCATACGGACTGCGTAGCAGAGGTCACGAACCAGGCACGAATTCTGGGATAGCATCCGGGTACTCACAGGAGAAAAACAATAACAAAAGGAACAACCAGTTCACGGAAATTGCTCCGCATCAGTGCCTTTTAAGTTGCTACTGTTTTGTAACTGTTTCCATTGTTTCCATTGTGATGAGTCACAAGGTTCAGTAAGTTATTAAATATTTATTTGAGTTTAATGTCTCACCTATAGTTCATGTGATTCAACAGACCAATTCAGTCTGTTCCTCAAAACTTGTGCATGCATCTACTTCAGTTGATCAGAATGCTGAGCACTATTTGTGGATTTGTCAGACTTACTTCTGAGGTCAAATGATACTCTGAAGTATGATGTGCATATAAGTCTACCATTCTCACTTGTCATATCCATTCTTTATTGTTAGAATTTGATGTATACCTTAACATGACCCATATGGTCAAGGTTTAAGGCAGACCAAGGAGCACAAATAGGCCTCAAGTCAGTTAAATAATAAATGTCAGCACCATTTTTCAACAAACCCAGGGGCATAGCTACTGTTATAAAAAATGCCAATGCTTACACATGATGTTTGCTAAAAAACAAATTTTCTTCTTATTCTCACAAAAAACCCCAACTACAATCATGTTATCAGGACAATTTAAAAAGTGGAAATTATTCTATGAATCATGTTGACTACAATATCCTTTGATGACATGACAGTACCAGTACAGTCTTTCTTTCAGTCATGATTGTTTTGCCATTCACGTGTATGTGAATGTTTCTTTGCAGTCATGATTACCGTGAATCATGACTCCAAGAGCAGGTATTTACAGTCGGCCTTCTTTGTTCCTTTTTCATTTGTTTATCATTTCAATTAGCAAAACACCCAACAACTACTCAATGTCTGGTACAGTGTCAGAGTGCTAAATTTTCGTTAAGCAATATCAAAACATATTTGCATATTAGCAAGTCATATGTAAAAGTCAAATGATTATTCTGTGTGGATGAATGGTAGACTACTTCCAGTTCTCCATATGATTTCCAAATATTGATAAATAACAACATTTTGAAGCTACTGAAATCATGAAAAGGTGAACAATGTGGCTTATGAGACTTTCAAGTCTCACAAGAAATGAATGGTGGGTAGGTCTTCAATGTTGCCTAAATTTAAAGCTTTGCAATCTATCGGGGTATCACGGAAGAATTGGCTTGCTATGTGCCTGAAACCCATTTCTGCTCAAAGTTGCACTCAAACATATTCATGACAGTAACCACAGAAACAAGAGTAACGTGAAGATAGGAATACTTATTATTTATGTGCCTTTAGATTGTTGAACTTGAGCCAGAGGCGTGAATGGATAATCTGACAAAATCTTAATCCAAAATTAAATTTTAAGTAGTTTTGAATATTAACATATGACACATTAATTTGTTTCTTGAAACTACCCAAAGTAATCACTTCTCTGTGATTAGTAGGCAAAGAATTCCACAATTCTTGGCAATGACTTGGCATAATTTGTACTTTTACAATCGATAATTTGAAGTTTCAGACAGTAGTTTACCTAAGGAGGGTTGAGATTACTCAAACATGTGAATATGTTATTGCAAAAATATTAGTTTTTGAACATAGCGGTTGGAAATTCTGTCTCATAAATTATTTATGACTTCTACTGCAAACAGCAATGCAAAATAGTTCAGAGTTCATCAAGATTAAGTGTTTTCAAGTGTTAGTGCTTGTAGTTGTCCAATATGTACAATTGTCCCATATGTGACAACAATAATATAAATTAGGAAAAAAAGTAAATTCTTTGTTTATTGTTTGTGGGGTTTTACGTGAGGGACAACATGTAAAGCCTCTAAGACAGTTTGCCATTGGTGCAACCTTTTTAGCGATGCAACTTAAACTGTTTCCCTGTGTCCAAACACCATTACTTCACTGTTTTAGTTCTCTTATGGACGAGGCGAGAAAGGGATGTTGGGGGTGCAAGGATCAACTTCTTGTACAGAAAATGATTTTGGAAGTTTCCTGCTCAATAGGGAGGAAGGTTACCATCCCGGGCCTCCTCAGCACAGGTCCCCAACACCTCTTACTCATCTCCTCTACATGGATGACATCGAGCTCCTTGCCAAAGGAGATACCAATTTGAAAGAACAGGTTCTCCTTGTCGAGTCCTTTTCTAATGATATTGGCATGACTTTTGGACTCGACAAATGTAATACTCTTCATTTGAAACGTGGCAAGGTAACAAATGATGGATCGGTCCAGTTACAAGGGGGAGGAGTTATTGAGCATCTTGTGGAAGATCAGGCCTACACCTATCTTGGAAAGCAAGTTCGAGACAAGCACCAGAATGCCCAGATTCAAGATAAACTTCGGGCCGAGTATAAATCTCGTTTAAAGAAAATCTGGAGTTCCGAGCTAAATGCTCGAAACAAGGTCAAAGCCACCAATACCTTTGCTGTGCCAGTCCTTTCCTATTCCTTTGGAGTAGTCGATTGGACAAAACAAGACATCCAGGGCTTGACCGCCTGACCAGGTGGATCATGTCTGAGCACACCACCCTCGTTCCTCTCTTAATCGTTTATACATGCCAATCAATTCTGGAGGTCGGGGTTTGATTAATGTGGAGGCTCTTCATGACAGAATTCTATTGTGCACTTTTGCACATATTTGTTTATTGGACGATCTTCTGGTGATGCATGTCAAGACTCACGATGAAAGCAAGGAATTCCACAGCTACTTTAAGCGTACCAAGGTTGTTGGACAGAATTTGAAATTTGAAGTAGATTTTGTTGATGGCGATGTACTGCTGGACGGTACAGTGATGGGAGTAAACCAGGTGAAGTCTTTCACCAACTCAGCCCAGAGTCGGTCCTTTGTGGAGAAGCTGTCGGAGAAGCCACTGCACCGAGTGTACATGCAGTGTGTGGAACAGAACAGCAATCCAACCGACTCCTTCACCTGGATGAAGTCGGCTGGTCTCAAATGTGAAACTGAGGGCTTCCTTTTTGCTGCTCAGGACCAGTCACTTCCCACTCGCAATTGCCAGAATATTATTCTTAAAGAAAATATCAATATGAAATGTCGTCTTTGCAATCAATTTACAGAGACTATCCAACACCTTGTCAGTGGACATGATGGCAGGGCTCGCTGCTTTTATTATCGTCTCCGCCATGCCTGTGGCTTTGACTCCGAGGTCCATCCATGGTATGACCCTGAACATGTCCAGGGCATCCGGGAAAATGATGCTTTTAAAATTCTCTGTAATAGGCCAATATACAGCCTGAGACGAATTCTAGCCAACAAACCTGATCTTGTCCTTTTTGATAAAGCCAATGAAATTATTTATATCATAGAATTTTCTGTCCCTTTTGACAGCAATGTGATTGGCAAGATTCAGGAAAAGCATGATAAATATTCGGACCTCGCCTTTGAAATGTCTCAATTGCATCCCAAGTACACTGTCGTCAGGTTCTCGGTGCTCTTGGTTTGGTACCTCCTGATCTCTTTGACGCAGATCAGGAGAGTGCCCAGGTTCTCCACGGGGAGCACAGCCCTTCTGACAATCTGGATAATGCAGAAGGCTGCAGTGTTGGGGAGCCTCCATATTCTCCGGAAAGTTCTTGGTGGGTTCGACTAGGCAGTGTTTCCTGGGAGAAGTCCCATTCGCTGTCTGGGCTGCGTGTAGAAGGGGCGAGGGCCCTGAGCTGATGATGAGCTTGACCAGCCTGACTGTGCCAGGATCACCCAAACCCTTTCTGCTGCATTTCAATTTTAAATCTGTGAAACATAATAATTAATTTATAAAGCGCCTAGTTTCCAGGCATAGCCTGCTCAACGGCGCTGAGAATAGCTGCATAATAAAGTTGTTGGAGGAAGATATTGAGGGTTAGTAACTGAAAAGGTCTTGAGGAGTCGTTTGAATGACGAGATGGAGTCAGCAGACTTTATGTTGATTGGCAGGATATTCCATAGTTTCGGAGCGAACACAGAGAACGCATTTTCTAGTTCTTGTGGATGGCACGTGAAGCAGACACTGGTTGGATGAACGAAGAGTTCGTTGAGGCTGGTATGTGGTGAGGAGATCCTTCAGTTAGTGGGGAGAGGTCTGGACAAAGAGTACAGAGTACGTGAGGTACTGTTTGATGACTGGAGTGATATGATCAGTTGGTTTGGTGAGGGAGATAACTCTGGCGGCCTTGTTCTGAATGCGCTGGAGATTGGTGATGACAGTAGTACCGGATAACAAGGCATTGCAATAATCCAATCGAGAAGTAACAAAGGAGTTTTTGTTGTATCAGAGTCGATGTATTTACGGATTCTTCCTATGCTGCGAGGTGATAGTTCGCAGAGCGGGTCATGTTGAGAGATTGCTTCTTGCTAGACATAACATGGTCGAAGATAACACTAAGTTTCTTGACTTGGGCAGACGGTTCTATCGTGACTTTGTCAACCTCTAAGTTGATGGATGGTAGTTTGGACAGCTGCTGTTTAGTCCCAATCACAATGAAATCTGTCTTGTCGCCATTCAGCTTGAGTGAGTTACACAGCATCCATTCCTGTATCTCTGTGATACAACGTTCCAGTCTGGTTACACCAGTGGACAGGCTGGCTGGTTTTATGGAGAGGTAGAGCTGTCGATCATCAGTGTACCCATGGAACAATAGCAGGTGCTTTCTTACAATGGATCCCAGAGGTTGAATATACATTGAAAATAGAGCCGGTCCAAGCACGGATCCCTGAGGTACAGCATGTAGGATAGGTTTAAATGACTAGGATGATCCATCAACATTTACACACAAGGTAACTCCTCAGCCATGAGAGAGCAAGGTTGTCGACACCGAACGTGTAACCTAGAAAGAAGAATGTTGTGGTTTATAGAGTCAAATGTTGCCGACAGATCAAGCAGCACAAGTAGAACAAGTTCCTGTCTGTCTAGCGATCGGAGAATATCATTTTGCACATATATTAGTGCTGTTTCTGTGGAATGGCTCTTCTTGTACGCCGATTGGTAGACCTCAGACAAGTCATGTTCGATGTTGTGTTTGGAGAGTTGAGATAGGATAACCTTCTCTAGGATTTTTGAAACGAAGGATAGGTTTGACACAGGGTGGAAGTTTTTGAAATCATAAGGACTGATGTGGCAATGGCCTTTTTGAAATCATCAGGAACTGAGCCAAACTTTAAAGACGAATTAACTAGAATACAAGTTGCAGAAATGACTGATTGCAGACAGTCTTTGAAGAGCCAAGTTGGAACTGGATTGAGTGAACAGGATTTGGGAGCGGCTGCCTGGATAACTTTACTAAGCTCGTCTTCAGTCACAGAATTGAAGTTGACCAGATTTTGTCCAATGAAACCTGTGTCGTGTTCCAGAGGCTTTTTGTCTGGGCATCGTGATTAGTCCAGGAACAATCATACTGTAAAGCAAGTCCCAAATGTTTATGACTGTTGACGTCATTAATATTACTATCCTTCATTGTCAAAAGTGGCTTTGGGTTGGGCTGTCTTTAGTAGAATCAGTTTTATTAGGATTATATGTACCTTGCCATTTGTGATCCTTTAGCTTTTTATCCGTTCAGGTGTGTTCACTGGGAAGGTGAGCATACCAATCACAACTCACCAACTTTATAATTGAAAAGTAAGGTGATGAAAAACGCCCTGCGAAATCAGAGTTTAAACGATTCACTATTTTCATCCCAGTGCCGTGCTGTGGCTTGAACTAGAAAGATGAATTGTAAAACCACAGCAAGTGATGTGTGCAAGGATTATTGCTATGGTCGAAGTTGGAGGAAAAAAAATGTTTCTTGTGATTAAAAGCATCTTTGTGTTTGCAGTAAGAAAAATACACTACTCTTGTGTTGGGAAATTGGTTAATATCTCATAATTGATAATTGTTTCATTGCATCCAATCAGTCATCGAAAATAATTGGTTAGTATCTTTTATGGGGGCCTCATGAGTGAGCTGGCCAAAGCACCAGGCAAGTGATCCAGCAAGGTTGAGGTGTCAGGATCAAGCTCACTTTTGATCAGGTGTAAAAACCATGGAGTTAACTTTGTGTGCAGACGATTTCTGTGTTGTCAAAATGCCTAGTGTACAGTACTCAACTCTGTGCACTTAAAAGAACCCACAAATCCATTGGTATATGACCTGATGGTGGCCACATGAATACCTGCAAATAGCCAGTTCCAGGTACAGCAACGTGCAGTACTATGACTATATGTCCCAGTCCACCCAGCTGTGAATTGGGTACCTTGTTAGGATGAGAGAGCCACAACATACTTGGTGCACCTGGTGGCAGCAAGAGTTGTATGCTCTCCAGGGATTAAAATTGATAATGCAATGTGACGTTGAGGTTGACATTCAATGATCGAGGGAAACAAATACAAGTGCCTTGATCAAGCACCATTTGCATGGATATGTGAGCTATATGAATATCCCAGAATAATAATAATGGATGATGTTGGTTGGTGTCAAGTGTGAAACTGAGGGCTTTATTTTTGCTGCTCAGGACTTCCTACTCGAAATTGCCAGAATGTTATTCTTAAGAAAATATCAATATGAATTATATGTAGATATATGTGACAGACTCCAACGTGGTGCCTTTTGCTATGTACAGATTTTTGTGATTTATAATTTTCTGGGTTTCCAAATAAACTTTTCGGACATAGTGAGAGGTGTGTTTCGTTTCTGGAGCAGAACTCAGATACTGTTTTATATTTTTCTGCAAAACATGGTAGATATATCAATCAGAACCTGAAGTGGGGCCTTTTTATCCCCCAAGCATGTAATGCGGGGGATGTAGTCGACTCCTCGTCCGTCCGTCCGTAATCATGTTGTTTCCGGAGCATAACTCATAAACCGTTCAATATTTTTAGACCAAACTTGATAGATACAATGATCTCAACCTATGATTGTGCCTTTTGCTATTTACAGATTTTTGTCATTTATTTTTTTTTTGTTTTTCCATGGAACATTTTGGTGTTAGTCTTATAGTGGGGTGGGCTTCATTTCCAGAGCAGAACTCAAAAACTGTTGAATATTTTTCTGCAAAACTTGGTAGATATATCAATCAGAACCTGAAGTGGTGCCTTTTGCTCTGTGCAGGTTTTTATGATTTATTATTATTCTCAGTTTCCATGGAAGCGTTTCAGACATAGTCTCAAAATGGAGGGATGGGCTTCGTTTCTGGAGCAGAACTCAAAAACCATTCAATGTTTTTCTGTAAAACTTGGTAGATATATGGTGCCTTTTGGTATTTATAGGTTTTTGTGATTTATTATTTTATTGGTTTCCGTGGAAGTGTTTCAGACATAGTCTCAAAAGTGAGAGGTGTGTTTTGTTTTCGGAGCAGAACTCAAAAACCGTTCAATATTTTTCTGCAAAACTTGGTAGATCAGTCAGAAGCTGAACTGGTGCCTTTTGCTATGTACAGGATCTTGTGATGTATTGTTTTCTCACTTTCCATGGAAGCATTTCGTACTTAGTCTCAAAAGTGAGAGGTGTGTTTCGTTTCCGGAGCAGAACTCAAAAACTTCTTAATATCTGTCAGTGTTACTTGGTAGGTATGTGTGGCAGACCCCAAAGTGGTGCCCTTTGCTATTTACATGTTTTTCTGATGTCTTATTTTCTCTGTTTCTATGGAAACGTTTCGGACTTAGTCTCAAAATGGAAGGCTTGGGCTTCGTTTCCGGAGCAGAACTCAATAACCATTCAATATTTTTGTGCAAAACTTGGTAGATTTATCAGTCGGAACCTAAAGTGGTGTCTTTTGCTACTTACAGGTTTTTGTGATCTCTTAGTTTCTCTGTTTCTATGGAAGCGTTTAGTACTGTCTCAAAAGTGAGAGGTGTGTTTCGTTTCTGGAGCAGAAATCAAAAACTTCTTAATATCTGTCAGTGTTACTGGGTAGATATGTGTAGATATGTGTGCTATTTACAGGTTTTTATAACGTATTATTTTCTCGGTTCCATGAACACAACTGCTTTGTTTCCGGAGCACAACTCGAAAACCATTTCATATCTTTCAAAAGACCTGGGCAGATATACGAGACAGATCTTGAAATGGTGACTTTTTGGTGATTACAGATATATGGCATTTATATTTTTCATGAATTCCATGGAAACAATTCAGACTTGGTCTAAAAGCACAGTAAGTAACTGTCAGATGATTTGCCCTTTCAGAAATGTGGGGGCCGGGGGAATATGTCATCTTCTGATGACTCTTGTTGATAGTTTAATCAATATTTTAAACAAACAAGTCCACATGCATCGTGATGCCGAAGAAAATGTGCCATCCTTTTGATATATCCAACTATTTTGTCCGGAATTAATTACATGGTGTGAATAGGTAAATGTTATTGTTTCTGCACAGAAATTACCATATTCAGCGAGTTTATTTTGATTTTGTTTGATAAACCTTCCAACATTCACAATGTTGACAGCCGGAGGTGACCTGAAAGGGCGTGGCCTACATTGCGTTTTTTCTAAGTGACAAGACTCGAACGATGTTTGAAAATACGCGGAATCAGCAGAATCTGAACTCAAATACATTGAAAGAATACAACTCAATACCTATATAATGCAGATCATGAAACAATATCACAATATTTGTAATTGTACCCACCCTTTATGAAACCGGAAGCGCATACACAGCATGGCACTCGTAGAGGTAAAATATGAACGAGTTGGAAAACGACCATTGATACATTTTCTAAATTGCTTCAAATTCCAGTAAGATCCATACTATACACCGGAATTACCCCACAGTCATCTTCAATTATTTACTGTTAGTTGTGTTCAATAGCAGTCGTCATTTGTTGCATGTGTTGTAGTATTTTTCCTCAAGTTAGCCGCCAATGTGTTGATCTTTAGTTTAGCAATTCCGAAGTCGATAATTTTCGCGGTCTATTTTTTTTTCAAAGAATGTTCTGACACGGGGAGACTTATAAATTGTCAGTGTGTCGTAACAATATCATTTTATTGTTCTGTGTATATCGTCTCATGAAGTACAATTTTGATAATTGAAGATGTCATGAATGAAATCATTTTTCCTTTTCGCAGAAATGAACGAAACCAGAGCTAGTGTGAGAATGTAACGTAAATGGATTTCATAAAAAGTAATGACTGCTTAGAAAATAACTGTCATCGTCATTGTGAATCAGTATTTATTTTAGACATTAAAACAGCTAAACATCACATCTTTTGTTCACGAATTTGGAGCAAAATTGAAATTATTTTGTTACTCGAAACAGCATAGCTTTCAGGGTTAATTCTACCTAGTATAATGCAGGTAATGTTTTGGATCAAATTGTTTGACGTGTGTGCACATTTGTATAAATAAAATCATGTCATGTGGCTCAGTCCGTGGCTTCAACAATTATTCCAAAAGGCCATTGCCCTCAGACTTGAGTTCAGGTCCATCTTTGTACCACTTATCTCTCAGTTGCAGACTTGGTAAGTAGAACTGGATAAACTTCATCCAAAAGTGATCAGCCACAGTCTGACAGTGTCGCTAGCGACTCTTTCCTAGCCTCTGTTCAGCAGGGTAGACCACTTGAGGAAGGGACGCATCAGGTCTCCCAATCAGCAGTGAGAATGGAGTAACAGGGTCGACATCGGCGACCTGACTGGATGCTTAGCCAAGGGGTTTAGAGTTCAGTATTGCCTCAACTTCTATCAACACAGTCCGTAAAGTGTTCTTGAGCACTGCTTCCAGACCTAGAACAGTACGTAGCCCATGTTTCACAGATCTGATTTTGTTTTCCCAGGTACCACCAAAATGAGGAGCATATGGTGGATTTAATTTGAATTTGAGCTGTTGTTTAGACAGAGACTCAGTTGGGACTGGATTCATGGATTGGAACGCTACAGACAGTTCCTTTTCGCCACCCTTAAAGTTCATTCCACAGTCAGACAGGATTTCATGTTTTGGATCTCTGCCACTCTAGTGCCCACAAATACTTTGTACCTGCAGGAATCTGACTTGAGCCAGGACGTAACAGTTGTTGAGTCACTCCACAGAGTAACATTAGTGATGGATAGAGTCAGCTCATTCATCAGAGTTTCACTCAGCTGAGCTAGTAATGCAGCAGAGAGTTCAAGGTGCGTAATGGAGAAACACTTTTTTGGAGCAACTCTGCTCCGAGCTGACACGAAGGTGACATTGCTCTTGCCAGCTTTGTCCTCAATTCTCAGATAAGCCACAGCTCCATACACCTTCTCAGAAGCATCACAAAAGATTTGCAACTGCAGAATGTCAGCCTTATTAGCTTGAGTATGATAGCATCTTGGGAGATGAATCATGGACATTTCACAGAGTTCTGATTCCCAAGTGCTCCATTCTTGCAGAATCTGACCATGTTCTATTGGTTCGTCCCAATGACACTTCTTGATCCAAAAGTCACGAACCAGCACTTTCGCCCTAGATAGATAGGGGGAGAGATAACCAAGTGGATCATACTGGCTCGCAAGGATCCTGTAGACAACTTTCATTGTCAACTGAGGATATGAGATTGGCTGGTGCTTGTAAGAGATGTCATCTTCTACACAATTCCAACAAAGGCCGAGCGTGGACTCCTTCGCATCCTCATTCTCCTGTGCAAGCCACAGCTCACAGCTTTCAGACTTAGCATCAGCTGGAAGATCTCTGATGACCTCTTCTCTGTTACTGGCCCACTGACGATTGTTGAATCCTCCACTGGCAAGGAGTTTTCTCATTTTGACAATAAGTTCTTTGGCTTCCGCAATGTTGTAAACACTCTCTAGGCAGTTGTCTACATGAAAAGATCGGAGAATCATTTGAGCAACTTCTGGAAATCTTGTTTGGTTTCCTCAGGGCAAAGTTTGTGTAGCATGGACTGCAGGTCGTACCAAATGGTAACACTTGCCATTCGTAAATGTCTGGTTCACGGTCCCTCTGGAGGTTGCGCCATAGGAAACGCAACAAACACCTGTAGTAATCTTATCTGATGAAACATTGCGTGGATATCTCCAGATATGGCAACTGGCTTCTGGCGAAATCGAAGGAAGACTCCGAGTAACGAGGAACAGAGGTTTGGCTCAAGAATCAGGTGATTGTTCAGGGCCTGTCCACAATACTCATATGAGCAGTTAAAGACCAGGCGGTACTTTTCATGCTGTCGGATGACATGATGAGGGATAAAGCATGATTCAGTGGTTGAAGCAGCCTCACTTTCACTGATGATCTGCACATAATCTTTGTCTACAAGTTCTTGGATGTTCTGGTTGTGGATATCAGCCAGAACTGTATCACGGGAGAGACGTTTCTCCACACAGCAAAGATTTCCCATCACAGATTCTTTCCCAGCATGAAGAGGGCCACAATCTGGCTTCCTTCTTCACTGCAAAATTGTCCTGCCTGGATCGGGTGACAGCTTTGGATGTGAAGGGAATCACATCAGCTTTTCACAGTTTCTCAATGTCATCCATGACTTGAGTAGAGGGGTTTGAAACCAAAGTTAACAGACAGCATTTACGGTTTGCTGAGGTCATGCCTTCGACCAATCGCTGGAGAGTCCATCCAAGCTTAGTACAAACAGCTACAGGTGCATTTGATGGGCCAAAACTGATCGGCATTTGCGGTAATATCAGATCTGTATGATCGGAACCAATCAGGATCAAGGGCTTTGCTTCATTAATGTCATGCAGAACAGCATCTTGCAGATGAGCATACTCACTCTGGAGGGATTTAACTGGGTAGGTATACTTCAATCTGATCAGAAGCGAAGGCTTTACTAATTGAGTACTTGTGATGAGGATCATTTCGAGGGGAGATGGTAAGATTTGCAGAATGTCCAACACAATTGAATGGCTCATTTGGGATCGTAGTCAGTAGAGTATCATCTCATTCAGTCTTAAGATCAAGCTCTCTGACAGCGGGCATCATGATCATTGTCCTCATTGATCCATCATCCAACACTGCATAGGTTTCAAGAGTTTTCCCAGTAGGTTCATTCAAGATGACTGGCACTCGGAAGAATGCAGAAGGCTGATCAAGGTAGAGAGGGAAATGGTTCACAGAATATAACTGAGTTGAAGTTTGTTGGACGGTGTCATGTAAGATGGTTAGATGTATCTTTTGCAAATGTTGCAGATTACAGACATCAGGAGAATGAGATCTCCCACACTTCCAACACCTTTTCTTGTCCCTTATCCATGCAGTCACTTCAATCATTTCAATCTCTGTTGCAGAAACTGATGTGATGATGTTCACTGTTACAGAATGCACAGTAAGATTTATAACTTGTTTTTCCACCTGCCGGAACTACAGATTCAGATCTTGCTTGTCTGGACATGGTTACAGTGTTGAGAGAGACAGGACGGTTTGTTCGTTGTGATTTCGTAAGTCTGAATCCGATGTCAAAATTCATCTGTGATCCAGATTCAGACTTCACAGAGCCGACTGCCTGCTGGGCAATCCGACTAGCTCTAGACTTGGCCTGGAGCCAGTCATTCAGATGGATCAAAGTATAAGCAGAGTGTGTCGCATGAGTAAGAATGCCATGACTCAGGCAGTACTCATCAAAGTTAGTTTGGAAATGAGAGGGCAATTTCGTCAATAATTTGCCAACATGAGATCCACATCTTAACTCCACACTCGATTCACCTTCAATCGATGTTAACATGCCTACTAGAGATTGCATGGAGAGTTCAAAGTTGTCTAGAGCAGCATGATCACCTGGTTTCACTAAAGGCAAGGACATGATAGAGTTCAATTCTCCCAAAACCAGCTGTCGAGGACGATCATATTTCTCATTTAAGCCCTTCAGTGCGATGGTTATTGGGTGTAGCATGACTCAGATAGGCACAGGCAAGTTTCTTGGCATTACTACCACGGTGATCCATCAGTATTTGATACTTTGATAGGATGACGGTCAATGAGGTTTTCAAATGACATCTTCAATAGTCTGTAATCCTTCTCATTATCAGTATCAAATGTTGGTAAAGTTGGTCTCGGTAGACCAAATGATGAGGAAATGAGAAGCTCCATGAGCAGTTGTTTGCTGTGGAAAGGTACTCTGAAGAGAAAGTCCCTGTGTGGATTGGACCTGGCCTCTTGGTGGTAAGAGTGAAAGAGTTGATGCTGAGGGAGGCATGCTTTCTTGAACCGTAGGTCAGGTATGTGTGCTAGACGTAGTGAGAGATGTACTGGTCATAATTAGTAAGGAATTTTCATATGAATTATCATTTCATGACACTAGAATTATATTTAAAATGTATAGAATAAAAACACTTATCTTTTGTCCAACTCAATTTTAGATGTCAGAAACTTGTTTTGTCACTTTATGAAAATGTAGATTGTTTTAATGATAAACTAAGATGAAATCAATGATACGATTGTGACTGAAAAAGATATGTGGAGCTCATTCATGTCACAACATCAAATACATTGGCCATAGCAGACTCTACTACTTGTGAAAGTGGGTCCTGGCTTTACATTTGGGTTAGGATGAGTGCCAACTCAGGGTCTCTTAAAGATTTCAGAGAGATGAAGAGTTTAAAAACAACATCTACAAAACAAGTTGTTTTTCTAGTACAACGTAGTTATTCTACAGCTAGTTTACCCACAATGATAAGTCTTATCCTTTGTGTTATCAAAGCCAAGATGATGCTTCCATTTTTAGATATTATCTTAGAGAGCTCAACATCACTACAAGACATGATTTTCAGAGGGAGATTGACACAACATCTACCCAGAAATGGATTAGTATTCATAAAATTTAGACACCTCCATAAATAATACATTGTACCATTAGATCTGATACATATAAGTATTTAATCACTTACTGAACTTTGTGATTCATCACAATGGAAACAGTTACAAAACAGTAGCAACTTAAAGAGGCACTGATGCGGAGCAATTTGCATGGACTGGTTGTTCCTTTTGTCATTGTTTTTCTTTTGTGAGTACCCAGATGATATCCCATAATTTGTGACTGGTTCGTGACCTCTGCTGCGCAGCCCATATGCGCAAATGAATGTTTAATTATAGACAGATCAACTAAGGTGAAGTCATTTTTACTTCATTACAAATGTATTTTGATAACAAATGAAACACTTTGAAGGTTAATCATCTGCCACTGGTAGAAATGGAAAAAAAACTCTATTAGGATGGAAAAATAACGAAGCCCATGTAAGTCTTCATATTTTGTCTCATAATCGTAATTAGTTTATTGTCATATTTTTATGATTTTGAAAATTAATAAAAGAACACTCGGTCTGCTTATACTTACAGTAAATTTCTAACATGACTAAGATTTAAACATTGTATAGACTGCCAATGTGAATCCTATTTCACACATACCCCATGCACGATCTATTGTTTATTTTCTGTCATATAGATTCTGCTGAATGCTACAACCAATGAATTAGAACAAAATGCAAATAATGAATTTAAAACAGACAAATGTTATAGCAACAATGTCAGGCTATTGCCTCGTTCAGGAATGTATGTATCAGTATCCACATAAAAGAATGATATTCTATTCATCTGCAGCTGGTAAATAATCCTGCTCTATGTCGTGTCTACAGTCTAATTTGTGAAAAAGTGACAAATCGTTTGATGTCTTTCACATTGGTGAAAACCTGATAAACCTCTCATTGGTCACCCAAGATAGCACACCTGGCAACTAATTGTATGATGTCTGCCATTCTAAGTAATTTAGTTAACCAATCATGAGCAATCAATCAATCAATCTGATTGTAATCTGAGTTGTGTACCACTAATTATACCTTTTATAAATTCATTAACTGACCATCAAGTGAATGATGACAAATAACATTTGTAGGTGTATACCATCAAACGCGAATTTCAGCAACGGAGATGTAAAACACTTGTCTGCCAAAACTGTTTTGAGTGAGTTTACTTTGACGCCGCTTTTTAGCAATATTCCAGCAATATCACAGCGGGGGACAACAGAAAATGGGCTTCACACATTGTACCCATGTGGGGAATCTAACCTGGGTCTTCGGCGTGACGAGCGAATGCTTTAACCACTAGGCTACCCCACCGCCCTGTTTTGAGGATACCAACGGAACTTACATAGAAATACATAGTGGGCATTTGCTGTGTGCTTGGCTAAATATATGTAATCAGTTTTTTTGAACGTTACAAAATGTTCAGATTTCTCTACCAATGGCAAAGTCTTTGTTTTTAGTTTAGGAATTCAGTTGTGTGTTTTTATTATCATAGATAATAAACCAGGGTAGCTACCATAGCTACCAAAAGTTACGTATGATTTTTGCAATGACAGCTGGGCCAACCCTCAAAATTATCTAAATATGAAACTTTGCGATCTTTCTTTCTTATATGAAACAAATGGCTTGCTATGTGCCTCTAAACATCATATTTTCAAATGACATGATTAAATAATGAGGTAAGAAACACGGAAATAGGATCAAATTGTCTCAGTCACTATACCATCCAGGCATCAGAAAAAAACTACACTGCTGGGATATTTTGTTACAATCAGACAAGGAATACCATGGATATTTTTAAAAATGGCATATGATGGGCATCTGGCTTCTTGACTGTTTAGGGTGAAGAGATTCTGCTAATGTGGACAGGAGCCCAGTCCCTTTGTCTGTCACGGTCGAGGGAGTGGGTGCTGCCCAATTTGCAGCTTGGTTTTGCAATTAGACTGTTGGTGAGAAACATTTTTTACTCTGCATCAGTGCTCCTTTAAGTACTTCTTCAGTGGCATGGTGAGACGGCAGTATGGAAACTCTTTGAAAAATTGGCAGCACAGGCCTATTAATAGGTAGTTTGCAAAGGCAATGCAGTAAACTCAGCAGTGGCAGAAGGGAAGGCAGAGAGAAGATAGAAGTACATGTACAATGCAGAAGGAAGGCAGATCCATTGCCATGGTCACTCATAGGATGCCAAAGATGGTGCAAAGAAGGCAGCGACATTGGCCTGATTGACAGAGCTATCACATGGCATCAACTGTTGACATTCATTCTACATCAACAGTGATGCTTCTGCCTCCTTTCTGTCTTGTTAAGCATCCTTTGTGCGGTCCATAGTAGTGTCTGTGCCTTTTTTGTACACCTTATCAAATCATTCTGCCTTCTTTGACAATTGGAAGGAAAAAGTAATTTGAAGTGATGTCAGAGCCAGTGGTGTCATGTCATTTAAGAGAAAGTGAATTATGATAAACCAGGCTTTCTAAATATATATTTTAGAATGCACAAAGAAAGCAGAAAGGTCATCGTCCTGTGTAAAAGGGGCACTAACAGTTAAGCTGCAAGGACCACCTCACGACACCTTCTCTGTTACAAAACAATGTAATAAATTTCTGGGCATTTACATCCCCTTCCATGAATATTAATGTCCCTAGTAATTAATTGGAAAATAATGACATGAAATGAATTGATGCAAGAGAGCCAGAAATGACAGTTGGAAGGAAAATGTAACGGGAAGTGGTGTCATGTCATTTGAGAGAAAGTGAATGATGATGAGCCAGAAATGATGTCACACTGATTATTATTTGAGAGATAATTATTGATTTCTTAAGAGATCTACAGCACAAATATCGAATTTTCTTGTTCATTTAAAGAGTCAGCTTTGTATGTGTTGTTTTTTCAATGAAGCATAGGAAGAATCCATAAGATTTATTGTTGTCAGCTACTTCACTAGAAACCACCTGTTTTCCTTTGGAGGTCTCTGGTAATGATGTAATACAGGTAGAGGATTCATAAGAATTATCAATCAGTAGTTATCATTATTCGCATCATTCATATGTGTGTGGAGATTTGGGAATCTATTATTTAGAGTGTGGATTGAAGACCCCTAATCCCCATATGGCTTTTTACACACCACACCCCCCGGCATGTAATGCAAGGGGAAATATAGTTGACGCTTCATCTGTCCGTCCGACTGACCGACCATTCGTAATCATTTTGTTTCCAGAGCATAACTCCGGAATATTTCAATATTCTTGTGCAAAACTTGGTAGATATATCAATCTGAACCTGAAGTGGTGCCTTTTGGCATTTACTGGTTTTCATGATTTACTATTCTCTCGGTTTCCATGGAAACGTTTCGGACTTAGTCTCAAAAGTGAGAGGTGTGTTTCGTTTCCGGAGCAGAACTCAAAACTTCTTAATATCTGTCAGTAAAACTTGGTAGATATGTGTTGCAGACCCCAAAGTGGTGCCTTTTGGTATACACAGCTTTTTTTTATTTATGATTTTCTCTGTTTCCATGGAACCGTTTCGGGCTTAGTCTCAAAATGGAAGGATGGTCTTCGTTTCCGGAGCAAACCTCTAAAACTATTCAATATTTTTCTGCAAAACATGGCAGATATATCAATCAGAACCTAAAGTGCTGCCTTTTGGTATGTACAGGTTTTTGTGATTTATTATTTTCTGATTTTCCGTGGAAGCATTTTGGGCTTCGTCTCAAATGGAGAGATGGACTTCGTTTCCGTAGCAGAACTCAAAAACTGTTCAATATTTTTGTGCAAAACTTGGTAGATATATCAATCAGAACCTGAAGTGGTGTCTCTTGCTATGTACAGGTTTTTCTGATTTATGATTTTCTCGGTTTCCATGGAAACATTTCGGACTTTGTCTCAAAATTGAAGGATGGTCTTCATTTCCAGAACAGAACTCAAAAACTGTTCAATGTTTTACTGTAAAACTTGGCAGATATGTGAGGCAGACTTCAAAGTCTGATAATGATAAAGTTTTAGCAGTTTAATGGAAACAATGTGGACTTAGTCTCGAAGTGGACGGAAGGGCTTTTTAAAAAGTTGGAGCACAACTCGAAAAGCATTTCGTATCTTTCAACAGATCTTTGCAGATTTATGAGACAGATCTGAAAGTGGTGCCTTTTGCTGTTTACAGATATGTGGCATTTATATTTTTCATAAATTTCATGGAAACGATTCAGACTTAGTCTAAGAAAACATCAAGTAACTGTCAGATGATTTGTTCTTTGAAATATGTTGGGGCTGAGGGGATATGTCATCTTCTGATGACTTTTGTCATAATATCTCAGTGAATTCATTGACAGGGTCTGTAAGGAAAATGCAGCCGTTGTGCCAAACTGACACCTGGCCCTGAAACATCAGTTTTCAGAGAATGTCAGGAAGGGTTGGTTTGTCAGTCACCAAAGCTTACCTTCCTCCAGCTTTGGGAAGAGACTTTGAAGCTGAGTGAGGACAATTCTGGTAAAATTGAGTAATTCTGCAGGCCAGGAGCAGCAGAGGTGAGCAAGAAAAAGGAACTCCATGATCTGAGAGAGGAAGTACAGAATTCCATCATTGAACTTATGAGGCAGATAGATCAACTCTCTTGAATGTTCCACCAGACCTTGGAACAGCTACAGCATTCTCAGCAACCTTCACCTCAAATACAAGGCTGCTATGTCTGTAATGGCAAAAGGCATTTTGCTTGTGATTTCCTGCACAAACCAAGGCAACAAGGAACCAGAAGCAGAAGGCGTGCCAAAGGCCGCTATTTCCAGCAGAGGAGGGGAGCTAATGGGAACCAGCACAAGGCACCATGCATGGTAACCAGTGACTAGCATCTCATTTGCCGAAAAACTGAATCCTTCTAGTACCATGAGTTGGGTAGTAGAAGGGTTTGGAATAGGCTCATCTATATCTGGCAGTTGGCAACTCCAAGATTTTTCCCATGCAGTGTCTGATTGTCCAGTAGTTAGGGTGTCCATGGCTGGAATGGTAACCAGTTGTCTGTTGAATACAGGGTTGATGGTAACCACAATTACAGAAGAGTCTTTCTTTAAAGCATGTGGTATTGATCTGCTTAAAAAGCAGGGGTGACTCATGCTTTAGGCAACCAATGGTTTGGAGATACCATATATTGGTTATATAGAACTAGACATTGAGGCGCTGGAAAAAACAATTCGGAAAAGAGAAATCTTGGTTGGTGACAACAGTTCTGATATGACAACCAGGCCGCGAAGGGAGCAGGTACCATGCATACTACCGGTGAATGTGATTCGGCTGTGCAGAGATCTGCTGCTTAAAGACCTTGGACAGAACTTCCAGAGCAAAATTTAGGAAATGTCTGTTCATGGGTTGTTGATCTACTATATTCCAGAGGCTTATGCAGCAATGTTTCAGGGAGCAGATTTTCAAAATTCTGCTGGTTTACAAAAGTAAGGATGACATCATTGTATTTGCCATGTCTTTCGAGAACACCTTGATCGGTTGGACGATGTATTCTGAATCTGGAGAAGTCATGGTTTAAAGCTAAAACTGAACAAATGTCACTTCTTGCAGCAAGAGGTGGAATATCTTGAACATGTCATATCTGCTGAAAGTGTTGCAACTGATCAAGAGAAAGTGAAAGCTGTAGCAGAGTGGGAAGTACCCAAGACGTTGAAGGATTTACAATCAATTCTGAGGTTTGCAAGCTACTACAGGCAATATGTAGAGTGTTTCTTCGTTGAAGGGAGTCAGCTTCAAACAGACAAACTGGGAACAGAGATGGGTGTCCCAGTTTGCAGCTTTTGATTTCGAGGTTAAGTACCGAGCAGCACAGCATAATAGGAATGCTGATGCGCTGTTGAGAAAGAAATCAGCTAGCACATTGACGTCCAGGACAGAAACAAAATTCAAGATCACTGGAATAGTACCCTTTATGAAGTGGTAAAAGAACTACACTTTGAGTGAGTGGAGAGTGTAAAAGGTGACACCTGTAGATATCGATGGACCAGACAAAAACGTTAACAGGACAGAAATGAAGGCATGTCAGGTATTACAAAAGTGTCATGGGCAGTGGTAAGTGAATTAGAGGATGAGGGAGAACAGGTTAAGAATTGGTCAGCTGTCAGAACATCAGAATCCTCTGATGAAGACATGTTTTTGGTGGTCAACCTGAGTTCGAGACTCATGAAAGTTGCAATACAAGAGGTAAGTAATGCACTTAAAGAACAACTAAACTCAATTTTTGGGTACTCTTTTTATCGCTGCATATGAAAGACTTCTGGTTAGTCATAAACGGAACACCATTTTTTTAAAAAAAGCACCCTCGTGGTTTAATAATACCAAACGCTGAAAAGTTACTAAAACCATCTGCTTCTCTCTCACCCTCAAATGACACCATAGACAGGATACATAACTCTGTCGCCAGAGCCCTACAGTGACGTCATAGAAGGAAAGATTTTCAGTTAAATATATAGAAAATGTGTAGCCGCTCGTCATTTTGTTGATTTCTTGCCGTCACCAAAGAAATGCCGAATTGTTGTGTTGCCGTCAATTGTTCCTTGGGATTGAAATTTCAACCAATCAGAGCGGCATGTCTCCGTGACGTAATTGTAGGTATAAAAATGAGGGTCTGTGCAGTATTCATGTACATTTCAGGGGGTAAACTATTTCGTTTACAGGTTTGTACAAACCTGAAATCGCGACAGCTGTTGTGAAAACTGAAAGCTCTATGTTCTCACAATCTATCAAGTAGTTTTGTCTCCTGCTTTGCCTAGTTTTTGAGTTACAACCCTTGTTTTCATAGATGATTTTGTCAACATCACTTGGTGTCGCTAGGTTGGAATCAGTGTTAGGTGGTATAAATTTACACGTTATTTGTCATTCACTTGATGCTCGGTTAATGAATTTATAACAGGTATAATTAGTGATAATGCCACTTAGATTACCCGACAACCCAAGGTCCCCATTTGGCATTTCTTGTGTCTGGATCGATCAAAGGATTAACCGATAACACGCTGATTGATTAATTACTTTTATACGGATTTCAATGTTGATTTGTCAAAAGGTGTTGTTTATGTATGTACATTTACAAATCTAAACTGAATGTACTCTGTTGTGTATGTGTCTATGTAAAAACAACACCCTTCTTTCAAAGGATTAACCGAAAATACATTGATTGATTGCTCATTACTGGCTAACTAAATTACTTTTTATCCTCCAGGCATGTTATGCGGGGGGATATAGTCAACGTCTCGTTTGTCCGTCCGTCCGTCCGTCCGTCCGTCCGTCCGTCCGTCCGTCCGTCCGTAATCATTTTGTTTCCGGAGCAAAACTCAGAAACCGTTCAATATTTTTACACCAAACTTGATAGATGTAATGATCTCAACCTATAGTTGTGCCTTTTGCTGTTTACAGACTTTGGGCATTTTTATTTTTTTGTTTTTCCATTGAACATTTTGGTGTTAGTGGAATGGTGGGGCGGGCTTCGTTTCCGGAGCAGAACTCAAAAACCGTTCAGTATTTTTCTGCAAAACTTGGTAGATATATGTGGCAGACCCCAGAGTGGTGCCTTTTGCTCTGTACAGGTTTTTGTGATTTATTATTTTCTCAGTTTCCATGGAAACATTTCGGACTGGAGGGATTGGGCTTCATTTCCGGAACAGAACTCAAAAACTGTTTAATATTTTTGTGCAAAACTTGTGGTAAATTTATCAGTCGGAACCTAAAGTGGTGCCTTTTGCTACTTACAGGTTTTAGTGATTGATCATTTTCTCAGTTTCCATGGAAACATTTTTTACTTACTCTAAAAAGTGAGAGGTGTGTTTCATTTCCGAAGCAGAACTCCAAAACTTCTCAATATCTGTCAGTAAAACTTGGTAGATATGTGTGGCAGACCCCAAAGTGGTGCCTTTTGCTATTTACAGGTTTTTATGATGTATTGTTACTATTCCATGAACATGTTGCTGACTTCGTTTCTGGAGCACTACTCGAAAACCATTTCATATCTTTCAAAAGACCTTGGCAGATATACGAGACAGATCTTGAAATGGTGACTTTTTCTGATTACAGATATTTGGCATTTATATTTTTCATGAATCCCATGGAAACAATTCAGACTTGGTCTAAAAACACAAGTAATTGTCGGATCATTTGTCCTTTCAAATATGTGGGGGCCGGGGGGATATGTCATCTTCTGATGACTCTTGGTTAAAAGAATGACGCACATTATGCAATTAGTTGCCAGGTGTGCTATCTTGGGTGACCAATGAGACTATACAGCAATGTGAAAAACCTGAAAGGATACATTTCGTATATTAGATTGTTAACAGACACATCACTTGGGAAATCTGCAGATGAATTATATATCACTTGTTTTTGTGGATATTGATGGATACATTCCTCGAACAAGGTAATAGCCTGACATTGCTCCTATAACTTTAATTTGTTTTAATTTTAATATATCTATTAAAAGTTTTGTTTTTATTAAGTTGTACCTTTCAACAGAATCATTGTTATCGTTGTGAAGTTGTAATGATGCAGACGACATACACTAGGGCATGCGTGCAATTTATGATTCATATAGGCAAACTATAACATGTCTAGATATTACCTTCCTATTATACATTCGCAGATGGCTTCTTTTTATTAAGTATCAAAATGCATACAAGTATGACAATAAAGTAATTAGGATTATGAGACCAAGTATAAAGACGTATATTGACAAGTGTCTACATACTGATGAATGAACGTTACAAACCAAGTAAATTTAGCAAGTGTAGAAATTCATTGCACAGTATTTTCACTTCAACCCCGACCTCGCTTATGTTACGTTACTGGTTGAGTCATGCAAACGCCTTTTGGTCATGATTCAAATACATATTTATGTAGTTTTGATTTTCTAACTTGATGAAAACAAACCATAATCTCATTAATTCAAATGGACTTAGTCTGTGACTTCACGATTTTCAAAAATGGCGCTGCACTGTATGAGAATGAATGCTATTTAAGTTTGTTTTCACCGACTTACAAAATCAAAATTACTTTCTACTGGTAGTAAAATATGTACTATATTGATGGACAATAGGATTCTGCATGACATTGCTTATAACATAACAATTTCACTCTTGGAATCTAGGCAGGGGTCGATCTAATATTACTTACGATAATATTGCCACTTCGACCACAACTTCACGTCTGAGGAAGAAAGCGTTTTATTCATGGAAAATCCTTTTGGTCAGCAATGTCTAGTAAGCAGTCTTCATTATATAAACTCGATGAAACTTGAACTCCATTTTCTATCCTGGAAGCGTGGTAGGGGCCGAACCATCCGATTTATTATAGACCACAGGCTTCCACAACACTTGCTTCACACACACAAACAACCAATTTAAGCACAAACTGTGGGGTCCGGTGGAAATCTGTGCATAGTGACACCATCACCCGACCCCAAGGAACAATTGACAGCAACACAACAATTTGGCATGTCTTTGACGTCGAGAAATCAGCAAAATGATGAGCTTCCTGCACATTTTCTATACAACTATCTGAAAATCTTTCCTTCTATGACATCACTGTAGGGCTCTTGCAACAGAGCTACGTAACCTGTCTGTGGTTTCGTTTGCGGGTGAGACAGAAGCAGACGTCTTTTTAGCAACTTTTATGTGCTTGGTTTTAATTAACCACAAGTTTTTTCTAAAAAAGAATGGTGTTCCGTTTATGACTAACCAGAAGTCTTTCATATACAGTGGTAAAAAGAGTACCAAAAAATTGAATTTAGTTGATCTTTAAGGCACTCAGGACAAGGGTCGCCCCAGCATTGGTCCAGAGTGAAAGATCAACTGTTGAGAGAAAGGGAGCGAGCGTGAGAGTTTAAGACAAAGAGTGTGGGTGTGAGCACAGACGGAGAGGGAAGCTAAACTGTGAGGCTGCTCCATGTGTTTTATTATATAGAAACTCACAGAATACAAAAATGAACTGGATGCCCCCTTGTGTGATATGTAAGCACCCAGCATGGTCACACTAACATGAAGTTAACATGGGTGTCAAGATTCTTAAAGATATAAAAATGTTAGACCAATGCTAACATTATTAGGTAAATTGGAAATCAATTAAATTTCCAATGCACCCAATGATCACAGGTAAACATTGAGATATAATATCTTCTAGCTGTGTCATTGTCCAAAATGGACATATTTCTTAGCACAAAATTCTCTTGGCAATGACAACAAATTGGCTAATAGTACATCAATGTTTTTATCTTTGTTTCAGAAATGTAAAGAAAAGAGTCATAAACTGGCTGCAGTTTTCGCTGAAAGACACAATGGAATCTATGAGTTATGAAAATGATGCTCATCATGGTTCTGTCCTTGAAGAGTTGAAAAGTATGTTTGATGACAGACAGCTTATAGATGTAGTAATATGTGTTCAAGATGCACGCATCCCAGCTCACAGAAATGTTCTTGCTGCAACAAGCCCTTACTTCAAAGCTATGTTTACTACCAACTTGACTGAAAGCCGACAAAGACAGATACTCCTTCATGAAGTTGACCCAAAGTCTGTGTCACAAATCATCAACTATGCATATACTGGTAATCTTGAAATTACACGTGGAAATGCACAAAATCTTCTTGCCACTGCATCTCTCTTTCAGATTTTGCCAGTACAAAAAGCATGTGCCAAATTTATGGAACTTCAGTTAGATGTGAATAACTGTGTTGGAATATACTACTTTGCCCACATTCATAGCTGTGAGGAGCTTAGAGTTAAGGCTAGAGAGTTTATTGAGAAGAATTTCTGTGATGTGTATAAAACTGAAGAATTCCTATCACTGTCCCATGAAAAAGTCTCAGAAATCATATCATCCGATGAACTGAATGTAGAGAAGGAAGAAATTGTTTATGAAGCTCTGATTTTGTGGATCTATCATGAAATAGAAAGTAGAAAAGAATACCTCGGAGACATGTTGCCCTTAGTCAGGTTAGGGCTTCTTACAGTGAAATATATCCAAGAAAACATTGCCTCAAATATATTGGTGAAACAGTCAAAAAAATGTGCAGAACTGTTGGATGACCTCAAAGACTTTGAACAATGCCCTGAAACATATGATGGTGAATACAACTTTGGGTTGTGCCTGAGATCAGGAATGATTCAACCGGAACACTGCATTCTCTTTATTGGTGGTATTGATCAAAGTAAACCATCCATTAACTGTTACAATCCATTAACTCGTGAAGCATTCCTGATGGAAACATTCCCAGAGACAGATGACCGCAGTGGTTATTACTGCGTTGAAGACCCAGCTGTTTGTGTGACGGAAGACAACATCAACTATGCTGCAGGTGGCAATTATATTTATCATGAAAACTATGGAGAAACACCTTCAGATGACTCCTTTGATGATTTTGATGATGAAGAATCAGTAAGAAAAGACTTCTATCAGTATGATAATGACCATAACAAATGGATTGCTAAAGCACCAATGCTTTTTCCCAAATCAAACTTTTCTCTTGTATATCTTGATGGAAAGATTTATAGCTTTGGTGGGCTTACAGTCAACCAACACCCAACTGAAATAGTGGAATGTTACGATATTGTGAAAAATAGATGGAACTATGTTGGAATGATGCCAACAACTCTTGTAGATTTGTGTGCTGTTGCATACAGAGGTGAAATCTTCTTGTTGGGTGGAAGAACTGGTGTAGGAGCTCACAATGTGGTCATGAAATTTGACCCGAGACGTTTCGACTGGACTTCACTTGCAGGCATGCCAACTCCAAGGTTCAATTTTGGAGCACATGTAGTCGATGATGACATTTTTGTAGCAGGAGGTCAAGTATACTCCCATCTGACTCTTACAATAAATAGGGAAGCATTGAAGTCAGTAGAAATATACAACATTCCAGAAAATAAATGGAGACAAGGACCAGATCTGCCTGAGGAAATGTACAATGTGTCCTTAATGCAAGTAAATGGATCTCTCTATGCTTGTGGTACAACGGAATACCAAAGATCTCCTTTTCGCATATATCGTTACAATGTTGTGTGTAAACTTGACATGTGTAGAAATGAGTGGCAACAAATTGAATCCGACTTATGTGACATCCGCAGCTATGCATGTGTTTCAGCCAAACTTCACACAAGAAAATTATCACAAGTCTTCCGACCTGAAGTGGATACATAAATGAAAGAAATGAAATCATGGAAGTCTGTTCCATGTGTTATTATTTTATATTTCTGCATTATTTATTGGCTGTCTTGCCATCGAGCACATATTTGCTTGAAAAACATTTTATACCTATGATTCCTTTTTTATATTAAATTTGTTTTGAATGATGCTGCAGAAGCACCTATGAATGACTTATGTATTAAATATTTAAAGCCACTTGAGATATTTGGTTTGACAATTTTGTAACACTCTCTATTGTTTGAATATGGGATTCTTGTACTTCCTCTTTCATCTGCAAAATAATAAAATTGTGTTCAACATTTTTTTATCAAGTACAGTGGTTAGCGGTGTAAAATTGTTGTGGACAATAACTACCTTGTATTTCTTTCAGTTTTCAACAAAGGAAAATACTGGACTGAAAATAAGTTTTAACAACTGCTTACAGCCTTTATTTTGGTCCATGTCTTCCTTGTTCATATATCCATCACATATTTCTTAAATATTGGAATACTGTCACAATAATGCAACATTATTATAGCAGTAGCTTAATTTTTCCAGTTGGTGAGATTGTGCTGCCAGCACCTTATTAGGCTCTTTCATTCTGAAGGCACAGTCAAGATTCTAACCACCTGAGCATTTGTACTGTTGGTTATGAATGTATTTTTCACTGTGTAATAGTATAATATGATATTGGAATATGATTCAGAGTAATTTAAAATTACTTGATTTGAGTTGTGCAATATTTGACCATCAAATTATGAAACATGTAGTTTGAGTTGGCTTTTATTTACATTCATTCTAATTTGTGCAAATTTGGATAATCATTGGTTAAGATGGATGATAACTGTCCTTGGAATTAATATAAGACATTTTCCAAATTCTTGCTTCTTTGTGTATTCATACATTTCAGCATTGGGAGCCATGTGAATTTATTCTTTTTGGAGGGGTACTCGAAGTGTTCGATCTAGACCTCCAGTTGAATGATGACAATTTTTATGGATCTGCAACTTATGTAAAGGCAAGAATTCGCTATAGATTCCCTCAAAGAAGTAGAAGACTTAATATTTTATGGAAGCCACAGTGGCTGAGTGGGTGAGATGGGTGACTTTAAGTGTAGGTAATTAGCAGAGATGCCAACCATGATTTTATCGTAGTCACTAGGAATTTTAACTTCGAACTATGTCAATACTATTCCACTAGAAATCCTACGAAATTTGAATAAAATTCATTAAAATTTGGATATATTGACAAAAACATAGGTTTTCAACGATGAAATACATTTTCAGAGTTCGCGTACCTTCCATTCATCAAATATAGTGACATACTTGAACTGCAATGATTGCAAGTAACAAACATAAGCTGATTTAAATACCTTTGCGGTTTGACACATTTAGTTTTGGCGCAAATAATTTCACCACATGACTGTAATATCATTAATTTTTTTCTCAGAATCCATCATGATTTTGTTGGCTACTAATTTTATGGCCAAACTACTAATTTTAAACGTTGAAACTACTATTTGCAACACTTTGGGTTTGGCATCTCTGAATTAGGTGTCTGACTGAGAATGTGGGTTCAAATCCCAGATGGGACTCTAAAAAAGGAAAAAGTAGTTACTAGTTCTAGAATCTGTACTTAACTGAGAAAGTGTAGTACCAAATATAGCATATGTTACATGTGATGTTTTTCTGAATGGCATTGTGTATTCATAGCTTTCGGTCATATGGCAAGGTATTTTCACATTTATTAAGAAATTTTAGAATGTGTCTTCTATTTAATGAAATCAGTGATGTTTTAAGATATTTCGTAATATCTCCAAATGTGTTTAAGATATCAATAAAACAATTGCGATCATAGTGTGCATAATTGGTTTAGAAATTAATTCAAAATATCTTCAATTCTTGTATAGAAATCCTCAATTCTGGTAATTACTGACATGTAAAATTTATAAAATGAAAACTGATACAGATACCAGTAGGGAAGGAAAATATTATCTCTTTTGGAAATATATAATTCATTTCAGAATACCTCCAGTTCAGTTCAAGATATCATCAAATGGAATAATAGATGTGTTTTAAACAATTACAGAAGCAAACCACACATGCACACACCCACCCAAAGGATGATTAGAAGTTGTTTTTCCTTTAAATGTGCACTGAAGAGGTAGCACACGACTAACCTGACTTCCATTGAATGGAGCATATAACAGTTAACTTTAGAAGATCTGTGACAAAAGTTGTATAAGCGAGATCAAAATTGTGTCCCCTTCTCCCTTCCCACAATGTCAAAGTAATTCCATATCGCCATCTGAAGGCATCTATTTGAATCCCCATACTGAGGTTGAATAAACCACAGGCAAACAAGCGCAAATTTTCATAGTCTCTTGAATTCACCGCTGGAGATCAGAAATACAAACTATAAGTAGATAGATTCTTAAACTAAGATTGTTAAGAGATGACAAGGAAAACGTTCTGCACGTGCAACTCCATTTCCCTCCCTACCATCTGAATCTTGAAAATCAAGTTTCACACACTTGGTTACATCGGTCTGTTGTGAGATTCTCCTTTCACTTAAGAGTTAGAAAATCAGTCATGGTGAGGAGAAAGTTAACTACCACTGAGACATGGCAGATGATAGGCATGAAAAGTGCTGGCATGTCATGCAGGGCCATTGCAAGGCAAATGGGTCGTCATCACAGCGTCATCACCTGTTTAGTTGCCAAACATAATCAAACCAGTGATGTCAATGGCAGGCACCGATCTCGGTATAATAGTTACCTTTGGGTATCTGAAGTAGCAGATCACAAAAATAGTGGGTGGCGCTTAACTTTTGTGCGTGAATGAATGAATGAATCAATCAATGAATCTCTTTATTTCCTCCAGACTGCAGTTCAAAGATCATTGTAAACATATGCATAAATATCTACAGCAACATTATCACCACAATATATCTACAATACATTCATATAGTCATATATAGTTATATCATATGTACAAAGAAAAAAACAGAAAGGTCTCAAATTCAAAGTTTAGAGAGGGAAGCAAGGAATATAAGTATTTACAGAAGAGGACAACCATGCATCTCCATGACATTTCATTAATATCATTAGTTATTGGTAGTTCACCCCCAGAAAACTGTGACAACATTTCATCTTCAGACAGTAATTCTATTTGTAAATAAATATCCACATCAAGGCGATCTATGAGTTTTCAAAAGAAGTTATTTCTGTTGTCCATATAGTGTTCACACTGCAGAATTATATGGCAGTCATAATCATTACAATATCTTTTGCAGAGTTTGCAGTATTTTCAGAATTTTCCCCTTGAGCTGATTTGTACACAAAACACTAATATATCTCTAAATTTTGGGTAAAAATACATCAAACAATACAATCTATGTACACCAAAAAATTGTGGGTCAGGTGATATCTATTCATGTCTTGTCTTACACACACTTGAGAAACCCATCCTTCAGTTTCAGATTCATTTATACAAATAATAATTACATTTTATTCTTCGCCATGACGATTTACATGGAAACCTTCCAAAATGTGAATGTCACTGAGATAACTGAAGAGGTATTTGAAACTAGTTTAAATAAGTGTATCACATATACTATGTGAGGCAGCTGTTCTATTTTGAAAGGTGGCTAGATGTACACAGAAAATATCTTTGAATGAAGAATCACACTTGCTGTTACACAGCTTGCCAAGAAATAATAGTCCACTTTTATCTATCTATCCATCCATGCAAGGTTACCTAGGACTGAAGCAGAGGAAAAACGCTTACTAAAACCCTGAATGCATCTGGCAAAATATCTGTGTACTATCTACCAAATCATAATCTTTACCTGAATGGGTAAAATGGGAATGGGTAAAAGTTCACAACAGTAAAAGCTTGTCCAAAGTATCATTCTTTTCCATACTTTAACAAGAAGTAGGGTTAAGATTTTTACTGTTTAAACCGAGACTTTTTGATGCGTCTTGATGCGTCGTTTCAGTATGGATTCATATACTGTTATGAATAATCATATACAGTAAAAGAAGTCATTATCCATGAAGAATGTATATAGAGATGTTGTCTTTGGAAAATACATGTTCTCTGAATTTGCGCTCAATCCAGTAAAAATCATGTCAGTAGAGATGGTAAACTACTGCGTGGCTGGAATCTGTCATTCGTCCAAGTACAAAGCAGGACTTGAAACGGACAAGAGTTTGCACCAGTTTCTGTCAGATCCAGTCATCCAAAAAAATGAATGTAGTTTGTTTGCAACCCACAGATATAAAAACATGTCATGTGTATCACACGTGCCTAATTACATAATGTGGCAGACACGGGACTCGGATGCACGAGTCATAAATCAATTTATTTTCTTTATGTCGTATAGTCTGATAGGTGTTAAGTTCAAATTGCACGCTTCAATGATTGAAGCTGTAAATTGCATGTTGTCTTTAGCAGACAGGCAGACAGACATATAGGTATGAATAAACCAGACACTGAGCTCTCTCTGTGACAGAGACTGCTTACCACAATCAACAAGTTGTTTTACGTAACGAGTAGATTATTTATTTGTTTGTGTACACAACCAAGATTAGACTACTGCTCACGACCTCAGGCGCTGGGTATGCATACTGTTTCAAGCTCCGTGAACCTATTCACTGCGCATGCGTCATGGGGGTTTAGTGAAACATTTGAACTCCGATTTCGCGGGCTTTTTTTCATCGCGTTTTTTACAACTTTATAGGTTGAATTGGCATTTTTTATGATTTGTTTCGGTAAGTGCATACCGAAAGGTACCAGAATCTGCAAAGTTGTGTTTTACGTTGCATGTGACCTTTAATAAAAACAAGGAAAAACCCAACACCTGGCTCGATAAAATATTCGTTTGATCTGAGACCACAAAATTGCACAAAAGCAGTGCTTGATGTATAGCTTTGATATAGGAGCTGCCACATTTTGCCTTTAATACCCATTTGATATAAGTTGCTGTCAAATAATGGAGAGTAATAAGGTTTGGCTAAATCTGCAAAGTAGTCACCCCACATTTCACAAATGTCTTCGGGTGTATTTGCACATTTATCACCAAACATTGAGATTTATCAATTACAACTGGACTCTAATGCCTCATTTTGCGAACTGATTTGAAGAAAGTACTTATGTCAGCATCGGATCGCCTTTCTAATTCGCGACTTAAATCAGATCCCCGTTTCTTTTTTATTTGGGCTGTAATTGTCTAAATTCCCGCTTAGCTGATTTCAGAATACAAAGGCGAGTTACCTGTCCTTGGTTTACCATCAGCCAAAAACTCGCGTCTAGCTATAAGCATATTGTAATGCAAATTATTTAGTCCATCTGATTTCCAATATGTCTTTAGGTGTGCTTTAAAAGCACCCGAAGGAATACACCAGGAACTAGCGGATTGTAGGGCATATATATACAAAGTGGAGTTATGTCTCTCTTGCCATCATGCAGACATGACTTCTCAGAAAGGGGGATAATTGAATGTAAAGTACCTGTCAGTCTCTGATTTTCGAACTGAAAGAGTCTTGTTTGAAATAAAAATGAAAGGGTGGTAAGATACGAATCTCTTGTTCAAACCCGCAAACGTGTCTACATGAGGCTTGATTTGCTGTAAACGTGTCCAGATTAAAACTCTGAGGTATATGTATCACATGGCATTTCAGCTGATTGAGGTGTCTTCCAAACCTTACTTCGTCTATATAAATTCAACCTCTGGTCCAACATTCAATTTCAAGATTTTACATGACGACATTGTATTATCTTCGGTTTGTGGAAACATTACATTCAAAAACTATGAGATAGAAATGGGGTTATGTCTCTCTTCGCATGATGCAGCCATAACTTCTCAGAAAAATGGATATTTCGCTGTGAGGCACATGACAGTACATTAGGGTTGATCTGCTCTAATCGTGTCCCAACTAGAACTCTCAGGGATATGTATCACATGGCATTTCAGCTGACTGAGGTGTCTTCCAAACCTTCATGATCTTTATTAATTCAACATCTGTTCCAACATTCAATTTCAAGATTGTAGATGATGACATTGTATTATCTTCGGTTTGTGGGAACATTACATTACAAAACTAAGAGATAGAAATGGAACTATGTTAATCTTGGCATCCTGCAGGCAGGAAGCATTGGACCTCTCAGATTTGAAGGCGGTTCAACATGAACCACCTGACACTCTTCGACTTTCAAACTGAAAGAGTGATCTTTAAAATAAAAAATAAAAGGGAGATAAGACACCAATTCCTTGTTCAAATCCGCAAACGTGTCTCCATTAGGGTTGATTTGCTGTAAACGTGTCCAGCAAAAAACTCTGAGGTATATGTATCACATGGTATTTCTGCTGACTGACTCAGAGTTATATTTGTGACACATTTACGGCAAAGGAATTCCAATGTAGACACGTTTGCGGACTTGAACGAGGGTTTGTTTCTTACCACTCTTTCATATTTCTTTCAAAGGAGACGCTTTCAGTTTGAAAATCACAAACTGTCAGGTGCTTCACATTGAATTATCTCCCCTTCTAAAAGGTCAAATGTTACATGTGCGCAGGATGTCAAGAATGACATGGCTCCATTTGTATCTCTTAGTTTTTGAATGTAATGTTTCCACAAAGCGAAGATAATACAATGTCATCATCTAAAATTTTGAAATTGAATGTTGGAGCAGAGGTTGAATTAATACAGGCGAAGTAAGGTTTGGAAGACACCTTAGTCAGCTGAAATACCATGTGATACATATACCTCAGAGTTATATTTGAGACACATTTACGGCAAACGAATTCCAATGTAGACACGTTTGCGGACTTGAACAAGGGTTCGTTTCTTACCACTCTTTTATATTTCTTTCAAAGGAGATGGTTTCCGTTTAAAAATCGGAAACTGTCAGGTGCTTCACATTGAATGATCTTCCCTTCTAAATGGTCGAATGTTACATGTCTTCAGGATGTCAAGATTGACATAGCTCCATTTGTATCTCTTAGTTTTTGAATGTAATGTTTCCACAAAGCGAAGATAATACAATGTCATCATCTAAAATTTTGAAATTGAATGTTGGAGCAGAGGTTGAATTAATACAGGCGAAGTAAGGTTTGGAAGACACCTTAGCTGAAATACCATGTGATACATATACCTCAGAGTTATATTTGGGACACATTTACGGCAAAGGAATTCCAATGTAGACACGTTTGAGGATTTTAAGAAGGGTTCGTTTCTTATCACGCATTCATTTTTATTTCAAAGGAGACGCTTTCAGTTTGAAAATCACAAACTGTCAGGTGCTTCACATTGAATTGTCTCCCCTTCTGACAGGTCGAATGCTACATGTGTGCAGGATGTCAAGATTGACATGGCTCCATTTGTATCTCTTAGTTTTTGAATGTAATGTTTCCACAAAGCGAAGATAATACAATGTCATCATCTAAAATTTTGAAATTGAATGTTGGAGCAGAGGTTGAATTAATACAGGCGAAGTAAGGTTTGGAAGACACCTTAGTCAGCTGAAATACCATGTGATACATATACCTCAGAGTTATATTTGGGACACATTTACGGCAAAGGAATTCCAATGTAGACACGTTTGAGGATTTGAACAAGGGTTCGTTTCTTATCACTCATTCATTTTTATTTCAAAGGAGACGCTTTCAGTTTGAAAATCACAAACTGTCAGGTGCTTCACATTGAATTGTCTCCCCTTCTGACAGGTCGAATGCTACATGTGTGCAGGATGTCAAGATTGACATGGCTCCATTTGTATCTCTTAGTTTTTGAATGTAATGTTTCCACAAAGCGAAGATAATACAATGTCATCATCTAAAATTTTGAAATTGAATGTTGGAGCAGAGGTTGAATTAATACAGGCGAAGTAAGGTTTGGAAGACAATTTAGTCAGCTGAAATACCATGTGATACATATACCTCAGAGTTATATTTGGGACACATTTACGGCAAAGGAATTCCAATGTAGACACGTTTGAGGATTTTAAGAAGGGTTCGTTTCTAATCACTCATTCATTTTTATTTCAAAGGAGACGCTTTCAGTTTGAAAATCACAAACTGTCAGGTGCTTCACATTGATTTGTCTCCCCTTCTGACAGGTCGAATGCTACATGTGTGCAGGATGTCAAGAATAGCATAGCTCCATTTGTATCTCTTAGTTTTTGAATGTAATGTTTCCACAAAGCGAAGATAATACAATGTCATCATCTAAAATTTTGAAATTGAATGTTGGAGCAGAGGTTGAATTAATACAGGCGAAGTAAGGTTTGGAAGACACCTTAGTCAGCTGAAATACCATGTGATACATATACCTCAGAGTTATATTTGGGACACATTTACGGCAAAGGAATTCCAATGTAGACACGTTTGAGGATTTTAAGAAGGGTTCGTTTCTTATCACGCATTCATTTTTATTTCAAAGGAGACGCTTTCAGTTTGAAAATCACAAACTGTCAGGTGCATCACATTGAATTGTCTCCCATTCTAAAAGGTCGAATGTTACATGTCTTCAGGATGTCAAGAATGACATAGCTCCATTTGTATCTCTTAGTTTTTGAATGTAATGTTTCCACAAAGCGAAGATAATACAATGTCATCATCTAAAATTTTGAAATTGAATGTTGGAGCAGAGGTTGAATTAATACAGGCGAAGTAAGGTTTGGAAGACAATTTAGTCAGCTGAAATACCATGTGATACATATACCTCAGAGTTATATTTGGGACACATTTACGGCAAAGGAATTCCAATGTAGACACGTTTGAGGATTTTAAGAAGGGTTCGTTTCTAATCACTCATTCATTTTTATTTCAAAGGAGACGCTTTCAGTTTGAAAATCACAAACTGTCAGGTGCTTCACATTGATTTGTCTCCCCTTCTGACAGGTCGAATGCTACATGTGTGCAGGATGTCAAGAATAGCATAGCTCCATTTGTATCTCCTAGTTTTTGAATGTAATGTTTCCACAAAGCGAAGATAATACAATGTCATCATCTAAAATTTTGAAATTGAATGTTGGAGCAGAGGTTGAATTAATACAGGCGAAGTAAGGTTTGGAAGACACCTTAGTCAGCTGAAATACCATGTGATACATATACCTCAGAGTTATATTTGGGACACATTTACGGCAAAGGAATTCCAATGTAGACACGTTTGAGGATTTTAAGAAGGGTTCGTTTCTAATCACTCATGCATTTTTATTTCAAAGGAGACGCTTTCAGTTTGAAAATCACAAACTGTCAGGTGCATCACATTGAATTGTCTCCCATTCTAAAAGGTCGAATGCTACATGTGTGCAGGATGTCAAGATTGACATGGCTCCATTTGTATCTCTTAGTTTTTGAATGTAATGTTTCCACAAAGCGAAGATAATACAATGTCATCATCTAAAATTTTGAAATTGAATGTTGGAGCAGAGGTTGAATTAATACAGGCGAAGTAAGGTTTGGAAGACAATTTAGTCAGCTGAAATACCATGTGATACATATACCTCAGAGTTATATTTGGGACACATTTACGGCAAAAGAATTCCAATGTAGACACGTTTGAGGATTTTAAGAAGGGTTCGTTTCTAATCACTCATTCATTTTTATTTCAAAGGAGACGCTTTCAGTTTGAAAATCACAAACTGTCAGGTGCTTCACATTGATTTGTCTCCCCTTCTGACAGGTCGAATGCTACATGTGTGCAGGATGTCAAGAATAGCATAGCTCCATTTGTATCTCCTAGTTTTTGAATGTAATGTTTCCACAAACCGAAGATAATACAATGTCATCATCTAAAATTTTGAAATTGAATGTTGGAGCAGAGGTTGAATTAATACAGGCGAAGTAAGGTTTGGAAGACACCTTAGTCAGCTGAAATACCATGTGATACATATACCTCAGAGTTATATTTGGGACACATTTACGGCAAAGGAATTCCAATGTAGACACGTTTGAGGATTTTAAGAAGGGTTCGTTTCTAATCACTCATGCATTTTTATTTCAAAGGAGACGCTTTCAGTTTGAAAATCACAAACTGTCAGGTGCTTCACATTGATTTGTCTCCCCTTCTGACAGGTCGAATGCTACATGTGTGCAGGATGTCAAGATTGACATGGCTCCATTTGTATCTCTTAGTTTTTGAATGTAATGTTTCCACAAAGCGAAGATAATACAATGTCATCATCTAAAATTTTGAAATTGAATGTTGGAGCAGAGGTTGAATTAATACAGGCGAAGTAAGGTTTGGAAGACACCTTAGTCAGCTGAAATACCATGTGATACATATACCTCAGAGTTATATTTGAGACACATTTACGGCAAAGGAATTCCAATGTAGACACGTTTGAGGATTTTAAGAAGGGTTCGTTTCTAATCACTCATTCATTTTTATTTCAAAGGAGACGCTTTCAGTTTGAAAATCACAAACTGTCAGGTGCTTCACATTGATTTGTCTCCCCTTCTGAATGGTCGAATGCTACATGTGTGCAGGATGTCAAGAATAGCATAGCTCCATTTGTATCTCCTAGTTTTTGAATGTAATGTTTCCACAAAGCGAAGATAATACAATGTCATCATCTAAAATTTTGAAATTGAATGTTGGACCAGAGGTTGAATTAATACAGGCGAAGTAAGGTTTGGAAGACACCTTAGTCAGCTGAAATACCATGTGATACATATACCTCAGAGTTATATTTGGGACACATTTACGGCAAAGGAATTCCAATGTAGACACGTTTGCGGACTTGAACAAGGGTTCGTTTCTTACCACTCTTTTATATTTCTTTCAAAGGAGATGGTTTCCGTTTAAAAATCGGAAACTGTCAGGTGCTTCACATTGAATGATCTTCCCTTCTAAATGGTCGAATGTTACATGTCTTCAGGATGTCAAGATTGACATAGCTCCATTTGTATCTCTTAGTTTTTGAATGTAATGTTTCCACAAAGCGAAGATAATACAATGTCATCATCTAAAATTTTGAAATTGAATGTTGGAGCAGAGGTTGAATTAATACAGGCGAAGTAAGGTTTGGAAGACACCTTAGTCAGCTGAAATACCATGTGATACATATACCTCAGAGTTATATTTGGGACACATTTACGGCAAAGGAATTCCAATGTAGACACGTTTGAGGATTTTAAGAAGGGTTCGTTTCTTATCACTCATTCATTTTTATTTCAAAGGAGACGCTTTCAGTTTGAAAATCACAAACTGTCAGGTGCTTCACATTGAATTGTCTCCCCTTCTGACAGGTCGAATGCTACATGTGTGCAGGATGTCAAGATTGACATGGCTCCATTTGTATCTCTTAGTTTTTGAATGTAATGTTTCCACAAAGCGAAGATAATACAATGTCATCATCTAAAATTTTGAAATTGAATGTTGGAGCAGAGGTTGAATTAATACAGGCGAAGTAAGGTTTGGAAGACACCTTAGTCAGCTGAAATACCATGTGATACATATACCTCAGAGTTATATTTGGGACACATTTACGGCAAAGGAATTCCAATGTAGACACGTTTGAGGATTTGAACAAGGGTTCGTTTCTAATCACTCATGCATTTTTATTTCAAAGGAGACGCTTTCAGTTTGAAAATCACAAACTGTCAGGTGCTTCACATTGAATTGTCTCCCCTTCTGACAGGTCGAATGCTACATGTGTGCAGGATGTCAAGATTGACATGGCTCCATTTGTATCTCTTAGTTTTTGAATGTAATGTTTCCACAAAGCGAAGATAATACAATGTCATCATCTAAAATTTTGAAATTGAATGTTGGAGCAGAGGTTGGATTAATACAGGCGAAGTAAGGTTTGGAAGACAATTTAGTCAGCTGAAATACCATGTGATACATATACCTCAGAGTTATATTTGAGACACATTTACGGCAAAGGAATTCCAATGTAGACACGTTTGAGGATTTTAAGAAGGGTTCGTTTCTTATCACTCATTCATTTTTATTTCAAAAGAGACGCTTTCAGTTTGAAAATCACAAACTGTCAGGTGCATCACATTGAATTGTCTCCCATTGTAAAAGGTCGAATGTTACATGTGTGCAGGATGTCAAGAATGACATAGCTCCATTTGTATCTGTTAGTTTTTGAATGTAATGTTTCCACAAAGCGAAGATAATACAATGTCATCATCTAAAATTTTGAAATTGAATGTTGGAGCAGAGGTTGAATTAATACAGGCGAAGTAAGGTTTGGAAGACACCTTAGTCAGCTGAAATACCATGTGATACATATACCTCAGAGTTATATTTGGGACACATTTACGGCAAAGGAATTCCAATGTAGACACCTTTGAGGATTTTAAGAAGGGTTCGTTTCTTATCACGCATTCATTTTTATTTCAAAGGAGACGCTTTCAGTTTGAAAATCACAAACTGTCAGGTGCTTCACATTGATTTGTCTCCCCTTCTGACAGGTCGAATGCTACATGTGTGCAGGATGTCAAGATTGACATGGCTCCATTTGTATCTCCTAGTTTTTGAATGTAATGTTTCCACAAAGCGAAGATAATACAATGTCATCATCTAAAATTTTGAAATTGAATGTTGGAGCAGAGGTTGAATTAATACAGGCGAAGTAAGGTTTGGAAGACACCTTAGTCAGCTGAAATACCATGTGATACATATACCTCAGAGTTATATTTGGGACACATTTACGGCAAAGGAATTCCAATGTAGACACGTTTGAGGATTTTAAGAAGGGTTCGTTTCTTATCACGCATTCATTTTTATTTCAAAGGAGACGCTTTCAGTTTGAAAATCACAAACTGTCAGGTGCTTCACATTGAATTGTCTCCCCTTCTGACAGGTCGAATGCTACATGTGTGCAGGATGTCAAGATTGACATGGCTCCATTTGTATCTCTTAGTTTTTGAATGTAATGTTTCCACAAAGCGAAGATAATACAATGTCATCATCTAAAATTTTGAAATTGAATGTTGGAGCAGAGGTTGAATTAATACAGGCGAAGTAAGGTTTGGAAGACACCTTAGTCAGCTGAAATACCATGTGATACATATACCTCAGAGTTATATTTGGGACACATTTACGGCAAAAGAATTCCAATGTAGACACGTTTGAGGATTTTAAGAAGGGTTCGTTTCTAATCACTCATGCATTTTTATTTCAAAGGAGACGCTTTCAGTTTGAAAATCACAAACTGTCATGTGCTTCACATTGAATTGTCTCCCCTTCTGACAGGTCGAATGCTACATGTGTGCAGGATGTCAAGATTGACATGGCTCCATTTGTATCTCTTAGTTTTTGAATGTAATGTTTCCACAAAGCGAAGATAATACAATGTCATCATCTAAAATTTTGAAATTGAATGTTGGAGCAGAGGTTGAATTAATACAGGCGAAGTAAGGTTTGGAAGACAATTTAGTCAGCTGAAATACCATGTGATACATATACCTCAGAGTTATATTTGGGACACATTTACGGCAAAGGAATTCCAATGTAGACACGTTTGCTGACTTGAACGAGGGTTCGTTTCTTACCACTCTTTCATATTTCTTTCAAAGGAGATGGTTTCCGTTTAAAAATCGGAAACTGTCAGGTGCTTCACATTGAATGATCTTCCCTTCTAAATGGTCGAATGTTACATGTCTTCAGGATGTCAAGAATGACATAGCTCCATTTGTATCTCTTAGTTTTTGAATGTAATGTTTCCACAAAGCGAAGATGATACAATGTCATCATCTAAAATTTTGAAATTGAATGTTGGAGCAGAGGTTGAATTAATACAGGCGAAGTAAGGTTTGGAAGACACCTTAGTCAGCTGAAATACCATGTCATACATATACCTCAGAGTTATATTTGGGACACATTTACGGCAAAGGAATTCCAATGTAGACACGTTTGCGGACTTGAACAAGGGTTCGTTTCTTACCACTCTTTTATATTTCTTTCAAAGGAGATGGTTTCCGTTTGAAAATCGGAAACTGTCAGGTGCTTCACATTGAATGATCTTCCCTTCTAAATGGTCGAATGTTACATGTCTTCAGGATGTCAAGATTGACATAGCTCCATTTGTATCTCTTAGTTTTTGAATGTAATGTTTCCACAAAGCGAAGATAATACAATGTCATCATCTAAAATTTTGAAATTGAATGTTGGAGCAGAGGTTGAATTAATACAGGCGAAGTAAGGTTTGGAAGACACCTTAGTCAGCTGAAATACCATGTGATACATATACCTCAGAGTTATATTTGGGACACATTTACGGCAAAGGAACTCCAATGTAGACACGTTTGCGGACTTGAACGAGGGTTCGTTTCTTACCACTCTTTTATATTTCTTTCAAAGGAGATGGTTTCCGTGTAAAAATCGGAAACTGTCAGGTGCTTCACATTGAATGATCTTCCCTTCTAAATGGTCGAATGTTACATGTCTTCAGGATGTCAAGAATGACATAGCTCCATTTGTATCTCTTAGTTTTTGAATGTAATGTTTCCACAAAGCGAAGATAATACAATGTCATCATCTAAAATTTTGAAATTGAATGTTGGAGCAGAGGTTGAATTAATACAGGCGAAGTAAGGTTTGGAAGACACCTTAGTCAGCTGAAATACCATGTGATACATATACCTCAGAGTTATATTTGGGACACATTTACGGCAAAGGAATTCCAATGTAGACACGTTTGAGGATTTTAAGAAGGGTTCGTTTCTTATCACGCATTCATTTTTATTTCAAAGGAGACGCTTTCAGTTTGAAAATCACAAACTGTCAGGTGCATCACATTGAATTGTCTCCCATTCTAAAAGGTCGAATGCTACATGTGTGCAGGATGTCAAGAGTGACATAGCTCCATTTGTATCTCTTAGTTTTTGAATGTAATGTTTCCACAAAGCGAAGATAATACAATGTCATCATCTAAAATTTTGAAATTGAATGTTGGAGCAGAGGTTGAATCAATACAGGCGAAGTAAGGTTTGGAAGACACCTTAGTCAGCTGAAATACCATGTGATACATATACCTCAGAGTTATATTTGGGACACATTTACGGCAAAGGAATTCCAATGTAGACACGTTTGAGGATTTGAACAAGGGTTCGTTTCTTATCACTCATTCATTTTTATTTCAAAGGAGACGCTTTCAGTTTGAAAATCACAAACTGTCAGGTGCTTCACATTGAATTGTCTCCCCTTCTGACAGGTCGAATGCTACATGTGTGCAGGATGTCAAGATTGACATGGCTCCATTTGTATCTCTTAGTTTTTGAATGTAATGTTTCCACAAAGCGAAGATAATACAATGTCATCATCTAAAATTTTGAAATTGAATGTTGGAGCAGAGGTTGAATCAATACAGGCGAAGTAAGGTTTGGAAGACACCTTAGTCAGCTGAAATACCATGTGATACATATACCTCAGAGTTATATTTGAGACACATTTACGGCAAAGGAATTCCAATGTAGACACGTTTGAGGATTTTAAGAAGGGTTCGTTTCTAATCACTCATTCATTTTTATTTCAAAGGAGACGCTTTCAGTTTGAAAATCACAAACTGTCAGGTGCTTCACATTGATTTGTCTCCCCTTCTGACAGGTCGAATGCTACATGTGTGCAGGATGTCAAGAACAGCATAGCTCCATTTGTATCTCCTAGTTTTTGAATGTAATGTTTCCACAAAGCGAAGATAATACAATGTCATCATCTAAAATTTTGAAATTGAATGTTGGAGCAGAGGTTGAATTAATACAGGCGAAGTAAGGTTTGGAAGACACCTTAGTCATCTGAAATGCCATGTAATACATATACCTCAGAGTTATATTTGGGACACATTTACGGCAAAGGAATTCCAATGTAGACACGTTTGAGGATTTGAACAAGGGTTCATTTCTTACCGCGCATTCATTTTTATTTCAAAGGAGACGCTTTCAGTTTGAAAATCACAATCTGTCAGGTGCTTCACATTGAATTGTCTCCCCTTCTGACAGGTCGAATGTTACATGTGTGCAGGATGTCAAGAATGACATAGTTCCATTTGTATCTCCTAGTTTTTGAATGTAATGTTTCCACAAAGCGAAGATAATACAATGTCATCATCTAAAATTTTGAAATTGAATGTTGGACCAGAGGTTGAATTAATACAGGCGAAGTAAGGTTTGGAAGACACCTTAGTCAGCTGAAATACCATGTGATACATATACCTCAGAGTTATATTTGGGACACATTTACGGCAAAGGAATTCCAATGTAGACACGTTTGAGGATTTTAAGAAGGGTTCGTTTCTTATCACTCACTCATTTTTATTTCAAAGGAGACGCTTTCAGTTTGAAAATCACAAACTGTCATGTGCTTCACATTGAATTGTCTCCCCTTCTGACAGGTCGAATGCTACATGTGTGCAGGATGTCAAGATTGACATGGCTCCATTTGTATCTCTTAGTTTTTGAATGTAATGTTTCCACAAAGCGAAGATAATACAATGTCATCATCTAAAATTTTGAAATTGAATGTTGGAGCAGAGGTTGAATTAATACAGGCGAAGTAAGGTTTGGAAGACACCTTAGTCAGCTGAAATACCATGTGATACATATACCTCAGAGTTATATTTGGGACACATTTACGGCAAAGGAATTCCAATGTAGACACGTTTGAGGATTTGAACAAGGGTTCGTTTCTTATCACTCATGCATTTTTATTTCAATGGAGACGCTTTCAGTTTCAAAATCACAAACTGTCAGGTGCTTCACATTGAAGTGCCTCCCCTTCTGACAGGTCGAATGCTACATGTGTGCAGGATGTCAAGATTGACATGGCTCCATTTGTATCTCTTAGTTTTTGAATGTAATGTTTCCACAAAGCGAAGATAATACAATGTCATCATCTAAAATTTTGAAATTGAATGTTGGAGCAGAGGTTGAATTAATACAGGCGAAGTAAGGTTTGGAAGACACCTTAGTCAGCTGAAATACCATGTGATACATATACCTCAGAGTTATATTTGGGACACATTTACGGCAAAGGAATTCCAATGTAGACACGTTTGAGGATTTGAACAAGGGTTCGTTTCTTATCACTCATGCATTTTTATTTCAATGGAGACGCTTTCAGTTTGAAAATCACAAACTGTCAGGTGCTTCACATTGAAGTGCCTCCCCTTCTGACAGGTCGAATGCTACATGTGTGCAGGATGTCAAGATTGACATGGCTCCATTTGTATCTCTTAGTTTTTGAATGTAATGTTTCCACAAAGCGAAGATAATACAATGTCATCATCTAAAATTTTGAAATTGAATGTTGGAGCAGAGGTTGAATTAATACAGGCGAAGTAAGGTTTGGAAGACACCTTAGTCAGCTGAAATACCATGTGATACATATACCTCAGAGTTATATTTGGGACACATTTACGGCAAAGGAATTCCAATGTAGACACGTTTGAGGATTTTAAGAAGGGTTCGTTTCTTATCACGCATTCATTTTTATTTCAAAGGAGACGCTTTCAGTTTGAAAATCACAAACTGTCAGGTGCATCACATTGAATTGTCTCCCATTCTAAAAGGTCGAATGCTACATGTGTGCAGGATGTCAAGAGTGACATAGCTCCATTTGTATCTCTTAGTTTTTGAATGTAATGTTTCCACAAAGCGAAGATAATACAATGTCATCATCTAAAATTTTGAAATTGAATGTTGGAGCAGAGGTTGAATCAATACAGGCGAAGTAAGGTTTGGAAGACACCTTAGTCAGCTGAAATACCATGTGATACATATACCTCAGAGTTATATTTGGGACACATTTACGGCAAAGGAATTCCAATGTAGACACGTTTGAGGATTTGAACAAGGGTTCGTTTCTTATCACTCATTCATTTTTATTTCAAAGGAGACGCTTTCAGTTTGAAAATCACAAACTGTCAGGTGCTTCACATTGAATTGTCTCCCCTTCTGACAGGTCGAATGCTACATGTGTGCAGGATGTCAAGATTGACATGGCTCCATTTGTATCTCTTAGTTTTTGAATGTAATGTTTCCACAAAGCGAAGATAATACAATGTCATCATCTAAAATTTTGAAATTGAATGTTGGAGCAGAGGTTGAATTAATACAGGCGAAGTAAGGTTTGGAAGACACCTTAGTCAGCTGAAATACCATGTGATACATATACCTCAGAGTTATATTTGAGACACATTTACGGCAAAGGAATTCCAATGTAGACACGTTTGCGGACTTGAACGAGGGTTTGTTTCTTACCACTCTTTCATATTTCTTTCAAAGGAGACGCTTTCAGTTTGAAAATCACAAACTGTCAGGTGCTTCACATTGATTTGTCTCCCCTTCTGACAGGTCGAATGCTACATGTGTGCAGGATGTCAAGAACAGCATAGCTCCATTTGTATCTCCTAGTTTTTGAATGTAATGTTTCCACAAAGCGAAGATAATACAATGTCATCATCTAAAATTTTGAAATTGAATGTTGGAGCAGAGGTTGAATTAATACAGGCGAAGTAAGGTTTGGAAGACACCTTAGTCATCTGAAATGCCATGTAATACATATACCTCAGAGTTATATTTGGGACACATTTACGGCAAAGGAATTCCAATGTAGACACGTTTGAGGATTTGAACAAGGGTTCATTTCTTACCGCGCATTCATTTTTATTTCAAAGGAGACGCTTTCAGTTTGAAAATCACAATCTGTCAGGTGCTTCACATTGAATTGTCTCCCCTTCTGACAGGTCGAATGTTACATGTGTGCAGGATGTCAAGAATGACATAGTTCCATTTGTATCTCCTAGTTTTTGAATGTAATGTTTCCACAAAGCGAAGATAATACAATGTCATCATCTAAAATTTTGAAATTGAATGTTGGACCAGAGGTTGAATTAATACAGGCGAAGTAAGGTTTGGAAGACACCTTAGTCAGCTGAAATACCATGTGATACATATACCTCAGAGTTATATTTGGGACACATTTACGGCAAAGGAATTCCAATGTAGACACGTTTGAGGATTTTAAGAAGGGTTCGTTTCTTATCACTCACTCATTTTTATTTCAAAGGAGACGCTTTCAGTTTGAAAATCACAAACTGTCATGTGCTTCACATTGAATTGTCTCCCCTTCTGACAGGTCGAATGCTACATGTGTGCAGGATGTCAAGATTGACATGGCTCCATTTGTATCTCTTAGTTTTTGAATGTAATGTTTCCACAAAGCGAAGATAATACAATGTCATCATCTAAAATTTTGAAATTGAATGTTGGAGCAGAGGTTGAATTAATACAGGCGAAGTAAGGTTTGGAAGACACCGTAGTCAGCTGAAATACCATGTGATACATATACCTCAGAGTTATATTTGAGACACATTTACGGCAAAGGAATTCCAATGTAGACACGTTTGAGGATTTTAAGAAGGGTTCGTTTCTAATCACTCATTCATTTTTATTTCAAAGGAGACGCTTTCAGTTTGAAAATCACAAACTGTCAGGTGCTTCACATTGATTTGTCTCCCCTTCTGACAGGTCGAATGCTACATGTGTGCAGGATGTCAAGAATAACATAGTTCCATTTGTATCTCCTAGTTTTTGAATGTAATGTTTCCACAAAGCGAAGATAATACAATGTCATCATCTAAAATTTTGAAATTGAATGTTGGAGCAGAGGTTGAATTAATACAGGCGAAGTAAGGTTTGGAAGACACCTTAGTCAGCTGAAATACCATGTGATACATATACCTCAGAGTTATATTTGAGACACATTTACGGCAAAGGAATTCCAATGTAGACACCTTTGAGGATTTTAAGAAGGGTTCGTTTCTTATCACTCATTCATTTTTATTTCAAAGGAGACGCTTTCAGTTTGAAAATCACAAACTGTCAGGTGCATGACTTTGAATTATCACCCCTTCTGACAGGTCGAATGTTACATGTGTGCAGGATGTCAAGATTGACATAGCTCCATTTGTATCTCCTAGTTTTTGAATGTAATGTTTCCACAAAGCGAAGATAATACAATGTCATCATCTAAAATTTTGAAATTGAATGTTGGAGCAGAGGTTGAATTAATACAGGCGAAGTAAGGTTTGGAAGACACCTTAGTCAGCTGAAATACCATGTGATACATACACCTCAGAGTTATATTTGGGACACATTTACGGCAAAGGAATTCCAATGTAGACACGTTTGAGGATTTGAACAAGGGTTCGTTTCTTATCACTCATGCATTTTTATTTCAAAGGAGACGCTTTCAGTTTGAAAATCACAAACTGTCATGTGCTTCACATTGAATTGTCTCCCCTTCTGACAGGTCGAATGCTACATGTGTGCAGGATGTCAAGAATAACATAGCTCCATTTGTATCTCCTAGTTTTTGAATGTAATGTTTCCACAAAGCGAAGATAATACAATGTCATCATCTAAAATTTTGAAATTGAATGTTGGAGCAGAGGTTGAATTAATACAGGCGAAGTAAGGTTTGGAAGACACCTTAGTCAGCTGAAATACCATGTGATACATATACCTCAGAGTTATATTTGGGACACATTTACGGCAAAGGAATTCCAATGTAGACACGTTTGAGGATTTTAAGAAGGGTTCGTTTCTAATCATGCATTCATTTTTATTTCAAAGGAGACGCTTTCAGTTTGAAAATCACAAACTTTCAGGTGCTTCACATTGAATTGTCTCCCCTTCTGAATGGTCGAATGCTACATGTGTGCAGGATGTCAAAAATGACATAGCTCCATTTGTATCTCCTAGTTTTTGAATGTAATGTTTCCACAAAGCGAAGATAATACAATGTCATCATCTAAAATTTTGAAATTGAATGTTGGAGCAGAGGTTGAATTAATACAGGCGAAGTAAGGTTTGGAAGACACCTTAGTCAGCTGAAATACCATGTGATACATATACCTCAGAGTTATATTTGAGACACATTTACGGCAAAGGAATTCCAATGTAGACACCTTTGAGGATTTGAACAAGGGTTCGTTTCTAATCACTCATTCATTTTTATTTCAAAGGAGACGCTTTCAGTTTGAAAATCACAAACTGTCAGGTGCTTCACATTGAAGTGCCTCCCCTTCTGACAGGTCGAATGCTACATGTGTGCAGGATGTCAAGATTGACATGGCTCCATTTGTATCTCTTAGTTTTTGAATGTAATGTTTCCACAAAGCGAAGATAATACAATGTCATCATCTAAAATTTTGAAATTGAATGTTGGAGCAGAGGTTGAATTAATACAGGCGAAGTAAGGTTTGGAAGACACCTTAGTCAGCTGAAATACCATGTGATACATATACCTCAGAGTTATATTTGGGACACATTTACGGCAAAGGAATTCCAATGTAGACACGTTTGAGGATTTGAACAAGGGTTCGTTTCTTATCACTCATGCATTTTTATTTCAATGGAGACGCTTTCAGTTTCAAAATCACAAACTGTCAGGTGCTTCACATTGAAGTGCCTCCCCTTCTGACAGGTCGAATGCTACATGTGTGCAGGATGTCAAGATTGACATGGCTCCATTTGTATCTCTTAGTTTTTGAATGTAATGTTTCCACAAAGCGAAGATAATACAATGTCATCATCTAAAATTTTGAAATTGAATGTTGGAGCAGAGGTTGAATTAATACAGGCGAAGTAAGGTTTGGAAGACACCTTAGTCAGCTGAAATACCATGTGATACATATACCTCAGAGTTATATTTGGGACACATTTACGGCAAAGGAATTCCAATGTAGACACGTTTGAGGATTTGAACAAGGGTTCGTTTCTTATCACTCATGCATTTTTATTTCAATGGAGACGCTTTCAGTTTGAAAATCACAAACTGTCAGGTGCTTCACATTGAAGTGCCTCCCCTTCTGACAGGTCGAATGCTACATGTGTGCAGGATGTCAAGATTGACATGGCTCCATTTGTATCTCTTAGTTTTTGAATGTAATGTTTCCACAAAGCGAAGATAATACAATGTCATCATCTAAAATTTTGAAATTGAATGTTGGAGCAGAGGTTGAATTAATACAGGCGAAGTAAGGTTTGGAAGACACCTTAGTCAGCTGAAATACCATGTGATACATATACCTCAGAGTTATATTTGGGACACATTTACGGCAAAGGAATTCCAATGTAGACACGTTTGAGGATTTTAAGAAGGGTTCGTTTCTTATCACGCATTCATTTTTATTTCAAAGGAGACGCTTTCAGTTTGAAAATCACAAACTGTCAGGTGCATCACATTGAATTGTCTCCCATTCTAAAAGGTCGAATGCTACATGTGTGCAGGATGTCAAGAGTGACATAGCTCCATTTGTATCTCTTAGTTTTTGAATGTAATGTTTCCACAAAGCGAAGATAATACAATGTCATCATCTAAAATTTTGAAATTGAATGTTGGAGCAGAGGTTGAATCAATACAGGCGAAGTAAGGTTTGGAAGACACCTTAGTCAGCTGAAATACCATGTGATACATATACCTCAGAGTTATATTTGAGACACATTTACGGCAAAGGAATTCCAATGTAGACACGTTTGAGGATTTTAAGAAGGGTTCGTTTCTAATCACTCATTCATTTTTATTTCAAAGGAGACGCTTTCAGTTTGAAAATCACAAACTGTCAGGTGCTTCACATTGATTTGTCTCCCCTTCTGACAGGTCGAATGCTACATGTGTGCAGGATGTCAAGAACAGCATAGCTCCATTTGTATCTCCTAGTTTTTGAATGTAATGTTTCCACAAAGCGAAGATAATACAATGTCATCATCTAAAATTTTGAAATTGAATGTTGGAGCAGAGGTTGAATTAATACAGGCGAAGTAAGGTTTGGAAGACACCTTAGTCATCTGAAATGCCATGTAATACATATACCTCAGAGTTATATTTGGGACACATTTACGGCAAAGGAATTCCAATGTAGACACGTTTGAGGATTTGAACAAGGGTTCATTTCTTACCGCGCATTCATTTTTATTTCAAAGGAGACGCTTTCAGTTTGAAAATCACAATCTGTCAGGTGCTTCACATTGAATTGTCTCCCCTTCTGACAGGTCGAATGTTACATGTGTGCAGGATGTCAAGAATGACATAGTTCCATTTGTATCTCCTAGTTTTTGAATGTAATGTTTCCACAAAGCGAAGATAATACAATGTCATCATCTAAAATTTTGAAATTGAATGTTGGAGCAGAGGTTGAATTAATACAGGCGAAGTAAGGTTTGGAAGACACCTTAGTCAGCTGAAATACCATGTGATACATATACCTCAGAGTTATATTTGGGACACATTTACGGCAAAGGAATTCCAATGTAGACACGTTTGAGGATTTTAAGAAGGGTTCGTTTCTTATCACTCACTCATTTTTATTTCAAAGGAGACGCTTTCAGTTTGAAAATCACAAACTGTCATGTGCTTCACATTGAATTGTCTCCCCTTCTGACAGGTCGAATGCTACATGTGTGCAGGATGTCAAGATTGACATGGCTCCATTTGTATCTCTTAGTTTTTGAATGTAATGTTTCCACAAAGCGAAGATAATACAATGTCATCATCTAAAATTTTGAAATTGAATGTTGGAGCAGAGGTTGAATTAATACAGGCGAAGTAAGGTTTGGAAGACACCTTAGTCAGCTGAAATACCATGTGATACATATACCTCAGAGTTATATTTGGGACACATTTACGGCAAAGGAATTCCAATGTAGACACGTTTGAGGATTTGAACAAGGGTTCGTTTCTTATCACTCATTCATTTTTATTTCAATGGAGACGCTTTCAGTTTCAAAATCACAAACTGTCAGGTGCTTCACATTGAAGTGCCTCCCCTTCTGACAGGTCGAATGCTACATGTGTGCAGGATGTCAAGATTGACATGGCTCCATTTGTATCTCTTAGTTTTTGAATGTAATGTTTCCACAAAGCGAAGATAATACAATGTCATCATCTAAAATTTTGAAATTGAATGTTGGAGCAGAGGTTGAATTAATACAGGCGAAGTAAGGTTTGGAAGACACCGTAGTCAGCTGAAATACCATGTGATACATATACCTCAGAGTTATATTTGAGACACATTTACGGCAAAGGAATTCCAATGTAGACACGTTTGAGGATTTTAAGAAGGGTTCGTTTCTAATCACTCATTCATTTTTATTTCAAAGGAGACGCTTTCAGTTTGAAAATCACAAACTGTCAGGTGCTTCACATTGATTTGTCTCCCCTTCTGACAGGTCGAATGCTACATGTGTGCAGGATGTCAAGAATAACATAGCTCCATTTGTATCTCCTAGTTTTTGAATGTAATGTTTCCACAAAGCGAAGATAATACAATGTCATCATCTAAAATTTTGAAATTGAATGTTGGAGCAGAGGTTGAATTAATACAGGCGAAGTAAGGTTTGGAAGACACCTTAGTCAGCTGAAATACCATGTGATACATATACCTCAGAGTTATATTTGAGACACATTTACGGCAAAGGAATTCCAATGTAGACACCTTTGAGGATTTTAAGAAGGGTTCGTTTCTTATCACTCATTCATTTTTATTTCAAAGGAGACGCTTTCAGTTTGAAAATCACAAACTGTCAGGTGCATGACTTTGAATTATCACCCCTTCTGACAGGTCGAATGTTACATGTGTGCAGGATGTCAAGATTGACATAGCTCCATTTGTATCTCCTAGTTTTTGAATGTAATGTTTCCACAAAGCGAAGATAATACAATGTCATCATCTAAAATTTTGAAATTGAATGTTGGAGCAGAGGTTGAATTAATACAGGCGAAGTAAGGTTTGGAAGACACCTTAGTCAGCTGAAATACCATGTGATACATATACCTCAGAGTTATATTTGGGACACATTTACGGCAAAGGAATTCCAATGTAGACACGTTTGAGGATTTGAACAAGGTTTCGTTTCTTATCACTCATGCATTTTTATTTCAAAGGAGACGCTTTCAGTTTGAAAATCACAAACTGTCATGTGCTTCACATTGAATTGTCTCCCCTTCTGACAGGTCGAATGCTACATGTGTGCAGGATGTCAAGAATAACATAGCTCCATTTGTATCTCCTAGTTTTTGAATGTAATGTTTCCACAAAGCGAAGATAATACAATGTCATCATCTAAAATTTTGAAATTGAATGTTGGAGCAGAGGTTGAATTAATACAGGCGAAGTAAGGTTTGGAAGACACCTTAGTCAGCTGAAATACCATGTGATACATATACCTCAGAGTTATATTTGGGACACATTTACGGCAAAGGAATTCCAATGTAGACACGTTTGAGGATTTTAAGAAGGGTTCATTTCTTATCACGCATTCATTTTTATTTCAAAGGAGACGCTTTCAGTTTGAAAATCACAAACTGTCAGGTGCTTCACATTGAATTGTCTCCCCTTCTGAATGGTCGAATGCTACATGTGTGCAGGATGTCAAAAATGACATAGCTCCATTTGTATCTCCTAGTTTTTGAATGTAATGTTTCCACAAAGCGAAGATAATACAATGTCATCATCTAAAATTTTGAAATTGAATGTTGGAGCAGAGGTTGAATTAATACAGGCGAAGTAAGGTTTGGAAGACACCTTAGTCAGCTGAAATACCATGTGATACATATACCTCAGAGTTATATTTGAGACACATTTACGGCAAAGGAATTCCAATGTAGACACCTTTGAGGATTTGAACAAGGGTTCGTTTCTAATCACTCATTCATTTTTATTTCAAAGGAGACGCTTTCAGTTTGAAAATCACAAACTGTCAGGTGCTTCACATTGAAGTGCCTCCCCTTCTGACAGGTCGAATGCTACATGTGTGCAGGATGTCAAGATTGACATGGCTCCATTTGTATCTCTTAGTTTTTGAATGTAATGTTTCCACAAAGCGAAGATAATACAATGTCATCATCTAAAATTTTGAAATTGAATGTTGGAGCAGAGGTTGAATTAATACAGGCGAAGTAAGGTTTGGAAGACACCTTAGTCAGCTGAAATACCATGTGATACATATACCTCAGAGTTATATTTGAGACACATTTACGGCAAAGGAATTCCAATGTAGACACGTTTGAGGATTTTAAGAAGGGTTCGTTTCTAATCACTCATTCATTTTTATTTCAAAGGAGACGCTTTCAGTTTGAAAATCACAAACTGTCATGTGCTTCACATTGATTTGTCTCCCCTTCTGACAGGTCGAATGCTACATGTGTGCAGGATGTCAAGAATAACATAGCTCCATTTGTATCTCTTAGTTTTTGAATGTAATGTTTCCACAAAGCGAAGATAATACAATGTCATCATCTAAAATTTTGAAATTGAATGTTGGAGCAGAGGTTGAATTAATACAGGCGAAGTAAGGTTTGGAAGACACCTTAGTCAGCTGAAATACCATGTGATACATACACCTCAGAGTTATATTTGGGACACATTTACGGCAAAGGAATTCCAATGTAGACACGTTTGAGGATTTGAACAAGGTTTCGTTTCTTATCACTCATGCATTTTTATTTCAAAGGAGACGCTTTCAGTTTGAAAATCACAAACTGTCATGTGCTTCACATTGAATTGTCTCCCCTTCTGACAGGTCGAATGCTACATGTGTGCAGGATGTCAAGAATAACATAGCTCCATTTGTATCTCCTAGTTTTTGAATGTAATGTTTCCACAAAGCGAAGATAATACAATGTCATCATCTAAAATTTTGAAATTGAATGTTGGAGCAGAGGTTGAATTAATACAGGCGAAGTAAGGTTTGGAAGACACCTTAGTCAGCTGAAATACCATGTGATACATATACCTCAGAGTTATATTTGGGACACATTTACGGCAAAGGAATTCCAATGTAGACACGTTTGAGGATTTTAAGAAGGGTTCATTTCTTATCACGCATTCATTTTTATTTCAAAGGAGACGCTTTCAGTTTGAAAATCACAAACTGTCAGGTGCTTCACATTGAATTGTCTCCCCTTCTGAATGGTCGAATGCTACATGTGTGCAGGATGTCAAAAATGACATAGCTCCATTTGTATCTCCTAGTTTTTGAATGTAATGTTTCCACAAAGCGAAGATAATACAATGTCATCATCTAAAATTTTGAAATTGAATGTTGGAGCAGAGGTTGAATTAATACAGGCGAAGTAAGGTTTGGAAGACACCTTAGTCAGCTGAAATACCATGTGATACATATACCTCAGAGTTATATTTGAGACACATTTACGGCAAAGGAATTCCAATGTAGACACCTTTGAGGATTTGAACAAGGGTTCGTTTCTAATCACTCATTCATTTTTATTTCAAAGGAGACGCTTTCAGTTTGAAAATCACAAACTGTCAGGTGCTTCACATTGAAGTGCCTCCCCTTCTGACAGGTCGAATGCTACATGTGTGCAGGATGTCAAGATTGACATGGCTCCATTTGTATCTCTTAGTTTTTGAATGTAATGTTTCCACAAAGCGAAGATAATACAATGTCATCATCTAAAATTTTGAAATTGAATGTTGGAGCAGAGGTTGAATTAATACAGGCGAAGTAAGGTTTGGAAGACACCTTAGTCAGCTGAAATACCATGTGATACATATACCTCAGAGTTATATTTGAGACACATTTACGGCAAAGGAATTCCAATGTAGACACGTTTGAGGATTTTAAGAAGGGTTCGTTTCTAATCACTCATTCATTTTTATTTCAAAGGAGACGCTTTCAGTTTGAAAATCACAAACTGTCATGTGCTTCACATTGATTTGTCTCCCCTTCTGACAGGTCGAATGCTACATGTGTGCAGGATGTCAAGAATAACATAGCTCCATTTGTATCTCTTAGTTTTTGAATGTAATGTTTCCACAAAGCGAAGATAATACAATGTCATCATCTAAAATTTTGAAATTGAATGTTGGAGCAGAGGTTGAATTAATACAGGCGAAGTAAGGTTTGGAAGACACCTTAGTCATCTGAAATACCATGTGATACATATACCTCAGAGTTATATTTGGGACACATTTACGGCAAAGGAATTCCAATGTAGACACGTTTGAGGATTTGAACAAGGGTTCGTTTCTTATCACTCATGCATTTTTATTTCAAAGGAGACGCTTTCAGTTTGAAAATCACAAACTGTCATGTGCTTCACATTGAAGTGCCTCCCCTTCTGACAGGTCGAATGTTACATGTGTGCAGGATGTCAAGATTGACATGGCTCCATTTGTATCTCTTAGTTTTTGAATGTAATGTTTCCACAAAGCGAAGATAATACAATGTCATCATCTAAAATTTTGAAATTGAATGTTGGAGCAGAGGTTGAATTAATACAGGCGAAGTAAGGTTTGGAAGACACCTTAGTCAGCTGAAATACCATGTGATACATATACCTCAGAGTTATATTTGAGACACATTTGCGGCAAAGGAATTCCAATGTAGACACGTTTGAGGATTTTAAGAAGGGTTCGTTTCTAATCACTCATTCATTTTTATTTCAAAGGAGACGCTTTCAGTTTGAAAATCACAAACTGTCAGGTGCTTCACATTGATTTGTCTCCCCTTCTGACAGGTCGAATGCTACATGTGTGCAGGATGTCAAGAATAACATAGCTCCATTTGTATCTCCTAGTTTTTGAATGTAATGTTTCCACAAAGCGAAGATAATACAATGTCATCATCTAAAATTTTGAAATTGAATGTTGGAGCAGAGGTTGAATTAATACAGGCGAAGTAAGGTTTGGAAGACACCTTAGTCAGCTGAAATACCATGTGATACATATACCTCAGAGTTATATTTGGGACACATTTACGGCAAAGGAATTCCAATGTAGACACGTTTGCGGACTTGAACGAGGGTTCGTTTCTTACCACTCTTTCATATTTCTTTCAAAGGAGATGGTTTCCGTTTAAAAATCGGAAACTGTCAGGTGCTTCACATTGAATGATCTTCCCTTCTGACAGGTCGAATGTTACATGTCTTCAGGATGTCAAGAATGACATAGCTCCATTTGTATCTCTTAGGTTTTGAATGTAATGTTTCCACAAAGCGAAGATAATACAATGTCATCATCTAAAATTTTGAAATTGAATGTTGGAGCAGAGGTTGAATTAATACAGGCGAAGTAAGGTTTGGAAGACACCTTAGTCAGCTGAAATACCATGTGATACATATACCTCAGAGTTATATTTGGGACACATTTACGGCAAAGGAATTCCAATGTAGACACGTTTGAGGATTTTAAGAAGGGTTCGTTTCTTATCACGCATTCATTTTTATTTCAAAGGAGACGCTTTCAGTTTGAAAATCACAAACTGTCAGGTGCATCACATTGAATTGTCTCCCATTCTGAAAGGTCGAATGCTACATGTGTGCAGGATGTCAAGAATGACATAGCTCCATTTGTATCTCTTAGTTTTTGAATGTAATGTTTCCACAAAGCGAAGATAATACAATGTCATCATCTAAAATTTTGAAATTGAATGTTGGAGCAGAGGTTGAATTAATACAGGCGAAGTAAGGTTTGGAAGACACCTTAGTCAGCTGAAATACCATGTGATACATATACCTCAGAGTTATATTTGGGACACATTTACGGCAAAGGAATTCCAATGTAGACACGTTTGAGGATTTGAACAAGGGTTCGTTTCTAATCACTCATTCATTTTTATTTCAAAGGAGACGCTTTCAGTTTGAAAATCACAAACTGTCAGGTGCTTCACATTGAATTGTCTCCCCTTCTGACAGGTCGAATGCTACATGTGTGCAGGATGTCAAGATTGACATGGCTCCATTTGTATCTCTTAGTTTTTGAATGTAATGTTTCCACAAAGTGAAGATAATACAATGTCATCATCTCAAATTTTGAAATTGAATGTTGGAGCAGAGGTTGAATCAATACAGGCGAAGTAAGGTTTGGAAGACACCTTAGTCAGCTGAAATACCATGTGATACATATACCTCAGAGTTATATTTGGGACACATTTACGGCAAAGGAATTCCAATGTAGACACGTTTGAGGATTTTAAGAAGGGTTCGTTTCTTATCACTCATGCATTTTTATTTCAAAGGAGACGCTTTCAGTTTGAAAATCACAAACTGTCAGGTGCTTCACATTGAATTGTCTCCCCTTCTGACAGGTCGAATGCTACATGTGTGCAGGATGTCAAGATTGACATGGCTCCATTTGTATCTCTTAGTTTTTGAATGTAATGTTTCCACAAAGCGAAGATAATACAATGTCATCATCTAAAATTTTGAAATTGAATGTTGGAGCAGAGGTTGAATTAATACAGGCGAAGTAAGGTTTGGAAGACACCTTAGTCAGCTGAAATACCATGTGATACATATACCTCAGAGTTATATTTGAGACACATTTACGGCAAAGGAATTCCAATGTAGACACGTTTGAGGATTTTAAGAAGGGTTCGTTTCTAATCACTCATTCATTTTTATTTCAAAGGAGACGCTTTCAGTTTGAAAATCACAAACTGTCAGGTGCTTCACATTGAATTGTCTCCCCTTCTGACAGGTCGAATGCTACATGTGTGCAGGATGTCAAGAATAGCATAGCTCCATTTGTATCTCCTAGTTTTTGAATGTAATGTTTCCACAAAGCGAAGATAATACAATGTCATCATCTAAAATTTTGAAATTGAATGTTGGAGCAGAGGTTGAATTAATACAGGCGAAGTAAGGTTTGGAAGACACCTTAGTCATCTGAAATACCATGTAATACATATACCTCAGAGTTATATTTGGGACACATTTACGGCAAAGAAATTCCAATGTAGACACGTTTGAGGATTTGAACAAGGGTTCATTTCTTACCGCGCATTCATTTTTATTTCAAAGGAGACGCTTTCAGTTTGAAAATCACAAACTGTCAGGTGCTTCACATTGAATTGTCTCCCCTTCTGACAGGTCGAATGTTACATGTGTGCAGGATGTCAAGAATGACATAGTTCCATTTGTATCTCTTAGTTTTTGAATGTAATGTTTCCACAAAGCGAAGATAATACAATGTCATCATCTAAAATTTTGAAATTGAATGTTGGAGCAGAGGTTGAATTAATACAGGCGAAGTAAGGTTTGGAAGACACCTTAGTCAGCTGAAATACCATGTGATACATATACCTCAGAGTTATATTTGAGACACATTTACGGCAAAGGAATTCCAATGTAGACACGTTTGAGGATTTTAAGAAGGGTTCGTTTCTAATCACTCATTCATTTTTATTTCAAAGGAGACGCTTTCAGTTTGAAAATCACAAACTGTCAGGTGCTTCACATTGAATTGTCTCCCCTTCTGACAGGTCGAATGCTACATGTGTGCAGGATGTCAAGAATAGCATAGCTCCATTTGTATCTCCTAGTTTTTGAATGTAATGTTTCCACAAAGCGAAGATAATACAATGTCATCATCTAAAATTTTGAAATTGAATGTTGGAGCAGAGGTTGAATTAATACAGGCGAAGTAAGGTTTGGAAGACACCTTAGTCATCTGAAATACCATGTAATACATATACCTCAGAGTTATATTTGGGACACATTTACGGCAAAGGAATTCCAATGTAGACACGTTTGAGGATTTGAACAAGGGTTCATTTCTTACCGCGCATTCATTTTTATTTCAAAGGAGACGCTTTCAGTTTGAAAATCACAAACTGTCAGGTGCTTCACATTGAATTGTCTCCCCTTCTGACAGGTCGAATGTTACATGTGTGCAGGATGTCAAGAATGACATAGTTCCATTTGTATCTCTTAGTTTTTGAATGTAATGTTTCCACAAAGCGAAGATAATACAATGTCATCATCTAAAATTTTGAAATTGAATGTTGGAGCAGAGGTTGAATTAATACAGGCGAAGTAAGGTTTGGAAGACACCTTAGTCAGCTGAAATACCATGTGATACATATACCTCAGAGTTATATTTGAGACACATTTACGGCAAAGGAATTCCAATGTAGACACGTTTGAGGATTTTAAGAAGGGTTCGTTTCTAATCACTCATTCATTTTTATTTCAAAGGAGACGCTTTCAGTTTGAAAATCACAAACTGTCATGTGCTTCACATTGATTTGTCTCCCCTTCTGACAGGTCGAATGCTACATGTGTGCAGGATGTCAAGAATAACATAGCTCCATTTGTATCTCTTAGTTTTTGAATGTAATGTTTCCACAAAGCGAAGATAATACAATGTCATCATCTAAAATTTTGAAATTGAATGTTGGAGCAGAGGTTGAATTAATACAGGCGAAGTAAGGTTTGGAAGACACCTTAGTCATCTGAAATACCATGTGATACATATACCTCAGAGTTATATTTGGGACACATTTACGGCAAAGGAATTCCAATGTAGACACGTTTGAGGATTTGAACAAGGGTTCGTTTCTTATCACTCATGCATTTTTATTTCAAAGGAGACGCTTTCAGTTTGAAAATCACAAACTGTCATGTGCTTCACATTGAAGTGCCTCCCCTTCTGACAGGTCGAATGTTACATGTGTGCAGGATGTCAAGATTGACATGGCTCCATTTGTATCTCTTAGTTTTTGAATGTAATGTTTCCACAAAGCGAAGATAATACAATGTCATCATCTAAAATTTTGAAATTGAATGTTGGAGCAGAGGTTGAATTAATACAGGCGAAGTAAGGTTTGGAAGACACCTTAGTCAGCTGAAATACCATGTGATACATATACCTCAGAGTTATATTTGAGACACATTTACGGCAAAGGAATTCCAATGTAGACACGTTTGAGGATTTTAAGAAGGGTTCGTTTCTAATCACTCATTCATTTTTATTTCAAAGGAGACGCTTTCAGTTTGAAAATCACAAACTGTCAGGTGCTTCACATTGATTTGTCTCCCCTTCTGACAGGTCGAATGCTACATGTGTGCAGGATGTCAAGAATAACATAGCTCCATTTGTATCTCCTAGTTTTTGAATGTAATGTTTCCACAAAGCGAAGATAATACAATGTCATCATCTAAAATTTTGAAATTGAATGTTGGAGCAGAGGTTGAATTAATACAGGCGAAGTAAGGTTTGGAAGACACCTTAGTCAGCTGAAATACCATGTGATACATATACCTCAGAGTTATATTTGGGACACATTTACGGCAAAGGAATTCCAATGTAGACACGTTTGCGGACTTGAACGAGGGTTCGTTTCTTACCACTCTTTCATATTTCTTTCAAAGGAGATGGTTTCCGTTTAAAAATCGGAAACTGTCAGGTGCTTCACATTGAATGATCTTCCCTTCTGACAGGTCGAATGTTACATGTCTTCAGGATGTCAAGAATGACATAGCTCCATTTGTATCTCTTAGGTTTTGAATGTAATGTTTCCACAAAGCGAAGATAATACAATGTCATCATCTAAAATTTTGAAATTGAATGTTGGAGCAGAGGTTGAATTAATACAGGCGAAGTAAGGTTTGGAAGACACCTTAGTCAGCTGAAATACCATGTGATACATATACCTCAGAGTTATATTTGGGACACATTTACGGCAAAGGAATTCCAATGTAGACACGTTTGAGGATTTTAAGAAGGGTTCGTTTCTTATCACGCATTCATTTTTATTTCAAAGGAGACGCTTTCAGTTTGAAAATCACAAACTGTCAGGTGCATCACATTGAATTGTCTCCCATTCTGAAAGGTCGAATGCTACATGTGTGCAGGATGTCAAGAATGACATAGCTCCATTTGTATCTCTTAGTTTTTGAATGTAATGTTTCCACAAAGCGAAGATAATACAATGTCATCATCTAAAATTTTGAAATTGAATGTTGGAGCAGAGGTTGAATTAATACAGGCGAAGTAAGGTTTGGAAGACACCTTAGTCAGCTGAAATACCATGTGATACATATACCTCAGAGTTATATTTGGGACACATTTACGGCAAAGGAATTCCAATGTAGACACGTTTGAGGATTTGAACAAGGGTTCGTTTCTAATCACTCATTCATTTTTATTTCAAAGGAGACGCTTTCAGTTTGAAAATCACAAACTGTCAGGTGCTTCACATTGAATTGTCTCCCCTTCTGACAGGTCGAATGCTACATGTGTGCAGGATGTCAAGATTGACATGGCTCCATTTGTATCTCTTAGTTTTTGAATGTAATGTTTCCACAAAGTGAAGATAATACAATGTCATCATCTAAAATTTTGAAATTGAATGTTGGAGCAGAGGTTGAATCAATACAGGCGAAGTAAGGTTTGGAAGACACCTTAGTCAGCTGAAATACCATGTGATACATATACCTCAGAGTTATATTTGGGACACATTTACGGCAAAGGAATTCCAATGTAGACACGTTTGAGGATTTTAAGAAGGGTTCGTTTCTTATCACTCATGCATTTTTATTTCAAAGGAGACGCTTTCAGTTTGAAAATCACAAACTGTCAGGTGCTTCACATTGAATTGTCTCCCCTTCTGACAGGTCGAATGCTACATGTGTGCAGGATGTCAAGATTGACATGGCTCCATTTGTATCTCTTAGTTTTTGAATGTAATGTTTCCACAAAGCGAAGATAATACAATGTCATCATCTAAAATTTTGAAATTGAATGTTGGAGCAGAGGTTGAACTAATACAGGCGAAGTAAGGTTTGGAAGACACCTTAGTCAGCTGAAATACCATGTGATACATATACCTCAGAGTTATATTTGAGACACATTTACGGCAAAGGAATTCCAATGTAGACACGTTTGAGGATTTTAAGAAGGGTTCGTTTCTAATCACTCATTCATTTTTATTTCAAAGGAGACGCTTTCAGTTTGAAAATCACAAACTGTCAGGTGCTTCACATTGAATTGTCTCCCCTTCTGACAGGTCGAATGCTACATGTGTGCAGGATGTCAAGAATAGCATAGCTCCATTTGTATCTCCTAGTTTTTGAATGTAATGTTTCCACAAAGCGAAGATAATACAATGTCATCATCTAAAATTTTGAAATTGAATGTTGGAGCAGAGGTTGAATTAATACAGGCGAAGTAAGGTTTGGAAGACACCTTAGTCATCTGAAATACCATGTAATACATATACCTCAGAGTTATATTTGGGACACATTTACGGCAAAGGAATTCCAATGTAGACACGTTTGAGGATTTGAACAAGGGTTCATTTCTTACCGCGCATTCATTTTTATTTCAAAGGAGACGCTTTCAGTTTGAAAATCACAAACTGTCAGGTGCTTCACATTGAATTGTCTCCCCTTCTGACAGGTCGAATGTTACATGTGTGCAGGATGTCAAGAATGACATAGTTCCATTTGTATCTCTTAGTTTTTGAATGTAATGTTTCCACAAAGCGAAGATAATACAATGTCATCATCTAAAATTTTGAAATTGAATGTTGGAGCAGAGGTTGAATTAATACAGGCGAAGTAAGGTTTGGAAGACACCTTAGTCAGCTGAAATACCATGTGATACATATACCTCAGAGTTATATTTGGGACACATTTACGGCAAAGGAATTCCAATGTAGACACGTTTGAGGATTTTAAGAAGGGTTCGTTTCTTATCACTCACTCATTTTTATTTCAAAGGAGACGCTTTCAGTTTGAAAATCACAAACTGTCATGTGCTTCACATTGAATTGTCTCCCCTTCTGACAGGTCGAATGCTACATGTGTGCAGGATGTCAAGATTGACATGGCTCCATTTGTATCTCCTAGTTTTTGAATGTAATGTTTCCACAAAGCGAAGATAATACAATGTCATCATCTAAAATTTTGAAATTGAATGTTGGAGCAGAGGTTGAATTAATACAGGCGAAGTAAGGTTTGGAAGACACCTTAGTCAGCTGAAATACCATGTGATACATATACCTCAGAGTTATATTTGAGACACATTTACGGCAAAGGAATTCCAATGTAGACACGTTTGAGGATTTTAAGAAGGGTTCGTTTGTAATCACTCATTCATTTTTATTTCAAAGGAGACGCTTTCAGTTTGAAAATCACAAACTGTCAGGTGCTTCACATTGATTTGTCTCCCCTTCTGACAGGTCGAATGCTACATGTGTGCAGGATGTCAAGAATAACATAGCTCCATTTGTATCTCCTAGTTTTTGAATGTAATGTTTCCACAAAGTGAAGATAATACAATGTCATCATCTAAAATTTTGAAATTGAATGTTGGAGCAGAGGTTGAATTAATACAGGCGAAGTAAGGTTTGGAAGACACCTTAGTCAGCTGAAATACCATGTGATACATATACCTCAGAGTTATATTTGGGACACATTTACGGCAAAGGAATTCCAATGTAGACACGTTTGAGGATTTGAACAAGGGTTCGTTTCTTATCACTCATTCATTTTTATTTCAAAGGAGACGCTTTCAGTTTGAAAATCACAAACTGTCAGGTGCTTCACATTGAATTGTCTCCCCTTCTGACAGGTCGAATGCTACATGTGTGCAGGATGTCAAGATTGACATGGCTCCATTTGTATCTCTTAGTTTTTGAATGTAATGTTTCCACAAAGCGAAGATAATACAATGTCATCATCTAAAATTTTGAAATTGAATGTTGGAGCAGAGGTTGAATTAATACAGGCGAAGTAAGGTTTGGAAGACACCTTAGTCAGCTGAAATACCATGTGATACATATACCTAAGAGTTATACTTGAGACACATTTACGGCAAAGGAATTCCAATGTAGACACCTTTGAGGATTTGAACAAGGGTTCGTTTCTTATCACTCATTCATTTTTATTTCAAAGGAGACGCTTTCAGTTTGAAAATCACAAACTGCCAGGTGCATGACTTTGAATTATCTCCCCTTCTGACAGGTCGAATGCTACATGTGTGCAGGATGTCAAGATTGACATGGCTCCATTTGTATCTCCTAGTTTTTGAATGTAATGTTTCCACAAAGCGAAGATAATACAATGTCATCATCTAAAATTTTGAAATTGAATGTTGGAGCAGAGGTTGAATTAATACAGGCGAAGTAAGGTTTGGAAGACACCTTAGTCAGCTGAAATACCATGTGATACATACACCTCAGAGTTATATTTGGGACACATTTACGGCAAAGGAATTCCAATGTAGACACGTTTGAGGATTTGAACAAGGGTTCGTTTCTAATCACTCATGCATTTTTATTTCAAAGGAGACGCTTTCAGTTTGAAAATCACAAACTGTCATGTGCTTCACATTGAATTGTCTCCCCTTCTGACAGGTCGAATGCTACATGTGTGCAGGATGTCAAGAATAACATAGCTCCATTTGTATCTCCTAGTTTTTGAATGTAATGTTTCCACAAAGCGAAGATAATACAATGTCATCATCTAAAATTTTGAAATTGAATGTTGGAGCAGAGGTTGAATTAATACAGGCGAAGTAAGGTTTGGAAGACACCTTAGTCAGCTGAAATACCATGTGATACATATACCTCAGAGTTATATTTGGGACACATTTACGGCAAAGGAATTCCAATGTAGACACGTTTGAGGATTTGAACAAGGGTTCGTTTCTTATCACGCATTCATTTTTATTTCAAAGGAGACGCTTTCAGTTTGAAAATCACAAACTGTCAGGTGCATCACATTGAATTGTCTCCCCTTCTGACAGGTCGAATGCTACATGTGTGCAGGATGTCAAAAATGACATAGCTCCATTTGTATCTCCTTGTTTTTGAATGTAATGTTTCCACAAAGCAAAGATAATACAATGTCATCATCTAAAATTTTGAAATTGAATGTTGGAGCAGAGGTTGAATTAATACAGGCGAAGTAAGGTTTGGAAGACACCTTAGTCAGCTGAAATACCATGTGATACATATACCTCAGAGTTATATTTGAGACACATTTACGGCAAAGGAATTCCAATGTAGACACGTTTGAGGATTTGAACAAGGGTTCGTTTCTAATCACTCATGCATTTTTATTTCAAAGGAGACGCTTTCAGTTTGAAAATCACAAACTGTCAGGTGCTTCACATTGATTTGTCTCCCTTTGTGACAGGTCGAATGCTACATGTGTGCAGGATGTCAAGATTGACATGGCTCCATTTGTATCTCTTAGTTTTTGAATGTAATGTTTCCACAAAGCGAAGATAATACAAGGTCATCATCTAAAATTTTGAAATTGAATGTTGGAGCAGAGGTTGAATTAATACAGGCGAAGTAAGGTTTGGAAGACACCTTAGTCAGCTGAAATACCATGTGATACATACACCTCAGAGTTATATTTGAGACACATTTACGGCAAAGGAATTCCAATGTAGACACGTTTGAGGATTTTAAGAAGGGTTCGTTTCTAATCACTCATTCATTTTTATTTCAAAGGAGACGCTTTCAGTTTGAAAATCACAAACTGTCAGGTGCTTCACATTGATTTGTCTCCCCTTCTGACAGGTCGAATGCTACATGTGTGCAGGATGTCAAGAATAACATAGTTCCATTTGTATCTCCTAGTTTTTGAATGTAATGTTTCCACAAACCGAAGATAATACAATGTCATCATCTAAAATTTTGAAATTGAATGTTGGAGCAGAGGTTGAATTAATACAGGCGAAGTAAGGTTTGGAAGACACCTTAGTCAGCTGAAATACCATGTGATACATATACCTCAGAGTTATATTTGAGACACATTTACGGCAAAGGAATTCCAATGTAGACACGTTTGAGGATTTGAACAAGGGTTCGTTTCTAATCACTCATGCATTTTTATTTCAAAGGAGACGCTTTCAGTTTGAAAATCACAAACTGTCAGGTGCTTCACATTGAAGTGCCTCCCCTTCTGACAGGTCGAATGCTACATGTGTGCAGGATGTCAAGATTGACATGGCTCCATTTGTATCTCTTAGTTTTTGAATGTAATGTTTCCACAAAGCGAAGATAATACAATGTCATCATCTAAAATTTTGAAATTGAATGTTGGAGCAGAGGTTGAATTAATACAGGCGAAGTAAGGTTTGGAAGACACCTTAGTCAGCTGAAATACCATGTGATACATATACCTCAGAGTTATATTTGAGACACATTTACGGCAAAGGAATTCCAATGTAGACACGTTTGAGGATTTTAAGAAGGGTTCGTTTCTAATCACTCATTCATTTTTATTTCAAAGGAGACGCTTTCAGTTTGAAAATCACAAACTGTCAGGTGCTTCACATTGAATTGTCTCCCCTTCTGACAGGTCGAATGCTACATGTGTGCAGGATGTCAAGAATAGCATAGCTCCATTTGTATCTCCTAGTTTTTGAATGTAATGTTTCCACAAAGCGAAGATAATACAATGTCATCATCTAAAATTTTGAAATTGAATGTTGGAGCAGAGGTTGAATTAATACAGGCGAAGTAAGGTTTGGAAGACACCTTAGTCATCTGAAATACCATGTAATACATATACCTCAGAGTTATATTTGGGACACATTTACGGCAAAGGAATTCCAATGTAGACACGTTTGAGGATTTGAACAAGGGTTCATTTCTTACCGCGCATTCATTTTTATTTCAAAGGAGACGCTTTCAGTTTGAAAATCACAAACTGTCAGGTGCTTCACATTGAATTGTCTCCCCTTCTGACAGGTCGAATGTTACATGTGTGCAGGATGTCAAGAATGACATAGTTCCATTTGTATCTCTTAGTTTTTGAATGTAATGTTTCCACAAAGCGAAGATAATACAATGTCATCATCTAAAATTTTGAAATTGAATGTTGGAGCAGAGGTTGAATTAATACAGGCGAAGTAAGGTTTGGAAGACACCTTAGTCAGCTGAAATACCATGTGATACATATACCTCAGAGTTATATTTGAGACACATTTACGGCAAAGGAATTCCAATGTAGACACGTTTGAGGATTTTAAGAAGGGTTCGTTTCTAATCACTCATTCATTTTTATTTCAAAGGAGACGCTTTCAGTTTGAAAATCACAAACTGTCAGGTGCTTCACATTGAATTGTCTCCCCTTCTGACAGGTCGAATGCTACATGTGTGCAGGATGTCAAGAATAGCATAGCTCCATTTGTATCTCCTAGTTTTTGAATGTAATGTTTCCACAAAGCGAAGATAATACAATGTCATCATCTAAAATTTTGAAATTGAATGTTGGAGCAGAGGTTGAATTAATACAGGCGAAGTAAGGTTTGGAAGACACCTTAGTCATCTGAAATACCATGTAATACATATACCTCAGAGTTATATTTGGGACACATTTACGGCAAAGGAATTCCAATGTAGACACGTTTGAGGATTTGAACAAGGGTTCATTTCTTACCGCGCATTCATTTTTATTTCAAAGGAGACGCTTTCAGTTTGAAAATCACAAACTGTCAGGTGCTTCACATTGAATTGTCTCCCCTTCTGACAGGTCGAATGTTACATGTGTGCAGGATGTCAAGAATGACATAGTTCCATTTGTATCTCTTAGTTTTTGAATGTAATGTTTCCACAAAGCGAAGATAATACAATGTCATCATCTAAAATTTTGAAATTGAATGTTGGAGCAGAGGTTGAATTAATACAGGCGAAGTAAGGTTTGGAAGACACCTTAGTCAGCTGAAATACCATGTGATACATATACCTCAGAGTTATATTTGAGACACATTTACGGCAAAGGAATTCCAATGTAGACACGTTTGAGGATTTTAAGAAGGGTTCGTTTCTAATCACTCATTCATTTTTATTTCAAAGGAGACGCTTTCAGTTTGAAAATCACAAACTGTCATGTGCTTCACATTGATTTGTCTCCCCTTCTGACAGGTCGAATGCTACATGTGTGCAGGATGTCAAGAATAACATAGCTCCATTTGTATCTCTTAGTTTTTGAATGTAATGTTTCCACAAAGCGAAGATAATACAATGTCATCATCTAAAATTTTGAAATTGAATGTTGGAGCAGAGGTTGAATTAATACAGGCGAAGTAAGGTTTGGAAGACACCTTAGTCATCTGAAATACCATGTGATACATATACCTCAGAGTTATATTTGGGACACATTTACGGCAAAGGAATTCCAATGTAGACACGTTTGAGGATTTGAACAAGGGTTCGTTTCTTATCACTCATGCATTTTTATTTCAAAGGAGACGCTTTCAGTTTGAAAATCACAAACTGTCATGTGCTTCACATTGAAGTGCCTCCCCTTCTGACAGGTCGAATGTTACATGTGTGCAGGATGTCAAGATTGACATGGCTCCATTTGTATCTCTTAGTTTTTGAATGTAATGTTTCCACAAAGCGAAGATAATACAATGTCATCATCTAAAATTTTGAAATTGAATGTTGGAGCAGAGGTTGAATTAATACAGGCGAAGTAAGGTTTGGAAGACACCTTAGTCAGCTGAAATACCATGTGATACATATACCTCAGAGTTATATTTGAGACACATTTACGGCAAAGGAATTCCAATGTAGACACGTTTGAGGATTTTACGAAGGGTTCGTTTCTAATCACTCATTCATTTTTATTTCAAAGGAGACGCTTTCAGTTTGAAAATCACAAACTGTCAGGTGCTTCACATTGAATTGTCTCCCCTTCTGACAGGTCGAATGCTACATGTGTGCAGGATGTCAAGAATAGCATAGCTCCATTTGTATCTCCTAGTTTTTGAATGTAATGTTTCCACAAAGCGAAGATAATACAATGTCATCATCTAAAATTTTGAAATTGAATGTTGGAGCAGAGGTTGAATTAATACAGGCGAAGTAAGGTTTGGAAGACACCTTAGTCATCTGAAATACCATGTAATACATATACCTCAGAGTTATATTTGGGACACATTTACGGCAAAGGAATTCCAATGTAGACACGTTTGAGGATTTGAACAAGGGTTCATTTCTTACCGCCCATTCATTTTTATTTCAAAGGAGACGCTTTCAGTTTGAAAATCACAAACTGTCAGGTGCTTCACATTGAATTGTCTCCCCTTCTGACAGGTCGAATGTTACATGTGTGCAGGATGTCAAGAATGACATAGTTCCATTTGTATCTCTTAGTTTTTGAATGTAATGTTTCCACAAAGCGAAGATAATACAATGTCATCATCTAAAATTTTGAAATTGAATGTTGGAGCAGAGGTTGAATTAATACAGGCGAAGTAAGGTTTGGAAGACACCTTAGTCAGCTGAAATACCATGTGATACATATACCTCAGAGTTATATTTGAGACACATTTACGGCAAAGGAATTCCAATGTAGACACGTTTGAGGATTTTAAGAAGGGTTCGTTTCTAATCACTCATTCATTTTTATTTCAAAGGAGACGCTTTCAGTTTGAAAATCACAAACTGTCAGGTGCTTCACATTGAATTGTCTCCCCTTCTGACAGGTCGAATGCTACATGTGTGCAGGATGTCAAGAATAGCATAGCTCCATTTGTATCTCCTAGTTTTTGAATGTAATGTTTCCACAAAGCGAAGATAATACAATGTCATCATCTAAAATTTTGAAATTGAATGTTGGAGCAGAGGTTGAATTAATACAGGCGAAGTAAGGTTTGGAAGACACCTTAGTCATCTGAAATACCATGTAATACATATACCTCAGAGTTATATTTGGGACACATTTACGGCAAAGGAATTCCAATGTAGACACGTTTGAGGATTTGAACAAGGGTTCATTTCTTACCGCGCATTCATTTTTATTTCAAAGGAGACGCTTTCAGTTTGAAAATCACAAACTGTCAGGTGCTTCACATTGAATTGTCTCCCCTTCTGACAGGTCGAATGTTACATGTGTGCAGGATGTCAAGAATGACATAGTTCCATTTGTATCTCTTAGTTTTTGAATGTAATGTTTCCACAAAGCGAAGATAATACAATGTCATCATCTAAAATTTTGAAATTGAATGTTGGAGCAGAGGTTGAATTAATACAGGCGAAGTAAGGTTTGGAAGACACCTTAGTCAGCTGAAATACCATGTGATACATATACCTCAGAGTTATATTTGAGACACATTTACGGCAAAGGAATTCCAATGTAGACACGTTTGAGGATTTTAAGAAGGGTTCGTTTCTAATCACTCATTCATTTTTATTTCAAAGGAGACGCTTTCAGTTTGAAAATCAAAAACTGTCATGTGCTTCACATTGATTTGTCTCCCCTTCTGACAGGTCGAATGCTACATGTGTGCAGGATGTCAAGAATAACATAGCTCCATTTGTATCTCTTAGTTTTTGAATGTAATGTTTCCACAAAGCGAAGATAATACAATGTCATCATCTAAAATTTTGAAATTGAATGTTGGAGCAGAGGTTGAATTAATACAGGCGAAGTAAGGTTTGGAAGACACCTTAGTCATCTGAAATACCATGTGATACATATACCTCAGAGTTATATTTGGGACACATTTACGGCAAAGGAATTCCAATGTAGACACGTTTGAGGATTTGAACAAGGGTTCGTTTCTTATCACTCATGCATTTTTATTTCAAAGGAGACGCTTTCAGTTTGAAAATCACAAACTGTCATGTGCTTCACATTGAAGTGCCTCCCCTTCTGACAGGTCGAATGTTACATGTGTGCAGGATGTCAAGATTGACATGGCTCCATTTGTATCTCTTAGTTTTTGAATGTAATGTTTCCACAAAGCGAAGATAATACAATGTCATCATCTAAAATTTTGAAATTGAATGTTGGAGCAGAGGTTGAATTAATACAGGCGAAGTAAGGTTTGGAAGACACCTTAGTCAGCTGAAATACCATGTGATACATATACCTCAGAGTTATATTTGAGACACATTTACGGCAAAGGAATTCCAATGTAGACACGTTTGAGGATTTTAAGAAGGGTTCGTTTCTAATCACTCATTCATTTTTATTTCAAAGGAGACGCTTTCAGTTTGAAAATCAAAAACTGTCATGTGCTTCACATTGATTTGTCTCCCCTTCTGACAGGTCGAATGCTACATGTGTGCAGGATGTCAAGAATAACATAGCTCCATTTGTATCTCTTAGTTTTTGAATGTAATGTTTCCACAAAGCGAAGATAATACAATGTCATCATCTAAAATTTTGAAATTGAATGTTGGAGCAGAGGTTGAATTAATACAGGCGAAGTAAGGTTTGGAAGACACCTTAGTCATCTGAAATACCATGTGATACATATACCTCAGAGTTATATTTGGGACACATTTACGGCAAAGGAATTCCAATGTAGACACGTTTGAGGATTTGAACAAGGGTTCGTTTCTTATCACTCATGCATTTTTATTTCAAAGGAGACGCTTTCAGTTTGAAAATCACAAACTGTCATGTGCTTCACATTGAAGTGCCTCCCCTTCTGACAGGTCGAATGTTACATGTGTGCAGGATGTCAAGATTGACATGGCTCCATTTGTATCTCTTAGTTTTTGAATGTAATGTTTCCACAAAGCGAAGATAATACAATGTCATCATCTAAAATTTTGAAATTGAATGTTGGAGCAGAGGTTGAATTAATACAGGCGAAGTAAGGTTTGGAAGACACCTTAGTCAGCTGAAATACCATGTGATACATATACCTCAGAGTTATATTTGAGACACATTTACGGCAAAGGAATTCCAATGTAGACACGTTTGAGGATTTTAAGAAGGGTTCGTTTCTAATCACTCATTCATTTTTATTTCAAAGGAGACGCTTTCAGTTTGAAAATCACAAACTGTCAGGTGCTTCACATTGATTTGTCTCCCCTTCTGACAGGTCGAATGCTACATGTGTGCAGGATGTCAAGAATAACATAGCTCCATTTGTATCTCCTAGTTTTTGAATGTAATGTTTCCACAAAGCGAAGATAATACAATGTCATCATCTAAAATTTTGAAATTGAATGTTGGAGCAGAGGTTGAATTAATACAGGCGAAGTAAGGTTTGGAAGACACCTTAGTCAGCTGAAATACCATGTGATACATATACCTCAGAGTTATATTTGGGACACATTTACGGCAAAGGAATTCCAATGTAGACACGTTTGCGGACTTGAACGAGGGTTCGTTTCTTACCACTCTTTCATATTTCTTTCAAAGGAGATGGTTTCCGTTTAAAAATCGGAAACTGTCAGGTGCTTCACATTGAATGATCTTCCCTTCTGACAGGTCGAATGTTACATGTCTTCAGGATGTCAAGAATGACATAGCTCCATTTGTATCTCTTAGGTTTTGAATGTAATGTTTCCACAAAGCGAAGATAATACAATGTCATCATCTAAAATTTTGAAATTGAATGTTGGAGCAGAGGTTGAATTAATACAGGCGAAGTAAGGTTTGGAAGACACCTTAGTCAGCTGAAATACCATGTGATACATATACCTCAGAGTTATATTTGGGACACATTTACGGCAAAGGAATTCCAATGTAGACACGTTTGAGGATTTTAAGAAGGGTTCGTTTCTTATCACGCATTCATTTTTATTTCAAAGGAGACGCTTTCAGTTTGAAAATCACAAACTGTCAGGTGCATCACATTGAATTGTCTCCCATTCTGAAAGGTCGAATGCTACATGTGTGCAGGATGTCAAGAATGACATAGCTCCATTTGTATCTCTTAGTTTTTGAATGTAATGTTTCCACAAAGCGAAGATAATACAATGTCATCATCTAAAATTTTGAAATTGAATGTTGGAGCAGAGGTTGAATTAATACAGGCGAAGTAAGGTTTGGAAGACACCTTAGTCAGCTGAAATACCATGTGATACATATACCTCAGAGTTATATTTGGGACACATTTACGGCAAAGGAATTCCAATGTAGACACGTTTGAGGATTTGAACAAGGGTTCGTTTCTAATCACTCATTCATTTTTATTTCAAAGGAGACGCTTTCAGTTTGAAAATCACAAACTGTCAGGTGCTTCACATTGAATTGTCTCCCCTTCTGACAGGTCGAATGCTACATGTGTGCAGGATGTCAAGATTGACATGGCTCCATTTGTATCTCTTAGTTTTTGAATGTAATGTTTCCACAAAGTGAAGATAATACAATGTCATCATCTAAAATTTTGAAATTGAATGTTGGAGCAGAGGTTGAATCAATACAGGCGAAGTAAGGTTTGGAAGACACCTTAGTCAGCTGAAATACCATGTGATACATATACCTCAGAGTTATATTTGGGACACATTTACGGCAAAGGAATTCCAATGTAGACACGTTTGAGGATTTTAAGAAGGGTTCGTTTCTTATCACTCATGCATTTTTATTTCAAAGGAGACGCTTTCAGTTTGAAAATCACAAACTGTCAGGTGCTTCACATTGAATTGTCTCCCCTTCTGACAGGTCGAATGCTACATGTGTGCAGGATGTCAAGATTGACATGGCTCCATTTGTATCTCTTAGTTTTTGAATGTAATGTTTCCACAAAGCGAAGATAATACAATGTCATCATCTAAAATTTTGAAATTGAATGTTGGAGCAGAGGTTGAATTAATACAGGCGAAGTAAGGTTTGGAAGACACCTTAGTCAGCTGAAATACCATGTGATACATATACCTCAGAGTTATATTTGAGACACATTTACGGCAAAGGAATTCCAATGTAGACACGTTTGAGGATTTTAAGAAGGGTTCGTTTCTAATCACTCATTCATTTTTATTTCAAAGGAGACGCTTTCAGTTTGAAAATCACAAACTGTCAGGTGCTTCACATTGAATTGTCTCCCCTTCTGACAGGTCGAATGCTACATGTGTGCAGGATGTCAAGAATAGCATAGCTCCATTTGTATCTCCTAGTTTTTGAATGTAATGTTTCCACAAAGCGAAGATAATACAATGTCATCATCTAAAATTTTGAAATTGAATGTTGGAGCAGAGGTTGAATTAATACAGGCGAAGTAAGGTTTGGAAGACACCTTAGTCATCTGAAATACCATGTAATACATATACCTCAGAGTTATATTTGGGACACATTTACGGCAAAGGAATTCCAATGTAGACACGTTTGAGGATTTGAACAAGGGTTCATTTCTTACCGCGCATTCATTTTTATTTCAAAGGAGACGCTTTCAGTTTGAAAATCACAAACTGTCAGGTGCTTCACATTGAATTGTCTCCCCTTCTGACAGGTCGAATGTTACATGTGTGCAGGATGTCAAGAATGACATAGTTCCATTTGTATCTCTTAGTTTTTGAATGTAATGTTTCCACAAAGCGAAGATAATACAATGTCATCATCTAAAATTTTGAAATTGAATGTTGGAGCAGAGGTTGAATTAATACAGGCGAAGTAAGGTTTGGAAGACACCTTAGTCAGCTGAAATACCATGTGATACATATACCTCAGAGTTATATTTGGGACACATTTACGGCAAAGGAATTCCAATGTAGACACGTTTGAGGATTTTAAGAAGGGTTCGTTTCTTATCACTCACTCATTTTTATTTCAAAGGAGACGCTTTCAGTTTGAAAATCACAAACTGTCATGTGCTTCACATTGAATTGTCTCCCCTTCTGACAGGTCGAATGCTACATGTGTGCAGGATGTCAAGATTGACATGGCTCCATTTGTATCTCCTAGTTTTTGAATGTAATGTTTCCACAAAGCGAAGATAATACAATGTCATCATCTAAAATTTTGAAATTGAATGTTGGAGCAGAGGTTGAATTAATACAGGCGAAGTAAGGTTTGGAAGACACCTTAGTCAGCTGAAATACCATGTGATACATATACCTCAGAGTTATATTTGGGACACATTTACGGCAAAGGAATTGCAATGTAGACACGTTTGAGGATTTGAACAAGGGTTCGTTTCTTATCACTCATGCATTTTTATTTCAAAGGAGACGCTTTCAGTTTGAAAATCACAAACTGTCAGGTGCTTCACATTGATTTGTCTCCCCTTGTGACAGGTCGAATGCTACATGTGTGCAGGATGTCAAGATTGACATGGCTCCATTTGTATCTCTTAGTTTTTGAATGTAATGTTTCCACAAAGCGAAGATAATACAATGTCATCATCTAAAATTTTGAAATTGAATGTTGGAGCAGAGGTTGAATTAATACAGGCGAAGTAAGGTTTGGAAGACACCTTAGTCAGCTGAAATACCATGTGATACATATACCTCAGAGTTATATTTGAGACACATTTACGGCAAAGGAATTCCAATGTAGACACGTTTGAGGATTTTAAGAAGGGTTCGTTTGTAATCACTCATTCATTTTTATTTCAAAGGAGACGCTTTCAGTTTGAAAATCACAAACTGTCAGGTGCTTCACATTGATTTGTCTCCCCTTCTGACAGGTCGAATGCTACATGTGTGCAGGATGTCAAGAATAACATAGCTCCATTTGTATCTCCTAGTTTTTGAATGTAATGTTTCCACAAAGTGAAGATAATACAATGTCATCATCTAAAATTTTGAAATTGAATGTTGGAGCAGAGGTTGAATTAATACAGGCGAAGTAAGGTTTGGAAGACACCTTAGTCAGCTGAAATACCATGTGATACATATACCTCAGAGTTATATTTGGGACACATTTACGGCAAAGGAATTCCAATGTAGACACGTTTGAGGATTTGAACAAGGGTTCGTTTCTTATCACTCATTCATTTTTATTTCAAAGGAGACGCTTTCAGTTTGAAAATCACAAACTGTCAGGTGCTTCACATTGAATTGTCTCCCCTTCTGACAGGTCGAATGCTACATGTGTGCAGGATGTCAAGATTGACATGGCTCCATTTGTATCTCTTAGTTTTTGAATGTAATGTTTCCACAAAGCGAAGATAATACAATGTCATCATCTAAAATTTTGAAATTGAATGTTGGAGCAGAGGTTGAATTAATACAGGCGAAGTAAGGTTTGGAAGACACCTTAGTCAGCTGAAATACCATGTGATACATATACCTAAGAGTTATACTTGAGACACATTTACGGCAAAGGAATTCCAATGTAGACACCTTTGAGGATTTGAACAAGGGTTCGTTTCTTATCACTCATTCATTTTTATTTCAAAGGAGACGCTTTCAGTTTGAAAATCACAAACTGCCAGGTGCATGACTTTGAATTATCTCCCCTTCTGACAGGTCGAATGCTACATGTGTGCAGGATGTCAAGATTGACATGGCTCCATTTGTATCTCCTAGTTTTTGAATGTAATGTTTCCACAAAGCGAAGATAATACAATGTCATCATCTAAAATTTTGAAATTGAATGTTGGAGCAGAGGTTGAATTAATACAGGCGAAGTAAGGTTTGGAAGACACCTTAGTCAGCTGAAATACCATGTGATACATACACCTCAGAGTTATATTTGGGACACATTTACGGCAAAGGAATTCCAATGTAGACACGTTTGAGGATTTGAACAAGGGTTCGTTTCTAATCACTCATGCATTTTTATTTCAAAGGAGACGCTTTCAGTTTGAAAATCACAAACTGTCATGTGCTTCACATTGAATTGTCTCCCCTTCTGACAGGTCGAATGCTACATGTGTGCAGGATGTCAAGAATAACATAGCTCCATTTGTATCTCCTAGTTTTTGAATGTAATGTTTCCACAAAGCGAAGATAATACAATGTCATCATCTAAAATTTTGAAATTGAATGTTGGAGCAGAGGTTGAATTAATACAGGCGAAGTAAGGTTTGGAAGACACCTTAGTCAGCTGAAATACCATGTGATACATATACCTCAGAGTTATATTTGGGACACATTTACGGCAAAGGAATTCCAATGTAGACACGTTTGAGGATTTGAACAAGGGTTCGTTTCTTATCACGCATTCATTTTTATTTCAAAGGAGACGCTTTCAGTTTGAAAATCACAAACTGTCAGGTGCATCACATTGAATTGTCTCCCCTTCTGACAGGTCGAATGCTACATGTGTGCAGGATGTCAAAAATGACATAGCTCCATTTGTATCTCCTTGTTTTTGAATGTAATGTTTCCACAAAGCAAAGATAATACAATGTCATCATCTAAAATTTTGAAATTGAATGTTGGAGCAGAGGTTGAATTAATACAGGCGAAGTAAGGTTTGGAAGACACCTTAGTCAGCTGAAATACCATGTGATACATATACCTCAGAGTTATATTTGAGACACATTTACGGCAAAGGAATTCCAATGTAGACACGTTTGAGGATTTGAACAAGGGTTCGTTTCTAATCACTCATGCATTTTTATTTCAAAGGAGACGCTTTCAGTTTGAAAATCACAAACTGTCAGGTGCTTCACATTGATTTGTCTCCCTTTGTGACAGGTCGAATGCTACATGTGTGCAGGATGTCAAGATTGACATGGCTCCATTTGTATCTCTTAGTTTTTGAATGTAATGTTTCCACAAAGCGAAGATAATACAAGGTCATCATCTAAAATTTTGAAATTGAATGTTGGAGCAGAGGTTGAATTAATACAGGCGAAGTAAGGTTTGGAAGACACCTTAGTCAGCTGAAATACCATGTGATACATACACCTCAGAGTTATATTTGAGACACATTTACGGCAAAGGAATTCCAATGTAGACACGTTTGAGGATTTTAAGAAGGGTTCGTTTCTAATCACTCATTCATTTTTATTTCAAAGGAGACGCTTTCAGTTTGAAAATCACAAACTGTCAGGTGCTTCACATTGATTTGTCTCCCCTTCTGACAGGTCGAATGCTACATGTGTGCAGGATGTCAAGAATAACATAGTTCCATTTGTATCTCCTAGTTTTTGAATGTAATGTTTCCACAAACCGAAGATAATACAATGTCATCATCTAAAATTTTGAAATTGAATGTTGGAGCAGAGGTTGAATTAATACAGGCGAAGTAAGGTTTGGAAGACACCTTAGTCAGCTGAAATACCATGTGATACATATACCTCAGAGTTATATTTGAGACACATTTACGGCAAAGGAATTCCAATGTAGACACGTTTGAGGATTTGAACAAGGGTTCGTTTCTAATCACTCATGCATTTTTATTTCAAAGGAGACGCTTTCAGTTTGAAAATCACAAACTGTCAGGTGCTTCACATTGAAGTGCCTCCCCTTCTGACAGGTCGAATGCTACATGTGTGCAGGATGTCAAGATTGACATGGCTCCATTTGTATCTCTTAGTTTTTGAATGTAATGTTTCCACAAAGCGAAGATAATACAATGTCATCATCTAAAATTTTGAAATTGAATGTTGGAGCAGAGGTTGAATTAATACAGGCGAAGTAAGGTTTGGAAGACACCTTAGTCAGCTGAAATACCATGTGATACATATACCTCAGAGTTATATTTGAGACACATTTACGGCAAAGGAATTCCAATGTAGACACGTTTGAGGATTTGAACAAGGGTTCATTTCTTACCGCGCATTCATTTTTATTTCAAAGGAGACGCTTTCAGTTTGAAAATCACAAACTGTCAGGTGCTTCACATTGAATTGTCTCCCCTTCTGACAGGTCGAATGCTACATGTGTGCAGGATGTCAAGAATGACATGGCTCCATTTGTATCTCCTAGCTTTTGAATGTAATGTTTCCACAAAGCGAAGATAATACAATGTCATCATCTAAAATTTTGAAATTGAATGTTGGAGCAGAGGTTGAATTAATACAGGCGAAGTAAGGTTTGGAAGACACCTTAGTCAGCTGAAATACCATGTGATACATATACCTCAGAGTTATATTTGAGACACATTTACGGCAAAGGAATTCCAATGTAGACACGTTTGAGGATTTTAAGAAGGGTTTGTTTCTAATCACTCATTCATTTTTATTTCAAAGGAGACGCTTTCAGTTTGAAAATCACAAACTGTCAGGTGCTTCACATTGATTTGTCTCCCCTTCTGACAGGTCGAATGCTACATGTGTGCAGGATGTCAAGAATGACATAGCTCCATTTGTATCTCCTAGTTTTTGAATGTAATGTTTCCACAAAGCGAAGATAATACAATGTCATCATCTAAAATTTTGAAATTGAATGTTGGAGCAGAGGTTGAATTAATACAGGCGAAGTAAGGTTTGGAAGACACCTTAGTCAGCTGAAATACCATGTGATACATACACCTCAGAGTTATATTTGAGACACATTTACGGCAAAGGAATTCCAATGTAGACACGTTTGAGGATTTGAACAAGGGTTCGTTTCTAATCACTCATGCATTTTTATTTCAAAGGAGACGCTTTCAGTTTGAAAATCACAAACTGTCATGTGCTTCACATTGAATTGTCTCCCCTTCTGACAGGTCGAATGCTACATGTGTGCAGGATGTCAAGAATAACATAGCTCCATTTGTATCTCCTAGTTTTTGAATGTAATGTTTCCACAAAGCGAAGATAATACAATGTCATCATCTAAAATTTTGAAATTGAATGTTGGAGCAGAGGTTGAATTAATACAGGCGAAGTAAGGTTTGGAAGACACCTTAGTCAGCTGAAATACCATGTGATACATATACCTCAGAGTTATATTTGGGACACATTTACGGCAAAGGAATTCCAATGTAGACACGTTTGAGGATTTGAACAAGGGTTCGTTTCTTATCACGCATTCATTTTTATTTCAAAGGAGACGCTTTCAGTTTGAAAATCACAAACTGTCAGGTGCATCACATTGAATTGTCTCCCCTTCTGACAGGTCGAATGCTACATGTGTGCAGGATGTCAAAAATGACATAGCTCCATTTGTATCTCCTAGTTTTTGAATGTAATGTTTCCACAAAGCGAAGATAATACAATGTCATCATCTAAAATTTTGAAATTGAATGTTGGAGCAGAGGTTGAATTAATACAGGCGAAGTAAGGTTTGGAAGACACCTTAGTCAGCTGAAATACCATGTGATACATATACCTCAGAGTTATATTTGGGACACATTTACGGCAAAGGAATTCCAATGTAGACACGTTTGAGGATTTGAACAAGGGTTCATTTCTTATCACGCATTCTTTTTTATTTCAAAGGAGACGCTTTCAGTTTGAAAATCACAAACTGTCAGGTGCATCACATTGAATTGTCTCCCCTTCTGAATGGTCGAATGCTACATGTGTGCAGGATGTCAAGAATGACATAGCTCCATTTGTATCTCTTAGTTTTTGAATGTAATGTTTCCACAAACCGACTACAATACAATGTCATCATCTAAAATTTTGAAATTGAATGTTGGAGCAGAGGTTGAATTAATACAGGCGAAGTAAGGTTTGGAAGACACCTTAGTCAGCTGAAATACCATGTGATACATATACCTCAGAGTTATATTTGAGACACATTTACGGCAAAGGAATTCCAATGTAGACACCTTTGAGGATTTTAAGAAGGGTTCGTTTCTTATCACTCATTCATTTTTATTTCAAAGGAGACGCTTTCAGTTTGAAAATCACAAACTGTCAGGTGCATGACTTTGAATTATCTCCCCTTCTGACAGGTCGAATGTTACATGTGTGCAGGATGTCAAGAATGACATAGCTCCATTTGTATCTCCTAGTTTTTGAATGTAATGTTTCCACAAAGCGAAGATAATACAATGTCATCATCTAAAATTTTGAAATTGAATGTTGGAGCAGAGGTTGAATTAATACAGGCGAAGTAAGGTTTGGAAGACACCTTAGTCAGCTGAAATACCATGTGATACATACACCTCAGAGTTATATTTGGGACACATTTACGGCAAAGGAATTCCAATGTAGACACGTTTGAGGATTTGAACAAGGGTTCGTTTCTAATCACTCATGCATTTTTATTTCAAAGGAGACGCTTTCAGTTTGAAAATCACAAACTGTCATGTGCTTCACATTGAATTGTCTCCCCTTCTGACAGGTCGAATGCTACATGTGTGCAGGATGTCAAGAATAACATAGCTCCATTTGTATCTCCTAGTTTTTGAATGTAATGTTTCCACAAAGCGAAGATAATACAATGTCATCATCTAAAATTTTGAAATTGAATGTTGGAGCAGAGGTTGAATTAATACAGGCGAAGTAAGGTTTGGAAGACACCTTAGTCAGCTGAAATACCATGTGATACATATACCTCAGAGTTATATTTGGGACACATTTACGGCAAAGGAATTCCAATGTAGACACGTTTGAGGATTTGAACAAGGGTTCGTTTCTTATCACGCATTCATTTTTATTTCAAAGGAGACGCTTTCAGTTTGAAAATCACAAACTGTCAGGTGCATCACATTGAACTGTCTCCCCTTCTGAATGGTCGAATGCTACATGTGTGCAGGATGTCAAAAATGACATAGCTCCATTTGTATCTCTTAGTTTTTGAATGTAATGTTTCCACAAAGCGAAGATAATACAATGTCATCATCTAAAATTTTGAAATTGAATGTTGGAGCAGAGGTTGAATTAATACAGGCGAAGTAAGGTTTGGAAGACACCTTAGTCAGCTGAAATACCATGTGATACATATACCTCAGAGTTATATTTGAGACACATTTACGGCAAAGGAATTCCAATGTAGACACGTTTGAGGATTTGAACAAGGGTTCGTTTCTAATCACTCATGCATTTTTATTTCAAAGGAGACGCTTTCAGTTTGAAAATCACAAACTGTCAGGTGCTTCACATTGAAGTGCCTCCCCTTCTGACAGGTCGAATGCTACATGTGTGCAGGATGTCAAGATTGACATGGCTCCATTTGTATCTCTTAGTTTTTGAATGTAATGTTTCCACAAACCGACTACAATACAATGTCATCATCTAAAATTTTGAAATTGAATGTTGGAGCAGAGGTTGAATTAATACAGGCGAAGTAAGGTTTGGAAGACACCTTAGTCAGCTGAAATACCATGTGATACATATACCTCAGAGTTATATTTGAGACACATTTACGGCAAAGGAATTCCAATGTAGACACCTTTGAGGATTTTAAGAAGGGTTCGTTTCTTATCACTCATTCATTTTTATTTCAAAGGAGACGCTTTCAGTTTGAAAATCACAAACTGTCAGGTGCATGACTTTGAATTATCTCCCCTTCTGACAGGTCGAATGCTACATGTGTGCAGGATGTCAAGAATGACATAGCTCCATTTGTATCTCCTAGTTTTTGAATGTAATGTTTCCACAAAGCGAAGATAATACAATGTCATCATCTAAAATTTTGAAATTGAATGTTGGAGCAGAGGTTGAATTAATACAGGCGAAGTAAGGTTTGGAAGACACCTTAGTCAGCTGAAATACCATGTGATACATATACCTCAGAGTTATATTTGGGACACATTTACGGCAAAGGAATTCCAATGTAGACACGTTTGAGGATTTGAACAAGGGTTCGTTTCTAATCACTCATGCATTTTTATTTCAAAGGAGACGCTTTCAGTTTGAAAATCACAAACTGTCATGTGCTTCACATTGAATTGTCTCCCCTTCTGACAGGTCGAATGCTACATGTGTGCAGGATGTCAAGAATAACATAGCTCCATTTGTATCTCCTAGTTTTTGAATGTAATGTTTCCACAAAGCGAAGATAATACAATGTCATCATCTAAAATTTTGAAATTGAATGTTGGAGCAGAGGTTGAATTAATACAGGCGAAGTAAGGTTTGGAAGACACCTTAGTCAGCTGAAATACCATGTGATACATATACCTCAGAGTTATATTTGGGACACATTTACGGCAAAGGAATTCCAATGTAGACACGTTTGAGGATTTGAACAAGGGTTCATTTCTTACCGCGCATTCATTTTTATTTCAAAGGAGACGCTTTCAGTTTGAAAATCACAAACTGTCAGGTGCTTCACATTGAATTGTCTCCCCTTCTGACAGGTCGAATGTTACATGTGTGCAGGATGTCAAGAATGACATAGTTCCATTTGTATCTCCTAGCTTTTGAATGTAATGTTTCCACAAAGCGAAGATAATACAATGTCATCATCTAAAATTTTGAAATTGAATGTTGGAGCAGAGGTTGAATTAATACAGGCGAAGTAAGGTTTGGAAGACACCTTAGTCAGCTGAAATACCATGTGATACATATACCTCAGAGTTATATTTGAGACACATTTACGGCAAAGGAATTCCAATGTAGACACGTTTGAGGATTTTAAGAAGGGTTTGTTTCTAATCACTCATTCATTTTTATTTCAAAGGAGACGCTTTCAGTTTGAAAATCACAAACTGTCAGGTGCTTCACATTGATTTGTCTCCCCTTCTGACAGGTCGAATGCTACATGTGTGCAGGATGTCAAGAATGACATAGCTCCATTTGTATCTCCTAGTTTTTGAATGTAATGTTTCCACAAAGCGAAGATAATACAATGTCATCATCTAAAATTTTGAAATTGAATGTTGGAGCAGAGGTTGAATTAATACAGGCGAAGTAAGGTTTGGAAGACACCTTAGTCAGCTGAAATACCATGTGATACATACACCTCAGAGTTATATTTGAGACACATTTACGGCAAAGGAATTCCAATGTAGACACGTTTGAGGATTTGAACAAGGGTTCGTTTCTAATCACTCATGCATTTTTATTTCAAAGGAGACGCTTTCAGTTTGAAAATCACAAACTGTCATGTGCTTCACATTGAATTGTCTCCCCTTCTGACAGGTCGAATGCTACATGTGTGCAGGATGTCAAGAATAACATAGCTCCATTTGTATCTCCTAGTTTTTGAATGTAATGTTTCCACAAAGCGAAGATAATACAATGTCATCATCTAAAATTTTGAAATTGAATGTTGGAGCAGAGGTTGAATTAATACAGGCGAAGTAAGGTTTGGAAGACACCTTAGTCAGCTGAAATACCATGTGATACATATACCTCAGAGTTATATTTGGGACACATTTACGGCAAAGGAATTCCAATGTAGACACGTTTGAGGATTTGAACAAGGGTTCGTTTCTTATCACGCATTCATTTTTATTTCAAAGGAGACGCTTTCAGTTTGAAAATCACAAACTGTCAGGTGCATCACATTGAATTGTCTCCCCTTCTGAATGGTCGAATGCTACATGTGTGCAGGATGTCAAAAATGACATAGCTCCATTTGTATCTCCTAGTTTTTGAATGTAATGTTTCCACAAAGCGAAGATAATACAATGTCATCATCTAAAATTTTGAAATTGAATGTTGGAGCAGAGGTTGAATTAATACAGGCGAAGTAAGGTTTGGAAGACACCTTAGTCAGCTGAAATACCATGTGATACATATACCTCAGAGTTATATTTGGGACACATTTACGGCAAAGGAATTCCAATGTAGACACGTTTGAGGATTTGAACAAGGGTTCATTTCTTATCACGCATTCATTTTTATTTCAAAGGAGACGCTTTCAGTTTGAAAATCACAAACTGTCAGGTGCATCACATTGAATTGTCTCCCCTTCTGAATGGTCGAATGCTACATGTGTGCAGGATGTCAAGAATGACATAGCTCCATTTGTATCTCTTAGTTTTTGAATGTAATGTTTCCACAAACCGACTACAATACAATGTCATCATCTAAAATTTTGAAATTGAATGTTGGAGCAGAGGTTGAATTAATACAGGCGAAGTAAGGTTTGGAAGACACCTTAGTCAGCTGAAATACCATGTGATACATATACCTCAGAGTTATATTTGAGACACATTTACGGCAAAGGAATTCCAATGTAGACACCTTTGAGGATTTTAAGAAGGGTTCGTTTCTTATCACTCATTCATTTTTATTTCAAAGGAGACGCTTTCAGTTTGAAAATCACAAACTGTCAGGTGCATGACTTTGAATTATCTCCCCTTCTGACAGGTCGAATGCTACATGTGTGCAGGATGTCAAGAATGACATAGCTCCATTTGTATCTCCTAGTTTTTGAATGTAATGTTTCCACAAAGCGAAGATAATACAATGTCATCATCTAAAATTTTGAAATTGAATGTTGGAGCAGAGGTTGAATTAATACAGGCGAAGTAAGGTTTGGAAGACACCTTAGTCAGCTGAAATACCATGTGATACATATACCTCAGAGTTATATTTGGGACACATTTACGGCAAAGGAATTCCAATGTAGACACGTTTGAGGATTTGAACAAGGGTTCGTTTCTAATCACTCATTCATTTTTATTTCAAAGGAGACGCTTTCAGTTTGAAAATCACAAACTGTCATGTGCTTCACATTGAATTGTCTCCCCTTCTGACAGGTCGAATGCTACATGTGTGCAGGATGTCAAGAATAACATAGCTCCATTTGTATCTCTTAGTTTTTGAATGTAATGTTTCCACAAAGCGAAGATAATACAATGTCATCATCTAAAATTTTGAAATTGAATGTTGGAGCAGAGGTTGAATTAATACAGGCGAAGTAAGGTTTGGAAGACACCTTAGTCAGCTGAAATACCATGTGATACATATACCTCAGAGTTATATTTGGGACACATTTACGGCAAAGGAATTCCAATGTAGACACGTTTGAGGATTTGAACAAGGGCTCGTTTCTTATCACGCATTCATTTTTATTTCAAAGGAGACGCTTTCAGTTTGAAAATCACAAACTGTCAGGTGCATCACATTGAATTGTCTCCCCTTCTGAATGGTCGAATGCTACATGTGTGCAGGATGTCAAGAATGACATAGCTCCATTTGTATCTCTTAGTTTTTGAATGTAATGGTTCCACAAAGCGAAGATAATACAATGTCATCATCTAAAATTTTGAAATTGAATGTTGGAGCAGAGGTTGAATTAATACAGGCGAAGTAAGGTTTGGAAGACACCTTAGTCAGCTGAAATACCATGTGATACATATACCTCAGAGTTATATTTGAGACACATTTACGGCAAAGGAATTCCAATGTAGACACGTTTGAGGATTTTAAGAAGCTTTCGTTTCTAATCACTCATGCATTTTTATTTCAAAGGAGACGCTTTCAGTTTGAAAATCACAAACTGTCAGGTGCATCACATTGAATTGTCTCCCCTTCTGACAGGTCGAATGCTACATGTGTGCAGGATGTCAAGAATAACATAGCTCCATTTGTATCTCCTAGTTTTTGAATGTAATGTTTCCACAAAGCGAAGATAATACAATGTCATCATCTAAAATTTTGAAATTGAATGTTGGAGCAGAGGTTGAATTAATACAGGCGAAGTAAGGTTTGGAAGACACCTTAGTCAGCTGAAATACCATGTGATACATATACCTCAGAGTCATATTTGGGACACATTTACGGCAAAGGAATTCCAATGTAGACACGTTTGAGGATTTGAACAAGGGTTCATTTCTTATCACGCATTCATTTTTATTTCAAAGGAGACGCTTTCAGTTTGAAAATCACAAACTGTCAGGTGCATCACATTGAATTGTCTCCCCTTCTGAATGGTCGAATGCTACATGTGTGCAGGATGTCAAGAATGACATAGCTCCATTTGTATCTCTTAGTTTTTGAATGTAATGTTTCCACAAACCGACTACAATACAATGTCATCATCTAAAATTTTGAAATTGAATGTTGGAGCAGAGGTTGAATTAATACAGGCGAAGTAAGGTTTGGAAGACACCTTAGTCAGCTGAAATACCATGTGATACATATACCTCAGAGTTATATTTGAGACACATTTACGGCAAAGGATTTCCAATGTAGACACGTTTGAGGATTTTAAAAAGGGTTCATTTCTTATCACTCATTCATTTTTATTTCAAAGGAGACGCTTTCAGTTTGAAAATCACAAACTGTCATGTGCTTCACATTGAATTGTCTCCCCTTCTGACAGGTCGAATGCTACATGTGTGCAGGATGTCAAGATTGACATGGCTCCATTTGTATCTCTTAGTTTTTGAATGTAATGTTTCCACAAAGCGAAGATAATACAATGTCATCATCTAAAATTTTGAAATTGAATGTTGGAGCAGAGGTTGAATTAATACAGGCGAAGTAAGGTTTGGAAGACACCTTAGTCAGCTGAAATACCATGTGATACATACACCTCAGAGTTATATTTGAGACACATTTACGGCAAAGGAATTCCAATGTAGACACGTTTGAGGATTTGAACAAGGGTTCGTTTCTAATCACTCATGCATTTTTATTTCAAAGGAGACGCTTTCAGTTTGAAAATCACAAACTGTCATGTGCTTCACATTGAATTGTCTCCCCTTCTGACAGGTCGAATGCTACATGTGTGCAGGATGTCAAGAATAACATAGCTCCATTTGTATCTCCTAGTTTTTGAATGTAATGTTTCCACAAAGCGAAGATAATACAATGTCATCATCTAAAATTTTGAAATTGAATGTTGGAGCAGAGGTTGAATTAATACAGGCGAAGTAAGGTTTGGAAGACACCTTAGTCAGCTGAAATACCATGTGATACATATACCTCAGAGTTATATTTGGGACACATTTACGGCAAAGGAATTCCAATGTAGACACGTTTGAGGATTTGAACAAGGGTTCGTTTCTTATCACGCATTCATTTTTATTTCAAAGGAGACGCTTTCAGTTTGAAAATCACAAACTGTCAGGTGCATCACATTGAATTGTCTCCCCTTCTGAATGGTCGAATGCTACATGTGTGCAGGATGTCAAAAATGACATAGCTCCATTTGTATCTCCTAGTTTTTGAATGTAATGTTTCCACAAAGCGAAGATAATACAATGTCATCATCTAAAATTTTGAAATTGAATGTTGGAGCAGAGGTTGAATTAATACAGGCGAAGTAAGGTTTGGAAGACACCTTAGTCAGCTGAAATACCATGTGATACATATACCTCAGAGTTATATTTGGGACACATTTACGGCAAAGGAATTCCAATGTAGACACGTTTGAGGATTTGAACAAGGGTTCATTTCTTATCACGCATTCATTTTTATTTCAAAGGAGACGCTTTCAGTTTGAAAATCACAAACTGTCAGGTGCATCACATTGAATTGTCTCCCCTTCTGAATGGTCGAATGCTACATGTGTGCAGGATGTCAAGAATGACATAGCTCCATTTGTATCTCTTAGTTTTTGAATGTAATGTTTCCACAAACCGACTACAATACAATGTCATCATCTAAAATTTTGAAATTGAATGTTGGAGCAGAGGTTGAATTAATACAGGCGAAGTAAGGTTTGGAAGACACCTTAGTCAGCTGAAATACCATGTGATACATATACCTCAGAGTTATATTTGAGACACATTTACGGCAAAGGAATTCCAATGTAGACACCTTTGAGGATTTTAAGAAGGGTTCGTTTCTTATCACTCATTCATTTTTATTTCAAAGGAGACGCTTTCAGTTTGAAAATCACAAACTGTCAGGTGCATGACTTTGAATTATCTCCCCTTCTGACAGGTCGAATGCTACATGTGTGCAGGATGTCAAGAATGACATAGCTCCATTTGTATCTCCTAGTTTTTGAATGTAATGTTTCCACAAAGCGAAGATAATACAATGTCATCATCTAAAATTTTGAAATTGAATGTTGGAGCAGAGGTTGAATTAATACAGGCGAAGTAAGGTTTGGAAGACACCTTAGTCAGCTGAAATACCATGTGATACATATACCTCAGAGTTATATTTGGGACACATTTACGGCAAAGGAATTCCAATGTAGACACGTTTGAGGATTTGAACAAGGGTTCGTTTCTAATCACTCATTCATTTTTATTTCAAAGGAGACGCTTTCAGTTTGAAAATCACAAACTGTCATGTGCTTCACATTGAATTGTCTCCCCTTCTGACAGGTCGAATGCTACATGTGTGCAGGATGTCAAGAATAACATAGCTCCATTTGTATCTCTTAGTTTTTGAATGTAATGTTTCCACAAAGCGAAGATAATACAATGTCATCATCTAAAATTTTGAAATTGAATGTTGGAGCAGAGGTTGAATTAATACAGGCGAAGTAAGGTTTGGAAGACACCTTAGTCAGCTGAAATACCATGTGATACATATACCTCAGAGTTATATTTGGGACACATTTACGGCAAAGGAATTCCAATGTAGACACGTTTGAGGATTTGAACAAGGGCTCGTTTCTTATCACGCATTCATTTTTATTTCAAAGGAGACGCTTTCAGTTTGAAAATCACAAACTGTCAGGTGCATCACATTGAATTGTCTCCCCTTCTGAATGGTCGAATGCTACATGTGTGCAGGATGTCAAGAATGACATAGCTCCATTTGTATCTCTTAGTTTTTGAATGTAATGGTTCCACAAAGCGAAGATAATACAATGTCATCATCTAAAATTTTGAAATTGAATGTTGGAGCAGAGGTTGAATTAATACAGGCGAAGTAAGGTTTGGAAGACACCTTAGTCAGCTGAAATACCATGTGATACATATACCTCAGAGTTATATTTGAGACACATTTACGGCAAAGGAATTCCAATGTAGACACGTTTGAGGATTTTAAGAAGCTTTCGTTTCTAATCACTCATGCATTTTTATTTCAAAGGAGACGCTTTCAGTTTGAAAATCACAAACTGTCAGGTGCATCACATTGAATTGTCTCCCCTTCTGACAGGTCGAATGCTACATGTGTGCAGGATGTCAAGAATAACATAGCTCCATTTGTATCTCCTAGTTTTTGAATGTAATGTTTCCACAAAGCGAAGATAATACAATGTCATCATCTAAAATTTTGAAATTGAATGTTGGAGCAGAGGTTGAATTAATACAGGCGAAGTAAGGTTTGGAAGACACCTTAGTCAGCTGAAATACCATGTGATACATATACCTCAGAGTCATATTTGGGACACATTTACGGCAAAGGAATTCCAATGTAGACACGTTTGAGGATTTGAACAAGGGTTCATTTCTTATCACGCATTCATTTTTATTTCAAAGGAGACGCTTTCAGTTTGAAAATCACAAACTGTCAGGTGCATCACATTGAATTGTCTCCCCTTCTGAATGGTCGAATGCTACATGTGTGCAGGATGTCAAGAATGACATAGCTCCATTTGTATCTCTTAGTTTTTGAATGTAATGTTTCCACAAACCGACTACAATACAATGTCATCATCTAAAATTTTGAAATTGAATGTTGGAGCAGAGGTTGAATTAATACAGGCGAAGTAAGGTTTGGAAGACACCTTAGTCAGCTGAAATACCATGTGATACATATACCTCAGAGTTATATTTGAGACACATTTACGGCAAAGGATTTCCAATGTAGACACGTTTGAGGATTTTAAAAAGGGTTCATTTCTTATCACTCATTCATTTTTATTTCAAAGGAGACGCTTTCAGTTTGAAAATCACAAACTGTCATGTGCTTCACATTGAATTGTCTCCCCTTCTGACAGGTCGAATGCTACATGTGTGCAGGATGTCAAGATTGACATGGCTCCATTTGTATCTCTTAGTTTTTGAATGTAATGTTTCCACAAAGCGAAGATAATACAATGTCATCATCTAAAATTTTGAAATTGAATGTTGGAGCAGAGGTTGAATTAATACAGGCGAAGTAAGGTTTGGAAGACACCTTAGTCAGCTGAAATACCATGTGATACATATACCTCAGAGTTATATTTGGGACACATTTACGGCAAAGGAATTCCAATGTAGACACGTTTGAGGATTTGAACAAGGGTTCATTTCTTATCACGCATTCATTTTTATTTCAAAGGAGACGCTTTCAGTTTGAAAATCACAAACTGTCAGGTGCATCACATTGAATTGTCTCCCCTTCTGAATGGTCGAATGCTACATGTGTGCAGGATGTCAAGAATGACATAGCTCCATTTGTATCTCTTAGTTTTTGAATGTAATGTTTCCACAAACCGACTACAATACAATGTCATCATCTAAAATTTTGAAATTGAATGTTGGAGCAGAGGTTGAATTAATACAGGCGAAGTAAGGTTTGGAAGACACCTTAGTCAGCTGAAATACCATGTGATACATATACCTCAGAGTTATATTTGGGACACACTTACGGCAAAGGAATTCCAATGTAGACACGTTTGAGGATTTTAAGAACGGTTCGTTTCTTATCACTCATGCATTTTTATTTCAAAGGAGACGCTTTCAGTTTGAAAATCACAAACTGTGAGGTGCATCACATTGAATTGTCTCCCCTTCTGACAGGTCGAATGCTACATGTGTGCAGGATGTCAAGATTGACATGGCTCCATTTGTATCTCTTAGTTTTTGAATGTAATGTTTCCACAAAGCGAAGATAATACAATGTCATCATCTAAAATTTTGAAATTGAATGTTGGAGCAGAGGTTGAATTAATACAGGCGAAGTAAGGTTTGGAAGACACCTTAGTCAGCTGAAATACCATGTGATACATATACCTCAGAGTTATATTTGGGACACATTTACGGCAAAGGAATTCCAATGTAGACACGTTTGAGGATTTGAACAAGGGTTCGTTTCTAATCACTCATGCATTTTTATTTCAAAAGAGACGCTTTCAGTTTGAAAATCACATACTGTCAGGTGCTTCACATTGAAGTGCCTCCCCTTCTGACAGGTCGAATGCTACATGTGTGCAGGATGTCAAGATTGACATGGCTCCATTTGTATCTCTTAGTTTTTGAATGTAATGTTTCCACAAAGCGAAGATAATACAATGTCATCATCTAAAATTTTGAAATTGAATGTTGGAGCAGAGGTTGAATTAATACAGGCGAAGTAAGGTTTGGAAGACACCTTAGTCAGCTGAAATACCATGTGATACATATACCTCAGAGTTATATTTGGGACACATTTACGGCAAAGGAATTCCAATGTAGACACGTTTGAGGATTTGAACAAGGGTTCGTTTCTAATCACTCATGCATTTTTATTTCAAAAGAGACGCTTTCAGTTTGAAAATCACATACTGTCATGTGCTTCACATTGAATTGTCTCCCCTTCTGACAGGTCGAATGCTACATGTGTGCAGGATGTCAAGAATAACATAGCTCCATTTGTATCTCCTAGTTTTTGAATGTAATGTTTCCACAAAGCGAAGATAATACAATGTCATCATCTAAAATTTTGAAATTGAATGTTGGAGCAGAGGTTGAATTAATACAGGCGAAGTAAGGTTTGGAAGACACCTTAGTCAGCTGAAATACCATGTGATACATATACCTCAGAGTTATATTTGGGACACATTTACGGCAAAGGAATTCCAATGTAAATTCCAATGTCAGCTGAAATACCATGTGATACATATACCTCAGAGTCATATTTGGGACACATTTACGGCAAAGGAATTCCAATGTAGACACGTTTGAGGATTTGAACAAGGGTTCATTTCTTATCACGCATTCATTTTTATTTCAAAGGAGACGCTTTCAGTTTGAAAATCACATACTGTCATGTGCTTCACATTGAATTGTCTCCCCTTCTGACAGGTCGAATGCTACATGTGTGCAGGATGTCAAGATTGACATGGCTCCATTTGTATCTCTTAGTTTTTGAATGTAATGTTTCCACAAAGCGAAGATAATACAATGTCATCATCTAAAATTTTGAAATTGAATGTTGGAGCAGAGGTTGAATTAATACAGGCGAAGTAAGGTTTGGAAGACACCTTAGTCAGCTGAAATACCATGTGATACATATACCTCAGAGTTATATTTGGGACACACTTACGGCAAAGGAATTCCAATGTAGACACGTTTGAGGATTTTAAGAACGGTTCGTTTCTTATCACTCATGCATTTTTATTTCAAAGGAGACGCTTTCAGTTTGAAAATCACAAACAGTGAGGTGCATCACATTGAATTGTCTCCCCTTCTGACAGGTCGAATGCTACATGTGTGCAGGATGTCAAGATTGACATGGCTCCATTTGTATCTCTTAGTTTTTGAATGTAATGTTTCCACAAAGCGAAGATAATACAATGTCATCATCTAAAATTTTGAAATTGAATGTTGGAGCAGAGGTTGAATTAATACAGGCGAAGTAAGGTTTGGAAGACACCTTAGTCAGCTGAAATACCATGTGATACATATACCTCAGAGTTATATTTGGGACACATTTACGGCAAAGGAATTCCAATGTAGACACGTTTGAGGATTTGAACAAGGGTTCATTTCTTATCACGCATTCATTTTTATTTCAAAGGAGACGCTTTCAGTTTGAAAATCACAAACTGTCAGGTGCATCACATTGAATTGTCTCCCCTTCTGAATGGTCGAATGCTACATGTGTGCAGGATGTCAAGAATGACATAGCTCCATTTGTATCTCTTAGTTTTTGAATGTAATGTTTCCACAAACCGACTACAATACAATGTCATCATCTAAAATTTTGAAATTGAATGTTGGAGCAGAGGTTGAATTAATACAGGCGAAGTAAGGTTTGGAAGACACCTTAGTCAGCTGAAATACCATGTGATACATATACCTCAGAGTTATATTTGGGACACACTTACGGCAAAGGAATTCCAATGTAGACACGTTTGAGGATTTGAACAAGGGTTCATTTCTTATCACGCATTCATTTTTATTTCAAAGGAGACGCTTTCAGTTTGAAAATCACAAACTGTCAGGTGCATCACATTGAATTGTCTCCCCTTCTGAATGGTCGAATGCTACATGTGTGCAGGATGTCAAGAATGACATAGCTCCATTTGTATCTCTTAGTTTTTGAATGTAATGTTTCCACAAACCGACTACAATACAATGTCATCATCTAAAATTTTGAAATTGAATGTTGGAGCAGAGGTTGAATTAATACAGGCGAAGTAAGGTTTGGAAGACACCTTAGTCAGCTGAAATACCATGTGATACATATACCTCAGAGTTATATTTGGGACACACTTACGGCAAAGGAATTCCAATGTAGACACGTTTGAGGATTTTAAGAACGGTTCGTTTCTTATCACTCATGCATTTTTATTTCAAAGGAGACGCTTTCAGTTTGAAAATCACAAACTGTGAGGTGCATCACATTGAATTGTCTCCCCTTCTGACAGGTCGAATGCTACATGTGTGCAGGATGTCAAGAATGACATAGCTCCATTTGTATCTCCTAGTTTTTGAATGTAATGTTTCCACAAAGCGAAAATGATACAATGTCATCATCTAAAATTTTGAAATTGAATGTTGGAGCAGAGGTTGAATTAATACAGGCGAAGTAAGGTTTGGAAGACACCTTAGTCAGCTGAAATACCATGTGATACATATACCTCAGAGTTATATTTGGGACACATTTACGGCAAAGGAATTCCAATGTAGACACGTTTGAGGATTTGAACAAGGGTTCGATTCTAATCACTCATGCATTTTTATTTCAAAGGAGACGCTTTCAGTTTGAAAATCACAAACTGTCATGTGCTTCACATTGAATTGTCTCCCCTTCTGACAGGTCGAATGCTACATGTGTGCAGGATGTCAAGAATGACATAGCTCCATTTGTATCTCCTAGCTTTTGAATGTAATGTTTCCACAAAGCGAAGATAATACAATGTCATCATCTAAAATTTTGAAATTGAATGTTGGAGCAGAGGTTGAATTAATACAGGCGAAGTAAGGTTTGGAAGACACCTTAGTCAGCTGAAATACCATGTGATACATATACCTCAGAGTTATATTTGGGACACATTTACGGCAAAGGAATTCCAATGTAGACACCTTTGAGGGTTTGAACATGGGTTCGTTTCTTATCACGCATTCATTTTTATTTCAAAGGAGACGCTTTCAGTTTGAAAATCACAAACTGTCAGGTGCATCACATTGAATTGTCTCCCCTTCTGAATGGTCGAATGCTACATGTGTGCAGGATGTCAAGAATGACATAGCTCCATTTGTATCTCTTAGTTTTTGAATGTAGTGTTTCCACAAACCGACTACAATACAATGTCATCATCTAAAATTTTGAAATTGAATGTTGGAGCAGAGGTTGAATTAATACAGGCGAAGTAAGGTTTGGAAGACACCTTAGTCAGCTGAAATACCATGTGATACATATACCTCAGAGTTATATTTGGGACACATTTACGGCAAAGGAATTCCAATGTAGACACGTTTGAGGATTTGAACAAGGGTTCGTTTCTAATCACTCATGGATTTTTATTTCAAAGGAGACGCTTTCAGTTTGAAAATCACAAACTGTCATGTGCTTCACATTGAATTGTCTCCCCTTCTGACAGGTCGAATGCTACATGTGTGCAGGATGTCAAGATTGACATGGCTCCATTTGTATCTCTTAGTTTTTGAATGTAATGTTTCCACAAAGCGAAGATAATACAATGTCATCATCTAAAATTTTGAAATTGAATGTTGGAGCAGAGGTTGAATTCATACAGGCGAAGTAAGGTTTGGAAGACACCTTAGTCAGCTGAAATACCATGTGATACATATACCTCAGAGTTATATTTGGGACACATTTACGGCAAAGGAATTCCAATGTAGACACGTTTGAGGATTTGAACAAGGGTTCGTTTCTAATCACTCATGCATTTTTATTTCAAAGGAGACGCTTTCAGTTTGAAAGTCACATACTGTCATGTGCTTCACATTGAAGTGCCTCCCCTTCTGACAGGTCGAATGCTACATGTGTGCAGGATGTCAAGATTGACATGGCTCCATTTGTATCTCTTAGTTTTTGAATGTAATGTTTCCACAAAGCGAAGATAATACAATGTCATCATCTAAAATTTTGAAATTGAATGTTGGAGCAGAGGTTGAATTAATACAGGCAAAGTAAGGTTTGGAAGACACCTTAGTCAGCTGAAATACCATGTGATACATATACCTCAGAGTTATATTTGAGACACATTTACGGCAAAGGAATTCCAATGTAGACACCTTTGAGGATTTTAAGAAGGGTTCGTTTCTTATCACTCATTCATTTTCATTTCAAAGGAGACGCTTTCAGTTTGAAAATCACAAACTGTCAGGTGCATCACTTTGAATTATCTCCCCTTCTGACAGGTCGAATGTTACATGTGTGCAGGATGTCAAGAATGACATAGCTCCATTTGTATCTCTTAGTTTTTGAATGTAATGTTTCCACAAAGCGAAGATGATACAATGTCATCATCTAAAATTTTGAAATTGAATGTTGGAGCAGAGGTTGAATTAATACAGGCGAAGTAAGGTTGGGAAGACACCTTAGTCAGCTGAAATACCATGTGATACATATACCTCAGAGTTATATTTGGGACACATTTACGGCAAAGGAATTCCAATGTAGACACGTTTGAGGATTTGAACAAGGGTTCGTTTCTAATCACTCATGGATTTTTATTTCAAAGGAGACGCTTTCAGTTTGAAAATCACAAACTGTCATGTGCTTCACATTGAATTGTCTCCCCTTCTGACAGGTCGAATGCTACATGTGTGCAGGATGTCAAGAATAACATAGCTCCATTTGTATCTCCTAGCTTTTGAATGTAATGTTTCCACAAAGCGAAGATAATACAATGTCATCATCTAAAATTTTGAAATTGAATGTTGGAGCAGAGGTTGAATTAATACAGGCGAAGTAAGGTTGGGAAGACACCTTAGTCAGCTGAAATACCATGTGATACATATACCTCAGAGTTATATTTGGGACACATTTACGGCAAAGGAATTCCAATGTAGACACGTTTGAGGATTTGAACAAGGGTTCGTTTCTTATCACGCATTCATTTTTATTTCAAAGGTGACGCTTTCAGTTTGAAAATCACAAACTGTCAGGTGCATCACATTGAATTGTCTCCACTTCTGAATGGTCGAATGCTACATGTGTGCAGGATGTCAAGAATGACATAGCTCCATTTGTATCTCTTAGTTTTTGAATGTAATGTTTCCACAAAGCGAAGATAATACAATGTCATCATCTAAAATTTTGAAATTGAATGTTGGAGCAGAGGTTGAATTAATACAGGCGAAGTAAGGTTTGGAAGACACCTTAGTCAGCTGAAATACCATGTGATACATATACCTCAGAGTTATATTTGAGACACATTTACGGCAAAGGAATTCCAATGTAGACACGTTTGAGGATTTGAACAAGGGTTCGTTTCTAATCACTCATTCATTTTTATTTCAAAGGAGACGCTTTCAGTTTGAAAATCACAAACTGTCAGGTGCTTCACATTGAATTCTCTCCCCTTCTGACAGGTCGAATGCTACATGTGTGCAGGATGTCAAGATTGACATGGCTCCATTTGTATCTCTTAGTTTTTGAATGTAATGTTTCCACAAAGCGAAGATAATACAATGTCATCATCTAAAATTTTGAAATTGAATGTTGGAGCAGAGGTTGAATTAATACAGGCGAAGTAAGGTTTGGAAGACACCTTAGTCAGCTGAAATACCATGTGATACATATACCTCAGAGTTATATTTGGGACACATTTACGGCAAAGGAATTCCAATGTAGACACGTTTGAGGATTTGAACAAGGGTTCGTTTCTAATCACTCATTCATTTTTATTTCAAAGGAGACGCTTTCAGTTTGAAAATCCCAAACTGTCAGGTGCTTCACATTGAATTGTCTCCCCTTCTGACAGGTCGAATGCTACATGTGTGCAGGATGTCAAGATTGACATGGCTCCATTTGTATCTCTTAGTTTTTGAATGTAATGTTTCCACAAAGCGAAGATAATACAATGTCATCATCTAAAATTTTGAAATTGAATGTTGGAGCAGAGGTTGAATTAATACAGGCGAAGTAAGGTTTGGAAGACACCTTAGTCAGCTGAAATACCATGTGATACATATACCTCAGAGTTATATTTGGGACACATTTACGGCAAAGGAATTCCAATGTAGACACGTTTGAGGATTTGAACAAGGGTTCGTTTCTAATCACTCATGCATTTTTATTTCAAAGGAGACGCTTTCAGTTTGAAAATCACATACTGTCATGTGCTTCACATTGAAGTGCCTCCCCTTCTGACAGGTCGAATGCTACATGTGTGCAGGATGTCAAGATTGACATGGCTCCATTTGTATCTCTTAGTTTTTGAATGTAATGTTTCCACAAAGCGAAGATAATACAATGTCATCATCTAAAATTTTGAAATTGAATGTTGGAGCAGAGGTTGAATTAATACAGGCAAAGTAAGGTTTGGAAGACACCTTAGTCAGCTGAAATACCATGTGATACATATACCTCAGAGTTATATTTGGGACACATTTACGGCAAAGGAATTCCAATGTAGACACGTTTGAGGATTTGAACAAGGGTTCATTTCTTATCACGCATTCATTTTTTTTTCAAAGGAGACGCTTTCAGTTTGAAAATCACAAACTGTCAGGTGCATCACATTGAATTGTCTCCCCTTCTGAATGGTCGAATGCTACATGTGTGCAGGATGTCAAGAATGACATAGCTCCATTTGTATCTCTTAGTTTTTGAATGTAATGTTTCCACAAACCGACTACAATACAATATCATCATCTAAAATTTTGAAATTGAATGTTGGAGCAGAGGTTGAATTAATACAAGCGAAGTAAGGTTTGGAAGACACCTTAGTCAGCTGAAATACCATGTGATACATATACCTCAGAGTTATATTTGAGACACATTTACGGCAAAGGAATTCCAATGTAGACACCTTTGAGGATTTTAAGAAGGGTTCGTTTCTTATCACTCATTCATTTTTATTTCAAAGGAGACGCTTTCAGTTTGAAAATCACAAACTGTCAGGTGCATCACTTTGAATTATCTCCCCTTCTGACAGGTCGAATGTTACATGTGTGCAGGATGTCAAGAATGACATAGCTCCATTTGTATCTCTTAGTTTTTGAATGTAATGTTTCCACAAAGCGAAGATGATACAATGTCATCATCTAAAATTTTGAAATTGAATGTTGGACCAGATGTTGAATTAATACAGGCGAAGTAAGGTTGGGAAGACACCTTAGTCAGCTGAAATACCATGTGATACATATACCTCAGAGTTATATTTGGGACACATTTACGGCAAAGGAATTCCAATGTAGACACGTTTGAGGATTTGAACAAGGGTTCGTTTCTAATCACTCATGGATTTTTATTTCAAAGGAGACGCTTTCAGTTTGAAAATCACAAACTGTCATGTGCTTCACATTGAATTGTCTCCCCTTCTGACAGGTCGAATGCTACATGTGTGCAGGATGTCAAGAATAACATAGCTCCATTTGTATCTCCTAGCTTTTGAATGTAATGTTTCCACAAAGCGAAGATAATACAATGTCATCATCTAAAATTTTGAAATTGAATGTTGGAGCAGAGGTTGAATTAATACAGGCGAAGTAAGGTTGGGAAGACACCTTAGTCAGCTGAAATACCATGTGATACATATACCTCAGAGTTATATTTGGGACACATTTACGGCAAAGGAATTCCAATGTAGACACGTTTGAGGATTTGAACAAGGGTTCGTTTCTTATCACGCATTCATTTTTATTTCAAAGGAGACGCTTTCAGTTTGAAAATCACAAACTGTCAGGTGCATCACATTGAATTGTCTCCCCTTCTGAATGGTCGAATGCTACATGTGTGCAGGATGTCAAGAATGACATAGCTCCATTTGTATCTCCTAGTTTTTGAATGTAATGTTTCCACAAAGCGAAGATAATACAATGTCATCATCTAAAATTTTGAAATTGAATGTTGGAGCAGAGGTTGAATTAATACAGGCGAAGTAAGGTTTGGAAGACACCTTAGTCAGCTGAAATACCATGTGATACATATACCTCAGAGTTATATTTGAGACACATTTACGGCAAAGGAATTCCAATGTAGACACGTTTGAGGATTTGAACAAGGGTTCGTTTCTAATCACTCATTCATTTTTATTTCAAAGGAGACGCTTTCAGTTTGAAAATCACAAACTGTCATGTGCTTCACATTGATTTGTCTCCCCTTCTGACAGGTCGAATGTTACATGTGTGCAGGATGTCAAGAATAACATAGCTCCATTTGTATCTCTTAGTTTTTGAATGTAATGTTTCCACAAAGCGAAGATAATACAATGTCATCATCTAAAATTTTGAAATTGAATGTTGGAGCACAGGTTGAATTAATACAGGCGAAGTAAGGTTTGGAAGACACCTTAGTCAGCTGAAATACCATGTGATACATATACCTCAGAGTTATATTTGGGACACATTTACGGCAAAGGAATTCCAATGTAGACACGTTTGAGGATTTGAACAAGGGTTCGTTTCTAATCACTCATGCATTTTTATTTCAAAGGAGACGCTTTCAGTTTGAAAATCACATACTGTCAGGTGCTTCACATTGAAGTGCCTCCCCTTCTGACAGGTCGAATGCTACATGTGTGCAGGATGTCAAGATTGACATGGCTCCATTTGTATCTCTTAGTTTTTGAATGTAATGTTTCCACAAAGCGAAGATAATACAATGTCATCATCTAAAATTTTGAAATTGAATGTTGGAGCAGAGGTTGAATTAATACAGGCAAAGTAAGGTTTGGAAGACACCTTAGTCAGCTGAAATACCATGTGATACATATACCTCAGAGTTATATTTGGGACACATTTACGGCAAAGGAATTCCAATGTAGACACGTTTGAGGATTTGAACAAGGGTTCATTTCTTATCACGCATTCATTTTTTTTTCAAAGGAGACGCTTTCAGTTTGAAAATCACAAACTGTCAGGTGCATCACATTGAATTGTCTCCCCTTCTGAATGGTCGAATGCTACATGTGTGCAGGATGTCAAGAATGACATAGCTCCATTTGTATCTCTTAGTTTTTGAATGTAATGTTTCCACAAAGCGAAGATAATACAATGTCATCATCTAAAATTTTGAAATTGAATGTTGGAGCAGAGGTTGAATTAATACAGGCGAAGTAAGGTTTGGAAGACACCTTAGTCAGCTGAAATACCATGTGATACATATACCTCAGAGTTATATTTGGGACACATTTACGGCAAAGGAATTCCAATGTAGACACGTTTGAGGATTTGAACAAGGGTTCGTTTCTAATCACTCATGCATTTTTATTTCAAAGGAGACGCTTTCAGTTTGAAAATCACATACTGTCATGTGCTTCACATTGAAGTGCCTCCCCTTCTGACAGGTCGAATGCTACATGTGTGCAGGATGTCAAGATTGACATGGCTCCATTTGTATCTCTTAGTTTTTGAATGTAATGTTTCCACAAAGCGAAGATAATACAATGTCATCATCTAAAATTTTGAAATTGAATGTTGGAGCAGAGGTTGAATTAATACAGGCAAAGTAAGGTTTGGAAGAAACCTTAGTCAGCTGAAATACCATGTGATACATATACCTCAGAGTTATATTTGGGACACATTTACGGCAAAGGAATTCCAATGTAGACACGTTTGAGGATTTGAACAAGGGTTCATTTCTTATCACGCATTCATTTTTTTTTCAAAGGAGACGCTTTCAGTTTGAAAATCACAAACTGTCAGGTGCATCACATTGAATTGTCTCCCCTTCTGAATGGTCGAATGCTACATGTGTGCAGGATGTCAAGAATGACATAGCTCCATTTGTATCTCTTAGTTTTTGAATGTAATGTTTCCACAAACCGACTACAATACAATATCATCATCTAAAATTTTGAAATTGAATGTTGGAGCAGAGGTTGAATTAATACAAGCGAAGTAAGGTTTGGAAGACACCTTAGTCAGCTGAAATACCATGTGATACATATACCTCAGAGTTATATTTGAGACACATTTACGGCAAAGGAATTCCAATGTAGACACCTTTGAGGATTTTAAGAAGGGTTCGTTTCTTATCACTCATTCATTTTTATTTCAAAGGAGACGCTTTCAGTTTGAAAATCACAAACTGTCAGGTGCATCACTTTGAATTATCTCCCCTTCTGACAGGTCGAATGTTACATGTGTGCAGGATGTCAAGAATGACATAGCTCCATTTGTATCTCTTAGTTTTTGAATGTAATGTTTCCACAAAGCGAAGATGATACAATGTCATCATCTAAAATTTTGAAATTGAATGTTGGACCAGATGTTGAATTAATACAGGCGAAGTAAGGTTGGGAAGACACCTTAGTCAGCTGAAATACCATGTGATACATATACCTCAGAGTTATATTTGGGACACATTTACGGCAAAGGAATTCCAATGTAGACACGTTTGAGGATTTGAACAAGGGTTCGTTTCTAATCACTCATGGATTTTTATTTCAAAGGAGACGCTTTCAGTTTGAAAATCACAAACTGTCATGTGCTTCACATTGAATTGTCTCCCCTTCTGACAGGTCGAATGCTACATGTGTGCAGGATGTCAAGAATAACATAGCTCCATTTGTATCTCCTAGCTTTTGAATGTAATGTTTCCACAAAGCGAAGATAATACAATGTCATCATCTAAAATTTTGAAATTGAATGTTGGAGCAGAGGTTGAATTAATACAGGCGAAGTAAGGTTGGGAAGACACCTTAGTCAGCTGAAATACCATGTGATACATATACCTCAGAGTTATATTTGGGACACATTTACGGCAAAGGAATTCCAATGTAGACACGTTTGAGGATTTGAACAAGGGTTCGTTTCTTATCACGCATTCATTTTTATTTCAAAGGAGACGCTTTCAGTTTGAAAATCACAAACTGTCAGGTGCATCACATTGAATTGTCTCCCCTTCTGAATGGTCGAATGCTACATGTGTGCAGGATGTCAAGAATGACATAGCTCCATTTGTATCTCCTAGTTTTTGAATGTAATGTTTCCACAAAGCGAAGATAATACAATGTCATCATCTAAAATTTTGAAATTGAATGTTGGAGCAGAGGTTGAATTAATACAGGCGAAGTAAGGTTTGGAAGACACCTTAGTCAGCTGAAATACCATGTGATACATATACCTCAGAGTTATATTTGAGACACATTTACGGCAAAGGAATTCCAATGTAGACACGTTTGAGGATTTGAACAAGGGTTCGTTTCTAATCACTCATTCATTTTTATTTCAAAGGAGACGCTTTCAGTTTGAAAATCACAAACTGTCATGTGCTTCACATTGATTTGTCTCCCCTTCTGACAGGTCGAATGTTACATGTGTGCAGGATGTCAAGAATAACATAGCTCCATTTGTATCTCTTAGTTTTTGAATGTAATGTTTCCACAAAGCGAAGATAATACAATGTCATCATCTAAAATTTTGAAATTGAATGTTGGAGCACAGGTTGAATTAATACAGGCGAAGTAAGGTTTGGAAGACACCTTAGTCAGCTGAAATACCATGTGATACATATACCTCAGAGTTATATTTGGGACACATTTACGGCAAAGGAATTCCAATGTAGACACGTTTGAGGATTTGAACAAGGGTTCGTTTCTAATCACTCATGCATTTTTATTTCAAAGGAGACGCTTTCAGTTTGAAAATCACATACTGTCATGTGCTTCACATTGAAGTGCCTCCCCTTCTGACAGGTCGAATGCTACATGTGTGCAGGATGTCAAGATTGACATGGCTCCATTTGTATCTCTTAGTTTTTGAATGTAATGTTTCCACAAAGCGAAGATAATACAATGTCATCATCTAAAATTTTGAAATTGAATGTTGGAGCAGAGGTTGAATTAATACAGGCAAAGTAAGGTTTGGAAGACACCTTAGTCAGCTGAAATACCATGTGATACATATACCTCAGAGTTATATTTGGGACACATTTACGGCAAAGGAATTCCAATGTAGACACGTTTGAGGATTTGAACAAGGGTTCATTTCTTATCACGCATTCATTTTTTTTTCAAAGGAGACGCTTTCAGTTTGAAAATCACAAACTGTCAGGTGCATCACATTGAATTGTCTCCCCTTCTGAATGGTCGAATGCTACATGTGTGCAGGATGTCAAGAATGACATAGCTCCATTTGTATCTCTTAGTTTTTGAATGTAATGTTTCCACAAACCGACTACAATACAATATCATCATCTAAAATTTTGAAATTGAATGTTGGAGCAGAGGTTGAATTAATACAGGCGAAGTAAGGTTTGGAAGACACCTTAGTCAGCTGAAATACCATGTGATACATATACCTCAGAGTTATATTTGAGACACATTTACGGCAAAGGAATTCCAATGTAGACACCTTTGAGGATTTTAAGAAGGGTTCGTTTCTTATCACTCATTCATTTTTATTTCAAAGGAGACGCTTTCAGTTTGAAAATCACAAACTGTCAGGTGCATCACTTTGAATTATCTCCCCTTCTGACAGGTCGAATGTTACATGTGTGCAGGATGTCAAGAATGACATAGCTCCATTTGTATCTCTTAGTTTTTGAATGTAATGTTTCCACAAAGCGAAGATGATACAATGTCATCATCTAAAATTTTGAAATTGAATGTTGGAGCAGAGGTTGAATTAATACAGGCGAAGTAAGGTTGGGAAGACACCTTAGTCAGCTGAAATACCATGTGATACATATACCTCAGAGTTATATTTGGGACACATTTACGGCAAAGGAATTCCAATGTAGACACGTTTGAGGATTTGAACAAGGGTTCGTTTCTAATCACTCATGCATTTTTATTTCAAAGGAGACGCTTTCAGTTTGAAAATCACAAACTGTCATGTGCTTCACATTGAATTGTCTCCCCTTCTGACAGGTCGAATGCTACATGTGTGCAGGATGTCAAGAATAACATAGCTCCATTTGTATCTCCTAGCTTTTGAATGTAATGTTTCCACAAAGCGAAGATAATACAATGTCATCATCTAAAATTTTGAAATTGAATGTTGGAGCAGAGGTTGAATTAATACAGGCGAAGTAAGGTTTGGAAGACACCTTAGTCAGCTGAAATACCATGTGATACATATACCTCAGAGTTATATTTGGGACACATTTACGGCAAAGGAATTCCAATGTAGACACGTTTGAGGATTTGAACAAGGGTTCGTTTCTTATCACGCATTCATTTTTATTTCAAAGGAGACGCTTTCAGTTTGAAAATCACAAACTGTCAGGTGCATCACATTGAATTGTCTCCCCTTCTGAATGGTCGAATGCTACATGTGTGCAGGATGTCAAGAATGACATAGCTCCATTTGTATCTCTTAGTTTTTGAATGTAATGTTTCCACAAACCGACTACAATACAATATCATCATCTAAAATTTTGAAATTGAATGTTGGAGCAGAGGTTGAATTAATACAGGCGAAGTAAGGTTTGGAAGACACCTTAGTCAGCTGAAATACCATGTGATACATATACCTCAGAGTTATATTTGGGACACATTTACGGCAAAGGAATTCCAATGTAGACACGTTTGAGGATTTGAACAAGGGTTCATTTCTTATCACGCATTCATTTTTATTTCAAAGGAGACGCTTTCAGTTTGAAAATCAGAAACTGTCAGGTGCATCACATTGAATTGTCTCCCCTTCTGAATGGTCGAATGCTACATGTGTGCAGGATGTCAAGAATGACATAGCTCCATTTGTATCTCTTAGTTTTTGAATGTAATGTTTCCACAAAGCGAAGATAATACAATGTCATCATCTAAAATTTTGAAATTGAATGTTGGAGCAGAGGTTGAATTAATACAGGCGAAGTAAGGTTTGGAAGACACCTTAGTCAGCTGAAATACCATGTGATACATATACCTCAGAGTTATATTTGAGACACATTTACGGCAAAGGAATTCCAATGTAGACACGTTTGAGGATTTGAACAAGGGTTCGTTTCTAATCACTCATGCATTTTTATTTCAAAGGAGACGCTTTCAGTTTGAAAATCACAAACTGTCATGTGCTTCACATTGAATTGTCTCCCCTTCTGACAGGTCGAATGCTACATGTGTGCAGGATGTCAAGAATAACATAGCTCCATTTGTATCTCCTAGCTTTTGAATGTAATGTTTCCACAAAGCGAAGATAATACAATGTCATCATCTAAAATTTTGAAATTGAATGTTGGAGCAGAGGTTGAATTAATACAGGCGAAGTAAGGTTTGGAAGACACCTTAGTCAGCTGAAATACCATGTGATACATATACCTCAGAGTTATATTTGGGACACATTTACGGCAAAGGAATTCCAATGTAGACACGTTTGAGGATTTGAACAAGGGTTCGTTTCTTATCACGCATTCATTTTTATTTCAAAGGAGACGCTTTCAGTTTGAAAATCACAAACTGTCAGGTGCATCACATTGAATTGTCTCCCCTTCTGAATGGTCGAATGCTACATGTGTGCAGGATGTCAAGAATGACATAGCTCCATTTGTATCTCTTAGTTTTTGAATGTAATGTTTCCACAAAGCGAAGATAATACAATGTCATCATCTAAAATTTTGAAATTGAATGTTGGAGCAGAGGTTGAATTAATACAGGCGAAGTAAGGTTTGGAAGACACCTTAGTCAGCTGAAATACCATGTGATACATATACCTCAGAGTTATATTTGGGACACATTTACGGCAAAGGAATTCCAATGTAGACACGTTTGAGGATTTGAACAAGGGTTCGTTTCTAATCACTCATTCATTTTTATTTCAAAGGAGACGCTTTCAGTTTGAAAATCACAAACTGTCATGTGCTTCACATTGATTTGTCTCCCCTTCTGACAGGTCGAATGTTACATGTGTGCAGGATGTCAAGAATAACATAGTTCCATTTGTATCTCCTAGTTTTTGAATGTAATGTTTCCACAAAGCGAAGATAATACAATGTCATCATCTAAAATTTTGAAATTGAATGTTGGAGCAGAGGTTGAATTAATACAGGCGAAGTAAGGTTTGGAAGACACCTTAGTCAGCTGAAATACCATGTGATACATATACCTCAGAGTTATATTTGGGACACATTTACGGCAAAGGAATTCCAATGTAGACACGTTTGAGGATTTGAACAAGGGTTCGTTTCTAATCACTCATGCATTTTTATTTCAAAGGAGACGCTTTCAGTTTGAAAATCACAAACTGTCATGTGCTTCACATTGAATTGTCTCCCCTTCTGACAGGTCGAATGCTACATGTGTGCAGGATGTCAAGAATAACATAGCTCCATTTGTATCTCCTAGCTTTTGAATGTAATGTTTCCACAAAGCGAAGATAATACAATGTCATCATCTAAAATTTTGAAATTGAATGTTGGAGCAGAGGTTGAATTAATACAGGCGAAGTAAGGTTTGGAAGACACCTTAGTCAGCTGAAATACCATGTGATACATATACCTCAGAGTTATATTTGGGACACATTTACGGCAAAGGAATTCCAATGTAGACACGTTTGAGGATTTGAACAAGGGTTCGTTTCTTATCACGCATTCATTTTTATTTCAAAGGAGACGCTTTCAGTTTGAAAATCACAAACTGTCAGGTGCATCACATTGAATTGTCTCCCCTTCTGAATGGTCGAATGCTACATGTGTGCAGGATGTCAAGAATGACATAGCTCCATTTGTATCTCTTAGTTTTTGAATGTAATGTTTCCACAAAGCGAAGATAATACAATGTCATCATCTAAAATTTTGAAATTGAATGTTGGAGCAGAGGTTGAATTAATACAGGCGAAGTAAGGTTTGGAAGACACCTTAGTCAGCTGAAATACCATGTGATACATATACCTCAGAGTTATATTTGAGACACATTTACGGCAAAGGAATTCCAATGTAGACACCTTTGAGGATTTGAACAAGGGTTCGTTTCTAATCACTCATGCATTTTTATTTCAAAGGAGACGCTTTCAGTTTGAAAATCACAAACTGTCATGTGCTTCACATTGATTTGTCTCCCCTTCTGACAGGTCGAATGTTACATGTGTGCAGGATGTCAAGAATAACATAGCTCCATTTGTATCTCCTAGTTTTTGAATGTAATGTTTCCACAAAGCGAAGATAATACAATGTCATCATCTAAAATTTTGAAATTGAATGTTGGAGCAGAGGTTGAATTAATACAGGCGAAGTAAGGTTTGGAAGACACCTTAGTCAGCTGAAATACCATGTGATACATATACCTCAGAGTTATATTTGGGACACATTTACGGCAAAGGAATTCCAATGTAGACACGTTTGAGGATTTGAACAAGGGTTCATTTCTTATCACGCATTCATTTTTATTTCAAAGGAGACGCTTTCAGTTTGAAAATCACAAACTGTCAGGTGCATCACATTGAACTGTCTCCCCTTCTGAATGGTCGAATGCTACATGTGTGCAGGATGTCAAGAATGACATAGCTCCATTTGTATCTCTTAGTTTTTGAATGTAATGTTTCCACAAACCGACTACAATACAATATCATCATCTAAAATTTTGAAATTGAATGTTGGAGCAGAGGTTGAATTAATACAAGCGAAGTAAGGTTTGGAAGACACCTTAGTCAGCTGAAATACCATGTGATACATATACCTCAGAGTTATATTTAGGACACATTTACGGCAAAGGAATTCCAATGTAGGCACGTTTGAGGATTTGAACAAGGGTTCATTTCTTATCACGCATTCATTTTTATTTCAAAGGAGACGCTTTCAGTTTGAAAATCACAAACTGTCAGGTGCATCACATTGAATTGTCTCCCCTTCTGAATGGTCGAATGCTACATGTGTGCAGGATGTCAAGAATGACATAGCTCCATTTGTATCTCTTAGTTTTTGAATGTAATGTTTCCACAAACCGACTACAATACAATATCATCATCTAAAATTTTGAAATTGAATGTTGGAGCAGAGGTTGAATTAATACAAGCGAAGTAAGGTTTGGAAGACACCTTAGTCAGCTGAAATACCATGTGATACATATACCTCAGAGTTATATTTGGGACACATTTACGGCAAAGGAATTCCAATGTAGACACGTTTGAGGATTTGAACAAGGGTTCGTTTCTTATCACTCATTCATTTTTATTTCAAAGGAGACGCTTTCAGTTTGAAAATCACAAACTGTCATGTGCTTCACATTGAATTGTCTCCCCTTCTGACAGGTCGAATGCTACATGTGTGCAGGATGTCAAGATTGACATGGCTCCATTTGTATCTCTTAGTTTTTGAATGTAATGTTTCCACAAACCGACTACAATACAATATCATCATCTAAAATTTTGAAATTGAATGTTGGAGCAGAGGTTGAATTAATACAAGCGAAGTAAGGTTTGGAAGACACCTTAGTCAGCTGAAATACCATGTGATACATATACCTCAGAGTTATATTTGAGACACATTTACGGCAAAGGAATTCCAATGTAGACACCTTTGAGGATTTTAAGAAGGGTTCGTTTCTTATCACTCATTCATTTTTATTTCAAAGGAGACGCTTTCAGTTTGAAAATCACAAACTGTCAGGTGCATCACTTTGAATTATCTCCCCTTCTGACAGGTCGAATGTTACATGTATGCAGGATGTCAAGAATGACATAGCTCCATTTGTATCTCTTAGTTTTTGAGTGTAATGTTTCCACAAAGCGAAGATAATACAATGTCATCATCTAAAATTTTGAAGTTGAATGTTGGACCAGAGGTTGAATTAATACAGGCGAAGTAAGGTTTGGAAGACACCTTAGTCAGCTGAAATACCATGTGATACATATACCTCAGAGTTATATTTGGGACACATTTACGGCAAAGGAATTCCAATGTAGACACGTTTGAGGATTTGAACAAGGGTTCGTTTCTTATCACGCATTCATTTTTATTTCAAAGGAGACGCTTTCAGTTTGAAAATCACAAACTGTCAGGTGCATCACATTGAATTGTCTCCCCTTCTGAATGGTCGAATGCTACATGTGTGCAGGATGTCAAGAATGACATAGCTCCATTTGTATCTCTTAGTTTTTGAATGTAATGTTTCCACAAAGCGAAGATAATACAATGTCATCATCTAAAATTTTGAAATTGAATGTTGGAGCAGAGGTTGAATTAATACAGGCGAAGTAAGGTTTGGAAGACACCTTAGTCAGCTGAAATACCATGTGATACATATACCTCAGAGTTATATTTGAGACACATTTACGGCAAAGGAATTCCAATGTAGACACGTTTGAGGATTTGAACAAGGGTTCGTTTCTAATCACTCATGCATTTTTATTTCAAAGGAGACGCTTTCAGTTTGAAAATCACAAACTGTCATGTGCTTCACATTGAATTGTCTCCCCTTCTGACAGGTCGAATGTTACATGTGTGCAGGATGTCAAGAATAACATAGCTCCATTTGTATCTCCTAGTTTTTGAATGTAATGTTTCCACAAAGCGAAGATAATACAATGTCATCATCTAAAATTTTGAAATTGAATGTTGGAGCAGAGGTTGAATTAATACAGGCGAAGTAAGGTTTGGAAGACACCTTAGTCAGCTGAAATACCATGTGATACATATACCTCAGAGTTATATTTGGGACACATTTACGGCAAAGGAATTCCAATGTAGACACGTTTGAGGATTTGAACAAGGGTTCATTTCTTATCACGCATTCATTTTTATTTCAAAGGAGACGCTTTCAGTTTGAAAATCACAAACTGTCAGGTGCTTCACATTGAATTGTCTCCCCTTCTGAATGGTCGAATGCTACATGTGTGCAGGATGTCAAGAATGACATAGCTCCATTTGTATCTCTTAGTTTTTGAATGTAATGTTTCCACAAACCGACTACAATACAATGTCATCATCTAAAATTTTGAAATTGAATGTTGGAGCAGAGGTTGAATTAATACAAGCGAAGTAAGGTTTGGAAGACACCTTAGTCAGCTGAAATACCATGTGATACATATACCTCAGAGTTATATTTGGGACACATTTACGGCAAAGGAATTCCAATGTAGACACGTTTGAGGATTTGAACAAGGGTTCATTTCTTATCACGCATTCATTTTTTTTTCAAAGGAGACGCTTTCAGTTTGAAAATCACAAACTGTCAGGTGCATCACATTGAATTGTCTCCCCTTCTGACAGGTCGAATGCTACATGTGTGCAGGATGTCAAGATTGACATGGCTCCATTTGTATCTCTTAGTTTTTGAATGTAATGTTTCCACAAAGCGAAGATAATACAATGTCATCATCTAAAATTTTGAAATTGAATGTTGGAGCAGAGGTTGAATTAATACAGGCGAAGTAAGGTTTGGAAGACACCTTAGTCAGCTGAAATACCATGTGATACATATACCTCAGAGTTATATTTGGGACACATTTACGGCAAAGGAATTCCAATGTAGACACGTTTGAGGATTTGAACAAGGGTTCGTTTCTAATCACTCATTCATTTTTATTTCAAAGGAGACGCTTTCAGTTTGAAAATCACAAACTGTCATGTGCTTCACATTGAATTGTCTCCCCTTCTGACAGGTCGAATGCTACATGTGTGCAGGATGTCAAGAATAACATAGCTCCATTTGTATCTCCTATCTTTTGAATGTAATGTTTCCACAAAGCGAAGATAATACAATGTCATCATCTAAAATTTTGAAATTGAATGTTGGAGCAGAGGTTGAATTAATACAAGCGAAGTAAGGTTTGGAAGACACCTTAGTCAGCTGAAATACCATGTGATACATATACCTCAGAGTTATATTTGAGACACATTTACGGCAAAGGAATTCCAATGTAGACACCTTTGAGGATTTTAAGAAGGGTTCGTTTCTTATCACTCATTCATTTTTATTTCAAAGGAGACGCTTTCAGTTTGAAAATCACAAACTGTCAGGTGCATGACTTTGAATTATCTCCCCTTCTGACAGGTCGAATGTTACATGTATGCAGGATGTCAAGAATGACATAGCTCCATTTGTATCTCTTAGTTTTTGAATGTAATGTTTCCACAAACCGACTACAATACAATATCATCATCTAAAATTTTGAAATTGAATGTTGGAGCAGAGGTTGAATTAATACAGGCGAAGTAAGGTTTGGAAGACACCTTAGTCAGCTGAAATACCATGTGATACATATACCTCAGAGTTATATTTGGGACACATTTACGGCAAAGGAATTCCAATGTAGACACGTTTGAGGATTTGAACAAGGGTTCGTTTCTTATCACGCATTCATTTTTATTTCAAAGGAGACGCTTTCAGTTTGAAAATCACAAACTGTCAGGTGCATCACATTGAATTGTCTCCCCTTCTGAATGGTCGAATGCTACATGTGTGCAGGATGTCAAGAATGACATAGCTCCATTTGTATCTCTTAGTTTTTGAATGTAATGTTTCCACAAAGCGAAGATAATACAATGTCATCATCTAAAATTTTGAAATTGAATGTTGGAGCAGAGGTTGAATTAATACAGGCGAAGTAAGGTTTGGAAGACACCTTAGTCAGCTGAAATACCATGTGATACATATACCTCAGAGTTATATTTGAGACACATTTACGGCAAAGGAATTCCAATGTAGACACGTTTGAGGATTTGAACAAGGGTTCGTTTCTAATCACTCATGCATTTTTATTTCAAAGGAGACGCTTTCAGTTTGAAAATCACAAACTGTCATGTGCTTCACATTGAATTGTCTCCCCTTCTGACAGGTCGAATGTTACATGTGTGCAGGATGTCAAGAATAACATAGCTCCATTTGTATCTCCTAGTTTTTGAATGTAATGTTTCCACAAAGCGAAGATAATACAATGTCATCATCTAAAATTTTGAAATTGAATGTTGGAGCAGAGGTTGAATTAATACAGGCGAAGTAAGGTTTGGAAGACACCTTAGTCAGCTGAAATACCATGTGATACATATACCTCAGAGTTATATTTGGGACACATTTACGGCAAAGGAATTCCAATGTAGACACGTTTGAGGATTTGAACAAGGGTTCATTTCTTATCACGCATTCATTTTTATTTCAAAGGAGACGCTTTCAGTTTGAAAATCACAAACTGTCAGGTGCTTCACATTGAATTGTCTCCCCTTCTGAATGGTCGAATGCTACATGTGTGCAGGATGTCAAGAATGACATAGCTCCATTTGTATCTCTTAGTTTTTGAATGTAATGTTTCCACAAACCGACTACAATACAATGTCATCATCTAAAATTTTGAAATTGAATGTTGGAGCAGAGGTTGAATTAATACAAGCGAAGTAAGGTTTGGAAGACACCTTAGTCAGCTGAAATACCATGTGATACATATACCTCAGAGTTATATTTGGGACACATTTACGGCAAAGGAATTCCAATGTAGACACGTTTGAGGATTTGAACAAGGGTTCATTTCTTATCACGCATTCATTTTTTTTTCAAAGGAGACGCTTTCAGTTTGAAAATCACAAACTGTCAGGTGCATCACATTGAATTGTCTCCCCTTCTGACAGGTCGAATGCTACATGTGTGCAGGATGTCAAGATTGACATGGCTCCATTTGTATCTCTTAGTTTTTGAATGTAATGTTTCCACAAAGCGAAGATAATACAATGTCATCATCTAAAATTTTGAAATTGAATGTTGGAGCAGAGGTTGAATTAATACAGGCGAAGTAAGGTTTGGAAGACACCTTAGTCAGCTGAAATACCATGTGATACATATACCTCAGAGTTATATTTGAGACACATTTACGGCAAAGGAATTCCAATGTAGACACGTTTGAGGATTTGAACAAGGGTTCGTTTCTAATCACTCATGCATTTTTATTTCAAAGGAGACGCTTTCAGTTTGAAAATCACAAACTGTCATGTGCTTCACATTGAATTGTCTCCCCTTCTGACAGGTCGAATGTTACATGTGTGCAGGATGTCAAGAATAACATAGCTCCATTTGTATCTCCTAGTTTTTGAATGTAATGTTTCCACAAAGCGAAGATAATACAATGTCATCATCTAAAATTTTGAAATTGAATGTTGGAGCAGAGGTTGAATTAATACAGGCGAAGTAAGGTTTGGAAGACACCTTAGTCAGCTGAAATACCATGTGATACATATACCTCAGAGTTATATTTGGGACACATTTACGGCAAAGGAATTCCAATGTAGACACGTTTGAGGATTTGAACAAGGGTTCATTTCTTATCACGCATTCATTTTTATTTCAAAGGAGACGCTTTCAGTTTGAAAATCACAAACTGTCAGGTGCTTCACATTGAATTGTCTCCCCTTCTGAATGGTCGAATGCTACATGTGTGCAGGATGTCAAGAATGACATAGCTCCATTTGTATCTCTTAGTTTTTGAATGTAATGTTTCCACAAACCGACTACAATACAATGTCATCATCTAAAATTTTGAAATTGAATGTTGGAGCAGAGGTTGAATTAATACAAGCGAAGTAAGGTTTGGAAGACACCTTAGTCAGCTGAAATACCATGTGATACATATACCTCAGAGTTATATTTGGGACACATTTACGGCAAAGGAATTCCAATGTAGACACGTTTGAGGATTTGAACAAGGGTTCATTTCTTATCACGCATTCATTTTTTTTTCAAAGGAGACGCTTTCAGTTTGAAAATCACAAACTGTCAGGTGCATCACATTGAATTGTCTCCCCTTCTGACAGGTCGAATGCTACATGTGTGCAGGATGTCAAGATTGACATGGCTCCATTTGTATCTCTTAGTTTTTGAATGTAATGTTTCCACAAAGCGAAGATAATACAATGTCATCATCTAAAATTTTGAAATTGAATGTTGGAGCAGAGGTTGAATTAATACAGGCGAAGTAAGGTTTGGAAGACACCTTAGTCAGCTGAAATACCATGTGATACATATACCTCAGAGTTATATTTGGGACACATTTACGGCAAAGGAATTCCAATGTAGACACGTTTGAGGATTTGAACAAGGGTTCGTTTCTAATCACTCATTCATTTTTATTTCAAAGGAGACGCTTTCAGTTTGAAAATCACAAACTGTCATGTGCTTCACATTGAATTGTCTCCCCTTCTGACAGGTCGAATGCTACATGTGTGCAGGATGTCAAGAATAACATAGCTCCATTTGTATCTCCTATCTTTTGAATGTAATGTTTCCACAAAGCGAAGATAATACAATGTCATCATCTAAAATTTTGAAATTGAATGTTGGAGCAGAGGTTGAATTAATACAAGCGAAGTAAGGTTTGGAAGACACCTTAGTCAGCTGAAATACCATGTGATACATATACCTCAGAGTTATATTTGAGACACATTTACGGCAAAGGAATTCCAATGTAGACACCTTTGAGGATTTTAAGAAGGGTTCGTTTCTTATCACTCATTCATTTTTATTTCAAAGGAGACGCTTTCAGTTTGAAAATCACAAACTGTCAGGTGCATGACTTTGAATTATCTCCCCTTCTGACAGGTCGAATGTTACATGTATGCAGGATGTCAAGAATGACATAGCTCCATTTGTATCTCTTAGTTTTTGAATGTAATGTTTCCACAAACCGACTACAATACAATATCATCATCTAAAATTTTGAAATTGAATGTTGGAGCAGAGGTTGAATTAATACAGGCGAAGTAAGGTTTGGAAGACACCTTAGTCAGCTGAAATACCATGTGATACATATACCTCAGAGTTATATTTAGGACACATTTACGGCAAAGGAATTCCAATGTAGGCACGTTTGAGGATTTGAACAAGGGTTCATTTCTTATCACGCATTCATTTTTATTTCAAAGGAGACGCTTTCAGTTTGAAAATCACAAACTGTCAGGTGCATCACATTGAATTGTCTCCCCTTCTGAATGGTCGAATGCTACATGTGTGCAGGATGTCAAGAATGACATAGCTCCATTTGTATCTCTTAGTTTTTGAATGTAATGTTTCCACAAACCGACTACAATACAATATCATCATCTAAAATTTTGAAATTGAATGTTGGAGCAGAGGTTGAATTAATACAAGCGAAGTAAGGTTTGGAAGACACCTTAGTCAGCTGAAATACCATGTGATACATATACCTCAGAGTTATATTTGGGACACATTTACGGCAAAGGAATTCCAATGTAGACACGTTTGAGGATTTGAACAAGGGTTCGTTTCTTATCACTCATTCATTTTTATTTCAAAGGAGACGCTTTCAGTTTGAAAATCACAAACTGTCATGTGCTTCACATTGAATTGTCTCCCCTTCTGACAGGTCGAATGCTACATGTGTGCAGGATGTCAAGATTGACATGGCTCCATTTGTATCTCTTAGTTTTTGAATGTAATGTTTCCACAAACCGACTACAATACAATATCATCATCTAAAATTTTGAAATTGAATGTTGGAGCAGAGGTTGAATTAATACAAGCGAAGTAAGGTTTGGAAGACACCTTAGTCAGCTGAAATACCATGTGATACATATACCTCAGAGTTATATTTGAGACACATTTACGGCAAAGGAATTCCAATGTAGACACCTTTGAGGATTTTAAGAAGGGTTCGTTTCTTATCACTCATTCATTTTTATTTCAAAGGAGACGCTTTCAGTTTGAAAATCACAAACTGTCAGGTGCATCACTTTGAATTATCTCCCCTTCTGACAGGTCGAATGTTACATGTATGCAGGATGTCAAGAATGACATAGCTCCATTTGTATCTCTTAGTTTTTGAGTGTAATGTTTCCACAAAGCGAAGATAATACAATGTCATCATCTAAAATTTTGAAGTTGAATGTTGGACCAGAGGTTGAATTAATACAGGCGAAGTAAGGTTTGGAAGACACCTTAGTCAGCTGAAATACCATGTGATACATATACCTCAGAGTTATATTTGGGACACATTTACGGCAAAGGAATTCCAATGTAGACACGTTTGAGGATTTGAACAAGGGTTCGTTTCTTATCACGCATTCATTTTTATTTCAAAGGAGACGCTTTCAGTTTGAAAATCACAAACTGTCAGGTGCATCACATTGAATTGTCTCCCCTTCTGAATGGTCGAATGCTACATGTGTGCAGGATGTCAAGAATGACATAGCTCCATTTGTATCTCTTAGTTTTTGAATGTAATGTTTCCACAAAGCGAAGATAATACAATGTCATCATCTAAAATTTTGAAATTGAATGTTGGACCAGAGGTTGAATTAATACAGGCGAAGTAAGGTTTGGAAGACACCTTAGTCAGCTGAAATACCATGTGATACATATACCTCAGAGTTATATTTGAGACACATTTACGGCAAAGGAATTCCAATGTAGACACGTTTGAGGATTTGAACAAGGGTTCGTTTCTAATCACTCATGCATTTTTATTTCAAAGGAGACGCTTTCAGTTTGAAAATCACAAACTGTCATGTGCTTCACATTGAATTGTCTCCCCTTCTGACAGGTCGAATGTTACATGTGTGCAGGATGTCAAGAATAACATAGCTCCATTTGTATCTCCTAGTTTTTGAATGTAATGTTTCCACAAAGCGAAGATAATACAATGTCATCATCTAAAATTTTGAAATTGAATGTTGGAGCAGAGGTTGAATTAATACAGGCGAAGTGAGGTTTGGAAGACACCTTAGTCAGCTGAAATACCATGTGATACATATACCTCAGAGTTATATTTGGGACACATTTACGGCAAAGGAATTCCAATGTAGACACGTTTGAGGATTTGAACAAGGGTTCATTTCTTATCACGCATTCATTTTTATTTCAAAGGAGACGCTTTCAGTTTGAAAATCACAAACTGTCAGGTGCATCACATTGAATTGTCTCCCCTTCTGAATGGTCGAATGCTACATGTGTGCAGGATGTCAAGAATGACATAGCTCCATTTGTATCTCTTAGTTTTTGAATGTAATGTTTCCACAAACCGACTACAATACAATGTCATCATCTAAAATTTTGAAATTGAATGTTGGAGCAGAGGTTGAATTAATACAAGCGAAGTAAGGTTTGGAAGACACCTTAGTCAGCTGAAATACCATGTGATACATATACCTCAGAGTTATATTTGGGACACATTTACGGCAAAGGAATTCCAATGTAGACACGTTTGAGGATTTGAACAAGGGTTCATTTCTTATCACGCATTCATTTTTTTTTCAAAGGAGACGCTTTCAGTTTGAAAATCACAAACTGTCAGGTGCATCACATTGAATTGTCTCCCCTTCTGACAGGTCGAATGCTACATGTGTGCAGGATGTCAAGATTGACATGGCTCCATTTGTATCTCTTAGTTTTTGAATGTAATGTTTCCACAAAGCGAAGATAATACAATGTCATCATCTAAAATTTTGAAATTGAATGTTGGAGCAGAGGTTGAATTAATACAGGCGAAGTAAGGTTTGGAAGACACCTTAGTCAGCTGAAATACCATGTGATACATATACCTCAGAGTTATATTTGGGACACATTTACGGCAAAGGAATTCCAATGTAGACACGTTTGAGGATTTGAACAAGGGTTCGTTTCTAATCACTCATTCATTTTTATTTCAAAGGAGACGCTTTCAGTTTGAAAATCACAAACTGTCATGTGCTTCACATTGAATTGTCTCCCCTTCTGACAGGTCGAATGCTACATGTGTGCAGGATGTCAAGAATAACATAGCTCCATTTGTATCTCCTAGCTTTTGAATGTAATGTTTCCACAAAGCGAAGATAATACAATGTCATCATCTAAAATTTTGAAATTGAATGTTGGAGCAGAGGTTGAATTAATACAAGCGAAGTAAGGTTTGGAAGACACCTTAGTCAGCTGAAATACCATGTGATACATATACCTCAGAGTTATATTTGAGACACATTTACGGCAAAGGAATTCCAATGTAGACACCTTTGAGGATTTTAAGAAGGGTTCGTTTCTTATCACTCATTCATTTTTATTTCAAAGGAGACGCTTTCAGTTTGAAAATCACAAACTGTCAGGTGCATCACTTTGAATTATCTCCCCTTCTGACAGGTCGAATGTTACATGTATGCAGGATGTCAAGAATGACATAGCTCCATTTGTATCTCTTAGTTTTTGAGTGTAATGTTTCCACAAAGCGAAGATAATACAATGTCATCATCTAAAATTTTGAAATTGAATGTTGGAGCAGAGGTTGAATTAATACAGGCGAAGTAAGGTTTGGAAGACACCTTAGTCAGCTGAAATACCATGTGATACATATACCTCAGAGTTATATTTGGGACACATTTACGGCAAAGGAATTCCAATGTAGACACGTTTGAGGATTTGAACAAGGGTTCGTTTCTTATCACGCATTCATTTTTATTTCAAAGGAGACGCTTTCAGTTTGAAAATCACAAACTGTCAGGTGCATCACATTGAATTGTCTCCCCTTCTGAATGGTCGAATGCTACATGTGTGCAGGATGTCAAGAATGACATAGCTCCATTTGTATCTCTTAGTTTTTGAATGTAATGTTCCCACAAAGCGAAGATAATACAATGTCATCATCTAAAATTTTGAAATTGAATGTTGGAGCAGAGGTTGAATTAATACAGGCGAAGTAAGGTTTGGAAGACACCTTAGTCAGCTGAAATACCATGTGATACATATACCTCAGAGTTATATTTGAGACACATTTACGGCAAAGGAATTCCAATGTAGACACCTTTGAGGATTTGAACAAGGGTTCGTTTCTAATCACTCATGCATTTTTATTTCAAAGGAGACGCTTTCAGTTTGAAAATCACAAACTGTCATGTGCTTCACATTGATTTGTCTCCCCTTCTGACAGGTCGAATGTTACATGTGTGCAGGATGTCAAGAATAACATAGCTCCATTTGTATCTCCTAGTTTTTGAATGTAATGTTTCCACAAAGCGAAGATAATACAATGTCATCATCTAAAATTTTGAAATTGAATGTTGGAGCAGAGGTTGAATTAATACAGGCGAAGTAAGGTTTGGAAGACACCTTAGTCAGCTGAAATACCATGTGATACATATACCTCAGAGTTATATTTGGGACACATTTACGGCAAAGGAATTCCAATGTAGACACGTTTGAGGATTTGAACAAGGGTTCATTTCTTATCACGCATTCATTTTTATTTCAAAGGAGACGCTTTCAGTTTGAAAATCACAAACTGTCAGGTGCATCACATTGAATTGTCTCCCCTTCTGAATGGTCGAATGCTACATGTGTGCAGGATGTCAAGAATGACATAGCTCCATTTGTATCTCTTAGTTTTTGAATGTAATGTTTCCACAAACCGACTACAATACAATATCATCATCTAAAATTTTGAAATTGAATGTTGGAGCAGAGGTTGAATTAATACAAGCGAAGTAAGGTTTGGAAGACACCTTAGTCAGCTGAAATACCATGTGATACATATACCTCAGAGTTATATTTGGGACACATTTACGGCAAAGGAATTCCAATGTAGACACGTTTGAGGATTTGAACAAGGGTTCATTTCTTATCACGCATTCATTTTTTTTTCAAAGGAGACGCTTTCAGTTTGAAAATCAGAAACTGTCAGGTGCATCACATTGAATTGTCTCCCCTTCTGAATGGTCGAATGCTACATGTGTGCAGGATGTCAAGAATGACATAGCTCCATTTGTATCTCTTAGTTTTTGAATGTAATGTTTCCACAAACCGACTACAATACAATATCATCATCTAAAATTTTGAAATTGAATGTTGGAGCAGAGGTTGAATTAATACAAGCGAAGTAAGGTTTGGAAGACACCTTAGTCAGCTGAAATACCATGTGATACATATACCTCAGAGTTATATTTGAGACACATTTACGGCAAAGGAATTCCAATGTAGACACCTTTGAGGATTTTAAGAAGGGTTCGTTTCTTATCACTCATTCATTTTTATTTCAAAGGAGACGCTTTCAGTTTGAAAATCACAAACTGTCAGGTGCATCACTTTGAATTATCTCCCCTTCTGAATGGTCGAATGTTACATGTGTGCAGGATGTCAAGAATGACATAGCTCCATTTGTATCTCTTAGTTTTTGAATGTAATGTTTCCACAAAGCGAAGATGATACAATGTCATCATCTAAAATTTTGAAATTGAATGTTGGAGCAGAGGTTGAATTAATACAGGCGAAGTAAGGTTTGGAAGACACCTTAGTCAGCTGAAATACCATGTGATACATATACCTCAGAGTTATATTTGGGACACATTTACGGCAAAGGAATTCCAATGTAGACACGTTTGAGGATTTGAACAAGGGTTCGTTTCTAATCACTCATGCATTTTTATTTCAAAGGAGACGCTTTCAGTTTGAAAATCACAAACTGTCATGTGCTTCACATTGAATTGTCTCCCCTTCTGACAGGTCGAATGCTACATGTGTGCAGGATGTCAAGAATAACATAGCTCCATTTGTATCTCCTAGCTTTTGAATGTAATGTTTCCACAAAGCGAAGATAATACAATGTCATCATCTAAAATTTTGAAATTGAATGTTGGAGCAGAGGTTGAATTAATACAGGCGAAGTAAGGTTTGGAAGACACCTTAGTCAGCTGAAATACCATGTGATACATATACCTCAGAGTTATATTTGGGACACATTTACGGCAAAGGAATTCCAATGTAGACACGTTTGAGGATTTGAACAAGGGTTCGTTTCTTATCACGCATTCATTTTTATTTCAAAGGAGACGCTTTCAGTTTGAAAATCAGAAACTGTCAGGTGCATCACATTGAATTGTCTCCCCTTCTGAATGGTCGAATGCTACATGTGTGCAGGATGTCAAGAATGACATAGCTCCATTTGTATCTCTTAGTTTTTGAATGTAATGTTTCCACAAAGCGAAGATAATACAATGTCATCATCTAAAATTTTGAAATTGAATGTTGGAGCAGAGGTTGAATTAATACAGGCGAAGTAAGGTTTGGAAGACACCTTAGTCAGCTGAAATACCATGTGATACATATACCTCAGAGTTATATTTGAGACACATTTACGGCAAAGGAATTCCAATGTAGACACGTTTGAGGATTTGAACAAGGGTTCGTTTCTAATCACTCATTCATTTTTATTTCAAAGGAGACGCTTTCAGTTTGAAAATCACAAACTGTCATGTGCTTCACATTGATTTGTCTCCCCTTCTGACAGGTCGAATGTTACATGTGTGCAGGATGTCAAGAATAACATAGCTCCATTTGTATCTCCTAGTTTTTGAATGTAATGTTTCCACAAAGCGAAGATAATACAATGTCATCATCTAAAATTTTGAAATTGAATGTTGGAGCAGAGGTTGAATTAATACAGGCGAAGTAAGGTTTGGAAGACACCTTAGTCAGCTGAAATACCATGTGATACATATACCTCAGAGTTATATTTGGGACACATTTACGGCAAAAGAATTCCAATGTAGACACGTTTGAGGATTTGAACAAGGGTTCATTTCTTATCACGCATTCATTTTTATTTTAAAGGAGACGCTTTCAGTTTGAAAATCACAAACTGTCAGGTGCTTCACATTGAATTGTCTCCCCTTCTGAATGGTCGAATGCTACATGTGTGGAGGATGTCAAGAATGACATAGCTCCATTTGTATCTCTTAGTTTTTGAATGTAATGTTTCCACAAACCGACTACAATACAATGTCATCATCTAAAATTTTGAAATTGAATGTTGGAGCAGAGGTTGAATTAATACAGGCGAAGTAAGGTTTGGAAGACACCTTAGTCAGCTGAAATACCATGTGATACATATACCTCAGAGTTATATTTGAGACACATTTACGGCAAAGGAATTCCAATGTAGACACGTTTGAGGATTTGAACAAGGGTTCGTTTCTAATCACTCATTCATTTTTATTTCAAAGGAGACGCTTTCAGTTTGAAAATCACAAACTGTCATGTGCTTCACATTGATTTGTCTCCCCTTCTGAATGGTCGAATGCTACATGTGTGGAGGATGTCAAGAATGACATAGCTCCATTTGTATCTCTTAGTTTTTGAATGTAATGTTTCCACAAACCGACTACAATACAATGTCATCATCTAAAATTTTGAAATTGAATGTTGGAGCAGAGGTTGAATTAATACAGGCGAAGTAAGGTTTGGAAGACACCTTAGTCAGCTGAAATACCATGTGATACATATACCTCAGAGTTATATTTGAGACACATTTACGGCAAAGGAATTCCAATGTAGACACCTTTGAGGATTTGAACAAGGGTTCGTTTCTTATCACTCATTCATTTTTATTTCAAAGGAGACGCTTTCAGTTTGAAAATCACAAACTGTCATGTGCTTCACATTGAACTTTCTCCCCTTCTGACAGGTCGAATGCTACATGTGTGCAGGATGTCAAGATTGACATGGCTCCATTTGTATCTCTTAGTTTTTGAATGTAATGTTTCCACAAAGCGAAGATAATACAATGTCATCATCTAAAATTTTGAAATTGAATGTTGGAGCAGAGGTTGAATTAATACAGGCGAAGTAAGGTTTGGAAGACACCTTAGTCAGCTGAAATACGATGTGATACATATACCTCAGAGTTATATTTGGGACACATTTACGGCAAAAGAATTCCAATGTAGACACGTTTGAGGATTTGAACAAGGGTTCATTTCTTATCACGCATTCATTTTTATTTCAAAGGAGACGCTTTCAGTTTGAAAATCACAAACTGTCAGGTGCATCACATTGAATTGTCTCCCCTTCTGAATGGTCGAATGCTACATGTGTGCAGGATGTCAAGAATGACATAGCTCCATTTGTATCTCTTAGTTTTTGAATGTATTGTTTCCACAAACCGACTACAATACAATATCATCATCTAAAATTTTGAAATTGAATGTTGGAGCAGAGGTTGAATTAATACAAGCGAAGCAAGGTTTGGAAGACACCTTAGTCAGCTGAAACACCATGTGATACATATACCTCAGAGTTATATTTGAGACACATTTACGGCAAAGGAATTCCAATGTAGACACCTTTGAGGATTTTAAGAAGGGTTCATTTCTTATCACTCATTCATTTTTATTTCAAAGGAGACGCTTTCAGTTTGAAAATCACAAACTGTCATGTGCATCACTTTGAATGATCTCCCATTCTGACAGGTCGAATGCTACATGTGTGCAGGATGTCAAGAATGACATAGCTCCATTTGTGTCTCCTAGTTTTTGAATGTAATGTTTCCACAAAGCGAAGATGATACAATGTCATCATCTAAAATTTTGAAATTGAATGTTGGAGCAGAGGTTGAATTAATACAGGCGAAGTAAGGTTTGGAAGACACCTTAGTCAGCTGAAATACCATGTGATACATATACCTCAGAGTTATATTTGGGACACATTTACGGCAAAGGAATTCCAATGTAGACACGTTTGAGGATTTGAACAAGGGTTCGATTCTAATCACTCATGCATTTTTATTTCAAAGGAGACGCTTTCAGTTTGAAAATCACAAACTGTCAGGTGCATCACATTGAATTGTCTCCCCTTCTGAATGGTCGAATGCTACATGTGTGCAGGATGTCAAGAATGACATAGCTCCATTTGTATCTCCTAGTTTTTGAATGTAATGTTTCCACAAACAGACTACAATACAATGTCATCATCTAAAATTTTGAAATTGAATGTTGGAGCAGAGGTTGAATTAATACAGGCGAAGTAAGGTTTGGAAGACACCTTAGTCAGCTGAAATACCATGTGATACATATACCTCAGAGTTATATTTGGGACACATTTACGGCAAAGGAATTCCAATGTAGACACCTTTGAGGATTTGAACAAGGGTTCGTTTCTAATCACTCATTCATTTTTATTTCAAAGGAGACGCTTTCAGTTTGAAAATCACAAACTGTGAGGTGCTTCACATTGAATTGTCTCCCCTTCTGACAGGTCGAATGCTACATGTGTGCAGGATGTCAAGATTGACATGGCTCCATTTGTATCTCTTAGTTTTTGAATGTAATGTTTCCACAAAGCGAAGATAATACAATGTCATCATCTAAAATTTTGAAATTGAATGTTGGAGCAGAGGTTGAATTAATACAGGCGAAGTAAGGTTTGGAAGACACCTTAGTCAGCTGAAATACCATGTGATACATATACCTCAGAGTTATATTTGGGACACATTTACGGGAAAGGAATTCCAATGTAGACACGTTTGAGGATTTGAACAAGGGTTCGTTTCTAATCACTCATGCATTTTTATTTCAAAGGAGACGCTTTCAGTTTGAAAATCACATACTGTCAGGTGCTTCACATTGAAGTGCCTGCCCTTCTGACAGGTCGAATGCTACATGTGTGCAGGATGTCAAGATTGACATGGCTCCATTTGTATCTCTTAGTTTTTGAATGTAATGTTTCCACAAAGCGAAGATAATACAATGTCATCATCTAAAATTTTGAAATTGAATGTTGGAGCAGAGGTTGAATTAATACAGGCGAAGTAAGGTTTGGAAGACACCTTAGTCAGCTGAAATACCATGTGATACATATACCTCAGAGTTATATTTGAGACACATTTACGGCAAAGGAATTCCAATGTAGACACCTTTGAGGATTTTAAGAAGGGTTCGTTTCTTATCACGCATTCATTTTTATTTCAAAGGAGACGCTTTCAGTTTGAAAATCACAAACTGTCAGGTGCATCACTTTGAATTATCTCCCCTTCTGACAGGTCGAATGTTACATGTGTGCCGGATGTCAAGAATGACATAGCTCCATTTGTATCTCCTAGTTTTTGAATGTAATGTTTCCACAAAGCGAAGATGATACAATGTCATCATCTAAAATTTTGAAATTGAATGTTGGAGCAGAGGTTGAATTAATACAGGCGAAGTAAGGTTTGGAAGACACCTTAGTCAGCTGAAATACCATGTGATACATATACCTCAGAGTTATATTTGGGACACATTTACGGCAAAGGAATTCCAATGTAGACACGTTTGAGGATTTGAACAAGGGTTCGTTTCTTATCACGCATTCATTTTTATTTCAAAGGAGACGCTTTCACTTTGAAAATCACAAACTGTCAGGTGCTTCACATTGAATTGTCTCCCCTTCTGAATGGTCGAATGCTACATGTGTGCAGGATGTCAAGAATGACATAGCTCCATTTGTATCTCTTAGTTTTTGAATGTAATGTTTCCACAAACCGACTACAATACAATGTCATCATCTAAAATTTTGAAATTGAATGTTGGAGCAGAGGTTGAATTAATACAGGCGAAGTAAGGTTTGGAAGACACCTTAGTCAGCTGAAATACCATGTGATACATATACCTCAGAGTTATATTTGAGACACATTTACGGCAAAGGAATTCCAATGTAGACACGTTTGAGGATTTGAACAAGGGTTCGTTTCTAATCACTCATTCATTTTTATTTCAAAGGAGACGCTTTCAGTTTGAAAATCACAAACTGTCATGTGCTTCACATTGATTTATCTCCCCTTCTGACAGGTCGAATGCTACATGTGTGCAGGATGTCAAGAATAACATAGCTCCATTTGTATCTCTTAGTTTTTGAATGTAATGTTTCCACAAAGCGAAGATAATACAATGTCATCATCTAAAATTTTGAAATTGAATGTTGGAGCAGAGGTTGAATTAATACAGGCGAAGTAAGGTTTGGAAGACACCTTAGTCAGCTGAAATACCATGTGATACATATACCTCAGAGTTATATTTGGGACACATTTACGGCAAAGGAATTCCAATGTAGACACGTTTGAGGATTTGAACAAGGGTTTGTTTCTAATCACTCATGCATTTTTATTTCAAAGGAGACGCTTTCAGTTTGAAAATCACATACTGTCAGGTGCTTCACATTGAAGTGCCTGCCCTTCTGACAGGTCGAATGCTACATGTGTGCAGGATGTCAAGATTGACATGGCTCCATTTGTATCTCTTAGTTTTTGAATGTAATGTTTCCACAAAGCGAAGATAATACAATGTCATCATCTAAAATTTTGAAATTGAATGTTGGAGCAGAGGTTGAATTAATACAGGCGAAGTAAGGTTTGGAAGACACCTTAGTCAGCTGAAATACCATGTGATACATATACCTCAGAGTTATATTTGGGACACATTTACGGCAAAGGAATTCCAATGTAGACACGTTTGAGGATTTTAAGAAGGGTTCATTTCTTATCACGCATTCATTTTTATTTCAAAGGAGACGCTTTCAGTTTGAAAATCACAAACTGTCAGGTGCATCACATTGAATTGTCTCCCCTTCTGAATGGTCGAATGCTACATGTGTGCAGGATGTCAAGAATGACATAGCTCCATTTGTATCTCTTAGTTTTTGAATGTAATGTTTCCACAAACCGACTACAATACAATATCATCATCTAAAATTTTGAAATTGAATGTTGGAGCAGAGGTTGAATTAATACAAGCGAAGTAAGGTTTGGAAGACACCTTAGTCAGCTGAAATACCATGTGATACATATACCTCAGAGTTATATTTGAGACACATTTACGGCAAAGGAATTCCAATGTAGACACCTTTGAGGATTTTAAGAAGGGTTCGTTTCTTATCACGCATTCATTTTTATTTCAAAGGAGACGCTTTCAGTTTGAAAATCACAAACTGTCAGGTGCATCACTTTGAATTATCTCCCCTTCTGACAGGTCGAATGTTACATGTGTGCCGGATGTCAAGAATGACATAGCTCCATTTGTATCTCCTAGTTTTTGAATGTAATGTTTCCACAAAGCGAAGATGATACAATGTCATCATCTAAAATTTTGAAATTGAATGTTGGAGCAGAGGTTGAATTAATACAGGCGAAGTAAGGTTTGGAAGACACCTTAGTCAGCTGAAATACCATGTGATACATATACCTCAGAGTTATATTTGAGACACATTTACGGCAAAGGAATTCCAATGTAGACACGTTTGAGGATTTGAACAAGGGTTCGTTTCTAATCACTCATTCATTTTTATTTCAAAGGAGACGCTTTCAGTTTGAAAATCACAAACTGTCATGTGCTTCACATTGATTTGTCTCCCCTTCTGACAGGTCGAATGTTACATGTGTGCAGGATGTCAAGAATAACATAGCTCCATTTGTATCTCTTAGTTTTTGAATGTAATGTTTCCACAAAGCGAAGATAATACAATGTCATCATCTAAAATTTTGAAATTGAATGTTGGAGCAGAGGTTGAATTAATACAGGCGAAGTAAGGTTTGGAAGACACCTTAGTCAGCTGAAATACCATGTGATACATATACCTCAGAGTTATATTTGGGACACATTTACGGCAAAGGAATTCCAATGTAGACACGTTTGAGGATTTGAACAAGGGTTCATTTCTTATCACGCATTCATTTTTATTTCAAAGGAGACGCTTTCAGTTTGAAAATCACAAACTGTCAGGTGCATCACATTGAATTGTCTCCCCTTCTGAATGGTCGAATGCTACATGTGTGCAGGATGTCAAGAATGACATAGCTCCATTTGTATCTCTTAGTTTTTGAATGTAATGTTTCCACAAACCGACTACAATACAATGTCATCATCTAAAATTTTGAAATTGAATGTTGGAGCAGAGGTTGAATTAATACAGGCGAAGTAAGGTTTGGAAGACACCTTAGTCAGCTGAAATACCATGTGATACATATACCTCAGAGTTATATTTGAGACACATTTACGGCAAAGGAATTCCAATGTAGACACGTTTGAGGATTTGAACAAGGGTTCGTTTCTAATCACTCATTCATTTTTATTTTAAAGGAGACGCTTTCAGTTTGAAAATCACAAACTGTCAGGTGCTTCACATTGAATTGTCTCCCCTTCTGACAGGTCGAATGCTACATGTGTGCAGGATGTCAAGATTGACATGGCTCCATTTGTATCTCTTAGTTTTTGAATGTAATGTTTCCACAAAGCGAAGATAATACAATGTCATCATCTAAAATTTTGAAATTGAATGTTGGAGCACAGGTTGAATTAATACAGGCGAAGTAAGGTTTGGAAGACACCTTAGTCAGCTGAAATACCATGTGATACATATACCTCAGAGTTATATTTGGGACACATTTACGGCAAAAGAATTCCAATGTAGACACGTTTGAGGATTTGAACAAGGGTTCATTTCTTATCACGCATTCATTTTTATTTTAAAGGAGACGCTTTCAGTTTGAAAATCACAAACTGTCAGGTGCTTCACATTGAATTGTCTCCCCTTCTGAATGGTCGAATGCTACATGTGTGGAGGATGTCAAGAATGACATAGCTCCATTTGTATCTCTTAGTTTTTGAATGTAATGTTTCCACAAACCGACTACAATACAATGTCATCATCTAAAATTTTGAAATTGAATGTTGGAGCAGAGGTTGAATTAATACAGGCGAAGTAAGGTTTGGAAGACACCTTAGTCAGCTGAAATACCATGTGATACATATACCTCAGAGTTATATTTGAGACACATTTACGGCAAAGGAATTCCAATGTAGACACCTTTGAGGATTTGAACAAGGGTTCGTTTCTTATCACTCATTCATTTTTATTTCAAAGGAGACGCTTTCAGTTTGAAAATCACAAACTGTCATGTGCTTCACATTGAATTGTCTCCCCTTCTGAATGGTCGAATGCTACATGTGTGCAGGATGTCAAGATTGACATGGCTCCATTTGTATCTCTTAGTTTTTGAATGTAATGTTTCCACAAAGCGAAGATAATACAATGTCATCATCTAAAATTTTGAAATTGAATGTTGGAGCAGAGGTTGAATTAATACAGGCGAAGTAAGGTTTGGAAGACACCTTAGTCAGCTGAAATACCATGTGATACATATACCTCAGAGTTATATTTGGGACACATTTACGGCAAAGGAATTCCAATGTAGACACGTTTGAGGATTTTAAGAAGGGTTCATTTCTTATCACGCATTCATTTTTATTTCAAAGGAGACGCTTTCAGTTTGAAAATCACAAACTGTCAGGTGCTTCACATTGAATTGTCTCCCCTTCTGAATGGTCGAATGCTACATGTGTGCAGGATGTCAAGAATGACATAGCTCCATTTGTATCTCTTAGTTTTTGAATGTAATGTTTCCACAAACCGACTACAATACAATGTCATCATCTAAAATTTTGAAATTAATGTTGGAGCAGAGGTTGAATTAATACAAGCGAAGTAAGGTTTGGAAGAAACCTTAGTCAGCTGAAATACCATGTGATACATATACCTCAGAGTTATATTTGGGACACATTTACGGCAAAGGAATTCCAATGTAGACACGTTTGAGGATTTGAACAAGGGTTCATTTCTTATCACGCATTCATTTTTATTTCAAAGGAGACGCTTTCAGTTTGAAAATCACAAACTGTCAGGTGCATCACATTGAATTGTCTCCCCTTCTGAATGGTCGAATGCTACATGTGTGCAGGATGTCAAGAATGACATAGCTCCATTTGTATCTCTTAGTTTTTGAATGTAATGTTTCCACAAACCGACTACAATACAATGTCATCATCTAAAATTTTGAAATTGAATGTTGGAGCAGAGGTTGAATTAATACAGGCGAAGTAAGGTTTGGAAGACACCTTAGTCAGCTGAAATACCATGTGATACATATACCTCAGAGTTATATTTGGGACACATTTACGGCAAAGGAATTCCAATGTAGACACGTTTGAGGATTTTAAGAAGGGTTCGTTTCTTATCACTCATTCATTTTTATTTCAAAGGAGACGCTTTCAGTTTGAAAATCAGAAACTGTCAGGTGCTTCACATTGAATTGTCTCCCCTTCTGACAGGTCGAATGCTACATGTGTGCAGGATGTCAAGATTGACATGGCTCCATTTGTATCTCTTAGTTTTTGAATGTAATGTTTCCACAAAGCGAAGATAATACAATGTCATCATCTAAAATTTTGAAATTGAATGTTGGAGCAGAGGTTGAATTAATACAGGCGAAGTAAGGTTTGGAAGACACCTTAGTCAGCTGAAATACCATGTGATACATATACCTCAGAGTTATATTTGGGACACATTTACGGCAAAGGAATTCCAATGTAGACACGTTTGAGGATTTGAACAAGGGTTCATTTCTTATCACGCATTCATTTTTATTTCAAAGGAGACGCTTTCAGTTTGAAAATCACAAACTGTCAGGTGCATCACATTGAATTGTCTCCCCTTCTGAATGGTCGAATGCTACATGTGTGCAGGATGTCAAGAATGACATAGCTCCATTTGTATCTCTTAGTTTTTGAATGTAATGTTTCCACAAACCGACTACAATACAATGTCATCATCTAAAATTTTGAAATTGAATGTTGGAGCAGAGGTTGAATTAATACAGGCGAAGTAAGGTTTGGAAGACACCTTAGTCAGCTGAAATACCATGTGATACATATACCTCAGAGTTATATTTGGGACACATTTACGGCAAAGGAATTCCAATGTAGACACCTTTGAGGATTTTAAGAAGGGTTCGTTTCTTATCACTCATTCATTTTTATTTCAAAGGAGACGCTTTCAGTTTGAAAATCAGAAACTGTCAGGTGCTTCACATTGAATTGTCTCCCCTTCTGACAGGTCGAATGCTACATGTGTGCAGGATGTCAAGATTGACATGGCTCCATTTGTATCTCTTAGTTTTTGAATGTAATGTTTCCACAAAGCGAAGATAATACAATGTCATCATCTAAAATTTTGAAATTGAATGTTGGAGCAGAGGTTGAATTAATACAGGCGAAGTAAGGTTTGGAAGACACCTTAGTCAGCTGAAATACCATGTGATACATATACCTCAGAGTTATATTTGGGACACATTTACGGCAAAGGAATTCCAATGTAGACACGTTTGAGGATTTGAACAAGGGTTCGTTTCTTATCACTCATGCATTTTTATTTCAAAGGAGACGCTTTCAGTTTGAAAATCACAAACTGTCAGGTGCTTCACATTGAATTGTCTCCCCTTCTGACAGGTCGAATGCTACATGTGTGCAGGATGTCAAGATTGACATGGCTCCATTTGTATCTCTTAGTTTTTGAATGTAATGTTTCCACAAAGCGAAGATAATACAATGTCATCATCTAAAATTTTGAAATTGAATGTTGGAGCAGAGGTTGAATTAATACAGGCAAAGTAAGGTTTGGAAGACACCTTAGTCAGCTGAAATACCATGCGATACATATACCTCAGAGTTATATTTGGGACACATTTACGGCAAAGGAATTCCAATGTAGACACCTTTGAGGATTTTAAGAAGGGTTCGTTTCTTATCACGCATTCATTTTTATTTCAAAGGAGACGCTTTCAGTTTGAAAATCACAAACTGTCATGTGCTTCACATTGAATTGTCTCCCCTTCTGACAGGTCGAATGCTACATGTGTGCAGGATGTCAAGATTGACATGGCTCCATTTGTATCTCTTAGTTTTTGAATGTAATGTTTCCACAAAGCGAAGATAATACAATGTCATCATCTAAAATTTTGAAATTGAATGTTGGAGCAGAGGTTGAATTAATACAGGCGAAGTAAGGTTTGGAAGACACCTTAGTCAGCTGAAATACCATGTGATACATATACCTCAGAGTTATATTTGGGACACATTTACGGCAAAAGAATTCCAATGTAGACACGTTTGAGGATTTGAACAAGGGTTCATTTCTTATCACGCATTCATTTTTATTTCAAAGGAGACGCTTTCACTTTGAAAATCACAAACTGTCAGGTGCTTCACATTGAATTGTCTCCCCTTCTGAATGGTCGAATGCTACATGTGTGCAGGATGTCAAGAATGACATAGCTCCATTTGTATCTCTTAGTTTTTGAATGTAATGTTTCCACAAACCGACTACAATACAATGTCATCATCTAAAATTTTGAAATTGAATGTTGGAGCAGAGGTTGAATTAATACAGGCGAAGTAAGGTTTGGAAGAAACCTTAGTCAGCTGAAATACCATGTGATACATATACCTCAGAGTTATATTTGGGACACATTTACGGCAAAGGAATTCCAATGTAGACACGTTTGAGGATTTGAACAAGGGTTCATTTCTTATCACGCATTCATTTTTATTTCAAAGGAGATGCTTTCAGTTTGAAAATCACAAACTGTCAGGTGCATCACATTGAATTGTCTCCCCTTCTGAATGGTCGAATGCTACATGTGTGCAGGATGTCAAGAATGACATAGCTCCATTTGTATCTCTTAGTTTTTGAATGTAATGTTTCCACAAACCGACTACAATACAATGTCATCATCTAAAATTTTGAAATTGAATGTTGGAGCAGAGGTTGAATTAATACAGGCGAAGTAAGGTTTGGAAGACACCTTAGTCAGCTGAAATACCATGTGATACATATACCTCAGAGTTATATTTGAGACACATTTACGGCAAAGGAATTCCAATGTAGACACGTTTGAGGATTTTAAGAAGGGTTCGTTTCTTATCACTCATGCATTTTTATTTCAAAGGAGACGCTTTCAGTTTGAAAATCACAAACTGTCAGGTGCTTCACATTGAATTGTCTCCCCTTCTGACAGGTCGAATGCTACATGTGTGCAGGATGTCAAGATTGACATGGCTCCATTTGTATCTCTTAGTTTTTGAATGTAATGTTTCCACAAAGCGAAGATAATACAATGTCATCATCTAAAATTTTGAAATTGAATGTTGGAGCAGAGGTTGAATTAATACAGGCGAAGTAAGGTTTGGAAGACACCTTAGTCAGCTGAAATACCATGTGATACATATACTTCAGAGTTATATTTGGGACACATTTACGGCAAAGGAATTCCAATGTAGACACGTTTGAGGATTTGAACAAGGGTTCGTTTCTAATCACTCATGCATTTTTATTTCAAAGGAGACGCTTTCAGTTTGAAAATCACAAACTGTCAGGTGCTTCACATTGAAGTGCCTCCCCTTCTGACAGGTCGAATGCTACATGTGTGCAGGATGTCAAGATTGACATGGCTCCATTTGTATCTCTTAGTTTTTGAATGTAATGTTTCCACAAAGCGAAGATAATACAATGTCATCATCTAAAATTTTGAAATTGAATGTTGGAGCAGAGGTTGAATTAATACAGGTGAAGTAAGGTTTGGAAGACACCTTAGTCAGCTGAAATACCATGTGATACATATACCTCAGAGTTATATTTGAGACACATTTACGGCAAAGGAATTCCAATGTAGACACGTTTGAGGATTTTAAGAAGGGTTCGTTTCTTATCACTCATGCATTTTTATTTCAAAGGAGACGCTTTCAGTTTGAAAATCACAAACTGTCAGGTGCTTCACATTGAATTGTCTCCCCTTCTGACAGGTCGAATGCTACATGTGTGCAGGATGTCAAGATTGACATGGCTCCATTTGTATCTCTTAGTTTTTGAATGTAATGTTTCCACAAAGCGAAGATAATACAATGTCATCATCTAAAATTTTGAAATTGAATGTTGGAGCAGAGGTTGAATTAATACAGGCGAAGTAAGGTTTGGAAGACACCTTAGTCAGCTGAAATACCATGTGATACATATACCTCAGAGTTATATTTGGGACACATTTACAGCAAAGGAATTCCAATGTAGACACGTTTGAGGATTTGAACAAGGGTTCATTTCTTATCACGCATTCATTTTTATTTCAAAGGAGACGCTTTCAGTTTGAAAATCACAAACTGTCAGGTGCTTCACATTGAATTGTCTCCCCTTCTGAATGGTCGAATGCTACATGTGTGCAGGATGTCAAGAATGACATGGCTCCATTTGTATCTCTTAGTTTTTGAATGTAATGTTTCCACAAACCGACTACAATACAATGTCATCATCTAAAATTTTGAAATTGAATGTTGGAGCAGAGGTTGAATTAATACAGGCGAAGTAAGGTTTGGAAGAAACCTTAGTCAGCTGAAATACCATGTGATACATATACCTCAGAGTTATATTTGGGACACATTTACGGCAAAGGAATTCCAATGTAGACACGTTTGAGGATTTGAACAAGGGTTCATTTCTTATCACGCATTCATTTTTATTTCAAAGGAGACGCTTTCAGTTTGAAAATCACAAACTGTCAGGTGCATCACATTGAATTGTCTCCCCTTCTGAATGGTCGAATGCTACATGTGTGCAGGATGTCAAGAATGACATAGCTCCATTTGTATCTCTTAGTTTTTGAATGTAATGTTTCCACAAACCGACTACAATACAATATCATCATCTAAAATTTTGAAATTGAATGTTGGAGCAGAGGTTGAATTAATACAGGCGAAGTAAGGTTTGGAAGACACCTTAGTCAGCTGAAATACCATGTGATACATATACCTCAGAGTTATATTTGGGACACATTTACGGCAAAGGAATTCCAATGTAGACACCTTTGAGGATTTTAAGAAGGGTTCATTTCTTATCACTCATTCATTTTTATTTCAAAGGAGACGCTTTCAGTTTGAAAATCACAAACTGTCAGGTGCATCACTTTGAATTATCTCCCATTCTGACAGGTCGAATGTTACATGTGTGCAGGATGTCAAGAATGACATAGCTCCATTTGTATCTCCTAGTTTTTGAATGTAATGTTTCCACAAAGCGAAGATAATACAATGTCATCATCTAAAATTTTGAAATTGAATGTTGGAGCAGAGGTTGAATTAATACAGGCGAAGTAAGGTTTGGAAGACACCTTAGTCAGCTGAAATACCATGTGATACATATACCTCAGAGTTATATTTGGGACACATTTACGGCAAAGGAATTCCAATGTAGACACGTTTGAGGATTTGAACAAGGGTTCATTTCTTATCACGCATTCATTTTTATTTCAAAGGAGACGCTTTCAGTTTGAAAATCACAAACTGTCATGTGCTTCACATTGAATTGTCTCCCCTTCTGAATGGTCGAATGCTACATGTGTGCAGGATGTCAAGAATGACATAGCTCCATTTGTATCTCTTAGTTTTTGAATGTAATGTTTCCACAAACCGACTACAATACAATGTCATCATCTAAAATTTTGAAATTGAATGTTGGAGCAGAGGTTGAATTAATACAGGCGAAGTAAGGTTTGGAAGACACCTTAGTCAGCTGAAATACCATGTGATACATATACCTCAGAGTTATATTTGGGACACATTTACGGCAAAGGAATTCCAATGTAGACACGTTTGAGGATTTTAAGAAGGGTTCGTTTCTTATCACTCATGCATTTTTATTTCAAAGGAGACGCTTTCAGTTTGAAAATCACAAACTGTCAGGTGCTTCACATTGAATTGTCTCCCCTTCTGACAGGTCGAATGCTACATGTGTGCAGGATGTCAAGATTGACATGGCTCCATTTGTATCTCTTAGTTTTTGAATGTAATGTTTCCACAAAGCGAAGATAATACAATGTCATCATCTAAAATTTTGAAATTGAATGTTGGAGCAGAGGTTGAATTAATACAGGCGAAGTAAGGTTTGGAAGACACCTTAGTCAGCTGAAATACCATGTGATACATATACCTCAGAGTTATATTTGGGACACATTTACGGCAAAGGAATTCCAATGTAGACACGTTTGAGGATTTGAACAAGGGTTCGTTTCTAATCACTCATGCATTTTTATTTCAAAGGAGATGCTTTCAGTTTGAAAATCACAAACTGTCAGGTGCTTCACATTGAAGTGCCTCCCCTTCTGACAGGTCGAATGCTACATGTGTGCAGGATGTCAAGATTGACATGGCTCCATTTGTATCTCTTAGTTTTTGAATGTAATGTTTCCACAAAGCGAAGATAATACAATGTCATCATCTAAAATTTTGAAATTGAATGTTGGAGCAGAGGTTGAATTAATACAAGCAAAGTAAGGTTTGGAAGACACCTTAGTCAGCTGAAATACCATGTGATACATATACCTCAGAGTTATATTTGGGACACATTTACGGCAAAAGAATTCCAATGTAGACACGTTTGAGGATTTTAAGAAGGGTTCATTTCTTATCACTCATTCATTTTTATTTCAAAGGAGACGCTTTCAGTTTGAAAATCACAAACTGTCATGTGCTTCACATTGAATTGTCTCCCCTTCTGAATGGTCGAATGCTACATGTGTGCAGGATGTCAAGATTGACATGGCTCCATTTGTATCTCTTAGTTTTTGAATGTAATGTTTCCACAAAGCGAAGATAATACAATGTCATCATCTAAAATTTTGAAATTGAATGTTGGAGCAGAGGTTGAATTAATACAGGCGAAGTAAGGTTTGGAAGACACCTTAGTCAGCTGAAATACCATGTGATACATATACCTCAGAGTTATATTTGGGACACATTTACGGCAAAGGAATTCCAATGTAGACACGTTTGAGGATTTGAACAAGGGTTCATTTCTTATCACGCATTCATTTTTATTTCAAAGGAGACGCTTTCAGTTTGAAAATCACAAACTGTCAGGTGCTTCACATTGAATTGTCTCCCCTTCTGAATGGTCGAATGCTACATGTGTGCAGGATGTCAAGAATGACATAGCTCCATTTGTATCTCTTAGTTTTTGAATGTAATGTTTCCACAAACCGACTACAATACAATGTCATCATCTAAAATTTTGAAATTGAATGTTGGAGCAGAGGTTGAATTAATACAGGCGAAGTAAGGTTTGGAAGAAACCTTAGTCAGCTGAAATACCATGTGATACATATACCTCAGAGTTATATTTGGGACACATTTACGGCAAAGGAATTCCAATGTAGACACGTTTGAGGATTTGAACAAGGGTTCATTTCTTATCACGCATTCATTTTTATTTCAAAGGAGATGCTTTCAGTTTGAAAATCACAAACTGTCAGGTGCATCACATTGAATTGTCTCCCCTTCTGAATGGTCGAATGCTACATGTGTGCAGGATGTCAAGAATGACATAGCTCCATTTGTATCTCCTAGTTTTTGAATGTAATGTTTCCACAAACCGACTACAATACAATGTCATCATCTAAAATTTTGAAATTGAATGTTGGAGCAGAGGTTGAATTAATACAAGCGAAGTAAGGTTTGGAAGACACCTTAGTCAGCTGAAATACCATGTGATACATATACCTCAGAGTTATATTTGAGACACATTTACGGCAAAGGAATTCCAATGTAGACACCTTTGAGGATTTTAAGAAGGGTTCATTTCTTATCACTCATGCATTTTTATTTCAAAGGAGACGCTTTCAGTTTGAAAATCACAAACTGTCAGGTGCATCACTTTGAATTATCTCCCATTCTGACAGGTCGAATGCTACATGTGTGCAGGATGTCAAGAATGACATAGCTCCATTTGTATCTCCTAGTTTTTGAATGTAATGTTTCCACAAAGCGAAGATGATACAATGTCATCATCTAAAATTTTGAAATTGAATGTTGGAGCAGAGGTTGAATTAATACAGGCGAAGTAAGGTTTGGAAGAAACCTTAGTCAGCTGAAATACCATGTGATACATATACCTCAGAGTTATATTTGGGACACATTTACGGCAAAGGAATTCCAATGTAGACACGTTTGAGGATTTGAACAAGGGTTCATTTCTTATCACGCATTCATTTTTATTTCAAAGGAGATGCTTTCAGTTTGAAAATCACAAACTGTCAGGTGCATCACATTGAATTGTCTCCCCTTCTGAATGGTCGAATGCTACATGTGTGCAGGATGTCAAGAATGACATAGCTCCATTTGTATCTCTTAGTTTTTGAATGTAATGTTTCCACAAACCGACTACAATACAATGTCATCATCTAAAATTTTGAAATTGAATGTTGGAGCAGAGGTTGAATTAATACAGGCGAAGTAAGGTTTGGAAGACACCTTAGTCAGCTGAAATACCATGTGATACATATACCTCAGAGTTATATTTGGGACACATTTACGGCAAAAGAATTCCAATGTAGACACGTTTGAGGATTTTAAGAAGGGTTCATTTCTTATCACTCATTCATTTTTATTTCAAAGGAGACGCTTTCAGTTTGAAAATCACAAACTGTCATGTGCTTCACATTGAATTGTCTCCCCTTCTGAATGGTCGAATGCTACATGTGTGCAGGATGTCAAGATTGACATGGCTCCATTTGTATCTCTTAGTTTTTGAATGTAATGTTTCCACAAAGCGAAGATAATACAATGTCATCATCTAAAATTTTGAAATTGAATGTTGGAGCAGAGGTTGAATTAATACAGGCGAAGTAAGGTTTGGAAGACACCTTAGTCAGCTGAAATACCATGTGATACATATACCTCAGAGTTATATTTGGGACACATTTACGGCAAAGGAATTCCAATGTAGACACGTTTGAGGATTTGAACAAGGGTTCATTTCTTATCACGCATTCATTTTTATTTCAAAGGAGACGCTTTCAGTTTGAAAATCACAAACTGTCAGGTGCTTCACATTGAATTGTCTCCCCTTCTGAATGGTCGAATGCTACATGTGTGCAGGATGTCAAGAATGACATAGCTCCATTTGTATCTCTTAGTTTTTGAATGTAATGTTTCCACAAACCGACTACAATACAATGTCATCATCTAAAATTTTGAAATTGAATGTTGGAGCAGAGGTTGAATTAATACAGGCGAAGTAAGGTTTGGAAGAAACCTTAGTCAGCTGAAATACCATGTGATACATATACCTCAGAGTTATATTTGGGACACATTTACGGCAAAGGAATTCCAATGTAGACACGTTTGAGGATTTGAACAAGGGTTCATTTCTTATCACGCATTCATCTTTATTTCAAAGGAGATGCTTTCAGTTTGAAAATCACAAACTGTCAGGTGCATCACATTGAATTGTCTCCCCTTCTGAATGGTCGAATGCTACATGTGTGCAGGATGTCAAGAATGACATAGCTCCATTTGTATCTCCTAGTTTTTGAATGTAATGTTTCCACAAACCGACTACAATACAATGTCATCATCTAAAATTTTGAAATTGAATGTTGGAGCAGAGGTTGAATTAATACAAGCGAAGTAAGGTTTGGAAGACACCTTAGTCAGCTGAAATACCATGTGATACATATACCTCAGAGTTATATTTGAGACACATTTACGGCAAAGGAATTCCAATGTAGACACCTTTGAGGATTTTAAGAAGGGTTCATTTCTTATCACTCATGCATTTTTATTTCAAAGGAGACGCTTTCAGTTTGAAAATCACAAACTGTCAGGTGCATCACTTTGAATTATCTCCCATTCTGACAGGTCGAATGCTACATGTGTGCAGGATGTCAAGAATGACATAGCTCCATTTGTATCTCCTAGTTTTTGAATGTAATGTTTCCACAAAGCGAAGATGATACAATGTCATCATCTAAAATTTTGAAATTGAATGTTGGAGCAGAGGTTGAATTAATACAGGCGAAGTAAGGTTTGGAAGAAACCTTAGTCAGCTGAAATACCATGTGATACATATACCTCAGAGTTATATTTGGGACACATTTACGGCAAAGGAATTCCAATGTAGACACGTTTGAGGATTTGAACAAGGGTTCATTTCTTATCACGCATTCATTTTTATTTCAAAGGAGATGCTTTCAGTTTGAAAATCACAAACTGTCAGGTGCATCACATTGAATTGTCTCCCCTTCTGAATGGTCGAATGCTACATGTGTGCAGGATGTCAAGAATGACATAGCTCCATTTGTATCTCTTAGTTTTTGAATGTAATGTTTCCACAAACCGACTACAATACAATGTCATCATCTAAAATTTTGAAATTGAATGTTGGAGCAGAGGTTGAATTAATACAGGCGAAGTAAGGTTTGGAAGACACCTTAGTCAGCTGAAATACCATGTGATACATATACCTCAGAGTTATATTTGAGACACATTTACGGCAAAGGAATTCCAATGTAGACACGTTTGAGGATTTTAAGAAGGGTTCGTTTCTTATCACTCATGCATTTTTATTTCAAAGGAGACGCTTTCAGTTTGAAAATCACAAACTGTCAGGTGCTTCACATTGAATTGTCTCCCCTTCTGACAGGTCGAATGCTACATGTGTGCAGGATGTCAAGATTGACATGGCTCCATTTGTATCTCTTAGTTTTTGAATGTAATGTTTCCACAAAGCGAAGATAATACAATGTCATCATCTAAAATTTTGAAATTGAATGTTGGAGCAGAGGTTGAATTAATACAGGCGAAGTAAGGTTTGGAAGACACCTTAGTCAGCTGAAATACCATGTGATACATATACCTCAGAGTTATATTTGGGACACATTTACGGCAAAGGAATTCCAATGTAGACACGTTTGAGGATTTGAACAAGGGTTCGTTTCTAATCACTCATGCATTTTTATTTCAAAGGAGACGCTTTCAGTTTGAAAATCACAAACTGTCAGGTGCTTCACATTGAAGTGCCTCCCCTTCTGACAGGTCGAATGCTACATGTGTGCAGGATGTCAAGATTGACATGGCTCCATTTGTATCTCTTAGTTTTTGAATGTAATGTTTCCACAAAGCGAAGATAATACAATGTCATCATCTAAAATTTTGAAATTGAATGTTGGAGCAGAGGTTGAATTAATACAGGTGAAGTAAGGTTTGGAAGACACCTTAGTCAGCTGAAATACCATGTGATACATATACCTCAGAGTTATATTTGAGACACATTTACGGCAAAGGAATTCCAATGTAGACACGTTTGAGGATTTTAAGAAGGGTTCGTTTCTTATCACTCATGCATTTTTATTTCAAAGGAGACGCTTTCAGTTTGAAAATCACAAACTGTCAGGTGCTTCACATTGAATTGTCTCCCCTTCTGACAGGTCGAATGCTACATGTGTGCAGGATGTCAAGATTGACATGGCTCCATTTGTATCTCTTAGTTTTTGAATGTAATGTTTCCACAAAGCGAAGATAATACAATGTCATCATCTAAAATTTTGAAATTGAATGTTGGAGCAGAGGTTGAATTAATACAGGCGAAGTAAGGTTTGGAAGACACCTTAGTCAGCTGAAATACCATGTGATACATATACCTCAGAGTTATATTTGGGACACATTTACAGCAAAGGAATTCCAATGTAGACACGTTTGAGGATTTGAACAAGGGTTCATTTCTTATCACGCATTCATTTTTATTTCAAAGGAGACGCTTTCAGTTTGAAAATCACAAACTGTCATGTGCTTCACATTGAATTGTCTCCCCTTCTGACAGGTCGAATGCTACATGTGTGCAGGATGTCAAGATTGACATGGCTCCATTTGTATCTCTTAGTTTTTGAATGTAATGTTTCCACAAAGCGAAGATAATACAATGTCATCATCTAAAATTTTGAAATTGAATGTTGGAGCAGAGGTTGAATTAATACAGGCGAAGTAAGGTTTGGAAGACACCTTAGTCAGCTGAAATACCATGTGATACATATACCTCAGAGTTATATTTGGGACACATTTACGGCAAAAGAATTCCAATGTAGACACGTTTGAGGATTTGAACAAGGGTTCATTTCTTATCACGCATTCATTTTTATTTCAAAGGAGACGCTTTCACTTTGAAAATCACAAACTGTCAGGTGCTTCACATTGAATTGTCTCCCCTTCTGAATGGTCGAATGCTACATGTGTGCAGGATGTCAAGAATGACATAGCTCCATTTGTATCTCTTAGTTTTTGAATGTAATGTTTCCACAAACCGACTACAATACAATGTCATCATCTAAAATTTTGAAATTGAATGTTGGAGCAGAGGTTGAATTAATACAGGCGAAGTAAGGTTTGGAAGAAACCTTAGTCAGCTGAAATACCATGTGATACATATACCTCAGAGTTATATTTGGGACACATTTACGGCAAAGGAATTCCAATGTAGACACGTTTGAGGATTTGAACAAGGGTTCATTTCTTATCACGCATTCATTTTTATTTCAAAGGAGATGCTTTCAGTTTGAAAATCACAAACTGTCAGGTGCATCACATTGAATTGTCTCCCCTTCTGAATGGTCGAATGCTACATGTGTGCAGGATGTCAAGAATGACATAGCTCCATTTGTATCTCTTAGTTTTTGAATGTAATGTTTCCACAAACCGACTACAATACAATGTCATCATCTAAAATTTTGAAATTGAATGTTGGAGCAGAGGTTGAATTAATACAGGCGAAGTAAGGTTTGGAAGACACCTTAGTCAGCTGAAATACCATGTGATACATATACCTCAGAGTTATATTTGAGACACATTTACGGCAAAGAAATTCCAATGTAGACACGTTTGAGGATTTTAAGAAGGGTTCGTTTCTTATCACTCATGCATTTTTATTTCAAAGGAGACGCTTTCAGTTTGAAAATCACAAACTGTCAGGTGCTTCACATTGAATTGTCTCCCCTTCTGACAGGTCGAATGCTACATGTGTGCAGGATGTCAAGATTGACATGGCTCCATTTGTATCTCTTAGTTTTTGAATGTAATGTTTCCACAAAGCGAAGATAATACAATGTCATCATCTAAAATTTTGAAATTGAATGTTGGAGCAGAGGTTGAATTAATACAGGCGAAGTAAGGTTTGGAAGACACCTTAGTCAGCTGAAATACCATGTGATACATATACCTCAGAGTTATATTTGGGACACATTTACGGCAAAGGAATTCCAATGTAGACACGTTTGAGGATTTGAACAAGGGTTCGTTTCTAATCACTCATGCATTTTTATTTCAAAGGAGACGCTTTCAGTTTGAAAATCACAAACTGTCAGGTGCTTCACATTGAAGTGCCTCCCCTTCTGACAGGTCGAATGCTACATGTGTGCAGGATGTCAAGATTGACATGGCTCCATTTGTATCTCTTAGTTTTTGAATGTAATGTTTCCACAAAGCGAAGATAATACAATGTCATCATCTAAAATTTTGAAATTGAATGTTGGAGCAGAGGTTGAATTAATACAGGTGAAGTAAGGTTTGGAAGACACCTTAGTCAGCTGAAATACCATGTGATACATATACCTCAGAGTTATATTTGAGACACATTTACGGCAAAGGAATTCCAATGTAGACACGTTTGAGGATTTTAAGAAGGGTTCGTTTCTTATCACTCATGCATTTTTATTTCAAAGGAGACGCTTTCAGTTTGAAAATCACAAACTGTCAGGTGCTTCACATTGAATTGTCTCCCCTTCTGACAGGTCGAATGCTACATGTGTGCAGGATGTCAAGATTGACATGGCTCCATTTGTATCTCTTAGTTTTTGAATGTAATGTTTCCACAAAGCGAAGATAATACAATGTCATCATCTAAAATTTTGAAATTGAATGTTGGAGCAGAGGTTGAATTAATACAGGCGAAGTAAGGTTTGGAAGACACCTTAGTCAGCTGAAATACCATGTGATACATATACCTCAGAGTTATATTTGGGACACATTTACAGCAAAGGAATTCCAATGTAGACACGTTTGAGGATTTGAACAAGGGTTCATTTCTTATCACGCATTCATTTTTATTTCAAAGGAGACGCTTTCAGTTTGAAAATCACAAACTGTCAGGTGCTTCACATTGAATTGTCTCCCCTTCTGAATGGTCGAATGCTACATGTGTGCAGGATGTCAAGAATGACATGGCTCCATTTGTATCTCTTAGTTTTTGAATGTAATGTTTCCACAAACCGACTACAATACAATGTCATCATCTAAAATTTTGAAATTGAATGTTGGAGCAGAGGTTGAATTAATACAGGCGAAGTAAGGTTTGGAAGAAACCTTAGTCAGCTGAAATACCATGTGATACATATACCTCAGAGTTATATTTGGGACACATTTACGGCAAACGAATTCCAATGTAGACACGTTTGAGGATTTGAACAAGGGTTCATTTCTTATCACGCATTCATTTTTATTTCAAAGGAGACGCTTTCAGTTTGAAAATCACAAACTGTCAGGTGCATCACATTGAATTGTCTCCCCTTCTGAATGGTCGAATGCTACATGTGTGCAGGATGTCAAGAATGACATAGCTCCATTTGTATCTCTTAGTTTTTGAATGTAATGTTTCCACAAACCGACTACAATACAATATCATCATCTAAAATTTTGAAATTGAATGTTGGAGCAGAGGTTGAATTAATACAGGCGAAGTAAGGTTTGGAAGACACCTTAGTCAGCTGAAATACCATGTGATACATATACCTCAGAGTTATATTTGGGACACATTTACGGCAAAGGAATTCCAATGTAGACACCTTTGAGGATTTTAAGAAGGGTTCATTTCTTATCACTCATTCATTTTTATTTCAAAGGAGACGCTTTCAGTTTGAAAATCACAAACTGTCAGGTGCATCACTTTGAATTATCTCCCATTCTGACAGGTCGAATGTTACATGTGTGCAGGATGTCAAGAATGACATAGCTCCATTTGTATCTCCTAGTTTTTGAATGTAATGTTTCCACAAAGCGAAGATAATACAATGTCATCATCTAAAATTTTGAAATTGAATGTTGGAGCAGAGGTTGAATTAATACAGGCGAAGTAAGGTTTGGAAGACACCTTAGTCAGCTGAAATACCATGTGATACATATACCTCAGAGTTATATTTGGGACACATTTACGGCAAAGGAATTCCAATGTAGACACGTTTGAGGATTTGAACAAGGGTTCATTTCTTATCACGCATTCATTTTTATTTCAAAGGAGACGCTTTCAGTTTGAAAATCACAAACTGTCATGTGCTTCACATTGAATTGTCTCCCCTTCTGAATGGTCGAATGCTACATGTGTGCAGGATGTCAAGAATGACATAGCTCCATTTGTATCTCTTAGTTTTTGAATGTAATGTTTCCACAAACCGACTACAATACAATGTCATCATCTAAAATTTTGAAATTGAATGTTGGAGCAGAGGTTGAATTAATACAGGCGAAGTAAGGTTTGGAAGACACCTTAGTCAGCTGAAATACCATGTGATACATATACCTCAGAGTTATATTTGGGACACATTTACGGCAAAGGAATTCCAATGTAGACACGTTTGAGGATTTGAACAAGGGTTCATTTCTTATCACGCATTCATTTTTATTTCAAAGGAGACGCTTTCAGTTTGAAAATCACAAACTGTCAGGTGCTTCACATTGAATTGTCTCCCCTTCTGAATGGTCGAATGCTACATGTGTGCAGGATGTCAAGAATGACATAGCTCCATTTGTATCTCTTAGTTTTTGAATGTAATGTTTCCACAAACCGACTACAATACAATGTCATCATCTAAAATTTTGAAATTGAATGTTGGAGCAGAGGTTGAATTAATACAGGCGAAGTAAGGTTTGGAAGAAACCTTAGTCAGCTGAAATACCATGTGATACATATACCTCAGAGTTATATTTGGGACACATTTACGGCAAAGGAATTCCAATGTAGACACGTTTGAGGATTTGAACAAGGGTTCATTTCTTATCACGCATTCATTTTTATTTCAAAGGAGATGCTTTCAGTTTGAAAATCACAAACTGTCAGGTGCATCACATTGAATTGTCTCCCCTTCTGAATGGTCGAATGCTACATGTGTGCAGGATGTCAAGAATGACATAGCTCCATTTGTATCTCCTAGTTTTTGAATGTAATGTTTCCACAAACCGACTACAATACAATGTCATCATCTAAAATTTTGAAATTGAATGTTGGAGCAGAGGTTGAATTAATACAAGCGAAGTAAGGTTTGGAAGACACCTTAGTCAGCTGAAATACCATGTGATACATATACCTCAGAGTTATATTTGAGACACATTTACGGCAAAGGAATTCCAATGTAGACACCTTTGAGGATTTTAAGAAGGGTTCATTTCTTATCACTCATGCATTTTTATTTCAAAGGAGACGCTTTCAGTTTGAAAATCACAAACTGTCAGGTGCATCACTTTGAATTATCTCCCATTCTGACAGGTCGAATGCTACATGTGTGCAGGATGTCAAGAATGACATAGCTCCATTTGTATCTCCTAGTTTTTGAATGTAATGTTTCCACAAAGCGAAGATGATACAATGTCATCATCTAAAATTTTGAAATTGAATGTTGGAGCAGAGGTTGAATTAATACAGGCGAAGTAAGGTTGGGAAGACACCTTAGTCAGCTGAAATACCATGTGATACATATACCTCAGAGTTATATTTGGGACACATTTACGGCAAAGGAATTCCAATGTAGACACGTTTGAGGGTTTGAACAAGGGTTCGTTTCTTATCACGCATTCATTTTTATTTCAAAGGAGACGCTTTCAGTTTGAAAATCACAAACTGTCAGGTGCATCACATTGAATTGTCTCCCCTTCTGAATGGTCGAATGCTACATGTGTGCAGGATGTCAAGAATGACATAGCTCCATTTGTATCTCTTAGTTTTTGAATGTAATGTTTCCACAAACCGACTACAATACAATGTCATCATCTAAAATTTTGAAATTGAATGTTGGAGCAGAGGTTGAATTAATACAGGCGAAGTAAGGTTTGGAAGACACCTTAGTCAGCTGAAATACCATGTGATACATATACCTCAGAGTTATATTTGGGACACATTTACGGCAAAGGAATTTTCCAATGTAGACACGTTTGAGGATTTGAACAAGGGTTCGTTTCTAATCACTCATGCATTTTTATTTCAAAGGAGACGCTTTCAGTTTGAAAATCACAAACTGTCAGGTGCTTCACATTGAATTGTCTCCCCTTCTGACAGGTCGAATGCTACATGTGTGCAGGATGTCAAGATTGACATGGCTCCATTTGTATCTCCTAGTTTTTGAATGTAATGTTTCCACAAAGCGAAGATAATACAATGTCATCATCTAAAATTTTGAAATTGAATGTTGGAGCAGAGGTTGAATTAATACAGGCGAAGTAAGGTTTGGAAGACACCTTAGTCAGCTGAAATACCATGTGATACATATACCTCAGAGTTATATTTGGGACACATTTACGGCAAAGGAATTCCAATGTAGACACGTTTGAGGATTTGAACAAGGGTTCATTTCTTATCACGCATTCATTTTTATTTCAAAGGAGACGCTTTCAGTTTGAAAATCACAAACTGTCAGGTGCATCACATTGAATTGTCTCCCCTTCTGAATGGTCGAATGCTACATGTGTGCAGGATGTCAAGAATGACATAGCTCCATTTGTATCTCTTAGTTTTTGAATGTAATGTTTCCACAAACCGACTACAATACAATGTCATCATCTAAAATTTTGAAATTGAATGTTGGAGCAGAGGTTGAATTAATACAGGCGAAGTAAGGTTTGGAAGACACCTTAGTCAGCTGAAATACCATGTGATACATATACCTCAGAGTTATATTTGAGACACATTTACGGCAAAGGAATTCCAATGTAGACACGTTTGAGGATTTTAAGAAGGGTTCCTTTCTTATCACGCATTCATTTTTATTTCAAAGGAGACGCTTTCAGTTTGAAAATCACAAACTGTCAGGTGCATCACTTTGAATTATCTCCCCTTCTGACAGGTCGAATGTTACATGTGTGCCGGATGTCAAGAATGACATAGCTCCATTTGTATCTCTTAGTTTTTGAATGTAATGTTTCCACAAAGCAAAGATGATACAATGTCATCATCTAAAATTTTGAAATTGAATGTTGGAGCAGAGGTTGAATTAATACAGGCGAAGTAAGGTTTGGAAGACACCTTAGTCAGCTGAAATACCATGTGATACATATACCTCAGAGTTATATTTGGGACACATTTACGGCAAAGGAATTCCAATGTAGACACGTTTGAGGATTTGAACAAGGGTTCGTTTCTTATCACGCATTCATTTTTATTTCAAAGGAGACACTTTCACTTTGAAAAACACAAACTGTCAGGTGCTTCACATTGAATTGTCTCCCCTTCTGACAGGTCGAATGCTACATGTGTGCAGGATGTCAAGAATGACATAGCTCCATTTGTATCTCTTAGTTTTTGAATGTAATGTTTCCACAAACCGACTACAATACAATGTCATCATCTAAAATTTTGAAATTGAATGTTGGAGCAGAGGTTGAATTAATACAGGCGAAGTAAGGTTTGGAAGACACCTTAGTCAGCTGAAATACCATGTGATACATATACCTCAGAGTTATATTTGAGACACATTTACGGCAAAGGAATTCCAATGTAGACACGTTTGAGGATTTGAACAAGGGTTCGTTTCTAATCACTCATTCATTTTTATTTCAAAGGAGACGCTTTCAGTTTGAAAATCACAAACTGTCATCTGCTTCACATTGATTTGTCTCCCCTTCTGACAGGTCGAATGTTACATGTGTGCAGGATGTCAAGAATAACATAGCTCCATTTGTATCTCTTAGTTTTTGAATGTAATGTTTCCACAAACCGACTGCAATACAATGTCATCATCTAAAATTTTGAAATTGAATGTTGGAGCAGAGGTTGAATTAATACAAGCGAAGTAAGGTTTGGAAGACACCTTAGTCAGCTGAAATACCATGTGATACATATACCTCAGAGTTATATTTGAGACACATTTACGGCAAAGGAATTCCAATGTAGACACCTTTGAGGATTTTAAGAAGGGTTCATTTCTTATCACTCATGCATTTTTATTTCAAAGGAGACGCTTTCAGTTTGAAAATCACAAACTGTCAGGTGCATCACTTTGAATTATCTCCCATTCTGACAGGTCGAATGTTACATGTGTGCAGGATGTCAAGAATGACATAGCTCCATTTGTATCTCTTAGTTTTTGAATGTAATGTTTCCACAAACCGACTACAATACAATGTCATCATCTAAAATTTTGAAATTGAATGTTGGAGCAGAGGTTGAATTAATACAGGCGAAGTAAGGTTTGGAAGACACCTTAGTCAGCTGAAATACCATGTGATACATATACCTCAGAGTTATATTTGAGACACATTTACGGCAAAGGAATTCCAATGTAGACACGTTTGAGGATTTGAACAAGGGTTCGTTTCTAATCACTCATTCATTTTTATTTCAAAGGAGACGCTTTCAGTTTGAAAATCACAAACTGTCATCTGCTTCACATTGATTTGTCTCCCCTTCTGACAGGTCGAATGTTACATGTGTGCAGGATGTCAAGAATAACATAGCTCCATTTGTATCTCTTAGTTTTTGAATGTAATGTTTCCACAAACCGACTACAATACAATGTCATCATCTAAAATTTTGAAATTGAATGTTGGAGCAGAGGTTGAATTAATACAAGCGAAGTAAGGTTTGGAAGACACCTTAGTCAGCTGAAATACCATGTGATACATATACCTCAGAGTTATATTTGAGACACATTTACGGCAAAGGAATTCCAATGTAGACACCTTTGAGGATTTTAAGAAGGGTTCATTTCTTATCACTCATGCATTTTTATTTCAAAGGAGACGCTTTCAGTTTGAAAATCACAAACTGTCAGGTGCATCACTTTGAATTATCTCCCATTCTGACAGGTCGAATGTTACATGTGTGCAGGATGTCAAGAATGACATAGCTCCATTTGTATCTCCTAGTTTTTGAATGTAATGTTTCCACAAAGCGAAGATGATACAATGTCATCATCTAAAATTTTGAAATTGAATGTTGGAGCAGACGTTGAATTAATACAGGCGAAGTAAGGTTGGGAAGACACCTTAGTCAGCTGAAATACCATGTGATACATATACCTCAGAGTTATATTTGGGACACATTTACGGCAAAGGAATTCCAATGTAGACACGTTTGAGGGTTTGAACAAGGGTTCGTTTCTTATCACGCATTCATTTTTATTTCAAAGGAGACGCTTTCAGTTTGAAAATCACAAACTGTCAGGTGCATCACATTGAATTGTCTCCCCTTCTGAATGGTCGAATGCTACATGTGTGCAGGATGTCAAGAATGACATAGCTCCATTTGTATCTCTTAGATTTGAATGTAATGTTTCCACAAACCGACTACAATACAATGTCATCATCTAAAATTTTGAAATTGAATGTTGGAGCAGAGGTTGAATTAATACAGGCGAAGTAAGGTTTGGAAGAAACCTTAGTCAGCTGAAATACCATGTGATACATATACCTCAGAGTTATATTTGGGACACATTTACGGCAAAGGAATTCCAATGTAGACACGTTTGAGGATTTGAACAAGGGTTCATTTCTTATCACGCATTCATTTTTATTTCAAAGGAGATGCTTTCAGTTTGAAAATCACAAACTGTCAGGTGCATCACATTGAATTGTCTCCCCTTCTGAATGGTCGAATGCTACATGTGTGCAGGATGTCAAGAATGACATAGCTCCATTTGTATCTCTTAGTTTTTGAATGTAATGTTTCCACAAACCGACTACAATACAATGTCATCATCTAAAATTTTGAAATTGAATGTTGGAGCAGAGGTTGAATTAATACAAGCGAAGTAAGGTTTGGAAGACACCTTAGTCAGCTGAAATACCATGTGATACATATACCTCAGAGTTATATTTGAGACACATTTACGGCAAAGGAATTCCAATGTAGACACCTTTGAGGATTTTAAGAAGGGTTCATTTCTTATCACTCATGCATTTTTATTTCAAAGGAGACGCTTTCAGTTTGAAAATCACAAACTGTCAGGTGCATCACTTTGAATTATCTCCCCTTCTGACAGGTCGAATGTTACATGTGTGCAGGATGTCAAGAATGACATAGCTCCATTTGTATCTCCTAGTTTTTGAATGTAATGTTTCCACAAAGCGAAGATGATACAATGTCATCATCTAAAATTTTGAAATTGAATGTTGGAGCAGAGGTTGAATTAATACAGGCGAAGTAAGGTTGGGAAGACACCTTAGTCAGCTGAAATACCATGTGATACATATACCTCAGAGTTATATTTGGGACACATTTACGGCAAAGGAATTCCAATGTAGACACGTTTGAGGGTTTGAACAAGGGTTCGTTTCTTATCACGCATTCATTTTTATTTCAAAGGAGACGCTTTCAGTTTGAAAATCACAAACTGTCAGGTGCATCACATTGAATTGTCTCCCCTTCTGAATGGTCGAATGCTACATGTGTGCAGGATGTCAAGAATGACATAGCTCCATTTGTATCTCTTAGTTTTTGAATGTAATGTTTCCACAAACCGACTACAATACAATGTCATCATCTAAAATTTTGAAATTGAATGTTGGAGCAGAGGTTGAATTAATACAGGCGAAGTAAGGTTTGGAAGACACCTTAGTCAGCTGAAATACCATGTGATACATATACCTCAGAGTTATATTTGGGACACATTTACGGCAAAGGAATTTTCCAATGTAGACACGTTTGAGGATTTGAACAAGGGTTCGTTTCTAATCACTCATGCATTTTTATTTTAAAGGAGACGCTTTCAGTTTGAAAATCACAAACTGTCAGGTGCTTCACATTGAATTGTCTCCCCTTCTGACAGGTCGAATGCTACATGTGTGCAGGATGTCAAGATTGACATGGCTCCATTTGTATCTCTTAGTTTTTGAATGTAATGTTTCCACAAAGCGAAGATAATACAATGTCATCATCTAAAATTTTGAAATTGAATGTTGGAGCAGAGGTTGAATTAATACAGGCGAAGTAAGGTTTGGAAGACACCTTAGTCAGCTGAAATACCATGTGATACATATACCTCAGAGTTATATTTGGGACACATTTACGGCAAAGGAATTCCAATGTAGACACGTTTGAGGATTTGAACAAGGGTTCATTTCTTATCACGCATTCATTTTTATTTCAAAGGAGACGCTTTCAGTTTGAAAATCACAAACTGTCAGGTGCATCACATTGAATTGTCTCCCCTTCTGAATGGTCGAATGCTACATGTGTGCAGGATGTCAAGAATGACATAGCTCCATTTGTATCTCTTAGTTTTTGAATGTAATGTTTCCACAAACCGACTACAATACAATGTCATCATCTAAAATTTTGAAATTGAATGTTGGAGCAGAGGTTGAATTAATACAAGCGAAGTAAGGTTTGGAAGACACCTTAGTCAGCTGAAATACCATGTGATACATATACCTCAGAGTTATATTTGAGACACATTTACGGCAAAGGAATTCCAATGTAGACACGTTTGAGGATTTTAAGAAGGGTTCCTTTCTTATCACGCATTCATTTTTATTTCAAAGGAGACGCTTTCAGTTTGAAAATCACAAACTGTCAGGTGCATCACTTTGAATTATCTCCCCTTCTGACAGGTCGAATGTTACATGTGTGCCGGATGTCAAGAATGACATAGCTCCATTTGTATCTCCTAGTTTTTGAATGTAATGTTTCCACAAAGCGAAGATGATACAATGTCATCATCTAAAATTTTGAAATTGAATGTTGGAGCAGAGGTTGAATTAATACAGGCGAAGTAAGGTTTGGAAGACACCTTAGTCAGCTGAAATACCATGTGATACATATACCTCAGAGTTATATTTGGGACACATTTACGGCAAAGGAATTCCAATGTAGACACGTTTGAGGATTTGAACAAGGGTTCGTTTCTTATCACGCATTCATTTTTATTTCAAAGGAGACACTTTCACTTTGAAAATCACAAACTGTCAGGTGCTTCACATTGAATTGTCTCCCCTTCTGACAGGTCGAATGCTACATGTGTGCAGGATGTCAAGAATGACATAGCTCCATTTGTATCTCTTAGTTTATGAATGTAATGTTTCCACAAACCGACTACAATACAATGTCATCATCTAAAATTTTGAAATTGAATGTTGGAGCAGAGGTTGAATTAATACAGGCGAAGTAAGGTTTGGAAGACACCTTAGTCAGCTGAAATACCATGTGATACATATACCTCAGAGTTATATTTGAGACACATTTACGGCAAAGGAATTCCAATGTAGACACGTTTGAGGATTTGAACAAGGGTTCGTTTCTAATCACTCATTCATTTTTATTTCAAAGGAGACGCTTTCAGTTTGAAAATCACAAACTGTCATGTGCTTCACATTGATTTGTCTCCCCTTCTGACAGGTCGAATGTTACATGTGTGCAGGATGTCAAGAATAACATAGCTCCATTTGTATCTCCTAGTTTTTGAATGTAATGTTTCCACAAAGCGAAGATAATACAATGTCATCATCTAAAATTTTGAAATTGAATGTTGGAGCAGAGGTTGAATTAATACAGGCGAAGTAAGGTTTGGAAGACACCTTAGTCAGCTGAAATACCATGTGATACATATACCTCAGAGTTATATTTGGGACACATTTACGGCAAAGGAATTCCAATGTAGACACGTTTGAGGATTTGAACAAGGGTTCCTTTCTTATCACGCATTCATTTTTATTTCAAAGGAGACGCTTTCAGTTTGAAAATCACAAACTGTCAGGTGCATCACATTGAATTGTCTCCCCTTGTGAATGGTCGAATGCTACATGTGTGCAGGATGTCAAGAATGACATAGCTCCATTTGTATCTCTTAGTTTTTGAATGTAATGTTTCCACAAACCGACTACAATACAATGTCATCATCTAAAATTTTGAAATTGAATGTTGGAGCAGAGGTTGAATTAATACAGGCGAAGTAAGGTTTGGAAGACACCTTAGTCAGCTGAAATACCATGTGATACATATACCTCAGAGTTATATTTGAGACACATTTACGGCAAAGGAATTCCAATGTAGACACCTTTGAGGATTTTAAGAAGGGTTCCTTTCTTATCACGCATTCATTTTTATTTCAAAGGAGACGCTTTCAGTTTGAAAATCACAAACTGTCAGGTGCATCACTTTGAATTATCTCCCCTTCTGACAGGTCGAATGTTACATGTGTGCCGGATGTCAAGAATGACATAGCTCCATTTGTATCTCCTAGTTTTTGAATGTAATGTTTCCACAAAGCGAAGATGATACAATGTCATCATCTAAAATTTTGAAATTGAATGTTGGAGCAGAGGTTGAATTAATACAGGCGAAGTAAGGTTGGGAAGACACCTTAGTCAGCTGAAATACCATGTGATACATATACCTCAGAGTTATATTTGGGACACATTTACGGCAAAGGAATTCCAATGTAGACACGTTTGAGGGTTTGAACAAGGGTTCGTTTCTTATCACGCATTCATTTTTATTTCAAAGGAGACGCTTTCAGTTTGAAAATCACAAACTGTCAGGTGCATCACATTGAATTGTCTCCCCTTCTGAATGGTCGAATGCTACATGTGTGCAGGATGTCAAGAATGACATAGCTCCATTTGTATCTCTTAGTTTTTGAATGTAATGTTTCCACAAACCGACTACAATACAATGTCATCATCTAAAATTTTGAAATTGAATGTTGGAGCAGAGGTTGAATTAATACAGGCGAAGTAAGGTTTGGAAGACACCTTAGTCAGCTGAAATACCATGTGATACATATACCTCAGAGTTATATTTGGGACACATTTACGGCAAAGGAATTTTCCAATGTAGACACGTTTGAGGATTTGAACAAGGGTTCGTTTCTAATCACTCATGCATTTTTATTTCAAAGGAGACGCTTTCAGTTTGAAAATCACAAACTGTCAGGTGCTTCACATTGAATTGTCTCCCCTTCTGACAGGTCGAATGTTACATGTGTGCAGGATGTCAAGATTGACATGGCTCCATTTGTATCTCTTAGTTTTTGAATGTAATGTTTCCACAAAGCGAAGATAATACAATGTCATCATCTAAAATTTTGAAATTGAATGTTGGAGCAGAGGTTGAATTAATACAGGCGAAGTAAGGTTTGGAAGACACCTTAGTCAGCTGAAATACCATGTGATACATATACCTCAGAGTTATATTTGGGACACATTTACGGCAAAGGAATTCCAATGTAGACACGTTTGAGGATTTGAACAAGGGTTCATTTCTAATCACTCATTCATTTTTATTTCAAAGGAGACGCTTTCAGTTTGAAAATCACAAACTGTCAGGTGCATCACATTGAATTGTCTCCCCTTCTGAATGGTCGAATGCTACATGTGTGCAGGATGTCAAGAATGACATAGCTCCATTTGTATCTCTTAGTTTTTGAATGTAATGTTTCCACAAACCGACTACAATACAATGTCATCATCTAAAATTTTGAAATTGAATGTTGGAGCAGAGGTTGAATTAATACAAGCGAAGTAAGGTTTGGAAGACACCTTAGTCAGCTGAAATACCATGTGATACATATACCTCAGAGTTATATTTGAGACACATTTACGGCAAAGGAATTCCAATGTAGACACGTTTGAGGATTTTAAGAATGGTTCCTTTCTTATCACGCATTCATTTTTATTTCAAAGGAGACGCTTTCAGTTTGAAAATCACAAACTGTCAGGTGCATCACTTTGAATTATCTCCCCTTCTGACAGGTCGAATGTTACATGTGTGCCGGATGTCAAGAATGACATAGCTCCATTTGTATCTCCTAGTTTTTGAATGTAATGTTTCCACAAAGCGAAGATGATACAATGTCATCATCTAAAATTTTGAAATTGAATGTTGGAGCAGAGGTTGAATTAATACAGGCGAAGTAAGGTTTGGAAGACACCTTAGTCAGCTGAAATACCATGTGATACATATACCTCAGAGTTATATTTGGGACACATTTACGGCAAAGGAATTCCAATGTAGACACGTTTGAGGATTTGAACAAGGGTTCGTTTCTTATCACGCATTCATTTTTATTTCAAAGGAGACACTTTCACTTTGAAAATCACAAACTGTCAGGTGCTTCACATTGAATTGTCTCCCCTTCTGACAGGTCGAATGCTACATGTGTGCAGGATGTCAAGAATGACATAGCTCCATTTGTATCTCTTAGTTTTTGAATGTAATGTTTCCACAAACCGACTACAATACAATGTCATCATCTAAAATTTTGAAATTGAATGTTGGAGCAGAGGTTGAATTAATACAGGCGAAGTAAGGTTTGGAAGACACCTTAGTCAGCTGAAATACCATGTGATACATATACCTCAGAGTTATATTTGAGACACATTTACGGCAAAGGAATTCCAATGTATACACGTTTGAGGATTTGAACAAGGGTTCGTTTCTAATCACTCATTCATTTTTATTTCAAAGGAGACGCTTTCAGTTTGAAAATCACAAACTGTCATCTGCTTCACATTGATTTGTCTCCCCTTCTGACAGGTCGAATGTTACATGTGTGCAGGATGTCAAGAATAACATAGCTCCATTTGTATCTCCTAGTTTTTGAATGTAATGTTTCCACAAAGCGAAGATAATACAATGTCATCATCTAAAATTTTGAAATTGAATGTTGGAGCAGAGGTTGAATTAATACAGGCGAAGTAAGGTTTGGAAGACACCTTAGTCAGCTGAAATACCATGTGATACATATACCTCAGAGTTATATTTGGGACACATTTACGGCAAAGGAATTCCAATGTAGACACGTTTGAGGATTTGAACAAGGGTTCATTTCTTATCACGCATTCATTTTTATTTCAAAGGAGACGCTTTCAGTTTGAAAATCACAAACTGTCAGGTGCATCACATTGAATTGTCTCCCCTTGTGAATGGTCGAATGCTACATGTGTGCAGGATGTCAAGAATGACATAGCTCCATTTGTATCTCTTAGTTTTTGAATGTAATGTTTCCACAAACCGACTACAATACAATGTCATCATCTAAAATTTTGAAATTGAATGTTGGAGCAGAGGTTGAATTAATACAGGCGAAGTAAGGTTTGGAAGACACCTTAGTCAGCTGAAATACCATGTGATACATGTACCTCAGAGTTATATTTGAGACACATTTACGGCAAAGGAATTCCAATGTAGACACCTTTGAGGATTTTAAGAAGGGTTCCTTTCTTATCACGCATTCATTTTTATTTCAAAGGAGACGCTTTCAGTTTGAAAATCACAAACTGTCAGGTGCATCACTTTGAATTATCTCCCCTTCTGACAGGTCGAATGTTACATGTGTGCCGGATGTCAAGAATGACATAGCTCCATTTGTATCTCCTAGTTTTTGAATGTAATGTTTCCACAAAGCGAAGATGATACAATGTCATCATCTAAAATTTTGAAATTGAATGTTGGAGCAGAGGTTGAATTAATACAGGCGAAGTAAGGTTTGGAAGACACCTTAGTCAGCTGAAATACCATGTGATACATATACCTCAGAGTTATATTTGGGACACATTTACGGCAAAGGAATTCCAATGTAGACACGTTTGAGGATTTGAACAAGGGTTCGTTTCTTATCACGCATTCATTTTTATTTCAAAGGAGACACTTTCACTTTGAAAATCACAAACTGTCAGGTGCTTCACATTGAATTGTCTCCCCTTCTGACAGGTCGAATGCTACATGTGTGCAGGATGTCAAGAATGACATAGCTCCATTTGTATCTCTTAGTTTTTGAATGTAATGTTTCCACAAACCGACTACAATACAATGTCATCATCTAAAATTTTGAAATTGAATGTTGGAGCAGAGGTTGAATTAATACAGGCGAAGTAAGGTTTGGAAGACACCTTAGTCAGCTGAAATACCATGTGATACATATACCTCAGAGTTATATTTGAGACACATTTACGGCAAAGGAATTCCAATGTAGACACGTTTGAGGATTTGAACAAGGGTTCGTTTCTAATCACTCATTCATTTTTATTTCAAAGGAGACGCTTTCAGTTTGAAAATCACAAACTGTCATGTGCTTCACATTGATTTGTCTCCCCTTCTGACAGGTCGAATGTTACATGTGTGCAGGATGTCAAGAATAACATAGCTCCATTTGTATCTCCTAGTTTTTGAATGTAATGTTTCCACAAAGCGAAGATAATACAATGTCATCATCTAAAATTTTGAAATTGAATGTTGGAGCAGAGGTTGAATTAATACAGGCGAAGTAAGGTTTGGAAGACACCTTAGTCAGCTGAAATACCATGTGATACATATACCTCAGAGTTATATTTGGGACACATTTACGGCAAAGGAATTCCAATGTAGACACGTTTGAGGATTTGAACAAGGGTTCATTTCTTATCACGCATTCATTTTTATTTCAAAGGAGACGCTTTCAGTTTGAAAATCACAAACTGTCAGGTGCATCACATTGAATTGTCTCCCCTTCTGAATGGTCGAATGCTACATGTGTGCAGGATGTCAAGAATGACTTAGCTCCATTTGTATCTCTTAGTTTTTGAATGTAATGTTTCCACAAACCGACTACAATACAATGTCATCATCTAAAATTTTGAAATTGAATGTTGGAGCAGAGGTTGAATTAATACAGGCGAAGTAAGGTTTGGAAGACACCTTAGTCAGCTGAAATACCATGTGATACATATACCTCAGAGTTATATTTGAGACACATTTACGGCAAAGGAATTCCAATGTAGACACGTTTGAGGATTTGAACAAGGGTTCGTTTCTAATCACTCATTCATTTTTATTTCAAAGGAGACGCTTTCAGTTTGAAAATCACAAACTGTCATGTGCTTCACATTGATTTGTCTCCCCTTCTGACAGGTCGAATGCTACATGTGTGCAGGATGTCAAGAATAACATAGCTCCATTTGTATCTCCTAGTTTTTGAATGTAATGTTTCCACAAAGCGAAGATAATACAATGTCATCATCTAAAATTTTGAAATTGAATGTTGGAGCAGAGGTTGAATTAATACAGGCGAAGTAAGGTTTGGAAGACACCTTAGTCAGCTGAAATACCATGTGATACATATACCTCAGAGTTATATTTGGGACACATTTACGGCAAAGGAATTCCAATGTAGACACGTTTGAGGATTTGAACAAGGGTTCATTTCTTATCACGCATTCATTTTTATTTCAAAGGAGACGCTTTCAGTTTGAAAATCACAAACTGTCAGGTGCATCACATTGAATTGTCTCCCCTTCTGAATGGTCGAATGCTACATGTGTGCAGGATGTCAAGAATGACATAGCTCCATTTGTATCTCTTAGTTTTTGAATGTAATGTTTCCACAAACCGACTACAATACAATGTCATCATCTAAAATTTTGAAATTGAATGTTGGAGCAGAGGTTGAATTAATACAGGCGAAGTAAGGTTTGGAAGACACCTTAGTCAGCTGAAATACCATGTGATACATATACCTCAGAGTTATATTTGAGACACATTTACGGCAAAGGAATTCCAATGTAGACACGTTTGAGGATTTAAAGAAGGGTTCGTTTCTTATCACTCATTCATTTTTATTTCAAAGGAGATGCTTTCAGTTTGAAAATCACAAACTGTCAGGTGCTTCACATTGAATTGTCTCCCCTTCTGACAGGTCGAATGCTACATGTGTGCAGGATGTCAAGATTGACATGGCTCCATTTGTATCTCTTAGTTTTTGAATGTAATGTTTCCACAAAGCGAAGATAATACAATGTCATCATCTAAAATTTTGAAATTGAATGTTGGAGCAGAGGTTGAATTAATACAGGCGAAGTAAGGTTTGGAAGACACCTTAGTCAGCTGAAATACCATGTGATACATATACCTCAGAGTTATATTTGGGACACATTTACGGCAAAAGAATTCCAATGTAGACACGTTTGAGGATTTGAACAAGGGTTCGTTTCTTATCACGCATTCATTTTTATTTTAAAGGAGACGCTTTCAGTTTGAAAATCACAAACTGTCAGGTGCTTCACATTGAATTGTCTCCCCTTCTGACAGGTCGAATGCTACATGTGTGCAGGATGTCAAGAATGACATAGCTCCATTTGTATCTCTTAGTTTTTGAATGTAATGTTTCCACAAACCGACTACAATACAATGTCATCATCTAAAATTTTGAAATTGAATGTTGGAGCAGAGGTTGAATTAATACAGGCGAAGTAAGGTTTGGAAGACACCTTAGTCAGCTGAAATACCATGTGATACATATACCTCAGAGTTATATTTGAGACACATTTACGGCAAAGGAATTCCAATGTAGACACGTTTGAGGATTTGAACAAGGGTTCGTTTCTAATCACTCATTCATTTTTATTTCAAAGGAGACGCTTTCAGTTTGAAAATCACAAACTGTCATGTGCTTCACATTGAATTGTCTCCCCTTCTGACAGGTCGAATGTTACATGTGTGCAGGATGTCAAGAATAACATAGCTCCATTTGTATCTCTTAGTTTTTGAATGTAATGTTTCCACAAAGCGAAGATAATACAATGTCATCATCTAAAATTTTGAAATTGAATGTTGGAGCAGAGGTTGAATTAATACAGGCGAAGTAAGGTTTGGAAGACACCTTAGTCAGCTGAAATACCATGTGATACATATACCTCAGAGTTATATTTGGGACACATTTACGGCAAAGGAATTCCAATGTAGACACGTTTGAGGATTTGAACAAGGGTTCGTTTCTAATCACTCATTCATTTTTATTTCAAAGGAGACGCTTTCAGTTTGAAAATCACAAACTGTCATGTGCTTCACATTGATTTGTCTCCCCTTCTGACAGGTCGAATGTTACATGTGTGCAGGATGTCAAGAATAACATAGCTCCATTTGTATCTCCTAGTTTTTGAATGTAATGTTTCCACAAAGCGAAGATAATACAATGTCATCATCTAAAATTTTGAAATTGAATGTTGGAGCAGAGGTTGAATTAATACAGGCGAAGTAAGGTTTGGAAGACACCTTAGTCAGCTGAAATACCATGTGATACATATACCTCAGAGTTATATTTGGGACACATTTACGGCAAAGGAATTCCAATGTAGACACGTTTGAGGATTTGAACAAGGGTTCATTTCTTATCACGCATTCATTTTTATTTCAAAGGAGACGCTTTCAGTTTGAAAATCACAAACTGTCAGGTGCATCACATTGAATTGTCTCCCCTTCTGAATGGTCGAATGCTACATGTGTGCAGGATGTCAAGAATGACATAGCTCCATTTGTATCTCTTAGTTTTTGAATGTAATGTTTCCACAAACCGACTACAATACAATGTCATCATCTAAAATTTTGAAATTGAATGTTGGAGCAGAGGTTGAATTAATACAGGCGAAGTAAGGTTTGGAAGACACCTTAGTCAGCTGAAATACCATGTGATACATATACCTCAGAGTTATATTTGAGACACATTTACGGCAAAGGAATTCCAATGTAGACACGTTTGAGGATTTGAACAAGGGTTCGTTTCTAATCACTCATTCATTTTTATTTCAAAGGAGACGCTTTCAGTTTGAAAATCACAAACTGTCATGTGCTTCACATTGATTTGTCTCCCCTTCTGACAGGTCGAATGCTACATGTGTGCAGGATGTCAAGAATAACATAGCTCCATTTGTATCTCCTAGTTTTTGAATGTAATGTTTCCACAAAGCGAAGATAATACAATGTCATCATCTAAAATTTTGAAATTGAATGTTGGAGCAGAGGTTGAATTAATACAGGCGAAGTAAGGTTTGGAAGACACCTTAGTCAGCTGAAATACCATGTGATACATATACCTCAGAGTTATATTTGGGACACATTTACGGCAAAGGAATTCCAATGTAGACACGTTTGAGGATTTGAACAAGGGTTCATTTCTTATCACGCATTCATTTTTATTTCAAAGGAGACGCTTTCAGTTTGAAAATCACAAACTGTCATGTGCTTCACATTGATTTGTCTCCCCTTCTGACAGGTCGAATGCTACATGTGTGCAGGATGTCAAGAATAACATAGCTCCATTTGTATCTCCTAGTTTTTGAATGTAATGTTTCCACAAAGCGAGGATAATACAATGTCATCATCTAAAATTTTGAAATTGAATGTTGGAGCAGAGGTTGAATTAATACAGGCGAAGTAAGGTTTGGAAGACACCTTAGTCAGCTGAAATACCATGTGATACATATACCTCAGAGTTATATTTGGGACACATTTACGGCAAAGGAATTCCAATGTAGACACGTTTGAGGATTTGAACAAGGGTTCATTTCTTATCACGCATTCATTTTTATTTCAAAGGAGACGCTTTCAGTTTGAAAATCACAAACTGTCAGGTGCATCACATTGAATTGTCTCCCCTTCTGAATGGTCGAATGCTACATGTGTGCAGGATGTCAAGAATGACATAGCTCCATTTGTATCTCTTAGTTTTTGAATGTAATGTTTCCACAAACCGACTACAATACAATGTCATCATCTAAAATTTTGAAATTGAATGTTGGAGCAGAGGTTGAATTAATACAGGCGAAGTAAGGTTTGGAAGACACCTTAGTCAGCTGAAATACCATGTGATACATATACCTCAGAGTTATATTTGAGACACATTTACGGCAAAGGAATTCCAATGTAGACACGTTTGAGGATTTAAAGAAGGGTTCGTTTCTTATCACTCATTCATTTTTATTTCAAAGGAGATGCTTTCAGTTTGAAAATCACAAACTGTCAGGTGCTTCACATTGAATTGTCTCCCCTTCTGACAGGTCGAATGCTACATGTGTGCAGGATGTCAAGATTGACATGGCTCCATTTGTATCTCTTAGTTTTTGAATGTAATGTTTCCACAAAGCGAAGATAATACAATGTCATCATCTAAAATTTTGAAATTGAATGTTGGAGCAGAGGTTGAATTAATACAGGCGAAGTAAGGTTTGGAAGACACCTTAGTCAGCTGAAATACCATGTGATACATATACCTCAGAGTTATATTTGGGACACATTTACGGCAAAAGAATTCCAATGTAGACACGTTTGAGGATTTGAACAAGGGTTCGTTTCTTATCACGCATTCATTTTTATTTTAAAGGAGACGCTTTCAGTTTGAAAATCACAAACTGTCAGGTGATTCACATTGAATTGTCTCCCCTTCTGAATGGTCGAATGCTACATGTGTGCAGGATGTCAAGAATGACATAGCTCCATTTGTATCTCTTAGTTTTTGAATGTAATGTTTCCACAAACCGACTACAATACAATGTCATCATCTAAAATTTTGAAATTGAATGTTGGAGCAGAGGTTGAATTAATACAGGCGAAGTAAGGTTTGGAAGACACCTTAGTCAGCTGAAATACCATGTGATACATATACCTCAGAGTTATATTTGAGACACATTTACGGCAAAGGAATTCCAATGTAGACACGTTTGAGGATTTGAACAAGGGTTCGTTTCTAATCACTCATTCATTTTTATTTCAAAGGAGACGCTTTCAGTTTGAAAATCACAAACTGTCATGTGCTTCACATTGAATTGTCTCCCCTTCTGACAGGTCGAATGTTACATGTGTGCAGGATGTCAAGAATAACATAGCTCCATTTGTATCTCTTAGTTTTTGAATGTAATGTTTCCACAAAGCGAAGATAATACAATGTCATCATCTAAAATTTTGAAATTGAATGTTGGAGCAGAGGTTGAATTAATACAGGCGAAGTAAGGTTTGGAAGACACCTTAGTCAGCTGAAATACCATGTGATACATATACCTCAGAGTTATATTTGGGACACATTTACGGCAAAGGAATTCCAATGTAGACACGTTTGAGGATTTGAACAAGGGTTCGTTTCTAATCACTCATTCATTTTTATTTCAAAGGAGACGCTTTCAGTTTGAAAATCACAAACTGTCATGTGCTTCACATTGATTTGTCTCCCCTTCTGACAGGTCGAATGTTACATGTGTGCAGGATGTCAAGAATAACATAGCTCCATTTGTATCTCCTAGTTTTTGAATGTAATGTTTCCACAAAGCGAAGATAATACAATGTCATCATCTAAAATTTTGAAATTGAATGTTGGAGCAGAGGTTGAATTAATACAGGTGAAGTAAGGTTTGGAAGACACCTTAGTCAGCTGAAATACCATGTGATACATATACCTCAGAGTTATATTTGGGACACATTTACGGCAAAGGAATTCCAATGTAGACACGTTTGAGGATTTGAACAAGGGTTCATTTCTTATCACGCATTCATTTTTATTTCAAAGGAGACGCTTTCAGTTTGAAAATCACAAACTGTCAGGTGCATCACATTGAATTGTCTCCCCTTCTGAATGGTCGAATGCTACATGTGTGCAGGATGTCAAGAATGACATAGCTCCATTTGTATCTCCTAGTTTTTGAATGTAATGTTTCCACAAACCGACTACAATACAATGTCATCATCTAAAATTTTGAAATTGAATGTTGGAGCAGAGGTTGAATTAATACAGGCGAAGTAAGGTTTGGAAGACACCTTAGTCAGCTGAAATACCATGTGATACATATACCTCAGAGTTATATTTGGGACACATTTACGGCAAAGGAATTCCAATGTAGACACGTTTGAGGATTTTAAGAAGGGTTCGTTTCTTATCACTCATTCATTTTTATTTCAAAGGAGACGCTTTCAGTTTGAAAATCACAAACTGTCATGTGCTTCACATTGAATTGTCTCCCCTTCTGACAGGTCGAATGCTACATGTGTGCAGGATGTCAAGATTGACATGGCTCCATTTGTATCTCTTAGTTTTTGAATGTAATGTTTCCACAAAGCGAAGATAATACAATGTCATCATCTAAAATTTTGAAATTGAATGTTGGAGCAGAGGTTGAATTAATACAGGCGAAGTAAGGTTTGGAAGACACCTTAGTCAGCTGAAATACCATGTGATACATATACCTCAGAGTTATATTTGGGACACATTTACGGCAAAAGAATTCCAATGTAGACACGTTTGAGGATTTGAACAAGGGTTCGTTTCTTATCACGCATTCATTTTTATTTTAAAGGAGACGCTTTCAGTTTGAAAATCACAAACTGTCAGGTGCTTCACATTGAATTGTCTCCCCTTCTGAATGGTCGAATGCTACATGTGTGCAGGATGTCAAGAATGACATAGCTCCATTTGTATCTCTTAGTTTTTGAATGTAATGTTTCCACAAACCGACTACAATACAATGTCACCATCTAAAATTTTGAAATTGAATGTTGGAGCAGAGGTTGAATTAATACAGGCGAAGTAAGGTTTGGAAGACACCTTAGTCAGCTGAAATACCATGTGATACATATACCTCAGAGTTATATTTGGGACACATTTACGGCAAAATAATTCCAATGTAGACACGTTTGAGGATTTGAACAAGGGTTCGTTTCTTATCACGCATTCATTTTTATTTCAAAGGAGACGCTTTCAGTTTGAAAATCACAAACTGTCAGGTGCTTCACATTGAATTGTCTCCCCTTCTGACAGGTCGAATGCTACATGTGTGCAGGATGTCAAGATTGACATGGCTCCATTTGTATCTCTTAGTTTTTGAATGTAATGTTTCCACAAAGCGAAGATAATACAATGTCATCATCTAAAATTTTGAAATTGAATGTTGGAGCAGAGGTTGAATTAATACAGGCGAAGTAAGGTTTGGAAGACACCTTAGTCAGCTGAAATACCATGTGATACATATACCTCAGAGTTATATTTGGGACACATTTACGGCAAAAGAATTCCAATGTAGACACGTTTGAGGATTTGAACAAGGGTTCATTTCTTATCACGCATTCATTTTTATTTTAAAGGAGACGCTTTCAGTTTGAAAATCACAAACTGTCAGGTGCTTCACATTGAATTGTCTCCCCTTCTGAATGGTCGAATGCTACATGTGTGGAGGATGTCAAGAATGACATAGCTCCATTTGTATCTCTTAGTTTTTGAATGTAATGTTTCCACAAACCGACTACAATACAATGTCATCATCTAAAATTTTGAAATTGAATGTTGGAGCAGAGGTTGAATTAATACAGGCGAAGTAAGGTTTGGAAGACACCTTAGTCAGCTGAAATACCATGTGATACATATACCTCAGAGTTATATTTGAGACACATTTACGGCAAAGGAATTCCAATGTAGACACCTTTGAGGATTTGAACAAGGGTTCGTTTCTTATCACTCATTCATTTTTATTTCAAAGGAGACGCTTTCAGTTTGAAAATCACAAACTGTCAGGTGCTTCACATTGAATTGTCTCCCCTTCTGACAGGTCGAATGCTACATGTGTGCAGGATGTCAAGATTGACATGGCTCCATTTGTATCTCTTAGTTTTTGAATGTAATGTTTCCACAAAGCGAAGATAATACAATGTCATCATCTAAAATTTTGAAATTGAATGTTGGAGCAGAGGTTGAATTAATACAGGCGAAGTAAGGTTTGGAAGACACCTTAGTCAGCTGAAATACCATGTGATACATATACCTCAGAGTTATATTTGGGACACATTTACGGCAAAAGAATTCCAATGTAGACACGTTTGAGGATTTGAACAAGGGTTCGTTTCTTATCACTCATTCATTTTTATTTTGAAGGAGACGCTTTCAGTTTGAAAATCACAAACTGTCAGGTGCTTCACATTGAATTGTCTCCCCTTCTGAATGGTCGAATGCTACATGTGTGCAGGATGTCAAGAATGACATAGCTCCATTTGTATCTCTTAGTTTTTGAATGTAATGTTTCCACAAACCGACTACAATACAATGTCATCATCTAAAATTTTGAAATTGAATGTTGGAGCAGAGGTTGAATTAATACAGGCGAAGTAAGGTTTGGAAGACACCTTAGTCAGCTGAAATACCATGTGATACATATACCTCAGAGTTATATTTGAGACACATTTACGGCAAAGGAATTCCAATGTAGACACGTTTGAGGATTTGAACAAGGGTTCGTTTCTAATCACTCATTCATTTTTATTTCAAAGGAGACGCTTTCAGTTTGAAAATCACAAACTGTCATGTGCTTCACATTGATTTGTCTCCCCTTCTGACAGGTCGAATGTTACATGTGTGCAGGATGTCAAGAATAACATAGCTCCATTTGTATCTCCTAGTTTTTGAATGTAATGTTTCCACAAAGCGAAGATAATACAATGTCATCATCTAAAATTTTGAAATTGAATGTTGGAGCAGAGGTTGAATTAATACAGGCGAAGTAAGGTTTGGAAGACACCTTAGTCAGCTGAAATACCATGTGATACATATACCTCAGAGTTATATTTGGGACACATTTACGGCAAAGGAATTCCAATGTAGACACGTTTGAGGATTTGAACAAGGGTTCATTTCTTATCACGCATTCATTTTTATTTCAAAGGAGACGCTTTCAGTTTGAAAATCACAAACTGTCAGGTGCATCACATTGAATTGTCTCCCCTTCTGAATGGTCGAATGCTACATGTGTGCAGGATGTCAAGAATGACATAGCTCCATTTGTATCTCTTAGTTTTTGAATGTAATGTTTCCACAAACCGACTACAATACAATGTCATCATCTAAAATTTTGAAATTGAATGTTGGAGCAGAGGTTGAATTAATACAGGCGAAGTAAGGTTTGGAAGACACCTTAGTCAGCTGAAATACCATGTGATACATATACCTCAGAGTTATATTTGGGACACATTTACGGCAAAGGAATTCCAATGTAGACACCTTTGAGGATTTTAAGAAGGGTTCGTTTCTTATCACTCATGCATTTTTATTTCAAAGGAGACGCTTTCAGTTTGAAAATCACAAACTGTCAGGTGCTTCACATTGAATTGTCTCCCCTTCTGACAGGTCGAATGCTACATGTGTGCAGGATGTCAAGATTGACATGGCTCCATTTGTATCTCTTAGTTTTTGAATGTAATGTTTCCACAAAGCGAAGATAATACAATGTCATCATCTAAAATTTTGAAATTGAATGTTGGAGCAGAGGTTGAATTAATACAGGCGAAGTAAGGTTTGGAAGACACCTTAGTCAGCTGAAATACCATGTGATACATATACCTCAGAGTTATATTTGGGACACATTTACGGCAAAGGAATTCCAATGTAGACACGTTTGAGGATTTGAACAAGGGTTCGTTTCTAATCACTCATTCATTTTTATTTCAAAGGAGACGCTTTCAGTTTGAAAATCACAAACTGTCATGTGCTTCACATTGATTTGTCTCCCCTTCTGACAGGTCGAATGTTACATGTGTGCAGGATGTCAAGAATAACATAGCTCCATTTGTATCTCCTAGTTTTTGAATGTAATGTTTCCACAAAGCGAAGATAATACAATGTCATCATCTAAAATTTTGAAATTGAATGTTGGAGCAGAGGTTGAATTAATACAGGTGAAGTAAGGTTTGGAAGACACCTTAGTCAGCTGAAATACCATGTGATACATATACCTCAGAGTTATATTTGGGACACATTTACGGCAAAGGAATTCCAATGTAGACACGTTTGAGGATTTGAACAAGGGTTCATTTCTTATCACGCATTCATTTTTATTTCAAAGGAGACGCTTTCAGTTTGAAAATCACAAACTGTCAGGTGCATCACATTGAATTGTCTCCCCTTCTGAATGGTCGAATGCTACATGTGTGCAGGATGTCAAGAATGACATAGCTCCATTTGTATCTCCTAGTTTTTGAATGTAATGTTTCCACAAACCGACTACAATACAATGTCATCATCTAAAATTTTGAAATTGAATGTTGGAGCAGAGGTTGAATTAATACAGGCGAAGTAAGGTTTGGAAGACACCTTAGTCAGCTGAAATACCATGTGATACATATACCTCAGAGTTATATTTGGGACACATTTACGGCAAAGGAATTCCAATGTAGACACGTTTGAGGATTTTAAGAAGGGTTCGTTTCTTATCACTCATTCATTTTTATTTCAAAGGAGACGCTTTCAGTTTGAAAATCACAAACTGTCATGTGCTTCACATTGAATTGTCTCCCCTTCTGACAGGTCGAATGCTACATGTGTGCAGGATGTCAAGATTGACATGGCTCCATTTGTATCTCTTAGTTTTTGAATGTAATGTTTCCACAAAGCGAAGATAATACAATGTCATCATCTAAAATTTTGAAATTGAATGTTGGAGCAGAGGTTGAATTAATACAGGCGAAGTAAGGTTTGGAAGACACCTTAGTCAGCTGAAATACCATGTGATACATATACCTCAGAGTTATATTTGGGACACATTTACGGCAAAAGAATTCCAATGTAGACACGTTTGAGGATTTGAACAAGGGTTCGTTTCTTATCACGCATTCATTTTTATTTTAAAGGAGACGCTTTCAGTTTGAAAATCACAAACTGTCAGGTGCTTCACATTGAATTGTCTCCCCTTCTGAATGGTCGAATGCTACATGTGTGCAGGATGTCAAGAATGACATAGCTCCATTTGTATCTCTTAGTTTTTGAATGTAATGTTTCCACAAACCGACTACAATACAATGTCACCATCTAAAATTTTGAAATTGAATGTTGGAGCAGAGGTTGAATTAATACAGGCGAAGTAAGGTTTGGAAGACACCTTAGTCAGCTGAAATACCATGTGATACATATACCTCAGAGTTATATTTGGGACACATTTACGGCAAAATAATTCCAATGTAGACACGTTTGAGGATTTGAACAAGGGTTCGTTTCTTATCACGCATTCATTTTTATTTCAAAGGAGACGCTTTCAGTTTGAAAATCACAAACTGTCAGGTGCTTCACATTGAATTGTCTCCCCTTCTGACAGGTCGAATGCTACATGTGTGCAGGATGTCAAGATTGACATGGCTCCATTTGTATCTCTTAGTTTTTGAATGTAATGTTTCCACAAAGCGAAGATAATACAATGTCATCATCTAAAATTTTGAAATTGAATGTTGGAGCAGAGGTTGAATTAATACAGGCGAAGTAAGGTTTGGAAGACACCTTAGTCAGCTGAAATACCATGTGATACATATACCTCAGAGTTATATTTGGGACACATTTACGGCAAAAGAATTCCAATGTAGACACGTTTGAGGATTTGAACAAGGGTTCATTTCTTATCACGCATTCATTTTTATTTTAAAGGAGACGCTTTCAGTTTGAAAATCACAAACTGTCAGGTGCTTCACATTGAATTGTCTCCCCTTCTGAATGGTCGAATGCTACATGTGTGGAGGATGTCAAGAATGACATAGCTCCATTTGTATCTCTTAGTTTTTGAATGTAATGTTTCCACAAACCGACTACAATACAATGTCATCATCTAAAATTTTGAAATTGAATGTTGGAGCAGAGGTTGAATTAATACAGGCGAAGTAAGGTTTGGAAGACACCTTAGTCAGCTGAAATACCATGTGATACATATACCTCAGAGTTATATTTGAGACACATTTACGGCAAAGGAATTCCAATGTAGACACCTTTGAGGATTTGAACAAGGGTTCGTTTCTTATCACTCATTCATTTTTATTTCAAAGGAGACGCTTTCAGTTTGAAAATCACAAACTGTCAGGTGCTTCACATTGAATTGTCTCCCCTTCTGACAGGTCGAATGCTACATGTGTGCAGGATGTCAAGATTGACATGGCTCCATTTGTATCTCTTAGTTTTTGAATGTAATGTTTCCACAAAGCGAAGATAATACAATGTCATCATCTAAAATTTTGAAATTGAATGTTGGAGCAGAGGTTGAATTAATACAGGCGAAGTAAGGTTTGGAAGACACCTTAGTCAGCTGAAATACCATGTGATACATATACCTCAGAGTTATATTTGGGACACATTTACGGCAAAAGAATTCCAATGTAGACACGTTTGAGGATTTGAACAAGGGTTCGTTTCTTATCACTCATTCATTTTTATTTTAAAGGAGACGCTTTCAGTTTGAAAATCACAAACTGTCAGGTGCTTCACATTGAATTGTCTCCCCTTCTGAATGGTCGAATGCTACATGTGTGCAGGATGTCAAGAATGACATAGCTCCATTTGTATCTCTTAGTTTTTGAATGTAATGTTTCCACAAACCGACTACAATACAATGTCATCATCTAAAATTTTGAAATTGAATGTTGGAGCAGAGGTTGAATTAATACAGGCGAAGTAAGGTTTGGAAGACACCTTAGTCAGCTGAAATACCATGTGATACATATACCTCAGAGTTATATTTGAGACACATTTACGGCAAAGGAATTCCAATGTAGACACGTTTGAGGATTTGAACAAGGGTTCGTTTCTAATCACTCATTCATTTTTATTTCAAAGGAGACGCTTTCAGTTTGAAAATCACAAACTGTCATGTGCTTCACATTGATTTGTCTCCCCTTCTGACAGGTCGAATGTTACATGTGTGCAGGATGTCAAGAATAACATAGCTCCATTTGTATCTCCTAGTTTTTGAATGTAATGTTTCCACAAAGCGAAGATAATACAATGTCATCATCTAAAATTTTGAAATTGAATGTTGGAGCAGAGGTTGAATTAATACAGGCGAAGTAAGGTTTGGAAGACACCTTAGTCAGCTGAAATACCATGTGATACATATACCTCAGAGTTATATTTGGGACACATTTACGGCAAAGGAATTCCAATGTAGACACGTTTGAGGATTTGAACAAGGGTTCATTTCTTATCACGCATTCATTTTTATTTCAAAGGAGACGCTTTCAGTTTGAAAATCACAAACTGTCAGGTGCATCACATTGAATTGTCTCCCCTTCTGAATGGTCGAATGCTACATGTGTGCAGGATGTCAAGAATGACATAGCTCCATTTGTATCTCTTAGTTTTTGAATGTAATGTTTCCACAAACCGACTACAATACAATGTCATCATCTAAAATTTTGAAATTGAATGTTGGAGCAGAGGTTGAATTAATACAGGCGAAGTAAGGTTTGGAAGACACCTTAGTCAGCTGAAATACCATGTGATACATATACCTCAGAGTTATATTTGGGACACATTTACGGCAAAGGAATTCCAATGTAGACACCTTTGAGGATTTTAAGAAGGGTTCGTTTCTTATCACTCATGCATTTTTATTTCAAAGGAGACGCTTTCAGTTTGAAAATCACAAACTGTCAGGTGCTTCACATTGAATTGTCTCCCCTTCTGACAGGTCGAATGCTACATGTGTGCAGGATGTCAAGATTGACATGGCTCCATTTGTATCTCTTAGTTTTTGAATGTAATGTTTCCACAAAGCGAAGATAATACAATGTCATCATCTAAAATTTTGAAATTGAATGTTGGAGCAGAGGTTGAATTAATACAGGCGAAGTAAGGTTTGGAAGAAACCTTAGTCAGCTGAAATACCATGTGATACATATACCTCAGAGTTATATTTGGGACACATTTACGGCAAAGGAATTCCAATGTAGACACGTTTGAGGATTTGAACAAGGGTTCATTTCTTATCACGCATTCATTTTTATTTCAAAGGAGACGCTTTCAGTTTAAAAATCACAAACTGTCAGGTGCATCACATTGAATTGTCTCCCCTTCTGAATGGTCGAATGCTACATGTGTGCAGGATGTCAAGAATGACATAGCTCCATTTGTATCTCTTAGTTTTTGAATGTAATGTTTCCACAAAGCGAAGATAATACAATGTCATCATCTAAAATTTTGAAATTGAATGTTGGAGCAGAGGTTGAATTAATACAGGCGAAGTAAGGTTTGGAAGAAACCTTAGTCAGCTGAAATACCATGTGATACATATACCTCAGAGTTATATTTGGGACACATTTACGGCAAAGGAATTCCAATGTAGACACGTTTGAGGATTTGAACAAGGGTTCATTTCTTATCACGCATTCATTTTTATTTCAAAGGAGACGCTTTCAGTTTAAAAATCACAAACTGTCAGGTGCATCACATTGAATTGTCTCCCCTTCTGAATGGTCGAATGCTACATGTGTGCAGGATGTCAAGAATGACATAGCTCCATTTGTATCTCTTAGTTTTTGAATGTAATGTTTCCACAAACCGACTACAATACAATGTCATCATCTAAAATTTTGAAATTGAATGTTGGACCAGAGGTTGAATTAATACAAGCGAAGTAAGGTTTGGAAGAAACCTTAGTCAGCTGAAATACCATGTGATACATATACCTCAGAGTTATATTTGGGACACATTTACGGCAAAGTAATTCCAATGTAGACACGTTTGAGGATTTGAACAAGGGTTCATTTCTTATCACGCATTCATTTTTATTTCAAAGGAGACGCTTTCAGTTTGAAAATCACAAACTGTCAGGTGCTTCACATTGAATTGTCTCCCCTTCTGACAGGTCGAATGCTACATGTGTGCAGGATGTCAAGATTGACATGGCTCCATTTGTATCTCTTAGTTTTTGAATGTAATGTTTCCACAAAGCGAAGATAATACAATGTCATCATCTAAAATTTTGAAATTGAATGTTGGAGCAGAGGTTGAATTAATACAGGCGAAGTAAGGTTTGGAAGAAACCTTAGTCAGCTGAAATACCATGTGATACATATACCTCAGAGTTATATTTGGGACACATTTACGGCAAAGGAATTCCAATGTAGACACGTTTGAGGATTTGAACAAGGGTTCATTTCTTATCACGCATTCATTTTTATTTCAAAGGAGACGCTTTCAGTTTAAAAATCACAAACTGTCAGGTGCATCACATTGAATTGTCTCCCCTTCTGAATGGTCGAATGCTACATGTGTGCAGGATGTCAAGAATGACATAGCTCCATTTGTATCTCTTAGTGTTTGAATGTAATGTTTCCACAAAGCGAAGATAATACAATGTCATCATCTAAAATTTTGAAATTGAATGTTGGAGCAGAGGTTGAATTAATACAGGCGAAGTAAGGTTTGGAAGACACCTTAGTCAGCTGAAATACCATGTGATACATATACCTCAGAGTTATATTTGGGACACATTTACGGCAAAGGAATTCCAATGTAGACACGTTTGAGGATTTGAACAAGGGTTCATTTCTTATCACGCATTCATTTTTATTTCAAAGGAGACGCTTTCAGTTTGAAAATCACAAACTGTCAGGTGCATCACATTGAATTGTCTCCCCTTCTGAATGGTCGAATGCTACATGTGTGCAGGATGTCAAGAATGACATAGCTCCATTTGTATCTCTTAGTTTTTGAATGTAATGTTTCCACAAACCGACTACAATACAATGTCATCATCTAAAATTTTGAAATTGAATGTTGGAGCAGAGGTTGAATTAATACAGGCGAAGTAAGGTTTGGAAGAAACCTTAGTCAGCTGAAATACCATGTGATACATATACCTCAGAGTTATATTTGGGACACATTTACGGCAAAGGAATTCCAATGTAGACACGTTTGAGGATTTGAACAAGGGTTCATTTCTTATCACGCATTCATTTTTATTTCAAAGGAGACGCTTTCAGTTTAAAAATCACAAACTGTCAGGTGCATCACATTGAATTGTCTCCCCTTCTGAATGGTCGAATGCTACATGTGTGCAGGATGTCAAGAATGACATAGCTCCATTTGTATCTCTTAGTTTTTGAATGTAATGTTTCCACAAACCGACTACAATACAATGTCATCATCTAAAATTTTGAAATTGAATGTTGGACCAGAGGTTGAATTAATACAAGCGAAGTAAGGTTTGGAAGAAACCTTAGTCAGCTGAAATACCATGTGATACATATACCTCAGAGTTATATTTGGGACACATTTACGGCAAAGGAATTCCAATGTAGACACGTTTGAGGATTTGAACAAGGGTTCATTTCTTATCACGCATTCATTTTTATTTCAAAGGAGACGCTTTCAGTTTGAAAATCACAAACTGTCAGGTGATTCACATTGAATTGTCTCCCCTTCTGACAGGTCGAATGCTACATGTGTGCAGGATGTCAAGATTGACATGGCTCCATTTGTATCTCTTAGTTTTTGAATGTAATGTTTCCACAAAGCGAAGATAATACAATGTCATCATCTAAAATTTTGAAATTGAATGTTGGAGCAGAGGTTGAATTAATGCAGGCGAAGTAAGGTTTGGAAGAAACCTTAGTCAGCTGAAATACCATGTGATACATATACCTCAGAGTTATATTTGGGACACATTTACGGCAAAGGAATTCCAATGTAGACACGTTTGAGGATTTGAACAAGGGTTCATTTCTTATCACGCATTCATTTTTATTTCAAAGGAGACGCTTTCAGTTTAAAAATCACAAACTGTCAGGTGCATCACATTGAATTGTCTCCCCTTCTGAATGGTCGAATGCTACATGTGTGCAGGATGTCAAGAATGACATAGCTCCATTTGTATCTCTTAGTTTTTGAATGTAATGTTTCCACAAACCGACTACAATACAATGTCATCATCTAAAATTTTGAAATTGAATGTTGGACCAGAGGTTGAATTAATACAAGCGAAGTAAGGTTTGGAAGAAACCTTAGTCAGCTGAAATACCATGTGATACATATACCTCAGAGTTATATTTGGGACACATTTACGGCAAAGGAATTCCAATGTAGACACGTTTGAGGATTTGAACAAGGGTTCATTTCTTATCACGCATTCATTTTTATTTCAAAGGAGACGCTTTCAGTTTGAAAATCACAAACTGTCAGGTGCATCACATTGAATTGTCTCCCCTTCTGAATGGTCGAATGCTACATGTGTGCAGGATGTCAAGAATGACATAGCTCCATTTGTATCTCTTAGTTTTTGAATGTAATGTTTCCACAAACCGACTACAATACAATGTCATCATCTAAAATTTTGAAATTGAATGTTGGAGCAGAGGTTGAATTAATACAGGCGAAGTAAGGTTTGGAAGACACCTTAGTCAGCTGAAATACCATGTGATACATATACCTCAGAGTTGTATTTGGGACACATTTACGGCAGAGGAATTCCAATGTAGACACCTTTGAGGATTTTAAGAAGGGTTCGTTTCTTATCACTCATTCATTTTTATTTCAAAGGAGACGCTTTCAGTTTGAAAATCACAAACTGTCAGGTGCTTCACATTGAATTGTCTCCCCTTCTGACAGGTCGAATGCTACATGTGTGCAGGATGTCAAGATTGACATGGCTCCATTTGTATCTCTTAGTTTTTGAATGTAATGTTTCCACAAAGCGAAGATAATACAATGTCATCATCTAAAATTTTGAAATTGAATGTTGGAGCAGAGTTTGAATTAATACAGGCGAAGTAAGGTTTGGAAGACACCTTAGTCAGCTGAAATACCATGTGATACATATACCTCAGAGTTATATTTGGGACACATTTACGGCAAAAGAATTCCAATGTAGACACGTTTGAGGATTTTAAGAAGGGTTCATTTCTTATCACTCATTCATTTTTATTTCAAAGGAGACGCTTTCAGTTTGAAAATCACAAACTGTCATGTGCTTCACATTGAATTGTCTCCCCTTCTGACAGGTCGAATGCTACATGTGTGCAGGATGTCAAGATTGACATGGCTCCATTTGTATCTCTTAGTTTTTGAATGTAATGTTTCCACAAAGCGAAGATAATACAATGTCATCATCTAAAATTTTGAAATTGAATGTTGGAGCAGAGGTTGAATTAATACAGGCGAAGTAAGGTTTGGAAGACACCTTAGTCAGCTGAAATACCATGTGATACATATACCTCAGAGTTATATTTGGGACACATTTACGGCAAAGGAATTCCAATGTAGACACGTTTGAGGATTTGAACAAGGGTTCATTTCTTATCACGCATTCATTTTTATTTCAAAGGAGACGCTTTCAGTTTGAAAATCACAAACTGTCAGGTGCATCACATTGAATTGTCTCCCCTTCTGAATGGTCGAATGCTACATGTGTGCAGGATGTCAAGAATGACATAGCTCCATTTGTATCTCTTAGTTTTTGAATGTAATGTTTCCACAAACCGACTACAATACAATGTCATCATCTAAAATTTTGAAATTGAATGTTGGAGCAGAGGTTGAATTAATACAGGCGAAGTAAGGTTTGGAAGACACCTTAGTCAGCTGAAATACCATGTGATACATATACCTCAGAGTTATATTTGGGACACATTTACGGCAGAGGAATTCCAATGTAGACACCTTTGAGGATTTTAAGAAGGGTTCGTTTCTTATCACTCATTCATTTTTATTTCAAAGGAGACGCTTTCAGTTTGAAAATCACAAACTGTCAGGTGCTTCACATTGAATTGTCTCCCCTTCTGACAGGTCGAATGCTACATGTGTGCAGGATGTCAAGATTGACATGGCTCCATTTGTATCTCTTAGTTTTTGAATGTAATGTTTCCACAAAGCGAAGATAATACAATGTCATCATCTAAAATTTTGAAATTGAATGTTGGAGCAGAGGTTGAATTAATACAGGCGAAGTAAGGTTTGGAAGACACCTTAGTCAGCTGAAATACCATGTGATACATATACCTCAGAGTTATATTTGGGACACATTTACGGCAAAAGAATTCCAATGTAGACACGTTTGAGGATTTTAAGAAGGGTTCATTTCTTATCACTCATTCATTTTTATTTCAAAGGAGACGCTTTCAGTTTGAAAATCACAAACTGTCATGTGCTTCACATTGAATTGTCTCCCCTTCTGACAGGTCGAATGCTACATGTGTGCAGGATGTCAAGATTGACATGGCTCCATTTGTATCTCTTAGTTTTTGAATGTAATGTTTCCACAAAGCGAAGATAATACAATGTCATCATCTAAAATTTTGAAATTGAATGTTGGAGCAGAGGTTGAATTAATACAGGCGAAGTAAGGTTTGAAAGACACCTTAGTCAGCTGAAATACCATGTGATACATATACCTCAGAGTTATATTTGGGACACATTTACGGCAAAGGAATTCCAATGTAGACACGTTTGAGGATTTGAACAAGGGTTCATTTCTTATCACGCATTCATTTTTATTTCAAAGGAGACGCTTTCAGTTTGAAAATCACAAACTGTCAGGTGCATCACATTGAATTGTCTCCCCTTCTGAATGGTCGAATGCTACATGTGTGCAGGATGTCAAGAATGACATAGCTCCATTTGTATCTCTTAGTTTTTGAATGTAATGTTTCCACAAACCGACTACAATACAATGTCATCATCTAAAATTTTGAAATTGAATGTTGGAGCAGAGGTTGAATTAATACAGGCGAAGTAAGGTTTGGAAGACACCTTAGTCAGCTGAAATACCATGTGATACATATACCTCAGAGTTATATTTGGGACACATTTACGGCAAAGGAATTCCAATGTAGACACGTTTGAGGATTTTAAGAAGGGTTCGTTTCTTATAACTCATGCATTTTTATTTCAAAGGAGACGCTTTCCGTTTGAAAATCACAAACTGTCAGGTGCTTCACATTGAATTGTCTCCCCTTCTGACAGGTCGAATGCTACATGTGTGCAGGATGTCAAGATTGACATGGCTCCATTTGTATCTCTTAGTTTTTGAATGTAATGTTTCCACAAAGCGAAGATAATACAATGTCATCATCTAAAATTTTGAAATTGAATGTTGGAGCAGAGGTTGAATTAATACAGGCGAAGTAAGGTTTGGAAGACACCTTAGTCAGCTGAAATACCATGTGATACATATACCTCAGAGTTATATTTGGGACACATTTACGGCAAAATAATTCCAATGTAGACACGTTTGAGGATTTGAACAAGGGTTCGTTTCTTATCACGCATTCATTTTTATTTCAAAGGAGACGCTTTCAGTTTGAAAATCACAAACTGTCATGTGCTTCACATTGAATTGTCTCCCCTTCTGACAGGTCGAATGCTACATGTGTGCAGGATGTCAAGATTGACATGGCTCCATTTGTATCTCTTAGTTTTTGAATGTAATGTTTCCACAAAGCGAAGATAATACAATGTCATCATCTAAAATTTTGAAATTGAATGTTGGAGCAGAGGTTGAATTAATAAAGGCGAAGTAAGGTTTGGAAGACACCTTAGTCAGCTGAAATACCATGTGATACATATACCTCAGAGTTATATTTGGGACACATTTACGGCAAAAGAATTCCAATGTAGACACCTTTGAGGATTTTAAGAAGGGTTCGTTTCTTATCACTCATTCATTTTTATTTCAAAGGAGACGCTTTCAGTTTGAAAATCACAAACTGTCAGGTGCTTCACATTGAATTGTCTCCCCTTCTGACAGGTCGAATGCTACATGTGTGCAGGATGTCAAGATTGACATGGCTCCATTTGTATCTCTTAGTTTTTGAATGTAATGTTTCCACAAAGCGAAGATAATACAATGTCATCATCTAAAATTTTGAAATTGAATGTTGGAGCAGAGGTTGAATTAATACAGGCGAAGTAAGGTTTGGAAGACACCTTAGTCAGCTGAAATACCATGTGATACATATACCTCAGAGTTATATTTGGGACACATTTACGGCAAAGGAATTCCAATGTAGACACGTTTGAGGATTTGAACAAGGGTTCGTTTCTTATCACGCATTCATTTTTATTTCAAAGGAGACGCTTTCAGTTTGAAAATCACAAACTGTCAGGTGCATCACATTGAATTGTCTCCCCTTCTGAATGGTCGAATGCTACATGTGTGCAGGATGTCAAGAATGACATAGCTCCATTTGTATCTCTTAGTTTTTGAATGTAATGTTTCCACAAACCGACTACAATACAATGTCATCATCTAAAATTTTGAAATTGAATGTTGGAGCAGAGGTTGAATTAATACAGGCGAAGTAAGGTTTGGAAGACACCTTAGTCAGCTGAAATACCATGTGATACATATACCTCAGAGTTATATTTGGGACACATTTACGGCAAAAGAATTCCAATGTAGACACGTTTGAGGATTTTAAGAAGGGTTCATTTCTTATCACTCATTCATTTTTATTTCAAAGGAGACGCTTTCAGTTTGAAAATCACAAACTGTCATGTGCTTCACATTGAATTGTCTCCCCTTCTGACAGGTCGAATGCTACATGTGTGCAGGATGTCAAGATTGACATGGCTCCATTTGTATCTCTTAGTTTTTGAATGTAATGTTTCCACAAAGCGAAGATAATACAATGTCATCATCTAAAATTTTGAAATTGAATGTTGGAGCAGAGGTTGAATTAATACAGGCGAAGTAAGGTTTGAAAGACACCTTAGTCAGCTGAAATACCATGTGATACATATACCTCAGAGTTATATTTGGGACACATTTACGGCAAAGGAATTCCAATGTAGACACGTTTGAGGATTTGAACAAGGGTTCATTTCTTATCACGCATTCATTTTTATTTCAAAGGAGACGCTTTCAGTTTGAAAATCACAAACTGTCAGGTGCATCACATTGAATTGTCTCCCCTTCTGAATGGTCGAATGCTACATGTGTGCAGGATGTCAAGAATGACATAGCTCCATTTGTATCTCTTAGTTTTTGAATGTAATGTTTCCACAAACCGACTACAATACAATGTCATCATCTAAAATTTTGAAATTGAATGTTGGAGCAGAGGTTGAATTAATACAGGCGAAGTAAGGTTTGGAAGACACCTTAGTCAGCTGAAATACCATGTGATACATATACCTCAGAGTTATATTTGGGACACATTTACGGCAAAGGAATTCCAATGTAGACACGTTTGAGGATTTTAAGAAGGGTTCGTTTCTTATAACTCATGCATTTTTATTTCAAAGGAGACGCTTTCAGTTTGAAAATCACAAACTGTCATGTGCTTCACATTGAATTGTCTCCCCTTCTGACAGGTCGAATGCTACATGTGTGCAGGATGTCAAGATTGACATGGCTCCATTTGTATCTCTTAGTTTTTGAATGTAATGTTTCCACAAAGCGAAGATAATACAATGTCATCATCTAAAATTTTGAAATTGAATGTTGGAGCAGAGGTTGAATTAATACAGGCGAAGTAAGGTTTGGAAGACACCTTAGTCAGCTGAAATACCATGTGATACATATACCTCAGAGTTATATTTGGGACACATTTACGGCAAAATAATTCCAATGTAGACACGTTTGAGGATTTGAACAAGGGTTCGTTTCTTATCACGCATTCATTTTTATTTCAAAGGAGACGCTTTCAGTTTGAAAATCACAAACTGTCATGTGCTTCACATTGAATTGTCTCCCCTTCTGACAGGTCGAATGCTACATGTGTGCAGGATGTCAAGATTGACATGGCTCCATTTGTATCTCTTAGTTTTTGAATGTAATGTTTCCACAAAGCGAAGATAATACAATGTCATCATCTAAAATTTTGAAATTGAATGTTGGAGCAGAGGTTGAATTAATAAAGGCGAAGTAAGGTTTGGAAGACACCTTAGTCAGCTGAAATACCATGTGATACATATACCTCAGAGTTATATTTGGGACACATTTACGGCAAAAGAATTCCAATGTAGACACGTTTGAGGATTTGAACAAGGGTTCATTTCTTATCACTCATTCATTTTTATTTCAAAGGAGACGCTTTCAGTTTGAAAATCACAAACTGTCATGTGCTTCACATTGAATTGTCTCCCCTTCTGACAGGTCGAATGCTACATGTGTGCAGGATGTCAAGATTGACATGGCTCCATTTGTATCTCTTAGTTTTTGAATGTAATGTTTCCACAAAGCGAAGATAATACAATGTCATCATCTAAAATTTTGAAATTGAATGTTGGAGCAGAGGTTGAATTAATACAGGCGAAGTAAGGTTTGGAAGACACCTTAGTCAGCTGAAATACCATGTGATACATATACCTCAGAGTTATATTTGGGACACATTTACGGCAAAGGAATTCCAATGTAGACACGTTTGAGGATTTTAAGAAGGGTTCGTTTCTTATCACTCATGCATTTTTATTTCAAAGGAGACGCTTTCAGTTTGAAAATCACAAACTGTCATGTGCTTCACATTGAATTGTCTCCCCTTCTGACAGGTCGAATGCTACATGTGTGCAGGATGTCAAGATTGACATGGCTCCATTTGTATCTCTTAGTTTTTGAATGTAGTGTTTCCACAAAGCGAAGATAATACAATGTCATCATCTAAAATTTTGAAATTGAATGTTGGAGCAGAGGTTGAATTAATACAGGCGAAGTAAGGTTTGGAAGACACCTTAGTCAGCTGAAATACCATGTGATACATATACCTCAGAGTTATATTTGGGACACATTTACGGCAAAATAATTCCAATGTAGACACGTTTGAGGATTTGAACAAGGGTTCGTTTCTTATCACGCATTCATTTTTATTTCAAAGGAGACGCTTTCAGTTTGAAAATCACAAACTGTCAGGTGCTTCACATTGAATTGTCTCCCCTTCTGACAGGTCGAATGCTACATGTGTGCAGGATGTCAAGATTGACATGGCTCCATTTGTATCTCTTAGTTTTTGAATGTAATGTTTCCACAAAGCGAAGATAATACAATGTCATCATCTAAAATTTTGAAATTGAATGTTGGAGCAGAGGTTGAATTAATACAGGCGAAGTAAGGTTTGGAAGACACCTTAGTCAGCTGAAATACCATGTGATACATATACCTCAGAGTTATATTTGGGACACATTTACGGCAAAAGAATTCCAATGTAGACACGTTTGAGGATTTGAACAAGGGTTCATTTCTTATCACGCATTCATTTTTATTTTAAAGGAGACGCTTTCAGTTTGAAAATCACAAACTGTCAGGTGCTTCACATTGAATTGTCTCCCCTTCTGAATGGTCGAATGCTACATGTGTGCAGGATGTCAAGAATGACATAGCTCCATTTGTATCTCTTAGTTTTTGAATGTAATGTTTCCACAAACCGACTACAATACAATGTCATCATCTAAAATTTTGAAATTGAATGTTGGAGCAGAGGTTGAATTAATACAGGCGAAGTAAGGTTTGGAAGACACCTTAGTCAGCTGAAATACCATGTGATACATATACCTCAGAGTTATATTTGAGACACATTTACGGCAAAGGAATTCCAATGTAGACACGTTTGAGGATTTTAAGAAGGGTTCGTTTCTTATCACTCATTCATTTTTATTTCAAAGGAGACGCTTTCAGTTTGAAAATCACAAACTGTCAGGTGCTTCACATTGAATTGTCTCCCCTTCTGACAGGTCGAATGCTACATGTGTGCAGGATGTCAAGATTGACATGGTTCCATTTGTATCTCTTAGTTTTTGAATGTAATGTTTCCACAAAGCGAAGATAATACAATGTCATCATCTAAAATTTTGAAATTGAATGTTGGAGCAGAGGTTGAATTAATACAGGCGAAGTAAGGTTTGGAAGACACCTTAGTCAGCTGAAATACCATGTGATACATATACCTCAGAGTTATATTTGGGACACATTTACGGCAAAAGAATTCCAATGTAGACACGTTTGAGGATTTGAACAAGGGTTCATTTCTTATCACTCATTCATTTTTATTTCAAAGGAGACGCTTTCAGTTTGAAAATCACAAACTGTCAGGTGCTTCACATTGAATTGTCTCCCCTTCTGACAGGTCGAATGCTACATGTGTGCAGGATGTCAAGATTGACATGGCTCCATTTGTATCTCTTAGTTTTTGAATGTAATGTTTCCACAAAGCGAAGATAATACAATGTCATCATCTAAAATTTTGAAATTGAATGTTGGAGCAGAGGTTGAATTAATACAGGCGAAGTAAGGTTTGGAAGAAACCTTAGTCAGCTGAAATACCATGTGATACATATACCTCAGAGTTATATTTGGGACACATTTACGGCAAAGGAATTCCAATGTAGACACGTTTGAGGATTTGAACAAGGGTTCATTTCTTATCACGCATTCATTTTTATTTCAAAGGAGACGCTTTCAGTTTGAAAATCACAAACTGTCAGGTGCATCACATTGAATTGTCTCCCCTTCTGAATGGTCGAATGCTACATGTGTGCAGGATGTCAAGAATGACATAGCTCCATTTGTATCTCTTAGTTTTTGAATGTAATGTTTCCACAAACCGACTACAATACAATGTCATCATCTAAAATTTTGAAATTGAATGTTGGAGCAGAGGTTGAATTAATACAAGCGAAGTAAGGTTTGGAAGAAACCTTAGTCAGCTGAAATACCATGTGATACATATACCTCAGAGTTATATTTGGGACACATTTACGGCAAAGGAATTCCAATGTAGACACGTTTGAGGATTTGAACAAGGGTTCATTTCTTATCACGCATTCATTTTTATTTCAAAGGAGACGCTTTCAGTTTGAAAATCACAAACTGTCAGGTGCATCACATTGAATTGTCTCCCCTTCTCAATGGTCGAATGCTACATGTGTGCAGGATGTCAAGAATGACATAGCTCCATTTGTATCTCTTAGTTTTTGAATGTAATGTTTCCACAAACCGACTACAATACAATGTCATCATCTAAAATTTTGAAATTGAATGTTGGAGCAGAGGTTGAATTAATACAGGCGAAGTAAGGTTTGGAAGACACCTTAGTCAGCTGAAATACCATGTGATACATATACCTCAGAGTTGTATTTGGGACACATTTACGGCAAAAGAATTCCAATGTAGACACGTTTGAGGATTTTAAGAAGGGTTCATTTCTTATCACTCATTCATTTTTATTTCAAAGGAGACGCTTTCAGTTTGAAAATCACAAACTGTCATGTGCTTCACATTGAATTGTCTCCCCTTCTGACAGGTCGAATGCTACATGTGTGCAGGATGTCAAGATTGACATGGCTCCATTTGTATCTCTTAGTTTTTGAATGTAATGTTTCCACAAAGCGAAGATAATACAATGTCATCATCTAAAATTTTGAAATTGAATGTTGGACCAGAGGTTGAATTAATACAAGCGAAGTAAGGTTTGGAAGAAACCTTAGTCAGCTGAAATACCATGTGATACATATACCTCAGAGTTATATTTGGGACACATTTACGGCAAAGGAATTCCAATGTAGACACGTTTGAGGATTTGAACAAGGGTTCATTTCTTATCACGCATTCATTTTTATTTCAAAGGAGACGCTTTCAGTTTGAAAATCACAAACTGTCAGGTGCATCACATTGAATTGTCTCCCCTTCTGAATGGTCGAATGCTACATGTGTGCAGGATGTCAAGAATGACATAGCTCCATTTGTATCTCTTAGTTTTTGAATGTAATGTTTCCACAAACCGACTACAATACAATGTCATCATCTAAAATTTTGAAATTGAATGTTGGAGCAGAGGTTGAATTAATACAGGCGAAGTAATGTTTGGAAGACACCTTAGTCAGCTGAAATACCATGTGATACATATACCTCAGAGTTATATTTGGGACACATTTACGGCAAAGGAATTCCAATGTAGACACGTTTGAGGATTTTAAGAAGGGTTCGTTTCTTATCACTCATGCATTTTTATTTCAAAGGAGACGCTTTCAGTTTGAAAATCACAAACTGTCAGGTGCTTCACATTGAATTGTCTCCCCTTCTGACAGGTCGAATGCTACATGTGTGCAGGATGTCAAGATTGACATGGCTCCATTTGTATCTCTTAGTTTTTGAATGTAATGTTTCCACAAAGCGAAGATAATACAATGTCATCATCTAATATTTTGAAATTGAATGTTGGAGCAGAGGTTGAATTAATACAGGCGAAGTAAGGTTTGGAAGACACCTTAGTCAGCTGAAATACCATGTGATACATATACCTCAGAGTTATATTTGGGACACATTTACGGCAAAGGAATTCCAATGTAGACACGTTTGAGGATTTGAACAAGGGTTCGTTTCTAATCACTCATGCATTTTTATTTCAATGGAGACTCTTTCAGTTTGAAAATCACAAACTGTCAGGTGCTTCACATTGAATTGTCTCCCCTTCTGACAGGTCGAATGCTACATGTGTGCAGGATGTCAAGATTGACATGGCTCCATTTGTATCTCTTAGTTTTTGAATGTAATGTTTCCACAAAGCGAAGATAATACAATGTCATCATCTAAAATTTTGAAATTGAATGTTGGAGCAGAGGTTGAGTAGTATAGGGAATGATAGTCCGAAAACACTTTTCAAAAACCCCTCTAAAAAGCCTCATTTACTAAATGAGGCTTTGGTGGGACCCTTAGCTCTTGATATTATTGCCCCTACTACAAAGCCACGCCATCACGTTTACCGTGACTTGGCAGGCGGTAACACTGTGCCGTACGGTACGATCAATAATTCTTCTCTTACAAAACCCCTACCCGGCCCATCCCTCAAGTAGTACAAGTTAGGTTCGTCGGCTTTCATATCCACTTTATCTATGTTGTAAGTTTTGACCGACCATATAGGATCGGTGGCTCGCTTACGGCTATCGCCCTCGTGTTCACCCGGCTGGTATAGATACCTAACTAAGGCCCTATCTGGTATCTGTTTCTCCTTTCCACGCAATGGAGCAGACGACTCTGCTAACACTGATTTAAGTTTGATAGCGTCTGCCGGTTTCTTACCAGTGAGCCGGGTTACTTCATGGTTGATTGCCGACACCACCTCGGGTAACCTCGCTACCCATTCGGTCGATCGTTTTCCAGTGGTTGTCATTTCCCTAGCATATTGATGACCGAACAAGCGCTCAGCCAAAGTCCTATTAAATCTCTCAACTATAGCTTGGCTGCGATGGGCTCCGGCCGTGCCACGTCTGACTTTTGTATCGTGTTTGGCTAGCAGTTGTGAAACGGCACCCATGAACTCCCGTCCGGGATCAACTTGCAGCTCTGTTGGCCAAGTCAGCGGGCTGCGTTTGTATATGCGTTCTAATCCTTTGGCTACTTTGGCCGAATCTTTCGTGGTCAAGGGTTCGGCTTCCTTGTAACGACTGGCTACGTCCACTACGGTTAAGGCATACTTGTACCTCTTATCATGAGGTAGGAACAGTAGGTCTGCCTGGTGAATGCTATTAGGTATGTTAATTCCGAAACTCCTTCTAGGTACGTAGCGTGGCGCCGGCAAATAGATCTGCCACAGGGCTTGTTTTTCAAGCCACGCTTTGGCTTTCTCTGGTGATACTCGTGCCATTTTAGATAGCTTATCTACTGCGCTAGCTCCTTTCCAATATCCACGCGGGCTGTAATAAATAGCCTCAAATTTTTTCATGTCCATACGCGTATGTGTTTATACCATCAATAGCTATCCAACGTTTCGTGTCCATAGGCGATAGGGACGTCTTGTTTATAGTCAGTCCGTATATCTTATGCCCATCACTTCTAAGCGTGTTCATCTTATGCCTAAAGGTACGGGTCTTGAACAGGGCCTCCTTGAATCTGGCGTGTTTGATGTGTTGTTTCACCACATACTTCTTAACCCCTTTAGCTTTCCGGATCTCACTATTGTCGGCTTTCAATATGGAATACATCTTAGGCCTCAAACCTATGTACTCAGCTATTGGCGTGCCAGCACACTCGTCCTTCATCTTACCTAGGACCTTTTTATTTACCGTGCTGTGCATGGTATGGGTCTTAGGATAGTCGCTGGTGTCGTATAAATCGATGTGTTTTTTCATGTCCTCGTACACGTCCTCGGTTCGAATCTCCATCAGCAGGGAATCCGTGTCAGTGTACAGCACTTCGCACCTGTCGCCGTACTGTTTCTTAAGCTCGTTGTAGTAAAAGTCGTACATCAGGTGTTTGGATAAATCGAGGATACTCATCCCAACGTAAACAGGTCGGTTGAATTTTATGTGGCTTTTCTTCATGTGTATGGCAACTAGGTCGTCTGTGAATATTTTATTACGGTTGAATGCCGGACTGGCTATCAATTTCCTGAGCTTGTCTTCCTCACTCGACCGAACCAGCTTCACGGTTACGCGTTTCCTCAGGTTTTCCATAGTCTTACCAAACACCGAGTTGTTCATGAGCTTGTAGAGATTTTTTTCAAAATCACTGGTGGCTTTTTTTCGTAGGTCTGTGTTCATTCTGATGTAGGGCTCCATCCATGGGCTCTGGTCGAACATGAGCACCCTGTGTATTTTGGTCAGCCTCATACCCAATGACAGGTACAGCTGTAGGTTGCGATAGTGAACGATGTACTTGGTCTTATTCATTAAGTTAGGCACGAGTTTCTCAACGTCCGCCACACGACCACCTGACAAGTTATGTTGGTACTCAGACATCCAGTCTGTGTTAACCTTCATACGTTCGGGTGCAAGGGGATAGCTGTTGTGCGATGCGTGTAATGCCTTGGGATACTCTAAGTCAACTTCGAGGATATACCCTTTATTCGAATCTGGTGCAATGCTCATAACATCAACGTTTGGTACCCATTCGAATCCTCCTGTAGGTAGATACTGGCTCATAGCCCAGCCGTACAGGTTATTTGCGTCGAGGTAGAGAATGTGATTGGTTGGTTTGTTAGGATCGTAACCTTTCACGTATTGATTATTTGCTTTAGCGTATCGTTTGGATGCCATGGAAATCCCACCTCGCAAGCCTTTCTCAATGAATAGGTGCATGTCGTAATCTGTGAGCAATTCCAAATTAACTCCGGTCTTTCTAAGCAAGGCGTCCCACGACAGACCTGGGCTGGTGTAATACCATGCGGGGTCGAGTTTATACTGCTTTAAACATGTTTGCCGAAACGTCTCGAACACGTCGGCTAACAGCAGTACATCTGTCCTCAAGTACAGGTCGTGATAATCGCCAAGGTTCTTACAACCAAGTTTATTCCATACGTTAATCGCGTGCGAGTAATCGTCTCGTGAGACGGACGCCTCATTCAGCTTGCTATAAAAGCAGTCGATAGGAGGTAGTCTGGTCTCTGTGAACTTAGCCCAGCTATCCATGTACTCATATGGGTATACGCCCTTCCTCATGAGCAGGTGTCTAGTCTCGGCGTCTGTGTATCGATCTGTGATAGGGAAGGTATTGTTGGCCTTGACCAGACTGTCGAGTGACGACAGGAGGAATTGAAACGAGTCAATGAACCTAAGTCTGTTTAAGCTGAAGGAGATGTATCTCTCCATGTTGTTGGGGATGCACGTTATATTACCATCGATTTTCGCGATGGCCTGCATGATCAAGTGTGAGTCGTACCCTCTCAAGTTGTGAAAGACAACGGGGATGTTTATTGTCTTAGGGTTGATTTTAAGCTTGAGGTTGCACGCGTTGTGAGCGGCGCCTCTATACTTACCAGTTATGTGGCAGTGATCTCTCACCGAATCACCGTTAAGTGGTGAGTCGCACACGTGACAGTTAGTGCTACTGGCGTGAGCTAGCATGTCGGCTCTGGTCATACGCATTGGAGCGATTTTATACAATGCATTCCTAATAATTTTTTCTTCCTCCTGCAAGCACTTTAGAAACCTTTCAGCCGCGTCAGGACCCCTATACACTACCGGAGCTTTCGTTTCCCCGTCACAACGGACGACAATGTATCCAAACGAACAGGCTTTATGCTCTTGTGTTTTGTGTGTGAAACTCCCACTAGGGGAATCATCCCCTACAACTAAGGCTTCGAAGTCGGCGTATATGATATAAGGCACAGACATTTGGTTCTTGTGATTGTCGAATTTTAGGATATTTTCACCTTCCTTAGGCATGTCGACTCGTATGGCCGTCTGCCCAACACCTTGGCAATCCTCCAGGTGGGATTCTAATAAATCAGCCCGACTGAAACAGTGTAGGCATCGTACACAAAAGTGTTTTTCCCCAACGTGTTTCGACTGGTCGTGCAACAACCGGCTGAGATGTTTTATCCACGTGTAGTGATACTTTTCACCTTTTTGAATCATGAATAAATTAATAACTTGACAATCCTTCACCGGGCTGACCCTGTGTACTATTGTTGTGTTACCTTCGTGTCCAAAGACATTTATAGCCAGATTATTCTGTTTTTCTACTTTAGTGATCTGGGATATTGGGGTGGGTTCATCTATACCATCCCAGTTGAGCCCATCGTCCTGTGGATAATTAGAAGGTCTGTTCGGATTAGTGGCAGCTGGAAATAAGGCTGACCTGATAGATAACCTCAGGCAATCGTTTCCTCTATTCTTAACGTTTACTATGGCTTGTTTGTTCTTATAGTAGGGAGGCAAGGCTAGGTATGACCCACCTCTGAACGGCACGTATTTAGCTATATCTAGATAGACATTATCGATTTTATCTACAGCCCACCCGGACCCCATGTGCGTGTAGCGTTCTAGGTATTCTCGTATCTGCTGAAAACTATTATCGATTGATGCGTCAATGGTCTCTGCATGTGTGACGACCTCTTGTTTGCCTCGGAAGTAAGGTTGAATATACTCAGTGGTACTCCCAACCTGCTTATCGAGCGACATTTTCTCTGTGATCTGAAACTTGATACTTCCTAGATTATTTAGTTCCTGGTTGACCTTATCAGCTATCAGAGGCTTGACATCTGTAATGTCTATGTTTCTATCAACACGCATGCGCCAACCTCTCAAATAATTGCCTACGGCGTGCTCAGTGCGCACGAACTGTAGGTTAATAGCTCTATTCTGTCGTAATAATTCTACAAGCTGTGGTTTTCTCATACGAGAATACCCGCCTAAACCCAAATCGTGTGCCTCGGCTTTCAGTTGTTTTACAGTTGGACGTGCTACTGGGGTATGTGATAACAATGTGGTTAACCCGGCTTTCCCCAGTTTTGAATAACCTGTGTATCCAAGCTGTTTCGCTTGAGCTTTTAACTGTTTTACCGTAGGAGGGACTTCTAAACCTAGTAATCTCAACAATGCTGGCTTCCGCATTCTAGAATACCCGATAACACCTCTCTGCTTTGCGGCCCGCTTGAGCTCGCGCACAGTAGCCATAGTGTTTACACCTAAGAGAATCAATGTCTAATTGGTCGGCAGTAACTCTTAAAAAATATTTTCTGGTGGCCGGGTACAATTCTAGACATTCTGTCAAATCGTCCCACGTACCTGGTAAAATATATAGTGTGGCTGTTTCAATCCAGTACTCGCCTTGGGTATAGTATTCCTTGTATTCACTTATACTCGAAAAACATTCTATATGGTATTGAGACGCGATATCCCGCTCCCATTCGAAGGGGTGAGTATACTTAACACCCTCTTTAATCCATACCACGTCCACTATTATCTTAAATCTGAAGCTGCCCCATAAAGCCAGTTCATATTTGAATATGTTTTCCACAGACATAGCTATACGTAGGTGTGTATAATCTCTAATTGGAGTCTATCTTGAGCAGCCGCCTACGTTCTTTTATGTAGCCTTTTTTATTCTCGTATATGAGTTGATGTCTGACTACGTTCGCTCCGTGAGCTTTACATAAACAGTAGTGTCCTTTAACCCCGATACCACACACAGAACACGTGTAGTTAGGACTTCCCATATGGAAACAACAGAACCCCTGATTCCTGCATTTCCTACCACAGGCCTCGGTCTTCCCCATAAGTATATATTCGCATCGGTATGGAGCGGGTCTCATGTTTACTTATATAGGTATTTTAGTTTAATTGCTTCGCAACCAACGCAGTAGCTGCTATACCCAACACTATGAAGCCCAGTTCACGATTCATTTGTCCCTTGGATGGTGTGTAGTACTGAGCGAGTGTGGGTTTATTGAGCGCTTCCAATCGTTTACCAGTTAGTAGGTAGTATTCTTTCATTGCTTCATCGACATCGTAGAATGTTTTAATGGAATGGTTTTCACGCTGGAGTTGTTCGTTAATAAAATCGATCCTCTGGAGGCGTTTTTTAGCGTACTCGGCCTGTGCTCTTTGTAATTTCTCAGTAGCGAGATCGTGTCGCTTCCTTTCTTCCTGTATTTCAGCCGCGTGATCATCTCGTAGTTTAGAGAAGAGGAAATTACTCCCGGAAAATGCCAGGGCATTCACTAACGCCCCACCGACCATCATAGCTATCGTGGCCATCCCTATATTTATTTCATTATATTATCAGGTATTATTCCTTGTTTTACTAGGATGTCTTTTGTGGCCATCGCCATACCAAGGTTCATTATGAGCATACCCATATCCTGCAGGTTGAAATCTAGCTTGATAGTTGGTTGTTTAAGCACTATTTTAGTCAACCGAGCGTACCCTACTGCTAGACTAGCTACCACTGTGGCGTGGTATGCGTCGTTGACGAACGTTTTCCCCTCAGACATTATGTATATGATATAAAATATTAAAATTATAACATGATATGCGGGTCAATAGTGGGGCCTGCCGGCGGCGTGGGGGTTACCTCACCGGCAGGGGGTGTGGGGGTATCCCCCACACGTGTGTATAACCATGTTATAACCACGGCAGCAGTTACGCCTACAGCCAACAACAGTCGGGTTGGGTTAGTCACTTTATGTTGGTTACACCACCGTTTTTTACCGGCAGCTACTCTCTTAGGATTCTTCTGCCTGGTTACTGTTGGGGGTATCACCTCGGGACTCACTGGTTCCGTCACCTCGGGACTCACTGTTTGGGGTGTGGGGGGTACCACCACTGGGGTCTCCTCCTGTGCAGCATCCATCTATACTATTATTATTATTCTTTCTCTCAAATTGACAATGTTTTGCCGTGATAATCGCCGCCGTCACTGGAGCCAACAACATACCATATTTGTGGTACAGCCCGCAGCTGATAGAGCTCACGGCGTGTTCGATAAAAGGGTCTTTATCTAGGTCCTCCCACAGGTAAAGTCGGCGCTCTGGTGGAATGGGAAGGAATTGTGATACAATACCGGTGTATATCTGGGTCATAGCCGATCCTATTGTCTTTGTCATTTCTGCTCCGAGCCGGGACTCGTATCTAGCGTACAGCTTATCGATTTCTTCGGCTGACATTTTGTGAATTTTATCCGGGGTGTAGTCTCCAAAATAATGTTTGGCTTTGCCGCCAACAGCCAACGCCACCAGTTTCTCTCGCTTGTCATCAGTGGGACCTGCGGGCGACAATTGTTCGAGCAATTCCTCACACTCCATCTTATAATATAACAAGTAAGATTTAGTTTTAACTATATAATACCCGATACAGACAAAACACAGAGAAATGAAGGTTAAGTTGCACACGACAAACACTTCGAATATCATAGCTATATGCTTAACTTTGCTTAGCTTTAGCTTAGCTTTGCTTAGCTTTAGCTTAGCTTTGCTTAGCTTTAGCTTAGCTTTAGCTTAGCTTTGCTTAGCATACTATATAAGCCACGGGTTGGTCGGTTTTTAGTACGAGCTTAGCGTGTTTAGTTTCAGCGAGCTGTTTCTTCACCCGTTCCCGTTCTAATTTACTCATCACATCGTTCTCTCTCAAACACTCCTCAAACGAATCCCTGTCCTTGCAGTGAAATAAGGCCACCCATCGCGTCTGCTCCCTGAGGTCTTTCAACACCGAGTTGAACTTCTGCGTTAGCACCCAGACGCTGTGATTTGCATGCCGGCCGGAGAAGGCCAGGTACGATAGCATGTCTCTCTTTTTTGTTATCTCGCGATTAGCGCTGCAGTCGTCTAGTATAAACAGCGTCGGTTCCCCTTTAAATTTCTCGTGAAGAGCTTTCAACCAATCCTGCAGGCGTGTTCCAGGGTCGATTTTGTGTACGTCCGGGTCCGTCATCACCCAAGGTCGCGCGTACGTTTTATTCATGCCCAGAGTAGGGCACATGATAACGATGTTATCGAACACATCCTTGTAGTAACCCTCCAACATATCCAACACGAAAACGGTCTTCCCACAGCCAGTCTGCCCGCATATGATAGCGCAGTGTGGGTCAGTGGGGAGGGGGAGACCCCCACACCCCCCAGAGGTTGGTAGTTTATTGGGGGGTATGGGGGGGTACCCCCCACTAGTAGATGGCTTGCACGAATCTCCCATTGTCTATATTAAGTTGCGCGTCCATAATTACGTACAGATATAATTTCAACTTACCAGCGGTTTGGGCCTTCTTATTAATCTGGATGGTTATCCCTTCGCTACCGTTATCTATACGACGCCCGCTACCGTGCAGTTTATCATCATCCGTGGATCGCATGTCCAACCATAGGGCGTACTTGGTGGTCAGGTATTCACCGATCTGCACGGAGCCGAGGTCCAGGTCCTTTGTTATGTAGTCCCCAACTGGTAGCTTTTTTATCTCATCCCACTGCTGGTGTGGCCTCATACCATGACTGAACAGCTGGTTGGGCACGCCCTCGATAGTCACTTCCACCTTTTCAATCTCGGGGTTGAAAAACTTTTCGCTGTCCCTCCGGAATGGATCATAATCCTCCACGGGGACGACCAGGATACCTTTCATCGATCGCGCCGGCACGTTCAGGTTGATATTCCACACAGTGTCGCTCTTATCTCGCACGACTGATCTATGCCTCAGTACGCGATCGTACAGGATGGCCATCTTCCCAGAGTACTGGCTTCGAACCTGCCTGGCCAGCTCCGGGCTAGTGACCATGTCGAACTCCAGAGAGATGTTGTCTATGGCATAACTGGCCTCATCACCGTTCGGCGTACGCACTACTTTGTTATAGTCGTTAAACGTGAGCTCGTATTCGAGCCTATCACCCAGCGCGGCCTGGTAAAACGGCGCGTGTCCCGTGAGCAACTCGAAGTCGAGCGGCACGCAGAATCGATTCCCGTATGCTAGAGCGATAGCCTTTTCACCGTCAGATAGCTTGTCTTGCTGGTCTGTCGTGAAGACGTATCCTATGCGCGCCCGGGTTGATTTGCTGATACCCTGGTACACATCATTGACTCGTTCTCTCTCGCTTTTCCAGAGATCCTTGTAGCAGTGAAACACGTCGCTGTCGTCGATGCTCAGCACCTCGTTACCGCTGATCTTGACGGTCGTTTTCTTGATGATAGCTCGACCCACGTTCCGCACTAGCTCGCGTTTGTCGTTGTCGGAGGTCAACGTGATATTGAACGCCAGTCGAACAGTGCCTGGTACAATGAGGTCATTCTCACCAAGGTTTGGAAATCTAACCAGCAGAGTTTGATTCTGGTCTATCTTGCTGGGGTTGTTGGTGATGGTCACCGACTGTCGCACGGCTCTGGCACCTAATGGCTCTCTCAATTTTCTGAAAGGATCTAATTTTCTACCGTACATTGTTATATATAAATAAAATATATTTAAATACTAATGGATGAAGACATACCTATGGATGATATGCGGGGCGCTAGTGCCCAGGTATACGATGATGAGCAGGAGACCTCATTTACTAGTTTGCCATTGAGCCAACAACTTTTAGAAACAACGGTAAATGATTATTACGAAGGATTAAAAAGCGATAAAAACTACGTTGAACCAAAGGGTCGAGACTACAATAATTTTTTTATTGATAAAAAGGGTGTTCTACGTCTTAAGTCTGCCCCAGAGGTCAACCTCTTTAACAAGATCAATAAAAAACCACTGGCCTTGTCAACTCTAGCCAGCCGCAATGGTGGTGGCGAATTTATCCATGAACATCTAAACATGCCTGATTACGGTGGTGCAATACCTAAGACCGTTAAAGAAGATCTGCAAGCTACCAGATCCCACCTCACCACTATAGATGAAATGACGCCAGAGCGTGCTACAGAAGCCTCGGACAGCATAGAAAAACTGTTGAGCACCTACTGGGACAAACCGTTACCGGGGTTTGACTTTCCGGTAAGGGAACTGTACGGCTTAGACGAAGCCGTGAAACGCGTGCGTGGAGAACTCGTGAACAACATGGGGAAACTGAACGAAATCGACGAGCACATCGCTAGGGAAAAAACCAAACTCACCGAAACTGAAAACGATGATATGAAGCGTCGTATCAATGAACGAATACGTGATTTAGAAGACGAGAAACGTACACGATTGGAAGCCGCTTCCTCGAATCGTGAACAGCTTCGATCCCAGATCAGTCGTATTCAGGAAACAATCGATAGAATACTGAATGAGGATACAACTTTAGCCAACAGGATTCGGATATTGTTCCGGGAGCAAGGGGTCACCATCGCCAGCATTCTGACTGCATTGGGTTTCATCATATCAACCTTGGTGGTGTCACTGGTGGGGGGTGCCCCCACACCCCCAAGTGCCGGCGGGGGAGTTACCCCAGGCGGTGGTGGTGGTGTTAAAGACTGGATCAAAAAACTCGGGGAAGGCCTAGCTAAACTGGCTGGTAAAGCCGCCGAAGCCCTTCCCGGCATCCTGGGTAGCATCGTCTCGTGGTTGTTGAGCGCTCTGTCTAAAACTGCCATGTGGCTCAGTCAAAACCTGTGGGCAGCCATCGTCGCCGTGGTGGGTCTGGTGTACGTAGCGGCTAAGAAATCTTTAACCAAATAAGTCCCAAAGTTACCCCACCAACCACTAAGGCTGTTTTATTATCAATATGCTGCTGATAGGTGGTGGAAACCCCCACACCCCCCGGGGGTACCTCCACATGAACTTTAGGCTCCGGTGGTGGCGCAACTATACCCGTTTCACGTGGTTGGGTGTGTGGGATATGTGGGGTGTTAATATCGGGGTTGATACCCAACTTTTGATCCTTCGTGGCTATGACTATTTCGTTGTTATAACCCACCACTTTTTTTATTCTCAGTTGCATATCACTCGGAGCCATGTACAACCCCACGCCGAACACGTAATTGACTTTCGATCTGGCGTATTCTAACACGTTTTGGTAGCGTTCGATGGCCCTCGGGAGATCAACTGGTGAATTGATAGCATCATCAACGTTGGAAACGAATTGTGTCTGAGCGTCGTAAGCAGTTCCCTTACCGAGGATGTTAGAACGCGTCATCGACTGCGCACCCAACAGCGCCCACACGTACGTTCGAATCGAGTCGTTCAAGCGTATTGTACCAGCACGAGTGAATCCTTTCGATGTTTTTGAGATCATTTTAGTCCAGGCTGTGGCTGCATCAGGACTGGTTTGTTTTATACAGCTGACATGGATCTTTTCATTCGTTGTGGGGCCTGTAAATGTATGCCGGTTTGGGTTGTATGAACCATCTTTAGAACCGGCATAATATTTTCCGGACCTGTAGAAGTACACGAGAACTATACCGAGACCATGGTTCACACCAGGAAGGCGAAAGTCTTTATTCGTTGGAATCTCAAACTCCCCACAAATACGTTCATAAGCGCGTCTATCATAGGGGTTATTCGTCATACTCCACGCTTTATCTTGGGGAAGAGGAGCACTTATTTCCTTCAATATTCGTCTCGTTTGATAATAAATATGAAACAAAACAACCGCCTTACTCAGTTCATCTATACCATAGTCTGGTGTCACACCCGACCCTGTCGTCGCACACCACACAGCAAAGTTGAGTTGGTTCTGCCAAAACTGCATTGGGTTTTGATTCCAGTTTACCACCGCCTGCGCGTTATTAACGGACACGACATACTTTTCAAAGATATCAATAAAGGTTGTTTTAAACCCAGTACCATCTGCATTCACCACGATTTTCAAGTGTGCTAAATCCATATTATAATTTATAATTCATATATTATAATATGTACATAACACTTCCAGGAATAACTAGCGGTGAGGCCGTTCAGCTGACGCACGCGATCGATAACACGTCAGGTCAACTCGAAGTCGCACTCTGCGATATCACCTACCTACCGCAATGGACTAACATTAATATCAGCAACAATAAGCTGTTCGTCAGTGGAACTCGCAGTCAAATAACTGACGGCTACTACAGCGTGTGCTCGCTAAACGACGAGGTCTTCAAACCCCTGGGAGCCGAACTCAAGATGAACGACTCAAACGGCACAGTGGTGTTAATCAACAACGGAAGAACCTCCTTGAGGCTCGGCCGACCATTAGCGAGGATACTCGGTATGTCTCCTGACGAGATAAAACCAACAACAACCGTCACAGGCACGAAGTTACCCGAACTAGTACCGTACCGAGAGCTATACATTCATCTCGGTCAGGTGAGCACAACGTATAACATTCAAGGAGGCCACCCTTCCACTATACTGAGAGCAGTGCCGGTGAAAACTGAGAAATTCAACGACGGTAGAACCGAGTCGTTTTCACCACGGCAGTATAAGAGATTAACCCAGGGTAACATACCTGAACTGACAATATCGGTGTTAGATATAAATCATAATCCTGTAAATATAGGATACCTCAGCTTAACGCTTCACGTAACATGACCAGCGCACAAGGGCCCGGAGTGAAAAAATGCGTCAATATCGGGATCTCCGACCTCGGAGACACACGCGGTTTCGACGCTCCCGGAGTAGATGGTAAATCATACGCCTTGCAACTAAAAAACAACATTTACAAACGCGTTGAAATCCCCTCCGGTGGAGCCCTAAGTGATATGATAGATACCACAGGAGCAACAGCCAACACTAAGTACGCCCTCGTCAACACCGGTGATGACAACTGGAGAATATACCCATCATTCGGAGGTAAACTGTTCGACTTAGACGATGTTGAGAGCACTACCGTCGTCAAAAACAAACCATATATGCTCGTCTTCACCGAAGATGACAAGTGGGTGTTGTTACCCGATAACAAATGGTTTCTCAATATTAGACTCGTCTCCCCTTACGTGTTCACGGATAACAAAGACAACCACCTAAACAAAGTCGTGAACAATGGAACCCTGCTCGTGGCTTACATCCCAACTCAGAGACGTAGCATAGTCGTCAGCCCAGTCAACACTATAGCAGCCCACATGCTATCAAGTAAACCGGCCATGCAAAACGTGAAATTGCAGTTGGTGTCTGAATTCGAAGGCGTGGTTAAGATACTAGAGAGTCTACCGGCAAACTCAACACTGTTCATCAAAGTCTACCTAGGGGAACCATCGGGGAATGATGTCGAGATCGTGAAGGGGATCAAACTCAGGTGGGTGAAACGACACCAGTTTCAAGTTTGCAACGTTTACGTGCGGGTGGGTGTCGACTCCAAGACCAGTCTGCAGGGGGTCAACGTGATCGTAGAAAACAAGATATCACTAATCAATATCTTCCTGCCTGACAACATACACTTCATGGGTATAAAGTTAACCCCTGAATTATTATCAGAAAACCAGTTGGAAATTATATCATAATAGTATAATAATGACTAATCATCATCCCAACACTACACTTAACGACCTGGGAGATACAGATGGATTCGATCAGCCTGGTGAGGAAGATGAATTCTACATCCTACACTTCAAAGACAACATGTACAGACCGGTGCCGTTACCAGATTTTAAAAAACCTAAATGGCTGATCAACTTAACACCCACCTCACCTTATATCACAATAGACGAAAATAATTGGATCACTAAGATTAGGAACAACGGTATCTGGGCCGGGGATTTCATTCCGGAGAGGGGGTTAGCACCCAGACGATCTGATGGTTACGACAAAAATGGGTTATCAACTTACTTCGAAAATAAATTAACATTTAGTAATCCTGAAATAATAACCCCCCCTTTCACACTCATCATAGAAGTCTTCTGTACGGATTCATTCGATGAAGACTTCCCAATAGTACACCAAATTTTACCCGGGGTGTCAATACGCTGGTCTTACAGAGACAAATATTGTCGTATTGTTATACAACAGGATACCACGGGTCCTATAAACCACTTAATAAGCCCCAGTGGGGTTTTTATTAGAATAGGATATTTTATTAGCCTCTCACCTATTGCCCTGACTAGTAGTCTAGAACTTATAGGCTTCAAATACATTGATAGATTTTTAACTGAACCCCAATTAAAATATCTTTCAAAATATATATTATAGGATGGGTCTGTACCCAGTCGTAGAGGAAGTAGCTAAGACGTTAGAAACCGTAGATGGGTTCCGTTTGAGGCAGTTATGTGATGTAAAACGTCAACTAGAACAAGACCGTGACACGCGGAAAGCACTATGTAAAAAATATAATAGAGCTTTCAATATCGTGGATGGGGCTGACACTACCCTTATGGCAACCAGCATGGGACTAGGGGCGGCAGGCGTTGGGTTGTTAACCACCATCGTGGCTGCACCTATAGTGCTAGGTATTGAAATAACGGCTGGGGTGGCAGGGTTGGTAGGGTTGGCGCTTAAGTTAGTATCACGCAGGCTTAATCGTAAGGCATTGAAACACGACGAGATCAGGGTTCTGGCCGAAGCAAAACTCAACACAGTGAGTGAGCGAATTTCCACGGCACTCTCTGACAGTAAGATCTCAGAAGAGGAGTTTAGTTCAATCCTCTCTGAACTCAAAAAATATAACGGAATGAAACAAGATATTCGATCCAAGTCTCGTAAGTCTGCTATCAGCGAGGATGAGAAAAAAAAGTACATAGCACAGGGAATACAAAAAGCCCAGCAAGCCTTTATTATGAACACCAAAGAGATCGTAGGCGGTTCACGTTAAACTGTTTCATCAATATAAACATAACATAGCCGTAAGCGAGCCACCGATCCTATATGGTCGGTCAAAACTTACAACATAGATAAAGTGGATATGTACTACTTGAGGGATGGGCCGGGTAGGGGATTTGTAAGAGAAGAATTATTGATCGTACCGTACGGCACAGTGTTACCGCCTGCCAAGTCACGGTAAACGTGATGGCGTGGCTTTGTAGTAGGGGCAATAATATCAAGAGCTAAGGGTCCCACCAAAGCCTCATTTAGTAAATGAGGCTTTTTAGAGGGGTTTTTGAAAAGTGTTTTCGGACTATCATTCCCTATACTACTGGTTGAATTAATACAGGCGAAGTAAGGTTTGGAAGACACCTTAGTCAGCTGAAATACCATGTGATACATATACCTCAGAGTTATATTTGGGACACATTTACGGCAAAGGAATTCCAATGTAGACACGTTTGAGGATTTGAACAAGGGTTCATTTCTTATCACGCATTCATTTTTATTTCAAAGGAGACGCTTTCAGTTTGAAAATCACAAACTGTCAGGTGCATCACATTGAATTGTCTCCCCTTCTGAATGGTCGAATGCTACATGTGTGCAGGATGTCAAGAATGACATAGCTCCATTTGTATCTCTTAGTTTTTGAATGTAATGTTTCCACAAACCGACTACAATACAATGTCATCATCTAAAATTTTGAAATTGAATGTTGGAGCAGAGGTTGAATTAATACAGGCGAAGTAAGGTTTGGAAGAAACCTTAGTCAGCTGAAATACCATGTGATACATATACCTCAGAGTTATATTTGGGACACATTTACGGCAAAGGAATTCCAATGTAGACACGTTTGAGGATTTGAACAAGGGTTCATTTCTTATCACGCATTCATTTTTATTTCAATGGAGACGCTTTCAGTTTGAAAATCACAAACTGTCAGGTGCATCACATTGAATTGTCTCCCCTTCTGAATGGTCGAATGCTACATGTGTGCAGGATGTCAAGAATGACATAGCTCCATTTGTATCTCTTAGTTTTTGAATGTAATGTTTCCACAAACCGACTACAATACAATGTCATCATCTAAAATTTTGAAATTGAATGTTGGAGCAGAGGTTGAATTAATACAGGCGAAGTAAGGTTTGGAAGACACCTTAGTCAGCTGAAATACCATGTGATACATATACCTCAGAGTTATATTTGGGACACATTTACGGCAAAGGAATTCCAATGTAGACACCTTTGAGGATTTTAAGAAGGGTTCGTTTCTTATCACTCATTCATTTTTATTTCAATGGAGACGCTTTCAGTTTGAAAATCACAAACTGTCAGGTGCTTCACATTGAATTGTCTCCCCTTCTGACAGGTCGAATGCTACATGTGTGCAGGATGTCAAGATTGACATGGCTCCATTTGTATCTCTTAGTTTTTGAATGTAATGTTTCCACAAAGCGAAGATAATACAATGTCATCATCTAATATTTTGAAATTGAATGTTGGAGCAGAGGTTGAATTAATACAGGCGAAGTAAGGTTTGGAAGACACCTTAGTCAGCTGAAATACCATGTGATACATATACCTCAGAGTTATATTTGGGACACATTTACGGCAAAGGAATTCCAATGTAGACACGTTTGAGGATTTGAACAAGGGTTCGTTTCTAATCACTCATGCATTTTTATTTCAATGGAGACGCTTTCAGTTTGAAAATCACAAACTGTCAGGTGCTTCACATTGAAGTGCCTCCCCTTCTGAATGGTCGAATGCTACATGTGTGCAGGATGTCAAGATTGACATGGCTCCATTTGTATCTCTTAGTTTTTGAATGTAATGTTTCCACAAAGCGAAGATAATACAATGTCATCATCTAAAATTTTGAAATTGAATGTTGGAGCAGAGGTTGGATTAATACAGGCAAAGGAAGGTTTGGAAGACACCTTAGTCAGCTGAAATACCATGTGATACATATACCTCAGAGTTATATTTGGGACACATTTACGGCAAAGGAATTCCAATGTAGACACCTTTGAGGATTTTAAGAAGGGTTCGTTTCTTATCACTCATTCATTTTTATTTCAAAGGAGACGCTTTCAGTTTGAAAATCACAAACTGTCAGGTGCTTCACATTGAATTGTCTCCCCTTCTGACAGGTCGAATGCTACATGTGTGCAGGATGTCAAGATTGACATGGCTCCATTTGTATCTCTTAGTTTTTGAATGTAATGTTTCCACAAAGCGAAGATAATACAATGTCATCATCTAAAATTTTGAAATTGAATGTTGGAGCAGAGGTTGAATTAATACAGGCGAAGTAAGGTTTGGAAGACACCTTAGTCAGCTGAAATACCATGTGATACATATACCTCAGAGTTATATTTGGGACACATTTACGGCAAAGGAATTCCAATGTAGACACGTTTGAGGATTTGAACAAGGGTTCATTTCTTATCACGCATTCATTTTTATTTCAAAGGAGACGCTTTCAGTTTGAAAATCACAAACTGTCAGGTGCTTCACATTGAATTGTCTCCCCTTCTGAATGGTCGAATGCTACATGTGTGCAGGATGACAAGAATGACATAGCTCCATTTGTATCTCTTAGTTGTTGAATGTAATGTTTCCACAAACCGACCACAATACAATGTCATCATCTAAAATTTTGAAATTGAATGTTGGAGCAGAGGTTGAATTAATACAGGCGAAGTAAGGTTTGGAAGAAACCTTAGTCAGCTGAAATACCATGTGATACATATACCTCAGAGTTATATTTGGGACACATTTACGGCAAAGGAATTCCAATGTAGACACGTTTGAGGATTTGAACAAGGGTTCATTTCTTATCACGCATTCATTTTTATTTCAAAGGAGATGCTTTCAGTTTGAAAATCACAAACTGTCAGGTGCATCACATTGAATTGTCTCCCCTTCTGAATGGTCGAATGCTACATGTGTGCAGGATGTCAAGAATGACATAGCTCCATTTGTATCTCTTAGTTTTTGAATGTAATGTTTCCACAAACCGACTACAATACAATGTCATCATCTAAAATTTTGAAATTGAATGTTGGAGCAGAGGTTGAATTAATACAGGCGAAGTAAGGTTTGGAAGACACCTTAGTCAGCTGAAATACCATGTGATACATATACCTCAGAGTTATATTTGGGACACATTTACGGCAAAGGAATTCCAATGTAGACACGTTTGAGGATTTTAAGAAGGGTTCGTTTCTTATCACTCATGCATTTTTATTTCAAAGGAGACGCTTTCAGTTTGAAAATCACAAACTGTCAGGTGCTTCACATTGAATTGTCTCCCTTTCTGACAGGTCGAATGCTACATGTGTGCAGGATGTCAAGATTGACATGGCTCCATTTGTATCTCTTAGTTTTTGAATGTAATGTTTCCACAAAGCGAAGATAATACAATGTCATCATCTAAAATTTTGAAATTGAATGTTGGAGCAGAGGTTGAATTAATACAGGCGAAGTAAGGTTTGGAAGACACCTTAGTCAGCTGAAATACCATGTGATACATATACCTCAGAGTTATATTTGGGACACATTTACGGCAAAGGAATTCCAATGTAGACACGTTTGAGGATTTGAACAAGGGTTCGTTTCTAATCACTCATGCATTTTTATTTCAAAGGAGACGCTTTCAGTTTGAAAATCACAAACTGTCAGGTGCTTCACATTGAAGTGCCTCCCCTTCTGACAGGTCGAATGCTGCATGTGTGCAGGATGTCAAGATTGACATGGCTCCATTTGTATCTCTTAGTTTTTGAATGTAATGTTTCCACAAAGCGAAGATAATACAATGTCATCATCTAAAATTTTCAAATTGAATGTTGGAGCAGAGGTTGAATTAATACAGGCGAAGTAAGGTTTGGAAGAAACCTTAGTCAGCTGAAATACCATGTGATACATATACCTCAGAGTTATATTTGGGACACATTTACGGCAAAAGAATTCCAATGTAGACACGTTTGAGGATTTTAAGAAGGGTTCATTTCTTATCACTCATTCATTTTTATTTCAAAGGAGACGCTTTCAGTTTGAAAATCACAAACTGTCATGTGCTTCACATTGAATTGTCTCCCCTTCTGACAGGTCGAATGCTACATGTGTGCAGGATGTCAAGATTGACATGGCTCCATTTGTATCTCTTAGTTTTTGAATGTAATGTTTCCACAAAGCGAAGATAATACAATGTCATCATCTAAAATTTTGAAATTGAATGTTGGAGCAGAGGTTGAATTAATACAGGCGAAGTAAGGTTTGGAAGACACCTTAGTCAGCTGAAATACCATGTGATACATATACCTCAGAGTTATATTTGGGACACATTTACGGCAAAGGAATTCCAATGTAGACACGTTTGAGGATTTGAACAAGGGTTCATTTCTTATCACGCATTCATTTTTATTTCAAAGGAGATGCTTTCAGTTTGAAAATCACAAACTGTCAGGTGCATCACATTGAATTGTCTCCCCTTCTGAATGGTCGAATGCTACATGTGTGCAGGATGTCAAGAATGACATAGCTCCATTTGTATCTCTTAGTTTTTGAATGTAATGTTTCCACAAACCGACTACAATACAATGTCATCATCTAAAATTTTGAAATTGAATGTTGGAGCAGAGGTTGAATTAATACAGGCGAAGTAAGGTTTGGAAGACACCTTAGTCAGCTGAAATACCATGTGATACATATACCTCAGAGTTATATTTGGGACACATTTACGGCAAAGGAATTCCAATGTAGACACGTTTGAGGATTTTAAGAAGGGTTCGTTTCTTATCACTCATGCATTTTTATTTCAAAGGAGACGCTTTCAGTTTGAAAATCACAAACTGTCAGGTGCTTCACATTGAATTGTCTCCCCTTCTGACAGGTCGAATGCTACATGTGTGCAGGATGTCAAGATTGACATGGCTCCATTTGTATCTCTTAGTTTTTGAATGTAATGTTTCCACAAAGCGAAGATAATACAATGTCATCATCTAAAATTTTGAAATTGAATGTTGGAGCAGAGGTTGAATTAATACAGGCGAAGTAAGGTTTGGAAGACACCTTAGTCAGCTGAAATACCATGTGATACATATACCTCAGAGTTATATTTGGGACACATTTACGGCAAAGGAATTCCAATGTAGACACGTTTGAGGATTTGAACAAGGGTTCGTTTCTAATCACTCATGCATTTTTATTTCAAAGGAGACGCTTTCAGTTTGAAAATCACAAACTGTCAGGTGCTTCACATTGAAGTGCCTCCCCTTCTGACAGGTCGAATGCTACATGTGTGCAGGATGTCAAGATTGACATGGCTCCATTTGTATCTCTTAGTTTTTGAATGTAATGTTTCCACAAAGCGAAGATAATACAATGTCATCATCTAAAATTTTGAAATTGAATGTTGGAGCAGAGGTTGAATTAATACAGGCGAAGTAAGGTTTGGAAGACACCTTAGTCAGCTGAAATACCATGTGATACATATACCTCAGAGTTATATTTGGGACACATTTACGGCAAAAGAATTCAAATGTAGACACGTTTGAGGATTTTAAGAAGGGTTCATTTCTTATCACTCATTCATTTTTATTTCAAAGGAGACGCTTTCAGTTTGAAAATCACAAACTGTCATGTGCTTCACATTGAATTGTCTCCCCTTCTGACAGGTCGAATGCTACATGTGTGCAGGATGTCAAGATTGACATGGCTCCATTTGTATCTCTTAGTTTTTGAATGTAATGTTTCCACAAAGCGAAGATAACACAATGTCATCATCTAAAATTTTGAAATTGAATGTTGGAGCAGAGGTTGAATTAATACAGGCGAAGTAAGGTTTGGAAGACACCTTAATCAGCTGAAATACCATGTGATACATATACCTCAGAGTTATATTTGGGACACATTTACGGCAAAGGAATTCCAATGTAGACACGTTTGAGGATTTTAAGAAGGGTTCATTTCTTATCACTCATTCATTTTTATTTCAAAGGAGACGCTTTCAGTTTGAAAATCACAAACTGTCATGTGCTTCACATTGAATTGTCTCCCCTTCTGACAGGTCGAATGCTACATGTGTGCAGGATGTCAAGATTGACATAGATCCATTTGTATCTCTTAGTTTTTGAATGTAATGTTTCCACAAAGCGAAGATAATACAATGTCATCATCTAAAATTTTGAAATTGAATGTTGGAGCAGAGGTTGAATTAATACAGGCGAAGTAAGGTTTGGAAGAAACCTTAGTCAGCTGAAATACCATGTGATACATATACCTCAGAGTTATATTTGGGACACATTTACGGCAAAGATTCCAATGTAGACACGTTTGAGGATTTGAACAAGGGTTCATTTCTTATCACGCATTCATTTTTATTTCAAAGGAGACGCTTTCAGTTTGAAAATCACAAACTGTCAGGTGCATCACATTGAATTGTCTCCCCTTCTGACAGGTCGAATGCTACATGTGTGCAGGATGTCAAGAATGACATAGCTCCATTTGTATCTCTTAGTTTTTGAATGTAATGTTTCCACAAACCGACTACAATACAATGTCATCATCTAAAATTTTGAAATTGAATGTTGGAGCAGAGGTTGAATTAATACAGGCGAAGTAAGGTTTGGAAGAAACCTTAGTCAGCTGAAATACCATGTGATACATATACCTCAGAGTTATATTTGGGACACATTTACGGCAAAGGAATTCCAATGTAGACACGTTTGAGGATTTGAACAAGGGTTCATTTCTTATCACGCATTCATTTTTATTTCAAAGGAGACGCTTTCAGTTTGAAAATCACAAACTGTCAGGTGCTTCACATTGAATTGTCTCCCCTTCTGAATGGTCGAATGCTACATGTGTGCAGGATGTCAAGAATGACATAGCTCCATTTGTATCTCTTAGTTTTTGAATGTAATGTTTCCACAAACCGACTACAATACAATGTCATCATCTAAAATTTTGAAATTGAATGTTGGAGCAGAGGTTGAACTAATACAGGCGAAGTAAGGTTTGGAAGACACCTTAGTCAGCTGAAATACCATGTGATACATATACCTCAGAGTTATATTTGGGACACATTTACGGCAAAAGAATTCCAATGTAGACACGTTTGAGGATTTTAAGAAGGGTTCATTTCTTATCACTCATTCATTTTTATTTCAAAGGAGACGCTTTCAGTTTGAAAATCACAAACTGTCATGTGCTTCACATTGAATTGTCTCCCCTTCTGACAGGTCGAATGCTACATGTGTGCAGGATGTCAAGATTGACATGGCTCCATTTGTATCTCTTAGTTTTTGAATGTAATGTTTCCACAAAGCGAAGATAATACAATGTCATCATCTAAAATTTTGAAATTGAATGTTGGAGCAGAGGTTGAATTAATACAGGCGAAGTAAGGTTTGGAAGACACCTTAGTCAGCTGAAATACCATGTGATACATATACCTCAGAGTTATATTTGGGACACATTTACGGCAAAGGAATTCCAATGTAGACACGTTTGAGGATTTGAACAAGGGTTCATTTCTTATCACGCATTCATTTTTATTTCAAAGGAGATGCTTTCAGTTTGAAAATCACAAACTGTCAGGTGCATCACATTGAATTGTCTCCCCTTCTGAATGGTCGAATGCTACATGTGTGCAGGATGTCAAGAATGACATAGCTCCATTTGTATCTCTTAGTTTTTGAATGTAATGTTTCCACAAACCGACTACAATACAATGTCATCATCTAAAATTTTGAAATTGAATGTTGGAGCAGAGGTTGAATTAATACAGGCGAAGTAAGGTTTGGAAGACACCTTAGTCAGCTGAAATACCATGTGATACATATACCTCAGAGTTATATTTGGGACACATTTACGGCAAAGGAATTCCAATGTAGACACGTTTGAGGATTTGAACAAGGGTTCGTTTCTAATCACTCATGCATTTTTATTTCAAAGGAGACGCTTTCAGTTTGAAAATCACAAACTGTCAGGTGCTTCACATTGAAGTGCCTCCCCTTCTGACAGGTCGAATGCTACATGTGTGCAGGATGTCAAGATTGACATGGCTCCATTTGTATCTCTTAGTTTTTGAATGTAATGTTTCCACAAAGCGAAGATAATACAATGTCATCATCTAAAATTTTGAAATTGAATGTTGGAGCAGAGGTTGAATTAATACAGGCGAAGTAAGGTTTGGAAGACACCTTAGTCAGCTGAAATACCATGTGATACATATACCTCAGAGTTATATTTGGGACACATTTACGGCAAAAGAATTCCAATGTAGACACGTTTGAGGATTTTAAGAAGGGTTCATTTCTTATCACTCATTCATTTTTATTTCAAAGGAGACGCTTTCAGTTTGAAAATCACAAACTGTCATGTGCTTCACATTGAATTGTCTCCCCTTCTGACAGGTCGAATGCTACATGTGTGCAGGATGTCAAGATTGACATGGCTCCATTTGTATCTCTTAGTTTTTGAATGTAATGTTTCCACAAAGCGAAGATAACACAATGTCATCATCTAAAATTTTGAAATTGAATGTTGGAGCAGAGGTTGAATTAATACAGGCGAAGTAAGGTTTGGAAGACACCTTAATCAGCTGAAATACCATGTGATACATATACCTCAGAGTTATATTTGGGACACATTTACGGCAAAGGAATTCCAATGTAGACACGTTTGAGGATTTTAAGAAGGGTTCATTTCTTATCACTCATTCATTTTTATTTCAAAGGAGACGCTTTCAGTTTGAAAATCACAAACTGTCATGTGCTTCACATTGAATTGTCTCCCCTTCTGACAGGTCGAATGCTACATGTGTGCAGGATGTCAAGATTGACATAGATCCATTTGTATCTCTTAGTTTTTGAATGTAATGTTTCCACAAAGCGAAGATAATACAATGTCATCATCTAAAATTTTGAAATTGAATGTTGGAGCAGAGGTTGAATTAATACAGGCGAAGTAAGGTTTGGAAGAAACCTTAGTCAGCTGAAATACCATGTGATACATATACCTCAGAGTTATATTTGGGACACATTTACGGCAAAGATTCCAATGTAGACACGTTTGAGGATTTGAACAAGGGTTCATTTCTTATCACGCATTCATTTTTATTTCAAAGGAGACGCTTTCAGTTTGAAAATCACAAACTGTCAGGTGCATCACATTGAATTGTCTCCCCTTCTGACAGGTCGAATGCTACATGTGTGCAGGATGTCAAGAATGACATAGCTCCATTTGTATCTCTTAGTTTTTGAATGTAATGTTTCCACAAACCGACTACAATACAATGTCATCATCTAAAATTTTGAAATTGAATGTTGGAGCAGAGGTTGAATTAATACAGGCGAAGTAAGGTTTGGAAGAAACCTTAGTCAGCTGAAATACCATGTGATACATATACCTCAGAGTTATATTTGGGACACATTTACGGCAAAGGAATTCCAATGTAGACACGTTTGAGGATTTGAACAAGGGTTCATTTCTTATCACGCATTCATTTTTATTTCAAAGGAGACGCTTTCAGTTTGAAAATCACAAACTGTCAGGTGCTTCACATTGAATTGTCTCCCCTTCTGAATGGTCGAATGCTACATGTGTGCAGGATGTCAAGAATGACATAGCTCCATTTGTATCTCTTAGTTTTTGAATGTAATGTTTCCACAAACCGACTACAATACAATGTCATCATCTAAAATTTTGAAATTGAATGTTGGAGCAGAGGTTGAACTAATACAGGCGAAGTAAGGTTTGGAAGACACCTTAGTCAGCTGAAATACCATGTGATACATATACCTCAGAGTTATATTTGGGACACATTTACGGCAAAAGAATTCCAATGTAGACACGTTTGAGGATTTTAAGAAGGGTTCATTTCTTATCACTCATTCATTTTTATTTCAAAGGAGACGCTTTCAGTTTGAAAATCACAAACTGTCATGTGCTTCACATTGAATTGTCTCCCCTTCTGACAGGTCGAATGCTACATGTGTGCAGGATGTCAAGATTGACATGGCTCCATTTGTATCTCTTAGTTTTTGAATGTAATGTTTCCACAAAGCGAAGATAATACAATGTCATCATCTAAAATTTTGAAATTGAATGTTGGAGCAGAGGTTGAATTAATACAGGCGAAGTAAGGTTTGGAAGACACCTTAGTCAGCTGAAATACCATGTGATACATATACCTCAGAGTTATATTTGGGACACATTTACGGCAAAGGAATTCCAATGTAGACACGTTTGAGGATTTGAACAAGGGTTCATTTCTTATCACGCATTCATTTTTATTTCAAAGGAGATGCTTTCAGTTTGAAAATCACAAACTGTCAGGTGCATCACATTGAATTGTCTCCCCTTCTGAATGGTCGAATGCTACATGTGTGCAGGATGTCAAGAATGACATAGCTCCATTTGTATCTCTTAGTTTTTGAATGTAATGTTTCCACAAACCGACTACAATACAATGTCATCATCTAAAATTTTGAAATTGAATGTTGGAGCAGAGGTTGAATTAATACAGGCGAAGTAAGGTTTGGAAGACACCTTAGTCAGCTGAAATACCATGTGATACATATACCTCAGAGTTATATTTGGGACACATTTACGGCAAAGGAATTCCAATGTAGACACGTTTGAGGATTTGAACAAGGGTTCGTTTCTAATCACTCATGCATTTTTATTTCAAAGGAGACGCTTTCAGTTTGAAAATCACAAACTGTCAGGTGCTTCACATTGAAGTGCCTCCCCTTCTGACAGGTCGAATGCTACATGTGTGCAGGATGTCAAGATTGACATGGCTCCATTTGTATCTCTTAGTTTTTGAATGTAATGTTTCCACAAAGCGAAGATAATACAATGTCATCATCTAAAATTTTGAAATTGAATGTTGGAGCAGAGGTTGAATTAATACAGGCGAAGTAAGGTTTGGAAGACACCTTAGTCAGCTGAAATACCATGTGATACATATACCTCAGAGTTATATTTGGGACACATTTACGGCAAAAGAATTCCAATGTAGACACGTTTGAGGATTTTAAGAAGGGTTCATTTCTTATCACTCATTCATTTTTATTTCAAAGGAGACGCTTTCAGTTTGAAAATCACAAACTGTCATGTGCTTCACATTGAATTGTCTCCCCTTCTGACAGGTCGAATGCTACATGTGTGCAGGATGTCAAGATTGACATGGCTCCATTTGTATCTCTTAGTTTTTGAATGTAATGTTTCCACAAAGCGAAGATAACACAATGTCATCATCTAAAATTTTGAAATTGAATGTTGGAGCAGAGGTTGAATTAATACAGGCGAAGTAAGGTTTGGAAGACACCTTAATCAGCTGAAATACCATGTGATACATATACCTCAGAGTTATATTTGGGACACATTTACGGCAAAGGAATTCCAATGTAGACACGTTTGAGGATTTTAAGAAGGGTTCATTTCTTATCACTCATTCATTTTTATTTCAAAGGAGACGCTTTCAGTTTGAAAATCACAAACTGTCATGTGCTTCACATTGAATTGTCTCCCCTTCTGACAGGTCGAATGCTACATGCGTGCAGGATGTCAAGATTGACATAGATCCATTTGTATCTCTTAGTTTTTGAATGTAATGTTTCCACAAACCGACTACAATACAATGTCATCATCTAAAATTTTGAAATTGAATGTTGGAGCAGAGGTTGAATTAATACAGGCGAAGTAAGGTTTGGAAGAAACCTTAGTCAGCTGAAATACCATGTGATACATATACCTCAGAGTTATATTTGGGACACATTTACGGCAAAGGAATTCCAATGTAGACACGTTTGAGGATTTGAACAAGGGTTCATTTCTTATCACGCATTCATTTTTATTTCAAAGGAGACGCTTTCAGTTTGAAAATCACAAACTGTCAGGTGCTTCACATTGAATTGTCTCCCCTTCTGAATGGTCGAATGCTACATGTGTGCAGGATGTCAAGAATGACATAGCTCCATTTGTATCTCTTAGTTTTTGAATGTAATGTTTCCACAAACCGACTACAATACAATGTCATCATCTAAAATTTTGAAATTGAATGTTGGAGCAGAGGTTGAACTAATACAGGCGAAGTAAGGTTTGGAAGACACCTTAGTCAGCTGAAATACCATGTGATACATATACCTCAGAGTTATATTTGGGACACATTTACGGCAAAGGAATTCCAATGTAGACACGTTTGAGGATTTTAAGAAGGGTTCGTTTCTTATCACTCATGCATTTTTATTTCAAAGGAGACGCTTTCAGTTTGAAAATCACAAACTGTCAGGTGCTTCACATTGAATTGTCTCCCCTTCTGACAGGTCGAATGCTACATGTGTGCAGGATGTCAAGATTGACATGGCTCCATTTGTATCTCTTAGTTTTTGAATGTAATGTTTCCACAAAGCGAAGATAATACAATGTCATCATCTAAAATTTTGAAATTGAATGTTGGAGCAGAGGTTGAATTAATACAGGCGAAGTAAGGTTTGGAAGACACCTTAGTCAGCTGAAATACCATGTGATACATATACCTCAGAGTTATATTTGGGACACATTTACGGCAAAGGAATTCCAATGTAGACACGTTTGAGGATTTGAACAAGGGTTTGTTTCTAATCACTCATGCATATTTATTTCAAAGGAGACGCTTTCAGTTTGAAAATCACAAACTGTCAGGTGCTTCACATTGAATTGTCTCCCCTTCTGACAGGTCGAATGCTACATGTGTGCAGGATGTCAAGAATGACATAGCTCCACTTGTATCTCTTAGTTTTTGAATGTAATGATTCCACAAACCGACTACAATACAATGTCATCATCTAAAATTTTGAAATTGAATGTTGGAGCAGAGGTTGAATTAATACAAGCGAAGTAAGGTTTGGAAGACACCTTAGTCAGCTGAAATACCATGTGATACATATACCTCAGAGTTATATTTGAGACACATTTACGGCAAAGGAATTCCAATGTAGACACCTTTGAGGATTTTAAGAAGGGTTCGTTTCTTATCACTCATTCATTTTTATTTCAAAGGAGACGCTTTCAGTTTGAAAATCACAAACTGTCAGGTGCATCACTTTGAATTATCTCCCCTTCTGACAGGTCGAATGCTACATGTGTGCAGGATGTCAAGAATGACATAGCTCCATTTGTATCTCCTAGTTTTAGAATGTAATGTTTCCACAAAGCGAAGATGATACAATGTCATCATCTAAAATTTTGAAATTGAATGTTGGACCAGAGGTTGAATTAATACAGGCGAAGTAAGGTTGGGAAGACACCTTAGTCAGCTGAAATACCATGTGATACATATACCTCAGAGTTATATTTGGGACACATTTACGGCAAAAGAATTCCAATGTAGACACGTTTGAGGATTTTAAGAAGGGTTCATTTCTTATCACTCATTCATTTTTATTTCAAAGGAGACGCTTTCAGTTTGAAAATCACAAACTGTCAGGTGCTTCACATTGAATTGTCTCCCCTTCTGACAGGTCGAATGCTACATGTGTGCAGGATGTCAAGATTGACATAGCTCCATTTGTATCTCTTAGTTTTTGAATGTAATGTTTCCACAAAGCGAAGATAATACAATGTCATCATCTAAAATTTTGAAATTGAATGTTGGAGCAGAGGTTGAATTAATACAGGCGAAGTAAGGTTTGGAAGAAACCTTAGTCAGCTGAAATACCATGTGATACATATACCTCAGAGTTATATTTGGGACACATTTACGGCAAAGGAATTCCAATGTAGACACGTTTGAGGATTTGAACAAGGGTTCATTTCTTATCACGCATTCATTTTTATTTCAAAGGAGACGCTTTCAGTTTGAAAATCACAAACTGTCAGGTGCATCACATTGAATTGTCTCCCCTTCTGAATGGTCGAATGCTACATGTGTGCAGGATGTCAAGAATGACATAGCTCCACTTGTATCTCTTAGTTTTTGAATGTAATGTTTCCACAAACCGACTACAATACAATAACATCATCTAAAATTTTGAAATTGAATGTTGGAGCAGAGGTTGAATTAATACAAGCGAAGTAAGGTTTGGAAGACACCTTAGTCAGCTGAAATACCATGTGATACATATACCTCAGAGTTATATTTGAGACACATTTACGGCAAAGGAATTCCAATGTAGACACCTTTGAGGATTTTAAGAAGGGTTCGTTTCTTATCACTCATTCATTTTTATTTCAAAGGAGACGCTTTCAGTTTGAAAATCACAAACTGTCAGGTGCATCACTTTGAATTATCTCCCCTTCTGACAGGTCGAATGTTACATGTGTGCAGGATGTCAAGAATGACATAGCTCCACTTGTATCTCCTAGTTTTTGAATGTAATGTTTCCACAAAGCGAAGATGATACAATGTCATCATCTAAAATTTTGAAATTGAATGTTGGACCAGAGGTTGAATTAATACAGGCGAAGTAAGGTTGGGAAGACACCTTAGTCAGCTGAAATACCATGTGATACATATACCTCAGAGTTATATTTGAGACACATTTACGGCAAAAGAATTCCAATGTAGACACGTTTGAGGATTTGAACAAGGGTTCGTTTCTAATCACTCACGCATTTTTATTTCAAAGGAGACGCTTTCAGTTTGAAAATCACAAACTGTCAGGTGCTTCACATTGAATTGTCTCCCCTTCTGACAGGTCGAATGCTACATGTGTGCAGGATGTCAAGAATGACATAGCTCCACTTGTATCTCTTAGTTTTTGAATGTAATGATTCCACAAACCGACTACAATACAATGTCATCATCTAAAATTTTGAAATTGAATGTTGGAGCAGAGGTTGAATTAATACAAGCGAAGTAAGGTTGGGAAGACACCTTAGTCAGCTGAAATACCATGTGATACATATACCTCAGAGTTATATTTGAGACACATTTACGGCAAAGGAATTCCAATGTAGACACCTTTGAGGATTTTAAGAAGGTTTCGTTTCTTATCACTCATTCATTTTTATTTCAAAGGAGACGCTTTCAGTTTGAAAATCACAAACTGTCAGGTGCATCACTTTGAATTATCTCCCCTTCTGACAGGTCGAATGTTACATGTGTGCAGGATGTCAAGAATGACATAGCTCCATTTGTGTCTCCTAGTTTTTGAATGTAATGTTTCCACAAAGCGAAGATGATACAATGTCATCATCTAAAATTTTGAAATTGAATGTTGGACCAGAGGTTGAATTAATACAGGCGAAGTAAGGTTGGGAAGACACCTTAGTCAGCTGAAATACCATGTGATACATATACCTCAGAGTTATATTTGAGATACATTTACGGCAAAGGAATTCCAATGTAGACACCTTTGAGGATTTTAAGAAGGGTTCGTTTCTTATCACTCATTCATTTTTATTTCAAAGGAGACGCTTTCAGTTTGAAAATCACAAACTGTCAGGTGCATCACTTTGAATTATCTCCCCTTCTGACAGGTCGAATGTTGCATGTGTGCAGGATGTCAAGAATGACATAGCTCCATTTGTATCTCCTAGTTTTTGAATGTAATGTTTCCACAAACCGACTACAATACAATGTCATCATCTAAAATTTTGAAATTGAATGTTGGAGGAGAGGTTGAATTAATACAAGCGAAGTAAGGTTTGGAAGAGACCTTAGTCAGCTGAAATACCATGTGATACATATACCTCAGAGTTATATTTGAGACACATTTACGGCAAAGGAATTCCAATGTAGACACCTTTGAGGATTTTAAGAAGGGTTCGTTTCTTATCACTCATTCATTTTTATTTCAAAGGAGACGCTTTCAGTTTGAAAATCACAAACTGTCAGGTGCATCACTTTGAAATATCTCCCCTTCTGACAGGTCGAATGCTACATGTGTGCAGGATGTCAAGAATGACATAGCTCCATTTGTATCTCCTAGTTTTTGAATGTAATGTTTCCACAAAGCGAAGATGATACAATGTCATCATCTAAAATTTTGAAATTGAATGTTGGACCAGAGGTTGAATTAATACAGGCGAAGTAAGGTTGGGAAGACACCTTAGTCAGCTGAAATACCATGTGATACATATACCTCAGAGTTATATTTGGGACACATTTACGGCAAAAGAATTCCAATGTAGACACGTTTGAGGATTTTAAGAAGGGTTCGTTTCTTATCACTCATTCATTTTTATTTCAAAGGAGACGCTTTCAGTTTGAAAATCACAAACTGTCAGGTGCTTCACATTGAATTGTCTCCCCTTCTGACAGGTCGAATGCTACATGTGTGCAGGATGTCAAGATTGACATAGCTCCATTTGTATCTCTTAGTTTTTGAATGTAATGTTTCCACAAAGCGAAGATAATACAATGTCATCATCTAAAATTTTGAAATTGAATGTTGGAGCAGAGGTTGAATTAATACAGGCGAAGTAAGGTTTGGAAGAAACCTTAGTCAGCTGAAATACCATGTGATACATATACCTCAGAGTTATATTTGGGACACATTTACGGCAAAGGAATTCCAATGTAGACACGTTTGAGGATTTGAACAAGGGTTCATTTCTTATCACGCATTCATTTTTATTTCAAAGGAGACGCTTTCAGTTTGAAAATCACAAACTGTCAGGTGCTTCACATTGAATTGTCTCCCCTTCTGACAGGTCGAATGCTACATGTGTGCAGGATGTCAAGAATGACATAGCTCCACTTGTATCTCTTAGTTTTTGAATGTAATGATTCCACAAACCGACTACAATACAATGTCATCATCTAAAATTTTGAAATTGAATGTTGGAGCAGAGGTTGAATTAATACAAGCGAAGTAAGGTTTGGAAGACACCTTAGTCAGCTGAAATACCATGTGATACATATACCTCAGAGTTATATTTGAGACACATTTACGGCAAAGGAATTCCAATGTAGACACCTTTGAGGATTTTAAGAAGGGTTCGTTTCTTATCACTCATTCATTTTTATTTCAAAGGAGACGCTTTCAGTTTGAAAATCACAAACTGTCAGGTGCATCACTTTGAATTATCTCCCCTTCTGACAGGTCGAATGCTACATGTGTGCAGGATGTCAAGAATGACATAGCTCCATTTGTATCTCCTCGTTTTTGAATGTAATGTTTCCACAAAGCGAAGATGATACAATGTCATCATCTAAAATTTTGAAATTGAATGTTGGACCAGAGGTTGAATTAATACAGGCGAAGTAAGGTTTGGAAGACACCTTAGTCAGCTGAAATACCATGTGATACATATACCTCAGAGTTATATTTGGGACACATTTACGGCAAAGGAATTCCAATGTAGACACCTTTGAGGATTTTAAGAAGGGTTCATTTCTTATCACTCATTCATTTTTATTTCAAAGGAGACGCTTTCAGTTTGAAAATCACAAACTGTCAGGTGCTTCACATTGAATTGTCTCCCCTTCTGACAGGTCGAATGCTACATGTGTGCAGGATGTCAAGATTGACATAGCTCCATTTGTATCTCTTAGTTTTTGAATGTAATGTTTCCACAAAGCGAAGATAATACAATGTCATCATCTAAAATTTTGAAATTGAATGTTGGAGCAGAGGTTGAATTAATACAGGCGAAGTAAGGTTTGGAAGAAACCTTAGTCAGCTGAAATACCATGTGATACATATACCTCAGAGTTATATTTGGGACACATTTACGGCAAAGGAATTCCAATGTAGACACGTTTGAGGATTTGAACAAGGGTTCATTTCTTATCACGCATTCATTTTTATTTCAAAGGAGACGCTTTCAGTTTGAAAATCACAAACTGTCAGGTGCTTCACATTGAATTGTCTCCCCTTCTGAATGGTCGAATGCTACATGTGTGCAGGATGTCAAGAATGACATAGCTCCATTTGTATCTCTTAGTTTTTGAATGTAATGTTTCCACAAACCGACTACAATACAATGTCATCATCTAAAATTTTGAAATTGAATGTTGGAGCAGAGGTTGAATTAATACAAGCGAAGTAAGGTTTGGAAGAAACCTTAGTCAGCTGAAATACCATGTGATACATATACCTCAGAGTTATATTTGGGACACATTTACGGCAAAGGAATTCCAATGTAGACACGTTTGAGGATTTTAAGAAAGGTTCGTTTCTTATCACTCATGCATTTTTATTTCAAAGGAGACGCTTTCAGTTTGAAAATCACAAACTGTCAGGTGCTTCACATTGAATTGTCTCCCCTTCTGACAGGTCGAATGCTACATGTGTGCAGGATGTCAAGATTGACATAGCTCCATTTGTGTCTCTTAGTTTTTGAATGTAATGTTTCCACAAAGCGAAGATAATACAATGTCATCATCTAAAATTTTGAAATTGAATGTTGGAGCAGAGGTTGAATTAATACAGGCGAAGTAAGGTTTGGAAGAAACCTTAGTCAGCTGAAATACCATGTGATACATATACCTCAGAGTTATATTTGGGACACATTTACGGCAAAGGAATTCCAATGTAGACACGTTTGAGGATTTGAACAAGGGTTCATTTCTTATCACGCATTCATTTTTATTTCAAAGGAGACGCTTTCAGTTTGAAAATCACAAACTGTCAGGTGCATCACATTGAATTGTCTCCCCTTCTGAATGGTCGAATGCTACATGTGTGCAGGATGTCAAGAATGACATAGCTCCATTTGTATCTCTTAGTTTTTGAATGTAATGTTTCCACAAACCGACTACAATACAATGTCATCATCTAAAATTTTGAAATTGAATGTTGGAGCAGGGGTTGAATTAATACAGGCGAAGTAAGGTTTGGAAGACACCTTAGTCAGCTGAAATACCATGTGATACATATACCTCAGAGTTATATTTGGGACACATTTACCGCAAAGGAATTCCAATGTAGACACGTTTGAGGATTTTAAGAAGGGTTCGTTTCTTATCACTCATGCATTTTTATTTCAAAGGAGACGCTTTCAGTTTGAAAATCACAAACTGTCAGGTGCTTCACATTGAATTGTCTCCCCTTCTGACAGGTCGAATGCTACATGTGTGCAGGATGTCAAGATTGACATGGCTCCATTTGTATCTCTTAGTTTTTGAATGTAATGTTTCCACAAAGCGAAGATAATACAATGTCATCATCTAAAATTTTGAAATTGAATGTTGGAGCAGAGGTTGAATTAATACAGGCGAAGTAAGGTTTGGAAGACACCTTAGTCAGCTGAAATACCATGTGATACATATACCTCAGAGTTATATTTGGGACACATTTACCGCAAAGGAATTCCAATGTAGACACGTTTGAGGATTTGAACAAGGGTTCATTTCTTATCACGCATTCATTTTTATTTCAAAGGAGACGCTTTCAGTTTGAAAATCACAAACTGTCAGGTGCATTACATTGAATTGTCTCCCCTTCTGAATGGTCGAATGCTACATGTGTGCAGGATGTCAAGAATGATATAGCTCCACTTGCATCTCTTAGTTTTTGAATGTAATGTTTCCACAAACCGACTACAACACAATATCATCATCTAAAATTTTGAAATTGAATGTTGGAGCAGAGGTTGAATTAATACAAGCGAAGTAAGGTTTGGAAGACACCTTAGTCAGCTGAAATACCATGTGATACATATACCTCAGAGTTATATTTGAGACACATTTACGGCAAAGGAATTCCAATGTAGACACCTTTGAGGATTTTAAGAAGGGTTCGTTTCTTATCACTCATTCATTTTTATTTCAAAGGAGACGCTTTCAGTTTGAAAATCACAAACTGTCAGGTGCATCACTTTGAATTGTCTCCCCTTCTGACAGGTCGAATGCTACATGTGTGCAGGATGTCAAGAATGACATAGCTCCATTTGTATCTCCTAGTTTTTGAATGTAATGTTTCCACAAAGCGAAGATGATACAATGTCATCATCTAAAATTTTGAAATTGAATGTTGGACCAGAGGTTGAATTAATACAGGCGAAGTGAGGTTGGGAAGACACCTTAGTCAGCTGAAATACCATGTGATACATATACCTCAGAGTTATATTTGGGACACATTTACGGCAAAGGAATTCCAATGTAGACACGTTTGAGGATTTGAACAAGGGTTCGTTTCTAATCACTCATTCATTTTTATTTCAAACGAGACGCTTTCAGTTTGAAAATCACAAACTGTCATGTGCTTTACATTGAATTGTCTCCCCTTCTGACAGGTCGAATGCTACATGTGTGCAGGATGTCAAGAATAACATAGCTCCATTTGTATCTCCTAGCTTTTGAATGTAATGTTTCCACAAAGCGAAGATAATACAATGTCATCATCTAAAATTTTGAAATTGAATGTTGGAGCAGAGGTTGAATTAATACAGGCGAAGTAAGGTTTGGAAGACACCTTAGTCAGCTGAAATACCATGTGATACATATACCTCAGAGTTATATTTGGGACACATTTACGGCAAAGGAATTCCAATGTAGACACGTTTGAGGATTTGAACAAGGGTTCGTTTCTTATCACGCATTCATTTTTATTTCAAAGGAGACGCTTTCAGTTTGAAAATCACAAACTGTCAGGTGCATCACATTGAATTGTCTCCCCTTCTGAATGGTCGAATGCTACATGTGTGCAGGATGTCAAGAATGACATAGCTCCATTTGTATCTCTTAGTTTTTGAATGTAATGTTTCCACAAACCGACTACAATAAAATGTCATCATCTAAAATTTTGAAATTGAATGTTGGAGCAGAGGTTGAATTAATACAGGCGAAGTAAGGTTTGGAAGACACCTTAGTCAGCTGAAATACCATGTGATACATATACCTCAGAGTTATATTTGGGACACATTTACGGCAAAGGAATTCCAATGTAGACACGTTTGAGGATTTGAACAAGGGTTCGTTTCTTATCACTCATTCATTTTTATTTCAAAGGAGACGCTTTCAGTTTGAAAATCACAAACTGTCAGGTGCATCACTTTGAATTATCTCCCCTTCTGACAGGTCGAATGCTACATGTGTGCAGGATGTCAAGAATGACATAGCTCCATTTGTATCTCCTAGTTTTTGAATGTAATGTTTCCACAAAGCGAAGATGATACAATGTCATCATCTAAAATTTTGAAATTGAATGTTGGACCAGAGGTTGAATTAATACAGGCGAAGTAAGGTTGGGAAGACACCTTAGTCAGCTGAAATACCATGTGATACATATACCTCAGAGTTATATTTGGGACACATTTACGGCAAAGGAATTCCAATGTAGACACGTTTGAGGATTTGAACAAGGGTTCGTTTCTAATCACTCATGCATTTTTATTTCAAAGGAGACGCTTTCAGTTTGAAAATCACAAACTGTTAGGTGCTTTACATTGAATTGTCTCCCCTTCTGACAGGTCGAATGCTACATGTGTGCAGGATGTCAAGAATAGCATAGCTCCATTTGTATCTCCTAGCTTTCGAATGTAATGTTTCCACAAAGCGAAGATAATACAATGTCATCATCTAAAATTTTGAAATTGAATGTTGGAGCAGAGGTTGAATTAATACAGGCGAAGTAAGGTTTGGAAGACACCTTAGTCAGCTGAAATACCATGTGATACATATACCTCAGAGTTATATTTGGGACACATTTACGGCAAAGGAATTCCAATGTAGACACGTTTGAGGATTTGAACAAGGGTTCGTTTCTTATCACGCATTCATTTTTATTTCAAAGGAGACGCTTTCAGTTTGAAAATCACAAACTGTCAGGTGCATCACATTGAATTGTCTCCCCTTCTGACAGGTCGAATGCTACATGTGTGCAGGATGTCAAGAATGACATAGCTCCATTTGTATCTCTTAGTTTTTGAATGTAATGTTTCCACAAACCGACTACAATAAAATGTCATCATCTAAAATTTTGAAATTGAATGTTGGAGCAGAGGTTGAATTAATACAGGCGAAGTAAGGTTTGGAAGACACCTTAGTCAGCTGAAATACCATGTGATACATATACCTCAGAGTTAAATTTGGGACACATTTACCGCAAAGGAATTCCAATGTAGACACGTTTGAGGATTTGAACAAGGGTTCATTTCCTATCACTCATTCATTTTTATTTCAAAGGAGACGCTTTCAGTTTGAAAATCACAAACTGTCAGGTGCATCACATTGAATTGTCTCCCCTTCTGACAGGTCGAATGCTACATGTGTGCAGGATGTCAAGAATGACATAGCTCCATTTGTATCTCTTAGTTTTTGAATGTAATGTTTCCACAAACCGAAGATAATACAATGTCATCATCTAAAATTTTGAAATTGAATGTTGGAGCAGAGGTTGAATTAATACAGGCGAAGTAAGGTTTGGAAGACACCTTAGTCAGCTGAAATACCATGTGATACATATACCTCAGAGTTATATTTGGGACACATTTACCGCAAAGGAATTCCAATGTAGACACGTTTGAGGATTTGAACAAGGGTTCGTTTCTTATCACGCATTCATTTTTATTTCAAAGGAGACGCTTTCAGTTTGAAAATCACAAACTGTCAGGTGCATCACATTGAATTGTCTCCCCTTCTGACAGGTCGAATGCTACATGTGTGCAGGATGTCAAGAATGACATAGCTCCATTTGTATCTCTTAGTTTTTGAATGTAATGTTTCCACAAACCGACTACAATAAAATGTCATCATCTAAAATTTTGAAATTGAATGTTGGAGCAGAGGTTGAATTAATACAGGCGAAGTAAGGTTTGGAAGACACCTTAGTCAGCTGAAATACCATGTGATACATATACCTCAGAGTTATATTTGGGACACATTTACCGCAAAGGAATTCCAATGTAGACACGTTTGAGGATTTGAACAAGGGTTCATTTCCTATCACTCATTCATTTTTATTTCAAAGGAGACGCTTTCAGTTTGAAAATCACAAACTGTCAGGTGCATCACATTGAATTGTCTCCCCTTCTGACAGGTCGAATGCTACATGTGTGCAGGATGTCAAGAATGACATAGCTCCATTTGTATCTCTTAGTTTTTGAATGTAATGTTTCCACAAACCGAAGATAATACAATGTCATCATCTAAAATTTTGAAATTGAATGTTGGAGCAGAGGTTGAATTAATACAGGCGAAGTAAGGTTTGGAAGACACCTTAGTCAGCTGAAATACCATGTGATACATATACCTCAGAGTTATATTTGGGACACATTTACGGCAAAGGAATTCCAATGTAGACACGTTTGAGGATTTGAACAAGGGTTCGTTTCTAATCAGTCATTCATTTTTATTTCAAAGGAGACGCTTTCAGTTTGAAAATCACAAACTGTCAGGTGCATCACATTGAATTGTCTCCCCTTCTGACAGGTCGAATGCTACATGTGTGCAGGATGTCAAGATTGACATGGCTCCATTTGTATCTCTTAGTTTTTGAATGTAATGTTTCCACAAAGCGAAGATAATACAATGTCATCATCTAAAATTTTGAAATTGAATGTTGGAGCAGAGGTTGAATTAATACAGGCGAAGTAAGGTTTGGAAGACACCTTAGTCAGCTGAAATACCATGTGATACATATACCTCAGAGCTATATTTGGGACACATTTACCGCAAAGGAATTCCAATGTAGACACGTTTGAGGATTTGAACAAGGGTTCGTTTCTTATCACTCTCTCATTTTTATTTCAAAGGAGACGCTTTCAGTTTGAAAATCACAAACTGTCAGGTGCATCACATTGAATTGTCTCCCATTCTAAAAGGTCGAATGTTACATGTGTGCAGGATGTGAAGAATGACATAGCTCCATTTGTATCTCCTGGATTTTGAATGTAATGTTTCCACAAACCGAAGATAATACAATGTCATCATCTAAAATTTTGAAATTGAATGTTGGAGCAGAGGTTGAATTAATACAGGCGAAGTAAGGTTTGGAAGACACCTTAGTCAGCTGAAATACCATGTGATACATATACCTCAGAGTTGTATTTGGGACACATTTACCGCAAAGGAATTCCAATGTAGACACGTTTGATGATTTGAACAAGGGTTCGTTTCTTATCACTCTCTCATTCTTATTTCAAAGGAGACGCTTTCAGTTTGAAAATCACAAACTGTCAGGTGCATCACATTGAATTGTCTCCCCTTCTGACAGGTCGAATGTTACATGTGTGCAGGATGTCAAGAATGACATAGCTCCATTTGTATCTCTTAGTTTTTGAATGTAATGTTTCCACAAACCGACTACAATACAATGTCATCATCTAAAATTTTGAAATTGAATGTTGGAGCAGAGGTTGAATTAATACAGGCGAAGTAAGGTTTGGAAGACACCTTAGTCAGCTGAAATACCATGTGATACATATACCTCAGAGTTATATTTGGGACACATTTACCGCAAAGGAATTCCAATGTAGACACGTTTGAGGATTTGAACAAGGGTTCGTTTCTTATCACTCTCTCATTTTTATTTCAGAGGAGACGCTTTCAGTTTGAAAATCACAAACTGTCAGGTGCATCACATTGAATTGTCTCCCCTTCTGAATGGTCGAATGCTACATGTGTGCAGGATGTCAAGAATGACATGGCTCCATTTGTATCTCTTAGTTTTTGAATGTAATGTTTCCACAAACCGACTACAATACAATGTCATCATCTAAAATTTTGAAATTGAATGTTGGAGCAGAGGTTGAATTAATAAAGGCGAAGTAAGGGTGGGAAGACACCTTAGTCAGCTGAAATACCATGTGATACATATACCTCAGAGTTATATTTGGGACACATTTACGGCAAAGGAATTCCAATGTAGACACGTTTGAGGATTTGAACAAGGGTTCGTTTCTTATCACTCTTTCATTTTTATTTCAAAGGAGACGCTTTCAGTTTGAAAATCACAAACTGTCAGGTGCATCACATTGAATTGTCTCCCCTTCTGACAGGTCGAATGCTACATGTGTGCAGGATGTCAAGATTGATATAGCTCCATTTGTATCTCCTGGTTTTTGAATGTAATGTTTCCACAAACCGAAGATAATACAATGTCATCATCTAAAATTTTGAAATTGAATGTTGGAGCAGAGGTTGAATTAATACAAGCGAAGTAAGGTTTGGAAGACACCTTAGTCAGCTGAAATACCATGTGATACATATACCTCAGAGTTATATTTGGGACACATTTACCGCAAAGGAATTCCAATGTAGACACGTTTGAGGATTTGAACAAGGGTTCATTTCCTATCACTCATTAATTTTTATTTCAAAGGAGACGCTTTCAGTTTGAAAATCACAAACTGTCAGGTGCTTCACATTGAATTGTGTCCCCTTCTGACAGGTCGAATGCTACATGTGTGCAGGATGTCAAGAATGACATAGCTCCATTTGTATCTCTTAGTTTTTGAATGTAATGTTTCCACAAAGCGAAGATAATACAATGTCATCATCTAAAATTTTGAAATTGAATGTTGGAGCAGAGGTTGAATTAATACAGGCGAAGTAAGGTTTGGAAGACACCTTAGTCAGCTGAAATAGCATGTGATACATATACCTCAGAGTTATATTTGGGACACATTTACGGCAAAGGAATTCCAATGTAGACACGTTTGAGGATTTGAACAAGGGTTCGTTTCTAATCAGTCATTCATTTTTATTTCAAAGGAGACGCTTTCAGTTTGAAAATCACAAACTGTCAGGTGCATCACATTGAATTGTCTCCCCTTCTGACAGGTCGAATGCTACATGTGTGCAGGATGTCAAGATTGACATGGCTCCATTTGTATCTCTTAGTTTTTGAATGTAATGTTTCCACAAACCGAAGATAATACAATGTCATCATCTAAAATTTTGAAATTGAATGTTGGAGCAGAGGTTGAATTAATACAGGCGAAGTAAGGGTGAGAAGACACCTTAGTCAGCTGAAATACCATGTGATACATATACCTCAGAGTTATATTTGGGACACATTTACGGCAAAGGAATTCCAATGTAGACACGTTTGAGGATTTGAACAAGGGTTCGTTTCTTATCACTCTTTCATTTTTATTTCAAAGGAGACGCTTTCAGTTTGAAAATCACAAACTGTCAGGTGCATCACATTGAATTGTCTCCCATTCTAAAAGGTCGAATGTTACATGTGTGCAGGATGTCAAGAATGACATAGCTCCATTTGCATCTCCTGGTTTTTGAATGTAATGTTTCCACAAACCGAAGATAATACAATGTCATCATCTAAAATTTTGAAATTGAATGTTGGAGCAGAGGTTGAATTAATACAAGCGAAGTAAGGTTTGGAAGACACCTTAGTCAGCTGAAATACCATGTGATACATATACCTCAGAGTTATATTTGGGACACATTTACCGCAAAGGAATTCCAATGTAGACACGTTTGAGGATTTGAACAAGGGTTCATTTCCTATCACTCATTCATTTTTATTTCAAAGGAGACGCTTTCAGTTTGAAAATCACAAACTGTCAGGTGCATCACATTGAATTGTCTCCCCTTCTGACAGGTCGAATGCTACATGTGTGCAGGATGTCAAGATTGACATGGCTCCATTTGTATCTCTTAGTTTTTGAATGTAATGTTTCCACAAACCGAAGATAATACAATGTCATCATCTAAAATTTTGAAATTGAATGTTGGAGCAGAGGTTGAGTTAATAAAGGCGAAGTAAGGGTGAGAAGACACCTTAGTCAGCTGAAATACCATGTGATACATATACCTCAGAGTTATATTTGGGACACATTTACCGCAAAGGAATTCCAATGTAGACACCTTTGAGGATTTTAAGAAGGGTTCGTTTCTTATCACTCATTCATTTTTATTTCAAAGGAGACGCTTTCAGTTTGAAAATCACAAACTGTCAGGTGCTTCACATTGAATTGCCTCCCCTTCTAAACGGTCGAATGTTACATGTGTGCAGGAAGTCAAGAATGATATAGCTCCATTTGTATCTCCTGGATTTTCAATGTAATGTTTCCACAAAGCGAAGATAATACAATGTCATCATCTAAAATTTTGAAATTGAATGTTGGAGCAGAGGTTGAATTAATACAGGCGAAGTAAGGTTTGGAAGACACCTTAGTCAGCTGAAATAGCATGTGATACATATACCTCAGAGTTATATTTGGGACACATTTACCGCAAAATAATTCCAATGTAGACACGTTTGAGGATTTGAACAAGGGTTCATTTCTTATCAATCCTTCATTTCTATTTCAAAGGAGATGCTTTCAGTTTGAAAATCACAAACTGTCAGGTGCATCACATTGAATTGTCTCCCCTTCTGACAGGTCGAATGTTACATGTGTGCAGGATGTCAAGAATGACATAGCTCCATTTGTATCTCCTGGATTTTGAATGTAATGTTTCCACAAAGCGAAGATAATACAATGTCATCCTCTAAATTTTTGAAATTGAATGTTGGAGCAGAGGTTGAATTAATACAGGCGAAGTAAGGTTTGGAAGACACCTTAGTCAGCTGAAATAGCATGTGATACATATACCTCAGAGTTATATTTGGGACACATTTACGGCAAAGGAATTCCAATGTAGACACGTTTGAGGATTTGAACAAGGGTTCGTTTCTAATCAGTCATTCATTTTTATTTCAAAGGAGACGCTTTCAGTTTGAAAATCACAAACTGTCAGGTGCATCACATTGAATTGTCTCCCCTTCTGACAGGTCGAATGCTACATGTGTGCAGAATGTCAAGATTGACATGGCTCCATTTGTATCTCTTAGTTTTTGAATGTAATGTTTCCACAAAGCGAAGATAATACAATGTCATCATCTAAAATTTTGAAATTGAATGTTGGAGCAGAGGTTGAATTAATAAAGGCGAAGTAAGGGTGAGAAGACACCTTAGTCAGCTGAAATACCATGTGATACATATACCTCAGAGTTATATTTGGGACACATTTACGGCAAAGGAATTCCAATGTAGACACGTTTGAGGATTTGAACAAGGGTTCGTTTCTTATCACTCTTTTATTTTTATTTCAAAGGAGACGCTTTCAGTTTGAAAATCACAAACTGTCAGGTGCATCACATTGAATTGTCTCCCATTCTAAAAGGTCGAATGTTACATGTGTGCAGGATGTCAAGAATGACATAGCTCCATTTGCATCTCCTGGTTTTTGAATGTAATGTTTCCACAAACCGAAGATAATACAATGTCATCATCTAAAATTTTGAAATTGAATGTTGGAGCAGAGGTTGAATTAATACAAGCGAAGTAAGGTTTGGAAGACACCTTAGTCAGCTGAAATACCATGTGATACATATACCTCAGAGTTATATTTGGGACACATTTACGGCAGAGGAATTCCAATGTAGTCACGTTTGAGGATTTGAACAAGGGTTCGTTTCTAATCACTCATTCATTTTTATTTCAAAGGAGACGCTTTCAGTTTGAAAATCACAAACTGTCAGGTGCTTCACATTGAATTGCCTCCCCTTGTGACAGGTCGAATGCTACATGTGTGCAGGATGTCAAGATTGACATGGCTCCATTTGTATCTCTTAGTTTTTGAATGTAATGTTTCCACAAACCGAAGATAATACAATGTCATCATCTAAAATTTTGAAATTGAATGCTGGACCAGAGGTTGAATTAATACAGGCGAAGTAAGGTTTGGAAGACACCTTAGTCAGCTGAAATACCATGTGATACATATACCTCAGAGTTATATTTGGGACACATTTACCGCAAAGGAATTCCAATGTAGTCACGTTTGAGGATTTGAACAAGGGTTCGTTTCTAATCAATCATTCATTTTTATTTCAAAGGAGACGCTTTCAGTTTGAAAATCACAAACTGTCAGGTGCATCACTTTGAATTGTCTCCCCTTCTGACAGGTCGAATGCTACATGTGTGCAGGATGTCAAGATTGACATGGCTCCATTTGTATCTCTTAGTTTTTGAATGTAATGTTTCCACAAAGCGAAGATAATACAATGTCATCATCTAAAATTTTGAAATTGAATGTTGGAGCAGAGGTTGAATTAATACAGGCGAAGTAAGGTTTGGAAGACACCTTAGTCAGCTGAAATAGCATGTGATACATATACCTCAGAGTTATATTTGGGACACATTTACGGCAAAGGAATTCCAATGTAGACACGTTTGAGGATTTGAACAAGGGTTCGTTTCTAATCAGTCATTCATTTTTATTTCAAAGGAGACGCTTTCAGTTTGAAAATCACAAACTGTCAGGTGCTTCACATTGAATTGCCTCCCCTTCTGACAGGTCGAATGCTACATGTGTGCAGGATGTCAAGATTGACATGGCTCCATTTGTATCTCTTAGTTTTTGAATGTAATGTTTCCACAAAGCGAAGATAATACAATGTCATCATCTAAAATTTTGAAATTGAATGTTGGAGCAAAGGTTGAATTAATACAGGCGAAGTAAGGTTTGGAAGACACCTTAGTCAGCTGAAATACCATGTGATACATATACCTCAGAGTTATATTTGGGACACATTTACGGCAAAGGAATTCCAATGTAGACACGTTTGAGGATTTGAACAAGGGTTCGTTTCTAATCACTCATTCATTTTTATTTCAAAGGAGACGCTTTCAGTTTGAAAATCACAAACTGTCAGGTGCTTCACATTGAATTGCCTCCCCTTGTGACAGGTCGAATGCTACATGTGTGCAGGATGTCAAGATTGACATGGCTCCATTTGTATCTCTTAGTTTTTGAATGTAATGTTTCCACAAACCGAAGATAATACAATGTCATCATCTAAAATTTTGAAATTGAATGCTGGACCAGAGGTTGAATTAATACAGGCGAAGTAAGGTTTGGAAGACACCTTAGTCAGCTGAAATAGCATGTGATACATATACCTCAGAGTTATATTTGGGACACATTTACCGCAAAGGAATTCCAATGTAGTCACGTTTGAGGATTTGAACAAGGGTTCGTTTCTAATCAATCATTCATTTTTATTTCAAAGGAGACGCTTTCAGTTTGAAAATCACAAACTGTCAGGTGCATCACTTTGAATTGTCTCCCCTTCTGACAGGTCGAATGCTACATGTGTGCAGGATGTCAAGATTGACATGGCTCCATTTGTATCTCTTAGTTTTTGAATGTAATGTTTCCACAAAGCGAAGATAATACAATGTCATCATCTAAAATTTTGAAATTGAATGTTGGAGCAGAGGTTGAATTAATACAGGCGAAGTAAGGTTTGGAAGACACCTTAGTCAGCTGAAATACCATGTGATACATATACCTCAGAGTTATATTTGGGACACATTTACGGCAAAGGAATTCCAATGTAGACACGTTTGAGGATTTGAACAAGGGTTCGTTTCTAATCAGTCATTCATTTTTATTTCAAAGGAGACGCTTTCAGTTTGAAAATCACAAACTGTCAGGTGCTTCACATTGAATTGCCTCCCCTTCTGACAGGTCGAATGCTACATGTGTGCAGGATGTGAAGATTGACATGGCTCCATTTGTATCTCTTAGTTTTTGAATGTAATGTTTCCACAAACCGAAGATAATACAATGTCATCATCTAAAATTTTGAAATTGAATGTTGGAGCAAAGGTTGAATTAATACAGGCGAAGTAAGGTTTGGAAGACACCTTAGTCAGCTGAAATACCATGTGATACATATACCTCAGAGTTATATTTGGGACACATTTACGGCAAAGGAATTCCAATGTAGACACGTTTGAGGATTTGAACAAGGGTTCGTTTCTAATCACTCATTCATTTTTATTTCAAAGGAGACGCTTTCAGTTTGAAAATCACAAACTGTCAGGTGCTTCACATTGAATTGCCTCCCCTTCTGACAGGTCGAATGCTACATGTGTGCAGGATGTCAAGATTGACATGGCTCCATTTGTATCTCTTAGTTTTTGAATGTAATGTTTCCACAAACCGAGGATAATACAATGTCATCATCTAAAATTTTGAAATTGAATGTTGGAGCAGAGGTTGAATTAATACAGGCGAAGTAAGGTTTGGAAGACACCTTAGTCAGCTGAAATAGCATGTGATACATATACCTCAGAGTTATATTTGGGACACATTTACGGCAAAGGAATTCCAATGTAGACACGTTTGAGGATTTTTAGAAGGGTTCGTTTCTTATCACTCATTCATTTCTATTTCAAAGGAGACGCTTTCAGTTTGAAAATCACAAACTGTCAGGTGCTTCACATTGAATTGCCTCCCCTTCTAAACGGTCGAATGTTACATGTGTGCAGGAAGTCAAGAATGATATAGCTCCATTTGTATCTCCTAGATTTTGAATGTAATGTTTCCACAAAGCGAAGATAATACAATGTCATCATCTAAAATTTTGAAATTGAATGTTGGAGCAGAGGTTGAATTAATACAGGCGAAGTAAGGTTTGGAAGACACCTTAGTCAGCTGAAATACCATGTGATACATATACCTCAGAGTTGTATTTGGGACACATTTACCGCAAAATAATTCCAATGTAGACACGTTTGAGGATTTGAACAAGGGTTCATTTCATATCAATCTTTCATTTCTATTTCAAAGGAGATGCTTTCAGTTTGAAAATCACAAACTGTCAGGTGCATCACATTGAATTGTCTCCCCTTCTGACAGGTCGAATGTTACATGTGTGCAGGATGTCAAGAATGACATAGCTCCATTTGTATCTCCTGGATTTTGAATGTAATGTTTCCACAAAGCGAAGATAATACAATGTCATCATCTAAAATTTTGAAATTGAATGTTGGAGCAGAGGTTGAATTAATACAGGCGAAGTAAGGTTTGGAAGACACCTTAGTCAGCTGAAATACCATGTGATACATATACCTCAGAGTTATATTTGGGACACATTTACCGCAAAGGAATTCCAATGTAGACACGTTTGAGGATTTGAACAAGGGTTCGTTTCTAATCAGTCATTCATTTTTATTTCAAAGGAGACGCTTTCAGTTTGAAAATCACAAACTGTCAGGTGCATCACATTGAATTGTCTCCCCTTCTGACAGGTCGAATGCTACATGTGTGCAGGATGTCAAGATTGACATGGCTCCATTTGTATCTCTTAGTTTTTGAATGTAATGTTTCCACAAACCGAAGATAATACAATGTCATCATCTAAAATTTTGAAATTGAATGCTGGACCAGAGGTTGAATTAATACAGGCGAAGTAAGGTTTGGAAGACACCTTAGTCAGCTGAAATAGCATGTGATACATATACCTCAGAGTTATATTTGGGACACATTTACCGCAAAGGAATTCCAATGTAGTCACGTTTGAGGATTTGAACAAGGGTTCGTTTCTAATCAATCATTCATTTTTATTTCAAAGGAGACGCTTTCAGTTTGAAAATCACAAAGTGTCAGGTGCATCACTTTGAATTGTCTCCCCTTGTGACAGGTCGAATGCTACATGTGTGCAGGATGTCAAGATTGACATGGCTCCATTTGTATCTCTTAGTTTTTGAATGTAATGTTTCCACAAAGCGAAGATAATACAATGTCATCATCTAAAATTTTGAAATTGAATGTTGGAGCAGAGGTTGAATTAATACAGGCGAAGTAAGATTTGGAAGACACCTTAGTCAGCTGAAATACCATGTGATACATATACCTCAGAGTTATATTTGGGACACATTTACGGCAAAGGAATTCCAATGTAGACACGTTTGAGGATTTGAACAAGGGTTCGTTTCTAATCACTCATTCATTTTTATTTCAAAGGAGACGCTTTCAGTTTGAAAATCACAAACTGTCAGGTGCTTCACATTGAATTGCCTCCCCTTGTGACAGGTCGAATGCTACATGTGTGCAGGATGTCAAGATTGACATGGCTCCATTTGTATCTCTTAGTTTTTGAATGTAATGTTTCCACAAACCGAAGATAATACAATGTCATCATCTAAAATTTTGAAATTGAATGCTGGACCAGAGGTTGAATTAATACAGGCGAAGTAAGGTTTGGAAGACACCTTAGTCAGCTGAAATAGCATGTGATACATATACCTCAGAGTTATATTTGGGACACATTTACCGCAAAGGAATTCCAATGTAGTCACGTTTGAGGATTTGAACAAGGGTTCGTTTCTAATCAATCATTCATTTTTATTTCAAAGGAGACGCTTTCAGTTTGAAAATCACAAACTGTCAGGTGCATCACTTTGAATTGTCTCCCCTTCTGACAGGTCGAATGCTACATGTGTGCAGGATGTCAAGATTGACATGGCTCCATTTGTATCTCTTAGTTTTTGAATGTAATGTTTCCACAAAGCGAAGATAATACAATGTCATCATCTAAAATTTTGAAATTGAATGTTGGAGCAAAGGTTGAATTAATACAGGCGAAGTAAGGTTTGGAAGACACCTTAGTCAGCTGAAATACCATGTGATACATATACCTCAGAGTTATATTTGGGACACATTTACGGCAAAGGAATTCCAATGTAGACACGTTTGAGGATTTGAACAAGGGTTCGTTTCTAATCAGTCATTCATTTTTATTTCAAAGGAGACGCTTTCAGTTTGAAAATCACAAACTGTCAGGTGCTTCACATTGAATTGCCTCCCCTTCTGACAGGTCGAATGCTACATGTGTGCAGGATGTCAAGATTGACATGGCTCCATTTGTATCTCTTAGTTTTTGAATGTAATGTTTCCACAAACCGAAGATAATACAATGTCATCATCTAAAATTTTGAAATTGAATGTTGGAGCAAAGGTTGAATTAATACAGGCGAAGTAAGGTTTGGAAGACACCTTAGTCAGCTGAAATACCATGTGATACATATACCTCAGAGTTATATTTGGGACACATTTACGGCAAAGGAATTCCAATGTAGACACGTTTGAGGATTTGAACAAGGGTTCGTTTCTAATCACTCATTCATTTTTATTTCAAAGGAGACGCTTTCAGTTTGAAAATCACAAACTGTCAGGTGCTTCACATTGAATTGCCTCCCCTTCTGACAGGTCGAATGCTACATGTGTGCAGGATGTCAAGATTGACATGGCTCCATTTGTATCTCTTAGTTTTTGAATGTACTGTTTCCACAAACCGAGGATAATACAATGTCATCATCTAAAATTTTGAAATTGAATGTTGGAGCAGAGGTTGAATTAATACAGGCGAAGTAAGGTTTGGAAGACACCTTAGTCAGCTGAAATAGCATGTGATACATATACCTCAGAGTTATATTTGGGACACATTTACGGCAAAGGAATTCCAATGTAGACACGTTTGAGGATTTTTAGAAGGGTTCGTTTCTTATCACTCATTCATTTTTATTTCAAAGGAGACGCTTTCAGTTTGAAAATCACAAACTGTCAGGTGCTTCACATTGAATTGCCTCCCCTTCTAAACGGTCGAATGTTACATGTGTGCAGGAAGTCAAGAATGATATAGCTCCATTTGTATCTCCTGGATTTTGAATGTAATGTTTCCACAAAGCGAAGATAATACAATGTCATCATCTAAAATTTTGAAATTGAATGTTGGAGCAGAGGTTGAATTAATACAGGCGAAGTAAGGTTTGGAAGACACCTTAGTCAGCTGAAATACCATGTGATACATATACCTCAGAGTTGTATTTGGGACACATTTACCGCAAAATAATTCCAATGTAGACACGTTTGAGGATTTGAACAAGGGTTCATTTCATATCAATCTTTCATTTCTATTTCAAAGGAGATGCTTTCAGTTTGAAAATCACAAACTGTCAGGTGCATCACATTGAATTGTCTCCCCTTCTGACAGGTCGAATGTTACATGTGTGCAGGATGTCAAGAATGACATAGCTCCATTTGTATCTCCTGGATTTTGAATGTAATGTTTCCACAAAGCGAAGATAATACAATGTCATCATCTAAAATTTTGAAATTGAATGTTGGAGCAGAGGTTGAATTAATACAGGCGAAGTAAGGTTTGGAAGACACCTTAGTCAGCTGAAATACCATGTGATACATATACCTCAGAGTTATATTTGGGACACATTTACCGCAAAGGAATTCCAATGTAGACACGTTTGAGGATTTGAACAAGGGTTCGTTTCTAATCAGTCATTCATTTTTATTTCAAAGGAGACGCTTTCAGTTTGAAAATCACAAACTGTCAGGTGCATCACATTGAATTGTCTCCCCTTCTGACAGGTCGAATGCTACATGTGTGCAGGATGTCAAGATTGACATGGCTCCATTTGTATCTCTTAGTTTTTGAATGTAATGTTTCCACAAAGCGAAGATAATACAATGTCATCATCTAAAATTTTGAAATTGAATGTTGGAGCAGAGGTTGAATTAATACAGGCGAAGTAAGGGTGAGAAGACACCTTAGTCAGCTGAAATACCATGTGATACATATACCTCAGAGTTATATTTGGGACACATTTACCGCAAAGGAATTCCAATGTAGTCACGTTTGAGGATTTGAACAAGGGTTCGTTTCTAATCAATCATTCATTTTTATTTCAAAGGAGACGCTTTCAGTTTGAAAATCACAAACTGTCAGGTGCTTCACATTGAATTGCCTCCCCTTGTGACAGGTCGAATGCTACATGTGTGCAGGATGTCAAGATTGACATGGCTCCATTTGTATCTCTTAGTTTTTGAATGTAATGTTTCCACAAAGCGAAGATAATACAATGTCATCATCTAAAATTTTGAAATTGAATGCTGGACCAGAGGTTGAATTAATACAGGCGAAGTAAGGTTTGGAAGACACCTTAGTCAGCTGAAATAGCATGTGATACATATACCTCAGAGTTATATTTGGGACACATTTACCGCAAAGGAATTCCAATGTAGTCACGTTTGAGGATTTGAACAAGGGTTCGTTTCTAATCAATCATTCATTTTTATTTCAAAGGAGACGCTTTCAGTTTGAAAATCACAAACTGTCAGGTGCATCACTTTGAATTGTCTCCCCTTCTGACAGGTCGAATGCTACATGTGTGCAGGATGTCAAGATTGACATGGCTCCATTTGTATCTCTTAGTTTTTGAATGTAATGTTTCCACAAAGCGAAGATAATACAATGTCATCATCTAAAATTTTGAAATTGAATGTTGGAGCAGAGGTTGAATTAATACAGGCGAAGTAAGATTTGGAAGACACCTTAGTCAGCTGAAATACCATGTGATACATATACCTCAGAGTTATATTTGGGACACATTTACGGCAAAGGAATTCCAATGTAGACACGTTTGAGGATTTGAACAAGGGTTCGTTTCTAATCAGTCATTCATTTTTATTTCAAAGGAGACGCTTTCAGTTTGAAAATCACAAACTGTCAGGTGCTTCACATTGAATTGCCTCCCCTTGTGACAGGTCGAATGCTACATGTGTGCAGGATGTCAAGATTGACATGGCTCCATTTGTATCTCTTAGTTTTTGAATGTAATGTTTCCACAAACCGAAGATAATACAATGTCATCATCTAAAATTTTGAAATTGAATGCTGGACCAGAGGTTGAATTAATACAGACGAAGTAAGGTTTGGAAGACACCTTAGTCAGCTGAAATAGCATGTGATACATATACCTCAGAGTTATATTTGGGACACATTTACCGCAAAGGAATTCCAATGTAGTCACGTTTGAGGATTTGAACAAGGGTTCGTTTCTAATCAATCATTCATTTTTATTTCAAAGGAGACGCTTTCAGTTTGAAAATCACAAACTGTCAGGTGCATCACTTTGAATTGTCTCCCCTTCTGACAGGTCGAATGCTACATGTGTGCAGGATGTCAAGATTGACATGGCTCCATTTGTATCTCTTAGTTTTTGAATGTAATGTTTCCACAAAGCGAAGATAATACAATGTCATCATCTAAAATTTTGAAATTGAATGTTGGAGCAGAGGTTGAATTAATACAGGCGAAGTAAGGTTTGGGAGACACCTTAGTCAGCTGAAATACCATGTGATACATATACCTCAGAGTTATATTTGGGACACATTTACGGCAAAGGAATTCCAATGTAGACACGTTTGAGGATTTGAACAAGGGTTCGTTTCTAATCACTCATTCATTTTTATTTCAAAGGAGACGCTTTCAGTTTGAAAATCACAAACTGTCAGGTGCTTCACATTGAATTGCCTCCCCTTCTGACAGGTCGAATGCTACATGTGTGCAGGATGTCAAGATTGACATGGCTCCATTTGTATCTCTTAGTTTTTGAATGGAATGTTTCCACAAAGCGAAGATAATACAATGTCATCATCTAAAATTTTGAAATTGAATGTTGGAGCAAAGGTTGAATTAATACAGGCGAAGTAAGGTTTGGAAGACACCTTAGTCAGCTGAAATACCATGTGATACATATACCTCAGAGTTATATTTGGGACACATTTACGGCAAAGGAATTCCAATGTAGACACGTTTGAGGATTTGAACAAGGGTTCGTTTCTAATCACTCATTCATTTTTATTTCAAAGGAGACGCTTTCAGTTTGAAAATCACAAACTGTCAGGTGCTTCACATTGAATTGCCTCCCCTTCTAAACGGTCGAATGTTACATGTGTGCAGGAAGTCAAGAATGATATAGCTCCATTTGTATCTCCTGGATTTTGAATGTAATGTTTCCACAAAGCGAAGATAATACAATGTCATCATCTAAAATTTTGAAATTGAATGTTGGAGCAGAGGTTGAATTAATACAGGCGAAGTAAGGTTTGGAAGACACCTTAGTCAGCTGAAATACCATGTGATACATATACCTCAGAGTTGTATTTGGGACACATTTACCGCAAAATAATTCCAATGTAGACACGTTTGAGGATTTGAACAAGGGTTCATTTCATATCAATCTTTTATTTCTATTTCAAAGGAGATGCTTTCAGTTTGAAAATCACAAACTGTCAGGTGCATCACATTGAATTGTCTCCCCTTCTGACAGGTCGAATGTTACATGTGTGCAGGATGTCAAGAATGACATAGCTCCATTTGTATCTCCTGGATTTTGAATGTAATGTTTCCACAAAGCGAAGATAATACAATGTCATCATCTAAAATTTTGAAATTGAATGTTGGAGCAGAGGTTGAATTAATACAGGCGAAGTAAGGTTTGGAAGACACCTTAGTCAGCTGAAATACCATGTGATACATATACCTCAGAGTTATATTTGGGACACATTTACCGCAAAGGAATTCCAATGTAGACACGTTTGAGGATTTGAACAAGGGTTCGTTTCTAATCAGTCATTCATTTTTATTTCAAAGGAGACGCTTTCAGTTTGAAAATCACAAACTGTCAGGTGCATCACATTGAATTGTCTCCCCTTCTGACAGGTCGAATGCTACATGTGTGCAGGATGTCAAGATTGACATGGCTCCATTTGTATCTCTTAGTTTTTGAATGTAATGTTTCCACAAAGCGAAGATAATACAATGTCATCATCTAAAATTTTGAAATTGAATGTTGGAGCAGAGGTTGAATTAATACAGGCGAAGTAAGGGTGAGAAGACACCTTAGTCAGCTGAAATACCATGTGATACATATACCTCAGAGTTATATTTGGGACACATTTACCGCAAAGGAATTCCAATGTAGTCACGTTTGAGGATTTGAACAAGGGTTCGTTTCTAATCAATCATTCATTTTTATTTCAAAGGAGACGCTTTCAGTTTGAAAATCACAAACTGTCAGGTGCTTCACATTGAATTGCCTCCCCTTGTGACAGGTCGAATGCTACATGTGTGCAGGATGTCAAGATTGACATGGCTCCATTTGTATCTCTTAGTTTTTGAATGTAATGTTTCCACAAACCGAAGATAATACAATGTCATCATCTAAAATTTTGAAATTGAATGCTGGACCAGAGGTTGAATTAATACAGGCGAAGTAAGGTTTGGAAGACACCTTAGTCAGCTGAAATAGCATGTGATACATATACCTCAGAGTTATATTTGGGACACATTTACCGCAAAGGAATTCCAATGTAGTCACGTTTGAGGATTTGAACAAGGGTTCGTTTCTAATCAATCATTCATTTTTATTTCAAAGGAGACGCTTTCAGTTTGAAAATCACAAACTGTCAGGTGCATCACTTTGAATTGTCTCCCCTTCTGACAGGTCGAATGCTACATGTGTGCAGGATGTCAAGATTGACATGGCTCCATTTGTATCTCTTAGTTTTTGAATGTAATGTTTCCACAAAGCGAAGATAATACAATGTCATCATCTAAAATTTTGAAATTGAATGTTGGAGCAGAGGTTGAATTAATACAGGCGAAGTAAGATTTGGAAGACACCTTAGTCAGCTGAAATACCATGTGATACATATACCTCAGAGTTATATTTGGGACACATTTACGGCAAAGGAATTCCAATGTAGACACGTTTGAGGATTTGAACAAGGGTTCGTTTCTAATCAGTCATTCATTTTTATTTCAAAGGAGACGCTTTCAGTTTGAAAATCACAAACTGTCAGGTGCTTCACATTGAATTGCCTCCCCTTGTGACAGGTCGAATGCTACATGTGTGCAGGATGTCAAGATTGACATGGCTCCATTTGTATCTCTTAGTTTTTGAATGTAATGTTTCCACAAACCGAAGATAATACAATGTCATCATCTAAAATTTTGAAATTGAATGCTGGAGCAGAGGTTGAATTAATACAGACGAAGTAAGGTTTGGAAGACACCTTAGTCAGCTGAAATAGCATGTGATACATATACCTCAGAGTTATATTTGGGACACATTTACCGCAAAGGAATTCCAATGTAGTCACGTTTGAGGATTTGAACAAGGGTTCGTTTCTAATCAATCATTCATTTTTATTTCAAAGGAGACGCTTTCAGTTTGAAAATCACAAACTGTCAGGTGCATCACTTTGAATTGTCTCCCCTTCTGACAGGTCGAATGCTACATGTGTGCAGGATGTCAAGATTGACATGGCTCCATTTGTATCTCTTAGTTTTTGAATGTAATGTTTCCACAAAGCGAAGATAATACAATGTCATCATCTAAAATTTTGAAATTGAATGTTGGAGCAGAGGTTGAATTAATACAGGCGAAGTAAGGTTTGGGAGACACCTTAGTCAGCTGAAATAGCATGTGATACATATACCTCAGAGTTATATTTGGGACACATTTACGGCAAAGGAATTCCAATGTAGACACGTTTGAGGATTTGAACAAGGGTTCGTTTCTAATCACTCATTCATTTTTATTTCAAAGGAGACGCTTTCAGTTTGAAAATCACAAACTGTCAGGTGCTTCACATTGAATTGCCTCCCCTTCTGACAGGTCGAATGCTACATGTGTGCAGGATGTCAAGATTGACATGGCTCCATTTGTATCTCTTAGTTTTTGAATGGAATGTTTCCACAAAGCGAAGATAATACAATGTCATCATCTAAAATTTTGAAATTGAATGTTGGAGCAAAGGTTGAATTAATACAGGCGAAGTAAGGTTTGGAAGACACCTTAGTCAGCTGAAATACCATGTGATACATATACCTCAGAGTTATATTTGGGACACATTTACGGCAAAGGAATTCCAATGTAGACACGTTTGAGGATTTGAACAAGGGTTCGTTTCTAATCACTCATTCATTTTTATTTCAAAGGAGACGCTTTCAGTTTGAAAATCACAAACTGTCAGGTGCTTCACATTGAATTGCCTCCCCTTCTAAACGGTCGAATGTTACATGTGTGCAGGAAGTCAAGAATGATATAGCTCCATTTGTATCTCCTGGATTTTGAATGTAATGTTTCCACAAAGCGAAGATAATACAATGTCATCATCTAAAATTTTGAAATTGAATGTTGGAGCAGAGGTTGAATTAATACAGGCGAAGTAAGGTTTGGAAGACACCTTAGTCAGCTGAAATACCATGTGATACATATACCTCAGAGTTGTATTTGGGACACATTTACCGCAAAATAATTCCAATGTAGACACGTTTGAGGATTTGAACAAGGGTTCATTTCTTATCAATCCTTCATTTCTATTTCAAAGGAGATGCTTTCAGTTTGAAAATCACAAACTGTCAGGTGCATCACATTGAATTGTCTCCCCTTCTGACAGGTCGAATGTTACATGTGTGCAGGATGTCAAGATTGACATGGCTCCATTTGTACCTCTTAGTTTTTGAATGTAATGTTTCCACAAAGCGAAGATAATACAATGTCATCATCTAAAATTTTGAAATTGAATGTTGGAGCAAAGGTTGAATTAATACAGGCGAAGTAAGGTTTGGAAGACACCTTAGTCAGCTGAAATACCATGTGATACATATACCTCAGAGTTATATTTGGGACACATTTACGGCAAAGGAATTCCAATGTAGACACGTTTGAGGATTTGAACAAGGGTTCGTTTCTAATCACTCATTCATTTTTATTTCAAAGGAGACGCTTTCAGTTTGAAAATCACAAACTGTCAGGTGCTTCACATTGAATTGCCTCCCCTTCTAAACGGTCGAATGTTACATGTGTGCAGGAAGTCAAGAATGATATAGCTCCATTTGTATCTCCTTGATTTTGAATGTAATGTTTCCACAAAGCGAAGATAATACAATGTCATCATCTAAAATTTTGAAATTGAATGTTGGAGCAGAGGTTGAATTAATACAGGCGAAGTAAGGTTTGGAAGACACCTTAGTCAGCTGAAATACCATGTGATACATATACCTCAGAGTTGTATTTGGGACACATTTACCGAAAAATAATTCCAATGTAGACACGTTTGAGGATTTGAACAAGGGTTCATTTCTTATCAATCCTTCATTTCTATTTCAAAGGAGATGCTTTCAGTTTGAAAATCACAAACTGTCAGGTGCATCACATTGAATTGTCTCCCCTTCTGACAGGTCGAATGTTACATGTGTGCAGGATGTCAAGAATGACATAGCTCCATTTGTATCTCCTGGATTTTGAATGTAATGTTTCCACAAAGCGAAGATAATACAATGTCATCATCTAAAATTTTGAAATTGAATGTTGGAGCAGAGGTTGAATTAATACAGGCGAAGTAAGGTTTGGAAGAAACCTTAGTCAGCTGAAATAGCATGTGATACATATACCTCAGAGTTATATTTGGGACACATTTACCGCAAAGGAATTCCAATGTAGACACGTTTGAGGATTTGAACAAGGGTTCGTTTCTAATCAGTCATTCATTTTTATTTCAAAGGAGACGCTTTCAGTTTGAAAATCACAAACTGTCAGGTGCATCACATTGAATTGTCTCCCCTTCTGACAGGTCGAATGTTACATGTGTGCAGGATGTCAAGATTGACATGGCTCCATTTGTATCTCTTAGTTTTTGAATGTAATGTTTCCACAAAGCGAAGATAATACAATGTCATCATCTAAAATTTTGAAATTGAATGTTGGAGCAGAGGTTGAATTAATAAAGGCGAAGTAAGGGTGAGAAGACACCTTAGTCAGCTGAAATACCATGTGATACATATACCTCAGAGTTATATTTGGGACACATTTACCGCAAAGGAATTCCAATGTAGACACGTTTGAGGATTTGAACAAGGGTTCGTTTCTAATCACTCATTCATTTTTATTTCAAAGGAGACGCTTTCAGTTTGAAAATCACAAACTGTCAGGTGCTTCACATTGAATTGCCTCCCCTTGTGACAGGTCGAATGCTACATGTGTGCAGGATGTCAAGATTGACATGGCTCCATTTGTATCTCTTAGTTTTTGAATGTAATGTTTCCACAAACCGAAGATAATACAATGTCATCATCTAAAATTTTGAAATTGAATGCTGGACCAGAGGTTGAATTAATACAGGCGAAGTAAGGTTTGGAAGACACCTTAGTCAGCTGAAATAGCATGTGATACATATACCTCAGAGTTATATTTGGGACACATTTACCGCAAAGGAATTCCAATGTAGTCACGTTTGAGGATTTGAACAAGGGTTCGTTTCTAATCAATCATTCATTTTTATTTCAAAGGAGACGCTTTCAGTTTGAAAATCACAAACTGTCAGGTGCATCACTTTGAATTGTCTCCCCTTCTGACAGGTCGAATGCTACATGTGTGCAGGATGTCAAGATTGACATGGCTCCATTTGTATCTCTTAGTTTTTGAATGTAATGTTTCCACAAAGCGAAGATAATACAATGTCATCATCTAAAATTTTGAAATTGAATGTTGGAGCAGAGGTTGAATTAATACAGGCGAAGTAAGATTTGGAAGACACCTTAGTCAGCTGAAATACCATGTGATACATATACCTCAGAGTTATATTTGGGACACATTTACGGCAAAGGAATTCCAATGTAGACACGTTTGAGGATTTGAACAAGGGTTCGTTTCTAATCACTCATTCATTTTTATTTCAAAGGAGACGCTTTCAGTTTGAAAATCACAAACTGTCAGGTGCTTCACATTGAATTGCCTCCCCTTGTGACAGGTCGAATGCTACATGTGTGCAGGATGTCAAGATTGACATGGCTCCATTTGTATCTCTTAGTTTTTGAATGTAATGTTTCCACAAACCGAAGATAATACAATGTCATCATCTAAAATTTTGAAATTGAATGCTGGACCAGAGGTTGAATTAATACAGGCGAAGTAAGGTTTGGAAGACACCTTAGTCAGCTGAAATAGCATGTGATACATATACCTCAGAGTTATATTTGGGACACATTTACCGCAAAGGAATTCCAATGTAGTCACGTTTGAGGATTTGAACAAGGGTTCGTTTCTAATCAATCATTCATTTTTATTTCAAAGGAGACGCTTTCAGTTTGAAAATCACAAACTGTCAGGTGCATCACTTTGAATTGTCTCCCCTTCTGACAGGTCGAATGCTACATGTGTGCAGGATGTCAAGATTGACATGGCTCCATTTGTATCTCTTAGTTTTTGAATGTAATGTTTCCACAAAGCGAAGATAATACAATGTCATCATCTAAAATTTTGAAATTGAATGTTGGAGCAAAGGTTGAATTAATACAGGCGAAGTAAGGTTTGGAAGACACCTTAGTCAGCTGAAATACCATGTGATACATATACCTCAGAGTTATATTTGGGACACATTTACGGCAAAGGAATTCCAATGTAGACACGTTTGAGGATTTGAACAAGGGTTCGTTTCTAATCACTCATTCATTTTTATTTCAAAGGAGACGCTTTCAGTTTGAAAATCACAAACTGTCAGGTGCTTCACATTGAATTGCCTCCCCTTCTAAACGGTCGAATGTTACATGTGTGCAGGAAGTCAAGAATGATATAACTCCATTTGTATCTCCTGGATTTTGAATGTAATGTTTCCACAAAGCGAAGATAATACAATGTCATCATCTAAAATTTTGAAATTGAATGTTGGAGCAGAGGTTGAATTAATACAGGCGAAGTAAGGTTTGGAAGACACCTTAGTCAGCTGAAATACCATGTGATACATATACCTCAGAGTTGTATTTGGGACACATTTACCGCAAAATAATTCCAATGTAGACACGTTTGAGGATTTGAACAAGGGTTCATTTCTTATCAATCCTTCATTTCTATTTCAAAGGAGATGCTTTCAGTTTGAAAATCACAAACTGTCAGGTGCATCACATTGAATTGTCTCCCCTTCTGACAGGTCGAATGTTACATGTGTGCAGGATGTCAAGAATGACATAGCTCCATTTGTATCTCCTGGATTTTGAATGTAATGTTTCCACAAAGCGAAGATAATACAATGTCATCATCTAAAATTTTGAAATTGAATGTTGGAGCAGAGGTTGAATTAATACAGGCGAAGTAAGGTTTGGAAGACACCTTAGTCAGCTGAAATAGCATGTGATACATATACCTCAGAGTTATATTTGGGACACATTTACCGCAAAGGAATTCCAATGTAGACACGTTTGAGGATTTGAACAAGGGTTCGTTTCTAATCAGTCATTCATTTTTATTTCAAAGGAGACGCTTTCAGTTTGAAAGTCACAAACTGTCAGGTGCATCACATTGAATTGTCTCCCCTTCTGACAGGTCGAATGTTACATGTGTGCAGGATGTCAAGATTGACATGGCTCCATTTGTATCTCTTAGTTTTTGAATGTAATGTTTCCACAAACCGAAGATAATACAATGTCATCATCTAAAATTTTGAAATTGAATGTTGGAGCAGAGGTTGAATTAATAAAGGCGAAGTAAGGGTGAGAAGACACCTTAGTCAGCTGAAATACCATGTGATACATATACCTCAGAGTTATATTTGGGACACATTTACCGTAAAGGAATTCCAATGTAGACACGTTTGAGGATTTGAACAAGGGTTCGTTTCTAATCACTCATTCATTTTTATTTCAAAGGAGACGCTTTCAGTTTGAAAATCACAAACTGTCAGGTGCTTCACATTGAATTGCCTCCCCTTGTGACAGGTCGAATGCTACATGTGTGCAGGATGTCAAGATTGACATGGCTCCATTTGTATCTCTTAGTTTTTGAATGTAATGTTTCCACAAACCGAAGATAATACAATGTCATCATCTAAAATTTTGAAATTGAATGCTGGACCAGAGGTTGAATTAATACAGGCGAAGTAAGGTTTGGAAGACACCTTAGTCAGCTGAAATAGCATGTGATACATATACCTCAGAGTTATATTTGGGACACATTTACCGCAAAGGAATTCCAATGTAGTCACGTTTGAGGATTTGAACAAGGGTTCGTTTCTAATCAATCATTCATTTTTATTTCAAAGGAGACGCTTTCAGTTTGAAAATCACAAACTGTCAGGTGCATCACTTTGAATTGTCTCCCCTTCTGACAGGTCGAATGCTACATGTGTGCAGGATGTCAAGATTGACATGGCTCCATTTGTATCTCTTAGTTTTTGAATGTAATGTTTCCACAAACCGAAGATAATACAATGTCATCATCTAAAATTTTGAAATTGAATGTTGGAGCAGAGGTTGAATTAATAAAGGCGAAGTAAGGGTGAGAAGACACCTTAGTCAGCTGAAATACCATGTGATACATACACCTCAGAGTTATATTTGGGACACATTTACCGCAAAGGAATTCCAATGTAGACACGTTTGAGGATTTGAACAAGGGTTCGTTTCTAATCAGTCATTCATTTTTATTTGAAAGGAGACGCTTTCAGTTTGAAAATCACAAACTGTCAGGTGCATCACATTGAATTGTCTCCCCTTCTGACAGGTCGAATGCTACATGTGTGCAGGATGTCAAGATTGACATGGCTCCATTTGTATCTCTTAGTTTTTGAATGTAATGTTTCCACAAACCGAAGATAATACAATGTCATCATCTAAAATTTTGAAATTGAATGTTGGAGCAGAGGTTGAATTAATAAAGGCGAAGTAAGGGTGAGAAGACACCTTAGTCACCTGAAATACCATGTGATACATATACCTCAGAGTTATATTTGGGACACATTTACCGCAAAGGAATTCCAATGTAGACACGTTTGAGGATTTGAACAAGGGTTCGTTTCTAATCACTCATTCATTTTTATTTCAAAGGAGACGCTTTCAGTTTGAAAATCACAAACTGTCAGGTGCTTCACATTGAATTGCCTCCCCTTGTGACAGGTCGAATGCTACATGTGTGCAGGATGTCAAGATTGACATGGCTCCATTTGTATCTCTTAGTTTTTGAATGTAATGTTTCCACAAAGCGAAGATAATACAATGTCATCATCTAAAATTTTGAAATTGAATGCTGGACCAGAGGTTGAATTAATACAGGCGAAGTAAGGTTTGGAAGACACCTTAGTCAGCTGAAATAGCATGTGATACATATACCTCAGAGTTATATTTGGGACACATTTACCGCAAAGGAATTCCAATGTAGTCACGTTTGAGGATTTGAACAAGGGTTCGTTTCTAATCACTCATTCATTTTTATTTCAAAGGAGACGCTTTCAGTTTGAAAATCACAAACTGTCAGGTGCATCACTTTGAATTGTCTCCCCTTCTGACAGGTCGAATGCTACATGTGTGCAGGATGTCAAGATTGACATGGCTCCATTTGTATCTCTTAGTTTTTGAATGTAATGTTTCCACAAAGCGAAGATAATACAATGTCATCATCTAAAATTTTGAAATTGAATGTTGGAGCAGAGGTTGAATTAATACAGGCGAAGTAAGGTTTGGAAGACACCTTAGTCAGCTGAAATAGCATGTGATACATATACCTCAGAGTTATATTTGGGACACATTTACCGCAAAGGAATTCCAATGTAGACACGTTTGAGGATTTGAACAAGGGTTCGTTTCTAATCACTCATTCATTTTTATTTCAAAGGAGACGCTTTCAGTTTGAAAGTCACAAACTGTCAGGTGCATCACATTGAATTGTCTCCCCTTCTGACAGGTCGAATGTTACATGTGTGCAGGATGTCAAGATTGACATGGCTCCATTTGTATCTCTTAGTTTTTGAATGTAATGTTTCCACAAACCGAAGATAATACAATGTCATCATCTAAAATTTTGAAATTGAATGTTGGAGCAGAGGTTGAATTAATAAAGGCGAAGTAAGGGTGAGAAGACACCTTAGTCAGCTGAAATACCATGTGATACATATACCTCAGAGTTATATTTGGGACACATTTACCGTAAAGGAATTCCAATGTAGACACGTTTGAGGATTTGAACAAGGGTTCGTTTCTAATCACTCATTCATTTTTATTTCAAAGGAGACGCTTTCAGTTTGAAAATCACAAACTGTCAGGTGCTTCACATTGAATTGCCTCCCCTTGTGACAGGTCGAATGCTACATGTGTGCAGGATGTCAAGATTGACATGGCTCCATTTGTATCTCTTAGTTTTTGAATGTAATGTTTCCACAAACCGAAGATAATACAATGTCATCATCTAAAATTTTGAAATTGAATGCTGGACCAGAGGTTGAATTAATACAGGCGAAGTAAGGTTTGGAAGACACCTTAGTCAGCTGAAATAGCATGTGATACATATACCTCAGAGTTATATTTGGGACACATTTACCGCAAAGGAATTCCAATGTAGTCACGTTTGAGGATTTGAACAAGGGTTCGTTTCTAATCAATCATTCATTTTTATTTCAAAGGAGACGCTTTCAGTTTGAAAATCACAAACTGTCAGGTGCATCACTTTGAATTGTCTCCCCTTCTGACAGGTCGAATGCTACATGTGTGCAGGATGTCAAGATTGACATGGCTCCATTTGTATCTCTTAGTTTTTGAATGTAATGTTTCCACAAACCGAAGATAATACAATGTCATCATCTAAAATTTTGAAATTGAATGTTGGAGCAGAGGTTGAATTAATAAAGGCGAAGTAAGGGTGAGAAGACACCTTAGTCAGCTGAAATACCATGTGATACATACACCTCAGAGTTATATTTGGGACACATTTACCGCAAAGGAATTCCAATGTAGACACGTTTGAGGATTTGAACAAGGGTTCGTTTCTAATCAGTCATTCATTTTTATTTGAAAGGAGACGCTTTCAGTTTGAAAATCACAAACTGTCAGGTGCATCACATTGAATTGTCTCCCCTTCTGACAGGTCGAATGCTACATGTGTGCAGGATGTCAAGATTGACATGGCTCCATTTGTATCTCTTAGTTTTTGAATGTAATGTTTCCACAAACCGAAGATAATACAATGTCATCATCTAAAATTTTGAAATTGAATGTTGGAGCAGAGGTTGAATTAATAAAGGCGAAGTAAGGGTGAGAAGACACCTTAGTCACCTGAAATACCATGTGATACATATACCTCAGAGTTATATTTGGGACACATTTACCGCAAAGGAATTCCAATGTAGACACGTTTGAGGATTTGAACAAGGGTTCGTTTCTAATCACTCATTCATTTTTATTTCAAAGGAGACGCTTTCAGTTTGAAAATCACAAACTGTCAGGTGCTTCACATTGAATTGCCTCCCCTTGTGACAGGTCGAATGCTACATGTGTGCAGGATGTCAAGATTGACATGGCTCCATTTGTATCTCTTAGTTTTTGAATGTAATGTTTCCACAAAGCGAAGATAATACAATGTCATCATCTAAAATTTTGAAATTGAATGCTGGACCAGAGGTTGAATTAATACAGGCGAAGTAAGGTTTGGAAGACACCTTAGTCAGCTGAAATAGCATGTGATACATATACCTCAGAGTTATATTTGGGACACATTTACCGCAAAGGAATTCCAATGTAGTCACGTTTGAGGATTTGAACAAGGGTTCGTTTCTAATCAATCATTCATTTTTATTTCAAAGGAGACGCTTTCAGTTTGAAAATCACAAACTGTCAGGTGCATCACTTTGAATTGTCTCCCCTTCTGACAGGTCGAATGCTACATGTGTGCAGGATGTCAAGATTGACATGGCTCCATTTGTATCTCTTAGTTTTTGAATGTAATGTTTCCACAAAGCGAAGATAATACAATGTCATCATCTAAAATTTTGAAATTGAATGTTGGAGCAGAGGTTGAATTAATACAGGCGAAGTAAGGTTTGGAAGACACCTTAGTCAGCTGAAATAGCATGTGATACATATACCTCAGAGTTATATTTGGGACACATTTACCGCAAAGGAATTCCAATGTAGACACGTTTGAGGATTTGAACAAGGGTTCGTTTCTAATCACTCATTCATTTTTATTTCAAAGGAGACGCTTTCAGTTTGAAAATCACAAACTGTCAGGTGCTTCACATTGAATTGCCTCCCCTTCTGACAGGTCGAATGCTACATGTGTGCAGGATGTCAAGATTGACATGGCTCCATTTGTATCTCTTAGTTTTTGAATGTAATGTTTCCACAAACCGAAGATAATACAATGTCATCATCTAAAATTTTGAAATTGAATGTTGGAGCAGAGGTTGAATTAATACAGGCGAAGTAAGGTTTGGAAGACACCTTAGTCAGCTGAAATAGCATGTGACACATATACCTCAGAGTTATATTTGGGACACATTTACGGCAAAGGAATTCCAATGTAGACACGTTTAAGGATTTTAAGAAGGGTTCGTTTCTTATCACTCATTCATTTTTATTTCAAAGGAGACGCTTTCAGTTTGAAAATCACAAACTGTCAGGTGCATCACATTGAATTGTCTCCCCTTCTGACAGGTCGAATGCTACATGTGTGCAGGATGTCAAGATTGACATGGCTCCATTTGTATCTCTTAGTTTTTGAATGTAATGTTTCCACAAAGCGAAGATAATACAATGTCATCATCTAAAATTTTGAAATTGAATGTTGGAGCAGAGGTTGAATTAATACAGGCGAAGTAAGGTTTGGAAGACACCTTAGTCAGCTGAAATAGCATGTGATACATATACCTCAGAGTTATATTTGGGACACATTTACCGCAAAGGAATTCCAATGTAGACACGTTTGAGGATTTGAACAAGGGTTCGTTTCTAATCACTCATTCATTTTTATTTCAAAGGAGACGCTTTCAGTTTAAAAATCACAAACTGTCAGGTGCTTCACATTGAATTGCCTCCCCTTCTGACAGGTCGAATGCTACATGTGTGCAGGATGTCAAGATTGACATGGCTCCATTTGTATCTCTTAGTTTTTGAATGTAATGTTTCCACAAAGCGAAGATAATACAATGTCATCATCTAAAATTTTGAAATTGAATGTTGGAGCAGAGGTTGAATTAATACAGGCGAAGTAAGGTTTGGAAGACACCTTAGTCAGCTGAAATAGCATGTGATACATATACCTCAGAGTTATATTTGGGACACATTTACGGCAAAGGAATTCCAATGTAGACACGTTTGAGGATTTGAACAAGGGTTCGTTTCTAATCACTCATTCATTTTTATTTCAAAGGAGACGCTTTCAGTTTGAAAATCACAAACTGTCAGGTGCTTCACATTGAATTGCCTCCCCTTCTGACAGGTCGAATGCTACATGTGTGCAGGATGTCAAGATTGACATGGCTCCATTTGTATCTCTTAGTTTTTGAATGTAATGTTTCCACAAAGCGAAGATAATACAATGTCATCATCTAAAATTTTGAAATTGAATGTTGGAGCAGAGGTTGAATTAATACAGGCGAAGTAAGGTTTGGAAGACACCTTAGTCAGCTGAAATAGCATGTGATACATATACCTCAGAGTTATATTTGGGACACATTTACGGCAAAGGAATTCCAATGTAGACACGTTTGAGGATTTGAACAAGGGTTCGTTTCTAATCACTCATTCATTTTTATTTCAAAGGAGACGCTTTCAGTTTGAAAATCACAAACTGTCAGGTGCTTCACATTGAATTGCCTCCCCTTCTGACAGGTCGAATGCTACATGTGTGCAGGATGTCAAGATTGACATAGCTCCATTTGTATCTCTTAGTTTTTGAATGTAATGTTTCCACAAAGCGAAGATAATACAATGTCATCATCTAAAATTTTGAAATTGAATGTTGGAGCAGAGGTTGAATTAATACAGGCGAAGTAAGGTTTGGAAGACACCTTAGTCAGCTGAAATAGCATGTGATACATATACCTCAGAGTTATATTTGGGACACATTTACGGCAAAGGAATTCCAATGTAGACACGTTTGAGGATTTGAACAAGGGTTCGTTTCTAATCACTCATTCATTTTTATTTCAAAGGAGACGCTTTCAGTTTGAAAATCACAAACTGTCAGGTGCTTCACATTGAATTGCCTCCCCTTCTGACAGGTCGAATGCTACATGTGTGCAGGATGTCAAGATTGACATGGCTCCATTTGTATCTCTTAGTTTTTGAATGTAATGTTTCCACAAAGCGAAGATAATACAATGTCATCATCTAAAATTTTGAAATTGAATGTTGGAGCAGAGGTTGAATTAATACAGGCGAAGTAAGGTTTGGAAGACACCTTAGTCAGCTGAAATAGCATGTGATACATATACCTCAGAGTTATATTTGGGACACATTTACGGCAAAGGAATTCCAATGTAGACACGTTTAAGGATTTTGAGAAGGGTTCGTTTCTTACCACTCATTCATTTTTATTTCAAAGGAGACGCTTTCAGTTTGAAAATCACAAACTGTCAGGTGCATCACATTGAATTGTCTCCCCTTCTGACAGGTCGAATACTACATGTGTGCAGGATGTCAAGATTGACATGGCTCCATTTGTATCTCTTAGTTTTTGAATGTAATGTTTCCACAAAGCGAAGATAATACAATGTCATCATCTAAAATTTTGAAATTGAATGTTGGAGCAGAGGTTGAATTAATACAGGCGAAGTAAGGTTTGGAAGACACCTTAGTCAGCTGAAGCACCATGTGATACATATACCTCAGAGTTATATTTGGGACACATTTACCGCAAAGGAATTCCAATGTAGACACGTTTGAGGATTTGAACAAGGGTTCGTTTCTAATCACTCATTCATTTTTATTTCAAAGGAGACGCTTTCAGTTTGAAAATCACAAACTGTCAGGTGCTTCACATTGAATTGCCTCCCCTTCTGACAGGTCGAATGCTACATGTGTGCAGGATGTCAAGATTGACATAGCTCCATTTGTATCTCTTAGTTTTTGAATGTAATGTTTCCACAAAGCGAAGATAATACAATGTCATCATCTAAAATTTTGAAATTGAATGTTGGAGCAGAGGTTGAATTAATACAGGCGAAGTAAGGTTTGGAAGACACCTTAGTCAGCTGAAATAGCATGTGATACATATACCTCAGAGTTATATTTGGGACACATTTACGGCAAAGGAATTCTAATGTAGACACGTTTGAGGATTTTAAGAAGGGTTCGTTTCTTATCACTCATTCATTTTTATTTCAAAGGAGACGCTTTCAATTTGAAAATCACAAACTGTCAGGTGCTTCACATTGAATTGCCTCCCCTTGTGACAGGTCGAATGTTACATGTGTGCAGGATGTCAAGAATGATATAGCTCCATTTGTATCTCTTAGTTTTTGAATGTAATGTTTCCACAAAGCGAAGATAATACAATGTCATCATCTAAAATTTTGAAATTGAATGTTGGAGCAGAGGTTGAATTAATACAGGCGAAGTAAGGTTTGGAAGACACCTTAGTCAGCTGAAATACCATGTGATACATATACCTCAGAGTTATATTTGGGACACATTTACCGCAAAGGAATTCCAATGTAGACACGTTTGAGGATTTGAACAAGGGTTCGTTTCTCATCATTCATTCATTTTTATTTCAAAGGAGATGCTTTCTGTTTGAAAATCACAAACTGTCAGGTGCTTCACATTGAATTGTCTCCCCTTCTGACAGGTCGAATGCTACATGTGTGCAGGATGTCAAGATTGACATGGCTCCATTTGTATCTCTTAGTTTTTGAATGTAATGTTTCCACAAAGCGAAGATAATACAATGTCATCATCTAAAATTTTGAAATTGAATGTTGGAGCAGAGGTTGAATTAATACAGGCGAAGTAAGGTTTGGAAGACACCTTAGTCAGCTGAAATACCATGTGATACATATACCTCAGAGTTATATTTGGGACACATTTACCGCAAAGGAATTGCAATGTAGACACGTTTGAGGATTTGAACAAGGGTTCGTTTCTAATCACTCATTCATTTTTATTTCAAGGAGACGCTTTCAGTTTGAAAATCACAAACTGTCAGGTGCTTCACATTGAATTGCCTCCCCTTGTGACAGGTCGAATGCTACATGTGTGCAGGATGTCAAGATTGACATGGCTCCATTTGTATCTCTTAGTTTTTGAATGTAATGTTTCCACAAAGCGAAGATAATACAATGTCATCATCTAAAATTTTGAAATTGAATGCTGGACCAGAGGTTGAATTAATACAAGGGAAGTAAGGTTTGGAAGACACCTTAGTCAGCTGAAATACCATGTGATACATATACCTCAGAGTTATATTTGGGACACATTTACGGCAAAGGAATTCCAATGTAGACACGTTTGAGGATTTGAACAAGGGTTCGTTTGTAATCAATCATTCATTTTTATTTCAAAGGAGACGCTTTCAGTTTGAAAATCACAAACTGTCAGGTGCATCACTTTGAATTGTGTCCCCTTCTGACAGGTCGACTTCTACATGTGTGCAGGATGTCAAGATTGACATGGCTCCATTTGTATCTCTTAGTTTTTGAATGTAATATTTCCACAAAGCGAAGATAATACAATGTCATCATCTAAAATTTTGAAATTGAATGTTGGAGCAGAGGTTGAATTAATACAGGCGAAGTAAGGTTTGGAAGACACCTTAGTCAGCTGAAATAGCATGTGATACATATACCTCAGAGTTATATTTGGGACACATTTACGGCAAAGGAATTCCAATGTAGACACGTTTGAGGATTTGAACAAGGGTTCGTTTCTAATCACTCATTCATTTTTATTTCAAAGGAGACGCTTTCAGTTTGAAAATAACAAACTGTCAGGTGCTTCACATTGAATTGCCTCCCCTTCTGACAGGTCGAATGCTACATGTGTGCAGGATGTCAAGATTGACATAGCTCCATTTGTATCTCTTAGTTTTTGAATGTAATGTTTCCACAAAGCGAAGATAATACAATGTCATCATCTAAAATTTTGAAATTGAATGTTGGAGCAGAGGTTGAATTAATACAGGCGAAGTAAGGTTTGGAAGACACCTTAGTCAGCTGAAATACCATGTGATACATATACCTCAGAGTTATATTTGGGACACATTTACGGCAAAGGAATTCTAATGTAGACACGTTTGAGGATTTGAACAAGGGTTCGTTTCTTATCACTCATTCATTTTTATTTCAAAGGAGACGCTTTCAATTTGAAAATCACAAACTGTCAGGTGCTTCACATTGAATTGCCTCCCCTTGTGACAGGTCGAATGTTACATGTGTGCAGGATGTCAAGAATGATATAGCTCCATTTGTATCTCCTGGATTTTGAATGTAATGTTTCCACAAAGCGAAGATGATACAATGTCATCATCTAAAATTTTGAAATTGAATGTTGGAGCAGAGGTTGAATTAATACAGGCGAAGTAAGGTTTGGAAGACACCTTAGTCAGCTGAAATAGCATGTGATACATATACCTCAGAGTTATATTTGGGACACATTTACCGCAAAGGAATTCCAATGTAGACACGTTTGAGGATTTGAACAAGGGTTCGTTTCTCATCATTCATTCATTTTTATTTCAAAGGAGATGCTTTCTGTTTGAAAATCACAAACTGTCAGGTGCTTCACATTGAATTGTCTCCCCTTCTGACAGGTCGAATGCTACATGTGTGCAGGATGTCAAGATTGACATGGCTCCATTTGTATCTCTTAGTTTTTGAATGTAATGTTTCCACAAAGCGAAGATAATACAATGTCATCATCTAAAATTTTGAAATTGAATGTTGGAGCAGAGGTTGAATTAATACAGGCGAAGTAAGGTTTGGAAGACACCTTAGTCAGCTGAAATAGCATGTGATACATATACCTCAGAGTTATATTTGGGACACATTTACCGCAAAGGAATTGCAATGTAGACACGTTTGAGGATTTGAACAAGGGTTCGTTTCTAATCACTCATTCATTTTTATTTCAAGGAGACGCTTTCAGTTTGAAAATCACAAACTGTCAGGTGCTTCACATTGAATTGCCTCCCCTTGTGACAGGTCGAATGCTACATGTGTGCAGGATGTCAAGATTGACATGGCTCCATTTGTATCTCTTAGTTTTTGAATGTAATGTTTCCACAAAGCGAAGATAATACAATGTCATCATCTAAAATTTTGAAATTGAATGCTGGACCAGAGGTTGAATTAATACAAGGGAAGTAAGGTTTGGAAGACACCTTAGTCAGCTGAAATACCATGTGATACATATACCTCAGAGTTATATTTGGGACACATTTACGGCAAAGGAATTCCAATGTAGACACGTTTGAGGATTTGAACAAGGGTTCGTTTCTTATCACGCATTCATTTTTATTTCAAAGGAGACGCTTTCAGTTTGAAAATCACAAACTGTCAGGTGCTTCACATTGAATTGCCTCCCCTTCTGACAGGTCGAATGCTACATGTGTGCAGGATGTCAAGATTGACATGGCTCCATTTGTATCTCTTAGTTTTTGAATGTAATGTTTCCACAAACCGAAGATAATACAATGTCATCATCTAAAATTTTGAAATTGAATGTTGGAGCAGAGGTTGAATTAATACAGGCGAAGTAAGGTTTGGAAGACACCTTAGTCAGCTGAAATAGCATGTGATACATATACCTCAGAGTTATATTTGGGACACATTTACGGCGAAGGAATTGCAATGTAGACACGTTTGAGGATTTTAAGAAGGGTTCGTTTCTTATCACTCATTCATTTTTATTTCAAAGGAGACGCTTTCAGTTTGAAAATCACAAACTGTCAGGCACTTCACTTTGAATTGCCTCCCCTTCTAAACGGTCGAATGTTACATGTGTGCAGGAAGTCAAGAATGATATAGCTCCATTTGTATCTCCTGGATTTTGAATGTAATGTTTCCACAAACCGAAGATAATACAATGTCATCATCTAAAATTTTGAAATTGAATGTTGGAGCAGAGGTTTAATTAATACACGTGAAGTAAGGTTTGGAAGACACCTTAGTCAGCTGAAATAGCATGTGATACATATACCTCAGAGTTATATTTGGGACACATTTACCGCAAAGGAATTCCAATGTAGACACGTTTGAGGATTTGAACAAGGGTTCGTTTCTAATCACTCATTCATTTTTATTTCAAAGGAGACGCTTTCAGTTTGAAAATCACAAACTGTCAGGTGCTTCACATTGAATTGCCTCCCCTTGTGACAGGTCGAATGCTACATGTGTGCAGGATGTCAAGATTGACATGGCTCCATTTGTATCTCTTAGTTTTTGAATGTAATGTTTCCACAAAGCGAAGATAATACAATGTCATCATCTAAAATTTTGAAATTGAATGCTGGACCAGAGGTTGAATTAATACAGGCGAAGTAAGGTTTGGAAGACACCTTAGTCAGCTGAAATAGCATGTGATACATATACCTCAGAGTTATATTTGGGACACATTTACCGCAAAGGAATTCCAATGTAGTCACGTTTGAGGATTTGAACAAGGGTTCGTTTCTAATCAATCATTCATTTTTATTTCAAAGGAGACGCTTTCAGTTTGAAAATCACAAACTGTCAGGTGCATCACTTTGAATTGTCTCCCCTTCTGACAGGTCGAATGCTACATGTGTGCAGGATGTCAAGATTGACATGGCTCCATTTGTATCTCTTAGTTTTTGAATGTAATGTTTCCACAAACCGAAGATAATACAATGTCATCATCTAAAATTTTGAAATTGAATGCTGGACCAGAGGTTGAATTAATACAGGCGAAGTAAGGTTTGGAAGACACCTTAGTCAGCTGAAATAGCATGTGATACATATACCTCAGAGTTATATTTGGGACACATTTACCGCAAAGGAATTCCAATGTAGTCACGTTTGAGGATTTGAACAAGGGTTCGTTTCTAATCAATCATTCATTTTTATTTCAAAGGAGACGCTTTCAGTTTGAAAATCACAAACTGTCAGGTGCATCACTTTGAATTGTCTCCCCTTCTGACAGGTCGAATGCTACATGTGTGCAGGATGTCAAGATTGACATGGCTCCATTTGTATCTCTTAGTTTTTGAATGTAATGTTTCCACAAACCGAAGATAATACAATGTCATCATCTAAAATTTTGAAATTGAATGTTGGAGCAGAGGTTGAATTAATAAAGGCGAAGTAAGGGTGAGAAGACACCTTAGTCAGCTGAAATACCATGTGATACATACACCTCAGAGTTATATTTGGGACACATTTACCGCAAAGGAATTCCAATGTAGACACGTTTGAGGATTTGAACAAGGGTTCGTTTCTAATCAGTCATTCATTTTTATTTGAAAGGAGACGCTTTCAGTTTGAAAATCACAAACTGTCAGGTGCATCACATTGAATTGTCTCCCCTTCTGACAGGTCGAATGCTACATGTGTGCAGGATGTCAAGATTGACATGGCTCCATTTGTATCTCTTAGTTTTTGAATGTAATGTTTCCACAAAGCGAAGATAATACAATGTCATCATCTAAAATTTTGAAATTGAATGTTGGAGCAGAGGTTGAATTAATAAAGGCGAAGTAAGGGTGAGAAGACACCTTAGTCACCTGAAATACCATGTGATACATATACCTCAGAGTTATATTTGGGACACATTTACCGCAAAGGAATTCCAATGTAGACACGTTTGAGGATTTGAACAAGGGTTCGTTTCTAATCACTCATTCATTTTTATTTCAAAGGAGACGCTTTCAGTTTGAAAATCACAAACTGTCAGGTGCTTCACATTGAATTGCCTCCCCTTGTGACAGGTCGAATGCTACATGTGTGCAGGATGTCAAGATTGACATGGCTCCATTTGTATCTCTTAGTTTTTGAATGTAATGTTTCCACAAAGCGAAGATAATACAATGTCATCATCTAAAATTTTGAAATTGAATGCTGGACCAGAGGTTGAATTAATACAGGCGAAGTAAGGTTTGGAAGACACCTTAGTCAGCTGAAATACCATGTGATACATATACCTCAGAGTTATATTTGGGACACATTTACCGCAAAGGAATTCCAATGTAGTCACGTTTGAGGATTTGAACAAGGGTTCGTTTCTAATCAATCATTCATTTTTATTTCAAAGGAGACGCTTTCAGTTTGAAAATCACAAACTGTCAGGTGCATCACTTTGAATTGTCTCCCCTTCTGACAGGTCGAATGCTACATGTGTGCAGGATGTCAAGATTGACATGGCTCCATTTGTATCTCTTAGTTTTTGAATGTAATGTTTCCACAAAGCGAAGATAATACAATGTCATCATCTAAAATTTTGAAATTGAATGTTGGAGCAGAGGTTGAATTAATACAGGCGAAGTAAGGTTTGGAAGACACCTTAGTCAGCTGAAATAGCATGTGATACATATACCTCAGAGTTATATTTGGGACACATTTACCGCAAAGGAATTCCAATGTAGACACGTTTGAGGATTTGAACAAGGGTTCGTTTCTAATCACTCATTCATTTTTATTTCAAAGGAGACGCTTTCAGTTTGAAAATCACAAACTGTCAGGTGCTTCACATTGAATTGCCTCCCCTTCTGACAGGTCGAATGCTACATGTGTGCAGGATGTCAAGATTGACATGGCTCCATTTGTATCTCTTAGTTTTTGAATGTAATGTTTCCACAAACCGAAGATAATACAATGTCATCATCTAAAATTTTGAAATTGAATGTTGGAGCAGAGGTTGAATTAATACAGGCGAAGTAAGGTTTGGAAGACACCTTAGTCAGCTGAAATAGCATGTGACACATATACCTCAGAGTTATATTTGGGACACATTTACGGCAAAGGAATTCCAATGTAGACACGTTTAAGGATTTTAAGAAGGGTTCGTTTCTTATCACTCATTCATTTTTATTTCAAAGGAGACGCTTTCAGTTTGAAAATCACAAACTGTCAGGTGCATCACATTGAATTGTCTCCCCTTCTGACAGGTCGAATGCTACATGTGTGCAGGATGTCAAGATTGACATGGCTCCATTTGTATCTCTTAGTTTTTGAATGTAATGTTTCCACAAAGCGAAGATAATACAATGTCATCATCTAAAATTTTGAAATTGAATGTTGGAGCAGAGGTTGAATTAATACAGGCGAAGTAAGGTTTGGAAGACACCTTAGTCAGCTGAAATAGCATGTGATACATATACCTCAGAGTTATATTTGGGACACATTTACCGCAAAGGAATTCCAATGTAGACACGTTTGAGGATTTGAACAAGGGTTCGTTTCTAATCACTCATTCATTTTTATTTCAAAGGAGACGCTTTCAGTTTAAAAATCACAAACTGTCAGGTGCTTCACATTGAATTGCCTCCCCTTCTGACAGGTCGAATGCTACATGTGTGCAGGATGTCAAGATTGACATGGCTCCATTTGTATCTCTTAGTTTTTGAATGTAATGTTTCCACAAAGCGAAGATAATACAATGTCATCATCTAAAATTTTGAAATTGAATGTTGGAGCAGAGGTTGAATTAATAAAGGCGAAGTAAGGTTTGGAAGACACCTTAGTCAGCTGAAATAGCATGTGATACATATACCTCAGAGTTATATTTGGGACACATTTACGGCAAAGGAATTCCAATGTAGACACGTTTGAGGATTTGAACAAGGGTTCGTTTCTAATCACTCATTCATTTTTATTTCAAAGGAGACGCTTTCAGTTTGAAAATCACAAACTGTCAGGTGCTTCACATTGAATTGCCTCCCCTTCTGACAGGTCGAATGCTACATGTGTGCAGGATGTCAAGATTGACATGGCTCCATTTGTATCTCTTAGTTTTTGAATGTAATGTTTCCACAAAGCGAAGATAATACAATGTCATCATCTAAAATTTTGAAATTGAATGTTGGAGCAGAGGTTGAATTAATACAGGCGAAGTAAGGTTTGGAAGACACCTTAGTCAGCTGAAATAGCATGTGATACATATACCTCAGAGTTATATTTGGGACACATTTACGGCAAAGGAATTCCAATGTAGACACGTTTAAGGATTTTGAGAAGGGTTCGTTTCTTACCACTCATTCATTTTTATTTCAAAGGAGACGCTTTCAGTTTGAAAATCACAAACTGTCAGGTGCATCACATTGAATTGTCTCCCCTTCTGACAGGTCGAATACTACATGTGTGCAGGATGTCAAGATTGACATGGCTCCATTTGTATCTCTTAGTTTTTGAATGTAATGTTTCCACAAAGCGAAGATAATACAATGTCATCATCTAAAATTTTGAAATTGAATGTTGGAGCAGAGGTTGAATTAATACAGGCGAAGTAAGGTTTGGAAGACACCTTAGTCAGCTGAAGCACCATGTGATACATATACCTCAGAGTTATATTTGGGACACATTTACCGCAAAGGAATTCCAATGTAGACACGTTTGAGGATTTGAACAAGGGTTCGTTTCTAATCACTCATTCATTTTTATTTCAAAGGAGACGCTTTCAGTTTGAAAATCACAAACTGTCAGGTGCTTCACATTGAATTGCCTCCCCTTCTGACAGGTCGAATGCTACATGTGTGCAGGATGTCAAGATTGACATAGCTCCATTTGTATCTCTTAGTTTTTGAATGTAATGTTTCCACAAAGCGAAGATAATACAATGTCATCATCTAAAATTTTGAAATTGAATGTTGGAGCAGAGGTTGAATTAATACAGGCGAAGTAAGGTTTGGAAGACACCTTAGTCAGCTGAAATAGCATGTGATACATATACCTCAGAGTTATATTTGGGACACATTTACGGCAAAGGAATTCCAATGTAGACACGTTTGAGGATTTGAACAAGGGTTCGTTTCTAATCACTCATTCATTTTTATTTCAAAGGAGACGCTTTCAGTTTGAAAATCACAAACTGTCAGGTGCTTCACATTGAATTGCCTCCCCTTCTGACAGGTCGAATGCTACATGTGTGCAGGATGTCAAGATTGACATGGCTCCATTTGTATCTCTTAGTTTTTGAATGTAATGTTTCCACAAAGCGAAGATAATACAATGTCATCATCTAAAATTTTGAAATTGAATGTTGGAGCAGAGGTTGAATTAATACAGGCGAAGTAAGGTTTGGAAGACACCTTAGTCAGCTGAAATAGCATGTGATACATATACCTCAGAGTTATATTTGGGACACATTTACGGCAAAGGAATTCCAATGTAGACACGTTTAAGGATTTTGAGAAGGGTTCGTTTCTTACCACTCATTCATTTTTATTTCAAAGGAGACGCTTTCAGTTTGAAAATCACAAACTGTCAGGTGCATCACATTGAATTGTCTCCCCTTCTGACAGGTCGAATACTACATGTGTGCAGGATGTCAAGATTGACATGGCTCCATTTGTATCTCTTAGTTTTTGAATGTAATGTTTCCACAAAGCGAAGATAATACAATGTCATCATCTAAAATTTTGAAATTGAATGTTGGAGCAGAGGTTGAATTAATACAGGCGAAGTAAGGTTTGGAAGACACCTTAGTCAGCTGAAGCACCATGTGATACATATACCTCAGAGTTATATTTGGGACACATTTACCGCAAAGGAATTCCAATGTAGACACGTTTGAGGATTTGAACAAGGGTTCGTTTCTAATCACTCATTCATTTTTATTTCAAAGGAGACGCTTTCAGTTTGAAAATCACAAACTGTCAGGTGCTTCACATTGAATTGCCTCCCCTTCTGACAGGTCGAATGCTACATGTGTGCAGGATGTCAAGATTGACATAGCTCCATTTGTATCTCTTAGTTTTTGAATGTAATGTTTCCACAAAGCGAAGATAATACAATGTCATCATCTAAAATTTTGAAATTGAATGTTGGAGCAGAGGTTGAATTAATACAGGCGAAGTAAGGTTTGGAAGACACCTTAGTCAGCTGAAATAGCATGTGATACATATACCTCAGAGTTATATTTGGGACACATTTACGGCAAAGGAATTCTAATGTAGACACGTTTGAGGATTTTAAGAAGGGTTCGTTTCTTATCACTCATTCATTTTTATTTCAAAGGAGACGCTTTCAATTTGAAAATCACAAACTGTCAGGTGCTTCACATTGAATTGCCTCCCCTTGTGACAGGTCGAATGTTACATGTGTGCAGGATGTCAAGAATGATATAGCTCCATTTGTATCTCTTAGTTTTTGAATGTAATGTTTCCACAAAGCGAAGATAATACAATGTCATCATCTAAAATTTTGAAATTGAATGTTGGAGCAGAGGTTGAATTAATACAGGCGAAGTAAGGTTTGGAAGACACCTTAGTCAGCTGAAATACCATGTGATACATATACCTCAGAGTTATATTTGGGACACATTTACCGCAAAGGAATTCCAATGTAGACACGTTTGAGGATTTGAACAAGGGTTCGTTTCTCATCATTCATTCATTTTTATTTCAAAGGAGATGCTTTCTGTTTGAAAATCACAAACTGTCAGGTGCTTCACATTGAATTGTCTCCCCTTCTGACAGGTCGAATGCTACATGTGTGCAGGATGTCAAGATTGACATGGCTCCATTTGTATCTCTTAGTTTTTGAATGTAATGTTTCCACAAAGCGAAGATAATACAATGTCATCATCTAAAATTTTGAAATTGAATGTTGGAGCAGAGGTTGAATTAATACAGGCGAAGTAAGGTTTGGAAGACACCTTAGTCAGCTGAAATACCATGTGATACATATACCTCAGAGTTATATTTGGGACACATTTACCGCAAATGAATTCCAATGTAGACACGTTTGAGGATTTGAACAAGGGTTCGTTTCTAATCACTCATTCATTTTTATTTCAAGGAGACGCTTTCAGTTTGAAAATCACAAACTGTCAGGTGCTTCACATTGAATTGCCTCCCCTTGTGACAGGTCGAATGCTACATGTGTGCAGGATGTCAAGATTGACATGGCTCCATTTGTATCTCTTAGTTTTTGAATGTAATGTTTCCACAAACCGAAGATAATACAATGTCATCATCTAAAATTTTGAAATTGAATGCTGGACCAGAGGTTGAATTAATACAAGGGAAGTAAGGTTTGGAAGACACCTTAGTCAGCTGAAATACCATGTGATACATATACCTCAGAGTTATATTTGGGACACATTTACGGCAAAGGAATTCCAATGTAGACACGTTTGAGGATTTGAACAAGGGTTCGTTTGTAATCAATCATTCATTTTTATTTCAAAGGAGACGCTTTCAGTTTGAAAATCACAAACTGTCAGGTGCATCACTTTGAATTGTGTCCCCTTCTGACAGGTCGACTTCTACATGTGTGCAGGATGTCAAGATTGACATGGCTCCATTTGTATCTCTTAGTTTTTGAATGTAATATTTCCACAAAGCGAAGATAATACAATGTCATCATCTAAAATTTTGAAATTGAATGTTGGAGCAGAGGTTGAATTAATACAGGCGAAGTAAGGTTTGGAAGACACCTTAGTCAGCTGAAATAGCATGTGATACATATACCTCAGAGTTATATTTGGGACACATTTACGGCAAAGGAATTCCAATGTAGACACGTTTGAGGATTTGAACAAGGGTTCGTTTCTAATCACTCATTCATTTTTATTTCAAAGGAGACGCTTTCAGTTTGAAAATCACAAACTGTCAGGTGCTTCACATTGAATTGCCTCCCCTTCTGACAGGTCGAATGCTACATGTGTGCAGGATGTCAAGATTGACATAGCTCCATTTGTATCTCTTAGTTTTTGAATGTAATGTTTCCACAAAGCGAAGATAATACAATGTCATCATCTAAAATTTTGAAATTGAATGTTGGAGCAGAGGTTGAATTAATACAGGCGAAGTAAGGTTTGGAAGACACCTTAGTCAGCTGAAATAGCATGTGATACATATACCTCAGAGTTATATTTGGGACACATTTACGGCAAAGGAATTCTAATGTAGACACGTTTGAGGATTTTAAGAAGGGTTCGTTTCTTATCACTCATTCATTTTTATTTCAAAGGAGACGCTTTCAATTTGAAAATCACAAACTGTCAGGTGCTTCACATTGAATTGCCTCCCCTTGTGACAGGTCGAATGTTACATGTGTGCAGGATGTCAAGAATGATATAGCTCCATTTGTATCTCCTGGATTTTGAATGTAATGTTTCCACAAAGCGAAGATAATACAATGTCATCATCTAAAATTTTGAAATTGAATGTTGGAGCAGAGGTTGAATTAATACAGGCGAAGTAAGGTTTGGAAGACACCTTAGTCAGCTGAAATAGCATGTGATACATATACCTCAGAGTTATATTTGGGACACATTTACCGCAAAGGAATTCCAATGTAGACACGTTTGAGGATTTGAACAAGGGTTCGTTTCTCATCATTCATTCATTTTTATTTCAAAGGAGATGCTTTCTGTTTGAAAATCACAAACTGTCAGGTGCTTCACATTGAATTGTCTCCCCTTCTGACAGGTCGAATGCTACATGTGTGCAGGATGTCAAGATTGACATGGCTCCATTTGTATCTCTTAGTTTTTGAATGTAATGTTTCCACAAAGCGAAGATAATACAATGTCATCATCTAAAATTTTGAAATTGAATGTTGGAGCAGAGGTTGAATTAATACAGGCGAAGTAAGGTTTGGAAGACACCTTAGTCAGCTGAAATAGCATGTGATACATATACCTCAGAGTTATATTTGGGACACATTTACCGCAAAGGAATTGCAATGTAGACACGTTTGAGGATTTGAACAAGGGTTCGTTTCTAATCACTCATTCATTTTTATTTCAAGGAGACGCTTTCAGTTTGAAAATCACAAACTGTCAGGTGCTTCACATTGAATTGCCTCCCCTTGTGACAGGTCGAATGCTACATGTGTGCAGGATGTCAAGATTGACATGGCTCCATTTGTATCTCTTAGTTTTTGAATGTAATGTTTCCACAAAGCGAAGATAATACAATGTCATCATCTAAAATTTTGAAATTGAATGCTGGACCAGAGGTTGAATTAATACAAGGGAAGTAAGGTTTGGAAGACACCTTAGTCAGCTGAAATACCATGTGATACATATACCTCAGAGTTATATTTGGGACACATTTACGGCAAAGGAATTCCAATGTAGACACGTTTGAGGATTTGAACAAGGGTTCGTTTCTTATCACGCATTCATTTTTATTTCAAAGGAGACGCTTTCAGTTTGAAAATCACAAACTGTCAGGTGCTTCACATTGAATTGCCTCCCCTTCTGACAGGTCGAATGCTACATGTGTGCAGGATGTCAAGATTGACATGGCTCCATTTGTATCTCTTAGTTTTTGAATGTAATGTTTCCACAAACCGAAGATAATACAATGTCATCATCTAAAATTTTGAAATTGAATGTTGGAGCAGAGGTTGAATTAATACAGGCGAAGTAAGGTTTGGAAGACACCTTAGTCAGCTGAAATAGCATGTGATACATATACCTCAGAGTTATATTTGGGACACATTTACGGCAAAGGAATTGCAATGTAGACACGTTTGAGGATTTTAAGAAGGGTTCGTTTCTTATCACTCATTCATTTTTATTTCAAAGGAGACGCTTTCAGTTTGAAAATCACAAACTGTCAGGCACTTCACTTTGAATTGCCTCCCCTTCTAAACGGTCGAATGTTACATGTGTGCAGGAAGTCAAGAATGATATAGCTCCATTTGTATCTCCTGGATTTTGAATGTAATGTTTCCACAAACCGAAGATAATACAATGTCATCATCTAAAATTTTGAAATTGAATGTTGGAGCAGAGGTTTAATTAATACACGTGAAGTAAGGTTTGGAAGACACCTTAGTCAGCTGAAATACCATGTGATACATATACCTCAGAGTTATATTTGGGACACATTTACCGCTAAGGAATTCCAATGTAGACACGTTTGAGGATTTGAACAAGGGTTCGTTTCTAATCACTCATTCATTTTTATTTCAAAGGAGACGCTTTCAGTTTGAAAATCACAAACTGTCAGGTGCTTCACATTGAATTGTCTCCCCTTCTGACAGGTCGAATGCTACATGTGTGCAGGATGTCAAGATTGACATGGCTCCATTTGTATCTCTTAGTTTTTGAATGTAATGTTTCCACAAAGCGAAGATAATACAATGTCATCATCTAAAATTTTGAAATTGAATGTTGGAGCAGAGGTTGAATTAATACAGGCGAAGTAAGGTTTGAAAGACACCTTAGTCAGCTGAAATAGCATGTGATACATATACCTCAGAGTTATATTTGGGACACATTTACCGCAAAGGAATTCCAATGTAGACACGTTTGAGGGTTTGAGCAAGGGTTCGTTTCTTATCACTCATTCATTTTTATTTCAAAGGAGACGCTTTCAGTTTGAAAATCACAAACTGTCAGGTGCTTCACATTGAATTGCCTCCCCTTCTGACAGGTCGAATGCTACATGTGTGCAGGATGTCAAGATTGACATGGCTCCATTTGTATCTCTTAGTTTTTGAATGTAATGTTTCCACAAACCGAAGATAATACAATGTCATCATCTAAAATTTTGAAATTGAATGTTGAAACAGAGGTTGAATTAATACAGGCGAAGTAAGGTTTGGAAGACACCTTAGTCAGCTGAAATAGCATGTGATACATATACCTCAGAGTTATATTTGGGACACATTTACGGCAAAGCAATTCCAATGTAGACACGTTTGAGGATTTTAAGAAGGGTTCGTTTCTTATCACTCATTCATTTTTATTTCAAAGGAGACGCTTTCAGTTTGAAAATCACAAACTGTCAGGTACTTCACATTGAACTGCCTCCCCTTCTAAATGGTCGAATGTTACATGTGTGCAGGAAGTCAAGAATGATATAGCTCCATTTGTATCTCCTGGATTTTGAATGTAATGTTTCCACAAACCGAAGATAATACAATGTCATCATCTAAAATTTTGAGATTGAATGTTGGAGCAGAGGTTGAATTAATACAAGCGAAGTAAGGTTTGGAAGACACCTTAGTCAGCTGAAATAGCATGTGATACATATACCTCAGAGTTATATTTGGGACACATTTACCGCAAAATAATTCCAATGTAGACACGTTTGAGGATTTGAACAAGGGTTCATTTCTCATCACTCCTTCATTTCTATTTCAAAGGAGACGCTTTCAGTTTGAAAATCACAAACTGTCAGGTGCATCACATTGAATTGTCTCCCCTTCTGACAGGTTGAATGATACATGTGTGCAGGAAGTCAAGAATGACATAGCTCCATTTGTATCTCTTAGTTTTTGAATGTAATGTTTCCACAAACCGACTACAATACAATGTCATCATCTAAAATTTTGAAATTGAATGTTGGAGCAGAGGTTGAATTAATACAGGCGAAGTAAGGTTTGGAAGACACCTTAGTCAGCTGAAATAGCATGTGATTCATATACCTCAGAGTTATATTTGGGACACATTTACCGCAAAGGATTTCCAATGTAGACACGTTTGAGGATTTGAACAAGGGTTCGTTTCTAATCAATCATTCATTTTTATTTCAAAGGAGACGCTTTCAGTTTGAAAATCACAAACTGTTAGGTGCATCACTTTGAACTGTCTCCCCTTCTGACAGGTCGAATACTACATGTGTGCAGGATGTCAAGATTGACATGGCTCCATTTGTATCTCTTAGTTTTTCAATGTAATGTTTCCACAAAGCGAAGATAATACAATGTCATCATCTAAAATTTTGAAATTGAATGTTGGAGCAGAGGTTGAATTAATACAGGCGAAGTAAGGTTTGGAAGACACCTTAGTCAGCTGAAATAGCATGTGATACATATACCTCAGAGTTATATTTGGGACACATTTACCGCAAAGGAATTCCAATGTAGACACGTTTGAGGATTTGAACAAGGGTTCGTTTCTAATCACTCATTCATTTTTATTTCAAAGGAGACGCTTTCAGTTTGAAAATCACAAACTGTCAGGTGCTTCACATTGAATTGCCTCCCCTTCTGACAGGTCGACTTCTACATGTGTGCAGGATGTCAAGATTGACATGGCTCCATTTGTATCTCTTAGTTTTTGAATGTAATGTTTCCACAAAGCGAAGATATTACAATGTCATCATCTAAAATTTTGAAAATGAATGTTGGAGCAGAGGTTGAATTAATACAAGCGAAGTAAGATTTGGAAGACACCTTAGTCAGCTGAAATAGCATGTGATACATATACCTCAGAGTTATATTTGGGACACATTTACGGCAAAGGAATTCCAATGTAGACACGTTTGAGGATTTTAAGAAGAGTTCGTTTCTAATCACTCATTCATTTTTATTTCAAAGGAGACGCTTTCAGTTTGAAAATCACAAACTGTCAGGTGCTTCACATTGAATTGCCTCCCCTTCTGACAGGTCGACTGCTACATGTGTGCAGGATGTCAAGATTGACATGGCTCCATTTGTATCTCTTAGTTTTTGAATGTAATGTTTCCACAAAGCGAAGATAATACAATGTCATCATCTAAAATTTTGAAATTGAATGTTGGAGCAGAGGTTGAATTAATACAGGCGAAGTAAGGTTTGGAAGACACCTTAGTCAGCTGAAATAGCATGTGATACATATACCTCAGAGTTATATTTGGGACACATTTACGGCAAAGGAATTCCAATGTAGACACGTTTGAGGATTTGAACAAGGGTTCGTTTCTAATCACTCATTCATTTTTATTTCTAAGGAGACGCTTTCAGTTTGAAAATCACAAACTGTCAGGTGCTTCACATTGAATTGCCTCCCCTTCTGACAGGTCGACTGCTACATGTGTGCAGGATGTCAAGATTGACATGGCTCCATTTGTATCTCTTAGTTTTTGAATGTAATGTTTCCACAAAGCGAAGATATTACAATGTCATCATCTAAAATTTTGAAATTGAATGTTGGAGCAGAGGTTGAATTAATACAGGCGAAGTAAGGTTTGGAAGACACCTTAGTCAGCTGAAATAGCATGTGATACATATACCTCAGAGTTATATTTGGGACACATTTACGGCAAAGGAATTCCAATGTAGACACGTTTGAGGATTTTAAGAAGGGTTCGTTTCTTATCACTCATTCATTTTTATTTCAAAGGAGACGCTTTCAGTTTGAAAATCACAAACTGTCAGGTGCTTCACATTGAATTGTCTCCCCTTCTGACAGGTCGAATGCTACATGTGTGCAGGATGTCAAGATTGACATGGCTCCATTTGTATCTCTTAGTTTTTGAATGTAATGTTTCCACAAAGCGAAGATAATACAATGTCAGCATCTAAAATTTTGAAATTGAATGTTGGAGCAGAGGTTGAATTAATACAGGCGAAGTAAGGTTTGGAAGACACCTTAGTCAGCTGAAATAGCATGTGATACATATACCTCAGAGTTATATTTGGGACACATTTACGGCAAAGGAATTCCAATGTAGACACGTTTGAGGATTTTAAGAAGGGTTCGTTTCTTATCACTCATTCATTTTTATTTCAAAGGAGACGCTTTCAGTTTGAAAATCACAAACTGTCAGGTGCTTCACTTTGAATTGCCTCCCCTTCTAAACGGTCGAATGTTACATGTGTGCAGGAAGTCAAGAATGATATAGCTCCATTTGTATCTCCTGGATTTTGAATGTAATGTTTCCACAAACCGAAGATAATACAATGTCATCATCTAAAATTTTGAAATTGAATGTTGGAGCAGAGGTTGAATTAATACAGGCGAAGTAAGGTTTGGAAGACACCTTAGTCAGCTGAAATAGCATGTGATACATATACCTCAGAGTTATATTTGGGACACATTTACCGCAAAGGAATTCCAATGTAGACACGTTTGAGGATTTGAACAAGGGTTCGTTTCTAATCACTCATTCATTTTTATTTCAAAGGAGACGCTTTCAGTTTGAAAATCACAAACTGTCAGGTGCTTCACATTGAATTGCCTCCCCTTCTGACAGGTCGACTGCTACATGTGTGCAGGATGTCAAGATTGACATGGCTCCATTTGTATCTCTTAGTTTTTGAATGTAATGTTTCCACAAAGCGAAGATAATACAATGTCATCATCTAAAATTTTGAAATTGAATGTTGGAGCAGAGGTTGAATTAATACAGGCGAAGTAAGGTTTGGAAGACACCTTAGTCAGCTGAAATAGCATGTGATACATATACCTCAGAGTTATATTTGGGACACATTTACGGCAAAGGAATTCCAATGTAGACACGTTTGAGGATTTGAACAAGGGTTCGTTTCTAATCACTCATTCATTTTTATTTCAAAGGAGACGCTTTCAGTTTGAAAATCACAAACTGTCAGGTGCTTCACATTGAATTGCCTCCCCTTCTGACAGGTCGACTGCTACATGTGTGCAGGATGTCAAGATTTGTCATGGCTCCATTTGTATCTCTTAGTTTTTGAATGGAATGTTTCCACAAACCGAAGATAATACAATGTCATGATCTAAAATTTTGAAATTGAATGTTGGAGCAGAGGTTGAATTAATACAGGCGAAGTAAGGTTTGGAAGACACCTTAGTCAGCTGAAATAGCATGTGATACATATACCTCAGGGTTATATTTGGGACACATTTACCGCAAAGGAATTCCAATGTAGACACGTTTGAGGATTTGAACAAGGGTTCGTTTCTAATCACTCATTCATTTTTATTTCTAAGGAGACGCTTTCAGTTTGAAAATCACAAACTGTCAGGTGCTTCACATTGAATTGCCTCCCCTTCTGACAGGTCGACTGCTACATGTGTGCAGGATGTCAAGATTGACATGGCTCCATTTGTATCTCTTAGTTTTTGAATGTAATGTTTCCACAAAGCGAAGATAATACAATGTCATCATCTAAAATTTTGAAATTGAATGTTGGAGCAGAGGTTGAATTAATACAGGCGAAGTAAGGTTTGGAAGACACCTTAGTCAGCTGAAATAGCATGTGATACATATACCTCAGAGTTATATTTGGGACACATTTACTGCAAAGGAATTCCAATGTAGACACGTTTGAGGATTTTAAGAAGGGTTCGTTTCTTATCACTCATTCATTTTTATTTCAAAGGAGACGCTTTCAGTTTGAAAATCACAAACTGTCAGGTGCTTCACATTGAATTGTCTCCCCTTCTGACAGGTCGAATGCTACATGTGTGCAGGATGTCAAGATTGACATGGCTCCATTTGTATCTCTTAGTTTTTGAATGTAATGTTTCCACAAAGCGAAGATAATACAATGTCATCATCTAAAATTTTGAAATTGAATGTTGGAGCAGAGGTTGAATTAATACAAGCGAAGTAAGGTTTGGAAGACACCTTAGTCAGCTGAAATACCATGTGATACATATACCTCAGAGTTATATTTGGGACACATTTACTGCAAAATAATTCCAATGTAGACACGTTTGAGGATTTGAACAAGGGTTCATTTCTCATCACTCCTTCATTTCTATTTCAAAGGAGACGCTTTCAGTTTGAAAATCACAAACTGTCAGGTGCATCACATTGAATTGTCTCCCCTTCTGACAGGTTGAATGTTACATGTGTGCAGGATGTGAAGAATGACATAGCTCCATTTGTATCTCTTAGTTTTTGAATGTAATGTTTCCACAAACCGACTACAATACAATGTCATCATCTAAAATTTTGAAATTGAATGTTGGAGCAGAGGTTGAATTAATACAGGCGAAGTAAGGTTTGGAAGACACCTTAGTCAGCTGAAATAGCATGTGATTCATATACCTCAGAGTTATATTTGGGACACATTTACCGCAAAGGAATTCCAATGTAGACACGTTTGAGGATTTGAACAAGGGTTCGTTTCTAATCAATCATTCATTTTTATTTCAAAGGAGACGCTTTCAGTTTGAAAATCACAAACTGTCAGGTGCATCACTTTGAACTGTCTCCCCTTCTGACAGGTCGAATGCTACATGTGTGCAGGATGTCAAGATTGACATGGCTCCATTTGTATCTCTTAGTTTTTCAATGTAATGTTTCCACAAAGCGAAGATAATACAATGTCATCATCTAAAATTTTGAAATTGAATGTTGGAGCAGAGGTTGAATTAATACAGGCGAAGTAAGGTTTGGAAGACACCTTAGTCAGCTGAAATAGCATGTGATACATATACCTCAGAGTTATATTTGGGACACATTTACCGCAAAGGAATTCCAATGTAGACACGTTTGAGGATTTGAACAAGGGTTCGTTTCTAATCACTCATTCATTTTTATTTCAAAGGAGACGCTTTCAGTTTGAAAATCACAAACTGTCAGGTGCTTCACATTGAATTGCCTCCACTTCTGACAGGTCGACTTCTACATGTGTGCAGGATGTCAAGATTGACATGGCTCCATTTGTATCTCTTAGTTTTTGAATGTAATGTTTCCACAAAGCGAAGATATTACAATGTCATCATCTAAAATTTTGAAATTGAATGTTGGAGCAGAGGTTGAATTAATACAGGCGAAGTAAGGTTTGGAAGACACCTTAGTCAGCTGAAATAGCATGTGATACATATACCTCAGAGTTATATTTGGGACACATTTACGGCAAAGGAATTCCAATGTAGACACGTTTGAGGATTTTAAGAAGAGTTCGTTCCTAATCACTCATTCATTTTTATTTCAAAGGAGACGCTTTCAGTTTGAAAATCACAAACTGTCAGGTGCTTCACATTGAATTGCCTCCCCTTCTGACAGGTCGACTGCTACATGTGTGCAGGATGTCAAGATTGACATGGCTCCATTTGTATCTCTTAGTTTTTGAATGTAATGTTTCCACAAAGCGAAGATAATACAATGTCATCATCTAAAATTTTGAAATTGAATGTTGGAGCAGAGGTTGAATTAATACAGGCGAAGTAAGGTTTGGAAGACACCTTAGTCAGCTGAAATAGCATGTGATACATATACCTCAGAGTTATATTTGGGACACATTTACGGCAAAGGAATTCCAATGTAGACACGTTTGAGGATTTGAACAAGGGTTCGTTTCTAATCACTCATTCATTTTTATTTCTAAGGAGACGCTTTCAGTTTGAAAATCACAAACTGTCAGGTGCTTCACATTGAATTGCCTCCCCTTCTGACAGGTCGACTGCTACATGTGTGCAGGATGTCAAGATTGACATGGCTCCATTTGTATCTCTTAGTTTTTGAATGTAATGTTTCCACAAAGCGAAGATATTACAATGTCATCATCTAAAATTTTGAAATTGAATGTTGGAGCAGAGGTTGAATTAATACAGGCGAAGTAAGGTTTGGAAGACACCTTAGTCAGCTGAAATAGCATGTGATACATATACCTCAGAGTTATATTTGGGACACATTTACGGCAAAGGAATTCCAATGTAGACACGTTTGAGGATTTTAAGAAGGGTTCGTTTCTTATCACTCATTCATTTTTATTTCAAAGGAGACGCTTTCAGTTTGAAAATCACAAACTGTCAGGTGCTTCACATTGAATTGTCTCCCCTTCTGACAGGTCGAATGCTACATGTGTGCAGGATGTCAAGATTGACATGGCTCCATTTGTATCTCTTAGTTTTTGAATGTAATGTTTCCACAAAGCGAAGATAATACAATGTCATCATCTAAAATTTTGAAATTGAATGTTGGAGCAGAGGTTGAATTAATACAGGCGAAGTAAGGTTTGGAAGACACCTTAGTCAGCTGAAATAGCATGTGATACATATACCTCAGAGTTATATTTGGGACACATTTACGGCAAAGGAATTCCAATGTAGACACGTTTGAGGATTTTAAGAAGGGTTCGTTTCTTATCACTCATTCATTTTTATTTCAAAGGAGACGCTTTCAGTTTGAAAATCACAAACTGTCAGGTGCTTCACTTTGAATTGCCTCCCCTTCTAAACGGTCGAATGTTACATGTGTGCAGGAAGTCAAGAATGATATAGCTCCATTTGTATCTCCTGGATTTTGAATGTAATGTTTCCACAAACCGAAGATAATACAATGTCATCATCTAAAATTTTGAAATTGAATGTTGGAGCAGAGGTTGAATTAATACAGGCGAAGTAAGGTTTGGAAGACACCTTAGTCAGCTGAAATAGCATGTGATACATATACCTCAGAGTTATATTTGGGACACATTTACGGCAAAGGAATTCCAATGTAGACACGTTTGAGGATTTGAACAAGGGTTCGTTTCTAATCACTCATTCATTTTTATTTCTAAGGAGACGCTTTCAGTTTGAAAATCACAAACTGTCAGGTGCTTCACATTGAATTGCCTCCCCTTCTGACAGGTCGACTGCTACATGTGTGCAGGATGTCAAGATTGACATGGCTCCATTTGTATCTCTTAGTTTTTGAATGTAATGTTTCCACAAAGCGAAGATATTACAATGTCATCATCTAAAATTTTGAAATTGAATGTTGGAGCAGAGGTTGAATTAATACAGGCGAAGTAAGGTTTGGAAGACACCTTAGTCAGCTGAAATAGCATGTGATACATATACCTCAGAGTTATATTTGGGACACATTTACGGCAAAGGAATTCCAATGTAGACACGTTTGAGGATTTTAAGAAGGGTTCGTTTCTTATCACTCATTCATTTTTATTTCAAAGGAGACGCTTTCAGTTTGAAAATCACAAACTGTCAGGTGCTTCACATTGAATTGTCTCCCCTTCTGACAGGTCGAATGCTACATGTGTGCAGGATGTCAAGATTGACATGGCTCCATTTGTATCTCTTAGTTTTTGAATGTAATGTTTCCACAAAGCGAAGATAATACAATGTCATCATCTAAAATTTTGAAATTGAATGTTGGAGCAGAGGTTGAATTAATACAGGCGAAGTAAGGTTTGGAAGACACCTTAGTCAGCTGAAATAGCATGTGATACATATACCTCAGAGTTATATTTGGGACACATTTACGGCAAAGGAATTCCAATGTAGACACGTTTGAGGATTTTAAGAAGGGTTCGTTTCTTATCACTCATTCATTTTTATTTCAAAGGAGACGCTTTCAGTTTGAAAATCACAAACTGTCAGGTGCTTCACTTTGAATTGCCTCCCCTTCTAAACGGTCGAATGTTACATGTGTGCAGGAAGTCAAGAATGATATAGCTCCATTTGTATCTCCTGGATTTTGAATGTAATGTTTCCACAAACCGAAGATAATACAATGTCATCATCTAAAATTTTGAAATTGAATGTTGGAGCAGAGGTTGAATTAATACAGGCGAAGTAAGGTTTGGAAGACACCTTAGTCAGCTGAAATAGCATGTGATACATATACCTCAGAGTTATATTTGGGACACATTTACGGCAAAGGAATTCCAATGTAGACACGTTTGAGGATTTGAACAAGGGTTCGTTTCTAATCACTCATTCATTTTTATTTCTAAGGAGACGCTTTCAGTTTGAAAATCACAAACTGTCAGGTGCTTCACATTGAATTGCCTCCCCTTCTGACAGGTCGACTGCTACATGTGTGCAGGATGTCAAGATTGACATGGCTCCATTTGTATCTCTTAGTTTTTGAATGTAATGTTTCCACAAAGCGAAGATATTACAATGTCATCATCTAAAATTTTGAAATTGAATGTTGGAGCAGAGGTTGAATTAATACAGGCGAAGTAAGGTTTGGAAGACACCTTAGTCAGCTGAAATAGCATGTGATACATATACCTCAGAGTTATATTTGGGACACATTTACGGCAAAGGAATTCCAATGTAGACACGTTTGAGGATTTTAAGAAGGGTTCGTTTCTTATCACTCATTCATTTTTATTTCAAAGGAGACGCTTTCAGTTTGAAAATCACAAACTGTCAGGTGCTTCACATTGAATTGTCTCCCCTTCTGACAGGTCGAATGCTACATGTGTGCAGGATGTCAAGATTGACATGGCTCCATTTGTATCTCTTAGTTTTTGAATGTAATGTTTCCACAAAGCGAAGATAATACAATGTCATCATCTAAAATTTTGAAATTGAATGTTGGAGCAGAGGTTGAATTAATACAGGCGAAGTAAGGTTTGGAAGACACCTTAGTCAGCTGAAATAGCATGTGATACATATACCTCAGAGTTATATTTGGGACACATTTACGGCAAAGGAATTCCAATGTAGACACGTTTGAGGATTTTAAGAAGGGTTCGTTTCTTATCACTCATTCATTTTTATTTCAAAGGAGACGCTTTCAGTTTGAAAATCACAAACTGTCAGGTGCTTCACTTTGAATTGCCTCCCCTTCTAAACGGTCGAATGTTACATGTGTGCAGGAAGTCAAGAATGATATAGCTCCATTTGTATCTCCTGGATTTTGAATGTAATGTTTCCACAAACCGAAGATAATACAATGTCATCATCTAAAATTTTGAAATTGAATGTTGGAGCAGAGGTTGAATTAATACAGGCGAAGTAAGGTTTGGAAGACACCTTAGTCAGCTGAAATAGCATGTGATACATATACCTCAGAGTTATATTTGGGACACATTTACGGCAAAGGAATTCCAATGTAGACACGTTTGAGGATTTGAACAAGGGTTCGTTTCTAATCACTCATTCATTTTTATTTCTAAGGAGACGCTTTCAGTTTGAAAATCACAAACTGTCAGGTGCTTCACATTGAATTGCCTCCCCTTCTGACAGGTCGACTGCTACATGTGTGCAGGATGTCAAGATTGACATGGCTCCATTTGTATCTCTTAGTTTTTGAATGTAATGTTTCCACAAAGCGAAGATATTACAATGTCATCATCTAAAATTTTGAAATTGAATGTTGGAGCAGAGGTTGAATTAATACAGGCGAAGTAAGGTTTGGAAGACACCTTAGTCAGCTGAAATAGCATGTGATACATATACCTCAGAGTTATATTTGGGACACATTTACGGCAAAGGAATTCCAATGTAGACACGTTTGAGGATTTTAAGAAGGGTTCGTTTCTTATCACTCATTCATTTTTATTTCAAAGGAGACGCTTTCAGTTTGAAAATCACAAACTGTCAGGTGCTTCACATTGAATTGTCTCCCCTTCTGACAGGTCGAATGCTACATGTGTGCAGGATGTCAAGATTGACATGGCTCCATTTGTATCTCTTAGTTTTTGAATGTAATGTTTCCACAAAGCGAAGATAATACAATGTCATCATCTAAAATTTTGAAATTGAATGTTGGAGCAGAGGTTGAATTAATACAGGCGAAGTAAGGTTTGGAAGACACCTTAGTCAGCTGAAATAGCATGTGATACATATACCTCAGAGTTATATTTGGGACACATTTACGGCAAAGGAATTCCAATGTAGACACGTTTGAGGATTTTAAGAAGGGTTCGTTTCTTATCACTCATTCATTTTTATTTCAAAGGAGACGCTTTCAGTTTGAAAATCACAAACTGTCAGGTGCTTCACTTTGAATTGCCTCCCCTTCTAAACGGTCGAATGTTACATGTGTGCAGGAAGTCAAGAATGATATAGCTCCATTTGTATCTCCTGGATTTTGAATGTAATGTTTCCACAAACCGAAGATAATACAATGTCATCATCTAAAATTTTGAAATTGAATGTTGGAGCAGAGGTTGAATTAATACAGGCGAAGTAAGGTTTGGAAGACACCTTAGTCAGCTGAAATAGCATGTGATACATATACCTCAGAGTTATATTTGGGACACATTTACCGCAAAGGAATTCCAATGTAGACACGTTTGAGGATTTGAACAAGGGTTCGTTTCTAATCACTCATTCATTTTTATTTCAAAGGAGACGCTTTCAGTTTGAAAATCACAAACTGTCAGGTGCTTCACATTGAACTGCCTCCCCTTCTGACAGGTCGACTGCTACATGTGTGCAGGATGTCAAGATTGACATGGCTCCATTTGTATCTCTTAGTTTTTGAATGTAATGTTTCCACAAAGCGAAGATAATACAATGTCATCATCTAAAATTTTGAAATTGAATGTTGGAGCAGAGGTTGAATTAATACAGGCGAAGTAAGGTTTGGAAGACACCTTAGTCAGCTGAAATAGCATGTGATACATATACCTCAGAGTTATATTTGGGACACATTTACGGCAAAGGAATTCCAATGTAGACACGTTTGAGGATTTGAACAAGGGTTCGTTTCTAATCACTCATTCATTTTTATTTCAAAGGAGACGCTTTCAGTTTGAAAATCACAAACTGTCAGGTGCTTCACATTGAATTGCCTCCCCTTCTGACAGGTCGACTGCTACATGTGTGCAGGATGTCAAGATTTGTCATGGCTCCATTTGTATCTCTTAGTTTTTGAATGGAATGTTTCCACAAACCGAAGATAATACAATGTCATCATCTAAAATTTTGAAATTGAATGTTGGAGCAGAGGTTGAATTAATACAGGCGAAGTAAGGTTTGGAAGACACCTTAGTCAGCTGAAATAGCATGTGATACATATACCTCAGGGTTATATTTGGGACACATTTACCGCAAAGGAATTCCAATGTAGACTCGTTTGAGAATTTGAACAAGGGTTCGTTTCTAATCACTCATTCATTTTTATTTCTAAGGAGACGCTTTCAGTTTGAAAATCACAAACTGTCAGGTGCTTCACATTGAATTGCCTCCCCTTCTGACAGGTCGACTGCTACATGTGTGCAGGGTGTCAAGATTGACATGGCTCCATTTGTATCTCTTAGTTTTTGAATGTAATGTTTCCACAAAGCGAAGATAATACAATGTCATCATCTAAAATTTTGAAATTGAATGTTGGAGCAGAGGTTGAATTAATACAGGCGAAGTAAGGTTTGGAAGACACCTTAGTCAGCTGAAATAGCATGTGATACATATACCTCAGAGTTATATTTGGGACACATTTACGGCAAAGGAATTCCAATGTAGACACGTTTGAGGATTTTAAGAAGGGTTCGTTTCTTATCACTCATTCATTTTTATTTCAAAGGAGACGCTTTCAGTTTGAAAATCACAAACTGTCAGGTGCTTCACATTGAATTGTCTCCCCTTCTGACAGGTCGACTGCTACATGTGTGCAGGATGTCAAGATTGACATGGCTCCATTTGTATCTCTTAGTTTTTGAATGTAATGTTTCCACAAAGCGAAGATAATACAATGTCATCATCTAAAATTTTGAAATTGAATGTTGGAGCAGAGGTTGAATTAATACAGGCGAAGTAAGGTTTGGAAGACACCTTAGTCAGCTGAAATAGCATGTGATACATATACCTCAGAGTTATATTTGGGACACATTTACGGCAAAGGAATTCCAATGTAGACACGTTTGAGGATTTTAAGAAGGGTTCGTTTCTTATCACTCATTCATTTTTATTTCAAAGGAGACGCTTTCAGTTTGAAAATCACAAACTGTCAGGTGCTTCACATTGAATTGCCTCCCCTTCTAAACGGTCGAATGTTACATGTGTGCAGGAAGTCAAGAATGATATAGCTCCATTTGTATCTCCTGGATTTTGAATGTAATGTTTCCACAAACCGAAGATAATACAATGTCATCATCTAAAATTTTGAAATTGAATGTTGGAGCAGAGGTTGAATTAATACAGGCGAAGTAAGGTTTGGAAGACACCTTAGTCAGCTGAAATAGCATGTGATACATATACCTCAGAGTTATATTTGGGACACATTTACCGCAAAGGAATTCCAATGTAGACACGTTTGAGGATTTGAACAAGGGTTCGTTTCTAATCACTCATTCATTTTTATTTCAAAGGAGACGCTTTCAGTTTGAAAATCACAAACTGTCAGGTGCTTCACATTGAATTGCCTCCCCTTCTGACAGGTCGACTGCTACATGTGTGCAGGATGTCAAGATTGACATGGCTCCATTTGTATCTCTTAGTTTTTGAATGTAATGTTTCCACAAAGCGAAGATAATACAATGTCATCATCTAAAATTTTGAAATTGAATGTTGGAGCAGAGGTTGAATTAATACAGGCGAAGTAAGGTTTGGAAGACACCTTAGTTTTCTGAAATAGCATGTGATACATATACCTCAGAGTTATATTTGGGACACATTTACGGCAAAGGAATTCCAAAGTAGACACGTTTGAGGATTTGAACAAGGGTTCGTTTCTAATCACTCATTCATTTTTATTTCAAAGGAGACGCTTTCAGTTTGAAAATCACAAACTGTCAGGTGGTTCACATTGAATTGCCTCCCCTTCTGACAGGTCGACTGCTACATGTGTGCAGGATGTCAAGATTTGTCATGGCTCCATTTGTATCTCTTAGTTTTTGAATGTAATGTTTCCACAAACCGAAGATAATACAATGTCATCATCTAAAATTTTGAAATTGAATGTTGGAGCAGAGGTTGAATTAATACAGGCGAAGTAAGGTTTGGAAGACACCTTAGTCAGCTGAAATAGCATGTGATACATATACCTCAGAGTTATATTTGGGACACATTTAGGGCAAAGGAATTCCAATGTAGACACGTTCGAGGATTTTAAGAAGGGTTCGTTTCTTATCACTCATTCATTTTTATTTCAAAGGAGACGCTTTCAGTTTGAAAATCACAAACTGTCAGGTGCTTCACTTTGAATTGCCTCCCCTTCTAAACGGTCGAATGTTACATGTGTCCAGGAAGTCAAGAATGATATAGCTCCATTTGTATCTCCTGGATTTTCAATGTAATGTTTCCACAAACCGAAGATAATACAATGTCATCATCTAAAATTTTGAAATTGAATGTTGGAGCAGAGGTTGAATTAATACAGGCGAAGTAAGGTTTGGAAGACACCTTAGTCAGCTGAAATAGCATGTGATACATATACCTCAGGGTTATATTTGGGACACATTTACCGCAAAGGAATTCCAATGTAGACACGTTTGAGGATTTTAAGAAGGGTTCGTTTCTTATCACTCATTCATTTTTATTTCAAAGGAGACGCTTTCAGTTTGAAAATCACAAACTGTCAGGTGCTTCACTTTGAATTGCCTCCCCTTCTAAACGGTCGAATGTTACATGTGTGCAGGAAGTCAAGAATGATATAGCTCCATTTGTATCTCCTGGATTTTGAATGTAATGTTTCCACAAACCGAAGATAATACAATGTCATCATCTAAAATTTTGAAATTGAATGTTGGAGCAGAGGTTGAATTAATACAGGCGAAGTAAGGTTTGGAAGACACCTTAGTCAGCTGAAATAGCATGTGATACATATACCTCAGAGTTATATTTGGGACACATTTACCGCAAAGGAATTCCAATGTAGACACGTTTGAGGATTTGAACAAGGGTTCGTTTCTAATCACTCATTCATTTTTATTTCAAAGGAGACGCTTTCAGTTTGAAAATCACAAACTGTCAGGTGCTTCACATTGAATTGCCTCCCCTTCTGACAGGTCGACTGCTACATGTGTGCAGGATGTCAAGATTGACATGGCTCCATTTGTATCTCTTAGTTTTTGAATGTAATGTTTCCACAAAGCGAAGATAATACAATGTCATCATCTAAAATTTTGAAATTGAATGTTGGAGCAGAGGTTGAATTAATACAGGCGAAGTAAGGTTTGGAAGACACCTTAGTCAGCTGAAATAGCATGTGATACATATACCTCAGAGTTATATTTGGGACACATTTACGGCAAAGGAATTCCAATGTAGACACGTTTGAGGATTTTAAGAAGGGTTCGTTTCTTATCACTCATTCATTTTTATTTCAAAGGAGACGCTTTCAGTTTGAAAATCACAAACTGTCAGGTGCTTCACTTTGAATTGCCTCCCCTTCTAAACGGTCGAATGTTACATGTGTGCAGGAAGTCAAGAATGATATAGCTCCATTTGTATCTCCTGGATTTTGAATGTAATGTTTCCACAAACCGAAGATAATACAATGTCATCATCTAAAATTTTGAAATTGAATGTTGGAGCAGAGGTTGAATTAATACAGGCGAAGTAAGGTTTGGAAGACACCTTAGTCAGCTGAAATAGCATGTGATACATATACCTCAGAGTTATATTTGGGACACATTTACCGCAAAGGAATTCCAATGTAGACACGTTTGAGGATTTGAACAAGGGTTCGTTTCTAATCACTCATTCATTTTTATTTCAAAGGAGACGCTTTCAGTTTGAAAATCACAAACTGTCAGGTGCTTCACATTGAATTGCCTCCCCTTCTGACAGGTCGACTGCTACATGTGTGCACGATGTCAAGATTGACATGGCTCCATTTGTATCTCTTAGTTTTTGAATGTAATGTTTCCACAAAGCGAAGATAATACAATGTCATCATCTAAAATTTTGAAATTGAATGTTGGAGCAGAGGTTGAATTAATACAGGCGAAGTAAGGTTTGGAAGACACCTTAGTTTTCTGAAATAGCATGTGATACATATACCTCAGAGTTATATTTGGGACACATTTACCGCAAAGGAATTCCAATGTAGACACGTTTGAGGATTTGAACAAGGGTTCGTTTCTAATCACTCATTCATTTTTATTTCAAAGGAGACGCTTTCAGTTTGAAAATCACAAACTGTCAGGTGCTTCACATTGAATTGCCTCCCCTTCTGACAGGTCGACTGCTACATGTGTGCAGGATGTCAAGATTTGTCATGGCTCCATTTGTATCTCTTAGTTTTTGAATGTAATGTTTCCACAAACCGAAGATAATACAATGTCATCATCTAAAATTTTGAAATTGAATGTTGGAGCAGAGGTTGAATTAATACAGGCGAAGTAAGGTTTGGAAGACACCTTAGTCAGCTGAAATAGCATGTGATACATATACCTCAGAGTTATATTTGGGACACATTTACCGCAAAGGAATTCCAATGTAGACACGTTCGAGGATTTTAAGAAGGGTTCGTTTCTTATCACTCATTCATTTTTATTTCAAAGGAGACGCTTTCAGTTTGAAAATCACAAACTGTCAGGTGCTTCACTTTGAATTGCCTCCCCTTCTAAACGGTCGAATGTTACATGTGTCCAGGAAGTCAAGAATGATATAGCTCCATTTGTATCTCCTGGATTTTGAATGTAATGTTTCCACAAACCGAAGATAATACAATGTCATCATCTAAAATTTTGAAATTGAATGTTGGAGCAGAGGTTGAATTAATACAGGCGAAGTAAGGTTTGGAAGACACCTTAGTCAGCTGAAATACCATGTGATACATATACCTCAGGGTTATATTTGGGACACATTTACCGCAAAGGAATTCCAATGTAGACACGTTTGAGGATTTTAAGAAGGGTTCGTTTCTTATCACTCATTCATTTTTATTTCAAAGGAGACGCTTTCAGTTTGAAAATCACAAACTGTCAGGTGCTTCACTTTGAATTGCCTCCCCTTCTAAACGGTCGAATGTTACATGTGTGCAGGAAGTCAAGAATGATATAGCTCCATTTGTATCTCCTGGATTTTGAATGTAATGTTTCCACAAACCGAAGATAATACAATGTCATCATCTAAAATTTTGAAATTGAATGTTGGAGCAGAGGTTGAATTAATACAGGCGAAGTAAGGTTTGGAAGACACCTTAGTCAGCTGAAATACCATGTGATACATATACCTCAGAGTTATATTTGGGACACATTTACGGCAAAGGAATTCCAATGTAGACACGTTTGAGGATTTGAACAAGGGTTCGTTTCTTATCACGCATTCATTTTTATTTCAAAGGAGACGCTTTCAGTTTGAAAATCACAAACTGTCAGGTGCTTCACATTGAATTGCCTCCCCTTCTGACAGGTCGACTGCTACATGTGTGCACGATGTCAAGATTGACATGGCTCCATTTGTATCTCTTAGTTTTTGAATGTAATGTTTCCACAAAGCGAAGATAATACAATGTCATCATCTAAAATTTTGAAATTGAATGTTGGAGCAGAGGTTGAATTAATACAGGCGAAGTAAGGTTTGGAAGACACCTTAGTTTTCTGAAATAGCATGTGATACATATACCTCAGAGTTATATTTGGGACACATTTACCGCAAAGGAATTCCAATGTAGACACGTTTGAGGATTTGAACAAGGGTTCGTTTCTAATCACTCATTCATTTTTATTTCAAAGGAGACGCTTTCAGTTTGAAAATCACAAACTGTCAGGTGCTTCACATTGAATTGCCTCCCCTTCTGACAGGTCGACTGCTACATGTGTGCAGGATGTCAAGATTTGTCATGGCTCCATTTGTATCTCTTAGTTTTTGAATGTAATGTTTCCACAAACCGAAGATAATACAATGTCATCATCTAAAATTTTGAAATTGAATGTTGGAGCAGAGGTTGAATTAATACAGGCGAAGTAAGGTTTGGAAGACACCTTAGTCAGCTGAAATAGCATGTGATACATATACCTCAGAGTTATATTTGGGACACATTTACCGCAAAGGAATTCCAATGTAGACACGTTCGAGGATTTTAAGAAGGGTTCGTTTCTTATCACTCATTCATTTTTATTTCAAAGGAGACGCTTTCAGTTTGAAAATCACAAACTGTCAGGTGCTTCACTTTGAATTGCCTCCCCTTCTAAACGGTCGAATGTTACATGTGTCCAGGAAGTCAAGAATGATATAGCTCCATTTGTATCTCCTGGATTTTGAATGTAATGTTTCCACAAACCGAAGATAATACAATGTCATCATCTAAAATTTTGAAATTGAATGTTGGAGCAGAGGTTGAATTAATACAGGCGAAGTAAGGTTTGGAAGACACCTTAGTCAGCTGAAATACCATGTGATACATATACCTCAGGGTTATATTTGGGACACATTTACCGCAAAGGAATTCCAATGTAGACACGTTTGAGGATTTTAAGAAGGGTTCGTTTCTTATCACTCATTCATTTTTATTTCAAAGGAGACGCTTTCAGTTTGAAAATCACAAACTGTCAGGTGCTTCACTTTGAATTGCCTCCCCTTCTAAACGGTCGAATGTTACATGTGTGCAGGAAGTCAAGAATGATATAGCTCCATTTGTATCTCCTGGATTTTGAATGTAATGTTTCCACAAACCGAAGATAATACAATGTCATCATCTAAAATTTTGAAATTGAATGTTGGAGCAGAGGTTGAATTAATACAGGCGAAGTAAGGTTTGGAAGACACCTTAGTCAGCTGAAATACCATGTGATACATATACCTCAGAGTTATATTTGGGACACATTTACGGCAAAGGAATTCCAATGTAGACACGTTTGAGGATTTGAACAAGGGTTCGTTTCTTATCACGCATTCATTTTTATTTCAAAGGAGACGCTTTCAGTTTGAAAATCACAAACTGTCAGGTGCTTCACATTGAATTGCCTCCCCTTCTGACAGGTCGACTGCTACATGTGTGCACGATGTCAAGATTGACATGGCTCCATTTGTATCTCTTAGTTTTTGAATGTAATGTTTCCACAAAGCGAAGATAATACAATGTCATCATCTAAAATTTTGAAATTGAATGTTGGAGCAGAGGTTGAATTAATACAGGCGAAGTAAGGTTTGGAAGACACCTTAGTTTTCTGAAATAGCATGTGATACATATACCTCAGAGTTATATTTGGGACACATTTACCGCAAAGGAATTCCAATGTAGACACGTTTGAGGATTTGAACAAGGGTTCGTTTCTAATCACTCATTCATTTTTATTTCAAAGGAGACGCTTTCAGTTTGAAAATCACAAACTGTCAGGTGCTTCACATTGAATTGCCTCCCCTTCTGACAGGTCGACTGCTACATGTGTGCAGGATGTCAAGATTTGTCATGGCTCCATTTGTATCTCTTAGTTTTTGAATGTAATGTTTCCACAAACCGAAGATAATACAATGTCATCATCTAAAATTTTGAAATTGAATGTTGGAGCAGAGGTTGAATTAATACAGGCGAAGTAAGGTTTGGAAGACACCTTAGTCAGCTGAAATAGCATGTGATACATATACCTCAGAGTTATATTTGGGACACATTTACCGCAAAGGAATTCCAATGTAGACACGTTCGAGGATTTTAAGAAGGGTTCGTTTCTTATCACTCATTCATTTTTATTTCAAAGGAGACGCTTTCAGTTTGAAAATCACAAACTGTCAGGTGCTTCACTTTGAATTGCCTCCCCTTCTAAACGGTCGAATGTTACATGTGTCCAGGAAGTCAAGAATGATATAGCTCCATTTGTATCTCCTGGATTTTGAATGTAATGTTTCCACAAACCGAAGATAATACAATGTCATCATCTAAAATTTTGAAATTGAATGTTGGAGCAGAGGTTGAATTAATACAGGCGAAGTAAGGTTTGGAAGACACCTTAGTCAGCTGAAATACCATGTGATACATATACCTCAGGGTTATATTTGGGACACATTTACCGCAAAGGAATTCCAATGTAGACACGTTTGAGGATTTTAAGAAGGGTTCGTTTCTTATCACTCATTCATTTTTATTTCAAAGGAGACGCTTTCAGTTTGAAAATCACAAACTGTCAGGTGCTTCACTTTGAATTGCCTCCCCTTCTAAACGGTCGAATGTTACATGTGTGCAGGAAGTCAAGAATGATATAGCTCCATTTGTATCTCCTGGATTTTGAATGTAATGTTTCCACAAACCGAAGATAATACAATGTCATCATCTAAAATTTTGAAATTGAATGTTGGAGCAGAGGTTGAATTAATACAGGCGAAGTAAGGTTTGGAAGACACCTTAGTCAGCTGAAATACCATGTGATACATATACCTCAGAGTTATATTTGGGACACATTTACGGCAAAGGAATTCCAATGTTGACACGTTTGAGGATTTGAACAAGGGTTCGTTTCTTATCACGCATTCATTTTTATTTCAAAGGAGACGCTTTCAGTTTGAAAATCACAAACTGTCAGGTGCTTCACATTGAATTGTCTCCCCTTCTGACAGGTCGAATGCTACATGTGTGCAGGATGTCAAGATTGACATGGCTCCATTTGTATCTCTTAGTTTTTGAATGTAATGTTTCCACAAAGCGAAGATAATACAATGTCATCATCTAAAATTTTGAAATTGAATGTTGGAGCAGAGGTTGAATTAATACAGGCGAAGTAAGGTTTGGAAGACACCTTAGTCAGCTGAAATAGCATGTGATACATATACCTCAGAGTTATATTTGGGACACATTTACGGCAAAGGAATTCCAATGTAGACACGTTTGAGGATTTTAAGAAGGGTTCGTTTCTTATCACTCATTCATTTTTATTTCAAAGGAGACGCTTTCAGTTTGAAAATCACAAACTGTCAGGTGCTTCACTTTGAATTGCCTCCCCTTCTAAACGGTCGAATGTTACATGTGTGCAGGAAGTCAAGAATGATATAGCTCCATTTGTATCTCCTGGATTTTGAATGTAATGTTTCCACAAACCGAAGATAATACAATGTCATCATCTAAAATTTTGAAATTGAATGTTGGAGCAGAGGTTGAATTAATACAGGCGAAGTAAGGTTTGGAAGACACCTTAGTCAGCTGAAATAGCATGTGATACATATACCTCAGAGTTATATTTGGGACACATTTACCGCAAAGGAATTCCAATGTAGACACGTTTGAGGATTTGAACAAGGGTTCGTTTCTAATCACTCATTCATTTTTATTTCAAAGGAGACGCTTTCAGTTTGAAAATCACAAACTGTCAGGTGCTTCACATTGAATTGCCTCCCCTTCTGACAGGTCGACTGCTACATGTGTGCAGGATGTCAAGATTGACATGGCTCCATTTGTATCTCTTAGTTTTTGAATGTAATGTTTCCACAAACCGAAGATAATACAATGTCATCATCTAAAATTTTGAAATTGAATGTTGGAGCAGAGGTTGAATTAATACAGGCGAAGTAAGGTTTGGAAGACACCTTAGTCAGCTGAAATAGCATGTGATACATATACCTCAGGGTTATATTTGGGACACATTTACCGCAAAGGAATTCCAATGTAGACACGTTTGAGGATTTTAAGAAGGGTTCGTTTCTTATCACTCATTCATTTTTATTTCAAAGGAGACGCTTTCAGTTTGAAAATCACAAACTGTCAGGTGCTTCACTTTGAATTGCCTCCCCTTCTAAACGGTCGAATGTTACATGTGTGCAGGAAGTCAAGAATGATATAGCTCCATTTGTATCTCCTGGATTTTGAATGTAATGTTTCCACAAACCGAAGATAATACAATGTCATCATCTAAAATTTTGAAATTGAATGTTGGAGCAGAGGTTGAATTAATACAGGCGAAGTAAGGTTTGGAAGACACCTTAGTCAGCTGAAATACCATGTGATACATATACCTCAGAGTTATATTTGGGACACATTTACGGCAAAGGAATTCCAATGTAGACACGTTTGAGGATTTGAACAAGGGTTCGTTTCTTATCACGCATTCATTTTTATTTCAAAGGAGACGCTTTCAGTTTGAAAATCACAAACTGTCAGGTGCTTCACATTGAATTGTCTCCCCTTCTGACAGGTCGAATGCTACATGTGTGCAGGATGTCAAGATTGACATGGCTCCATTTGTATCTCTTAGTTTTTGAATGTAATGTTTCCACAAAGCGAAGATAATACAATGTCATCATCTAAAATTTTGAAATTGAATGTTGGAGCAGAGGTTGAATTAATACAGGCGAAGTAAGGTTTGGAAGACACCTTAGTCAGCTGAAATAGCATGTGATACATATACCTCAGAGTTATATTTGGGACACATTTACGGCAAAGGAATTCCAATGTAGACACGTTTGAGGATTTTAAGAAGGGTTCGTTTCTTATCACTCATTCATTTTTATTTCAAAGGAGACGCTTTCAGTTTGAAAATCACAAACTGTCAGGTGCTTCACTTTGAATTGCCTCCCCTTCTAAACGGTCGAATGCTACATGTGTGTAGGAAGTCAAGAATGATATAGCTCCATTTGTATCTCCTGGATTTTGAATGTAATGTTTCCACAAACCGAAGATAATACAATGTCATCATCTAAAATTTTGAAATTGAATGTTGGAGCAGAGGTTGAATTAATACAGGCGAAGTAAGGTTTGGAAGACACCTTAGTCAGCTGAAATAGCATGTGATACATATACCTCAGAGTTATATTTGGGACACATTTACCGCAAAGGAATTCCAATGTAGACACGTTTGAGGATTTGAACAAGGGTTCGTTTCTAATCACTCATTCATTTTTATTTCAAAGGAGACGCTTTCAGTTTGAAAATCACAAACTGTCAGGTGCTTCACATTGAATTGCCTCCCCTTCTGACAGGTCGACTGCTACATGTGTGCAGGATGTCAAGATTGACATGGCTCCATTTGTATCTCTTAGTTTTTGAATGTAATGTTTCCACAAAGCGAAGATAATACAATGTCATCATCTAAAATTTTGAAATTGAATGTTGGAGCAGAGGTTGAATTAATACAGGCGAAGTAAGGTTTGGAAGACACCTTAGTCAGCTGAAATAGCATGTGATACATACACCTCAGAGTTATATTTGGGACACATTTTCCGCAAAGGAATTCCAATGTAGACACGTTTGAGGATTTGAACAAGGGTTCGTTTCTAATCACTCATTCATTTTTATTTCAAAGGAGACGCTTTCAGTTTGAAAATCACAAACTGTCAGGTGGTTCACATTGAATTGCCTCCCCTTCTGACAGGTCGACTGCTACATGTGTGCAGGATGTCAAGATTTGTCATGGCTCCATTTGTATCTCTTAGTTTTTGAATGTAATGTTTCCACAAACCGAAGATAATACAATGTCATCATCTAAAATTTTGAAATTGAATGTTGGAGCAGAGGTTGAATTAATACAGACGAAGAAAGGTTTGGAAGACACCTTAGTCAGTTGAAATAGCATGTGATACATATACCTCAGAGTTATATTTGGGACACATTTAGGGCAAAGGAATTCCAATGTAGACACGTTTGAGGATTTTAAGAAGGGTTCGTTTCTTATCACTCATTCATTTTTATTTCAAAGGAGACGCTTTCAGTTTGAAAATCACAAACTGTCAGGTGCTTCACTTTGAATTGCCTCCCGTTCTAAACGGTCGAATGTTACATGTGTCCAGGAAGTCAAGAATGATATAGCTCCATTTGTATCTCCTGGATTTTGAATGTAATGTTTCCACAAACCGAAGATAATACAATGTCATCATCTAAAATTTTGAAATTGAATGTTGGAGCAGAGGTTGAATTAATACAGGCGAAGTAAGGTTTGGAAGACACCTTAGTCAGCTGAAATAGCATGTGATACATATACCTCAGAGTTATATTTGGGACACATTTACCGCAAAGGAATTCCAATGTAGACACGTTTGAGGATTTGAACAAGGGTTCGTTTCTAATCACTCATTCATTTTATTTCAAAGGAGACACTTTCAGTTTGAAAATCACAAACTGTCAGGTGCTTCACATTGAAGTGCCTCCCCTTCTGACAGGTCGAATGCTACATGTGTGCAGGATGTCAAGATTGACATGGCTCCATTTGTATCTCTTAGTTTTTGAATGTAATGTTTCCACAAACCGAAGATAATACAATGTCATCATCTAAAAGTTTGAAATTGAATGTTGGAGCAGAGGTTGAATTAATACAGGCGAAGTAAGGTTTGGAAGACACCTTAATCAGCTGAAATGCCATGTGATACATATACCTCAGAGTTATATTTGGGACACATTTTCCGCAAAGGAATTCCAATGTAGACTCGTTTGAGGGTTTGAGCAAGGGTTCGTTTCTAATCACTCATTCATTTTTATTTCTAAGGAGACGCTTTCAGTTTGAAAATCACAAACTGTCAGGTGCTTCACATTGAAGTGCCTCCCCTTCTGACAGGTCGAATGCTACATGTGTGCAGGATGTCAAGATTGACATGGCTCCATTTGTATCTCTTAGTTTTTGAATGTAATGTTTCCACAAACCGAAGATAATACAATGTCATCATCTAAAATTTTGAAATTGATATGTTGGAGCAGAGGTTGAATTAATACAGGCGAAGTAAGGTTTGGAAGACACCTTAACTAGCTGAAATACTATGTAATACATATACCTCAGAGATGTATTTGGGACACATTTACGGCAAAGGAATTCCAATGTAGACACGTTTGAGGATTTGAACAAGGGTTCACTTCTTACCACTCTTTCATTTTTATTTCAAAGGAGACGCTTTCAGTCTGAAAAACACAAACTGTCAGGCGCTTCACATTGAATTTTTCTCCCCTTCTGACAGGTCGAATGCTACATGTGTGCAGGATGTGAAGAATGACATAGCTCCATTTGTATCTCTTAGTTTTTCAATGTAATGTTTCCACAACGCGAAGATAATACAACGTGATCATCTAAAATTTTGAAATTGAATGTTGGACCAGAGGTTGAATTAATAAAGGGGAAGTAAGGTTTGGAAGACACCTTGGTCAGCTGAAATACCATGTAATACATATACCTCAGAGATATATTTGGGACACATATACGGCAAAGGAATTCCAATGTAAACACTTTTGAGGATTTGAACAAGGGTTCGTTTCTTACCACTCTTTGATTTTTATTTCAAAGGAAACGCTTTCAGTCTGAAAAACACAAACTGTCAGGCACTTCACATTGAATTGTCTCCCCTTCTGACAGGTCGAATGCTACATGTGTGCAGGATGTCAAGAATGACATAGCTCCATTTGTATCTCTTAGTTTTTCAATGTAATGTTTCCACAAAGCGAAGATAATACAATGTCATCATCTAAAATTTTGAAATTGAATGTTGGTCCAGAGGTTGAATTAATAAAGGAGAAGTAAGGTTTGGAAGAGACCTTTGTCAGCTGAAATACCATGTGATACATGTACCTCAGAGATATATTTGGGACACATTTACGGCAAAGGAATTCCAATGTAGACACGTTTGAGGATTTGAACAAGGGTTCATTTCTTACCACTCTTTCATTTTTATTTCAAAGGAAATGCTTTCAGTCTGAAAAACACAAACTGTCAGGCACTTCACATTGAATTGTCTCCCCTTCTGACACGTCAAATGCTACATGTGTGCAGAATGTGAAGAATGACGTAGGTCCATTTGTATCTCTTAGGTTTTGAATGTAATGTTTCCACAAAGCGAAGATAATACAATGTCATCATCTAAAAGTTTGAAATTGAATGTTGGACCAGAGGTTGAATTAATAAAGGGGAAGTATGGTTTGGAAGACACCTTAGTCAGCTGAAATACTATGTAATACATATACCTCAGAGATATATTTGGGACACATTTACGGCAAAGGAATTCCAATGTAGACACTTTTGAGGATTTGAACAAGGGTTCGTTTCTTACCACTCTTTCATTTTTATTTCAATGGAAACGCTTTCAGTCGGAAAAACACAAACTGTCAGGCACATCAGATTGAATTGTCTCCCCTTCTGACACGTCGAATGCTACATGTGTGCAGGATGTCAAGAATGACATAGCTCCATTTGTATCTCTTAGTTTTTAAATGTAATGTTTCCACAAAGCGAAGATAATACAATGTCATCATCTAAAAGTTTGAAATTGAATGTTGGAGCAGAGGTTGAATTAATACAGGCGAAGTAAGGTTTGGAAGACACCTTAATCAGCTGAAATGCCATGTGATACATATACCTCAGAGTTATATTTGGGACACATTTTCCGCAAAGGAATTCCAATGTAGACACGTTTGAGGGTTTGAGCAAGGGTTCGTTTCTAATCACTCATTCATTTTTATTTCTAAGGAGACGCTTTCAGTTTGAAAATCACAAACTGTCAGGTGCTTCACATTGAAGTGCCTCCCCTTCTGACAGGTCGAATGCTACATGTGTGCAGGATGTCAAGATTGACATGGCTCCATTTGTATCTCTTAGTTTTTGAATGTAATGTTTCCACAAACCGAAGATAATACAATGTCATCATCTAAAATTTTGAAATTGATATGTTGGAGCAGAGGTTGAATTAATACAGGCGAAGTAAGGTTTGGAAGACACCTTAACTAGCTGAAATACTATGTAATACATATACCTCAGAGATGTATTTGGGACACATTTACGGCAAAGGAATTCCAATGTAGACACGTTTGAGGATTTGAACAAGGGTTCACTTCTTACCACTCTTTCATTTTTATTTCAAAGGAGACGCTTTCAGTCTGAAAAACACAAACTGTCAGGCGCTTCACATTGAATTTTTCTCCCCTTCTGACAGGTCGAATGCTACATGTGTGCAGGATGTGAAGAATGACATAGCTCCATTTGTATCTCTTAGTTTTTCAATGTAATGTTTCCACAACGCGAAGATAATACAACGTGATCATCTAAAATTTTGAAATTGAATGTTGGACCAGAGGTTGAATTAATAAAGGGGAAGTAAGGTTTGGAAGACACCTTGGTCAGCTGAAATACCATGTAATACATATACCTCAGAGATATATTTGGGACACATATACGGCAAAGGAATTCCAATGTAAACACTTTTGAGGATTTGAACAAGGGTTCGTTTCTTACCACTCTTTGATTTTTATTTCAAAGGAAACGCTTTCAGTCTGAAAAACACAAACTGTCAGGCACTTCACATTGAATTGTCTCCCCTTCTGACAGGTCGAATGCTACATGTGTGCAGGATGTCAAGAATGACATAGCTCCATTTGTATCTCTTAGTTTTTCAATGTAATGTTTCCACAAAGCGAAGATAATACAATGTCATCATCTAAAATTTTGAAATTGAATGTTGGTCCAGAGGTTGAATTAATAAAGGAGAAGTAAGGTTTGGAAGAGACCTTTGTCAGCTGAAATACCATGTGATACATGTACCTCAGAGATATATTTGGGACACATTTACGGCAAAGGAATTCCAATGTAGACACGTTTGAGGATTTGAACAAGGGTTCATTTCTTACCACTCTTTCATTTTTATTTCAAAGGAAATGCTTTCAGTCTGAAAAACACAAACTGTCAGGCACTTCACATTGAATTGTCTCCCCTTCTGACACGTCAAATGCTACATGTGTGCAGAATGTGAAGAATGACGTAGGTCCATTTGTATCTCTTAGGTTTTGAATGTAATGTTTCCACAAAGCGAAGATAATACAATGTCATCATCTAAAAGTTTGAAATTGAATGTTGGACCAGAGGTTGAATTAATAAAGGGGAAGTATGGTTTGGAAGACACCTTAGTCAGCTGAAATACTATGTAATACATATACCTCAGAGATATATTTGGGACACATTTACGGCAAAGGAATTCCAATGTAGACACTTTTGAGGATTTGAACAAGGGTTCGTTTCTTACCACTCTTTCATTTTTATTTCAATGGAAACGCTTTCAGTCGGAAAAACACAAACTGTCAGGCACATCAGATTGAATTGTCTCCCCTTCTGACACGTCGAATGCTACATGTGTGCAGGATGTCAAGAATGACATAGCTCCATTTGTATCTCTTAGTTTTTAAATGTAATGTTTCCACAAAGCGAAGATAATACAATGTCATCATCTAAAAGTTTGAAATTGAATGTTGGAGCAGAGGTTGAATTAATACAGGCGAAGTAAGGTTTGGAAGACACCTTAATCAGCTGAAATGCCATGTGATACATATACCTCAGAGTTATATTTGGGACACATTTTCCGCAAAGGAATTCCAATGTAGACTCGTTTGAGGGTTTGAGCAAGGGTTCGTTTCTAATCACTCATTCATTTTTATTTCTAAGGAGACGCTTTCAGTTTGAAAATCACAAACTGTCAGGTGCTTCACATTGAAGTGCCTCCCCTTCTGACAGGTCGAATGCTACATGTGTGCAGGATGTCAAGATTGACATGGCTCCATTTGTATCTCTTAGTTTTTGAATGTAATGTTTCCACAAACCGAAGATAATACAATGTCATCATCTAAAATTTTGAAATTGATATGTTGGAGCAGAGGTTGAATTAATACAGGCGAAGTAAGGTTTGGAAGACACCTTAACTAGCTGAAATACTATGTAATACATATACCTCAGAGATGTATTTGGGACACATTTACGGCAAAGGAATTCCAATGTAGACACGTTTGAGGATTTGAACAAGGGTTCACTTCTTACCACTCTTTCATTTTTATTTCAAAGGAGACGCTTTCAGTCTGAAAAACACAAACTGTCAGGCGCTTCACATTGAATTTTTCTCCCCTTCTGACAGGTCGAATGCTACATGTGTGCAGGATGTGAAGAATGACATAGCTCCATTTGTATCTCTTAGTTTTTCAATGTAATGTTTCCACAACGCGAAGATAATACAACGTGATCATCTAAAATTTTGAAATTGAATGTTGGACCAGAGGTTGAATTAATAAAGGGGAAGTAAGGTTTGGAAGACACCTTGGTCAGCTGAAATACCATGTAATACATATACCTCAGAGATATATTTGGGACACATATACGGCAAAGGAATTCCAATGTAAACACTTTTGAGGATTTGAACAAGGGTTCGTTTCTTACCACTCTTTGATTTTTATTTCAATGGAAACGCTTTCAGTCTGAAAAACACAAACTGTCAGGCACTTCACATTGAATTGTCTCCCCTTCTGACAGGTCGAATGCTACATGTGTGCAGGATGTCAAGAATGACATAGCTCCATTTGTATCTCTTAGTTTTTCAATGTAATGTTTCCACAAAGCGAAGATAATACAATGTCATCATCTAAAATTTTGAAATTGAATGTTGGTCCAGAGGTTGAATTAATAAAGGAGAAGTAAGGTTTGGAAGACACCTTTGTCAGCTGAAATACCATGTGATACATGTACCTCAGAGATATATTTGGGACACATTTACGGCAAAGGAATTCCAATGTAGACACGTTTGAGGATTTGAACAAGGGTTCATTTCTTACCACTCTTTCATTTTTATTTCAAAGGAAATGCTTTCAGTCTGAAAAACACAAACTGTCAGGCACTTCACATTGAATTGTCTCCCCTTCTGACACGTCAAATGCTACATGTGTGCAGAATGTGAAGAATGACGTAGGTCCATTTGTATCTCTTAGGTTTTGAATGTAATGTTTCCACAAAGCGAAGATAATACAATGTCATCATCTAAAAGTTTGAAATTGAATGTTGGACCAGAGGTTGAATTAATAAAGGGGAAGTATGGTTTGGAAGACACCTTAGTCAGCTGAAATACTATGTAATACATATACCTCAGAGATATATTTGGGACACATTTACGGCAAAGGAATTCCAATGTAGACACTTTTGAGGATTTGAACAAGGGTTCGTTTCTTACCACTCTTTCATTTTTATTTCAATGGAAACGCTTTCAGTCGGAAAAACACAAACTGTCAGGCACATCAGATTGAATTGTCTCCCCTTCTGACACGTCGAATGCTACATGTGTGCAGGATGTCAAGAATGACATAGCTCCATTTGTATCTCTTAGTTTTTAAATGTAATGTTTCCACAAAGCGAAGATAATACAATGTCATCATCTAAAAGTTTGAAATTGAACGTTGGTCCAGAGGTTGAATGAATAAAGGGGAAGTAAGGTTTGGAAGACACCTTAATCAGCTGAAATACTATGTAATACATATACCTCAGAGATATATGTGGGACACATTTACGGCAAAGGAATTCCAATGTAGACACGTTTGAGGATTTGAACAAGGGTTCGTTTCTTACCACTCTTTCATACTTATTTCAAAGGAGACGCTTTCAGTCTGAAAAACACAAACTGTCAGGCGCTTCACATTGAATTGTCTCCACTACAGACAGGTCGAATGCTACATGTGTGCAGGATGTCAAGAATGACAAAGCTCCACTTGTATCTCTTAGTTTTTGAATGTAATGTTTCCACAAAGCGAAGATAATACAATGTCATCATCTAAAAGTTTGAAATTGAATGTTGGACCAGAGGTTGAATTAATACAGGCGAAGTAAGGTTTGGAAGACACCTTAATCAGCTGAAATGCCATGTGATACATATACCTCAGAGTTATATTTGGGACACATTTTCCGCAAAGGAATTCCAATGTAGACTCGTTTGAGGGTTTGAGCAAGGGTTCGTTTCTAATCACTCATTCATTTTTATTTCTAAGGACATGCTTTCAGTTTGAAAATCACAAACTGTCAGGTGCTTCACATTGAAGTGCCTCCCCTTCTGACAGGTCGAATGCTACATGTGTGCAGGATGTCAAGATTGACATGGCTCCATTTGTATCTCTTAGTTTTTGAATGTAATGTTTCCACAAACCGAAGATAATACAATGTCATCATCTAAAATTTTGAAATTGATATGTTGGAGCAGAGGTTGAATTAATACAGGCGAAGTAAGGTTTGGAAGACACCTTAACTAGCTGAAATACTATGTAATACATATACCTCAGAGATGTATTTGGGACACATTTACGGCAAAGGAATTCCAATGTAGACACGTTTGAGGATTTGAACAAGGGTTCACTTCTTACCACTCTTTCATTTTTATTTCAAAGGAGACGCTTTCAGTCTGAAAAACACAAACTGTCAGGCGCTTCACATTGAATTTTTCTCCCCTTCTGACAGGTCGAATGCTACATGTGTGCAGGATGTGAAGAATGACATAGCTCCATTTGTATCTCTTAGTTTTTCAATGTAATGTTTCCACAACGCGAAGATAATACAACGTGATCATCTAAAATTTTGAAATTGAATGTTGGACCAGAGGTTGAATTAATAAAGGGGAAGTAAGGTTTGGAAGACACCTTGGTCAGCTGAAATACCATGTAATACATATACCTCAGAGATATATTTGGGACACATATACGGCAAAGGAATTCCAATGTAAACACTTTTGAGGATTTGAACAAGGGTTCGTTTCTTACCACTCTTTGATTTTTATTTCAAAGGAAACGCTTTCAGTCGGAAAAACACAAACTGTCAGGCACTTCACATTGAATTGTCTCCCCTTCTGACAGGTCGAATGCTACATGTGTGCAGGATGTCAAGAATGACATAGCTCCATTTGTATCTCTTAGTTTTTCAATGTAATGTTTCCACAAAGCGAAGATAATACAATGTCATCATCTAAAATTTTGAAATTGAATGTTGGTCCAGAGGTTGAATTAATAAAGGAGAAGTAAGGTTTGGAAGACACCTTTGTCAGCTGAAATACCATGTGATACATGTACCTCAGAGATATATTTGGGACACATTTACGGCAAAGGAATTCCAATGTAGACACGTTTGAGGATTTGAACAAGGGTTCATTTCTTACCACTCTTTCATTTTTATTTCAAAGGAAATGCTTTCAGTCTGAAAAACACAAACTGTCAGGCACTTCACATTGAATTGTCTCCCCTTCTGACACGTCAAATGCTACATGTGTGCAGAATGTGAAGAATGACGTAGGTCCATTTGTATCTCTTAGGTTTTGAATGTAATGTTTCCACAAAGCGAAGATAATACAATGTCATCATCTAAAAGTTTGAAATTGAATGTTGGACCAGAGGTTGAATTAATAAAGGGGAAGTAAGGTTTGGAAGACACCTTAGTCAGCTGAAATACTATGTAATACATATACCTCAGAGATATATTTGGGACACATTTACGGCAAAGGAATTCCAATGTAGACACTTTTGAGGATTTGAACAAGGGTTCGTTTCTTACCACTCTTTCATTTTTATTTCAATGGAAACGCTTTCAGTCGGAAAAACACAAACTGTCAGGCACATCAGATTGAATTGTCTCCCCTTCTGACACGTCGAATGCTACATGTGTGCAGGATGTCAAGAATGACATAGCTCCATTTGTATCTCTTAGTTTTTAAATGTAATGTTTCCACAAAGCGAAGATAATACAATGTCATCATCTAAAAGTTTGAAATTGAACGTTGGTCCAGAGGTTGAATGAATAAAGGGGAAGTAAGGTTTGGAAGACACCTTAATCAGCTGAAATACTATGTAATACATATACCTCAGAGATATATGTGGGACACATTTACGGCAAAGGAATTCCAATGTAGACACGTTTGAGGATTTGAACAAGGGTTCGTTTCTTACCACTCTTTCATACTTATTTCAAAGGAGACGCTTTCAGTCTGAAAAACACAAACTGTCAGGCACTTCACATTGAATTGTCTCCACTACAGACAGGTCGAATGCTACATGTGTGCAGGATGTCAAGAATGACAAAGCTCCACTTGTATCTCTTAGTTTTTGAATGTAATGTTTCCACAAAGCGAAGATAATACAATGTCATCATCTAAAAGTTTGAAATTGAATGTTGGACCAGAGGTTGAATTAATACAGGCGAAGTAAGGTTTGGAAGACACCTTAATCAGCTGAAATGCCATGTGATACATATACCTCAGAGTTATATTTGGGACACATTTTCCGCAAAGGCATTCCAATGTAGACTCGTTTGAGGGTTTGAGCAAGGGTTCGTTTCTAATCACTCATTCATTTTTATTTCTAAGGACATGCTTTCAGTTTGAAAATCACAAACTGTCAGGTGCTTCACATTGAAGTGCCTCCCCTTCTGACAGGTCGAATGCTACATGTGTGCAGGATGTCAAGATTGACATGGCTCCATTTGTATCTCTTAGTTTTTGAATGTAATGTTTCCACAAACCGAAGATAATACAATGTCATCATCTAAAATTTTGAAATTGATATGTTGGAGCAGAGGTTGAATTAATACAGGCGAAGTAAGGTTTGGAAGACACCTTAACTAGCTGAAATACTATGTAATACATATACCTCAGAGATGTATTTGGGACACATTTACGGCAAAGGAATTCCAATGTAGACACGTTTGAGGATTTGAACAAGGGTTCACTTCTTACCACTCTTTCATTTTTATTTCAAAGGAGACGCTTTCAGTCTGAAAAACACAAACTGTCAGGCGCTTCACATTGAATTTTTCTCCCCTTCTGACAGGTCGAATGCTACATGTGTGCAGGATGTGAAGAATGACATAGCTCCATTTGTATCTCTTAGTTTTTCAATGTAATGTTTCCACAACGCGAAGATAATACAACGTGATCATCTAAAATTTTGAAATTGAATGTTGGACCAGAGGTTGAATTAATAAAGGGGAAGTAAGGTTTGGAAGACACCTTGGTCAGCTGAAATACCATGTAATACATATACCTCAGAGATATGTTTGGGACACATATACGGCAAAGGAATTCCAATGTAAACACTTTTGAGGATTTGAACAAGGGTTCGTTTCTTACCACTCTTTGATTTTTATTTCAATGGAAACGCTTTCAGTCTGAAAAACACAAACTGTCAGGCACTTCACATTGAATTGTCTCCCCTTCTGACAGGTCGAATGCTACATGTGTGCAGGATGTCAAGAATGACATAGCTCCATTTGTATCTCTTAGTTTTTCAATGTAATGTTTCCACAAAGCGAAGATAATACAATGTCATCATCTAAAATTTTGAAATTGAATGTTGGTCCAGAGGTTGAATTAATAAAGGAGAAGTAAGGTTTGGAAGACACCTTTGTCAGCTGAAATACCATGTGATACATGTACCTCAGAGATATATTTGGGACACATTTACGGCAAAGGAATTCCAATGTAGACACGTTTGAGGATTTGAACAAGGGTTCATTTCTTACCACTCTTTCATTTTTATTTCAAAGGAAATGCTTTCAGTCTGAAAAACACAAACTGTCAGGCACTTCACATTGAATTGTCTCCCCTTCTGACACGTCAAATGCTACATGTGTGCAGAATGTGAAGAATGACGTAGGTCCATTTGTATCTCTTAGGTTTTGAATGTAATGTTTCCACAAAGCGAAGATAATACAATGTCATCATCTAAAAGTTTGAAATTGAATGTTGGACCAGAGGTTGAATTAATAAAGGGGAAGTATGGTTTGGAAGACACCTTAGTCAGCTGAAATACTATGTAATACATATACCTCAGAGATATATTTGGGACACATTTACGGCAAAGGAATTCCAATGTAGACACTTTTGAGGATTTGAACAAGGGTTCGTTTCTTACCACTCTTTCATTTTTATTTCAATGGAAACGCTTTCAGTCGGAAAAACACAAACTGTCAGGCACATCAGATTGAATTGTCTCCCCTTCTGACACGTCGAATGCTACATGTGTGCAGGATGTCAAGAATGACATGGCTCCATTTGTATCTCTTAGTTTTTAAATGTAATGTTTCCACAAAGCGAAGATAATACAATGTCATCATCTAAAAGTTTGAAATTGAACGTTGGTCCAGAGGTTGAATGAATAAAGGGGAAGTAAGGTTTGGAAGACACCTTAATCAGCTGAAATACTATGTAATACATATACCTCAGAGATATATGTGGGACACATTTACGGCAAAGGAATTCCAATGTAGACACGTTTGAGGATTTGAACAAGGGTTCGTTTCTTACCACTCTTTCATACTTATTTCAAAGGAGACGCTTTCAGTCTGAAAAACACAAACTGTCAGGCGCTTCACATTGAATTGTCTCCACTACAGACAGGTCGAATGCTACATGTGTGCAGGATGTCAAGAATGACAAAGCTCCACTTGTATCTCTTAGTTTTTGAATGTAATGTTTCCACAAAGCGAAGATAATACAATGTCATCATCTAAAAGTTTGAAATTGAATGTTGGACCAGAGGTTGAATTAATACAGGCGAAGTAAGGTTTGGAAGACACCTTAATCAGCTGAAATGCCATGTGATACATATACCTCAGAGTTATATTTGGGACACATTTTCCGCAAAGGAATTCCAATGTAGACTCGTTTGAGGGTTTGAGCAAGGGTTCGTTTCTAATCACTCATTCATTTTTATTTCTAAGGACATGCTTTCAGTTTGAAAATCACAAACTGTCAGGTGCTTCACATTGAAGTGCCTCCCCTTCTGACAGGTCGAATGCTACATGTGTGCAGGATGTCAAGATTGACATGGCTCCATTTGTATCTCTTAGTTTTTGAATGTAATGTTTCCACAAACCGAAGATAATACAATGTCATCATCTAAAATTTTGAAATTGATATGTTGGAGCAGAGGTTGAATTAATACAGGCGAAGTAAGGTTTGGAAGACACCTTAACTAGCTGAAATACTATGTAATACATATACCTCAGAGATGTATTTGGGACACATTTACGGCAAAGGAATTCCAATGTAGACACGTTTGAGGATTTGAACAAGGGTTCACTTCTTACCACTCTTTCATTTTTATTTCAAAGGAGACGCTTTCAGTCTGAAAAACACAAACTGTCAGGCGCTTCACATTGAATTTTTCTCCCCTTCTGACAGGTCGAATGCTACATGTGTGCAGGATGTGAAGAATGACATAGCTCCATTTGTATCTCTTAGTTTTTCAATGTAATGTTTCCACAACGCGAAGATAATACAACGTGATCATCTAAAATTTTGAAATTGAATGTTGGACCAGAGGTTGAATTAATAAAGGGGAAGTAAGGTTTGGAAGACACCTTGGTCAGCTGAAATACCATGTAATACATATACCTCAGAGATATATTTGGGACACATATACGGCAAAGGAATTCCAATGTAAACACTTTTGAGGATTTGAACAAGGGTTCGTTTCTTACCACTCTTTGATTTTTATTTCAAAGGAAACGCTTTCAGTCGGAAAAACACAAACTGTCAGGCACTTCACATTGAATTGTCTCCCCTTCTGACAGGTCGAATGCTACATGTGTGCAGGATGTCAAGAATGACATAGCTCCATTTGTATCTCTTAGTTTTTCAATGTAATGTTTCCACAAAGCGAAGATAATACAATGTCATCATCTAAAATTTTGAAATTGAATGTTGGTCCAGAGGTTGAATTAATAAAGGAGAAGTAAGGTTTGGAAGACACCTTTGTCAGCTGAAATACCATGTGATACATGTACCTCAGAGATATATTTGGGACACATTTACGGCAAAGGAATTCCAATGTAGACACGTTTGAGGATTTGAACAAGGGTTCATTTCTTACCACTCTTTCATTTTTATTTCAAAGGAAATGCTTTCAGTCTGAAAAACACAAACTGTCAGGCACTTCACATTGAATTGTCTCCCCTTCTGACACGTCAAATGCTACATGTGTGCAGAATGTGAAGAATGACGTAGGTCCATTTGTATCTCTTAGGTTTTGAATGTAATGTTTCCACAAAGCGAAGATAATACAATGTCATCATCTAAAAGTTTGAAATTGAATGTTGGACCAGAGGTTGAATTAATAAAGGGGAAGTAAGGTTTGGAAGACACCTTAGTCAGCTGAAATACTATGTAATACATATACCTCAGAGATATATTTGGGACACATTTACGGCAAAGGAATTCCAATGTAGACACTTTTGAGGATTTGAACAAGGGTTCGTTTCTTACCACTCTTTCATTTTTATTTCAATGGAAACGCTTTCAGTCGGAAAAACACAAACTGTCAGGCACATCAGATTGAATTGTCTCCCCTTCTGACACGTCGAATGCTACATGTGTGCAGGATGTCAAGAATGACATAGCTCCATTTGTATCTCTTAGTTTTTAAATGTAATGTTTCCACAAAGCGAAGATAATACAATGTCATCATCTAAAAGTTTGAAATTGAACGTTGGTCCAGAGGTTGAATGAATAAAGGGGAAGTAAGGTTTGGAAGACACCTTAATCAGCTGAAATACTATGTAATACATATACCTCAGAGATATATGTGGGACACATTTACGGCAAAGGAATTCCAATGTAGACACGTTTGAGGATTTGAACAAGGGTTCGTTTCTTACCACTCTTTCATACTTATTTCAAAGGAGACGCTTTCAGTCTGAAAAACACAAACTGTCAGGCACTTCACATTGAATTGTCTCCACTACAGACAGGTCGAATGCTACATGTGTGCATAATGTCAAGAATGACAAAGCTCCATTTGTATCTCTTAGTTTTTGAATGTAATGTTTCCACAAAGCGAAGATAATACAATGTCATCATCTAAAAGTTTGAAATTGAATGTTGGACCAGAGGTTGAATTAATAAAGGAGAAATAAGGTTTGGAAGACACCTTAGTCAGCTGAAATACCATGTGATACATATACCTCAGAGTTATATTTGGGACACATTTACGGCAAAGGAATTCCAATGTAGACACGTTTGAGGATTTGAACAAGGGTTCGTTTCTTACCACTCTTTGATTTTTGTTTCAAAGGAAGCGCCTTCAGTCGGAAAAACACAAACTGTCAGGCACTTCACATTGAATTGTCTCCCCTTCTGACACGTCAAATGCTACATGTGTGCAGGATGTCAAGAATGACATAGCTCCATTTGTATCTCTTAGTTTTTAAATGGAATGTTTCCACAAAGCGAAGATAATACAATGTCATCATCTAAAATTTGGAAATTGAACGTTGGACCAGAGGTTGAATTAATAAAGGGGAAGTAAGGTTTGGAAGACACCTTAGTCAGCTGAAATACCATGTAATACATATACCTCAGAGATATATTTGGGACACATTTACGGCAAAGGAATTCCAATGTAGACACTTTTGAGGATTTGAACAAGGGTTTGTTTCTTACCACTCTTTCATTTTTATTTCAAAGGAAACGCTTTCAGTCTGAAAAACACAAACTGTCAGGCACTTCACATTGAATTGTCTCCCCTTCTGACAGGTCGAATGCTACATGTGTGCAGGATGTCAAGAAAGACATAGCTCCATTTGTTTCTCTTAGTTTTTGAATGTATTGTTTCCACAAAGCGAAGATAATACAATGTCATCATCTAAAATTTTGAAATTGAATGTTGGACCAGAGGTTGAATTAATAAAGGGGAAGTAAGGTTTGGAAGACACCTTAGTCAGCTGAAGTACCATGTAATACATATACCTCAGAGATATATTTGGGACACATTTACGGCAAAGGAATTCCAATGTAGACACTTTTGAGGATTTGAGCAAGGGTTCCTTTGTTACCACTCTTTTATTTTTATTTCAAAGGAAACGGTTTCAGTCATAAAAACACAAACTGTCAGGCGCTTCACATTGAATTGTCTCCCCTTCTGACACGTCAAATGCTACATGTGTGCAGGATGTCAAGAATGACATAGCTCCATTTCTATCTCTTAGTTTTTGAATGTAATGTTTCCACAAAGCGAAGATAATACAATGTCATCATCTAAAAGTTTGAAATTGAATGTTGGACCAGAGGTTGAATTAATAAATTGGAAGTATGGTTTGGAAGACACCTTCGTCAGCTGAAATACTATGTAATACATACAATTTAGAGACATATTTGGGACACATTTACGGCAAAGGAATTCCAATGTAGACACGTTGGAGAATTCGAGTAAGTGTTCGTTTCTTACCACTCTTTCAATTTTATTTCAAAGAAAACGCTTTCAGTCGGAAAAACACAAACTGTCAGGCACTTCACATTGAATTGTCTCCCCTTCTGACAGGTCGAATGCTACATGTGTGCAGGATGTCAAGAATGACATAGCTCCATTTGTATCTCTTAGTTTTTCAATGTAATGTTTCCACAAAGCGAAGATAATACAACGTCATCATCTAAAATTTTGAAATTGAATGTTGGACCAGAGGTTGAATTAATAAAGGGGAAGTAAGGTTTGGAAGACACCTTGGTCAGCTGAAATACCATGTAGTACATATACCTCAGAGATATATTTGGGACACACATACGGCAAAGGAATTGCAATGTAGACACGTTTGAGGATTTGAACAAGGGTTCGTTTCTTACCACTCTTTCATTTTTATTTCAAAGGAAACGCTTTCAGTCTGAAAAACACAAACTGTCAGGCACTTCAGATTGAATTGTCTCCCCTTCTGACAGGTCGAATGCTACATGTGTGCAGGATGTCAAGCATGACAAAGCTCCACTTGTATCTCTTAGTTTTTGAATGTAGTGTTTCCACAAAGCGAAGATAATACAATGTCATCATCTAAAAGTTTGAAATTGAATGTTGGACCAGAGGTTGAATTAATAAAGGGGAAGTAAGGTTTGGAAGACACCTCAGTCAGCTGAAGTACCATGTAGTACATATACCTCAGAGATATATTTGGGACACATTTACGGCAAAGGAATTCCAATGAAGACACGTTTGAGGATTTGAACAAGGGTTCGTTTCTTACCACTCTTTCATACTTATTTCAAAGGAGACGCTTTCAGTCTGAAAAACACAAACTGTCAGGCGCTTCACATTGAATTGTCTCCACTTGAGACAGGTCGAATACTACATGTGTGCAGGATGTCAAGAATGACAAAGCTCCACTTGTATCTTTTAGTTTTTGAATGTAATGTTTCCACAAAGCGAAGATAATACAATGTCATCATCTAAAAGTTTGAAATTGAATGTTGGACCAGAGGTTGAATTAATGAAGGGGAAGTAAGGTTTGGAAGACACCTTAGTCAGCTGAAATACCATGTGATACATATACCTCAGAGTTATATTTGGGACACATTTACGGCAAAGGAATTCCAATGTAGACACGTTTGAGGATTTGAACAAGGGTTCGTTTCTTACCACTCTTTGATTTTTGTTTCAAAGGAAGCGCCTTCAGTCGGAAAAACACAAACTGTCAGGCACTTCACATTGAATTGTCTCCCCTTCTGACACGTCAAATGCTACATGTGTGCAGGATGTCAAGAATGACATAGCTCCATTTGTTTCTCTTAGTTTTTGAATGTATTGTTTCCACAAAGCGAAGATAATACAATGTCATCATCTAAAATTTTGAAATTGAATGTTGGACCAGAGGTTGAATTAATAAAGGGGAAGTAAGGTTTGGAAGACACCTTAGTCAGCTGAAGTACCATGTAATACATATACCTCAGAGATATATTTGGGACACATTTACGGCAAAGGAATTCCAATGTAGACACTTTTGAGGATTTGAGCAAGGGTTCCTTTGTTACCACTCTTTTATTTTTATTTCAAAGGAAACGGTTTCAGTCATAAAAACACAAACTGTCAGGCGCTTCACATTGAATTGTCTCCCCTTCTGACACGTCAAATGCTACATGTGTGCAGGATGTCAAGAATGACATAGCTCCATTTCTATCTCTTAGTTTTTGAATGTAATGTTTCCACAAAGCGAAGATAATACAATGTCATCATCTAAAAGTTTGAAATTGAATGTTGGACCAGAGGTTGAATTAATAAATTGGAAGTAAGGTTTGGAAGACACCTTCGTCAGCTGAAATACTATGTAATACATATAATTTAGAGACATATTTGGGACACATTTACGGCAAAGGAATTCCAATGTAGACACGTTGGAGAATTCGAGTAAGTGTTCGTTTCTTACCACTCTTTCAATTTTATTTCAAAGAAAACGCTTTCAGTCGGAAAAACACAAACTGTCAGGCACTTCACATTGAATTGTCTCCCCTTCTGACATGTCGAATGCTACATGTGTGCAGGATGTCAAGAATGACATAGCTCCATTTGTATCTCTTAGTTTTTAAATGTAATGTTTCCACAAAGCGAAGATAATACAATGTCATCATCTAAAAGTTTGAAATTGAATGTTGGACCAGAGGTTGAATTAATAAAGGGGAAGTAAGGTTTGGAAGACACCTTAATCAGCTGAAACACCATGTAATACATATACCTCAGAGATATATTTGGGACACATTTACGGCAAAGGAATTCCAATGTAGACACGTTTGAGGATTTGAACAGGGGTTCGTTTCTTACCACTCTTTCATTTTTATTTCAAAGGAAACGCTTTCAGTCTGAAAAACACAAACTGTGAGGCACTTCACATTGAATTGTCTCCCCTTCTGACATGTCGAATGCTACATGTGTGCAGGATGTCAAGCATGACATAGCTCCATTTGTATCTCTTAGTTTTTCAATGAAATGTTTCCACAAAGCGAAGATAATACAATGTCATCATCTAAAAGTTTGAAATTGAATGTTGGACCAGAGGTTGAATTAATGAAGGGGAAGTAAGGTTTGGAAGACACCTTAATCAGCTGAAATACTATGTAATACACATACCTCAGAGGTATTTTTGGAACACATATACGGCAAAGGAATTCCAATGTAGACACGTTTGAGGATTTGAGCAAGGGTTCGTTTCTTACCACTCTTTCATTTTTATTTCAAAGGAGACGCTTTCAGTCTGAAAAACACAAACTGTCAGGCACTTCACATTGAATTGTCTCCCCTTCTGACAGGTCGAATGCTACATGTGTGCAGGATGTCAAGAATGATATAGCTCCATTTGTATCTCTTAGTTTTTAAATGGAATGTTTCCACAAAGCGAAGATAATACAATGTCATCATCTAAAATTTGGAAATTGAACGTTGGACCAGAGGTTGAATTAATAAAGGGGAAGTAAGGTTTGGAAGACACCTTAGTCAGCTGAAATACCATGTAATACATATACCTCAGAGATATATTTGGGACACATATACGGCAAAGGAATTCCAATGTAGACACTTTTGAGGATTTGAACAAGGGTTTGTTTCTTACCACTCTTTCATTTTTATTTCAAAGGAAACGCTTTCAGTCTGAAAAACACAAACTGTCAGGCACTTCACATTGAATTGTCTCCCCTTCTGACAGGTCGAATGCTACATGTGTGCAGGATGTCAAGAATGACATAGCTCCATTTGTATCTCTTAGTTTTTCAATGTATTCTTTCCACAAAGCGAAGATAATACAATGTCATCATATAAAGGTTTGAAATTGAATGTTGGAGCAGAGGTTGAATTAATACAGGCGAAGTAAGGTTTGGAAGACACCTTAATCAGCTGAAATACTATGTAATACATATACCTCAGAGATATATTTGGGACACATTTACGGCAAAGGAATTCCAATGTAGACACTTTTGAGGATTTGAGCAAGGGTTCCTTTGTTACCACTCTTTTATTTTTATTTCAAAGGAAACGGTTTCAGTCATAAAAACACAAACTGTCAGGCGCTTCACATTGAATTGTCTCCCCTTCTGACACGTCAAATGCTACATGTGTGCAGGATGTCAAGAATGACATAGCTCCATTTGTATCTCTTAGTTTTTCAATGTAATGTTTCCACAAAGCGAAGATAATACAATGTCATCATCTAAAAGTTTGAAATTGAATGTTGGACCAGAGGTTGAATTAATAAATTGGAAGTAAGGTTTGGAAGACATCTTCGTCAGCTGAAATACTATGTAATACATGTAATTTAGAGACATATTTGGGACACATTTACGGCAAAGGAATTCCAATGTAGACACGTTGGAGAATTCGAGTAAGTGTTCGTTTCTTACCACTCTTTCAATTTTATTTCAAAGAAAACGCTTTCAGTCGGAAAAACACAAACTGTCAGGCACTTCAGATTGAATTGTCTCCCCTTCTGACAGGTCGAATGCTACATGTGTGCAGGATGTCAAGAATGACATAGCTCCATTTGTATCTCTTAGTTTTTAAATGTAATGTTTCCACAAAGCGAAGATAATACAATGTCATCATCTAAAAGTTTGAAATTGAACGTTGGACCAGAGGTTGAATTAATAAAGGGGAAGTAAGGTTTGGAAGACACCTTAATCAGCTGAAATACCATGTAATACATATACCTCAGAGATATATTTGGGACACATTTACGGCAAAGGAATTCCAATGTAGACACGTTTGAGGATTTGAACAAGGGTTCGTTTCTTACCACTCTTTCATTTTTATTTCAAAGGAAACGCTTTCAGTCTGAAAAACACAAACTGTCAGGCACTTCACATTGAATTGTCTCCCCTTCTGACATGTCGAATGCTACATGTGTGCAGGATGTCAAGAATGATATAGCTCCATTTGTATCTCTTAGTTTTTAAATGGAATGTTTCCACAAAGCGAAGATAATACAATGTCATCATCTAAAATTTGGAAATTGAACGTTGGACCAGAGGTTGAATTAATAAAGGGGAAGTAAGGTTTGGAAGACACCTTAGTCAGCTGAAATACCATGTAATACATATACCTCAGAGATATATTTGGGACACATTTACGGCAAAGGAATTCCAATGTAGACACTTTTGAGGATTTGAACAAGGGTTTGTTTCTTACCACTCTTTCATTTTTATTTCAAAGGAAACGCTTTCAGTCTGAAAAACACAAACTGTCAGGCACTTCACATTGAATTGTCTCCCCTTCTGACAGGTCGAATGCTACATGTGTGCAGGATGTCAAGAATGACATAGCTCCATTTGTATCTCTTAGTTTTTCAATGTATTCTTTCCACAAAGCGAAGATAATACAATGTCATCATATAAAGGTTTGAAATTGAATGTTGGAGCAGAGGTTGAATTAATACAGGCGAAGTAAGGTTTGGAAGACACCTTAATCAGCTGAAATACTATGTAATACATATACCTCAGAGATATATTTGGGACACATTTACGGCAAAGGAATTCCAATGTAGACACTTTTGAGGATTTGAGCAAGGGTTCCTTTGTTACCACTCTTTTATTTTTATTTCAAAGGAAACGGTTTCAGTCATAAAAACACAAACTGTCAGGCGCTTCACATTGAATTGTCTCCCCTTCTGACACGTCAAATGCTACATGTGTGCAGGATGTCAAGAATGACATAGCTCCATTTGTATCTCTTAGTTTTTCAATGTAATGTTTCCACAAAGCGAAGATAATACAATGTCATCATCTAAAAGTTTGAAATTGAATGTTGGACCAGAGGTTGAATTAATAAATTGGAAGTAAGGTTTGGAAGACATCTTCGTCAGCTGAAATACTATGTATTACATGTAATTTAGAGACATATTTGGGACACATTTACGGCAAAGGAATTCCAATGTAGACACGTTGGAGAATTCGAGTAAGTGTTCGTTTCTTACCACTCTTTCAATTTTATTTCAAAGAAAACGCTTTCAGTCGGAAAAACACAAACTGTCAGGCACTTCAGATTGAATTGTCTCCCCTTCTGACAGGTCGAATGCTACATGTGTGCAGGATGTCAAGAATGACATAGCTCCATTTGTATCTCTTAGTTTTTAAATGTAATGTTTCCACAAAGCGAAGATAATACAATGTCATCATCTAAAAGTTTGAAATTGAACGTTGGACCAGAGGTTGAATTAATAAAGGGGAAGTAAGGTTTGGAAGACACCTTAATCAGCTGAAAAACCATGTAATACATATACCTCAGAGATATATTTGGGACACATTTACGGCAAAGGAATTCCAATGTAGACACGTTTGAGGATTTGAACAAGGGTTCGTTTCTTACCACTCTTTCATTTTTATTTCAAAGGAAACGCTTTCAGTCTGAAAAACACAAACTGTCAGGCACTTCACATTGAATTGTCTCCCCTTCTGACATGTCGAATGCTACATGTGTGCAGGATGTCAAGAATGACATAGCTCCATTTGTATCTCTTAGTTTTTCAATGTAATGTTTCCACAAAGCGAAGATAATACAATGTCATCATCTAAAAGTTTGAAATTGAATGTTGGACCAGAGGTTGAATTAATGAAGGGGAAGTAAGGTTTGGAAGACACCTTGGTCAGCTGAAATACCATGTAATACATATACCTCAGAGATATATTTGGGACACATATACGGCAAAGGAATTGCAATGTAGACACGTTTGAGGATTTGAACAAGGGTTCGTTTCTTACCACTCTTTCATTTTTATTTCAAAGGAAACGCTTTCAGTCTGAAAAACACAAACTGTCAGGCACTTCACATTGAATTGTCTCCCCTTCTGACAGGTCGAATGCTACATGTGTGCAGGATGTCAAGAATGACATAGCTCCATTTGTATCTCTTAGTTTTTAAATGTAATGTTTCCACAAAGCGAAGATAATACAATGTCATCATCTAAAAGTTTGAAATTGAACGTTGGACCAGAGGTTGAATTAATAAAGGGGAAGTAAGGTTTGGAAGACACCTTAATCAGCTGAAATACCATGTAATACATATACCTCAGAGATATATTTGGGACACATTTGCGGCAAAGGAATTCCAATGTAGACACGTTTGAGGATTTGAACAAGGGTTCGTTTCTTACCACTCTTTCATTTTTATTTCAAAGGAAACGCTTTCAGTCTGAAAAACACAAACTGTCAGGCACTTCACATTGAATTGTCTCCCCTTCTGACATGTCGAATGCTACATGTGTGCAGGATGTCAAGCATGACATAGCTGCATTTGTATGTCTTAGTTTTTGATTGTAATGTTTCCACAAAGCGAAGATAATACAATGTCATCATCTAAAAGTTTGAAATTGAATGTTGGACCAGAGGTTGAATTAATGAAGGGGAAGTAAGGTTTGGAAGACACCTTAATCAGCTGAAATACTATGTAATACATATACCTCAGAGATATATTTGGAACACATATACGGTAAAGGAATTCCAATGTAGACACTTTTGAGGATTTGAGCAAGGGTTCGTTTCTTACCACTCTTTCATTTTTATTTCAAAGGAGACGCTTTCAGTCTGAAAAACACAAACTGTCAGGCACTTCACATTGAATTGTCTCCCCTTCTGACAGGTCGAATACTACATGTGTGCAGGATGTCAAGAATGACATAGCTCCATTTGTATCTCTTAGTTTTTGATTGTAATGTTTCCACAAAGCGAAGATAATACAATGTCATCATCTAAAAGTTTGAAATTGAATGTTGGACCAGAGGTTGAATTAATAAAGGGGAAGTAAGGTTTGGAAGACACCTTAATCAGCTGAAATACCATGTAATACATATACCTCAGAGATATATTTGGGACACATTTACGGCAAAGGAATTCGAATGTAGACACGTTTGAGGATTTGAACAAGGGTTCCTTTCTTACCACTCTTTTATTTTTATTTCAAAGGAAACGCTTTCAGTCATAAAAACACAAACTGTCATTCGCTTCACGTTGAAATGTCTCCCCTTCTGACACTTCGAATGCTACATGTGTGCAGGATGTCAAGAATGACATAGCTCCATTTGTATCTCTTAGTTTTTGAATGTAATGTTTCCACAAAGCGAAGATAATACAATGTCATCATGTAAAAGTTTGAAATTGAATGTTGGACCAGAGGTTGAATTAATAAAGGGGAAGCAAGGTTTGGAAGACACCTTAATCAGCTGAAGTACCAGGTAATACATATACCTCAGAGATATATTTGGGACACATTTACGGCAAAGGAATTCCAATGTAGACACTTTTGAGGATTTGAGCAAGGGTTCCTTTCTTACCACTCTTTTATTTTAATTTCAAAGGAAGCGCTTTCAGTCTGAAAAACACAAACTGTCAGGCACTTCACATTGAAATGTCTCCCCTTCTGACACGTCAAATGCTACATGTGTGCAGGATGTCAAGAATGACATAGCTCCATTTGTATCTCTTAGTTTTTCAATGTAATGTTTCCACAAAGCGAAGATAATACAATGTCATCATCTAAAAGTTTGAAATTGAATGTTGGACCAGAGGTTGAATTAATAAAGGGGAAGTAAGGTTTGGAAGACACCTTAGTCAGCTGAAATACCATGTGATACATATACCTCAGAGTTATATTTGGGACACATTTACGGCAAAGGAATTCCAATGTAGACACGTTTGAGGATTTGAACAAGGGTTCGTTTCTTACCACTCTTTCAATATTACTTGAAGGGAAACGCTTTCAGTCTGAAAAACACAAACTGTCAGGCACTTCACATTGAATTGTCTCCCCTTCTGACAGGTCGAATGCTACATGTGTGCAGGATGTCAAGAGTGACATGGCTGCATTTGTATGTCTTAGTTTTTGAATGTAATGTTTCCACAAAGCGAAGATAATACAATGTCATCATCTAAAAGTTTGAAATTGAATGTTGGACCAGAGGTTGAAATAATAAAGGGGAAGGAAGGTTTGAAAGACACCTCAGTCAGCTGAAATACCATGTGATACACATACCTCAGAGTTATATTTGGGACACATTTACGGTAAAGGAATTCCAATGTAGACACGTTTAAACATTTGAGCAAGGGTTCGTTTCTTACCACTCTTTGATTTTCATTTCAAAGGAAACGCGTTTCAGTCATAAAAACACAAACTGTCAGGCACTTCACATTGAATTGTCTCCCCTTCTGACAGGTCGAATACTACATGTGTGCAGGATGTCAAGAATGACAAAGCTCCATTTGTATCTCTTAGTTTTTGATTGTAATGTTTCCACAAAGCGAAGATAATACAATGTCATCATCTAAAAGTTTGAAATTGAATGTTGGACCAGAGGTTGAATTAATAAAGGGGAAGTAAGGTTTGGAAGACACCTTAATCAGCTGAAGTACCATGTAATACATATACCTCAGAGATATATTTGGGACACATTTACGGCAAAGGAATTGCAATGTAGACACGTTTGAGGATTTGAACAAGGGTTCGTTTCTTACCACTCTTTCATTTTTATTTCAAAGGAAACGCTTTCAGTCTGAAAAACACAAACTGTCAGGCACTTCACATTGAATTGTCTCCCCTTCTGACATGTCGAATGCTACATGTGTGCAGGATGTCAAGCATGACATAGCTCCATTTGTATCTCTTAGTTTTTCAATGTAATGTTTCCACAAAGCGAAGATAATACAATGTCATCATGTAAAAGTTTGAAATTGAATGTTGGAGCAGAGGTTGAATTAATGAAGGGGAAGTAAGGTTTGGAAGACACCTTGGTCAGCTGAAATACCATGTAATACATATACCTCAGAGATATATTTGGGACACATATACGGCAAAGGAATTGCAATGTAGACACGTTTGAGGATTTGAACAAGGGTTCGTTTCTTACCACTCTTTCATTTTTATTTCAAAGGAAACGCTTTCAGTCTGAAAAACACAAACTGTCAGGCACTTCAGATTGAATTGTCTCCCCTTCTGACAGGTCGAATGCTACATGTGTGCAGGATGTCAAGAATGACATAGCTCCATTTGTATCTCTTAGTTTTTCAATGTAATGTTTCCACAAAGCGAAGATAATACAATGTCATCATCTAAAAGTTTGAAATTGAACGTTGGACCAGAGGTTGAATTAATAAAGGGGAAGTAAGGTTTGGAAGACACCTTAATCAGCTGAAATACCATGTAATACATATACCTCAGAGATATATTTGGGACACATTTGCGGCAAAGGAATTCCAATGTAGACACGTTTGAGGATTTGAACAAGGGTTCGTTTCTTACCACTCTTTCATTTTTATTTCAAAGGAAACGCTTTCAGTCTGAAAAACACAAACTGTCAGGCACTTCACATTGAATTGTCTCCCCTTCTGACATGTCGAATGCTACATGTGTGCAGGATGTCAAGCATGACATAGCTGCATTTGTATGTCTTAGTTTTTGATTGTAATGTTTCCACAAAGCGAAGATAATACAATGTCATCATCTAAAAGTTTGAAATTGAATGTTGGACCAGAGGTTGAATTAATGAAGGGGAAGTAAGGTTTGGAAGACACCTCAATCAGCTGAAATACTATGTAATACATGTACCTCAGAGATATATTTGGAACACATATACGGTAAAGGAATTCCAATGTAGACACTTTTGAGGATTTGAGCAAGGGTTCGTTTCTTACCACTCTTTCATTTTTATTTCAAAGGAGACGCTTTCAGTCTGAAAAACACAAACTGTCAGGCACTTCACATTGAATTGTCTCCCCTTCTGACAGGTCGAATACTACATGTGTGCAGGATGTCAAGAATGACATAGCTCCATTTGTATCTCTTAGTTTTTGATTGTAATGTTTCCACAAAGCGAAGATAATACAATGTCATCATCTGAAAGTTTGAAATTGAACGTTGGACCAGAGGTTGAATTAATAAAGGGGAAGTAAGGTTTGGAAGACACCTTAATCAGCTGAAATACCATGTAATACATATACCTCAGAGATATATTTGGGACACATTTACGGCAAAGGAATTCCAATGGAGACACGTTTGAGGATTTGAACAAGGGTTCCTTTCTTACCACTCTTTTATTTTTATTTCAAAGGAAACGCTTTCAGTCATAAAAACACAAACTGTCATTCGCTTCACGTTGAAATGTCTCCCCTTCTGACACTTCGAATGCTACATGTGTGCAGGATGTCAAGAATGACATAGCTCCATTTGTATCTCTTAGTTTTTGAATGTAATGTTTCCACAAAGCGAAGATAATACAATGTCATCATGTAAAAGTTTGAAATTGAATGTTGGACCAGAGGTTGAATTAATAGAGGGGAAGCAAGGTTTGGAAGACACCTTAGTCAGCTGAAGTACCAGGTAATACATATACCTCAGAGATATATTTGGGACACATTTACGGCAAAGGAATTCCAATGTAGACACTTTTGAGGATTTGAGCAAGGGTTCCTTTCTTACCACTCTTTTATTTTAATTTCAAAGGAAGCGCTTTCAGTCTGAAAAACACAAACTGTCAGGCACTTCACATTGAAATGTCTCCCCTTCTGACACGTCAAATGCTACATGTGTGCAGGATGTCAAGAATGACATAGCTCCATTTGTATCTCTTAGTTTTTCAATGTAATGTTTCCACAAAGCGAAGATAATACAATGTCATCATCTAAAAGTTTGAAATTGAATGTTGGACCAGAGGTTGAATTAATAAAGGGGAAGTAAGGTTTGGAAGACACCTTAGTCAGCTGAAATACCATGTGATACATATACCTCAGAGTTATATTTGGGACACATTTACGGCAAAGGAATTCCAATGTAGACACGTTTGAGGATTTGAACAAGGGTTCGTTTCTTACCACTCTTTCAATATTATTTGAAGGGAAACGCTTTCAGTCTGAAAAACACAAACTGTCAGGCACTTCACATTGAATTGTCTCCCCTTCTGACAGGTCGAATGCTACATGTGTGCAGGATGTCAAGAGTGACATGGCTGCATTTGTATGTCTTAGTTTTTCAATGTAATGTTTCCACAAAGCGAAGATAATACAATGTCATCATCTAAAAGTTTGAAATTGAATGTTGGACCAGAGGTTGAAATAATAAAGGGGAAGGAAGGTTTGAAAGACACCTCAGTCAGCTGAAATACCATGTGATACACATACCTCAGAGTTATATTTGGGACACATTTACGGTAAAGGAATTCCAATGTAGACACGTTTAAACATTTGAGCAAGGGTTCGTTTCTTACCACTCTTTGATTTTCATTTCAAAGGAAACGCGTTTCAGTCATAAAAACACAAACTGTCAGGCACTTCACATTGAATTGTCTCCCCTTCTGACAGGTCGAATACTACATGTGTGCAGGATGTCAAGAATGACAAAGTTCCATTTGTATCTCTTAGTTTTTGATTGTAATGTTTCCACAAAGCGAAGATAATAGAATGTCATCATCTAAAAGTTTGAAATTGAATGTTGGACCAGAGGTTGAATTAATAAAGGGGAAGTAAGGTTTGGAAGACACCTTAGTCAGCTGAAGTACCAGGCAATACATATACCTCAGAGATATATTTGGGACACATTTACGGCAAAGGAATTCCAATGTAGACACTTTTGAGGATTTGAGCAAGGGTTCGTTTCTTACCACTCTTTTATTTCTATTTCAAAGGAAACGCTTTCAGTCTGAAAAACACAAACTGTCATTCGCTTCACGTTGAAATGTCTCCCCTTCTGACACTTCGAATGCTACATGTGTGCAGGATGTCAAGAATGACATTGCTCCATTTGTATGTCTTAGTTTTTGAATGTAATGTTTCCACAAAGCGAAGATAATACAACGTCATCATCTAAAATTTTGAAATTGAATGTTGGACCAGAGGTTGAATTAATACAGGCGAAGTAAGGTTTGGAAGACACCTTGGTCAGCTGAAATACCATGTAATACATACACCTCAGAGATATATTTGGGACACATATACGGCAAAGGATTTGCAATGTAGACACGTTTGAGGATTTGAACAAGGGTTCGTTTCTTACCACTCTTTCATTTTTATTTCAAAGGAAACGCTTTTAGTCTGAAAAACACAAACTGTCAGGCACTTCAGATTGAATTGTCTCCCCTTCTGACAGGTCGAATGCTACATGTGTGCAGGATGTCAAGAATGACATAGCTCCATTTGTATCTCTTAGTTTTTAAATGTAATGTTTCCACAAAGCGAAGATAATACAATGTCATCATCTAAAAGTTTGAAATTGAACGTTGGACCAGAGGTTGAAATAATAAAGGGGAAGTAAGGTTTGGAAGACACCTTCATCAGCTGAAATACCATGTAATACATATACCTCAGAGATATATTTGGGACACATTTACGGCAAAGGAATTCCAATGTAGACACGTTTGAGGATTTGAACAAGGGTTCGTTTCTTACCACTCTTTCAATTTTATTTCAAAGGAAACGCTTTCAGTCTGAAAAACACAAACTGTCAGGCACTTCACATTGAATTGTCTCCCCTTCTGACATGTCGAATGCTACATGTGTGCAGGATGTCAAGCATGACATAGCTCCATTTGTATCTCTTAGTTTTTCAATGTAATGTTTCCACAAAGCGAAGATAATACAATGTCATCATCTAAAAGTTTGAAATTGAATGTTGGACCAGAGGTTGAATTAATGAAGGGGAAGTAAGGTTTGGAAGACACCTTGGTCAGCTGAAATACCATGTAATACATATACCTCAGAGATATATTTGGGACACATATACGGCAAAGGAATTGCAATGTAGACACGTTTGAGGATTTGAACAAGGGTTCGTTTCTTACCACTCTTTCATTTTTATTTCAAAGGAAACGCTTTCAGTCTGAAAAACACAAACTGTCAGGCACTTCACATTGAATTGTCTCCCCTTCTGACATGTCGAATGCTACATGTGTGCAGGATGTCAAGCATGACATAGCTCCATTTGTATCTCTTAGTTTTTCAATGTAATGTTTCCACAAAGCGAAGATAATACAATGTCATCATCTAAAATTTTGAAATTGAATGTTGGACCAGAGGTTGAATTAATGAAGGGGAAGTATGGTTTGGAAGACACCTTAATCAGCTGAAATACTATGTAGTACACATACCTCAGAGATATATTTGGAACACATATACGGCAAAGGAATTCCAATGTAGACACTTTTGAGGATTTGAACAAGGGTTCGTTTCTTACCACTCTTTCAATATTATTTGAAGGGAAACGCTTTCAGTCTGAAAAACACAAACTGTCAGGCACTTCACATTGAATTGTCTCCCCTTCTGACAGGTCGAATACTACATGTGTGCAGGATGTCAAGAGTGACATAGCTCCATTTGAATGTCTTAGTTTTTGAATGTAATGTTTCCACAAAGCGAAGATAATACAATGTCATCATCTAAAAGTTTGAAATTGAATGTTGGACCAGAGGTTGAAATAATAAAGGGGAAGGAAGGTTTGAAAGACACCTCAGTCAGCTGAAATACCATGTGATACACATACCTCAGAGTTATAATTGGGACACATTTACGGTGAAGGAATTCCAATGTAGACACGTTGAAACATTTGAGCAAGGGTTCGTTTCTTACCACTCTTTGATTTTCATTTCAAAGGAAACGCGTTTCAGTCATAAAAACACAAACTGTCAGGCACTTCACATTGAATTGTCTCCCCTTCTGACAGGTCGAATACTACATGTGTGCAGGATGTCAAGAATGACATAGCTCCATTTGTATCTCTTAGTTTTTGATTGTAATGTTTCCACAAAGCGAAGATAATACAATGTCATCATCTAAAAGTTTGAAATTGAATGTTGGACCAGAGGTTGAATTAATAAAGGGGAAGCAAGGTTTTGAAGACACCTTAGTCAGCTGAAGTACCATGTAATACATATACCTCAGAGATATATTTGGGACACATTTACGGCAAAGGAATTCCAATGTAGACACCTTTGAGGATTTGAGCAAGGGTTCCTTTCTTACCACTCTTTTATTTTTATTTCAAAGGAAACGCTTTCAGTCATAAAAACACAAACTGTCATTCGCTTCACGTTGAAATGTCTCCCCTTCTGACTCTTCGAATGCTACATGTGTGCAGGATGTCAAGAATGACATTGTTCCATTTGTATCTCTTAGTTTTTCAATGTAATGTTTCCACAAAGCGAAGATAATACAACGTCATCATCTAAAATTTTGAAATTGAATGTTGGAGCAGAGGTTGAATTAATACAGGCGAAGTAAGGTTTGGAAGACACCTTGGTCAGCTGAAATACCATGTAATACATATACCTCAGAGATATATTTGGGACACATATACGGCAAAGGAATTGCAATGTAGACACGTTTGAGGATTTGAACAAGGGTTCGTTTCTTACCACTCTTTCATTTTTATTTCAAAGGAAACGCTTTTAGTCTGAAAAACACAAACTGTCAGGCACTTCAGATTGAATTGTCTCCCCTTCTGACAGGTCGAATGCTACATGTGTGCAGGATGTCAAGAATGACATAGCTCCATTTGTATCTCTTAGTTTTTAAATGTAATGTTTCCACAAAGCGAAGATAATACAATGTCATCATCTAAAAGTTTGAAATTGAACGTTGGACCAGAGGTTGAATTAATAAAGGGGAAGTAAGGTTTGGAAGACACCTTAATCAGCTGAAATACCATGTAATACATATACCTCAGAGATATATTTGGGACACATTTACGGCAAAGGAATTCCAATGTAGACACGTTTGAGGATTTGAACAAGGGTTCGTTTCTTACCACTCTTTCAATTTTATTTCAAAGGAAACGCTTTCAGTCTGAAAAACACAAACTGTCAGGCACTTCACATTGAATTGTCTCCCCTTCTGACATGTCGAATGCTACATGTGTGCAGGATGTCAAGCATGACATAGCTCCATTTGTATCTCTTAGTTTTTCAATGTAATGTTTCCACAAAGCGAAGATAATACAATGTCATCATCTAAAAGTTTGAAATTGAATGTTGGACCAGAGGTTGAATTAATGAAGGGGAAGTAAGGTTTGGAAGACACCTTGGTCAGCTGAAATACCATGTAATACATATACCTCAGAGATATATTTGGGACACATATACGGCAAAGGAATTGCAATGTAGACACGTTTGAGGATTTGAACAAGGGTTCGTTTCTTACCACTCTTTCATTTTTATTTCAAAGGAAACGCTTTCAGTCTGAAAAACACAAACTGTCAGGCACTTCACATTGAATTGTCTCCCCTTCTGACATGTCGAATGCTACATGTGTGCAGGATGTCAAGCATGACATAGCTCCATTTGTATCTCTTAGTTTTTCAATGTAATGTTTCCACAAAGCGAAGATAATACAATGTCATCATCTAAAATTTTGAAATTGAATGTTGGACCAGAGGTTGAATTAATGAAGGGGAAGTATGGTTTGGAAGACACCTTAATCAGCTGAAATACTATGTAATACACATACCTCAGAGATATATTTGGAACACATATACGGCAAAGGAATTCCAATGTAGACACTTTTGAGGATTTGAACTAGGGTTCGTTTCTTACCACTCTTTCAATATTATTTGAAGGGAAACGCTTTCAGTCTGAAAAACACAAACTGTCAGGCACTTCACATTGAATTGTCTCCCCTTCTGACAGGTCGAATACTACATGTGTGCAGGATGTCAAGAGTGACATAGCTCCATTTGTATGTCTTAGTTTTTAAATGTAATGTTTCCACAAAGCGAAGATAATACAATGTCATCATCTAAAAGTTTGAAATTGAACGTTGGACCAGAGGTTGAATTAATAAAGGGGAAGTAAGGTTTGGAAGACACCTTAATCAGTTGAAATACCATGTAATACATATACCTCAGAGATATATTTGGGACACATTTACGGCAAAGGAATTCCAATGTAGACACGTTTGAGGATTTGAACAAGGGTACGTTTCTTACCACTCTTTCATTTTTATTTCAAAGGAAACGCTTTCAGTCTGAAAAACACAAACTGTCAGGCACTTCACATTGAATTGTCTTTCCTTCTGACATGTCGAATGCTACATGTGTGCAGGATGTCAAGCATGACATAGCTCCATTTGTATCTCTTAGTTTTTCAATGTAATGTTTCCACAAAGCGAAGATAATACAATGTCATCATCTAAAATTTTGAAATTGAATGTTGGACCAGAGGTTGAATTAATGAAGGGGAAGTAAGGTTTGGAAGACACCTTAATCAGCTGAAATACTATGTAATATACATACCTCAGAGATATATTTGGAACACATATACGGCAAAGGAATTCCAATGTAGACACTTTTGAGGATTTGAGCAAGGGTTCGTTTCTTACCACTCTTTCATTTTTATTTCAAAGGAAACGCTTTCAGTCTGAAAAACACAAACTGTCAGGCACTTCACATTGAATTGTCTCCCCTTCTGACAGGTCGAATACTACATGTGTGCAGGATGTCAAGAATGACATAGCTCCATTTGTATCTCTTAGTTTTTGATTGTAATGTTTCCACAAAGCGAAGATAATACAATGTCATCATCTAAAAGTTTGAAATTGAACGTTGGACCAGAGGTTGAATTAATAAAGGGGAAGTAAGGTTTGGAAGACACCTTAATCAGCTGAAATACCATGTAATACATATACCTCAGAGATATATTTGGGACACATTTACGGCAAAGGAATTCCAATGTAGACACGTTTGAGGATTTGAACAAGGGTACGTTTCTTACCACTCTTTCATTTTTATTTCAAAGGAAACGCTTTCAGTCTGAAAAACACAAACTGTCAGGCACTTCACATTGAATTGTCTCCCCTTCTGACATGTCGAACGCTACATGTGTGCAGGATGTCAAGCATGACATAGCTCCATTTGTATCTCTTAGTTTTTCAATGAAATGTTTCCACAAAGCGAAGATAATACAATGTCATCATCTAAAAGTTTGAAATTGAATGTTGGACCAGAGGTTGAATTAATGAAGGGGAAGTAAGGTTTGGAAGACACCTTAATCAGCTGAAATACTATGTAATACATATACCTCAGAGATATATTTGGAACACATATACGGCAAAGGAATTCCAATGTAGACACTTTTGAGGATTTGAACAAGGGTTCGTTTCTTACCACTCTTTCAATATTATTTGAAGGGAAACGCTTTCAGTCTGAAAAACACAAACTGTCAGGCACTTCACATTGAATTGTCTCCCCTTCTGACAGGTCGAATGCTACATGTGTGCAGGATGTCAAGAGTGACATAGCTCCATTTGTATGTCTTAGTTTTTGAATGTAATGTTTCCACAAAGCGAAGATAATACAATGTCATCATCTAAAAGTTTGAAATTGAATGTTGGACCAGAGGTTGAAATAATAAAGGGGAAGGAAGGTTTGAAAGACACCTCAGTCAGCTGAAATACCATGTGATACACATACCTCAGAGTTATATTTGGGACACATTTACGGTGAAGGAATTCCAATGTAGACACGTTTAAACATTTGAGCAAGGGTTCGTTTCTTACCACTCTTTGATTTTCATTTCAAAGGAAACGCGTTTCAGTCATAAAAACACAAACTGTCAGGCACTTCACATTGAATTGTCTCCCCTTCTGACAGGTCGAATACTACATGTGTGCAGGATGTCAAGAATGACATAGCTCCATTTGTATCTCTTAGTTTTTGATTGTAATGTTTCCACAAAGCGAAGATAATACAATGTCATCATCTAAAAGTTTGAAATTGAATGTTGGACCAGAGGTTGAATTAATAAAGGGGAAGCAAGGTTTGGAAGACACCTTAGTCAGCTGAAGTACCATGTAATACATATACCTCAGAGATATATTTGGGACACATTTACGGCAAAGGAATTCCAATGTAGACACCTTTGAGGATTTGAGCAAGGGTTCCTTTCTTACCACTCTTTTATTTTTATTTCAAAGGAAACGCTTTCAGTCATAAAAACACAAACTGTCATTCGCTTCACGTTGAAATGTCTCCCCTTCTGACACTTCGAATGCTACATGTGTGCAGGATGTCAAGAATGACATTGCTCCATTTGTATCTCTTAGTTTTTCAATGTAATGTTTCCACAAAGCGAAGATAATACAACGTCATCATCTAAAATTTTGAAATTGAATGTTGGAGCAGAGGTTGAATTAATACAGGCGAAGAAAGGTTTGGAAGACACCTTGGTCAGCTGAAATACCATGTAATACATATACCTCAGAGATATATTTGGGACACATATACGGCAAAGGAATTGCAATGTAGACACGTTTGAGGATTTGAACAAGGGTTCGTTTCTTACCACTCTTTCATTTTTATTTCAAAGGAAACGCTTTTAGTCTGAAAAACACAAACTGTCAGGCACTTCAGATTGAATTGTCTCCCCTTCTGACAGGTCGAATGCTACATGTGTGCAGGATGTCAAGAATGACATAGCTCCATTTGTATCTCTTAGTTTTTAAATGTAATGTTTCCACAAAGCGAAGATAATACAATGTCATCATCTAAAAGTTTGAAATTGAACGTTGGACCAGAGGTTGAATTAATAAAGGGGAAGTAAGGTTTGGAAGACACCTTAATCAACTGAAATACCATGTAATACATATACCTCAGAGATATATTTGGGACACATTTACGGCAAAGGAATTCCAATGTAGACACGTTTGAGGATTTGAACAAGGGTTCGTTTCTTACCACTCTTTCATTTTTATTTCAAAGGAAACGCTTTCAGTCTGAAAAACACAAACTGTCAGGCACTTCACATTGAATTGTCTCCCCTTCTGACAGGTCGAATGCTACATGTGTGCAGGATGTCAAGCATGACATAGCTCCATTTGTATCTCTTAGTTTTTCAATGTAATGTTTCCACAAAGCGAAGATAATACAATGTCATCATCTAAAATTTTGAAATTGAATGTTGGACCAGAGGTTGAATTAATACAGGCGAAGTAAGGTTTGGAAGACACCTTGGTCAGCTGAAATACCATGTAATACATATACCTCAGAGATATATTTGGGACACATATACGGCAAAGGAATTGCAATGTAGACACGTTTGAGGATTTGAACAAGGGTTCGTTTCTTACCACTCTTTCATTTTTGTTTCAAAGGAAACGCTTTCAGTCTGAAAAACACAAACTGTCAGGCACTTCAGATTGAATTGTCTCCCCTTCTGACAGGTCGAATGCTACATGTGTGCAGGATGTCAAGAATGACATAGCTCCATTTGTATCTCTTAGTTTTTAAATGTAATGTTTCCACAAAGCGAAGATAATACAATGTCATCATCTAAAAGTTTGAAATTGAACGTTGGACCAGAGGTTGAATTAATAAAGGGGAAGTAAGGTTTGGAAGACACCTTAATCAGCTGAAATACCATGTAATACATATACCTCAGAGATATATTTGGGACACATTTACGGCAAAGGAATTCCAATGTAGACACGTTTGAGGATTTGAACAAGGGTTCGTTTCTTACCACTCTTTCATTTTTATTTCAAAGGAAACGCTTTCAGTCTGAAAAACACAAACTGTCAGGCACTTCACATTGAATTGTCTCCCCTTCTGACAGGTCGAATGCTACATGTGTGCAGGATGTCAAGCATGACATAGCTCCATTTGTATCTCTTAGTTTTTCAATGTAATGTTTCCACAAAGCGAAGATAATACAATGTCATCATCTAAAATTTTGAAATTGAATGTTGGACCAGAGGTTGAATTAATACAGGCGAAGTAAGGTTTGGAAGACACCTTGGTCAGCTGAAATACCATGTAATACATATACCTCAGAGATATATTTGGGACACATATACGGCAAAGGAATTGCAATGTAGACACGTTTGAGGATTTGAACAAGGGTTCGTTTCTTACCACTCTTTCATTTTTGTTTCAAAGGAAACGCTTTCAGTCTGAAAAACACAAACTGTCAGGCACTTCAGATTGAATTGTCTCCCCTTCTGACAGGTCGAATGCTACATGTGTGCAGGATGTCAAGAATGACATAGCTCCATTTGTATCTCTTAGTTTTTAAATGTAATGTTTCCACAAAGCGAAGATAATACAATGTCATCATCTAAAAGTTTGAAATTGAACGTTGGACCAGAGGTTGAATTAATAAAGGGGAAGTAAGGTTTGGAAGACACCTTAATCAGCTGAAGTACCATGTAATACATATACCTCAGAGATATATTTGGGACACATTTACGGCAAAGGAATTCCAATGTAGACACGTTTGAGGATTTGAGCAAGGGTTCGTTTCTTACCACTCTTTCATTTTTATTTCAAAGGAAACGCTTTCAGTCTGAAAAACACAAACTGTCAGGCACTTCACATTGAATTGTCTCCCCTTCTGACATGTCGAATGCTACATGTGTGCAGGATGTCAAGCATGACATAGCTCCATTTGTATCTCTTAGTTTTTCAATGTAATGTTTCCACAAAGCGAAGATAATACAATGTCATCATCTAAAATTTTGAAATTGAATGTTGGACCAGAGGTTGAATTAATGAAGGGGAAGTAAGGTTTGGAAGACACCTTAATCAGCTGAAATACTATGTAACATACATACCTCAGAGATATATTTGGAACACATATACGGCAAAGGAATTCCAATGTAGACACTTTTGAGGATTTGAGCAAGGGTTCGTTTCTTACCACTCTTTCATTTTTATTTCAAAGGAGACGCTTTCAGTCTGAAAAACACAAACTGTCAGGCACTTCACATTGAATTGTCTCCCCTTCTGACAGGTCGAATACTACATGTGTGCAGGATGTCAAGAATGACATAGCTCCATTTGTATCTCTTAGTTTTTGATTGTAATGTTTCCACAAAGCGAAGATAATACAATGTCATCATCTAAAAGTTTGAAATTGAACGTTGGACCAGAGGTTGAATTAATAAAGGGGAAGTAAGGTTTGGAAGACACCTCAATCAGCTGAAATACTATGTAATACACATACCTCAGAGATATATTTGGAACACATATACGGCAAAGGAATTCCAATGTAGACACGTTTGAGGATTTGAGCAAGGGTTCGTTTCTTACCACTCTTTCAATTTTATTTCAAAGGAAACGCTTTCAGTCTGAAAAACACAAACTGTCAGGCACTTCACATTGAATTGTCTCCCCTTCTGACAGGTCGAATACTACATGTGTGCAGGATGTCAAGAATGACATAGCTCCATTTGTATGTCTTAGTTTTTGATTGTAATGTTTCCACAAAGCGAAGATAATACAATGTCATCATCTAAAAGTTTGAAATTGAACGTTGGACCAGAGGTTGAATTAATAAAGGGGAAGTAAGGTTTGGAAGACACCTTAATCAGCTGAAATACCATGTAATACATATACCTCAGAGATATATTTGGGACACATTTACGGCAAAGGAATTCCAATGTAGACACGTTTGAGGATTTGAACAAGGGTACGTTTCTTACCACTCTTTCATTTTTATTTCAAAGGAGACGCTTTCAGTCTGAAAAACACAAACTGTCAGGCACTTCAGATTGAATTGTCTCCCCTTCTGACAGGTCGAATGCTACATGTGTGCAGAATGTCAAGAATGACATAGCTCCATTTGTATCTCTTAGTTTTTAAATGTAATGTTTCCACAAAGCGAAGATAATACAATGTCATCATCTAAAAGTTTGAAATTGAACGTTGGACCAGAGGTTGAATTAATAAAGGGGAAGTAAGGTTTGGAAGACACCTTAATCAGCTGAAGTACCATGTAATACATATACCTCAGAGATATATTTGGGACACATTTACGGCAAAGGAATTCCAATGTAGACACGTTTGAGGATTTGAACAAGGGTTCGTTTCTTACCACTCTTTCATTTTTATTTCAAAGGAAACGCTTTCAGTCTGAAAAACACAAACTGTCAGGCACTTCACATTGAATTGTCTCCCCTTCTGACATGTCGAATGCTACATGTGTGCAGGATGTCAAGCATGACATAGCTCCATTTGTATCTCTTAGTTTTTCAATGTAATGTTTCCACAAAGCGAAGATAATACAATGTCATCATCTAAAATTTCGAAATTGAATGTTGGACCAGAGGTTGAATTAATGAAGGGGAAGTAAGGTTTGGAAGACACCTTAATCAGCTGAAATACTATGTAACATACATACCTCAGAGATATATTTGGAACACATATACGGCAAAGGAATTCCAATGTAGACACTTTTGAGGATTTGAGCAAGGGTTCGTTTCTTACCACTCTTTCATTTTTATTTCAAAGGAGACGCTTTCAGTCTGAAAAACACAAACTGTCAGGCACTTCACATTGAATTGTCTCCCCTTCTGACAGGTCGAATACTACATGTGTGCAGGATGTCAAGAATGACATAGCTCCATTTGTATCTCTTAGTTTTTGATTGTAATGTTTCCACAAAGCGAAGATAATACAATGTCATCATCTAAAAGTTTGAAATTGAACGTTGGACCAGAGGTTGAATTAATAAAGGGGAAGTAAGGTTTGGAAGACACCTTAATCAGCTGAAATACCATGTAATACATATACCTCAGAGATATATTTGGGACACATTTACGGCAAAGGAATTCCAATGTAGACACGTTTGAGGATTTGAACAAGGGTACGTTTCTTTTCACTCTTTCATTTTTATTTCAAAGGAAACGCTTTCAGTCTGAAAAACACAAACTGTCAGGCACTTCACATTGAATTGTCTCCCCTTCTGACATGTCGAACGCTACATGTGTGCAGGATGTCAAGCATGACATAGCTCCATTTGTATCTCTTAGTTTTTCAATGAAATGTTTCCACAAAGCGAAGATAATACAATGTCATCATATTAAAGTTTGAAATTGAATGTTGGACCAGAGGTTGAATTAATGAAGGGGAAGTAAGGTTTGGAAGACACCTCAATCAGCTGAAATACTATGTAATACACATACCTCAGAGATATATTTGGAACACATATACGGCAAAGGAATTCCAATGTAGACACGTTTGAGGATTTGAGCAAGGGTTCGTTTCTTACCACTCTTTCAATTTTATTTCAAAGGAGACGCTTTCAGTCTGAAAAACACAAACTGTCAGGCACTTCACATTGAATTGTCTCCCCTTCTGACAGGTCGAATACTACATGTGTGCAGGATGTCAAGAATGACATAGCTCCATTTGTATGTCTTAGTTTTTGATTGTAATGTTTCCACAAAGCGAAGATAATACAATGTCATCATCTAAAAGTTTGAAATTGAACGTTGGACCAGAGGTTGAATTAATAAAGGGGAAGTAAGGTTTGGAAGACACCTTAATCAGCTGAAATACCATGTAATACATATACCTCAGAGATATATTTGGGACACATTTACGGCAAAGGAATTCCAATGTAGACACGTTTGAGGATTTGAACAAGGGTACGTTTCTTACCACTCTTTCATTTTTATTTCAAAGGAGACGCTTTCAGTCTGAAAAACACAAACTGTCAGGCACTTCAGATTGAATTGTCTCCCCTTCTGACAGGTCGAATGCTACATGTGTGCAGGATGTCAAGAATGACATAGCTCCATTTGTATCTCTTAGTTTTTAAATGTAATGTTTCCACAAAGCGAAGATAATACAATGTCATCATCTAAAAGTTTGAAATTGAACGTTGGACCAGAGGTTGAATTAATAAAGGGGAAGTAAGGTTTGGAAGACACCTTAATCAGCTGAAATACCATGTAATACATATACCTCAGAGATATATTTGGGACACATTTACGGCAAAGGAATTCCAATGTAGACACGTTTGAGGATTTGAACAAGGGTTCGTTTCTTACCACTCTTTCATTTATATTTCAAAGGAAACGCTTTCAGTCTGAAAAACACAAACTGTCAGGCACTTCACATTGAATTGTCTCCCCTTCTGACAGGTCGAATGCTACATGTGTGCAGGATGTCAAGCATGACATAGCTCCATTTGTATCTCTTAGTTTTTCAATGTAATGTTTCCACAAAGCGAAGATAATACAATGTCATCATCTAAAATTTTGAAATTGAATGTTGGACCAGAGGTTGAATTAATACAGGCGAAGTAAGGTTTGGAAGACACCTTGGTCAGCTGAAATACCATGTAATACATATACCTCAGAGATATATTTGGGACACATATACGGCAAAGGAATTGCAATGTAGACACGTTTGAGGATTTGAACAAGGGTTCGTTTCTTACCACTCTTTCATTTTTGTTTCAAAGGAAACGCTTTCAGTCTGAAAAACACAAACTGTCAGGCACTTCAGATTGAATTGTCTCCCCTTCTGACATGTCGAATGCTACATGTGTGCAGGATGTCAAGCATGACATAGCTCCATTTGTATCTCTTAGTTTTTCAATGTAATGTTTCCACAAAGCGAAGATAATACAATGTCATCATCTAAAATTTTGAAATTGAATGTTGGACCAGAGGTTGAATTAATGAAGGGGAAGTAAGGTTTGGAAGACACCTTAATCAGCTGAAATACTATGTAACATACATACCTCAGAGATATATTTGGAACACATATACGGCAAAGGAATTCCAATGTAGACACTTTTGAGGATTTGAGCAAGGGTTCGTTTCTTACCACTCTTTCATTTTTATTTCAAAGGAGACGCTTTCAGTCTGAAAAACACAAACTGTCAGGCACTTCACATTGAATTGTCTCCCCTTCTGACAGGTCGAATACTACATGTGTGCAGGATGTCAAGAATGACATAGCTCCATTTGTATCTCTTAGTTTTTGATTGTAATGTTTCCACAAAGCGAAGATAATACAATGTCATCATCTAAAAGTTTGAAATTGAACGTTGGACCAGAGGTTGAATTAATAAAGGGGAAGTAAGGTTTGGAAGACACCTTAATCAGCTGAAATACCATGTAATACATATACCTCAGAGATATATTTGGGACACATTTACGGCAAAGGAATTCCAATGTAGACACGTTTGAGGATTTGAACAAGGGTACGTTTCTTTTCACTCTTTCATTTTTATTTCAAAGGAAACGCTTTCAGTCTGAAAAACACAAACTGTCAGGCACTTCACATTGAATTGTCTCCCCTTCTGACATGTCGAACGCTACATGTGTGCAGGATGTCAAGCATGACATAGCTCCATTTGTATCTCTTAGTTTTTCAATGAAATGTTTCCACAAAGCGAAGATAATACAATGTCATCATCTAAAAGTTTGAAATTGAATGTTGGACCAGAGGTTGAATTAATGAAGGGGAAGTAAGGTTTGGAAGACACCTCAATCAGCTGAAATACTATGTAATACACATACCTCAGAGATATATTTGGAACACATATACGGCAAAGGAATTCCAATGTAGACACGTTTGAGGATTTGAGCAAGGGTTCGTTTCTTACCACTCTTTCAATTTTATTTCAAAGGAGACGCTTTCAGTCTGAAAAACACAAACTGTCAGGCACTTCACATTGAATTGTCTCCCCTTCTGACAGGTCGAATACTACATGTGTGCAGGATGTCAAGAATGACATAGCTCCATTTGTATGTCTTAGTTTTTGATTGTAATGTTTCCACAAAGCGAAGATAATACAATGTCATCATCTAAAAGTTTGAAATTGAACGTTGGACCAGAGGTTGAATTAATAAAGGGGAAGTAAGGTTTGGAAGACACCTTAATCAGCTGAAATACCATGTAATACATATACCTCAGAGATATATTTGGGACACATTTACGGCAAAGGAATTCCAATGTAGACACGTTTGAGGATTTGAACAAGGGTACGTTTCTTACCACTCTTTCATTTTTATTTCAAAGGAGACGCTTTCAGTCTGAAAAACACAAACTGTCAGGCACTTCAGATTGAATTGTCTCCCCTTCTGACAGGTCGAATGCTACATGTGTGCAGGATGTCAAGAATGACATAGCTCCATTTGTATCTCTTAGTTTTTCAATGTAATGTTTCCACAAAGCGAAGATAATACAATGTCATCATCTAAAAGTTTGAAATTGAACGTTGGACCAGAGGTTGAATTAATAAAGGGGAAGTAAGGTTTGGAAGACACCTTAATCAGCTGAAATACCATGTAATACATATACCTCAGAGATATATTTGGGACACATTTACGGCAAAGGAATTCCAATGTAGACACGTTTGAGGATTTGAACAAGGGTTCGTTTCTTACCACTCTTTCATTTTTATTTCAAAGGAAACGCTTTCAGTCTGAAAAACACAAACTGTCAGGCACTTCACATTGAATTGTCTCCCCTTCTGACAGGTCGAATGCTACATGTGTGCAGGATGTCAAGCATGACATAGCTCCATTTGCATCTCTTAGTTTTTCAATGTAATGTTTCCACAAAGCGAAGATAATACAATGTCATCATCTAAAATTTTGAAATTGAATGTTGGACCAGAGGTTGAATTAATACAGGCGAAGTAAGGTTTGGAAGACACCTTGGTCAGCTGAAATACCATGTAATACATATACCTCAGAGATATATTTGGGACACATATACGGCAAAGGAATTGCAATGTAGACACGTTTGAGGATTTGAACAAGGGTTCGTTTCTTACCACTCTTTCATTTTTGTTTCAAAGGAAACGCTTTCAGTCTGAAAAACACAAACTGTCAGGCACTTCAGATTGAATTGTCTCCCCTTCTGACAGGTCGAATGCTACATGTGTGCAGGATGTCAAGAATGACATAGCTCCATTTGTATCTCTTTGTTTTTAAATGTAATATTTCCACAAAGCGAAGATCATACAATGTCATCATCTAAAAGTGTGAAATTGAACGTTGGACCAGAGGTTGAATTAATAAAGGGGAAGTAAGGTTTGGAAGACACCTTAATCAGCTGAAGTACCATGTAATACATATACCTCAGAGATATATTTGGGACACATTTACGGCAAAGGAATTCCAATGTAGACACGTTTGAGGATTTGAACAAGGGTTCGTTTCTTACCACTCTTTCATTTTTATTTCAAAGGAAACGCTTTCAGTCTGAAAAACACAAACTGTCAGGCACTTCACATTGAATTGTCTCCCCTTCTGACATGTCGAATGCTACATGTGTGCAGGATGTCAAGCATGACATAGCTCCATTTGTATCTCTTAGTTTTTCAATGTAATGTTTCCACAAAGCGAAGATAATACAATGTCATCATCTAAAATTTTGAAATTGAATGTTGGACCAGAGGTTGAATTAATAAAGGGGAAGTAAGGTTTGGAAGACACCTTAATCAGCTGAAATACTATGTAACATACATACCTCAGAGATATATTTGGAACACATATACGGCAAAGGAATTCCAATGTAGACACTTTTGAGGATTTGAGCAAGGGTTCGTTTCTTACCACTCTTTCATTTTTATTTCAAAGGAGACGCTTTCAGTCTGAAAAACACAAACTGTCAGGCACTTCACATTGAATTGTCTCCCCTTCTGACAGGTCGAATACTACATGTGTGCAGGATGTCAAGAATGACATAGCTCCATTTGTATCTCTTAGTTTTTGATTGTAATGTTTCCACAAAGCGAAGATAATACAATGTCATCATCTAAAAGTTTGAAATTGAACGTTGGACCAGAGGTTGAATTAATAAAGGGGAAGTAAGGTTTGGAAGACACCTTAATCAGCTGAAATACCATGTAATACATATACCTCAGAGATATATTTGGGACACATTTACGGCAAAGGAATTCCAATGTAGACACGTTTGAGGATTTGAACAAGGGTACGTTTCTTACCACTCTTTCATTTTTATTTCAAAGGAAACGCTTTCAGTCTGAAAAACACAAACTGTCAGGCACTTCACATTGAATTGTCTCCCCTAGTAGTATAGGGAATGACAGTCCGAAAACACTTTTCAAAAACCCCTCTAAAAAGCCTTATTTACTAAATAAGGCTTTGGTGGGACTATTAGCTCTTGCTAATATTGCCCCTACTACAAAGCCACGCCATCACGTTTACCGTGACTTGGCAGGCGGTAACACTGTGCCGTACGGTACGATCAATAATTCTTCTCTTACAAATCCCCTACCCGGCCCACCCCTCAAGTAGTATAAGTTAGGTTCGTCGGCTTTCATATCCACTTTATCTATGTTGTAAGTTTTGATTGACCATATAGGATCGGTGGCTCGCTTACGGCTATCACCCTCGTGTTCCCCCGGCTGGTATAGATACCTAACTAAGGCCCTATCTGGTATCTGTTTCTCCTTTCCACGCAATGGAGCAGACGACTCTGCTAACACTGATTTTAGTTTGATAGCGTCTGCCGGTTTCTTACCAGTGAGCCGGGTTACTTCATGGTTGATTGCCGACACCACCTCGGGTAACCTCGCTACCCATTCAGTCGATCGTTTTCCAGTGGTTGTCATTTCCCTAGCATATTGATGGCCGAACAAGCGCTCAGCCAAAGTCCTATTAAATCTCTCAACTATAGCTTGGCTGCGATGGGCTCCGGCCGTGCCACGTCTGACCTTTGTATCGTGTTTGGCTAGCAGTTGTGAAACGGCACCCATGAACTCCCGTCCTGGATCAACTTGCAGCTCTGTTGGCCAAGTCAGCGGGCTGCGTTTGTATATGCGTTCTAATCCTTTGGCTACTTTGGCCGAATCTTTCGTGGTCAAGGGTTCGGCTTCCTTGTAACGACTGGCTACGTCCACTACGGTTAAGGCATACTTGTACCTCTTATCATGAGGTAGGAACAGTAGGTCTGCCTGGTGAATGCTATTAGGTATGTTAATTCCGAAACTCCTTCTAGGTACGTAGCGTGGCGCCGGCAAATAGATCTGCCACAGGGCTTGTTTTTCAAGCCACGCTTTGGCTTTCTCTGGTGATACTCGCGCCATTTTAGCTAGCTTATCTACTGCGCTAGCTCCTTTCCAATATCCACGCGGGCTGTAATAAATAGCCTCAAATTTTTTCATGTCCATACGCGTATGTGTTTATACCATCAATAGCTATCCAACGTTTCGTGTCCATAGGCGATAGGGACGTCTTGTTTATAGTCAGTCCGTATATCTTATGTCCATCACTTCTAAGCGTGTTCATCTTATGCCTAAAGGTACGGGTTTTGAACAGGGCCTCCTTGAATCTGGCGTGTTTGATGTGTTGTTTCACCACATACTTCTTAACCCCTTTAGCTTTTCGGATCTCACTATTGTCGGTTTTCAATATGGAGTACATCTTAGGCCTCAAACCTATGTACTCAGCTATTGGCGTGCCAGCACACTCGTCCTTCATCTTACCTAGGACCTTTTTATTTACCGTGCTGTGCATGGTATGGGTCTTAGGATAGTCGCTGGTGTCGTATAAATCGATGTGTTTTTTCATGTCCTCGTACACGTCCTCGGTTCGAATCTCCATCAGCAGGGAATCCGTGTCAGTGTACAGCACTTCGCACCTGTCGCCGTACTGTTTCTTGAGCTCGTTGTAGTAAAAGTCGTACATCAGGTGTTTGGATAAATCGAGGATACTCATCCCAACGTAAACAGGTCGGTTGAATTTTATGTGGCTTTTCTTCATGTGTATGGCAACTAGGTCGTCTGTGAATATTTTATTACGGTTGAATGCCGGACTGGCTATCAATTTCCTGAGCTTGTCTTCCTCATTAGATCTAACCAGTTTCACGGTTACGCGTTTCCTCAGGTTTTCCATAGTCTTACCAAACACCGAGTTGTTCATGAGCTTGTAGAGATTTTTCTCAAAATCACTGGTGGCTTTTTTTCGTAGGTCTGTGTTCATTCTGATGTAGGGCTCCATCCATGGGCTCTGGTCGAACATGAGCACCCTGTGTATTTTGGTCAGCCTCATACCCAATGACAGGTACAGCTGTAGGTTGCGATAGTGAACTATGTACTTGGTCTTATTCATTAAGTTAGGCACGAGTTTCTCAACGTCCGCCACACGACCACCTGACAAGTTATGTTGGTACTCAGACATCCAGTCTGTGTTAACCTTCATACGTTCGGGTGCAAGGGGATAGCTGTTGTGCGATGCGTGTAATGCCTTGGGATACTCTAAGTCAACTTCGAGGATATACCCTTTGTTCGAATCTGGTGCAATGCTCATAACATCAACGTTTGGTACCCATTCGAATCCTCCTGTAGGTAGATACTGACTCATAGCCCAGCCGTACAGGTTATTTGCGTCGAGGTAGAGAATGTGATTGGTTGGTTTGTTAGGATCGTAACCTTTCACGTATTGATTATTTGCTTTAGCGTATCGTTTGGATGCCATGGAAATCCCACCTCGCAAGCCTTTCTCAATGAATAGGTGCATGTCGTAATCTGTGAGCAATTCCAAATTAACTCCGGTCTTTCTAAGCAAGGCGTCCCACGACAGACCTGGGCTGGTGTAATACCATGCGGGGTCGAGTTTATACTGCTTTAAACATGTTTGCCGAAACGTCTCGAACACGTCGGCTAACAGCAGTACATCTGTCCTCAAGTACAGGTCGTGATAATCGCCAAGGTTCTTACAACCAAGTTTATTCCATACGTTAATCGCGTGCGAGTAATCGTCTCGTGAGACGGACGCCTCATTCAGCTTGCTATAAAAACAGTCGATAGGAGGTAGTCTGGTCTCTGTGAACTTAGCCCAGCTATCCATGTACTCATATGGGTACACGCCCTTCCTCATGAGCAGGTGTCTAGTCTCGGCGTCTGTGTATCGATCTGTGATAGGGAAGGTATTGTTGGCCTTGACCAGACTGTCGAGTGACGACAGGAGGAATTGAAACGAGTCAATGAACCTAAGTCCGTTTAAGCTGAAGGAGATGTATCTCTCCATGTTGTTGGGGATGCACGTTATATTACCATCGATTTTCGCGATGGCCTGCATGATCAAGTGAGAGTCGTATCCTCTCAAGTTGTGAAAGACAACGGGAATGTTTATTGTCTTAGGATTGATTTTAAGCTTGAGGTTGCACGCGTTGTGAGCGGCGCCTCTATACTTACCAGTTATATGGCAGTGATCTCTCACCGAATCACCGTTAAGTGGCGAGTCGCACACATGACAGTTAGTGCTACTGGCGTGAGCTAGCTTGTCGGCTCTGGTCATACGCATTGGAGCGATTCTATACAATGCATTCCTAATAATTTTTTCTTCCTCCTGCAAGCACTTTAGAAACCTTTCAGCCGCGTCAGGACCCCTATACACTACCGGAGCTTTCGTTTCCCCGTCACAACGGACGACAATGTATCCAAACGAACAGGCTTTATGCTCTTGTGTTTTGTGTGTGAAGGCACCACTGGGAGCCTCGCCGGCGGCAGCCACTAAGGCTTCGAAGTCGGCGTATATTATATAAGGCACAGACATTTGGTTCTTGTGATTGTCGAATTTTAGGATATTTTCACCTTCCTTAGGCATGTCGACTCGTATGGCCGTCTGCCCAACACCTTGGCAATCCTCCAGGTGGGATTCTAATAAATCGGCCCGACTGAAACAGTGTAGGCATCGTACACAAAAGTGTTTTTCCCCATCGTGTTTCGACTGGTCGTGTAACAACCGGCTGAGATGTTTTATCCACGTGTAGTGATACTTTTCACCTTTTTGAATCATGAATAAATTAATAACTTGACAATCCTTCACCGGGCTGACCCTGTGTATTATTGTTGTATTACCTTCGTGACCAAAAACATTTATAGCCAGATTATTCTGTTTTTCTACTTTAGTAATCTGGGTTATTGGGGTTGGTTCATCTATACCATCCCAGTTGAGCCCATCGTCCTGTGGATAATTAGAAGGCCTGTTCGGATTAGTGGCAGCTGGAAATATGGCTGACCTGAGAGATAACCTCAAGCAATCGTTTCCTCTATTCTTAACGTTTATTATGGCTTGTTTGTTCTTATAGTAGGGAGGCAAGTCTAGGTATGACCCACCTCTGAACGGCACGTATTTAGCTATATCTAGATAGACGTTATCGATTTTATCTACAGCCCACCCGGACCCTAAGTGTGTGTAGCGTTCTAGGTATTCTCGTATCTGCTGAAAACTATTATCGATTGATGTGTCAATGGTCTCTGCATGTGTGACGACCTCTTGTTTACCTCGGAAGTAAGGTTGAAAATACTCAGTGGTACTCCCAACCTGTTTATCGAGTGACATTTTCACTGTGATCTGAAACTTGATACTTCCTAGATTATTTAGTTCCTGGTTGACCTTATCAGCTATCAGAGGCTTAATATCTGTAATGTCTATGTTTCTATCAATGTGCATGCGCCAACCTCTCAAATAATTGCCTACGGCGTGCTCAGTGCGCACAAACTGTAGGTCAATAGCTCTATTCTGTCGTAATAATTCTACAAGCTGTGGTTTTCTCATACGAGAATACCCACCTAAACCCAAATCGTGTGCCTCGGCTTTCAGTTGTTTTATAGTTGGACGTGCTACTGGGGTATGTGATAACAATGCGGTTAACCCGGCTTTCCCCAATTTTGAATAACCCGTGTATCCAAGCTGTTTCGCTTGAGCTTTTAACTGTTTTACCGTAGGAGGGACTTCTAAACCTAGTAATCTCAACAATGCTGGCTTCCGCATTCTAGAATACCCGATAACACCTCTCTGTTTTGCGACCCTCTTGAGCTCGCGCACAGTAGTCATTGTGTTTACACCTAAGAGAACTAATGTCTAATTGGTTCACAGTAAGGGGAGGTAACTCCTCCACTCTTGATAAAAAATATTTTATTTCTTGTAATCACTTATTAACCAAACTCGGTTTGTTGGCCACAATTCTCGTAAGTCTTCCAACAGCTTGTGTGAATCTATGTAGGCATCGATCAGTGTTTGGTTATTTGATAACAATTCGATTAACCCGGCTCTCCCCAGGTTTGAATAACGCCGGCATCCAAGCTGTTTTGCTATAGCTTTTAATTGTTTTACCGTAAGATAGGCTTCCATATTCAAGAATGTACAGTAGACATGTTTACACCTAAGAGAACCAATCTCTAATTGGATTTTATCTTGAGCAGTCGCCTACGTTCTTTTATGTAGTCTTTTTTATTCTCGTATATGAGTTGATGTCTGACTACGTTCGCTCCGTGAGCTTTACATAAACAGTAGTGCCCTTTAACCCCGATACCACACACAGAACACGTGTAGTTAGGACTTCCCATATGGAAACAACAGAACCCCTGATTCCTGCATTTCCTACCACAGGCCTCGGTCTTCCCCATAAGTATATATTCGCATCGGTATGGAGCGGGTCTCATGTTTACTTATATAGGTATTTTAGTTTAATTGCTTAGCAACCAACGCAGTAGCTGCTATACCCAACACTATGAAGCCCAGTTCACGATTCATTTGTCCCTTGGATGGTGTGTAGTACTGAGCGAGTGTGGGTTTATTGAGCGCTTCCAATCGTTTACCAGTTAGTAGGTAGTATTCTTTCATTGCTTCATCAACATCGCTGAATGTTTGAACGGCATGGTTTTCACGCGTGAGTTGTTCGTTAATAAAATCGATCCTCTGGAGGCGTTTTTTAGCGTACTCGGCCTGTGCTCTTTGTAATTTCTCAGTAGCGAGATCGTGTCGCTTCCTTTCTTCCTGTATTTCAGCCGCGTGATCATCTCGTAGTTTCGAGAAGAGGAAATTACTCCCGGAAAATGCCAGGGCATTCACTAACGCCCCACCGACCATCATAGCTATCGTGGCCATCCCTATATTTATTTCATTATATTATCAGGTATTATTCCTTGTTTTACTAGGATGTCTTTTGTGGCCATCGCCATACCAAGGTTCATTATGAGCATACCCATATCCTGCAGGTTGAAATCTAGCTTGATAGTTGGTTGTTTAAGCACCATTTTAGTCAACCGAGCGTACCCTACGGCTAGACTGGCTACCACTGTGGCGTGGTATGCGTCGTTGACGAACGTTTTCCCCTCAGACATTATGTATATGATATAAAATATTTTAAATTATAACATGATATGCGGGTCGACGGTGGGGGTACCCCCCACACCCCCAACAGTGGGGGTTACCACCTCAGGTACCACCTCACGGTGAGGGTTTCCCTCACGTGTATATAACCACGAGATAGCCAAGGCAGCAGTTACACCTACAGCCAACAACAGTCGGGTTGGGTTGGTCACTTTATGTTGGTTACACCACCGTTTTTTACCGGCAGCTACTCTCTTAGGATTCTTCTGTCTGGTTACTGTTGAAGTGGTCTCCACCGTCACCTCGGGACTCACTGGTTCCGTCACCTCGGGACTCACTGGGGTTTCCTGTGCAGCATCCATCTATACTATTATTATTATTCTTTCTCTCAAATTGGCAATGTTTTGCCGTGATAATCGCCGCCGTCACTGGAGCCAACAACATACCATATTTATGGTACAGCCCACAGCTGATAGAGCTCACGGCGTGTTCGATAAAAGGGTCTTTCTCGAGGTCCTCCCACAGGTAAAGTCGGCGCTCTGGTGGAATGGGAAGGAATTGTGATACAATACCGGTGTATATCTGGGTCATAGCCGATCCTATTGTTTTTGTCATTTCTGCTCCGAGCCGGGATTCGTATCTAGCGTACAGCTTATCGATTTCTTCGGCTGACATTTTGTTGATTTTATCTGGAGTGTAGTCTCCAAAGTAATGTTTGGCTTTGCCGCCAACAGCCAATGCCACCAGTTTCTCTCGCTTGGGGGAATCCCCAGTTGGGGAACCCTCCACAGACAATTGTTCGAGCAATTCCTCACACTCCATCTTATAATATAACAAGTAAGATTTAGTTTTAACTATATAATACCCGATACAGACAAAACACAGAGAAATGAAGGTTAAGTTGCACACGACAAATACTTCGAATATCATAGCTATATGCTTAGCTTTGCTTAGCTTTAGCTTAGCTTTAGCTTAGCTTTGCTTAGCTTTGCTTAGCTTTGCTTAGCATACTATATAAGCCACGGGTTGGTCGGTCTTTAGCACGAGCTTAGCGTGTTTAGTTTCAGCGAGCTGTTTCTTCACCCGTTCCCGTTCTAATTTACTCATCACATCGTTCTCTCTCAAACACTCCTCGAACGAATCCCTATCCTTGCAGTGAAATAAGGCCACCCATCGCGTCTGCTCCCTGAGGTCTTTCAACACCGAGTTGAACTTCTGCGTTAGCACCCAGACGCTGTGATTTGCATGCCGGCCGGAGAAGGCCAGGTACGATAGCATGTCTCTCTTTTTTGTTATCTCACGATTAGCGCTGCAGTCGTCCAGTATAAACAGCGTCGGTTCCCCTTTAAATTTCTCGTGAAGAGCTTTCAACCAGTCCTGCAGGCGTGTTCCAGGGTCGATTTTGTGTACGTCCGGGTCCGTCATTACCCAAGGTCGCGCGTACGTTTTATTCATGCTCAGAGTAGGGCACATGATAACAATGTTATCGAACACATCCTTGTAGTAACCCTCCAACATATCCAATACGAAAACGGTCTTCCCACAGCCAGTCTGCCCGCATATGATAGCGCAGTGTGGGTCAGTGGGGAGGGGGAGACCCCCACTAGTAGATGGCTTGCACGAATCTCCCATTGTCTATATTAAGTTGCGCGTCCATAATAACGTACAGATATAATTTCAACTTACCAGCGGTTTGAGCCTTCTTATTAATCTGGATGGTTATCCCTTCGCTGCCGTTATCTATACGACGCCCGCTGCCGTGCAGTTTATCATCATCCGTGGATCGCATGTCCAACCATAGGGCGTACTTGGTGGTCAGGTATTCACCGATCTGCACGGAGCCGAGGTCCAGGTCCTTTGTTATGTAATCCCCCACTGGTAGCTTTTTTATCTCATCCCACTGCTGGTGTGGTCTCATACCATGACTGAACAGCTGGTTGGGCACGCCCTCGATGGTAACTTCCACCTTTTCAATCTCGGGGTTGAAAAACTTCTCGCTGTCCCTCCGGAATGGATCGTAATCCTCCACGGGGACGACCAAGATACCTTTCATCGATCTCGCCGGCACGTTCAGGTTGATATTCCACACAGTGTCGCTCTTATCTCGCACGACTGATCTATGCCTCAGTACGCGATCGTACAGGATGGCCATCTTCCCAGAGTACTGGCTTCGAACCTGCCTGGCCAGCTCCGGGCTAGTGACCATGTCGAACTCCAGAGAGATGTTGTCTATGGCATAACTGGCCTCATCACCGTTCGGCGTACGCACTACTTTGCTATAGTCGTTAAACGTGAGCTCGTATTCGAGCCTATCACCCAGCGCGGCCTGGTAAAACGGCGCGTGTCCCGTGAGCAACTCGAAGTCGAGCGGCACGCAGAATCGATTCCCGTATGCTAGAGCGATGGCCTTTTCACCGTCCGATAGTTTGTCTTGCTGGTCTGTCGTGAAGACGTATCCTATGCGCGCCCGGGTTGATTTGCTGATACCCTGGTACACATCATTGACTCGTTCTCTCTCGCTTTTCCAGAGATCCTTGTAGCAGTGAAACACGTCGCTGTCGTCGATGCTCAGCACCTCGTTACCGCTGATCTTGACGGTCGTTTTCTTGATGATAGCTCGACCCACGTTCCGCACTAGCTCGCGTTTGTCGTTGTCGGAGGTCAACGTGATATTGAACGCCAGTCGAACAGTGCCTGGTACGATGAGGTCATTCTCACCAAGGTTTGGAAATCTAACCAGCAGAGTTTGATTCTGGTCTATCTTGCTGGGATTGTTGGTGATGGTCACCGACTGTCGCACGGCTCTGGCACCTAATGGCTCTCTCAATTTTCTGAAAGGATCTAATTTTCTACCGTACATTGTTATATAAAAGAAATATATTTTTAATACTAATGGATGAAGACATACCTATGGATGATATGTGGGACGATAGTGCCCAGGCATTCGATGATGAGCAGGAGACCTCATTTACTAGTTTGCCATTGAGCCAACAACTTTTAGAAACAACGGTAAATGATTATTACGAAAGTTTAAAAAGTGATAAAAACTACGTTGAACCCCAGGGTCGATACCATAAGGATTTTTTTATTGATACAAAGGGTGTTCTACGTCTTAAGTCTGCCCCAAAGGTTGACCTCTTTAACAAGATCACTAAAAAACCACTGGCCTTGTCAACTCTAGCCAGCCGCAATGGTGGTGCTGAATTTATCCGTGAACATCTAAACATGCGTGATTACGGTGGTGCAATACCTAAGACCGTTAAAGAAGATCTGCAAGCTACCAGATCCCACCTCACCACTATAGATGAAATGACGCCAGAGCGTGCTACAGAAGCCTCGGACAGCATAGAAAAACTGTTGAGCACCTACTGGGACAAACCGTTACCGGGGTTTGATTTTCCGGTAAGGGAACTGCGCGGCTTAGACGAAGCCGTGAAACGCGTGCGTGGAGAACTCGTGAACAACATGGGGAAACTGAACGAAATCGACGAGCACATCGCTAGGGAAAAAACCAAACTCACCGAAACTGACGACGATGATATGAAGAATCGTATCAATGAACGAATACGTGATTTAGAAGACGAGAGACGTACACGATTGGAAGCCGCTTCCTCGAATCGTGAACATCTTCGATCCCAGATCAGTCGCATTCGGGAAACAATCGATAGAATACTGAACGAGGATACAACTTTAGCCAACAAAATTCGGATATTATTCCGGGAGCAAGGGATCACCATCGCCAGCATTCTGACTGCATTGGGTTTCATCATATCAACCTTGGTGGTGTCACTGGTGGGGGGTGCCCCTGTTGGGTCTACAGGAGGCGGGGGAACTCCAAGTGGCGGTGGTGGTGTTAAAGACTGGATTAAAAAACTCGGGGAAGGTCTAGCTAAACTAGCTGGTAAAGCCGCCGAAGCCCTTCCCGGCATCCTGGGTAGCATCGTCTCGTGGTTGTTGAGCGCTCTGTCTAAAACTGCCATGTGGCTCAGTCAAAACCTGTGGGCAGCCATCGTCGCCGTGGCGGGTCTGGTGTACGTAGCGGCTAAGAAATCTTTAACCAAATAAGTCCCAAAGTTACCCCACCAATCACTAAGGCTGTTTTATTATCAATATGCTGCTGATAGGTGGTGGAAACCCCCACACCCCCAGGGGGTACCTCCACATGAACTTTAGGCTCCGGTGGTGGCGCAACTATACCCTTTTCACGTGGTGGGATGTGTGGGATATGTGGGGTGTTAATATCGGGGTTGATACCCAACTTTTGGTCCGCCGTGGCTATGACTATTTCGTTGTTATAACCCACCACTTTTTTTATTCTAAGTTGCATATCACTCGGGGCCATGTATAACCCCACGCCGAACACGTAATTGACTTTCGATCTGGCGTATTCTAACACGTTTTGGTAGCGTTCGATGGCCCTCGGTAGATCAACTGGAGAATTGATAGCATCCTCAATGTTGGAAACGAATTGTGTCTGAGCGTCGTAAGCAGTTCCCTTACCGAGGATGTTAGAACGCGTCATCGACTGCGCACCCAACAGCGCCCACACGTACGTTCGAATCGAATCGTTCAAGCGTATTGTACCAGCACGAGTGAATCCTTTCGATGTTTTTGAGATCATTTTAGTCCAGGCTGTGGCTGCATCAGGACTGGTTTGCTTTATACAGCTGACATGGATCTTTTCATTCGTTGTGGGGCCTGTAAATGTATGACGGTGTGGGTTGTATGAACCATCTTTAGAACCGGCATAATATTTTCCGGACCTGTAGAAGTACACGAGAACTATACCGAGACCATGGTTCACACCAGGAAGGCGAAAGTCTTTATTCGTTGGAATCTCAAACTCCCCACAAATACGTTCATAAGCGCGTCTATCATAGGGGTTATTCGTCATACTCCACGCTTTATCTTGGGGAAGAGGAGCACTTATTTCCTTCAATATTCGTCTCGTTTGATAATAAATATGAAACAAAATAACCGCCTTACTCAGTTCGTCTATACCGTAGTCTGGTTTCACACCCGACCCTGTCGTCGCACACCACACAGCAAAGTTGAGTTGGTTCTGCCAAAACTGCATTGGGTTTTGATTCCAGTTTACCACCGCCTGCGCGTTATTAACGGACACGACATACTTTTCAAAGATATCAATAAAGGTTGTTTTAAACCCCGTACCATCTGCATTCACCACGATTTTCAAGTGTGCTAAATCCATATTATAATTTATAATTCATATATTATAATATGTACATAACACTTCCAGGAATAACTAGCGGTGAGGCCGTTCAGCTGACGCACGCGATCGATAACACGTCAGGTCAACTCGAAGTCGCACTCTGCGATATCACCTACCTACCGCAATGGACTAACATTAATATCAGCAACAATAAGCTGTTCGTCAGTGGAACTCGCAGTCAAATAACTGACGGCTACTACAGCGTGTGCTCTCTAAACGACGAGGTCTTCAAACCCCTGGGAGCCGAACTCAAAATGAACGACTCAAACGGTACAGTGGTGTTAATCAACAACGGAAGAACCTCCTTGAGGCTCGGCCGACCATTAGCGAGGATACTCGGTATGTCTCCTGACGAGATAAAACCAACAACAACCGTCACAGGCACGAAGTTACCCGACCTAGTACCGTACCGAGAGCTATACATTCATCTCGATCAGGTGAGCACAACGTACAACATTCAAGGAGGCCACCCTTCCACTATATTGAGAGCAGTGCCGGTTAAAACTGAGAAATTCAACGACGGTAGAACCGAGTCATTTTCACCACGGCAGTATAAGAAATTAACCCAGGGCAACATACCTGAGCTGACAATATCGGTGTTAGATATAAATCATAATCCTGTAAATATAGGATACCTCAGCTTAACGCTTCACGTAACATGACCAGCGCACAAGGACCCGGAGTGAAAAAATGTGTCAATATCGGGATCTCCGACCTCGGAGACACACGCGGTTTCGACGCTCCCGGAGTAGATGGTAAATCGTATGCCTTGCAACTGAAAAACAACATTTACAAACGCGCTGAAATCCCCTCCGGTGGAGCCCTAAGTGATATGATAGATACCACAGGGGCAACAGCCAACACTAAGTACGCCCTCGTCAACACCGGTGATGACAACTGGAGAATATACCCATCGTTCGGAGGTAAACTGTTCGACTTAGACGATGTTGAGAGCACTACCGTCGTCAAAAACAAACCATATATGCTCGTCTTCACCGAAGATGACAAGTGGGTGTTGTTACCCGATAACAAATGGTTTCTTAATATTAGACTCGTCTCCCCTTACGTGTTCACGGATAACAAAGACAACCACCTAAACAAAGTCGTAAACAATGGAACCCTGCTCGTGGCTTACGTCCCAACTCAGAGACGTAGTATAGTCGTCAGCCCAGTCAACACTATAGCAGCCCACATGCTATCGAGTAAACCGGCCATACAAAACGTGAAATTACAGTTGGTGTCTGAATTCGAAGGCGTGGTCAAGATACTAGAGAGTCTACCGGCAAACTCAACACTGTTCATCAAAGTCTACCTAGGGGAACCATCGGTGAATGATGTCGAGATCGTGAAGGGGATCAAACTCGGGTGGGTGAAACGACACCAGTATCAAGTTTGCAACGTTTACGTGCGGGTGGGTGTCGACTCCAAGACCAGTCTGCAGGGGGTCAACGTGATCGTAGAAAACAAGATATCATTAATCAATATCTTCCTGCCTGACAACATACACTTCATGGGTATTAAGTTAACCCCTGAATTATTATCAGAAAACCAGTTGGAAATTATATCGTAATAGTATAATAATGACCAGTCATCATCCCAACACTACACTTAACGACCTGGGAGATACGGAGGGATTCGATCAGCCTGGTGAGGAAGGTGAATTATACATCCTACAATTCGAAGACAACGTGTACAAACGGGTGTCGTTATTAGATTTTAAAGAGCCTAAATGGCTGCTCAACTTAACACCCACCTCACCTTATATCACATTAACTGAATTGGGGCGTATCTCTAAGATTAGGAATAACGGTATCTGGGTCGGGGATTTCATTCCGGAGAGGACATTAATAAGAAGTAGCATGAATGGGTTATCGGCTTTCTTCGAAAATAAATTAACATTTAGTAATCCTGAAATAATAACCCCCCCTTTCACACTCATCATAGAAGTCTTCTTTGAGTATTTAGACAATGGAGACCGCCCAATAAGACACCAAATTTTACCCGGGGTGGCAATAGGCTGGTTTAGCATACACAAAGGCAAATATTGTCGTATTGTTATACAACAGGATACCACGGGTCCTATAAACCGCTTAATAAGCCTCAGTGGGGTTCATTCTATACCAATAAATCCTATTAGCCTCTCACCTATTACCCTGACTAACAGTCTAGAACTTATAGACTTCAAATACATTGATAGAATATTAACTGAACCCCAATTAAAATATCTTTCAAAATATACATTATAGGATGGGCCTGTACCCAGTCGTAGAGGAAGTAGCGAAGACATTGGAAACCGTAGATGGGTTCCGCTTGAGGCAGTTATGTGATATGAAACGCCAACTAGAACAAGACCGTGACACGCGGAAAGCACTATGTAAAAAATATAATAGAGCTTTCAATATCGTGGACGGGGCTGACACTACCCTTATGGCAACCAGCATGGGACTAGGGGCGGCAGGCGTTGGGTTGTTAACCACCATCGTGGCTGCACCTATAGTGCTAGGTATTGAAATAACGGCTGGGGTGACAGGGTTGGTAGGGTTGGCGCTTAAGTTAGTATCACGCAGACTTAATCGTAAGGCATTGAAACACGACGAGATCAGGGTTCTGGCCGAAGCAAAGCTGAACACAGTTAGTGAGCGTATTTCCACGGCACTCTCTGACAGTAAGATCTCAGAAGAGGAGTTTCGTTCAATCCTCTCTGAACTCAAAAAATATAATGAAATGAAACAAGATATTCGATCCAAGTCTCGTAAGTCTGCTATCAGCGAGGACGAGAAAAAAAAGTACATAGCACAGGGAATACAAAAAGCCCAGCAAGCCTTTATTATGAACACCAAAGAGATCGTAGGCGGTTCACATTAAACTGTTTCCTCGATATAAATATAACATAGCCGTAAGCGAGCCACCGATCCTATATGGTCGGTCAAAACTTACAACATAGATAAAGTGGATATGAAAGCCGACGAACCTAACTTATACTACTTGAGGGGTGGGCCGGGTAGGGGATTTGTAAGAGAAGAATTATTGATCGTACCGTACGGCACAGTGTTACCGCCTGCCAAGTCACGGTAAACGTGATGGCGTGGCTTTGTAGTAGGGGCAATATTAGCAAGAGCTAATAGTCCCACCAAAGCCTTATTTAGTAAATAAGGCTTTTTAGAGGGGTTTTTGAAAAGTGTTTTCGGACTGTCATTCCCTATACTACTCCCCTTCTGACATGTCGAACGCTACATGTGTGCAGGATGTCAAGCATGACATAGCTCCATTTGTATCTCTTAGTTTTTCAATGAAATGTTTCCACAAAGCGAAGATAATACAATGTCATCATCTAAAAGTTTGAAATTGAATGTTGGACCAGAGGTTGAATTAATGAAGGGGAAGTAAGGTTTGGAAGACACCTCAATCAGCTGAAATACTATGTAATACACATACCTCAGAGATATATTTGGAACACATATACGGCAAAGGAATTCCAATGTAGACACGTTTGAGGATTTGAGCAAGGGTTCGTTTCTTACCACTCTTTCAATTTTATTTCAAAGGAGACGCTTTCAGTCTGAAAAACACAAACTGTCAGGCACTTCACATTGAATTGTCTCCCCTTCTGACAGGTCGAATACTACATGTGTGCAGGATGTCAAGAATGACATAGCTCCATTTGTATGTCTTAGTTTTTGAATGTAATGTTTCCACAAAGCGAAGATAATACAATGTCATCATCTAAAAGTTTGAAATTGAACGTTGGACCAGAGGTTGAATTAATAAAGGGGAAGCAAGGTTTGGAAGACACCTTAATCAGCTGAAATACCATGTAATACATATACCTCAGAGATATATTTGGGACACATTTACGGCAAAGGAATTCCAATGTAGACACGTTTGAGGATTTGAACAAGGGTACGTTTCTTACCACTCTTTCATTTTTATTTCAAAGGAGACGCTTTCAGTCTGAAAAACACAAACTGTCAGGCACTTCACATTGAATTGTCTCCCCTTCTGACATGTCGAACGCTACATGTGTGCAGGATGTCAAGCATGACATAGCTCCATTTGTATCTCTTAGTTTTTCAATGAAATGTTTCCACAAAGCGAAGATCATACAATGTCATCATCTAAAAGTTTGAAATTGAATGTTGGACCAGAGGTTGAATTAATGAAGGGGAAGTAAGGTTTGGAAGACACCTTAATCAGCTGAAATACTATGTAATACACATACCTCAGAGATATATTTGGAACACATATACGGCAAAGGAATTCCAATGTAGACACGTTTGAGGATTTGAGCAAGGGTTCGTTTCTTACCACTCTTTCAATTTTATTTCAAAGGAGACGCTTTCAGTCTGAAAAACACAAACTGTCAGGCACTTCACATTGAATTGTCTCCCCTTCTGACAGGTCGAATACTACATGTGTGCAGGATGTCAAGAATGACATAGCTCCATTTGTATCTCTTAGTTTTTGATTGTAATGTTTCCACAAAGCGAAGATAATACAATGTCATCATCTAAAAGTTTGAAATTGAATGTTGGACCAGAGGTTGAATTAATAAAGGGGAAGCAAGGTTTGGAAGACACCTTAGTCAGCTGAAGTACCATGTAATACATATACCTCAGAGATATATTTGGGACACATTTACGGCAAAGGAATTCCAATGTAGACACTTTTGAGGATTTGAGCAAGGGTTCCTTTCTTACCACTCTTTTATTTTTATTTCAAAGGAAACGCTTTCAGTCATAAAAACACAAACTGTCAGGCACTTCACATTGAATTGTCTCCCCTTCTGACATGTCGAACGCTACATGTGTGCAGGATGTCAAGCATGACATAGCTCCATTTGTATCTCTTAGTTTTTCAATGAAATGTTTCCACAAAGCGAAGATAATACAATGTCATCATCTAAAAGTTTGAAATTGAATGTTGGACCAGAGGTTGAATTAATGAAGGGGAAGTAAGGTTTGGAAGACACCTCAATCAGCTGAAATACTATGTAATACACATACCTCAGAGATATATTTGGAACACATATACGGCAAAGGAATTCCAATGTAGACACGTTTGAGGATTTGAGCAAGGGTTCGTTTCTTACCACTCTTTCAATTTTATTTCAAAGGAGACGCTTTCAGTCTGAAAAACACAAACTGTCAGGCACTTCACATTGAATTGTCTCCCCTTCTGACAGGTCGAATACTACATGTGTGCAGGATGTCAAGAATGACATAGCTCCATTTGTATGTCTTAGTTTTTGAATGTAATGTTTCCACAAAGCGAAGATAATACAATGTCATCATCTAAAAGTTTGAAATTGAACGTTGGACCAGAGGTTGAATTAATAAAGGGGAAGTAAGGTTTGGAAGACACCTTAATCAGCTGAAATACCATGTAATACATATACCTCAGAGATATATTTGGGACACATTTACGGCAAAGGAATTCCAATGTAGACACGTTTGAGGATTTGAACAAGGGTACGTTTCTTACCACTCTTTCATTTTTATTTCAAAGGAGACGCTTTCAGTCTGAAAAACACAAACTGTCAGGCACTTCACATTGAATTGTCTCCCCTTCTGACATGTCGAACGCTACATGTGTGCAGGATGTCAAGCATGACATAGCTCCATTTGTATCTCTTAGTTTTTCAATGAAATGTTTCCACAAAGCGAAGATCATACAATGTCATCATCTAAAAGTTTGAAATTGAATGTTGGACCAGAGGTTGAATTAATGAAGGGGAAGTAAGGTTTGGAAGACACCTTAATCAGCTGAAATACTATGTAATACACATACCTCAGAGATATATTTGGAACACATATACGGCAAAGGAATTCCAATGTAGACACGTTTGAGGATTTGAGCAAGGGTTCGTTTCTTACCACTCTTTCAATTTTATTTCAAAGGAGACGCTTTCAGTCTGAAAAACACAAACTGTCAGGCACTTCACATTGAATTGTCTCCCCTTCTGACAGGTCGAATACTACATGTGTGCAGGATGTCAAGAATGACATAGCTCCATTTGTATCTCTTAGTTTTTGATTGTAATGTTTCCACAAAGCGAAGATAATACAATGTCATCATCTAAAAGTTTGAAATTGAATGTTGGACCAGAGGTTGAATTAATAAAGGGGAAGCAAGGTTTGGAAGACACCTTAGTCAGCTGAAGTACCATGTAATACATATACCTCAGAGATATATTTGGGACACATTTACGGCAAAGGAATTCCAATGTAGACACTTTTGAGGATTTGAGCAAGGGTTCCTTTCTTACCACTCTTTTATTTTTATTTCAAAGGAAACGCTTTCAGTCATAAAAACACAAACTGTCATTCGCTTCACGTTGAAATGTCTCCCCTTCTGACACTTCGAATGCTACATGTGTGCAGGATGTCAAGAATGACATAGCTCCATTTGTATCTCTTAGTTTTTGAATGTAATATTTCCACAAAGCGAAGATAATACAATGTCATCATGTAAAAGTTTGAAATTGAATGTTGGACCAGAGGTTGAATTAATAAAGGGGAAGTAAGGTTTGGAAGACACCTTAGTCAGCTGAAATACCATGTAATACATATACCTCAGAGATATATTTGGGACACATTTACGGCAAAGGAATTCCAATGTAGACACTTTTGAGGATTTGAGCAAGGGTTCCTTTCTTACCACTCTTTTATTTTTATTTCAAAGGAAACGCTTTCAGTCTGAAAAACACAAACTGTCAGGCACTTCACATTGAAATGTCTCCCCTTCTGACACGTCAAATGCTACATGTGTGCAGGATGTCAAGAATGACATAGCTCCATTTGTATCTCTTAGTTTTTCAATGTAATGTTTCCACAAAGCGAAGATAATACAATGTCATCATCTAAAAGTTTGAAATTGAATGTTGGACCAGAGGTTGAATTAATAAAGGGGAAGTAAGGTTTGGAAGACACCTTAATCAGCTGAAATACCATGTAATACATATACCTCAGAGATATATTTGGGACACATTTACGGCAAAGGAATTCCAATGTAGACACGTTTGAGGATTTGAACAAGGGTACGTTTCTTACCACTCTTTCATTTTTATTTCAAAGGAGACGCTTTCAGTCTGAAAAACACAAACTGTCAGGCACTTCACATTGAATTGTCTCCCCTTCTCACATGTCGAACGCTACATGTGTGCAGGATGTCAAGCATGACATAGCTCCATTTGTATCGCTTAGTTTTTCAATGAAATGTTTCCACAAAGCGAAGATAATACAATGTCATCATCTAAAAGTTTGAAATTGAATGTTGGACCAGAGGTTGAATTAATGAAGGGGAAGTAAGGTTTGGAAGACACCTTAATCAGCTGAAATACTATGTAATACACATACCTCAGAGATATATTTGGAACACATATACGGCAAAGGAATTCCAATGTAGACACGTTTGAGGATTTGAGCAAGGGTTCGTTTCTTACCACTCTTTCAATTTTATTTCAAAGGAGACGCTTTCAGTCTGAAAAACACAAACTGTCAGGCACTTCACATTGAATTGTCTCCCCTTCTGACAGGTCGAATACTACATGTGTGCAGGATGTCAAGAATGACATAGCTCCATTTGTATCTCTTAGTTTTTGATTGTAATGTTTCCACAAAGCGAAGATAATACAATGTCATCATCTAAAAGTTTGAAATTGAATGTTGGACCAGAGGTTGAATTAATAAAGGGGAAGCAAGGTTTGGAAGACACCTTAGTCAGCTGAAGTACCATGTAATACATATACCTCAGAGATATATTTGGGACACATTTACGGCAAAGGAATCCCAATGTAGACACTTTTGAGGATTTGAGCAAGGGTTCCTTTCTTACCACTCTTTTATTTTTATTTCAAAGGAAACGCTTTCAGTCATAAAAACACAAACTGTCATTCGCTTCACGTTGAAATGTCTCCCCTTCTGACACTTCGAATGCTACATGTGTGCAGGATGTCAAGAATGACATAGCTCCATTTGTATCTCTTAGTTTTTGAATGTAATATTTCCACAAAGCGAAGATAATACAATGTCATCATGTAAAAGTTTGAAATTGAATGTTGGACCAGAGGTTGAATTAATAAAGGGGAAGTAAGGTTTGGAAGACACCTTAGTCAGCTGAAATACCATGTAATACATATACCTCAGAGATATATTTGGGACACATTTACGGCAAAGGAATTCCAATGTAGACACTTTTGAGGATTTGAGCAAGGGTTCCTTTCTTACCACTCTTTTATTTTTATTTCAAAGGAAACGCTTTCAGTCTGAAAAACACAAACTGTCAGGCACTTCACATTGAAATGTCTCCCCTTCTGACACGTCAAATGCTACATGTGTGCAGGATGTCAAGAATGACATAGCTCCATTTGTATCTCTTAGTTTTTCAATGTAATGTTTCCACAAAGCGAAGATAATACAATGTCATCATGTAAAAGTTTGAAATTGAATGTTGGACCAGAGGTTGAATTAATAAAGGGGAAGTAAGGTTTGGAAGACACCTTAGTCAGCTGAAATACCATGTGATACATATACCTCAGAGTTATATATGGGACACATTTACGGCAAAGGAATTCCAATGTAGACACGTTTGAGGATTTGAACAAGGGTTCGTTTCTTACCACTCTTTCAATTTTATTTGAAGGGAAACGCTTTCAGTCTGAAAAACACAAACTGTCAGGCACTTCACATTGAATTGTCTCCCCTTCTGACAGGTCGAATGCTACTTGTGTGCAGGATGTCAAGAGTGACATAGCTCCATTTGTATGTCTTAGTTTTTGAATGTAATGTTTCCACAAAGCGAAGATAATACAATGTCATCATCTAAAAGTTTGAAATTGAATGTTGGACCAGAGGTTGAAATAATAAAGGGGAAGCAAGGTTTGAAAGACACCTCAGTCAGCTGAAATACCATGTGATACACATACCTCAGAGTTATATTTGGGACACATTTACGGTAAAGGAATTCCAATGTAGACACGTTTAAACATTTGAGCAAGGGTTCGTTTCTTACCACTCTTTGATTTTGATTTCAGAGGAAACGCGTTTCAGTCATAAAAACACAAACTGTCAGGCACTTCACATTGAATTGTCTCCCCTTCTGACAGGTCGAATGCTACATGTGTGCAGGATGTCAAGAATGACATAGCTCCATTTGTATCTCTTAGTTTTTCAATGTAATGTTTCCACAAAGCGAAGATAATACAATGTCATCATCTAAAAGTTTGAAATTGAATGTTGGACCAGAGGTTGAATTAATAAAGGGGAAGTAAGGTTTGGAAGACACCTTAGTCAGCTGAAATACTATGTAATACATATACCTGAGAGATATATTTGGGACACATTTACGGCAAAGGAATTCCAATGTAGACACTTTTGAGGATTTGAACAAGGGTTCGTTTCTTACCACTCTTTGATTTTTATTTCAATGGAAACGCTTTCAGTCGGAAAAACACAAACTGTCAGGCACATCACATTGAATTGTCTCCCCTTCTGACAGGTCGAATGGTACATGTGTGCAGGATGTCAAGAATGACATAGCTCCATTTGTATCTCTTAGTTTTTAAATGTAATGTTTCCACAAAGCGAAGATAATACAATGTCATCATCTAAAATTTTGAAATTGAATGTTGGAGCAGAGGTTGAATTAATAAAGGGGAAGTAAGGTTTGGAAGACACCTTAATCAGCTGAAACACTATGTAATACATATACCTCAGAGATATATGTGGGACACATTTAGGGCAAAGGAATTCCAATGTAGACACGTTTGAGGATTTGAACAAGGGTTCGTTTCTTACCACTCTTTCATACTTATTTCAAAGGAGACGCTTTCAGTCTGAAAAACACAAACTGTCAGGCGCTTCACATTGAATTGTCTCCCCTTCAGACAGGTCGACTGCTACATGTGTGCAGGATGTCAAGAATGACATAGCTCCATTTGTATCTCTTAGTTTTTCAATGTAATGTTTCCACAAAGCGAAGATAATACAATGTCATCATCTAAAAGTTTGAAATTGAATGTTGGACCAGAGGTTGAATTAATGAAGGGGAAGTAAGGTTTGGAAGACACCTCAATCAGCTGAAATACTATGTAATACACATACCTCAGAGATATATTTGGAACACATATACGGCAAAGGAATTCCAATGTAGACACGTTTGAGGATTTGAGCAAGGGTTCGTTTCTTACCACTCTTTCAATTTTATTTCAAAGGAGACGCTTTCAGTCTGAAAAACACAAACTGTCAGGCACTTCACATTGAATTGTCTCCCCTTCTGACAGGTCGAATACTACATGTGTGCAGGATGTCAAGAATGACATAGCTCCATTTGTATGTCTTAGTTTTTGAATGTAATGTTTCCACAAAGCGAAGATAATACAATGTCATCATCTAAAAGTTTGAAATTGAACGTTGGACCAGAGGTTGAATTAATAAAGGGGAAGTAAGGTTTGGAAGACACCTTAATCAGCTGAAATACCATGTAATACATATACCTCAGAGATATATTTGGGACACATTTACGGCAAAGGAATTCCAATGTAGACACGTTTGAGGATTTGAACAAGGGTACGTTTCTTACCACTCTTTCATTTTTATTTCAAAGGAGACGCTTTCAGTCTGAAAAACACAAACTGTCAGGCACTTCACATTGAATTGTCTCCCCTTCTGACATGTCGAACGCTACATGTGTGCAGGATGTCAAGCATGACATAGCTCCATTTGTATCTCTTAGTTTTTCAATGAAATGTTTCCACAAAGCGAAGATCATACAATGTCATCATCTAAAAGTTTGAAATTGAATGTTGGACCAGAGGTTGAATTAATGAAGGGGAAGTAAGGTTTGGAAGACACCTTAATCAGCTGAAATACTATGTAATACACATACCTCAGAGATATATTTGGAACACATATACGGCAAAGGAATTCCAATGTAGACACGTTTGAGGATTTGAGCAAGGGTTCGTTTCTTACCACTCTTTCAATTTTATTTCAAAGGAGACGCTTTCAGTCTGAAAAACACAAACTGTCAGGCACTTCACATTGAATTGTCTCCCCTTCTGACAGGTCGAATACTACATGTGTGCAGGATGTCAAGAATGACATAGCTCCATTTGTATCTCTTAGTTTTTGATTGTAATGTTTCCACAAAGCGAAGATAATACAATGTCATCATCTAAAAGTTTGAAATTGAACGTTGGACCAGAGGTTGAATTAATAAAGGGGAAGTAAGGTTTGGAAGACACCTTAATCAGCTGAAATACCATGTAATACATATACCTCAGAGATATATTTGGGACACATTTACGGCAAAGGAATTCCAATGTAGACACGTTTGAGGATTTGAACAAGGGTACGTTTCTTACCACTCTTTCATTTTTATTTCAAAGGAAACGCTTTCAGTCTGAAAAACACAAACTGTCAGGCACTTCACATTGAATTGTCTCCCCTTCTGACATGTCGAACGCTACATGTGTGCAGGATGTCAAGCATGACATAGCTCCATTTGTATCTCTTAGTTTTTCAATGAAATGTTTCCACAAAGCGAAGATAATACAATGTCATCATCTAAAAGTTTGAAATTGAATGTTGGACCAGAGGTTGAATTAATGAAGGGGAAGTAAGGTTTGGAAGACACCTCAATCAGCTGAAATACTATGTAATACACATACCTCAGAGATATATTTGGAACACATATACGGCAAAGGAATTCCAATGTAGACACGTTTGAGGATTTGAGCAAGGGTTCGTTTCTTACCACTCTTTCAATTTTATTTCAAAGGAGACGCTTTCAGTCTGAAAAACACAAACTGTCAGGCACTTCACATTGAATTGTCTCCCCTTCTGACAGGTCGAATACTACATGTGTGCAGGATGTCAAGAATGACATAGCTCCATTTGTATGTCTTAGTTTTTGAATGTAATGTTTCCACAAAGCGAAGATAATACAATGTCATCATCTAAAAGTTTGAAATTGAACGTTGGACCAGAGGTTGAATTAATAAAGGGGAAGTAAGGTTTGGAAGACACCTTAATCAGCTGAAATACCATGTAATACATATACCTCAGAGATATATTTGGGACACATTTACGGCAAAGGAATTCCAATGTAGACACGTTTGAGGATTTGAACAAGGGTACGTTTCTTACCACTCTTTCATTTTTATTTCAAAGGAGACGCTTTCAGTCTGAAAAACACAAACTGTCAGGCACTTCACATTGAATTGTCTCCCCTTCTGACATGTCGAACGCTACATGTGTGCAGGATGTCAAGCATGACATAGCTCCATTTGTATCTCTTAGTTTTTCAATGAAATGTTTCCACAAAGCGAAGATCATACAATGTCATCATCTAAAAGTTTGAAATTGAATGTTGGACCAGAGGTTGAATTAATGAAGGGGAAGTAAGGTTTGGAAGACACCTTAATCAGCTGAAATACTATGTAATACACATACCTCAGAGATATATTTGGAACACATATACGGCAAAGGAATTCCAATGTAGACACGTTTGAGGATTTGAGCAAGGGTTCGTTTCTTACCACTCTTTCAATTTTATTTCAAAGGAGACGCTTTCAGTCTGAAAAACACAAACTGTCAGGCACTTCACATTGAATTGTCTCCCCTTCTGACAGGTCGAATACTACATGTGTGCAGGATGTCAAGAATGACATAGCTCCATTTGTATCTCTTAGTTTTTGATTGTAATGTTTCCACAAAGCGAAGATAATACAATGTCATCATCTAAAAGTTTGAAATTGAATGTTGGACCAGAGGTTGAAGTAATAAAGGGGAAGCAAGGTTTGGAAGACACCTTAGTCAGCTGAAGTACCATGTAATACATATACCTCAGAGATATATTTGGGACACATTTACGGCAAAGGAATTCCAATGTAGACACTTTTGAGGATTTGAGCAAGGGTTCCTTTCTTACCACTCTTTTATTTTTATTTCAAAGGAAACGCTTTCAGTCATAAAAACACAAACTGTCATTCGCTTCACGTTGAAATGTCTCCCCTTCTGACACTTCGAATGCTACATGTGTGCAGGATGTCAAGAATGACATAGCTCCATTTGTATCTCTTAGTTTTTGAATGTAATATTTCCACAAAGCGAAGATAATACAATGTCATCATGTAAAAGTTTGAAATTGAATGTTGGACCAGAGGTTGAATTAATAAAGGGGAAGTAAGGTTTGGAAGACACCTTAGTCAGCTGAAATACCATGTAATACATATACCTCAGAGATATATTTGGGACACATTTACGGCAAAGGAATTCCAATGTAGACACGTTTGAGGATTTGAACAAGGGTACGTTTCTTACCACTCTTTCATTTTTATTTCAAAGGAAACGCTTTCAGTCTGAAAAACACAAACTGTCAGGCACTTCACATTGAATTGTCTCCCCTTCTGACATGTCGAACGCTACATGTGTGCAGGATGTCAAGCATGACATAGCTCCATTTGTATCTCTTAGTTTTTCAATGAAATGTTTCCACAAAGCGAAGATAATACAATGTCATCATCTAAAAGTTTGAAATTGAATGTTGGACCAGAGGTTGAATTAATGAAGGGGAAGTAAGGTTTGGAAGACACCTCAATCAGCTGAAATACTATGTAATACACATACCTCAGAGATATATTTGGAACACATATACGGCAAAGGAATTCCAATGTAGACACGTTTGAGGATTTGAGCAAGGGTTCGTTTCTTACCACTCTTTCAATTTTATTTCAAAGGAGACGCTTTCAGTCTGAAAAACACAAACTGTCAGGCACTTCACATTGAATTGTCTCCCCTTCTGACAGGTCGAATACTACATGTGTGCAGGATGTCAAGAATGACATAGCTCCATTTGTATGTCTTAGTTTTTGAATGTAATGTTTCCACAAAGCGAAGATAATACAATGTCATCATCTAAAAGTTTGAAATTGAACGTTGGACCAGAGGTTGAATTAATAAAGGGGAAGTAAGGTTTGGAAGACACCTTAATCAGCTGAAATACCATGTAATACATATACCTCAGAGATATATTTGGGACACATTTACGGCAAAGGAATTCCAATGTAGACACGTTTGAGGATTTGAACAAGGGTACGTTTCTTACCACTCTTTCATTTTTATTTCAAAGGAGACGCTTTCAGTCTGAAAAACACAAACTGTCAGGCACTTCACATTGAATTGTCTCCCCTTCTGACATGTCGAACGCTACATGTGTGCAGGATGTCAAGCATGACATAGCTCCATTTGTATCTCTTAGTTTTTCAATGAAATGTTTCCACAAAGCGAAGATCATACAATGTCATCATCTAAAAGTTTGAAATTGAATGTTGGACCAGAGGTTGAATTAATGAAGGGGAAGTAAGGTTTGGAAGACACCTTAATCAGCTGAAATACTATGTAATACACATACCTCAGAGATATATTTGGAACACATATACGGCAAAGGAATTCCAATGTAGACACGTTTGAGGATTTGAGCAAGGGTTCGTTTCTTACCACTCTTTCAATTTTATTTCAAAGGAGACGCTTTCAGTCTGAAAAACACAAACTGTCAGGCACTTCACATTGAATTGTCTCCCCTTCTGACAGGTCGAATACTACATGTGTGCAGGATGTCAAGAATGACATAGCTCCATTTGTATCTCTTAGTTTTTGATTGTAATGTTTCCACAAAGCGAAGATAATACAATGTCATCATCTAAAAGTTTGAAATTGAATGTTGGACCAGAGGTTGAATTAATAAAGGGGAAGCAAGGTTTGGAAGACACCTTAGTCAGCTGAAGTACCATGTAATACATATACCTCAGAGATATATTTGGGACACATTTACGGCAAAGGAATTCCAATGTAGACACTTTTGAGGATTTGAGCAAGGGTTCCTTTCTTACCACTCTTTTATTTTTATTTCAAAGGAAACGCTTTCAGTCATAAAAACACAAACTGTCATTCGCTTCACGTTGAAATGTCTCCCCTTCTGACACTTCGAATGCTACATGTGTGCAGGATGTCAAGAATGACATAGCTCCATTTGTATCTCTTAGTTTTTGAATGTAATATTTCCACAAAGCGAAGATAATACAATGTCATCATGTAAAAGTTTGAAATTGAATGTTGGACCATAGGTTGAATTAATAAAGGGGAAGTAAGGTTTGGAAGACACCTTAGTCAGCTGAAATACCATGTAATACATATACCTCAGAGATATATTTGGGACACATTTACGGCAAAGGAATTCCAATGTAGACACTTTTGAGGATTTGAGCAAGGGTTCCTTTCTTAGCACTCTTTTATTTTTATTTCAAAGGAAACGCTTTCAGTCTGAAAAACACAAACTGTCAGGCACTTCACATTGAATTGTCTCCCCTTCTGACATGTCGAACGCTACATGTGTGCAGGATGTCAAGCATGACATAGCTCCATTTGTATCTCTTAGTTTTTCAATGAAATGTTTCCACAAAGCGAAGATAATACAATGTCATCATCTAAAAGTTTGAAATTGAATGTTGGACCAGAGGTTGAATTAATGAAGGGGAAGTAAGGTTTGGAAGACACCTCAATCAGCTGAAATACTATGTAATACACATACCTCAGAGATATATTTGGAACACATATACGGCAAAGGAATTCCAATGTAGACACGTTTGAGGATTTGAGCAAGGGTTCGTTTCTTACCACTCTTTCAATTTTATTTCAAAGGAGACGCTTTCAGTCTGAAAAACACAAACTGTCAGGCACTTCACATTGAATTGTCTCCCCTTCTGACAGGTCGAATACTACATGTGTGCAGGATGTCAAGAATGACATAGCTCCATTTGTATGTCTTAGTTTTTGAATGTAATGTTTCCACAAAGCGAAGATAATACAATGTCATCATCTAAAAGTTTGAAATTGAACGTTGGACCAGAGGTTGAATTAATAAAGGGGAAGTAAGGTTTGGAAGACACCTTAATCAGCTGAAATACCATGTAATACATATACCTCAGAGATATATTTGGGACACATTTACGGCAAAGGAATTCCAATGTAGACACGTTTGAGGATTTGAACAAGGGTACGTTTCTTACCACTCTTTCATTTTTATTTCAAAGGAGACGCTTTCAGTCTGAAAAACACAAACTGTCAGGCACTTCACATTGAATTGTCTCCCCTTCTGACATGTCGAACGCTACATGTGTGCAGGATGTCAAGCATGACATAGCTCCATTTGTATCTCTTAGTTTTTCAATGAAATGTTTCCACAAAGCGAAGATCATACAATGTCATCATCTAAAAGTTTGAAATTGAATGTTGGACCAGAGGTTGAATTAATGAAGGGGAAGTAAGGTTTGGAAGACACCTTAATCAGCTGAAATACTATGTAATACACATACCTCAGAGATATATTTGGAACACATATACGGCAAAGGAATTCCAATGTAGACACGTTTGAGGATTTGAGCAAGGGTTCGTTTCTTACCACTCTTTCAATTTTATTTCAAAGGAGACGCTTTCAGTCTGAAAAACACAAACTGTCAGGCACTTCACATTGAATTGTCTCCCCTTCTGACAGGTCGAATACTACATGTGTGCAGGATGTCAAGAATGACATAGCTCCATTTGTATCTCTTAGTTTTTGATTGTAATGTTTCCACAAAGCGAAGATAATACAATGTCATCATCTAAAAGTTTGAAATTGAATGTTGGACCAGAGGTTGAATTAATAAAGGGGAAGCAAGGTTTGGAAGACACCTTAGTCAGCTGAAGTACCATGTAATACATATACCTCAGAGATATATTTGGGACACATTTACGGCAAAGGAATTCCAATGTAGACACTTTTGAGGATTTGAGCAAGGGTTCCTTTCTTACCACTCTTTTATTTTTATTTCAAAGGAAACGCTTTCAGTCATAAAAACACAAACTGTCATTCGCTTCACGTTGAAATGTCTCCCCTTCTGACACTTCGAATGCTACATGTGTGCAGGATGTCAAGAATGACATAGCTCCATTTGTATCTCTTAGTTTTTGAATGTAATATTTCCACAAAGCGAAGATAATACAATGTCATCATGTAAAAGTTTGAAATTGAATGTTGGACCATAGGTTGAATTAATAAAGGGGAAGTAAGGTTTGGAAGACACCTTAGTCAGCTGAAATACCATGTAATACATATACCTCAGAGATATATTTGGGACACATTTACGGCAAAGGAATTCCAATGTAGACACTTTTGAGGATTTGAGCAAGGGTTCCTTTCTTAGCACTCTTTTATTTTTATTTCAAAGGAAACGCTTTCAGTCTGAAAAACACAAACTGTCAGGCACTTCACATTGAAATGTCTCCCCTTCTGACACGTCAAATGCTACATGTGTGCAGGATGTCAAGAATGACATAGCTCCATTTGTATCTCTTAGTTTTTCAATGTAATGTTTCCACAAAGCGAAGATAATACAATGTCATCATCTAAAAGTTTGAAATTGAATGTTGGACCAGAGGTTGAATTAATAAAGGGGAAGTAAGGTTTGGAAGACACCTTAATCAGCTGAAATACCATGTAATACATATACCTCAGAGATATATTTGGGACACATTTACGGCAAAGGAATTCCAATGTAGACACGTTTGAGGATTTGAACAAGGGTACGTTTCTTACCACTCTTTCATTTTTATTTCAAAGGAGACGCTTTCAGTCTGAAAAACACAAACTGTCAGGCACTTCACATTGAATTGTCTCCCCTTCTGACATGTCGAACGCTACATGTGTGCAGGATGTCAAGCATGACATAGCTCCATTTGTATCGCTTAGTTTTTCAATGAAATGTTTCCACAAAGCGAAGATAATACAATGTCATCATCTAAAAGTTTGAAATTGAATGTTGGACCAGAGGTTGAATTAATGAAGGGGAAGTAAGGTTTGGAAGACACCTTAATCAGCTGAAATACTATGTAATACACATACCTCAGAGATATATTTGGAACACATATACGGCAAAGGAATTCCAATGTAGACACGTTTGAGGATTTGAGCAAGGGTTCGTTTCTTACCACTCTTTCAATTTTATTTCAAAGGAGACGCTTTCAGTCTGAAAAACACAAACTGTCAGGCACTTCACATTGAATTGTCTCCCCTTCTGACAGGTCGAATACTACATGTGTGCAGGATGTCAAGAATGACATAGCTCCATTTGTATCTCTTAGTTTTTGATTGTAATGTTTCCACAAAGCGAAGATAATACAATGTCATCATCTAAAAGTTTGAAATTGAATGTTGGACCAGAGGTTGAATTAATAAAGGGGAAGCAAGGTTTGGAAGACACCTTAGTCAGCTGAAGTACCATGTAATACATATACCTCAGAGATATATTTGGGACACATTTACGGCAAAGGAATTCCAATGTAGACACTTTTGAGGATTTGAGCAAGGGTTCCTTTCTTACCACTCTTTTATTTTTATTTCAAAGGAAACGCTTTCAGTCATAAAAACACAAACTGTCATTCGCTTCACGTTGAAATGTCTCCCCTTCTGACACTTCGAATGCTACATGTGTGCAGGATGTCAAGAATGACATAGCTCCATTTGTATCTCTTAGTTTTTGAATGTAATATTTCCACAAAGCGAAGATAATACAATGTCATCATGTAAAAGTTTGAAATTGAATGTTGGACCAGAGGTTGAATTAATAAAGGGGAAGTAAGGTTTGGAAGACACCTTAGTCAGCTGAAATACCATGTAATACATATACCTCAGAGATATATTTGGGACACATTTACGGCAAAGGAATTCCAATGTAGACACTTTTGAGGATTTGAGCAAGGGTTCCTTTCTTAGCACTCTTTTATTTTTATTTCAAAGGAAACGCTTTCAGTCTGAAAAACACAAACTGTCAGGCACTTCACATTGAAATGTCTCCCCTTCTGACACGTCAAATGCTACATGTGTGCAGGATGTCAAGAATGACATAGCTCCATTTGTATCTCTTAGTTTTTCAATGTAATGTTTCCACAAAGCGAAGATAATACAATGTCATCATCTAAAAGTTTGAAATTGAATGTTGGACCAGAGGTTGAATTAATGAAGGGGAAGTAAGGTTTGGAAGACACCTCAATCAGCTGAAATACTATGTAATACACATACCTCAGAGATATATTTGGAACACATATACGGCAAAGGAATTCCAATGTAGACACGTTTGAGGATTTGAGCAAGGGTTCGTTTCTTACCACTCTTTCAATTTTATTTCAAAGGAGACGCTTTCAGTCTGAAAAACACAAACTGTCAGGCACTTCACATTGAATTGTCTCCCCTTCTGACAGGTCGAATACTACATGTGTGCAGGATGTCAAGAATGACATAGCTCCATTTGTATGTCTTAGTTTTTGAATGTAATGTTTCCACAAAGCGAAGATAATACAATGTCATCATCTAAAAGTTTGAAATTGAACGTTGGACCAGAGGTTGAATTAATAAAGGGGAAGTAAGGTTTGGAAGACACCTTAATCAGCTGAAATACCATGTAATACATATACCTCAGAGATATATTTGGGACACATTTACGGCAAAGGAATTCCAATGTAGACACGTTTGAGGATTTGAACAAGGGTACGTTTCTTACCACTCTTTCATTTTTATTTCAAAGGAGACGCTTTCAGTCTGAAAAACACAAACTGTCAGGCACTTCACATTGAATTGTCTCCCCTTCTGACATGTCGAACGCTACATGTGTGCAGGATGTCAAGCATGACATAGCTCCATTTGTATCTCTTAGTTTTTCAATGAAATGTTTCCACAAAGCGAAGATCATACAATGTCATCATCTAAAAGTTTGAAATTGAATGTTGGACCAGAGGTTGAATTAATGAAGGGGAAGTAAGGTTTGGAAGACACCTTAATCAGCTGAAATACTATGTAATACACATACCTCAGAGATATATTTGGAACACATATACGGCAAAGGAATTCCAATGTAGACACTTTTGAGGATTTGAGCAAGGGTTCGTTTCTTACCACTCTTTCAATTTTATTTCAAAGGAGACGCTTTCAGTCTGAAAAACACAAACTGTCAGGCACTTCACATTGAATTGTCTCCCCTTCTGACAGGTCGAATACTACATGTGTGCAGGATGTCAAGAATGACATAGCTCCATTTGTATCTCTTAGTTTTTGATTGTAATGTTTCCACAAAGCGAAGATAATACAATGTCATCATCTAAAAGTTTGAAATTGAATGTTGGACCAGAGGTTGAATTAATAAAGGGGAAGCAAGGTTTGGAAGACACCTTAGTCAGCTGAAGTACCATGTAATACATATACCTCAGAGATATATTTGGGACACATTTACGGCAAAGGAATTCCAATGTAGACACTTTTGAGGATTTGAGCAAGGGTTCCTTTCTTACCACTCTTTTATTTTTATTTCAAAGGAAACGCTTTCAGTCATAAAAACACAAACTGTCATTCGCTTCACGTTGAAATGTCTCCCCTTCTGACACTTCGAATGCTACATGTGTGCAGGATGTCAAGAATGACATAGCTCCATTTGTATCTCTTAGTTTTTGAATGTAATATTTCCACAAAGCGAAGATAATACAATGTCATCATGTAAAAGTTTGAAATTGAATGTTGGACCAGAGGTTGAATTAATAAAGGGGAAGTAAGGTTTGGAAGACACCTTAGTCAGCTGAAATACCATGTAATACATATACCTCAGAGATATATTTGGGACACATTTACGGCAAAGGAATTCCAATGTAGACACTTTTGAGGATTTGAGCAAGGGTTCCTTTCTTAGCACTCTTTTATTTTTATTTCAAAGGAAACGCTTTCAGTCTGAAAAACACAAACTGTCAGGCACTTCACATTGAAATGTCTCCCCTTCTGACACGTCAAATGCTACATGTGTGCAGGATGTCAAGAATGACATAGCTCCATTTGTATCTCTTAGTTTTTCAATGTAATGTTTCCACAAAGCGAAGATAATACAATGTCATCATCTAAAAGTTTGAAATTGAATGTTGGACCAGAGGTTGAATTAATAAAGGGGAAGTAAGGTTTGGAAGACACCTTAATCAGCTGAAATACCATGTAATACATATACCTCAGAGATATATTTGGGACACATTTACGGCAAAGGAATTCCAATGTAGACACGTTTGAGGATTTGAACAAGGGTACGTTTCTTACCACTCTTTCATTTTTATTTCAAAGGAGACGCTTTCAGTCTGAAAAACACAAACTGTCAGGCACTTCACATTGAATTGTCTCCCCTTCTGACATGTCGAACGCTACATGTGTGCAGGATGTCAAGCATGACATAGCTCCATTTGTATCGCTTAGTTTTTCAATGAAATGTTTCCACAAAGCGAAGATAATACAATGTCATCATCTAAAAGTTTGAAATTGAATGTTGGACCAGAGGTTGAATTAATGAAGGGGAAGTAAGGTTTGGAAGACACCTTAATCAGCTGAAATACTATGTAATACACATACCTCAGAGATATATTTGGAACACATATACGGCAAAGGAATTCCAATGTAGACACGTTTGAGGATTTGAGCAAGGGTTCGTTTCTTACCACTCTTTCAATTTTATTTCAAAGGAGACGCTTTCAGTCTGAAAAACACAAACTGTCAGGCACTTCACATTGAATTGTCTCCCCTTCTGACAGGTCGAATACTACATGTGTGCAGGATGTCAAGAATGACATAGCTCCATTTGTATCTCTTAGTTTTTGATTGTAATGTTTCCACAAAGCGAAGATAATACAATGTCATCATCTAAAAGTTTGAAATTGAATGTTGGACCAGAGGTTGAATTAATAAAGGGGAAGCAAGGTTTGGAAGACACCTTAGTCAGCTGAAGTACCATGTAATACATATACCTCAGAGATATATTTGGGACACATTTACGGCAAAGGAATTCCAATGTAGACACTTTTGAGGATTTGAGCAAGGGTTCCTTTCTTACCACTCTTTTATTTTTATTTCAAAGGAAACGCTTTCAGTCATAAAAACACAAACTGTCATTCGCTTCACGTTGAAATGTCTCCCCTTCTGACACTTCGAATGCTACATGTGTGCAGGATGTCAAGAATGACATAGCTCCATTTGTATCTCTTAGTTTTTGAATGTAATATTTCCACAAAGCGAAGATAATACAATGTCATCATGTAAAAGTTTGAAATTGAATGTTGGACCAGAGGTTGAATTAATAAAGGGGAAGTAAGGTTTGGAAGACACCTTAGTCAGCTGAAATACCATGTAATACATATACCTCAGAGATATATTTGGGACACATTTACGGCAAAGGAATTCCAATGTAGACACTTTTGAGGATTTGAGCAAGGGTTCCTTTCTTACCACTCTTTTATTTTTATTTCAAAGGAAACGCTTTCAGTCTGAAAAACACAAACTGTCAGGCACTTCACATTGAAATGTCTCCCCTTCTGACACGTCAAATGCTACATGTGTGCAGGATGTCAAGAATGACATAGCTCCATTTGTATCTCTTAGTTTTTCAATGTAATGTTTCCACAAAGCGAAGATAATACAATGTCATCATGTAAAAGTTTGAAATTGAATGTTGGACCAGAGGTTGAATTAATAAAGGGGAAGTAAGGTTTGGAAGACACCTTAGTCAGCTGAAATACCATGTGATACATATACCTCAGAGTTATATATGGGACACATTTACGGCAAAGGAATTCCAATGTAGACACGTTTGAGGATTTGAACAAGGGTTCGTTTCTTACCACTCTTTCAATTTTATTTGAAGGGAAACGCTTTCAGTCTGAAAAACACAAACTGTCAGGCACTTCACATTGAATTGTCTCCCCTTCTGACAGGTCGAATGCTACTTGTGTGCAGGATGTCAAGAGTGACATAGCTCCATTTGTATGTCTTAGTTTTTGAATGTAATGTTTCCACAAAGCGAAGATAATACAATGTCATCATCTAAAAGTTTGAAATTGAATGTTGGACCAGAGGTTGAAATAATAAAGGGGAAGTAAGGTTTGAAAGACACCTCAGTCAGCTGAAATACCATGTGATACACATACCTCAGAGTTATATTTGGGACACATTTACGGTAAAGGAATTCCAATGTAGACACGTTTAAACATTTGAGCAAGGGTTCGTTTCTTACCACTCTTTGATTTTGATTTCAGAGGAAACGCGTTTCAGTCATAAAAACACAAACTGTCAGGCACTTCACATTGAATTGTCTCCCCTTCTGACAGGTCGAATACTACATGTGTGCAGGATGTCAAGAATGACATAGCTCCATTTGTATCTCTTAGTTTTTGATTGTAATGTTTCCACAAAGCGAAGATAATACAATGTCATCATCTAAAAGTTTGAAATTGAATGTTGGACCAGAGGTTGAATTAATAAAGGGGAAGCAAGGTTTGGAAGACACCTTAGTCAGCTGAAGTACCATGTAATACATATACCTCAGAGATATATTTGGGACACATTTACGGCAAAGGAATTCCAATGTAGACACTTTTGAGGATTTGAGCAAGGGTTCCTTTCTTACCACTCTTTTATTTTTATTTCAAAGGAAACGCTTTCAGTCATAAAAACACAAACTGTCATTCGCTTCACGTTGAAATGTCTCCCCTTCTGACACTTGGAATGCTACATGTGTGCAGGATGTCAAGAATGACATAGCTCCATTTGTATCTCTTAGTTTTTGAATGTAATATTTCCACAAAGCGAAGATAATACAATGTCATCATGTAAAAGTTTGAAATTGAATGTTGGACCAGAGGTTGAATTAATAAAGGGGAAGTAAGGTTTGGAAGACACCTTAGTCAGCTGAAATACCATGTAATACATATACCTCAGAGATATATTTGGGACACATTTACGGCAAAGGAATTCCAATGTAGACACTTTTGAGGATTTGAGCAAGGGTTCCTTTCTTAGCACTCTTTTATTTTTATTTCAAAGGAAACGCTTTCAGTCTGAAAAACACAAACTGTCAGGCACTTCACATTGAAATGTCTCCCCTTCTGACACGTCAAATGCTACATGTGTGCAGGATGTCAAGAATGACATAGCTCCATTTGTATCTCTTAGTTTTTCAATGTAATGTTTCCACAAAGCGAAGATAATACAATGTCATCATCTAAAAGTTTGAAATTGAATGTTGGACCAGAGGTTGAATTAATAAAGGGGAAGTAAGGTTTGGAAGACACCTTAATCAGCTGAAATACCATGTAATACATATACCTCAGAGATATATTTGGGACACATTTACGGCAAAGGAATTCCAATGTAGACACGTTTGAGGATTTGAACAAGGGTACGTTTCTTACCACTCTTTCATTTTTATTTCAAAGGAGACGCTTTCAGTCTGAAAAACACAAACTGTCAGGCACTTCACATTGAATTGTCTCCCCTTCTGACATGTCGAACGCTACATGTGTGCAGGATGTCAAGCATGACATAGCTCCATTTGTATCGCTTAGTTTTTCAATGAAATGTTTCCACAAAGCGAAGATAATACAATGTCATCATCTAAAAGTTTGAAATTGAATGTTGGACCAGAGGTTGAATTAATGAAGGGGAAGTAAGGTTTGGAAGACACCTTAATCAGCTGAAATACTATGTAATACACATACCTCAGAGATATATTTGGAACACATATACGGCAAAGGAATTCCAATGTAGACACGTTTGAGGATTTGAGCAAGGGTTCGTTTCTTACCACTCTTTCAATTTTATTTCAAAGGAGACGCTTTCAGTCTGAAAAACACAAACTGTCAGGCACTTCACATTGAATTGTCTCCCCTTCTGACAGGTCGAATACTACATGTGTGCAGGATGTCAAGAATGACATAGCTCCATTTGTATCTCTTAGTTTTTGATTGTAATGTTTCCACAAAGCGAAGATAATACAATGTCATCATCTAAAAGTTTGAAATTGAATGTTGGACCAGAGGTTGAATTAATAAAGGGGAAGCAAGGTTTGGAAGACACCTTAGTCAGCTGAAGTACCATGTAATACATATACCTCAGAGATATATTTGGGACACATTTACGGCAAAGGAATTCCAATGTAGACACTTTTGAGGATTTGAGCAAGGGTTCCTTTCTTACCACTCTTTTATTTTTATTTCAAAGGAAACGCTTTCAGTCATAAAAACACAAACTGTCATTCGCTTCACGTTGAAATGTCTCCCCTTCTGACACTTCGAATGCTACATGTGTGCAGGATGTCAAGAATGACATAGCTCCATTTGTATCTCTTAGTTTTTGAATGTAATATTTCCACAAAGCGAAGATAATACAATGTCATCATGTAAAAGTTTGAAGTTGAATGTTGGACCAGAGGTTGAATTAATAAAGGGGAAGTAAGGTTTGGAAGACACCTTAGTCAGCTGAAATACCATGTAATACATATACCTCAGAGATATATTTGGGACACATTTACGGCAAAGGAATTCCAATGTAGACACTTTTGAGGATTTGAGCAAGGGTTCCTTTCTTACCACTCTTTTATTTTTATTTCAAAGGAAACGCTTTCAGTCTGAAAAACACAAACTGTCAGGCACTTCACATTGAAATGTCTCCCCTTCTGACACGTCAAATGCTACATGTGTGCAGGATGTCAAGAATGACATAGCTCCATTTGTATCTCTTAGTTTTTCAATGTAATGTTTCCACAAAGCGAAGATAATACAATGTCATCATGTAAAAGTTTGAAATTGAATGTTGGACCAGAGGTTGAATTAATAAAGGGGAAGTAAGGTTTGGAAGACACCTTAGTCAGCTGAAATACCATGTGATACATATACCTCAGAGTTATATATGGGACACATTTACGGCAAAGGAATTCCAATGTAGACACGTTTGAGGATTTGAACAAGGGTTCGTTTCTTACCACTCTTTCAATTTTATTTGAAGGGAAACGCTTTCAGTCTGAAAAACACAAACTGTCAGGCACTTCACATTGAATTGTCTCCCCTTCTGACAGGTCGAATGCTACTTGTGTGCAGGATGTCAAGAGTGACATAGCTCCATTTGTATGTCTTAGTTTTTGAATGTAATGTTTCCACAAAGCGAAGATAATACAATGTCATCATCTAAAAGTTTGAAATTGAATGTTGGACCAGAGGTTGAAATAATAAAGGGGAAGCAAGGTTTGAAAGACACCTCAGTCAGCTGAAATACCATGTGATACACATACCTCAGAGTTATATTTGGGACACATTTACGGTAAAGGAATTCCAATGTAGACACGTTTAAACATTTGAGCAAGGGTTCGTTTCTTACCACTCTTTGATTTTGATTTCAGAGGAAACGCGTTTCAGTCATAAAAACACAAACTGTCAGGCACTTCACATTGAATTGTCTCCCCTTCTGACAGGTCGAATGCTACATGTGTGCAGGATGTCAAGAATGACATAGCTCCATTTGTATCTCTTAGTTTTTCAATGTAATGTTTCCACAAAGCGAAGATAATACAATGTCATCATCTAAAAGTTTGAAATTGAATGTTGGACCAGAGGTTGAATTAATAAAGGGGAAGTAAGGTTTGGAAGACACCTTAGTCAGCTGAAATACTATGTAATACATATACCTGAGAGATATATTTGGGACACATTTACGGCAAAGGAATTCCAATGTAGACACTTTTGAGGATTTGAACAAGGGTTCGTTTCTTACCACTCTTTGATTTTTATTTCAATGGAAACGCTTTCAGTCGGAAAAACACAAACTGTCAGGCACATCACATTGAATTGTCTCCCCTTCTGACAGGTCGAATGGTACATGTGTGCAGGATGTCAAGAATGACATAGCTCCATTTGTATCTCTTAGTTTTTAAATGTAATGTTTCCACAAAGCGAAGATAATACAATGTCATCATCTAAAATTTTGAAATTGAATGTTGGAGCAGAGGTTGAATTAATAAAGGGGAAGTAAGGTTTGGAAGACACCTTAATCAGCTGAAACACTATGTAATACATATACCTCAGAGATATATGTGGGACACATTTAGGGCAAATGAATTCCAATGTAGACACGTTTGAGGATTTGAACAAGGGTTCGTTTCTTACCACTCTTTCAATTTTATTTGAAGGGAAACGCTTTCAGTCTGAAAAACACAAACTGTCAGGCACTTCACATTGAATTGTCTCCCCTTCTGACAGGTCGAATGCTACATGTGTGCAGGATGTCAAGAATGACATACCTCCATTTGTATCTCTTAGTTTTTCAATGTAATGTTTCCACAAAGCGAAGATAATACAATGTCATCATCTAAAAGTTTGAAATTGAATGTTGGACCAGAGGTTGAATTAATAAAGGGGAAGTAGGGTTTGGAAGACACCTTAGTCAGCTGAAATACTATGTAATACATATACCTCAGAGATATATGTGGGACACATTTAGGGCAAAGGAATTCCAATGTAGACACGTTTGAGGATTTGAGCAAGGGTTCGTTTCTTACCACTCTTTCAATTTTATTTCAAAGGAGACGCTTTCAGTCTGAAAAACACAAACTGTCAGGCACTTCACATTGAATTGTCTCCCCTTCTGACAGGTCGAATACTACATGTGTGCAGGATGTCAAGAATGACATAGCTCCATTTGTATCTCTTAGTTTTTCAGTGTAATGTTTCCACAAAGCGAAGATAATACAATGTCATCATCTAAAAGTTTGAAATTGAATGTTGGACCAGAGGTTGAATTAATAAAGGGGAAGCAAGGTTTGGAAGACACCTTAGTCAGCTGAAGTACCATGTAATACATATACCTCAGAGATATATTTGGGACACATTTACGGCAAAGGAATTCCAATGTAGACACTTTTGAGGATTTGAGCAAGGGTTCCTTTCTTACCACTCTTTTATTTTTATTTCAAAGGAAACGCTTTCAGTCATAAAAACACAAACTGTCATTCGCTTCACGTTGAAATGTCTCCCCTTCTGACACTTCGAATGCTACATGTGTGCAGGATGTCAAGAATGACATAGCTCCATTTGTATCTCTTAGTTTTTGAATGTAATGTTTCCACAAAGCGAAGATAATACAATGTCATCATGTAAAAGTTTGAAATTGAATGTTGGACCAGAGGTTGAATTAATAAAGGGGAAGTAAGGTTTGGAAGACACCTTAGTCAGCTGAAGTACCAGGTAATACATATACCTCAGAGATATATTTGGGACACATTTACGGCAAAGGAATTCCAATGTAGACACTTTTGAGGATTTGAGCAAGGATTCCTTTCTTACCACTCTTTTATTTTTATTTCAAAGGAAGCGCTTTCAGTCTGAAAAACACAAACTGTCAGGCACTTCACATTGAAATGTCTCCCCTTCTGACACGTCAAATGCTACATGTGTGCACGATGTCAAGAATGACATAGCTCCATTTGTATCTCTTAGTTTTTCAATGTAATGTTTCCACAAAGCGAAGATAATACAATGTCATCATCTAAAAGTTTGAAATTGAATGTTGGACCAGAGGTTGAATTAATAAAGGGGAAGTAAGGTTTGGAAGACACCTTAGTCAGCTGAAATACCATGTGATACATATACCTCAGAGTTATATTTGGGACACATTTACGGCAAAGGAATTCCAATGTAGACACGTTTGAGGATTTGAACAAGGGTTCGTTTCTTACCACTCTTTCAATTTTATTTGAAGGGAAACGCTTTCAGTCTGAAAAACACAAACTGTCAGGCACTTCACATTGAATTGTCTCCCCTTCTGACAGGTCGAATGCTACATGTGTGCAGGATGTCAAGCATGACATAGCTCCATTTGTATCTCTTAGTTTTTCAATGTAATGTTTCCACAAAGCGAAGATAATACAATGTCATCATCTAAAAGTTTGAAATTGAATGTTGGACCAGAGGTTGAATTAATGAAGGGGAAGTAAGGTTTGGAAGACACCTTAATCAGCTGAAATACTATTTAATACACATACCTGAGAGATATATTTGGAACACATATACGGCAAAGGAATTCCAATGTAGACACGTTTGAGGATTTGAGCAAGGGTTCGTTTCTTACCACTCTTTCAATTTTATTTCAAAGGAGACGCTTTCAGTCTGAAAAACACAAACTGTCAGGCACTTCAGATTGAATTGTCTCCCCTTCTGACAGGTCGAATACTACATGTGTGCAGGATGTCAAGAATGACATAGCTCCATTTGTATCTCTTAGTTTTTCAATGTAATGTTTCCACAAAGCGAAGATAATACAATGTCATCATCTAAAAGTTTGAAATTGAATGTTGGACCAGAGGTTGAATTAATAAAGGGGAAGCAAGGTTTGGAAGACACCTTAGTCAGCTGAAGTACCATGTAATACATATACCTCAGAGATATATTTGGGACACATTTACGGCAAAGGAATTCCAATGTAGACACTTTTGAGGATTTGAGCAAGGGTTCCTTTCTTACCACTCTTTTATTTTTATTTCAAAGGAAACGCTTTCAGTCATAAAAACACAAACTGTCATTCGCTTCACGTTGAAATGTCTCCCCTTCTGACAGGTAGAATGCTACATGTGTGCAGGATGTCAAGAATGACATAGCTCCATTTGTATCTCTTAGTTTTTGAATGTAATGTTTCCACAAAGCGAAGATAATACAATGTCATCATGTAAAAGTTTGAAATTGAATGTTGGACCAGAGGTTGAATTAATAAAGGGGAAGTAAGGTTTGGAAGACACCTTAGTCAGCTGAAGTACCAGGTAATACATATACCTCAGAGATATATTTGGGACACATTTACGGCAAAGGAATTCCAATGTAGACACTTTTGAGGATTTGAGCAAGGGTTCCTTTCTTACCACTCTTTTATTTTTATTTCAAAGGAAGCGCTTTCAGTCTGAAAAACACAAACTGTCAGGCACTTCACATTGAATTGTCTCCCCTTCTGACAGGTCGAATACTACATGTGTGCAGGATGTCAAGAATGACATAGCTCCATTTGTATCTCTTAGTTTTTCAATGTAATGTTTCCACAAAGCGAAGATAATACAATGTCATCATGTAAAAGTTTGAAATTGAATGTTGGACCAGAGGTTGAATTAATAAAGGGGAAGTAAGGTTTGGAAGACACCTTAGTCAGCTGAAGTACCAGGTAATACATATACCTGAGAGATATATTTGGGACACATTTACGGCAAAGGAATTCCAATGTAGACACTTTTGAGGATTTGAGCAAGGAATCCTTTCTTACCCCTCTTTTATTTTTATTTCAAAGGAAGCGCTTTCAGTCTGAAAAACACAAACTGTCAGGCACTTCACATTGAAATGTCTCCCCTTCTGACACGTCAAATGCTACATGTGTGCAGGATGTCAAGAAAGACATAGCTCCATTTGTATCTCTTAGTTTTTCAATGTAATGTTTCCACAAAGCGAAGATAATACAATGTCATCATGTAAAAGTTTGAAATTGAATGTTGGACCAGAGGTTGAATTAATAAAGGGGAAGTAAGGTTTGGAAGACACCTTAGTCAGCTGAAATACCATGTGATACATATACCTCAGAGTTATATTTGGGACACATTTACGGCAAAGGAATTCCAATGTAGACACGTTTGAGGATTTGAACAAGGGTTCGTTTCTTACCACTCTTTCAATTTTATTTGAAGGGAAACGCTTTCAGTCTGAAAAACACAAACTGTCAGGCACTTCACATTGAATTGTCTCCCCTTCTGACAGGTCGAATGCTACATGTGTGCAGGATGTCAAGCATGACATAGCTCCATTTGTATCTCTTAGTTTTTCAATGTAATGTTTCCACAAAGCGAAGATAATACAATGTCATCATCTAAAAGTTTGAAATTGAATGTTGGACCAGAGGTTGAATTAATGAAGGGGAAGTAAGGTTTGGAAGACACCTTAATCAGCTGAAATACTATTTAATACACATACCTCAGAGATATATTTGGAACACATATACGGCAAAGGAATTCCAATGTAGACACGTTTGAGGATTTGAGCAAGGGTTCGTTTCTTACCACTCTTTCAATTTTATTTCAAAGGAGACGCTTTCAGTCTGAAAAACACAAACTGTCAGGCACTTCACATTGAATTGTCTCCCCTTCTGACAGGTCGAATACTACATGTGTGCAGGATGTCAAGAATGACATAGCTCCATTTGTATCTCTTAGTTTTTAAATGTAATGTTTCCACAAAGCGAAGATAATACAATGTCATCATCTAAAAGTTTGAAATTGAATGTTGGACCAGAGGTTGAATTAATAAAGGGGAAGCAAGGTTTGGAAGACACCTTAGTCAGCTGAAGTACCAGGTAATACATATACCTCAGAGATATATTTGGGACACATTTACGGCAAAGGAATTCCAATGTAGACACTTTTGAGGATTTGAGCAAGGGTTCCTTTCTTACCACTCTTTTATTTTTATTTCAAAGGAAACGCTTTCAGTCTGAAAAACACAAACTGTCAGGCACTTCACATTGAAATGTCTCCCCTTCTGACACGTCAAATGCTACATGTGTGCAGGATGTCAAGAAAGACATAGCTCCATTTGTATCTCTTAGTTTTTGAATGTAATGTTTCCACAAAGCGAAGATAATACAATGTCATCATGTAAATGTTTGAAATTGAATGTTGGACCAGAGGTTGAATTAATAAAGGGGAAGAAAGGTTTGGAAGACACCTTAGTCAGCTGAAGTACCAGGTAATACATATACCTCAGAGATATATTTGGGACACATTTACGGCAAAGGAATTCCAATGTAGACACTTTTGAGGATTTGAACAAGGGTTCGTTTCTTACCACTCTTTCAATTTTATTTGAAGGGAAACGCTTTCAGTCTGAAAAACACAAACTGTCAGGCACTTCACATTGAATTGTCTCCCCTTCTGACAGGTCGAATGCTACTTGTGTGCAGGATGTCAAGAGTGACATAGCTCCATTTGTATGTCTTAGTTTTTGAATGTAATGTTTCCACAAAGCGAAGATAATACAATGTCATCATCTAAAAGTTTGAAATTGAATGTTGGACCAGAGGTTGAAATAATAAAGGGGAAGCAAGGTTTGAAAGACACCTCAGTCAGCTGAAATACCATGTGATACACATACCTCAGAGTTATATTTGGGACACATTTACGGTAAAGGAATTCCAATGTAGACACGTTTAAACATTTGAGCAAGGGTTCGTTTCTTACCACTCTTTGATTTTGATTTCAGAGGAAACGCGTTTCAGTCATAAAAACACAAACTGTCAGGCACTTCACATTGAATTGTCTCCCCTTCTGACAGGTCGAATGCTACATGTGTGCAGGATGTCAAGAATGACATAGCTCCATTTGTATCTCTTAGTTTTTCAATGTAATGTTTCCACAAAGCGAAGATAATACAATGTCATCATCTAAAAGTTTGAAATTGAATGTTGGACCAGAGGTTGAATTAATAAAGGGGAAGTAAGGTTTGGAAGACACCTTAGTCAGCTGAAATACTATGTAATACATATACCTGAGAGATATATTTGGGACACATTTACGGCAAAGGAATTCCAATGTAGACACTTTTGAGGATTTGAACAAGGGTTCGTTTCTTACCACTCTTTGATTTTTATTTCAATGGAAACGCTTTCAGTCGGAAAAACACAAACTGTCAGGCACATCACATTGAATTGTCTCCCCTTCTGACAGGTCGAATGGTACATGTGTGCAGGATGTCAAGAATGACATAGCTCCATTTGTATCTCTTAGTTTTTAAATGTAATGTTTCCACAAAGCGAAGATAATACAATGTCATCATCTAAAATTTTGAAATTGAATGTTGGAGCAGAGGTTGAATTAATAAAGGGGAAGTAAGGTTTGGAAGACACCTTAATCAGCTGAAACACTATGTAATACATATACCTCAGAGATATATGTGGGACACATTTAGGGCAAATGAATTCCAATGTAGACACGTTTGAGGATTTGAACAAGGGTTCGTTTCTTACCACTCTTTCAATTTTATTTGAAGGGAAACGCTTTCAGTCTGAAAAACACAAACTGTCAGGCACTTCACATTGAATTGTCTCCCCTTCTGACAGGTCGAATGCTACATGTGTGCAGGATGTCAAGAATGACATACCTCCATTTGTATCTCTTAGTTTTTCAATGTAATGTTTCCACAAAGCGAAGATAATACAATGTCATCATCTAAAAGTTTGAAATTGAATGTTGGACCAGAGGTTGAATTAATAAAGGGGAAGTAGGGTTTGGAAGACACCTTAGTCAGCTGAAATACTATGTAATACATATACCTCAGAGATATATGTGGGACACATTTAGGGCAAAGGAATTCCAATGTAGACACGTTTGAGGATTTGAGCAAGGGTTCGTTTCTTACCACTCTTTCAATTTTATTTCAAAGGAGACGCTTTCAGTCTGAAAAACACAAACTGTCAGGCACTTCACATTGAATTGTCTCCCCTTCTGACAGGTCGAATACTACATGTGTGCAGGATGTCAAGAATGACATAGCTCCATTTGTATCTCTTAGTTTTTCAGTGTAATGTTTCCACAAAGCGAAGATAATACAATGTCATCATCTAAAAGTTTGAAATTGAATGTTGGACCAGAGGTTGAATTAATAAAGGGGAAGCAAGGTTTGGAAGACACCTTAGTCAGCTGAAGTACCAGGTAATACATATACCTCAGAGATATATTTGGGACACATTTACGGCAAAGGAATTCCAATGTAGACACTTTTGAGGATTTGAGCAAGGGTTCCTTTCTTACCACTCTTTTATTTTTATTTCAAAGGAAACGCTTTCAGTCATAAAAACACAAACTGTCATTCGCTTCACGTTGAAATGTCTCCCCTTCTGACACTTCGAATGCTACATGTGTGCAGGATGTCAAGAATGACATAGCTCCATTTGTATCTCTTAGTTTTTGAATGTAATGTTTCCACAAAGCGAAGATAATACAATGTCATCATGTAAAAGTTTGAAATTGAATGTTGGACCAGAGGTTGAATTAATAAAGGGGAAGTAAGGTTTGGAAGACACCTTAGTCAGCTGAAGTACCAGGTAATACATATACCTCAGAGATATATTTGGGACACATTTACGGCAAAGGAATTCCAATGTAGACACTTTTGAGGATTTGAGCAAGGATTCCTTTCTTACCACTCTTTTATTTTTATTTCAAAGGAAGCGCTTTCAGTCTGAAAAACACAAACTGTCAGGCACTTCACATTGAAATGTCTCCCCTTCTGACACGTCAAATGCTACATGTGTGCACGATGTCAAGAATGACATAGCTCCATTTGTATCTCTTAGTTTTTCAATGTAATGTTTCCACAAAGCGAAGATAATACAATGTCATCATCTAAAAGTTTGAAATTGAATGTTGGACCAGAGGTTGAATTAATAAAGGGGAAGTAAGGTTTGGAAGACACCTTAGTCAGCTGAAATACCATGTGATACATATACCTCAGAGTTATATTTGGGACACATTTACGGCAAAGGAATTCCAATGTAGACACGTTTGAGGATTTGAACAAGGGTTCGTTTCTTACCACTCTTTCAATTTTATTTGAAGGGAAACGCTTTCAGTCTGAAAAACACAAACTGTCAGGCACTTCACATTGAATTGTCTCCCCTTCTGACAGGTCGAATGCTACATGTGTGCAGGATGTCAAGCATGACATAGCTCCATTTGTATCTCTTAGTTTTTCAATGTAATGTTTCCACAAAGCGAAGATAATACAATGTCATCATCTAAAAGTTTGAAATTGAATGTTGGACCAGAGGTTGAATTAATGAAGGGGAAGTAAGGTTTGGAAGACACCTTAATCAGCTGAAATACTATTTAATACACATACCTGAGAGATATATTTGGAACACATATACGGCAAAGGAATTCCAATGTAGACACGTTTGAGGATTTGAGCAAGGGTTCGTTTCTTACCACTCTTTCAATTTTATTTCAAAGGAGACGCTTTCAGTCTGAAAAACACAAACTGTCAGGCACTTCAGATTGAATTGTCTCCCCTTCTGACAGGTCGAATACTACATGTGTGCAGGATGTCAAGAATGACATAGCTCCATTTGTATCTCTTAGTTTTTCAATGTAATGTTTCCACAAAGCGAAGATAATACAATGTCATCATCTAAAAGTTTGAAATTGAATGTTGGACCAGAGGTTGAATTAATAAAGGGGAAGCAAGGTTTGGAAGACACCTTAGTCAGCTGAAGTACCATGTAATACATATACCTCAGAGATATATTTGGGACACATTTACGGCAAAGGAATTCCAATGTAGACACTTTTGAGGATTTGAGCAAGGGTTCCTTTCTTACCACTCTTTTATTTTTATTTCAAAGGAAACGCTTTCAGTCATAAAAACACAAACTGTCATTCGCTTCACGTTGAAATGTCTCCCCTTCTGACAGGTAGAATGCTACATGTGTGCAGGATGTCAAGAATGACATAGCTCCATTTGTATCTCTTAGTTTTTGAATGTAATGTTTCCACAAAGCGAAGATAATACAATGTCATCATGTAAAAGTTTGAAATTGAATGTTGGACCAGAGGTTGAATTAATAAAGGGGAAGTAAGGTTTGGAAGACACCTTAGTCAGCTGAAGTACCAGGTAATACATATACCTCAGAGATATATTTGGGACACATTTACGGCAAAGGAATTCCAATGTAGACACTTTTGAGGATTTGAGCAAGGGTTCCTTTCTTACCACTCTTTTATTTTTATTTCAAAGGAAGCGCTTTCAGTCTGAAAAACACAAACTGTCAGGCACTTCACATTGAATTGTCTCCCCTTCTGACAGGTCGAATACTACATGTGTGCAGGATGTCAAGAATGACATAGCTCCATTTGTATCTCTTAGTGTTTCAATGTAATGTTTCCACAAAGCGAAGATAATACAATGTCATCATGTAAAAGTTTGAAATTGAATGTTGGACCAGAGGTTGAATTAATAAAGGGGAAGTAAGGTTTGGAAGACACCTTAGTCAGCTGAAGTACCAGGTAATACATATACCTCAGAGATATATTTGGGACACATTTACGGCAAAGGAATTCCAATGTAGACACTTTTGAGGATTTGAGCAAGGAATCCTTTCTTACCCCTCTTTTATTTTTATTTCAAAGGAAGCGCTTTCAGTCTGAAAAACACAAACTGTCAGGCACTTCACATTGAAATGTCTCCCCTTCTGACACGTCAAATGCTACATGTGTGCAGGATGTCAAGAAAGACATAGCTCCATTTGTATCTCTTAGTTTTTCAATGTAATGTTTCCACAAAGCGAAGATAATACAATGTCATCATCTAAAAGTTTGAAATTGAATGTTGGACCAGAGGTTGAATTAATAAAGGGGAAGTAAGGTTTGGAAGACACCTTAGTCAGCTGAAATACCATGTGATACATATACCTCAGAGTTATATTTGGGACACATTTACGGCAAAGGAATTCCAATGTAGACACGTTTGAGGATTTGAACAAGGGTTCGTTTCTTACCACTCTTTCAATTTTATTTGAAGGGAAACGCTTTCAGTCTGAAAAACACAAACTGTCAGGCACTTCACATTGAATTGTCTCCCCTTCTGACAGGTCGAATGCTACATGTGTGCAGGATGTCAAGCATGACATAGCTCCATTTGTATCTCTTAGTTTTTCAATGTAATGTTTCCACAAAGCGAAGATAATACAATGTCATCATCTAAAAGTTTGAAATTGAATGTTGGACCAGAGGTTGAATTAATGAAGGGGAAGTAAGGTTTGGAAGACACCTTAATCAGCTGAAATACTATTTAATACACATACCTCAGAGATATATTTGGAACACATATACGGCAAAGGAATTCCAATGTAGACACGTTTGAGGATTTGAGCAAGGGTTCGTTTCTTACCACTCTTTCAATTTTATTTCAAAGGAGACGCTTTCAGTCTGAAAAACACAAACTGTCAGGCACTTCACATTGAATTGTCTCCCCTTCTGACAGGTCGAATACTACATGTGTGCAGGATGTCAAGAATGACATAGCTCCATTTGTATCTCTTAGTTTTTAAATGTAATGTTTCCACAAAGCGAAGATAATACAATGTCATCATCTAAAAGTTTGAAATTGAATGTTGGACCAGAGGTTGAATTAATAAAGGGGAAGCAAGGTTTGGAAGACACCTTAGTCAGCTGAAGTACCATGTAATACATATACCTCAGAGATATATTTGGGACACATTTACGGCAAAGGAATTCCAATGTAGACACTTTTGAGGATTTGAGCAAGGGTTCCTTTCTTACCACTCTTTTATTTTTATTTCAAAGGAAACGCTTTCAGTCATAAAAACACAAACTGTCATTCGCTTCACGTTGAAATGTCTCCCCTTCTGACAGGTAGAATGCTACATGTGTGCAGGATGTCAAGAATGACATAGCTCCATTTGTATCTCTTAGTTTTTGAATGTAATGTTTCCACAAAGCGAAGATAATACAATGTCATCATGTAAATGTTTGAAATTGAATGTTGGACCAGAGGTTGAATTAATAAAGGGGAAGAAAGGTTTGGAAGACACCTTAGTCAGCTGAAGTACCAGGTAATACATATACCTCAGAGATATATTTGGGACACATTTACGGCAAAGGAATTCCAATGTAGACACTTTTGAGGATTTGAGCAAGGGTTCCTTTCTTACCACTCTTTTATTTTTATTTCAAAGGAAGCGCTTTCAGTCTGAAAAACACAAACTGTCAGGCACTTCACATTGAAATGTCTCCCCTTCTGACACGTCAAATGCTACATGTGTGCAGGATGTCAAGAATGACATAGCTCCATTTGTATCTCTTAGTTTTTCAATGTAATGTTTCCACAAAGCGAAGATAATACAATGTCATCATCTAAAAGTTTGAAATTGAATGTTGGACCAGAGGTTGAATTAATAAAGGGGAAGTAAGGTTTGGAAGACACCTTAGTCAGCTGAAATACCATGTGATACATATACCTCAGAGTTATATTTGGGACACATTTACGGCAAAGGAATTCCAATGTAGACACGTTTGAGGATTTGAACAAGGGTTCGTTTCTTACCACTCATTCAATATTATTTGAAGGGAAACGCTTTCAGTCTGAAAAACACAAACTGTCAGGCACTTCACATTGAATTGTCTCCCCTTCTGACAGGTCGAATGCTACATGTGTGCAGGATGTCAAGAGTGACATAGCTCCATTTGTATGTCTTAGTTTTTGAATGTAATGTTTCCACAAAGCGAAGATAATACAATGTCATCATCTAAAAGTTTGAAATTGAATGTTGGACCAGAGGTTGAAATAATAAAGGGGAAGTAAGGTTTGAAAGACACCTCAGTCAGCTGAAATACCATGTGATACACATACCTCAGAGTTATATTTGGGACACATTTACGGTAAAGGAATTCCAATGTAGACACGTTTAAACATTTGAGCAAGGGTTCGTTTCTTACCACTCTTTGATTTTCATTTCATAGGAAACGCGTTTCAGTCATAAAAACACAAACTGTCAGGCACTTCACATTGAATTGTCTCCCCTTCTGACAGGTCGAATGCTACATGTGTGCAGGATGTCAAGAATGACATAGCTCCATTTGTATCTCTTAGTTTTTGATTGTAATGTTTCCACAAAGCGAAGATAATACAATGTCATCATCTAAAAGTTTGAAATTGAATGTTGGACCAGAGGTTGAATTAATAAAGGGGAAGCAAGGTTTGGAAGACACCTTAGTCAGCTGAAGTACCATGTAATACATATACCTCAGAGATATATTTGGGACACATTTACGGCAAAGGAATTCCAATGTAGACACTTTTGAGGATTTGAGCAAGGGTTCCTTTCTTACCACTCTTTTATTTTTATTTCAAAGGAAACGCTTTCAGTCATAAAAACACAAACTGTCAGGCGCTTCACGTTGAAATGTCTCAGCTTCTGACACTTCGAATGCTACATGTGTGCAGGATGTCAAGAATGACATAGCTCTATTTGTATCTCTTAGTTTTTGAATGTAATATTTCCACAAAGCGAAGATAATACAATGTCATCATGTAAAAGTTTGAAATTGAATGTTGGACCAGAGGTTGAATTAATAAAGGGGAAGTAAGGTTTGGAAGACACCTTAATCAGCTGAAGTACCATGTAATACATATACCTCAGAGTTATTTTTGGGACACATTTACGGCAAAGGAATTCCAATGTAGACACGTTTGAGGATTTGAACAAGGGTTCGTTTCTTACCACTCTTTCAATTTTATTTGAAGGGAAACGCTTTCAGTCTGAAAAACACAAACTGTCAGGCACTTCACATTGAATTGTCTCCCCTTCTGACAGGTCGAATGCTACATGTGTGCAGGATGTCAAGCATGACATAGCTCCATTTGTATCTCTTAGTTTTTCAATGTAATGTTTCCACAAAGCGAAGATAATACAATGTCATCATCTAAAAGTTTGAAATTGAATGTTGGACCAGAGGTTGAATTAATAAAGGGGAAGCAAGGTTTGGAAGACACCTTAGTCAGCTGAAGTACCATGTAATACATATACCTCAGAGATATATTTGGGACACATTTACGGCAAAGGAATTCCAATGTAGACACTTTTGAGGATTTGAGCAAGGGTTCCTTTCTTACCACTCTTTTATTTTTATTTCAAAGGAAACGCTTTCAGTCTGAAAAACACAAACTGTCAGGCACTTCACATTGAAATGTCTCCCCTTCTGACACGTTAAATGCTACATGTGTGCAGGATGTCAAGAATGACATAGCTCCATTTGTATCTCTTAGTTTTTGAATGTAATGTTTCCACAAAGCGAAGATAATACAATGTCATCATCTAAAAGTTTGAAATTGAATGTTGGACCAGAGGTTGAATTAATAAAGGGGAAGTAAGGTTTGGAAGACACCTTAGTCAGCTGAAATACCATGTGATACATATACCTCAGAGTTATATTTGGGACACATTTACGGCAAAGGAATTCCAATGTAGACACGTTTGAGGATTTGAACAAGGGTTCGTTTCTTACCACTCTTTCAATTTTATTTGAAGGGAAACGCTTTCAGTCTGAAAAACACAAACTGTCAGGCACTTCACATTGAATTGTCTCCCCTTCTGACAGGTCGAATGCTACATGTGTGCAGGATGTCAAGCATGACATAGCTCCATTTGTATCTCTTAGTTTTTCAATGTAATGTTTCCACAAAGCGAAGATAATACAATGTCATCATCTAAAAGTTTGAAATTGAATGTTGGACCAGAGGTTGAATTAATGAAGGGGAAGTAAGGTTTGGAAGACACCTTAATCAGCTGAAATACTATTTAATACACATACCTCAGAGATATGTTTGGGACACATATACGGCAAAGGAATTCCAATGTAGACACGTTTGAGGATTTGAGCAAGGGTTCGTTTCTTACCACTCTTTCAATTTTATTTCAAAGGAAACGCTTTCAGTCTGAAAAACACAAACTGTCAGGCACTTCACATTGAATTGTCTCCCCTTCTGACAGGTCGAATACTACATGTGTGCAGGATGTCAAGAATGACATAGCTCCATTTGTATCTCTTAGTTTTTCAATGTAGTGTTTCCACAAAGCGAAGATAATACAATGTCATCATCTAAAAGTTTGAAATTGAATGTTGGAGCAGAGGTTGAATTAATGAAGGGGAAGCAAGGTTTGGAAGACACCTTAGTCAGCTGAAGTACCATGTAATACATATACCTCAGAGATATATTTGGGACACATTTACGGCAAAGGAATTCCAATGTAGACACTTTTGAGGATTTGAGCAAGGGTTCCTTTCTTACCACTCTTTTATTTTTATTTCAAAGGAAACGCTTTCAGTCATAAAAACACAAACTGTCATTCGCTTCACGTTGAAATGTCTCCCCTTCTGACACTTCGAATGCTACATGTGTGCAGGATGTCAAGAATGACATAGCTCCATTTGTATCTCTTAGTTTTTGAATGTAATGTTTCCACAAAGCGAAGATAATACAATGTCATCATCTAAAAGTTTGAAATTGAATGTTGGACCAGAGGTTGAATTAATGAAGGGGAAGTAAGGTTTGGAAGACACCTTAATCAGCTGAAATACTATTTAATACACATACCTCAGAGATATATTTGGGACACATATACGGCAAAGGAATTCCAATGTAGACACGTTTGAGGATTTGAGCAAGGGTTCGTTTCTTACCACTCTTTCAATTTTATTTCAAAGGAAACGCTTTCAGTCTGAAAAACACAAACTGTCAGGCACTTCACATTGAATTGTCTCCCCTTCTGACAGGTCGAATACTACATGTGTGCAGGATGTCAAGAATGACATAGCTCCATTTGTATCTCTTAGTTTTTCAATGTAATGTTTCCACAAAGCGAAGATAATACAATGTCATCATCTAAAAGTTTGAAATTGAATGTTGGACCAGAGGTTGAATTAATGAAGGGGAAGTAAGGTTTGGAAGACACCTTAATCAGCTGAAATACTATTTAATACACATACCTCAGAGATATGTTTGGGACACATATACGGCAAAGGAATTCCAATGTAGACACGTTTGAGGATTTGAGCAAGGGTTCGTTTCTTACCACTCTTTCAATTTTATTTCAAAGGAAACGCTTTCAGTCTGAAAAACACAAACTGTCAGGCACTTCACATTGAATTGTCTCCCCTTCTGACAGGTCGAATACTACATGTGTGCAGGATGTCAAGAATGACATAGCTCCATTTGTATCTCTTAGTTTTTCAATGTAGTGTTTCCACAAAGCGAAGATAATACAATGTCATCATCTAAAAGTTTGAAATTGAATGTTGGAGCAGAGGTTGAATTAATGAAGGGGAAGCAAGGTTTGGAAGACACCTTAGTCAGCTGAAGTACCATGTAATACATATACCTCAGAGATATATTTGGGACACATTTACGGCAAAGGAATTCCAATGTAGACACTTTTGAGGATTTGAGCAAGGGTTCCTTTCTTACCACTCTTTTATTTTTATTTCAAAGGAAACGCTTTCAGTCATAAAAACACAAACTGTCATTCGCTTCACGTTGAAATGTCTCCCCTTCTGACACTTCGAATGCTACATGTGTGCAGGATGTCAAGAATGACATAGCTCCATTTGTATCTCTTAGTTTTTGAATGTAATGTTTCCACAAAGCGAAGATAATACAATGTCATCATCTAAAAGTTTGAAATTGAATGTTGGACCAGAGGTTGAATTAATGAAGGGGAAGTAAGGTTTGGAAGACACCTTAATCAGCTGAAATACTATTTAATACACATACCTCAGAGATATATTTGGGACACATATACGGCAAAGGAATTCCAATGTAGACACGTTTGAGGATTTGAGCAAGGGTTCGTTTCTTACCACTCTTTCAATTTTATTTCAAAGGAAACGCTTTCAGTCTGAAAAACACAAACTGTCAGGCACTTCACATTGAATTGTCTCCCCTTCTGACAGGTCGAATACTACATGTGTGCAGGATGTCAAGAATGACATAGCTCCATTTGTATCTCTTAGTTTTTCAATGTAATGTTTCCACAAAGCGAAGATAATACAATGTCATCATCTAAAAGTTTGAAATTGAATGTTGGACCAGAGGTTGAATTAATGAAGGGGAAGCAAGGTTTGGAAGACACCTTAGTCAGCTGAAGTACCATGTAATACATATACCTCAGAGATATATTTGGGACACATTTACGGCAAAGGAATTCCAATGTAGACACTTTTGAGGATTTGAGCAAGGGTTCCTTTCTTACCACTCTTTTATTTTTATTTCAAAGGAAACGCTTTCAGTCATAAAAACACAAACTGTCATTTGCTTCACGTTGAAATGTCTCCCCTTCTGACACTTCGAATGCTACATGTGTGCAGGATGTCAAGAATGACATAGCTCCATTTGTATCTCTTAGTTTTTGAATGTAATGTTTCCACAAAGCGAAGATAATACAATGTCATCATGTAAAAGTTTGAAATTGAATGTTGGACCAGAGGTTGAATTAATAAAGGGGAAGTAAGGTTTGGAAGACACTTTAGTCAGCTGAAGTACCAGGTAATACATATACCTCAGAGATATATTTGGGACACATTTACGGCAAAAGAACTCCAATGTAGACACTTTTGAGGATTTGAGCAAGGGTTCCTTTCTTACCACTCTTTTATTTTTATTTCAAAGGAAGCGCTTTCAGTCTGAAAAACACAAACTGTCAGGCACTTCACATTGAAATGTCTCCCCTTCTGACACGTCAAATGCTACATGTGTGCAGGATGTCAAGAATGACATAGCTCCATTTGTATCTCTTAGTTTTTGAATGTAATGTTTCCACAAAGCGAAGATAATACAATGTCATCATCTAAAAGTTTGAAATTGAATGTTGGACCAGAGGTTGAATTAATAAAGGGGAAGTAAGGTTTGGAAGACACCTTAGTCAGCTGAAATACCATGTGATACATATACCTCAGAGTTATATTTGGGACACATTTACGGGAAAGGAATTCCAATGTAGACACGTTTGAGGATTTGAACAAGGGTTCGTTTCTTACCACTCTTTCAATATTATTTGAAGGGAAACGCTTTCAGTCTGAAAAACACAAACTGTCATCCACTTCACAATAAATTGTCTCCCCTTCTGACAGGTCGAATGCTACATGTGTGCAGGATGTCAAGAATGACATAGCTCCATTTGTATCTCTTAGTTTTTGATTGTAATGTTTCCACAAAGCGAAGATAATACAATGTCATCATCTAAAATTTTGAAATTGAATGTTGGACCAGAGGTTGAATTAATAAAGGGGAAGCAAGGTTTGGAAGACACCTTAATCAGCTGAAGTACCATGTAATACATATACCTGAGAGATATATTTGGGACACATTTACGGCAAAGGAATTCCAATGTAGACACGTTTGAGGATTTGAGCAAGGGTTCCTTTCTTACCACTCTTTTATTTTTATTTCAAAGGAAACGCTTTCAGTCATAAAAACACAAACTGTCATTCGCTTCACGTTGAAATGTCTCCCCTTCTGACACTTCGAATGCTACATGTGTGCAGGATGTCAAGAATGACATAGCTCCATTTGTATCTCTTAGTTTTTGAATGTAATATTTCCACAAAGCGAAGATAATACAATGTCATCATCTAAAAGTTTGAAATTGAATGTTGGACCAGAGGTTGAATTAATAAAGGGGAAGTAAGGTTTGGAAGACACCTTAATCAGCTGAAGTACCATGTAATACATATACCTCAGAGATATATTTGGGACACATTTACGGCAAAGGAATTCCAATGTAGACACTTTTGAGGATTTGAGCAAGGGTTCCTTTCTTACCACTCTTTTATTTTTATTTCAAAGGAAACGCGTTTCAGTCTGAAAAACACAAACTGTCAGGCACTTCACATTGAAATGTCTCCCCTTCTGACACGTCAAATGCTACATGTGTGCAGGATGTCAAGAATGACATAGCTCCATTTGTATCTCTTAATTTTTGAATGTAATGTTTCCACAAAGCGAAGATAATACAATGTCATCATCTAAAAGTTTGAAATTGAATGTTGGACCAGAGGTTGAATTAATAAAGGGGAAGTAAGGTTTGGAAGACACCTTAGTCAGCTGAAATACCATGTGATACATATACCTCAGAGATATATATGGGACACATTTACGGCAAAGGAATTCCAATGTAGACACGTTTGAGGATTTGAACAAGGGTTCGTTTCTTACCACTCTTTCAATTTTATTTGAAGGGAAACGCTTTCAGTCTGAAAAACACAAACTGTCAGGCACTTCACATTGAAATGTCTCCCCTTCTGACAGGTCGAATGCTACATGTGTGCAGGATGTCAAGAGTGACATAGCTCCATTTGTATGTCTTAGTTTTTGAATGTAATGTTTCCACAAAGCGAAGATAATACAATGTCATCATCTAAAAGTTTGAAATTGAATGTTGGACCAGAGGTTGAAATAATAAAGGGGAAGCAAGGTTTGAAAGACACCTTAGTCAGCTGAAATACCATGTGATACACATACCTCAGAGTTATATTTGGGACACATTTACGGTAAAGGAATTCCAATGTAGACACTTTTAAACATTTGAGCAAGGGTTCGTTTCTTACCACTCTTTGATTTTCATTTCAAAGGAAACGCGTTTCAGTCATAAAAACACAAACTGTCAGGCACTTCACATTGAATTGTCTCCCCTTCTGACAGGTCGAATGCTACATGTGTGCAGGATGTCAAGAATGACATAGCTCCATTTGTATCTCTTAGTTTTTGAATGTAATGTTTCCACAAAGCGAAGATAATACAATGTCATCATCTAAAAGTTTGAAATTGAATGTTGGACCAGAGGTTGAATTAATAAAGGGGAAGTAAGGTTTGGAAGACACCTTAGTCAGCTGAAATACTATGTAATACATATACCTGAGAGATATATTTGGGACACATTTACTGCAAAGGAATTCCAATGTAGACACTTTTGAGGATTTGAACAAGGGTTCGTTTCTTACCACTCTTTGATTTTTATTTCAATGGAAACGCTTCCAGTCGGAAAAACACAAACTGTCAGGCACATCACATTGAATTGTCTCCCCTTCTGACAGGTCGAATGGTACATGTGTGCAGGATGTCAAGAATGACATAGCTCCATTTGTATCTCTTAGTTTTTAAATGTAATGTTTCCACAAAGCGAAGATAATACAATGTCATCATCTAAAATTTTGAAATTGAACGTTGGACCAGAGGTTGAATTAATAAAGGGGAAGCAAGGTTTGGAAGACACCTTAATCAGCTGAAATACTATGTAATACATATACCTCAGAGATATATGTGGGACACATTTAGGGCAAAGGAATTCCAATGTAGACACGTTTGAGGATTTGAACAAGGGTTCGTTTCTTACCACTCTTTCATATTTATTTCAAAGGAGACGCTTTCAGTCTGAAAAACACAAACTGTCAGGCGCTTCACATTGAATTGTCTCCCCTTCAGACAGGTCGACTGCTACATGTGTGTAGGATGTCAAGAATGACATAGCTCCATTTGTATCTCTTAGTTTTTCAATGTAATGTTTCCACAAAGCGAAGATAATACAATGTCATCATCTAAAAGTTTGAAATTGAATGTTGGACCAGAGGTTGAATTAATAAAGGGGAAGTAAGGTTTGGAAGACACCTTAGTCAGCTGAAATACCATGTGATACATATACCTCAGAGTTATATTTGGGACACATTTACGGCAAAGGAATTCCAATGTAGACACGTTTGAGGATTTGAACAAGGGTTCGTTTCTTACCACTCTTTCAATTTTATTTGAAGGGAAACGCTTTCAGTCTGAAAAACACAAACTGTCAGGCACTTCACATTGAATTGTCTCCCCTTCTGACAGGTCGAATGCTACATGTGTGCAGGATGTCAAGAGTGACATAGCTCCATTTGTATGTCTTAGTTTTTGAATGTAATGTTTCCACAAAGCGAAGATAATACAATGTCATCATCTAAAAGTTTGAAATTGAATGTTGGACCAGAGGTTGAAATAATAAAGGGGAAGGAAGGTTTGAAAGACACCTCAGTCAGCTGAAATACCATGTGATACACATACCTCAGAGTTATATTTGGGACACATTTACGGTAAAGGAATTCCAATGTAGACACGTTTAAACATTTGAGCAAGGGTTCGTTTCTTACCACTCTTTGATTTTCATTTCAAAGGAAACGCGTTTCAGTCATAAAAACACAAACTGTCAGGCACTTCACATTGAATTGTCTCCCCTTCTGACAGGTCGAATGCTACATGTGTGCAGGATGTCAAGAATGACATAGCTCCATTTGTATCTCTTAGTTTTTGAATGTAATATTTCCACAAAGCGAAGATAATACAATGTCATCATCTAAAAGTTTGAAATTGAATGTTGGACCAGAGGTTGAATTAATAAAGGGGAAGTAAGGTTTGGAAGACACCTTAATCAGCTGAAGTACCATGTAATAGATATACCTCAGAGATATATTTGGGACACATTTACGGCAAAGGAATTCCAATGTAGACACTTTTGAGGATTTGAGCAAGGGTTCCTTTCTTACCACTCTTTTATTTTTATTTCAAAGGAAACGCTTTCAGTCTGAAAAACACAAACTGTCAGGCACTTCACATTGAAATGTCTCCCCTTCTGACACGTCAAATGCTACATGTGTGCAGGATGTCAAGAATGACATAGCTCCATTTGTATCTCTTAGTTTTTGAATGTAATGTTTCCACAAAGCGAAGATAATACAATGTCATCATCTAAAAGTTTGAAATTGAATGTTGGACCAGAGGTTGAATTAATAAAGGGGAAGTAAGGTTTGGAAGACACCTTAATCAGCTGAAGTACCATGTAATACATATACCTCAGAGATATATTTGGGACACATTTACGGCAAAGGAATTCCAATGTAGACACTTTTGAGGATTTGAACAAGGGTTCCTTTCTTACCACTCTTTTATTTTTATTTCAAAGGAAACGCTTTCAGTCTGAAAAACACAAACTGTCAGGCACTTCACATTGAAATGTCTCCCCTTCTGACACGTCAAATGCTACATGTGTGCAGGATGTCAAGAATGACATAGCTCCATTTGTATCTCTTTGTTTTTGAATGTAATGTTTCCACAAAGCGAAGATAATACAATGTCATCATCTAAAAGTTTGAAATTGAATGTTGGACCAGAGGTTGAATTAATAAAGGGGAAGTAAGGTTTGGAAGACACCTTAGTCAGCTGAAATACTATGTAATACATACACCTCAGAGATATATGTGGGACACATTTACGGCAAAGGAATTCCGATGTAGACACGTTTGAGGATTTGAACAAGGGTTCGTTTCTTACCACTCTTTCATATTTATTTCAAAGGAGACGCTTTCAGTCTGAAAAACACAAACTGTCAGGCGCTTCACATTGAATTGTCTCCCCTTCAGACAGGTCGACTGCTACATGTGTGTAGGATGTCAAGAATGACATAGCTCCATTTGTATCTCTTAGTTTTTCAATGTAATGTTTCCACAAAGCGAAGATAATACAATGTCATCATCTAAAAGTTTGAAATTGAATGTTGGACCAGAGGTTGAATTAATAAAGGGGAAGTAAGGTTTGGAAGACACCTTAGTCAGCTGAAATACCATGTGATACATATACCTCAGAGTTATATTTGGGACACATTTACGGCAAAGGAATTCCAATGTAGACACGTTTGAGGATTTGAACAAGGGTTCGTTTCTTACCACTCTTTCAATTTTATTTGAAGGGAAACGCTTTCAGTCTGAAAAACACAAACTGTCAGGCACTTCACATTGAATTGTCTCCCCTTCTGACAGGTCGAATGCTACATGTGTGCAGGATGTCAAGAGTGACATAGCTCCATTTGTATGTCTTAGTTTTTGAATGTAATGTTTCCACAAAGCGAAGATAATACAATGTCATCATCTAAAAGTTTGAAATTGAATGTTGGACCAGAGGTTGAAATAATAAAGGGGAAGGAAGGTTTGAAAGACACCTCAGTCAGCTGAAATACCATGTGATACACATACCTCAGAGTTATATTTGGGACACATTTACGGTAAAGGAATTCGAATGTAGACACGTTTAAACATTTGAGCAAGGGTTCGTTTCTTACCACTCTTTGATTTTCATTTCAAAGGAAACGCGTTTCAGTCATAAAAACACAAACTGTCAGGCACTTCACATTGAATTGTCTCCCCTTCTGACAGGTCGAATGCTACATGTGTGCAGGATGTCAAGAATGACATAGCTCCATTTGTATCTCTTAGTTTTTGAATGTAATATTTCCACAAAGCGAAGATAATACAATGTCATCATCTAAAAGTTTGAAATTGAATGTTGGACCAGAGGTTGAATTAATAAAGGGGAAGTAAGGTTTGGAAGACACCTTAATCAGCTGAAGTACCATGTAATAGATATACCTCAGAGATATATTTGGGACACATTTACGGCAAAGGAATTCCAATGTAGACACTTTTGAGGATTTGAGCAAGGGTTCCTTTCTTACCACTCTTTTATTTTTATTTCAAAGGAAACGCTTTCAGTCTGAAAAACACAAACTGTCAGGCACTTCACATTGAAATGTCTCCCCTTCTGACACGTCAAATGCTACATGTGTGCAGGATGTCAAGAATGACATAGCTCCATTTGTATCTCTTAGTTTTTGAATGTAATGTTTCCACAAAGCGAAGATAATACAATGTCATCATCTAAAAGTTTGAAATTGAATGTTGGACCAGAGGTTGAATTAATAAAGGGGAAGTAAGGTTTGGAAGACACCTTAATCAGCTGAAGTACCATGTAATACATATACCTCAGAGATATATTTGGGACACATTTACGGCAAAGGAATTCCAATGTAGACACTTTTGAGGATTTGAACAAGGGTTCCTTTCTTACCACTCTTTTATTTTTATTTCAAAGGAAACGCTTTCAGTCTGAAAAACACAAACTGTCAGGCACTTCACATTGAAATGTCTCCCCTTCTGACACGTCAAATGCTACATGTGTGCAGGATGTCAAGAATGACATAGCTCCATTTGTATCTCTTTGTTTTTGAATGTAATGTTTCCACAAAGCGAAGATAATACAATGTCATCATCTAAAAGTTTGAAATTGAATGTTGGACCAGAGGTTGAATTAATAAAGGGGAAGTAAGGTTTGGAAGACACCTTAGTCAGCTGAAATACCATGTGATACATATACCTTAGAGATATATATGGGACACATTTACGGCAAAGGAATTCCAATGTAGACACGTTTGAGGATTTGAACAAGGGTTCGTTTCTTACCACTCTTTCAATTTTATTTTAAGGGAAACGCTTTCAGTCTGAAAAACACAAACTGTCAGGCACTTCACATTGAATTGTCTCCCCTTCTGACAGGTCGAATGCTACATGTGTGCAGGATGTCAAGAATGACATAGCTCCATTTGTATGTCTTAGTTTTTGAATGTAATGTTTCCACAAAGCGAAGATAATACAATGTCATCATCTAAAAGTTTGAAATTGAATGTTGGACCAGAGGTTGAAATAATAAAGGGGAAGTAAGGTTTGGAAGACACCTTAGTCAGCTGAAATACCATGTGATACATATACCTCAGAGATATATATGGGACACATTTACGGTAAAGGAATTCCAATGTAGACACGTTTAAACATTTGAGCAAGGGTTCGTTTCTTACCACTCTTTGATTTTGATTTCAAAGGAAACGCGTTTCAGTCATAAAAACACAAACTGTCAGGCACTTCACATTGAATTGTCTCCCCTTCTGACAGGTCGAATGCTACATGTGTGCAGGATGTCAAGAATGACATAGCTCCATTTGTATCTCTTAGTTTTTGAATGTAATGTTTCCACAAAGCGAAGATAATACAATGTCATCATCTAAAAGTTTGAAATTGAATGTTGGACCAGAGGTTGAATTAATAAAGGGGAAGTAAGGTATGGAAGACACCTTAATCAGCTGAAATACTCTGTAATACATACACCTGAGAGATATATTTGGGACACATTTACCGCAAAGGAATTCCAATGTAGACACTTTTGAGGATTTGAACAAGGGTTCGTTTCTTACCACTCTTTCATACTTATTTCAAAGGAGACGCTTTCAGTCTGAAAAACACAAACTGTCAGGCGCTTCACATTGAATTGTCTCCCCTTCAGACAGGTCGACTGCTACATGTGTGCAGGATGTCAAGAATGACATAGCTCCATTTGTATCTCTTAGTTTTTCAATGTAATGTTTCCACAAAGCGAAGATAATACAATGTCATCATCTAAAAGTTTGAAATTGAATGTTGGACCAGAGGTTGAATTAATAAAGGGGAAGTAAGGTTTGGAAGACACCTTAGTCAGCTGAAATACCATGTGATACATATACCTCAGAGATATATTTGGGACACATTTACGGCAAAGGAATTCCAATGTAGACACGTTTGAGGATTTGAACAAGGGTTCGTTTCTTACCACTCTTTCAATTTTATTTGAAGGGAAACGCTTTCAGTCTGAAAAACACAAACTGTCAGGCACTTCACATTGAATTGTCTCCCCTTCTGACAGGTCGAATGCTACATGTGTGCAGGATGTCAAGAGTGACATAGCTCCATTTGTATGTCTTAGTTTTTGAATGTAATGTTTCCACAAAGCGAAGATAATACAATGTCATCATCTAAAAGTTTGAAATTGAATGTTGGACCAGAGGTTGAAATAATAAAGGGGAAGGAAGGTTTGAAAGACACCTTAGTCAGCTGAAATACCATGTGATACACATACCTCAGAGTTATATTTGGGACACATTTACGGTAAAGGAATTCCAATGTAGACACGTTTAAACATTTGAGCAAGGGTTCGTTTCTTACCACTCTTTGATTTTCATTTCAAAGGAAACGCGTTTCAGTCATAAAAACACAAACTGTCAGGCACTTCACATTGAATTGTCTCCCCTTCTGACAGGTCGAATGCTACATGTGTGCAGGATGTCAAGAATGACATAGCTCCATTTGTATCTCTTAGTTTTTGAATGTAATATTTCCACAAAGCGAAGATAATACAATGTCATCATCTAAAAGTTTGAAATTGAATGTTGGACCAGAGGTTGAATTAATAAAGGGGAAGTAAGGTTTGGAAGACACCTTAATCAGCTGAAGTACCATGTAATACATATACCTCAGAGATATATTTGGGACACATTTACGGCAAAGGAATTCCAATGTAGACACTTTTGAGGATTTGAGCAAGGGTTCCTTTCTTACCACTCTTTTATTTTTATTTCAAAGGAAACGCTTTCAGTCTGAAAAACACAAACTGTCAGGCACTTCACATTGAAATGTCTCCCCTTCTGACACGTCAAATGCTACATGTGTGCAGGATGTCAAGAATGACATAGCTCCATTTGTATCTCTTAGTTTTTGAATGTAATGTTTCCACAAAGCGAAGATAATACAATGTCATCATCTAAAAGTTTGAAATTGAATGTTGGACCAGAGGTTGAATTAATAAAGGGGAAGTAAGGTTTGGAAGACACCTTAGTCAGCTGAAATACCATGTGATACATATACCTCAGAGATATATACGGGACACATTTACGGCAAAGGAATTCCAATGTAGACACGTTTGAGGATTTGAACAAGGGTTCGTTTCTTACCACTCTTTCAATTTTATTTGAAGGGAAACGCTTTCAGTCTGAAAAACACAAACTGTCAGGCACTTCACATTGAATTGTCTCCCCTTCTGACAGGTCGAATGCTACATGTGTGCAGGATGTCAAGAGTGACATAGCTCCATTTGTATGTCTTAGTTTTTGAATGTAATGTTTCCACAAAGCGAAGATAATACAATGTCATCATCTAAAAGTTTGAAATTGAATGTTGGACCAGAGGTTGAAATAATAAAGGGGAAGCAAGGTTTGGAAGACACCTTAGTCAGCTGAAATACCATGTGATACATATACCTCAGAGATATATATGGGACACATTTACGGTAAAGGAATTCCAATGTAGACACGTTTAAACATTTGAGCAAGGGTTCGTTTCTTACCACTCTTTGATTTTGATTTCAAAGGAAACGCGTTTCAGTCATAAAAACACAAACTGTCAGGCACTTCACATTGAATTGTCTCCCCTTCTGACAGGTCGAATGCTACATGTGTGCAGGATGTCAAGAATGACATAGCTCCATTTGTATCTCTTAGTTTTTGAATGTAATGTTTCCACAAAGCGAAGATAATACAATGTCATCATCTAAAAGTTTGAAATTGAATGTTGGACCAGAGGTTGAATTAATAAAGGGGAAGTAAGGTTTGGAAGACACCTTAGTCAGCTGAAATACTCTGTAATACATACACCTGAGAGATATATTTGGGACACATTTACCGCAAAGGAATTCCAATGTAGACACTTTTGAGGATTTGAACAAGGGTTCGTTTCTTACCACTCTTTCATACTTATTTCAAAGGAGACGCTTTCAGTCTGAAAAACACAAACTGTCAGGCGCTTCACATTGAATTGTCTCCCCTTCAGACAGGTCGACTGCTACATGTGTGCAGGATGTCAAGAATGACATAGCTCCATTTGTATCTCTTAGTTTTTCAATGTAATGTTTCCACAAAGCGAAGATAATACAATGTCATCATCTAAAAGTTTGAAATTGAATGTTGGACCAGAGGTTGAATTAATAAAGGGGAAGTAAGGTTTGGAAGACACCTTAGTCAGCTGAAATACCATGTGATACATATACCTCAGAGTTATATTTGGGACACATATACGGCAAAGGAATTCCAATGTAGACACGTTTGAGGATTTGAACAAGGGTTCGTTTCTTACCACTCTTTCAATTTTATTTGAAGGGAAACGCTTTCAGTCTGAAAAACACAAACTGTCAGGCACTTCACATTGAATTGTCTCCCCTTCAGACAGGTCGACTGCTACATGTGTGCAGGATGTCAAGAGTGACATAGCTCCATTTGTATGTCTTAGTTTTTGAATGTAATGTTTCCACAAAGCGAAGATAATACAATGTCATCATCTAAAAGTTTGAAATTGAATGTTGGACCAGAGGTTGAAATAATAAAGGGGAAGGAAGGTTTGAAAGACACCTCAGTCAGCTGAAATACCATGTGATACACATACCTCAGAGTTATATTTGGGACACATTTACGGTAAAGGAATTCCAATGTAGACACGTTTAAACATTTGAGCAAGGGTTCGTTTCTTACCACTCTTTGATTTTCATTTCAAAGGAAACGCGTTTCAGTCATAAAAACACAAACTGTCAGGCACTTCACATTGAATTGTCTCCCCTTCTGACAGGTCGAATGCTACATGTGTGCAGGATGTCAAGAATGACATAGCTCCATTTGTATCTCTTAGTTTTTGAATGTAATATTTCCACAAAGCGAAGATAATACAATGTCATCATCTAAAAGTTTGAAATTGAATGTTGGACCAGAGGTTGAATTAATAAAGGGGAAGTAAGGTTTGGAAGACACCTTAATCAGCTGAAGTACCATGTAATACATATACCTCAGAGATATATTTGGGACACATTTACGGCAAAGGAATTCCAATGTAGACACTTTTGAGGATTTGAGCAAGGGTTCCTTTCTTACCACTCTTTTATTTTTATTTCAAAGGAAACGCTTTCAGTCTGAAAAACACAAACTGTCAGGCACTTCACATTGAAATGTCTCCCCTTCTGACACGTCAAATGCTACATGTGTGCAGGATGTCAAGAATGACATAGCTCCATTTGTATCTCTTAGTTTTTGAATGTAATGTTTCCACAAAGCGAAGATAATACAATGTCATCATCTAAAAGTTTGAAATTGAATGTTGGACCAGAGGTTGAATTAATAAAGGGGAAGTAAGGTTTGGAAGACACCTTAGTCAGCTGAAACACCATGTGATACATATACCTCAGAGATATATACGGGACACATTTACGGCAAAGGAATTCCAATGTAGACACGTTTGAGGATTTGAACAAGGGTTCGTTTCTTACCACTCTTTGATTTTTATTTGAAGGGAAACGCTTTCAGTCTGAAAAACACAAACTGTCAGGCACTTCACATTGAATTGTCTCCCCTTCTGACAGGTCGAATGCTACATGTGTGCAGGATGTCAAGAGTGACATAGCTCCATTTGTATGTCTTAGTTTTTGAATGTAATGTTTCCACAAAGCGAAGATAATACAATGTCATCATCTAAAAGTTTGAAATTGAATGTTGGACCAGAGGTTGAAATAATAAAGGGGAAGCAAGGTTTGGAAGACACCTTAGTCAGCTGAAATACCATGTGATACATATACCTCAGAGATATATATGGGACACATTTACGGTAAAGGAATTCCAATGTAGACACGTTTAAACATTTGAGCAAGGGTTCGTTTCTTACCACTCTTTGATTTTGATTTCAAAGGAAACGCGTTTCAGTCATAAAAACACAAACTGTCAGGCACTTCACATTGAATTGTCTCCCCTTCTGACAGGTCGAATGCTACATGTGTGCAGGATGTCAAGAATGACATAGCTCCATTTGTATCTCTTAGTTTTTGAATGTAATGTTTCCACAAAGCGAAGATAATACAATGTCATCATCTAAAAGTTTGAAATTGAATGTTGGACCAGAGGTTGAATTAATAAAGGGGAAGTAAGGTTTGGAAGACACCTTAGTCAGCTGAAATACTCTGTAATACATACACCTGAGAGATATATTTGGGACACATTTACCGCAAAGGAATTCCAATGTAGACACTTTTGAGGATTTGAACAAGGGTTCGTTTCTTACCACTCTTTCATTCTTATTTCAAAGGAGACGCTTTCAGTCTGAAAAACACAAACTGTCAGGCGCTTCACATTGAATTGTCTCCCCTTCAGACAGGTCGACTGCTACATGTGTGCAGGATGTCAAGAATGACATAGCTCCATTTGTATCTCTTAGTTTTTCAATGTAATGTTTCCACAAAGCGAAGATAATACAATGTCATCATCTAAAAGTTTGAAATTGAATGTTGGACCAGAGGTTGAATTAATAAAGGGGAAGTAAGGTTTGGAAGACACCTTAGTCAGCTGAAATACCATGTGATACATATACCTCAGAGTTATATTTGGGACACATTTACGGCAAAGGAATTCCAATGTAGACACGTTTGAGGATTTGAACAAGGGTTCGTTTCTTACCACTCTTTCAATTTTATTTGAAGGGAAACGCTTTCAGTCTGAAAAACACAAACTGTCAGGCACTTCACATTGAATTGTCTCCCCTTCTGACAGGTCGAATGCTACATGTGTGCAGGATGTCAAGAGTGACATAGCTCCATTTGTATGTCTTAGTTTTTGAATGTAGTGTTTCCACAAAGCGAAGATAATACAATGTCATCATCTAAAAGTTTGAAATTGAATGTTGGACCAGAGGTTGAAATAATAAAGGGGAAGTAAGGTTTGGAAGACACCTTAGTCAGCTGAAATACCATGTGATACATATACCTCAGAGATATATATGGGACACATTTACGGTAAAGGAATTCCAATGTAGACACGTTTAAACATTTGAGCAAGGGTTCGTTTCTTACCACTCTTTGATTTTGATTTCAAAGGAAACGCGTTTCAGTCATAAAAACACAAACTGTCAGGCACTTCACATTGAATTGTCTCCCCTTCTGACAGGTCGAATGCTACATGTGTGCAGGATGTCAAGAATGACATAGCTCCATTTGTATCTCTTAGTTTTTGAATGTAATGTTTCCACAAAGCGAAGATAATACAATGTCATCATCTAAAAGTTTGAAATTGAATGTTGGACCAGAGGTTGAATTAATAAAGGGGAAGTAAGGTTTGGAAGACACCTTAGTCAGCTGAAATACTCTGTAATACATACACCTGAGAGATATATTTGGGACACATTTACCGCAAAGGAATTCCAATGTAGACACTTTTGAGGATTTGAACAAGGGTTCGTTTCTTACCACTCTTTCATACTTATTTCAAAGGAGACGCTTTCAGTCTGAAAAACACAAACTGTCAGGCGCTTCACATTGAATTGTCTCCCCTTCAGACAGGTCGACTGCTACATGTGTGCAGGATGTCAAGAATGACATAGCTCCATTTGTATCTCTTAGTTTTTCAATGTAATGTTTCCACAAAGCGAAGATAATACAATGTCATCATCTAAAAGTTTGAAATTGAATGTTGGACCAGAGGTTGAATTAATAAAGGGGAAGTAAGGTTTGGAAGACACCTTAGTCAGCTGAAATACCATGTGATACATATACCTCAGAGTTATATTTGGGACACATTTACGGCAAAGGAATTCCAATGTAGACACGTTTGAGGATTTGAACAAGGGTTCGTTTCTTACCACTCTTTCAATTTTATTTGAAGGGAAACGCTTTCAGTCTGAAAAACACAAACTGTCAGGCACTTCACATTGAATTGTCTCCCCTTCTGACAGGTCGAATGCTACATGTGTGCAGGATGTCAAGAGTGACATAGCTCCATTTGTATGTCTTAGTTTTTGAATGTAGTGTTTCCACAAAGCGAAGATAATACAATGTCATCATCTAAAAGTTTGAAATTGAATGTTGGACCAGAGGTTGAAATAATAAAGGGGAAGTAAGGTTTGGAAGACACCTTAGTCAGCTGAAATACCATGTGATACATATACCTCAGAGATATATATGGGACACATTTACGGTAAAGGAATTCCAATGTAGACACGTTTAAACATTTGAGCAAGGGTTCGTTTCTTACCACTCTTTGATTTTGATTTCAAAGGAAACGCGTTTCAGTCATAAAAACACAAACTGTCAGGCACTTCACATTGAATTGTCTCCCCTTCTGACAGGTCGAATGCTACATGTGTGCAGGATGTCAAGAATGACATAGCTCCATTTGTATCTCTTAGTTTTTGAATGTAATGTTTCCACAAAGCGAAGATAATACAATGTCATCATCTAAAAGTTTGAAATTGAATGTTGGACCAGAGGTTGAATTAATAAAGGGGAAGTAAGGTTTGGAAGACACCTTAGTCAGCTGAAATACTCTGTAATACATACACCTGAGAGATGTATTTGGGACACATTTACCGCAAAGGAATTCCAATGTAGACACTTTTGAGGATTTGAACAAGGGTTCGTTTCTTACCACTCTTTCATACTTATTTCAAAGGAGACGCTTTCAGTCTGAAAAACACAAACTGTCAGGCGCTTCACATTGAATTGTCTCCCCTTCAGACAGGTCGACTGCTACATGTGTGCAGGATGTCAAGAGTGACATAGCTCCATTTGTATGTCTTAGTTTTTGAATGTAATGTTTCCACAAAGCGAAGATAATACAATGTCATCATCTAAAAGTTTGAAATTGAATGTTGGACCAGAGGTTGAAATAATAAAGGGGAAGGAAGGTTTGAAAGACACCTCAGTCAGCTGAAATACCATGTGATACACATACCTCAGAGTTATATTTGGGACACATTTACGGTAAAGGAATTCCAATGTAGACACGTTTAAACATTTGAGCAAGGGTTCGTTTCTTACCACTCTTTGATTTTCATTTCAAAGGAAACGCGTTTCAGTCATAAAAACACAAACTGTCAGGCACTTCACATTGAATTGTCTCCCCTTCTGACAGGTCGAATGCTACATGTGTGCAGGATGTCAAGAATGACATAGCTCCATTTGTATCTCTTAGTTTTTGAATGTAATATTTCCACAAAGCGAAGATAATACAATGTCATCATCTAAAAGTTTGAAATTGAATGTTGGACCAGAGGTTGAATTAATAAAGGGGAAGTAAGGTTTGGAAGACACCTTAATCAGCTGAAGTACCATGTAATACATATACCTCAGAGATATATTTGGGACACATTTACGGCAAAGGAATTCCAATGTAGACACGTTTGAGGATTTGAGCAAGGGTTCCTTTCTTACCACTCTTTTATTTTTATTTCAAAGGAAACGCTTTCAGTCTGAAAAACACAAACTGTCAGGCACTTCACATTGAAATGTCTCCCCTTCTGACACGTCAAATGCTACATGTGTGCAGGATGTCAAGAATGACATAGCTCCATTTGTATCTCTTAGTTTTTGAATGTAATGTTTCCACAAAGCGAAGATAATACAATGTCATCATCTAAAAGTTTGAAATTGAATGTTGGACCAGAGGTTGAATTAATAAAGGGGAAGTAAGGTTTGGAAGACACCTTAGTCAGCTGAAATACCATGTGATACATATACCTCAGAGATATATACGGGACACATTTACGGCAAAGGAATTCCAATGTAGACACGTTTGAGGATTTGAACAAGGGTTCGTTTCTTACCACTCTTTCAATTTTATTTGAAGGGAAACGCTTTCAGTCTGAAAAACACAAACTGTCAGGCACTTCACATTGAATTGTCTCCCCTTCTGACAGGTCGAATGCTACATGTGTGCAGGATGTCAAGAGTGACATAGCTCCATTTGTATGTCTTAGTTTTTGAATGTAATGTTTCCACAAAGCGAAGATAATACAATGTCATCATCTAAAAGTTTGAAATTGAATGTTGGACCAGAGGTTGAAATAATAAAGGGGAAGTAAGGTTTGGAAGACACCTTAGTCAGCTGAAATACCATGTGATACATATACCTCAGAGATATATATGGGACACATTTACGGTAAAGGAATTCCAATGTAGACACGTTTAAACATTTGAGCAAGGGTTCGTTTCTTACCACTCTTTGATTTTGATTTCAAAGGAAACGCGTTTCAGTCATAAAAACACAAACTGTCAGGCACTTCACATTGAATTGTCTCCCCTTCTGACAGGTCGAATGCTACATGTGTGCAGGATGTCAAGAATGACATAGCTCCATTTGTATCTCTTAGTTTTTGAATGTAATATTTCCACAAAGCGAAGATAATACAATGTCATCATCTAAAAGTTTGAAATTGAATGTTGGACCAGAGGTTGAATTAATAAAGGGGAAGTAAGGTTTGGAAGACACCTTAATCAGCTGAAGTACCATGTAATACATATACCTCAGAGATATATTTGGGACACATTTACGGCAAAGGAATTCCAATGTAGACACTTTTGAGGATTTGAGCAAGGGTTCCTTTCTTACCACTCTTTTATTTTTATTTCAAAGGAAACGCTTTCAGTCTGAAAAACACAAACTGTCAGGCACTTCACATTGAAATGTCTCCCCTTCTGACACGTCAAATGCTACATGTGTGCAGGATGTCAAGAATGACATAGCTCCATTTGTATCTCTTAGTTTTTGAATGTAATGTTTCCACAAAGCGAAGATAATACAATGTCATCATCTAAAAGTTTGAAATTGAATGTTGGACCAGAGGTTGAATTAATAAAGGGGAAGTAAGGTTTGGAAGACACCTTAGTCAGCTGAAATACCATGTGATACATATACCTCAGAGATATATACGGGACACATTTACGGCAAAGGAATTCCAATGTAGACACGTTTGAGGATTTGAACAAGGGTTCGTTTCTTACCACTCTTTCAATTTTATTTGAAGGGAAACGCTTTCAGTCTGAAAAACACAAACTGTCAGGCACTTCACATTGAATTGTCTCCCCTTCTGACAGGTCGAATGCTACATGTGTGCAGGATGTCAAGAGTGACATAGCTCCATTTGTATGTCTTAGTTTTTGAATGTAATGTTTCCACAAAGCGAAGATAATACAATGTCATCATCTAAAAGTTTGAAATTGAATGTTGGACCAGAGGTTGAAATAATAAAGGGGAAGTAAGGTTTGGAAGACACCTTAGTCAGCTGAAATACCATGTGATACATATACCTCAGAGATATATATGGGACACATTTACGGTAAAGGAATTCCAATGTAGACACGTTTAAACATTTGAGCAAGGGTTCGTTTCTTACCACTCTTTGATTTTGATTTCAAAGGAAACGCGTTTCAGTCATAAAAACACAAACTGTCAGGCACTTCACATTGAATTGTCTCCCCTTCTGACAGGTCGAATGCTACATGTGTGCAGGATGTCAAGAATGACATAGCTCCATTTGTATCTCTTAGTTTTTGAATGTAATGTTTCCACAAAGCGAAGATAATACAATGTCATCATCTAAAAGTTTGAAATTGAATGTTGGACCAGAGGTTGAATTAATAAAGGGGAAGTAAGGTTTGGAAGACACCTTAGTCAGCTGAAATACTCTGTAATACATATACCTGAGAGATATATTTGGGACACATTTACCGCAAAGGAATTCCAATGTAGACACTTTTGAGGATTTGAACAAGGGTTCGTTTCTTACCAGTCTTTCATACTTATTTCAAAGGAGACGCTTTCAGTCTGAAAAACACAAACTGTCAGGCGCTTCACATTGAATTGTCTCCCCTTCAGACAGGTCGACTGCTACATGTGTGCAGGATGTCAAGAATGACATAGCTCCATTTGTATCTCTTAGTTTTTCAATGTAATGTTTCCACAAAGCGAAGATAATACAACGTCATCATCTAAAAGTTTGAAATTGAATGTTGGACCAGAGGTTGAATTAATAAAGGGGAAGTAAGGTTTGGAAGACACCTTAGTCAGCTGAAATACCATGTGATACATATACCTCAGAGTTATATTTGGGACACATTTACGGCAAAGGAATTCCAATGTAGACACGTTTGAGGATTTGAGCAAGGGTTCGTTTCTTACCACTCTTTCAATTTTATTTGAAGGGAAACGCTTTCAGTCTGAAAAACACAAACTGTCAGGCACTTCACATTGAATTGTCTCCCCTTCTGACAGGTCGAATGCTACATGTGTGCAGGATGTCAAGAGTGACATAGCTCCATTTGTATGTCTTAGTTTTTGAATGTAATGTTTCCACAAAGCGAAGATAATACAATGTCATCATCTAAAAGTTTGAAATTGAATGTTGGACCAGAGGTTGAAATAATAAAGGGGAAGGAAGGTTTGAAAGACACCTCAGTCAGCTGAAATACCATGTGATACACATACCTCAGAGTTATATTTGGGACACATTTACGGTAAAGGAATTCCAATGTAGACACGTTTAAACATTTGAGCAAGGGTTCGTTTCTTACCACTCTTTGATTTTCATTTCAAAGGAAACGCGTTTCAGTCATAAAAACACAAACTGTCAGGCACTTCACATTGAATTGTCTCCCCTTCTGACAGGTCGAATGCTACATGTGTGCAGGATGTCAAGAATGACATAGCTCCATTTGTATCTCTTAGTTTTTGAATGTAATGTTTCCACAAAGCGAAGATAATACAATGTCATCATCTAAAAGTTTGAAATTGAATGTTGGACCAGAGGTTGAATTAATAAAGGGGAAGTAAGGTTTGGAAGACACCTTAGTCAGCTGAAATACTCTGTAATACATATACCTGAGAGATATATTTGGGACACATTTACCGCAAAGGAATTCCAATGTAGACACTTTTGAGGATTTGAACAAGGGTTTGTTTCTTACCACTCTTTGATTTTTATTTCAAAGGAAACGCTTTCAGTCTGAAAAACACAAACTGTCAGGCACATCACATTGAATTGTCTCACCTTCTGACAGGTCGAATGGTACATGTGTGCAGGATGTCAAGAATGACATAGCTCCATTTGTATCTCTTAGTTTTTAAATGTAATGTTTCCACAAAGCGAAGATAATACAATGTCATCATCTAAAATTTTGAAATTGAACGTTGGACCAGAGGTTGAATTAATAAAGGGGAAGTAAGGTTTGGAAGACACCTTAATCAGCTGAAATACTATGTAATACATACACCTCAGAGATATATGTGGGACACATATAGGGCAAAGGAATTCCAATGTAGACACGTTTGAGGATTTGAACAAGGGTTCGTTTCTTACCACTCTTTCAATTTTATTTCAAAGGAGACGCTTTCAGTCTGAAAAACACAAACTGTCAGGCGCTTCACATTGAATTGTCTCCCCTTCAGACAGGTCGACTGCTACATGTGTGCAAGATGTCAAGAGTGACATAGCTCCATTTGAATCTCTTAGTTTTTCAATGTAATGTTTCCACAAAGCGAAGATAACACAATGTCATCATCTAAAAGTTTGAAATTGAATGTTGGACCAGATTTTTGAATTAATAAAGGGGAAGTAAGGTTTGGAAGACACCTTAGTCAGCTGAAATACCATGTGATACATATACCTCAGAGTTATATTTGGGACACATTTACGGCAAAGGAATTCCAATGTAGACACGTTTGAGGATTTGAACAAGGGTTCGTTTCTTACCACTCTTTCAATTTTATTTGAAGGGAAACGCTTTCAGTCTGAAAAACACAAACTGTCAGGCACTTCACATTGAATTGTCTCCCCTTCTGACAGGTCGAATGCTACATGTGTGCAGGATGTCAAGAGTGACATAGCTCCATTTGTATGTCTTAGTTTTTGAATGTAATGTTTCCACAAAGCGAAGATAATACAATGTCATCATCTAAAAGTTTGAAATTGAATGTTGGACCAGAGGTTGAAATAATAAAGGGGAAGGAAGGTTTGAAAGACACCTCAGTCAGCTGAAATACCATGTGATACACATACCTCAGAGTTATATTTGGGACACATTTACGGCAAAGGAATTCCAATGTAGACACGTTTGAGGATTTGAACAAGGGTTCGTTTCTTACCACTCTTTAATTTTCATTTCAAAGGAAACGCGTTTCAGTCATAAAAACACAAACTGTCAGGCACTTCACATTGAATTGTCTCCCCTTCTGACAGGTCGAATGCTACATGTGTGCAGGATGTCAAGAATGACATTGCTCCATTTGTATCTCTTAGTTTTTCAATGTAATGTTTCCACAAAGCGAAGATAATACAATGTCATCATCTAAAAGTTTGAAATTGAATGTTGGACCAGAGGTTGAATTAATAAAGGGGAAGTAAGGTTTGGAAGACACCTTAGTCAGCTGAAATACTCTGTAATACATATACCTCAGAGATATATTTGGGACACATTTACGGCAAAGGAATTCCAATGTAGACACTTTTGAGGATTTGAACAAGGGTTTGTTTCTTACCACTCTTTGATTTTTATTTCAATGGAAACGCTTTCAGTCTGAAAAACACAAACTGTCAGGCACATCACATTGAATTGTCTCCCCTTCTGACAGGTCGAATGGTTCATGTGTGCAGGATGTCAAGCATGACATAGCTCCATTTGTATCTCTTAGTTTTTCAATGTAATGTTTCCACAAAGCGAAGATAATACAATGTCATCATCTAAAAGTTTGAAATTGAATGTTGGACCAGAGGTTGAATTAATGAAGGGGAAGTAAGGTTTGGAAGACACCTTAATCAGCTGAAATACTATGTAATACACATACCTCAGAGATATATTTGGAACACATTTACGGCAAAGGAATTCCAATGTAGACACGTTTGAGGATTTGAGCAAGGGTTCCTTTCTTACCACTCTTTCATTTTTATTTCAAAGGAGACGCTTTCAGTCTGAAAAACACAAACTGTCAGGCACTTCACTTTGAATTGTCTCCCCTTCTGACAGGTCGAATACTACATGTGTGCAGGATGTCAAGAATGACATAGCTCCATTTGTATCTCTTAGTTTTTGATTGTAATGTTTCCACAAAGCGAAGATAATACAATGTCATCATCTAAAAGTTTGAAATTGAATGTTGGACCAGAGGTTGAATTAATAAAGGGGAAGCAAGGTTTGGAAGACACCTTAGTCAGCTGAAGTACCATGTAATACATATACCTCAGAGATATATTTGGGACACATTTACGGCAAAGGAATTCCAATGTAGACACTTTTGAGGATTTGAGCAAGGGTTCCTTTCTTACCACTCTTTTATTTTTATTTCAAAGGAAACGCTTTCAGTCTGAAAAACACAAACTGTCATTCACTTCACATTGAAATGTCTCCCCTTCTGACACGTCAAATGATACATGTGTGCAGGATGTCAAGAATGACATAGCTCCATTTGTCTCTCTTAGTTTTTCAATGTATTGTTTCCACAAAGCGAAGATAATACAGTGTCATCATCTAAAAGTTTGAAATTGAATGTTGGACCAGAGGTTGAATTAATAAAGGGGAAGTAAGGTTTGGAAGACACTTTAGTCAGCTGAAATACCATGTGATACATATACCTCAGAGATATATATGGGACACATTTACGGCAAAGGAATTCCAATGTAGACACGTTTGAGGATTTGAACAAGGGTTCGTTTCTTACCACTCTTTCAATTTTATTTGAAGGGAAACGCTTTCAGTCTGAAAAACACAAACTGTCAGGCACTTCACATTGAATTGTCTCCCCTTCTGACAGGTCGAATGCTACATGTGTGCAGGATGTCAAGAGTGACATAGCTCCATTTGTATGTCTTAGTTTTTGAATGTAATGTTTCCACAAAGCGAAGATAATACAATGTCATCATCTAAAAGTTTGAAATTGAATGTTGGACCAGAGGTTGAAATAATAAAGGGGAAGCAAGGTTTGAAAGACACCTCAGTCAGCTGAAATACCATGTGATACACATACCTCAGAGTTATATTTGGGACACATTTACGGCAAAGGAATTCCAATGTAGACACGTTTAAACATTTGAGCAAGGGTTCGTTTCTTACCACTCTTTGATTTTCATTTCAAAGGAAACGCGTTTCAGTCATAAAAACACAAACTGTCAGGCACTTCACATTGAATTGTCTCCCCTTCTGACAGGTCGAATGCTACATGTGTGCAGGATGTCAAGAATGACATAGCTCCATTTGTATCTCTTAGTTTTTGAATGTAATGTTTCCACAAAGCGAAGATAATACAATGTCATCATCTAAAAGTTTGAAATTGAATGTTGGACCAGAGGTTGAATTAATAAAGGGGAAGTAAGGTTTGGAAGACACCTTAGTCAGCTGAAATACTATGTAATACATATACGTGAGAGATATATATGGGACACATTTACGGCAAAGGAATTCCAATGTAGACACTTTTGAGGATTTGAACAAGGGTTCGTTTCTTACCACTCTTTGATTTTTATTTCAATGGAAACGCTTTCAGTCGGAAAAACACAAACTGTCAGGAACATCACATTGAATTGTCTCCCCTTCTGTCAGGTCGAATGGTACATGTGTGCAGGATGTCAAGAATGACATAGCTCCATTTGTATCTCTTAGTTTTTAAATGTAATGTTTCCACAAAGCGAAGAGAATACAATGTCATCATCTAAAAGTTTGAAATTGAATGTTGGACCAGAGGTTGAATTAATAAAGGGGAAGTAAGGTTTGGAAGACACTTTAGTCAGCTGAAATACCATGTGATACATACACCTCAGAGATATATATGGGACACATTTACGGCAAAGGAATTCCAATGTAGACACGTTTGAGGATTTGAACAAGGGTTCGTTTCTTACCACTCTTTCAATTTTATTTGAAGGGAAACGCTTTCAGTCTGAAAAACACAAACTGTCAGGCACTTCACATTGAATTGTCTCCCCTTCTGACAGGTCGAATGCTACATGTGTGCAGGATGTCAAGAGTGACATAGCTCCATTTGTATGTCTTAGTTTTTGAATGTAATGTTTCCACAAAGCGAAGATAATACAATGTCATCATCTAAAAGTTTGAAATTGAATGTTGGACCAGAGGTTGAAATAATAAAGGGGAAGCAAGGTTTGAAAGACACCTCAGTCAGCTGAAATACTATGTGATACACATACCTCAGAGTTATATTTGGGACACATTTACGGTAAAGGAATTCCAATGTAGACACGTTTAAACATTTGAGCAAGGGTTCGTTTCTTACCACTCTTTGATTTTCATTTCAAAGGAAACGCGTTTCAGTCATAAAAACACAAACTGTCAGGCACTTCACATTGAATTGTCTCCCCTTCTGACAGGTCGAATGCTACATGTGTGCAGGATGTCAAGAATGACATAGCTCCATTTGTATCTCTTAGTTTTTGAATGTAATGTTTCCACAAAGCGAAGATAATACAATGTCATCATCTAAAAGTTTGAAATTGAATGTTGGACCAGAGGTTGAATTAATAAAGGGGAAGTAAGGTTTGGAAGACACCTTAGTCAGCTGAAATACTATGTAATACACATACGTGAGAGATATATATGGGACACATTTACGGCAAAGGAATTCCAATGTAGACACTTTTGAGGATTTGAACAAGGGTTCGTTTCTTACCACTCTTTGATTTTTATTTCAATGGAAACGCTTTCAGTCGGAAAAACACAAACTGTCAGGCACATCACATTGAATTGTCTCCCCTTCTGACAGGTCGAATGGTACATGTGTGCAGGATGTCAAGAATGACATAGCTCCATTTGTATCTCTTAGTTTTTAAATGTAATGTTTCCACAAAGCGAAGATAATACAATGTCATCATCTAAAATTTTGAAATTGAACGTTGGACCAGAGGTTGAATTAATAAAGGGGAAGTAAGGTTTGGAAGACACCTTAATCAGCTGAAATACTATGTAATACATATACCTCAGAGATATATGTGGGACACATTTAGGGCAAAGGAATTCCAATGTAGACACGTTTGAGGATTTGAACAAGGGTTCGTTTCTTACCACTCTTTCATACTTGTTTCAAAGGAGACGCTTTCAGTCTGAAAAACACAAACTGTCAGGCGCTTCACATTGAATTGTCTCCCCTTCAGACAGGTCGACTGCTACATGTGTGCAGGATGTCAAGAATGACAAAGCTCCACTTGTATCTCTTAGTTTTTGAATGTAGTGTTTCCACAAAGCGAAGATAATACAATGTCATCCTCTAAAAGTTTGAAATTGAATGTTGGACCAGAGGTTGAATTAATACAGGGGAAGTAAGGTTTGGAAGACACCTTAATCAGCTGAAATACCATGTAGTACATATACCTCTGAGTTATATTTGGGACACATTTACGGCAAAGGAATTCCAATGTAGACACGTTTCAGGATTTGAACAAGGGTTCGTTTCTTACCACTCTTTCATACTTATTTCAAAGGAGACGCTTTCAGTCATAAAAACACAAACTGTCAGGCGCTTCACATTGAATTCTCTCCCCTTCAGACAGGTGGACTGCTACATGTGTGCAGGATGTCAAGAATGACATAGCTCCACTTGTATCTCTTAGTTTTTGAATGTAGTGTTTCCGCAAAGCGAAGATAATACAATGTCATCATCTAAAAGTTTGAAATTGAATGTTGGACCAGAGGTTGAATTAATACAAGGGAAGTAAGGTTTGGAAGACACCTCAGTCAGCTGAAATACCATGTAGTACATATACCTCAGAGATATATTTGGGACACATATACGGCAAAGGAATTGCAATGTAGACACGTTTGAGGATTTGAACAAGGGTTCGTTTCTTACCACTGTTTGATTTTCATTTCAAAGGAAACGCTTTCAGTCGGAAAAACACAAACTGTCAGGCGCTTCACATTGAATTGTCTCCCCTTCAGACAGGTCGAATGCTACATGTGTGCAGGATGTCAAGAATGACATAGCTCCATTTGTATCTCTTAGTTTTTGAATGTAATGTTTCCACAAAGCGAAGATAATACAATGTCATCATCTAAAAGTTTGAAATTGAATGTTGGACCAGAGGTTGAATTAATAAAGGGGAAGTAAGGTTTGGAAGACACCTTAGTCAGCTGAAGTACCATGTAATACATATACCTCAGAGATATATTTGGGACACATTTATGGCAAAGGAATTCCAATGTAGACACTTTTGAGGATTTGAGCAAGGGTTCCTTTCTTACCACTCTTTTATTTTTATTTCAAAGGAAACGCTTTCAGTGTGAAAAACACAAACTGTCAGGCACTTCACATTGAAATGTCTCCCCTTCTGACACGTCAAATGCTACATGTGTGCAGGATGTCAAGAATGACATTGCTCCATTTGTATCTCTTAGTTTTTCAATGTAATGTTTCCACAAAGCGAAGATAATACAATGTCATCATCTAAAAGTTTGAAATTGAATGTTGGACCAGAGGTTGAATTAATAAAGGGGAAGTAAGGTTTGGAAGACACCTTAGTCAGCTGAAATACCATGTGATACATATACCTCAGAGTTATATTTGGGACACATTTACGGCAAAGGAATTCCAATGTAGACACGTTTGAGGATTTGAACAAGGGTTCATTTCTTACCACTCTTTCAATTTTATTTGAAGGGAAACGCTTTCAGTCTGAAAAACACAAACTGTCAGGCACTTCACATTGAATTGTCTCCCCTTCTGACAGGTCGAATGCTACATGTGTGCAGGATGTCAAGAATGACATAGCTCCATTTGTATCTCTTAGTTTTTGAATGTAATGTTTCCACAAAGCGAAGATAATACAATGTCATCATCTAAAAGTTTGAAATTGAATGTTGGACCAGAGGTTGAATTAATAAAGGGGAAGTAAGGTTTGGAAGACACCTTAGTCAGCTGAAATACTATGTAATACATATACCTCACAGATATATTTGGGACACATTTACGGCAAAGGAATTCCAATGTAGACACTTTTGAGGATTTGAACAAGGGTTCGTTTCTTACCACTCTTTGATTTTGATTTCAATGGAAACGCTTTCAGTCTGAAAAACACAAACTGAAAGGCACATCACATTGAATTGTCTCCCCTTCTGACATGTCGAATGGTACATGTGTGCAGGATGTCAAGAATGACATAGCTCCATTTATATCTCTTAGTTTTTAAATGTAATGTTTCCACAAAGCGAAGATAATACAACGTTATCATCTAAAAGTTTAAAATTGAACGTTGGACCAGAGGTCTAATTAATAAAGGGGAAGTAAGGTTTGGAAGACACCTTAATCAGCTGAAATACTATGTAATACATATACCTCAGAGATATATGTGGGACACATGTAGGGCAAAGGAATTCCAATGTAGACACGTTTGAGGATTTGAACAAGGGTTCGTTTCTTACCACTCTTTCATACTTATTTCAAAGAAGACGCTTTCAGTCTGAAAAACACAAACTGTCAGGCGCTTCACATTGAATTGTCTCCCCTTCAGACAGGTCGACTGCTACATGTGTGCAGGATGTCAAGAATGACAAAGCTCTACTTGTATCTCTTAGTTTTTGAATGTAGTGTTTCCACAAAGCGAAGATAATACAATGTCATCATCTAAAAGTTTGAAATTGAATGTTGGACCAGAGGTTGAATTAGTAAAGGGGAAGTATGGTTTGGAAGACACCTTAGTCAGCTGAAATACCATGTAATACATATACCTCAGAGATATATTTGGGACACATATACGGCAAAGGAATTCCAATGTAGACACGTTTGAGGATTTGAACAAGGGTTCGTTTCTTTCCACTGTTTGATTTTCATTTCAAAGGAAACGCTTTCAGTGTGAAAAACACAAACTGCCAGGCACTTCACATTGAATTGTCTCCCCTTCTGACAGGTCGAATGCTACATGTGTGCAGGATGTCAAGAATGACATTGCTCCATTTGTATCTCTTAGTTTTTGATTGTAATGTTTCCCCAAAGCGAAGATAATACAACGTCATCATCTAAAAGTTTAAAATTGAATGTTGGACCAGAGGTTGAATTAATACAGGGGAAGTAAGGTTTGGAAGACACCTTAATCAGCTGAAATACCATGTAGTACATATACCTCAGAGTTATATTTGGGACACATTTACTTTAAAGGAATTCCAATGTAGACACGTTTCAGGATTTGAACAAGGGTTCGTTTCTTACCACTCTTTCATACTTATTTCAAAGGAAACGCTTTCAGTCTGAAAAACACAAACTGTCAGGCGCTTCACATTGAATTGTCTCCCCTTCAGACAGGTCGACTGCTACATGTGTGCAGGATGTCAAGAATGACAAAGCTCCACTTGTATCTCTTAGTTTTTGAATGTAGTGTTTCCACAAAGCGAAGATAATACAATGTCATCATCTAAAAGTTTGAAATTGAATGTTGGACCAGAGGTTGAATTAATAAAGGGGAAGTAAGGTTTGGAAGACACCTCAGTCAGCTGAAATACCATGTAGTACATATACCTCAGAGATATATTTGGGACACATATACGGCAAAGGAATTCCAATGTAGACACGTTTGAGGATTTGAACAAGGGTTCGTTTCTTACCACTGTTTGATTTTCATTTCAAAGGAAACGCTTTCAGTCTGAAAAACACAAACTGCCAGGCACTTCACATTGAATTGTCTCCCCTTCTGACAGGTCGAATGCTACATGTGTGCAGGATGTCAAGAATGACATTGCTCCATTTGTATCTCTTAGTTTTTGATTGTAATGTTTCCACAAAGCGAAGATAATACAATGTCATCATCTAAAAGTTTGAAATTGAATGTTGGACCAGAGGTTGAATTAATAAAGGGGAAGTAAGGTTTGGAAGACACCTTAGTCAGCTGAAATACCATGTAATACATATACCTCAGAGATATATTTGGGACACATATACGGCAAAGGAATTCCAATGTAGACACGTTTGAGGATTTGAACAAGGGCTCGCTTCTTACCACTGTTTGGTTTTCATTTCAAAGGAAACGCTTTCAGTCTGAAAAACACAAACTGTCAGGCGCTTCACATTGAATTGTCTCCCCTTCAGACAGGTCGACTGCTACATGTGTGCAGGATGTCAAAAATGACATAGCTCCACTTGTATCTCTTAGTTTTCGAATGTAGTGTTTCCACAAAGCGAAGATAATACAATGTCATCATCTAAAAGTTTGAAATTGAATGTTGGACCAGAGGTTGAATTAATGAAGGGGAAGTAAGGTTTGGAAGACACCTTAATCAGCTGAAATACTATGTAATACACATACCTCAGAGATATATTTGGAACACATATACGGCAAAGGAATTCCAATGTAGACACGTTTGAGGATTTGAGCAAGGTTTCGTTTCTTACCACTCTTTCATTTTTATTTCAAAGGAAACGCTTTCAGTCTGAAAAACACAAACTGTCAGGCACTTCACATTGAATTGTCTCCCCTTCTGACAGGTCGAATGCTACATGTGTGCAGGATGTCAAGAATGACATAGCTCCATTTGTATCTCTTAGTTTTTGATTGTAATGTTTCCACAAAGCGAAGATAATACAATGTCATCATCTAAAAGTTTGAAATTGAATGTTGGACCAGAGGTTGAATTAATAAAGGGGAAGCAAGGTTTGGAAGACACCTTAGTCAGCTGAAGTACCATGTAATACATATACCTCAGAGATATATTTGGGACACATTTACGGCAAAGGAATTCCAATGTAGACACTTTTGAGGATTTGAGCAAGGGTTCCTTTCTTACCACTCTTTTATTTTTATTTCAAAGGAAACGCTTTCAGTCATAAAAACACAAACTGTCATTCGCTTCACGTTGAAATGTCTCCCCTTCTGACACTTCGAATGCTACATGTGTGCAGGATGTCAAGAATGACATAGCTCCATTTGTATCTCTTAGTTTTTGAATGTAATGTTTCCACAAAGCGAAGATAATACAATGTCATCATCTAAAAGTTTGAAATTGAATGTTGGACCAGAGGTTGAATTAATAAAGGGGAAGCAAGGTTTGGAAGACACCTTAGTCAGCTGAAGTACCATGTAATACATATACCTCAGAGATATATGTGGGACACATTTACGGCAAAGGAATTCCAATGTAGACACTTTTGAGGATTTGAACAAGGGTTCATTTCTTACCACTCTTTCAATTTTATTTGAAAGGAAACGCTTTCAGTCTGAAAAACACAAACTGTCAGGCACTTCACATTGAATTGTCTCCCCTTCTGACAGGTCGACTGCTACATGTGTGCAGGATGTCAAGAGTGACATAGCTCCATTTGTATGTCTTAGTTTTTGAATGTAATGTTTCCACAAAGCGAAGATAATACAATGTCATCATCTAAAAGTTTGAAATTGAATGTTGGACCAGAGGTTGAAAAAATAAAGAGGAAGCAAGGTTTGAAAGACACCTCAGTCAGCTGAAATACCATGTGATACACATACCTCAGAGTTATATTTGGGACACATTTACGGCAAAGGAATTCCAATGTAGACACGTTTGAGGAGTTGAACAAGGGTTCGTTTCTTACCACTGTTTGGTTTTCATTTCAAAGGAAACGCTTTCAGTCTGAAAAGCACAAACTGTCAGGCGCTTCACATTGAATTGTCTCCCCTTCAGACAGGTCGACTGCTACACGTGTGCAGGATGTCAAGAATGACAAAGCTCCACTTCTATCTCTTAGTTTTTGAATGTAGTGTTTCCACAAAGCGAAGATAATACAATGTCATCATCTAAAAGTTTGAAATTGAATGTTGGACCAGAGGTTGAATTAATGAAGGGGAAGTAAGGTTTGGAAGACACCTTAATCAGTTGAAATACTATGTAATACACATACCTCAGAGATATATTTGGAACACATATACGGCAAAGGAATTCCAATGTAGACACGTTTGAGGATTTGAGCAAGGTTTCGTTTCTTACCACTCTTTCATTTTTATTTCAAAGGAGACGCTTTCAGTCTGAAAAACACAAACTGTCAGGCACTTCACATTGAATTGTCTCCCCTTCTGACAGGTCGAATACTACATGTGTGCAGGATGTCAAGAATGACATAGCTCCATTTGTATCTCTTTGTTTTTGATTGTAATGTTTCCACAAAGCGAAGATAATACAATGTCATCATCTAAAAGTTTAAAATTGAATGTTGGACCAGAGGTTGAATTAATAAAGGGGAAGCAAGGTTTGGAAGACACCTTAGTCAGCTGAAGTACCATGTAATACATATACCTCAGAGATATATTTGGGACACATTTACGGCAAAGGAATTCCAATGTAGACACTTTTGAGGATTTGAGCAAGGGTTCCTTTCTTACCACTCTTTTATTTTTATTTCAAAGGAAACGCTTTCAGTCATAAAAACACAAACTGTCATTCGCTTCACGTTGAAATGTCTCCCCTTCTGACACTTCGAATGCTACATGTGTGCAGGATGTCAAGAATGACATAGCTCCATTTGTATCTCTTAGTTTTTGAATGTAATGTTTCCACAAAGCGAAGATAATACAATGTCATCATCTAAAAGTTTGAAATTGAATGTTGGACCAGAGGTTGAATTAATAAAGGGGAAGTAAGGTTTGGAAGACACCTCAGTCAGCTGAAGCACCATGTAATACATATACCTCAGAGATATATTTGGGACACATTTACGGCAAAGGAATTCCAATGTAGACACTTTTGAGGATTTGAGCAAGGGTTCGTTTCTTACCACTCTTTTATTTTTATTTCAAAGGAAACGCTTTCAGTCTGAAAAACACAAACTGTCAGGCACTTCACATTGAAATGTCTCCCCTTCTGACACGTCAAATGCTACATGTGTGCAGGATGTCAAGAATGACAAAACTCCATTTGTATCTCTTAGTTTTTGAATGTAATGTTTCCACAAAGCGAAGATAATACAATGTCATCATCTAAAAGTTTGAAATTGAATGTTGGACCAGAGGTTGAATTAATAAAGGGGAAGTAAGGTTTGGAAGACACCTTAGTCAGCTGAAATACCATGTGATACATGTACCTCAGAGATATATTTGGGACACATTTACGGCAAAGGAATTCCAATGTAGACACGTTTGAGGATTTGAGCAAGGTTTCGTTTCTTACCACTCTTTCATTTTTATTTCAAAGGAGACGCTTTCAGTCTGAAAAACACAAACTGTCAGGCACTTCACATTGAATTGTCTCCCCTTCTGACACTTCGAATGCTACATGTGTGCAGGATGTCAAGAATGACATAGCTCCATTTGTATCTCTTAGTTTTTGAATGTAATGTTTCCACAAAGCGAAGATAATACAATGTCATCATCTAAAAGTTTGAAATTGAATGTTGGACCAGAGGTTGAATTAATAAAGGGGAAGCAAGGTTTGGAAGACACCTTAGTCAGCTGAAGTACCATGTAATACATATACCTCAGAGATATATGTGGGACACATTTACGGCAAAGGAATTCCAATGTAGACACTTTTGAGGATTTGAACAAGGGTTCATTTCTTACCACTCTTTCAATTTTATTTGAAAGGAAACGCTTTCAGTCTGAAAAACACAAACTGTCAGGCACTTCACATTGAATTGTCTCCCCTTCTGACAGGTCGACTGCTACATGTGTGCAGGATGTCAAGAGTGACATAGCTCCATTTGTATGTCTTAGTTTTTGAATGTAATGTTTCCACAAAGCGAAGATAATACAATGTCATCATCTAAAAGTTTGAAATTGAATGTTGGACCAGAGGTTGAAAAAATAAAGAGGAAGCAAGGTTTGAAAGACACCTCAGTCAGCTGAAATACCATGTGATACACATACCTCAGAGTTATATTTGGGACACATTTACGGCAAAGGAATTCCAATGTAGACACGTTTGAGGAGTTGAACAAGGGTTCGTTTCTTACCACTGTTTGGTTTTCATTTCAAAGGAAACGCTTTCAGTCTGAAAAGCACAAACTGTCAGGCGCTTCACATTGAATTGTCTCCCCTTCAGACAGGTCGACTGCTACACGTGTGCAGGATGTCAAGAATGACAAAGCTCCATTTCTATCTCTTAGTTTTTGAATGTAGTGTTTCCACAAAGCGAAGATAATACAATGTCATCATCTAAAAGTTTGAAATTGAATGTTGGACCAGAGGTTGAATTAATGAAGGGGAAGTAAGGTTTGGAAGACACCTTAATCAGTTGAAATACTATGTAATACACATACCTCAGAGATATATTTGGAACACATATACGGCAAAGGAATTCCAATGTAGACACGTTTGAGGATTTGAGCAAGGTTTCGTTTCTTACCACTCTTTCATTTTTATTTCAAAGGAGACGCTTTCAGTCTGAAAAACACAAACTGTCAGGCACTTCACATTGAATTGTCTCCCCTTCTGACAGGTCGAATACTACATGTGTGCAGGATGTCAAGAATGACATAGCTCCATTTGTATCTCTTTGTTTTTGATTGTAATGTTTCCACAAAGCGAAGATAATACAATGTCATCATCTAAAAGTTTAAAATTGAATGTTGGACCAGAGGTTGAATTAATAAAGGGGAAGCAAGGTTTGGAAGACACCTTAGTCAGCTGAAGTACCATGTAATACATATACCTCAGAGATATATTTGGGACACATTTACGGCAAAGGAATTCCAATGTAGACACTTTTGAGGATTTGAGCAAGGGTTCCTTTCTTACCACTCTTTTATTTTTATTTCAAAGGAAACGCTTTCAGTCATAAAAACACAAACTGTCATTCGCTTCACGTTGAAATGTCTCCCCTTCTGACACTTCGAATGCTACATGTGTGCAGGATGTCAAGAATGACATAGCTCCATTTGTATCTCTTAGTTTTTGAATGTAATGTTTCCACAAAGCGAAGATAATACAATGTCATCATCTAAAAGTTTGAAATTGAATGTTGGACCAGAGGTTGAATTAATAAAGGGGAAGTAAGGTTTGGAAGACACCTCAGTCAGCTGAAGCACCATGTAATACATATACCTCAGAGATATATTTGGGACACATTTACGGCAAAGGAATTCCAATGTAGACACTTTTGAGGATTTGAGCAAGGGTTCGTTTCTTACCACTCTTTTATTTTTATTTCAAAGGAAACGCTTTCAGTCTGAAAAACACAAACTGTCAGGCACTTCACATTGAAATGTCTCCCCTTCTGACACGTCAAATGCTACATGTGTGCAGGATGTCAAGAATGACAAAACTCCATTTGTATCTCTTAGTTTTTGAATGTAATGTTTCCACAAAGCGAAGATAATACAATGTCATCATCTAAAAGTTTGAAATTGAATGTTGGACCAGAGGTTGAATTAATAAAGGGGAAGTAAGGTTTGGAAGACACCTTAGTCAGCTGAAATACCATGTGATACATGTACCTCAGAGATATATTTGGGACACATTTACGGCAAAGGAATTCCAATGTAGACACGTTTCAGGATTTGAGCAAGGGTTCATTTCTTACCACTCTTTCAATTTTATTTGAAAGGAAACGCTTTCAGTCTGAAAAACACAAACTGTCAGGCACTTCACATTGAAATGTCTCCCCTTCTGACACGTCAAATGCTACATGTGTGCAGGATGTCAAGAATGACATAGCTCCATTTGTATCTCTTAGTTTTTGAATGTAATGTTTCCACAAAGCGAAGATAATACAATGTCATCATCTAAAAGTTTGAAATTGAATGTTGGACCAGAGGTTGAAATAATAAAGGGGAAGCAAGGTTTGAAAGACACCTCAGTCAGCTGAAATACCATGTGATACACATACCTCAGAGTTATATTTGGGACACATTTACGGTAAAGGAATTCCAATGTAGACACGTTTAAACATTTGAGCAAGGGTTCGTTTCTTACCACTCTTTGATTTTCATTTCAAAGGAAACGCGTTTCAGTCATAAAAACACAAACTGTCAGGCACTTCACATTGAATTGTCTCCCCTTCTGACAGGTCGACTGCTACATGTGTGCAGGATGTCAAGAATGACAAAGCTCCACTTGTATCTCTTAGTTTTTGAATGTAGTGTTTCCACAAAGCGAAGATAATACAATGTCATCATCTAAAAGTTTGAAATTGAATGTTGGACCAGAGGTTGAATTAATAAAGGGGAAGTAAGGTTTGGAAGACACCTTAGTCAGCTGAAATACCATGTAATACATATACCTCAGAGATATATTTGGGACACATATACGGCAAAGGAATTGCAATGTAGACACGTTTGAGGATTTGAACAAGGGTTCGTTTCTTACCACTGTTTGATTTTCATTTCAAAGGAAACGCTTTCAGTCTGAAAAACACAAACTGAAAGGCACTTCACATTGAATTGTCTCCCCTTCTGACAGGTCGAATGCTACATGTGTGCAGGATGTCAAGAATGACATTGCTCCATTTGTATCTCTTAGTTTTTAAATGTAATGTTTCCACAAAGCGAAGATAATACAATGTCATCATCTAAAATTTGGAAATTGAACGTTGGACCAGAGGTTGAATTAATAAATTGGAAGAAAGGTTTGGAAGACACCTTAATAACCTGAAATACCATGTAGTACATATACCTCAGAGTTATATTTGGGACACATATACGGCAAAGGAATTGCAATGTAGACACGTTTGAGGATTTGAACAAGGGTTCGTTTCTTACCACTGTTTGATTTTCATTTCAAAGGAAACGCTTTCAGTCTGAAAAACACAAACTGAAAGGCACTTCACATTGAATTGTCTCCCCTTCTGACAGGTCGAATACTACATGTGTGCAGGATGTCAAGAATGACATAGCTCCATTTGTATCTCTTAGTTTTTGATTGTAATGTTTCCACAAAGCGAAGATAATACAATGTCATCATCTAAAAGTTTGAAATTGAATGTTGGACCAGAGGTTGAATTAATAAAGGGGAAGCAAGGTTTGGAAGACACCTTAGTCAGCTGAAGTACCATGTAATACATATGCCTCAGAGATATATTTGGGACACATTTACGGCAAAGGAATTCCAATGTAGACACTTTTGAGGATTTGAGCAAGGGTTCCTTTCTTACCACTCTTTTATTTTTATTTCAAAGGAAACGCTTTCAGTCATAAAAACACAAACTGTCATTCGCTTCACGTTGAAATGTCTCCCCTTCTGACACTTCGAATGCTACATGTGTGCAGGATGTCAAGAATGACAAAGCTCCATTTGTATCTCTTAGTTTTTGAATGTAATGTTTCCACAAAGCGAAGATAATACAACGTCATCATCTAAAAGTTTAAAATTGAATGTTGGACCAGAGGTTGAATTAATACAGGGGAAGTAAGGTTTGGAAGACACCTTAATCAGCTGAAATACCATGTAGTACATATACTTCAGAGTTATATTTGGGACACATTTACGGCAAAGGAATTCCAATGTAGACACGTTTCAGGATTTGAACAAGGGTTCGTTTCTTACCACTCTTTCATACTTATTTGAAGGGAAACGCTTTCAGTCATAAAAACACAAACTGTCAGGCGCTTCACATTGAATTGTCTGCCCTTCAGACAGGTCGACTGCTACATGTGTGCAGGATGTCAAGAATGACATAGCTCCATTTGTATCTCTTAGTTTTTGATTGTAATGTTTCCACAAAGCGAAGATAATACAATGTCATCATCTAAAAGTTTGAAATTGAATGTTGGACCAGAGGTTGAAATAATAAAGGGGAAGCAAGGTTTGGAAGACACCTTAGTCAGCTGAAGTACCATGTAATACATATACCTCAGAGATATATGTGGGACACATTTACGGCAAAGGAATTCCAATGTAGACACTTTTGAGGATTTGAACAAGGGTTCATTTCTTACCACTCTTTCAATTTTATTTGAAAGGAAACGCTTTCAGTCTGAAAAACACAAACTGTCAGGCACTTCACATTGAATTGTCTCCCCTTCTGACAGGTCGACTGCTACATGTGTGCAGGATGTCAAGAGTGACATAGCTCCATTTGTATGTCTTAGTTTTTGAATGTAATGTTTCCACAAAGCGAAGATAATACAATGTCATCATCTAAAAGTTTGAAATTGAATGTTGGACCAGAGGTTGAAAAAATAAAGAGGAAGCAAGGTTTGAAAGACACCTCAGTCAGCTGAAATACCATGTGATACACATACCTCAGAGTTATATTTGGGACACATTTACGGCAAAGGAATTCCAATGTAGACACGTTTGAGGAGTTGAACAAGGGTTCGTTTCTTACCACTGTTTGGTTTTCATTTCAAAGGAAACGCTTTCAGTCTGAAAAGCACAAACTGTCAGGCGCTTCACATTGAATTGTCTCCCCTTCAGACAGGTCGACTGCTACACGTGTGCAGGATGTCAAGAATGACAAAGCTCCACTTCTATCTCTTAGTTTTTGAATGTAGTGTTTCCACAAAGCGAAGATAATACAATGTCATCATCTAAAAGTTTGAAATTGAATGTTGGACCAGAGGTTGAATTAATGAAGGGGAAGTAAGGTTTGGAAGACACCTTAATCAGTTGAAATACTATGTAATACACATACCTCAGAGATATATTTGGAACACATATACGGCAAAGGAATTCCAATGTAGACACGTTTGAGGATTTGAGCAAGGTTTCGTTTCTTACCACTCTTTCATTTTTATTTCAAAGGAGACGCTTTCAGTCTGAAAAACACAAACTGTCAGGCACTTCACATTGAATTGTCTCCCCTTCTGACAGGTCGAATACTACATGTGTGCAGGATGTCAAGAATGACATAGCTCCATTTGTATCTCTTTGTTTTTGATTGTAATGTTTCCACAAAGCGAAGATAATACAATGTCATCATCTAAAAGTTTAAAATTGAATGTTGGACCAGAGGTTGAATTAATAAAGGGGAAGCAAGGTTTGGAAGACACCTTAGTCAGCTGAAGTACCATGTAATACATATACCTCAGAGATATATTTGGGACACATTTACGGCAAAGGAATTCCAATGTAGACACTTTTGAGGATTTGAGCAAGGGTTCCTTTCTTACCACTCTTTTATTTTTATTTCAAAGGAAACGCTTTCAGTCATAAAAACACAAACTGTCATTCGCTTCACGTTGAAATGTCTCCCCTTCTGACACTTCGAATGCTACATGTGTGCAGGATGTCAAGAATGACATAGCTCCATTTGTATCTCTTAGTTTTTGAATGTAATGTTTCCACAAAGCGAAGATAATACAATGTCATCATCTAAAAGTTTGAAATTGAATGTTGGACCAGAGGTTGAATTAATAAAGGGGAAGTAAGGTTTGGAAGACACCTCAGTCAGCTGAAGCACCATGTAATACATATACCTCAGAGATATATTTGGGACACATTTACGGCAAAGGAATTCCAATGTAGACACTTTTGAGGATTTGAGCAAGGGTTCGTTTCTTACCACTCTTTTATTTTTATTTCAAAGGAAACGCTTTCAGTCTGAAAAACACAAACTGTCAGGCACTTCACATTGAAATGTCTCCCCTTCTGACACGTCAAATGCTACATGTGTGCAGGATGTCAAGAATGACAAAACTCCATTTGTATCTCTTAGTTTTTGAATGTAATGTTTCCACAAAGCGAAGATAATACAATGTCATCATCTAAAAGTTTGAAATTGAATGTTGGACCAGAGGTTGAATTAATAAAGGGGAAGTAAGGTTTGGAAGACACCTTAGTCAGCTGAAATACCATGTGATACATGTACCTCAGAGATATATTTGGGACACATTTACGGCAAAGGAATTCCAATGTAGACACGTTTCAGGATTTGAGCAAGGGTTCATTTCTTACCACTCTTTCAATTTTATTTGAAAGGAAACGCTTTCAGTCTGAAAAACACAAACTGTCAGGCACTTCACATTGAAATGTCTCCCCTTCTGACACGTCAAATGCTACATGTGTGCAGGATGTCAAGAATGACATAGCTCCATTTGTATCTCTTAGTTTTTGAATGTAATGTTTCCACAAAGCGAAGATAATACAATGTCATCATCTAAAAGTTTGAAATTGAATGTTGGACCAGAGGTTGAAATAATAAAGGGGAAGCAAGGTTTGAAAGACACCTCAGTCAGCTGAAATACCATGTGATACACATACCTCAGAGTTATATTTGGGACACATTTACGGTAAAGGAATTCCAATGTAGACACGTTTAAACATTTGAGCAAGGGTTCGTTTCTTACCACTCTTTGATTTTCATTTCAAAGGAAACGCGTTTCAGTCATAAAAACACAAACTGTCAGGCACTTCACATTGAATTGTCTCCCCTTCTGACAGGTCGACTGCTACATGTGTGCAGGATGTCAAGAATGACAAAGCTCCACTTGTATCTCTTAGTTTTTGAATGTAGTGTTTCCAGAAAGCGAAGATAATACAATGTCATCATCTAAAAGTTTGAAATTGAATGTTGGACCAGAGGTTGAATTAATAAAGGGGAAGTAAGGTTTGGAAGACACCTTAGTCAGCTGAAATACCATGTAATACATATACCTCAGAGATATATTTGGGACACATATACGGCAAAGGAATTGCAATGTAGACACGTTTGAGGATTTGAACAAGGGTTCGTTTCTTACCACTGTTTGATTTTCATTTCAAAGGAAACGCTTTCAGTCTGAAAAACACAAACTGAAAGGCACTTCACATTGAATTGTCTCCCCTTCTGACAGGTCGAATGCTACATGTGTGCAGGATGTCAAGAATGACATTGCTCCATTTGTATCTCTTAGTTTTTAAATGTAATGTTTCCACAAAGCGAAGATAATACAATGTCATCATCTAAAAGTTTGAAATTGAATGTTGGACCAGAGGTTGAATTAATAAAGGGGAAGCAAGGTTTGGAAGACACCTTAGTCAGCTGAAGTACCATGTAATACATATGCCTCAGAGATATATTTGGGACACATTTACGGCAAAGGAATTCCAATGTAGACACTTTTGAGGATTTGAGCAAGGGTTCCTTTCTTACCACTCTTTTATTTTTATTTCAAAGGAAACGCTTTCAGTCATAAAAACACAAACTGTCATTCGCTTCACGTTGAAATGTCTCCCCTTCTGACACTTCGAATGCTACATGTGTGCAGGATGTCAAGAATGACATAGCTCCATTTGTATCTCTTAGTTTTTGAATGTAATGTTTCCACAAAGCGAAGATAATACAACGTCATCATCTAAAAGTTTAAAATTGAATGTTGGACCAGAGGTTGAATTAATACAGGGGAAGTAAGGTTTGGAAGACACCTTAATCAGCTGAAATACCATGTAGTACATATACTTCAGAGTTATATTTGGGACACATTTACGGCAAAGGAATTCCAATGTAGACACGTTTCAGGATTTGAACAAGGGTTCATTTCTTACCACTCTTTCAATTTTATTTGAAAGGAAGCGCTTTCAGTCTGAAAAACACAAACTGTCAGGCACTTCACATTGAAATGTCTCCCCTTCTGACACGTCAAATGCTACATGTGTGCAGGATGTCAAGAATGACATAGCTCCATTTGTATCTCTTAGTTTTTGAATGTAATGTTTCCACAAAGCGAAGATAATACAATGTCATCATCTAAAAGTTTGAAATTGAATGTTGGACCAGAGGTTGAAATAATAAAGGGGAAGCAAGGTTTGAAAGACACCTCAGTCAGCTGAAATACCATGTGATACACATCCCTCAGAGATATATTTGGGACACATTTACGGTAAAGGAATTCCAATGTAGACACGTTTAAACATTTGAGCAAGGGTTCGTTTCTTACCACTCTTTGATTTTCATTTCAAAGGAAACGCGTTTCAGTCATAAAAACACAAACTGTCAGGCACTTCACATTGAATTGTCTCCCCTTCTGACAGGTCGACTGCTACATGTGTGCAGGATGTCAAGAATGACAAAGCTCCACTTGTATCTCTTAGTTTTTGAATGTAGTGTTTCCACAAAGCGAAGATAATACAATGTCATCATCTAAAAGTTTGAAATTGAATGTTGGACCAGAGGTTGAATTAATAAAGGGGAAGTAAGGTTTGGAAGACACCTTAGTCAGCTGAAATACCATGTAATACATATACCTCAGAGATATATTTGGGACACATATACGGCAAAGGAATTGCAATGTAGACACGTTTCAGGATTTGAACAAGGGTTCGTTTCTTACCACTGTTTGATTTTCATTTCAAAGGAAACGCTTTCAGTCTGAAAAACACAAACTGAAAGGCACTTCACATTGAATTGTCTCCCCTTCTGACAGGTCGAATGCTACATGTGTGCAGGATGTCAAGAATGACATTGCTCCATTTGTATCTCTTAGTTTTTAAATGTAATGTTTCCACAAAGCGAAGATAATACAATGTCATCATCTAAAATTTGGAAATTGAACGTTGGACCAGAGGTTGAATTAATAAATTGGAAGAAAGGTTTGGAAGACACCTTAATAACCTGAAATACCATGTAGTACATATACCTCAGAGTTATATTTGGGACACATATACGGCAAAGGAATTGCAATGTAGACACGTTTGAGGATTTGAACAAGGGTTCGTTTCTTACCACTGTTTGATTTTCATTTCAAAGGAAACGCTTTCAGTCTGAAAAACACAAACTGAAAGGCACTTCACATTGAATTGTCTCCCCTTCTGACAGGTCGAATACTACATGTGTGCAGGATGTCAAGAATGACATAGCTCCATTTGTATCTCTTAGTTTTTGATTGTAATGTTTCCACAAAGCGAAGATAATACAATGTCATCATCTAAAAGTTTGAAATTGAATGTTGGACCAGAGGTTGAATTAATAAAGGGGAAGCAAGGTTTGGAAGACACCTTAGTCAGCTGAAGTACCATGTAATACATATACCTCAGAGATATATTTGGGACACATTTACGGCAAAGGAATTCCAATGTAGACACTTTTGAGGATTTGAGCAAGGGTTCCTTTCTTACCACTCTTTTATTTTTATTTCAAAGGAAACGCTTTCAGTCATAAAAACACAAACTGTCATTCGCTTCACGTTGAAATGTCTCCCCTTCTGACACTTCGAATGCTACATGTGTGCAGGATGTCAAGAATGACATAGCTCCATTTGTATCTCTTAGTTTTTGAATGTAATGTTTCCACAAAGCGAAGATAATACAACGTCATCATCTAAAAGTTTAAAATTGAATGTTGGACCAGAGGTTGAATTAATACAGGGGAAGTAAGGTTTGGAAGACACCTTAATCAGCTGAAATACCATGTAGTACATATACTTCAGAGTTATATTTGGGACACATTTACGGCAAAGGAATTCCAATGTAGACACGTTTCAGGATTTGAACAAGGGTTCGTTTCTTACCACTCTTTCATACTTATTTGAAGGGAAACGCTTTCAGTCATAAAAACACAAACTGTCAGGCGCTTCACATTGAATTGTCTGCCCTTCAGACAGGTCGACTGCTACATGTGTGCAGGATGTCAAGAATGACATAGCTCCATTTGTATCTCTTAGTTTTTGATTGTAATGTTTCCACAAAGCGAAGATAATACAATGTCATCATCTAAAAGTTTGAAATTGAATGTTGGACCAGAGGTTGAATTAATAAAGGGGAAGCAAGGTTTGGAAGACACCTTAGTCAGCTGAAGTACCATGTAATACATATACCTCAGAGATATATTTGGGACACATTTACGGCAAAGGAATTCCAATGTAGACACTTTTGTGGATTTGAGCAAGGGTTCCTTTCTTACCACTCTTTTATTTTTATTTCAAAGGAAACGCTTTCAGTCATAAAAACACAAACTGTCATTCGCTTCACGTTGAAATGTCTCCCCTTCTGACACTTCGAATGCTACATGTGTGCAGGATGTCAAGAATGACATAGCTCCATTTGTATCTCTTAGTTTTTGAATGTAATGTTTCCACAAAGCGAAGATAATACAATGTCATCATCTAAAAGTTTGAAATTGAATGTTGGACCAGAGGTTGAATTAATAAAGGGGAAGTAAGGTTTGGAAGACACCTCAGTCAGCTGAAGCACCATGTAATACATATACCTCAGAGATATATTTGGGACACATTTACGGCAAAGGAATTCCAATGTAGACACTTTTGAGGATTTGAGCAAGGGTTCGTTTCTTACCACTCTTTTATTTTTATTTCAAAGGAAACGCTTTCAGTCTGAAAAACACAAACTGTCAGGCACTTCACATTGAAATGTCTCCCCTTCTGACACGTCAAATGCTACATGTGTGCAGGATGTCAAGAATGACAAAACTCCATTTGTATCTCTTAGTTTTTGAATGTAATGTTTCCACAAAGCGAAGATAATACAATGTCATCATCTTAAAGTTTGAAATTGAATGTTGGACCAGAGGTTGAATTAATAAAGGGGAAGTAAGGTTTGGAAGACACCTTAGTCAGCTGAAAAACCATGTGATACATGTACCTCAGAGATATATTTGGGACACATTTACGGCAAAGGAATTCCAATGTAGACACGTTTGAGGATTTGAACAAGGGTTCATTTCTTACCACTCTTTCAATTTTATTTGAAAGGAAACGCTTTCAGTCTGAAAAACACAAACTGTCAGGCACTTCACATTGAAATGTCTCCCCTTCTGACACGTCAAATGCTACATGTGTGCAGGATGTCAAGAATGACATAGCTCCATTTGTATCTCTTAGTTTTTGAATGTAATGTTTCCACAAAGCGAAGATAATACAATGTCATCATCTAAAAGTTTGAAATTGAATGTTGGACCAGAGGTTGAAATAATAAAGGGGAAGTAAGGTTTGAAAGACACCTCAGTCAGCTGAAATACCATGTGATACACATACCTCAGAGTTATATTTGGGACACATTTACGGTAAAGGAATTCCAATGTAGACACGTTTAAACATTTGAGCAAGGGTTCGTTTCTTACCACTCTTTGATTTTCATTTCAAAGGAAACGCGTTTCAGTCATAAAAACACAAACTGTCAGGCACTTCACATTGAATTGTCTCCCCTTCTGACAGGTCGACTGCTACATGTGTGCAGGATGTCAAGAATGACATTGCTCCATTTGTATCTCTTAGTTTTTAAATGTAATGTTTCCACAAAGCGAAGATAATACAATGTCATCATCTAAAATTTGGAAATTGAACGTTGGACCAGAGGTTGAATTAATAAATTGGAAGAAAGGTTTGGAAGACACCTTAATAACCTGAAATACCATGTAATACATATGCCTCAGAGATATATTTGGGACACATTTACGGCAAAGGAATTCCAATGTAGACACTTTTGAGGATTTGAGCAAGGGTTCCTTTCTTACCACTCTTTTATTTTTATTTCAAAGGAAACGCTTTCAGTCATAAAAACACAAACTGTCATTCGCTTCACGTTGAAATGTCTCCCCTTCTGACACTTCGAATGCTACATGTGTGCAGGATGTCAAGAATGACATAGCTCCATTTGTATCTCTTAGTTTTTGAATGTAATGTTTCCACAAAGCGAAGATAATACAACGTCATCATCTAAAAGTTTAAAATTGAATGTTGGACCAGAGGTTGAATTAATACAGGGGAAGTAAGGTTTGGAAGACACCTTAATCAGCTGAAATACCATGTAGTACATATACTTCAGAGTTATATTTGGGACACATTTACGGCAAAGGAATTCCAATGTAGACACGTTTCAGGATTTGAACAAGGGTTCGTTTCTTACCACTCTTTCATACTTATTTGAAGGGAAACGCTTTCAGTCATAAAAACACAAACTGTCAGGCGCTTCACATTGAATTGTCTCCCCTTCAGACAGGTCGACTGCTACATGTGTGCAGGATGTCAAGAATGACAAAGCTCCACTTGTATCTCTTAGTTTTTGAATGTAGTGTTTCCACAAAGCGAAGATAATACAATGTCATCATCTAAAAGTTTGAAAATGAATGTTGGACCAGAAGTTGAATTAATAAAGGGGAAGTAAGGTTTGGAAGACACCTCAGTCAGCTGAAATACCATGTAGTACATATACCTCAGAGATATATTTGGGACACATATACGGCAAAGGAATTGCAATGTAGACACGTTTGAGGATTTGAACAAGGGTTCGTTTCTTACCACTGTTTGATTTTCATTTCAAAGGAAACGCTTTCAGTCTGAAAAACACAAACTGAAAGGCACTTCACATTGAATTGTCTCCCCTTCTGACAGGTCGACTGCTACATGTGTGCAGGATGTCAAGAATGACAAAGCTCCACTTGTATCTCTTAGTTTTTGAATGTAGTGTTTCCACAAAGCGAAGATAATACAATGTCATCATCTAAAAGTTTGAAATTGAATGTTGGACCAGAGGTTGAATTAATACAGGGGAAGTAAGGTTTGGAAGACACCTTAATCAGCTGAAATACCATGTAGTACATATACCTCAGAGTTATATTTGGGACACATTTACGGCAAAGGAATTCCAATGTAGACACGTTTCAGGATTTGAACAAGGGTTCGTTTCTTACCACTCTTTCATACTTATTTCAAAGGAAACGCTTTCAGTCTGAAAAACACAAACTGTCAGGCGCTTCACATTGAATTGTCTCCCCTTCAGACAGGTCGACTGCTACATGTGTGCAGGATGTCAAGAATGACAAAGCTCCACTTGTATCTCTTAGTTTTTGAATGTAGTGTTTCCACAAAGCGAAGATAATACAATGTCATCATCTAAAAGTTTGAAATTGAATGTTGGACCAGAGGTTGAATTAATAAAGGGGAAGTAAGGTTTGGAAGACACCTCAGTCAGCTGAAATACCATGTAGTACATATACCTCAGAGATATATTTGGGACACATATACGGCAAAGGAATTCCAATGTAGACACGTTTCAGGATTTGAACAAGGGTTCGTTTCTTACCACTCTTTGATTTTCATTTCAAAGGAAACGCTTTCAGTCTGAAAAACACAAACTGAAAGGCACTTCACATTGAATTGTCTCCCCTTCTGACAGGTCGAATGCTACATGTGTGCAGGATGTCAAGAATGACATTGCTGCATTTCTATCTCTTAGTTTTTGAATGTAGTGTTTCCACAAAGCGAAGATAATACAACGTCATCATCTAAAAGTTTAAAATTGAATGTTGGACCAGAGGTTGAATTAATAAAGGGGAAGCAAGGTTTGGAAGACACCTTAATCAGCTGAAATACCATGTAGTACATATACCTCAGAGTTATATTTGGGACACATTTACGGCAAAGGAATTCCAATGTAGACACGTTTGAGGATTTGAACAAGGGTTCGTTTCTTACCACTCTTTCATTTTTATTTCAAAGTAGACGCTTTCAGTCATAAAAACACAAACTGTAAGGCACTTCACATTGAATTGTCTCCCCTTCTGACAGGTCGAATGCTACATGTGTGCAGGATGTCAAGAATGACATAGCTCCATTTGTATCTCTTAGTTTTTGATTGTAATGTTTCCACAAAGCGAAGATAATACAATGTCATCATCTAAAAGTTTGAAATTGAATGTTGGACCAGAGGTTGAATTAATAAAGGGGAAGCAAGGTTTGGAAGACACCTTAGTCAGCTGAAGTACCATGTAATACATATACCTCAGAGATATATTTGGGACACATTTACGGCAAAGGAATTCCAATGTAGACACTTTTGAGGATTTGAGCAAGGGTTCCTTTCTTACCACTCTTTTATTTTTATTTCAAAGGAAACGCTTTCAGTCATAAAAACACAAACTGTCATTCGCTTCACGTTGAAATGTCTCCCCTTCTGACACTTCGAATGCTACATGTGTGCAGGATGTCAAGAATGACATAGCTCCATTTGTATCTCTTAGTTTTTGAATGTAATGTTTCCACAAAGCGAAGATAATACAACGTCATCATCTAAAAGTTTAAAATTGAATGTTGGACCAGAGGTTGAATTAATAAAGGGGAAGTAAGGTTTGGAAGACACCTTAATCAGCTGAAACACCATGTAGTACATATACCTCAGAGTTATATTTGGGACACATTTACGGCAAAGGAATTCCAATGTAGACACGTTTCAGGATTTGAACAAGGGTTCGTTTCTTACCACTCTTTCATACTTATTTCAAAGGAAACGCTTTCAGTCTGAAAAACACAAACTGTCAGGCGCTTCACATTGAATTGTCTCCCCTTCTGACACTTCGAATGCTACATGTGTGCAGGATGTCAAGAATGACAAAACTCCATTTGTATCTCTTAGTTTTTGAATGTAATGTTTCCACAAAGCGAAGATAATACAACGTCATCATCTAAAAGTTTAAAATTGAATGTTGGACCAGAGGTTGAATTAATACAGGGGAAGTAAGGTTTGGAAGACACCTTAATCAGCTGAAATACCATGTAGTACATATACTTCAGAGTTATATTTGGGACACATTTACGGCAAAGGAATTCCAATGTAGACACGTTTCAGGATTTGAACAAGGGTTCGTTTCTTACCACTCTTTCATACTTATTTGAAGGGAAACGCTTTCAGTCATAAAAACACAAACTGTCAGGCGCTTCACATTGAATTGTCTCCCCTTCAGACAGGTCGACTGCTACATGTGTGCAGGATGTCAAGAATGACAAAGCTCCACTTGTATCTCTTAGTTTTTGAATGTAGTGTTTCCACAAAGCGAAGATAATACAATGTCATCATCTAAAAGTTTGAAATTGAATGTTGGACCAGAAGTTGAATTAATAAAGGGGAAGTAAGGTTTGGAAGACACCTCAGTCAGCTGAAATACCATGTAGTACATATACCTCAGAGATATATTTGGGACACATATACGGCAAAGGAATTGCAATGTAGACACGTTTGAGGATTTGAACAAGGGTTCGTTTCTTACCACTGTTTGATTTTCATTTCAAAGGAAACGCTTTCAGTCTGAAAAACACAAACTGAAAGGCACTTCACATTGAATTGTCTCCCCTTGTGACAGGTCGACTGCTACATGTGTGCAGGATGTCAAGAATGACAAAGCTCCACTTGTATCTCTTAGTTTTTGAATGTAGTGTTTCCACAAAGCGAAGATAATACAATGTCATCATCTAAAAGTTTGAAATTGAATGTTGGACCAGAGGTTGAATTAATACAGGGGAAGTAAGGTTTGGAAGACACCTTAATCAGCTGAAATACCATGTAGTACATATACCTCAGAGTTATATTTGGGACACATTTACGGCAAAGGAATTCCAATGTAGACACGTTTCAGGATTTGAACAAGGGTTCGTTTCTTACCACTCTTTCATACTTATTTCAAAGGAAACGCTTTCAGTCTGAAAAACACAAACTGTCAGGCGTTTCACATTGAATTGTCTCCCCTTCAGACAGGTCGACTGCTACATGTGTGCAGGATGTCAAGAATGACAAAGCTCCACTTGTATCTCTTAGTTTTTGAATGTAGTGTTTCCACAAAGCGAAGATAATACAATGTCATCATCTAAAAGTTTGAAATTGAATGTTGGACCAGAGGTTGAATTAATAAAGGGGAAGTAAGGTTTGGAAGACACCTCAGTCAGCTGAAATACCATGTAGTACATATACCTCAGAGATATATTTGGGACACATATACGGCAAAGGAATTCCAATGTAGACACGTTTCAGGTTTTGAACAAGGGTTCGTTTCTTACCACTGTTTGATTTTCATTTCAAAGGAAACGCTTTCAGTCTGAAAAACACAAACTGAAAGGCACTTCACATTGAATTGTCTCCCCTTCTGACAGGTCGAATGCTACATGTGTGCATGATGTCAAGAATGACATTGCTGCATTTGTATCTCTTAGTTTTTGATTGTAATGTTTCCACAAAGCGAAGATAATACAACGTCATCATCTAAAAGTTTAAAATTGAATGTTGGACCAGAGGTTGAATTAATAAAGGGGAAGCAAGGTTTGGAAGACACCTTAATCAGCTGAAATACCATGTAGTACATATACCTCAGAGTTATATTTTGGACACATTTACGGCAAAGGAATTCCAATGTAGACACGTTTGAGGATTTGAACAAGGGTTCGTTTCTTACCACTCTTTCATTTTTATTTCAAAGTAGACGCTTTCAGTCATAAAAACACAAACTGTCAGGCACTTCACATTGAATTGTCTCCCCTTCTGACAGGTCGAATGCTACATGTGTGCAGGATGTCAAGAATGACATAGCTCCATTTGTATCTCTTAGTTTTTGATTGTAATGTTTCCACAAAGCGAAGATAATACAATGTCATCATCTAAAAGTTTGAAATTGAATGTTGGACCAGAGGTTGAATTAATAAAGGGGAAGCAAGGTTTGGAAGACACCTTAGTCAGCTGAAGTACCATGTAATACATATACCTCAGAGATATATTTGGGACACATTTACGGCAAAGGAATTCCAATGTAGACACTTTTGAGGATTTGAGCAAGGGTTCCTTTCTTACCACTCTTTTATTTTTATTTCAAAGGAAACGCTTTCAGTCATAAAAACACAAACTGTCATTCGCTTCACATTGAATTGTCTCCCCTTCTGACAGGTCGAATGCTACATGTGTGCAGGATGTCAAGAATGACATTGCTCCATTTCTATCTCTTAGTTTTTGAATGTAGTGTTTCCACAAAGCGAAGATAATACAACGTCATCATCTAAAAGTTTAAAATTGAATGTTGGACCAGAGGTTGAATTAATAAAGGGGAAGTAAGGTTTGGAAGACACCTTAATCAGCTGAAATACCATGTAGTACATATACTTCATTGTTATATTTTGGACACATTTACGGCAAAGGAATTCCAATGTAGACACGTTTCAGGATTTGAACAAGGGTTCGTTTCTTACCACTCTTTCATACTTATTTCAAAGGAAACGCTTTCAGTCTGAAAAACACAAACTGTCAGGCGCTTCACATTGAATTGTCTCCCCTTCAGGCAGGTCGACTGCTACATGTGTGCAGGATGTCAAGAATGACAAAGCTCCACTTGTATCTCTTAGTTTTTGAATGTAGTGTTTCCACAAAGCGAAGATAATACAATGTCATCATCTAAAAGTTTGAAATTGAATGTTGGACCAGAGGTTGAATTAATAAAGGGGAAGCAAGGTTTGGAAGACACCTTAGTCAGCTGAAGTACCATGTAATACATATACCTCAGAGATATATTTGGGACACATTTACGGCAAAGGAATTCCAATGTAGACACTTTTGAGGATTTGAGCAAGGGTTCCTTTCTTACCACTCTTTTATTTTTATTTCAAAGGAAACGCTTTCAGTCATAAAAACACAAACTGTCATTCGCTTCACGTTGAAATGTCTCCCCTTCTGACACTTCGAATGCTACATGTGTGCAGGATGTCAAGAATGACATAGCTCCATTTGTATCTCTTAGTTTTTGAATGTAATGTTTCCACAAAGCGAAGATAATACAACGTCATCATCTAAAAGTTTAAAATTGAATGTTGGACCAGAGGTTGAATTAATACAGGGGAAGTAAGGTTTGGAAGACACCTTAATCAGCTGAAATACCATGTAGTACATATACTTCAGAGTTATATTTGGGACACATTTACGGCAAAGGAATTCCAATGTAGACACGTTTCAGGATTTGAACAAGGGTTCGTTTCTTACCACTCTTTCATACTTATTTGAAGGGAAACGCTTTCAGTCATAAAAACACAAACTGTCAGGCGCTTCACATTGAATTGTCTCCCCTTCAGACAGGTCGACTGCTACATGTGTGCAGGATGTCAAGAATGAGAAAGCTCCACTTGTATCTCTTAGTTTTTGAATGTAGTGTTTCCACAAAGCGAAGATAATACAATGTCATCATCTAAAAGTTTGAAATTGAATGTTGGACCAGAAGTTGAATTAATAAAGCTGAAGTAAGGTTTGGAAGACACCTCAGTCAGCTGAAATACCATGTAGTACATATACCTCAGAGATATATTTGGGACACATATACGGCAAAGGAATTGCAATGTAGACACGTTTGAGGATTTGAACAAGGGTTCGTTTCTTACCACTGTTTGATTTTCATTTCAAAGGAAACGCTTTCAGTCTGAAAAACACAAACTGAAAGGCACTTCACATTGAATTGTCTCCCCTTCTGACAGGTCGACTGCTACATGTGTGCAGGATGTCAAGAATGACAAAGCTCCACTTGTATCTCTTAGTTTTTGAATGTAGTGTTTCCACAAAGCGAAGATAATACAATGTCATCATCTAAAAGTTTGAAATTGAATGTTGGACCAGAGGTTGAATTAATACAGGGGAAGTAAGGTTTGGAAGACACCTTAATCAGCTGAAATACCATGTAGTACATATACATCAGAGTTATATTTGGGACACATTTACGGCAAAGGAATTCCAATGTAGACACGTTTCAGGATTTGAACAAGGGTTCGTTTCTTACCACTCTTTCATACTTATTTCAAAGGAAACGCTTTCAGTCTGAAAAACACAAACTGTCAGGCGCTTCACATTGAATTGTCTCCCCTTCAGACAGGTCGACTGCTACATGTGTGCAGGATGTCAAGAATGACAAAGCTCCACTTGTATCTCTTAGTTTTTGAATGTAGTGTTTCCACAAAGCGAAGATAATACAATGTCATCATCTAAAAGTTTGAAATTGAATGTTGGACCAGAGGTTGAATTAATAAAGGGGAAGCAAGGTTTGGAAGACACCTTAGTCAGCTGAAGTACCATGTAATACATATACCTCAGAGATATATTTGGGACACATTTACGGCAAAGGAATTCCAATGTAGACACTTTTGAGGATTTGAGCAAGGGTTCCTTTCTTACCACTCTTTTATTTTTATTTCAAAGGAAACGCTTTCAGTCATAAAAACACAAACTGTCATTCGCTTCACGTTGAAATGTCTCCCCTTCTGACACTTCGAATGCTACATGTGTGCAGGATGTCAAGAATGACATAGCTCCATTTGTATCTCTTAGTTTTTGAATGTAATGTTTCCACAAAGCGAAGATAATACAACGTCATCATCTAAAAGTTTAAAATTGAATGTTGGACCAGAGGTTGAATTAATACAGGGGAAGTAAGGTTTGGAAGACACCTTAATCAGCTGAAACACCATGTAGTACATATACCTCAGAGTTATATTTGGGACACATTTACGGCAAAGGAATTCCAATGTAGACACGTTTCAGGATTTGAACAAGGGTTCGTTTCTTACCACTGTTTGATTTTCATTTCAAAGGAAACGCTTTCAGTCTGAAAAACACAAACTGAAAGGCACTTCACATTGAATTGTCTCCCCTTCTGACAGGTCGAATGCTACATGTGTGCAGGATGTCAAGAATGACATTGCTCCATTTCTATCTCTTAGTTTTTGAATGTAGTGTTTCCACAAAGCGAAGATAATACAACGTCATCATCTAAAAGTTTAAAATTGAATGTTGGACCAGAGGTTGAATTAATAAAGGGGAAGTAAGGTTTGGAAGACACCTTAATCAGCTGAAATACCATGTAGTACATATACTTCAGAGTTATATTTTGGACACATTTACGGCAAAGGAATTCCAATGTAGACACGTTTCAGGATTTGAACAAGGGTTCGTTTCTTACCACTCTTTCATACTTATTTCAAAGGAAACGCTTTCAGTCTGAAAAACACAAACTGTCAGGCGCTTCACATTGAATTGTCTCCCCTTCAGGCAGGTCGACTGCTACATGTGTGCAGGATGTCAAGAATGACAAAGCTCCACTTGTATCTCTTAGTTTTTGAATGTAGTGTTTCCACAAAGCGAAGATAATACAATGTCATCATCTAAAAGTTTGAAATTGAATGTTGGACCAGAGGTTGAATTAATACAGGGGAAGTAAGGTTTGGAAGACACCTTAATCAGCTGAAATACCATGTAGTACATATACCTCAGAGTTATATTTGGGACACATTTACGGCAAAGGAATTCCAATGTAGACACGTTTCAGGATTTGAACAAGGGTTCGTTTCTTACCACTCTTTCATACTTATTTCAAAGGAAACGCTTTCAGTCTGAAAAACACAAACTGTCAGGCGCTTCACATTGAATTGTCTCCCCTTCAGACAGGTCGACTGCTACATGTGTGCAGGATGTCAAGAATGACAAAGCTCCACTTGTATCTCTTAGTTTTTGAATGTAGTGTTTCCACAAAGCGAAGATAATACAATGTCATCATCTAAAAGTTTGAAATTGAATGTTGGACCAGAGGTTGAATTAATAAAGGGGAAGCAAGGTTTGGAAGACACCTTAGTCAGCTGAAGTACCATGTAATACATATACCTCAGAGATATATTTGGGACACATTTACGGCAAAGGAATTCCAATGTAGACACTTTTGAGGATTTGAGCAAGGGTTCCTTTCTTACCACTCTTTTATTTTTATTTCAAAGGAAACGCTTTCAGTCATAAAAACACAAACTGTCATTCGCTTCACGTTGAAATGTCTCCCCTTCTGACACTTCGAATGCTACATGTGTGCAGGATGTCAAGAATGACATAGCTCCATTTGTATCTCTTAGTTTTTGAATGTAATGTTTCCACAAAGCGAAGATAATACAACGTCATCATCTAAAAGTTTAAAATTGAATGTTGGACCAGAGGTTGAATTAATACAGGGGAAGTAAGGTTTGGAAGACACCTTAATCAGCTGAAACACCATGTAGTACATATACCTCAGAGTTATATTTGGGACACATTTACGGCAAAGGAATTCCAATGTAGACACGTTTCAGGATTTGAACAAGGGTTCGTTTCTTACCACTGTTTGATTTTCATTGCAAAGGAAACGCTTTCAGTCTGAAAAACACAAACTGAAAGGCACTTCACATTGAATTGTCTCCCCTTCTGACAGGTCGAATGCTACATGTGTGCAGGATGTCAAGAATGACATTGCTCCATTTCTATCTCTTAGTTTTTGAATGTAGTGTTTCCACAAAGCGAAGATAATACAACGTCATCATCTAAAAGTTTAAAATTGAATGTTGGACCAGAGGTTGAATTAATAAAGGGGAAGTAAGGTTTGGAAGACACCTTAATCAGCTGAAATACCATGTAGTACATATACTTCAGAGTTATATTTTGGACACATTTACGGCAAAGGAATTCCAATGTAGACACGTTTCAGGATTTGAACAAGGGTTCGTTTCTTACCACTCTTTCATACTTATTTCAAAGGAAACGCTTTCAGTCTGAAAAACACAAACTGTCAGGCGCTTCACATTGAATTGTCTCCCCTTCAGGCAGGTCGACTGCTACATGTGTGCAGGATGTCAAGAATGACAAAGCTCCACTTGTATCTCTTAGTTTTTGAATGTAGTGTTTCCACAAAGCGAAGATAATACAATGTCATCATCTAAAAGTTTGAAATTGAATGTTGGACCAGAGGTTGAATTAATAAAGGGGAAGCAAGGTTTGGAAGACACCTTAGTCAGCTGAAGTACCATGTAATACATATACCTCAGAGATATATTTGGGACACATTTACGGCAAAGGAATTCCAATGTAGACACTTTTGAGGATTTGAGCAAGGGTTCCTTTCTTACCACTCTTTTATTTTTATTTCAAAGGAAACGCTTTCAGTCATAAAAACACAAACTGTCATTCGCTTCACGTTGAAATGTCTCCCCTTCTGACACTTCGAATGCTACATGTGTGCAGGATGTCAAGAATGACATAGCTCCATTTGTATCTCTTAGTTTTTGAATGTAGTGTTTCCACAAAGCGAAGATAATACAACGTCATCATCTAAAAGTTTAAAATTGAATGTTGGACCAGAGGTTGAATTAATAAAGGGGAAGCAAGGTTTGGAAGACACCTTAGTCAGCTGAAGTACCATGTAATACATATACCTCAGAGATATATTTGGGACACATTTACGGCAAAGGAATTCCAATGTAGACACTTTTGAGGATTTGAGCAAGGGTTCCTTTCTTACCACTCTTTTATTTTTATTTCAAAGGAAACGCTTTCAGTCATAAAAACACAAACTGTCATTCGCTTCACGTTGAAATGTCTCCCCTTCTGACACTTCGAATGCTACATGTGTGCAGGATGTCAAGAATGACATAGCTCCATTTGTATCTCTTAGTTTTTGAATGTAATGTTTCCACAAAGCGAAGATAATACAACGTCATCATCTAAAAGTTTAAAATTGAATGTTGGACCAGAGGTTGAATTAATACAGGGGAAGTAAGGTTTGGAAGACACCTTAATCAGCTGAAATACCATGTAGTACATATACTTCAGAGTTATATTTGGGACACATTTACGGCAAAGGAATTCCAATGTAGACACGTTTCAGGATTTGAACAAGGGTTCGTTTCTTACCACTCTTTCATACTTATTTGAAGGGAAACGCTTTCAGTCATAAAAACACAAACTGTCAGGCGCTTCACATTGAATTGTCTCCCCTTCAGACAGGTCGACTGCTACATGTGTGCAGGATGTCAAGAATGACAAAGCTCCACTTGTATCTCTTAGTTTTTGAATGTAGTGTTTCCACAAAGCGAAGATAATACAATGTCATCATCTAAAAGTTTGAAATTGAATGTTGGACCAGAAGTTGAATTAATAAAGGGGAAGTAAGGTTTGGAAGACACCTCAGTCAGCTGAAATACCATGTAGTACATATACCTCAGAGATATATTTGGGACACATATACGGCAAAGGAATTGCAATGTAGACACGTTTGAGGATTTGAACAAGGGTTCGTTTCTTACCACTGTTTGATTTTCATTTCAAAGGAAACGCTTTCAGTCTGAAAAACACAAACTGAAAGGCACTTCACATTGAATTGTCTCCCCTTCTGACAGGTCGACTGCTACATGTGTGCAGGATGTCAAGAATGACAAAGCTCCACTTGTATCTCTTAGTTTTTGAATGTAGTGTTTCCACAAAGCGAAGATAATACAATGTCATCATCTAAAAGTTTGAAATTGAATGTTGGACCAGAGGTTGAATTAATACAGGGGAAGTAAGGTTTGGAAGACACCTTAATCAGCTGAAATACCATGTAGTACATATACCTCAGAGTTATATTTGGGACACATTTACGGCAAAGGAATTCCAATGTAGACACGTTTCAGGATTTGAACAAGGGTTCGTTTCTTACCACTCTTTCATACTTATTTCAAAGGAAACGCTTTCAGTCTGAAAAACACAAACTGTCAGGCGCTTCACATTGAATTGTCTCCCCTTCAGACAGGTCGACTGCTACATGTGTGCAGGATGTCAAGAATGACAAAGCTCCACTTGTATCTCTTAGTTTTTGAATGTAGTGTTTCCACAAAGCGAAGATAATACAATGTCATCATCTAAAAGTTTGAAATTGAATGTTGGACCAGAGGTTGAATTAATAAAGGGGAAGCAAGGTTTGGAAGACACCTTAGTCAGCTGAAGTACCATGTAATACATATACCTCAGAGATATATTTGGGACACATTTACGGCAAAGGAATTCCAATGTAGACACTTTTGAGGATTTGAGCAAGGGTTCCTTTCTTACCACTCTTTTATTTTTATTTCAAAGGAAACGCTTTCAGTCATAAAAACACAAACTGTCATTCGCTTCACGTTGAAATGTCTCCCCTTCTGACACTTCGAATGCTACATGTGTGCAGGATGTCAAGAATGACATAGCTCCATTTGTATCTCTTAGTTTTTGAATGTAATGTTTCCACAAAGCGAAGATAATACAACGTCATCATCTAAAAGTTTAAAATTGAATGTTGGACCAGAGGTTGAATTAATACAGGGGAAGTAAGGTTTGGAAGACACCTTAATCAGCTGAAACACCATGTAGTACATATACCTCAGAGTTATATTTGGGACACATTTACGGCAAAGGAATTCCAATGTAGACACGTTTCAGGATTTGAACAAGGGTTCGTTTCTTACCACTCTTTCATACTTATTTCAAAGGAAACGCTTTCAGTCTGAAAAACACAAACTGTCAGGCGCTTCACATTGAATTGTCTCCCCTTCTGACAGGTCGACTGCTACATGTGTGCAGGATGTCAAGAATGACTTAGCTCCACTTGTATCTCTTAGTTTTTGAATGTAGTGTTTCCACAAAGCGAAGATAATACAATGTCATCATCTAAAAGTTTGAAATTGAATGTTGGACCAGAGGTTGAATTAATAAAGGGGAAGTAAGGTTTGGAAGACACCTCAGTCAGCTGAAATACCATGTAGTACATATACCTCAGAGATATATTTGGGACACATATACGGCAAAGGAATTGCAATGTAGACACGTTTGAGGATTTGAACAAGGGTTCGTTTCTTACCACTGTTTGATTTTCATTTCAAAGGAAACGCTTTCAGTCTGAAAAACACAAACTGAAAGGCACTTCACATTGAATTGTCTCCCCTTCTGACAGGTCGAATGCTACATGTGTGCAGGATGTCAAGAATGACATTGCTCCATTTCTATCTCTTAGTTTTTGAATGTAGTGTTTCCACAAAGCGAAGATAATACAACGTCATCATCTAAAAGTTTAAAATTGAATGTTGGACCAGAGGTTGAATTAATAAAGGGGAAGTAAGGTTTGGAAGACACCTTAATCAGCTGAAACACCATGTAGTACATATACTTCAGAGTTATATTTTGGACACATTTACGGCAAAGGAATTCCAATGTAGACACGTTTCAGGATTTGAACAAGGGTTCGTTTCTTACCACTCTTTCATACTTATTTCAAAGGAAACGCTTTCAGTCTGAAAAACACAAACTGTCAGGCGCTTCACATTGAATTGTCTCCCCTTCAGACAGGTCGACTGCTACATGTGTGCAGGATGTCAAGAATGACAAAGCTCCACTTGTATCTCTTAGTTTTTGAATGTAGTGTTTCCACAAAGCGAAGATAATACAATGTCATCATCTAAAAGTTTGAAATTGAATGTTGGACCAGAGGTTGAATTAATACAGGGGAAGTAAGGTTTGGAAGACACCTTAATCAGCTGAAATACCATGTAGTACATATACCTCAGAGTTATGTTTGGGACACATTTACGGCAAAGGAATTCCAATGTAGACACGTTTCAGGATTTGAACAAGGGTTCGTTTCTTACCACTCTTTCATACTTATTTCAAAGGAAACGCTTTCAGTCTGAAAAACACAAACTGTCAGGCGCTTCACATTGAATTGTCTCCCCTTCTGACAGGTCGACTGCTACATGTGTGCAGGATGTCAAGAATGACAAAGCTCCACTTGTATCTCTTAGTTTTTGAATGTAGTGTTTCCACAAAGCGAAGATAATACAATGTCATCATCTAAAAGTTTGAAATTGAATGTTGGACCAGAGGTTGAATTAATAAAGGGGAAGTAAGGTTTGGAAGACACCTCAGTCAGCTGAAATACCATGTAGTACATATACCTCAGAGATATATTTGGGGCACATATACGGCAAAGGAATTGCAATGTAGACACGTTTCAGGATTTGAACAAGGGTTCGTTTCTTACCACTGTTTGATTTTCATTTCAAAGGAAACGCTTTCAGTCTGAAAAACACAAACTGAAAGGCACTTCACATTGAATTGTCTCCCCTTCTGACAGGTCGAATGCTACATGTGTGCAGGATGTCAAGAATGACATTGCTCCATTTGTATCTCTTAGTTTTTGAATGTAATGTTTCCACAAAGCGAAGATAATACAACGTCATCATCTAAAAGTTTAAAATTGAATGTTGGACCAGAGGTTGAATTAATAAAGGGGAAGCAAGGTTTGGAAGACACCTTAATCAGCTGAAATACCATGTAGTACATATACCTCAGAGATATATTTGGGACACATTTACGGCAAAGGAATTCCAATGTAGACACGTTTCAGGATTTGAACAAGGGTTCGTTTCTTACCACTCTTTCATTTTTATTTCAAAGGAGACGCTTTCAGTCATAAAAACACAAACTGTCAGGCACTTCACATTGAATTGTCTCCCCTTCTGACAGGTCGAATACTACATGTGTGCAGGATGTCAAGAATGACATAGCTCCATTTGTATCTCTTAGTTTTTGATTGTAATGTTTCCACAAAGCGAAGATAATACAATGTCATCATCTAAAAGTTTGAAATTGAATGTTGGACCAGAGGTTGAATTAATAAAGGGGAAGCAAGGTTTGGAAGACACCTTAGTCAGCTGAAGTACCATGTAATACATATACCTCAGAGATATATTTGGGACACATTTACGGCAAAGGAATTCCAATGTAGACACTTTTGAGGATTTGAGCAAGGGTTCCTTTCTTACCACTCTTTTATTTTTATTTCAAAGGAAACGCTTTGAGTCATAAAAACACAAACTGTCATTCGCTTCACGTTGAAATGTCTCCCCTTCTGACACTTCGAATGCTACATGTGTGCAGGATGTCAAGAATGACATAGCTCCATTTGTATCTCTTAGTTTTTGAATGTAGTGTTTCCACAAAGCGAAGATAATACAACGTCATCATCTAAAAGTTTAAAATTGAATGTTGGACCAGAGGTTGAATTAATAAAGGGGAAGTAAGGTTTGGAAGACACCTTAATCAGCTGAAACACCATGTAGTACATATACTTCAGAGTTATATTTTGGACACATTTACGGCAAAGGAATTCCAATGTAGACACGTTTCAGGATTTGAACAAGGGTTCGTTTCTTACCACTCTTTCATACTTATTTCAAAGGAAACGCTTTCAGTCTGAAAAACACAAACTGTCAGGCGCTTCACATTGAATTGTCTCCCCTTCAGACAGGTCGACTGCTACATGTGTGCAGGATGTCAAGAATGACAAAGCTCCACTTGTATCTCTTAGTTTTTGAATGTAGTGTTTCCACAAAGCGAAGATAATACAATGTCATCATCTAAAAGTTTGAAATTGAATGTTGGACCAGAGGTTGAATTAATACAGGGGAAGTAAGGTTTGGAAGACACCTTAATCAGCTGAAATACCATGTAGTACATATACCTCAGAGTTATGTTTGGGACACATTTACGGCAAAGGAATTCCAATGTAGACACGTTTCAGGATTTGAACAAGGGTTCGTTTCTTACCACTCTTTCATACTTATTTCAAAGGAAACGCTTTCAGTCTGAAAAACACAAACTGTCAGGCGCTTCACATTGAATTGTCTCCCCTTCTGACAGGTCGACTGCTACATGTGTGCAGGATGTCAAGAATGACAAAGCTCCACTTGTATCTCTTAGTTTTTGAATGTAGTGTTTCCACAAAGCGAAGATAATACAATGTCATCATCTAAAAGTTTGAAATTGAATGTTGGACCAGAGGTTGAATTAATAAAGGGGAAGTAAGGTTTGGAAGACACCTCAGTCAGCTGAAATACCATGTAGTACATATACCTCAGAGATATATTTGGGGCACATATACGGCAAAGGAATTGCAATGTAGACACGTTTCAGGATTTGAACAAGGGTTCGTTTCTTACCACTGTTTGATTTTCATTTCAAAGGAAACGCTTTCAGTCTGAAAAACACAAACTGAAAGGCACTTCACATTGAATTGTCTCCCCTTCTGACAGGTCGAATGCTACATGTGTGCAGGATGTCAAGAATGACATTGCTCCATTTGTATCTCTTAGTTTTTGATTGTAATGTTTCCACAAAGCGAAGAGAATACAACGTCATCATCTAAAAGTTTAAAATTGAATGTTGGACCAGAGGTTGAATTAATAAAGGGGAAGCAAGGTTTGGAAGACACCTTAATCAGCTGAAATACCATGTAGTACATATACCTCAGAGATATATTTGGGACACATTTACGGCAAAGGAATTCCAATGTAGACACGTTTCAGGATTTGAACAAGGGTTCGTTTCTTACCACTCTTTCATTTTTATTTCAAAGGAGACGCTTTCAGTCATAAAAACACAAACTGTCAGGCACTTCACATTGAATTGTCTCCCCTTCTGACAGGTCGAATACTACATGTGTGCAGGATGTCAAGAATGACATAGCTCCATTTGTATCTCTTAGTTTTTGATTGTAATGTTTCCACAAAGCGAAGATAATACAATGTCATCATCTAAAAGTTTGAAATTGAATGTTGGACCAGAGGTTGAATTAATAAAGGGGAAGCAAGGTTTGGAAGACACCTTAGTCAGCTGAAGTACCATGTAATACATATACCTCAGAGATATATTTGGGACACATTTACGGCAAAGGAATTCCAATGTAGACACTTTTGAGGATTTGAGCAAGGGTTCCTTTCTTACCACTCTTTTATTTTTATTTCAAAGGAAACGCTTTGAGTCATAAAAACACAAACTGTCATTCGCTTCACGTTGAAATGTCTCCCCTTCTGACACTTCGAATGCTACATGTGTGCAGGATGTCAAGAATGACATAGCTCCATTTGTATCTCTTAGTTTTTGAATGTAGTGTTTCCACAAAGCGAAGATAATACAACGTCATCATCTAAAAGTTTAAAATTGAATGTTGGACCAGAGGTTGAATTAATACAGGGGAAGTAAGGTTTGGAAGACACCTTAATCAGCTGAAATACCATGTAGTACATATACCTCAGAGTTATATTTGGGACACATTTACGGCAAAGGAATTCCAATGTAGACACGTTTCAGGATTTGAACAAGGGTTCGTTTCTTACCACTCTTTCATACTTATTTCAAAGGAAACGTTTTCAGTCTGAAAAACACAAACTGTCAGGCGCTTCACATTGAATTGTCTCCCCTTCTGACAGGTCGACTGCTACATGTGTGCAGGATGTCAAGAATGACAAAGCTCCACTTGTATCTCTTAGTTTTTGAATGTAGTGTTTCCACAAAGCGAAGATAATACAATGTCATCATCTAAAAGTTTGAAATTGAATGTTGGACCAGAGGTTGAATTAATAAAGGGGAAGTAAGGTTTGGAAGACACCTCAGTCAGCTGAAATACCATGTAGTACATATACCTCAGAGATATATTTGGGACACATTTACGGCAAAGGAATTGCAATGTAGACACGTTTCAGGATTTGAACAAGGGTTCGTTTCTTACCACTGTTTGATTTTCATTTGAAAGGAAACGCTTTCAGTCTGAAAAACACAAACTGAAAGGCACTTCACATTGAATTGTCTCCCCTTCTGACAGGTCGAATACTACATGTGTGCAGGATGTCAAGAATGACATTGCTCCATTTGTATCTCTTAGTTTTTGATTGTAATGTTTCCACAAAGCGAAGATAATACAACGTCATCATCTAAAAGTTTAAAATTGAATGTTGGACCAGAGGTTGAATTAATAAAGGGGAAGCAAGGTTTGGAAGACACCTTAATCAGCTGAAATACCATGTAGTACATATACCTCAGAGTTATATTTGGGACTCATTTACGGCAAAGGAATTCCAATGTAGACACGTTTGAGGATTTGAACAAGGGTTCGTTTCTTACCACTCTTTGATTTTTGTTTCAAAGGAAGCGCCTTCAGTCGGAAAAACACAAACTGTCAGGCACTTCACATTGAATTGTCTCCCCTTCTGACAGGTCGAATGCTACATGTGTGCAGGATGTCAAGAATGACATAGCTCCATTTGTATCTCTTAGTTTTTGATTGTAATGTTTCCACAAAGCGAAGATAATACAATGTCATCATCTAAAATTTGGAAATTGAATGTTGGACCAGAGGTTGAATTAATAAATTGGAAGAAATGTTTGGAAGACACCTTAATCAGCTGAAACACCATGTAGTACATATACCTCAGAGATATATTTGGGACACATTTACGGCAAAGGAATTCCAATGTAGACACTTTTGAGGATTTGAACAAGGGTTCGTTTCTTACCACTCTTTCATTTTTATTTCAAAGGAAACGCTTTCAGTCTGAAAAACACAAACTGTCAGGCGCTTCACATTGAATTGTCTCCCCTTCTGACACGTCAAATGCTACTTGTGTGCAGGATGTCAAGAATGACATAGCTCCATTTGTATCTCTTAGTTTTTGAATGTAATGTTTCCACAACGCGAAGATAATACAACATCATCATCCAAAATTTTGAAATTGAATGTTGGACCAGAGGTTGAATTAATAAAGGGGAAGTAAGGTTTGGAAGACACCTTAGTCAGCTGAAGTACCATGTAATACATATAGCTCAGAGATATATTTGGGACACATTTACGGCAAAGGAATTCCAATGTAGACACTTTTGAGGATTTGAACAAGGGTTCGTTTCTTACCACTCTTTCATTTTTATTTGAAGGGAAACGCTTTCAGTCTGAAAAACACAAACTGTCAGGCACTTCACATTGAATTGTCTCCACTTCTGACAGGTCGAATGCTACATGTGTGCAGGATGTCAAGAGTGACATAGCTCCATTTGTATGTCTTAGTTTTTGATTGTAATGTTTCCACAAAGCGAAGATAATACAATGTCATCATCTAAAAGTTTGAAATTGAATGTTGGACCAGAGGTTGAAATAATAAAGGGGAAGCAAAGTTTGAAAGACACCTCAGTCAGCTGAAATACCATGTGATACATATACCTCAGAGTTATATTTGGGACACATTTACGGCAAAGGAATTCCAATGTAGACACTTTTGAGGATTTGAACAAGGGTTCGTTTCTTACCACTCTTTCATTTTTATTTCAAAGGAAACGCTTTCAGTCTGAAAAACACAAACTGTCAGGCACTTCACATTGAATTGTCTCCACTTCTGACAGGTCGAATGCTACATGTGTGCAGGATGTCAAGAATGACATAGCTCCATTTGTATCTCTTAGTTTTTGAATGTAATGTTTCCACAAAGCGAAGATAATACAATGTCATCATCTAAAAGTTTGAAATTGAATGTTGGACCAGAGGTTGAAATAATAAAGGGGAAGCAAGGTTTGAAAGACACCTCAGTCAGCTGAAATACCATGTGATACATATACCTCAGAGTTATATTTGGGACACATTTACGGTAAAGGAATTCCAATGTAGACACGTTTAAACATTTGAGCAAGGGTTCGTTTCTTACCAGTCTTTGATTTTTATTTCAAAGGAAACGCTTTCAGTCTGAAAAACACAAACTGTCAGGCACTTCACATTGAATTGTCTCCCCTTCTGACACGTCAAATGCTACATGTGTGCAGGATGTCAAGAATGACATAGCTCCATTTGTATCTCTTAGTTTTTGAATGTAATGTTTCCACAAAGCGAAGATAATACAATGTCATCATCTAAAAGTTTGAAATTGAATGTTGGACCAGAGGTTGAATTAATAAAGGGGAAGCAAGGTTTGGAAGACACCTTAGTCAGCTGAAATACCATGTAATACATATACCTCAGAGTTATATTTGGGACACATTTACGGCAAAGGAATTCCAATGTAGACACGTTTGAGGATTTGAACAAGGGTTCGTTTCTTACCACTCTTTCAATTTTATTTGAAGGGAAACGCTTTCAGTCTGAAAAACACAAACTGTCAGGCACTTCACATTGAATTGTCTCCCCTTCTGACAGGTCGAATGCTACATGTGTGCAGGATGTCAAGAGTGACATAGCTCCATTTGTATGTCTTAGTTTTTGATTGTAATGTTTCCACAAAGCGAAGATAATACAATGTCATCATCTAAAAGTTTGAAATTGAATGTTGGACCAGAGGTTGAATTAATAAAGGGGAAGCAAGGTTTGGAAGACACCTTAGTCAGCTGAAGTACCATGTAATACATATACCTCAGAGATATATTTGGGACACATTTACGGCAAAGGAATTCCAATGTAGACACTTTTGAGGATTTGAGCAAGGGTTCCTTTCTTACCACTCTTTTATTTTTATTTCAAAGGAAACGCTTTCAGTCATAAAAACACAAACTGTCATTCGCTTCACGTTGAAATGTCTCCCCTTCTGACACTTCGAATGCTACATGTGTGCAGGATGTCAAGAATGACATAGCTCCATTTGTATCTCTTAGTTTTTGAATGTAATGTTTCCACAAAGCGAAGATAATACAACGTCATCATCTAAAAGTTTAAAATTGAATGTTGGACCAGAGGTTGAATTAATACAGGGGAAGTAAGGTTTGGAAGACACCTTAATCAGCTGAAATACCATGTAGTACATATACCTCAGAGTTATATTTGGGACACATTTACGGCAAAGGAATTCCAATGTAGACACGTTTCAGGATTTGAACAAGGGTTCGTTTCTTACCACTCTTTCATACTTATTTCAAAGGAAACGTTTTCAGTCTGAAAAACACAAACTGTCAGGCGCTTCACATTGAATTGTCTCCCCTTCTGACAGGTCGACTGCTACATGTGTGCAGGATGTCAAGAATGACAAAGCTCCACTTGTATCTCTTAGTTTTTGAATGTAGTGTTTCCACAAAGCGAAGATAATACAATGTCATCATCTAAAAGTTTGAAATTGAATGTTGGACCAGAGGTTGAATTAATAAAGGGGAAGTAAGGTTTGGAAGACACCTCAGTCAGCTGAAATACCATGTAGTACATATACCTCAGAGATATATTTGGGACACATATACGGCAAAGGAATTGCAATGTAGACACGTTTGAGGATTTGAACAAGGGTTCGTTTCTTACCACTGTTTGATTTTCATTTGAAAGGAAACGCTTTCAGTCTGAAAAACACAAACTGAAAGGCACTTCACATTGAATTGTCTCCCCTTCTGACAGGTCGAATACTACATGTGTGCAGGATGTCAAGAATGACATTGCTCCATTTGTATCTCTTAGTTTTTGATTGTAATGTTTCCACAAAGCGAAGATAATACAACGTCATCATCTAAAAGTTTAAAATTGAATGTTGGACCAGAGGTTGAATTAATAAAGGGGAAGCAAGGTTTGGAAGACACCTTAATCAGCTGAAATACCATGTAGTACATATACCTCAGAGTTATATTTGGGACACATTTACGGCAAAGGAATTCCAATGTAGACACGTTTGAGGATTTGAACAAGGGTTCGTTTCTTACCACTCTTTGATTTTTGTTTCAAAGGAAGCGCCTTCAGTCGGAAAAACACAAACTGTCAGGCACTTCACATTGAATTGTCTCCCCTTCTGACAGGTCGAATGCTACATGTGTGCAGGATGTCAAGAATGACATAGCTCCATTTGTATCTCTTAGTTTTTGAATGTAATGTTTCCACAAAGCGAAGATAATACAATGTCATCATCTAAAATTTGGAAATTGAATGTTGGACCAGAGGTTGAATTAATAAATTGGAAGAAATGTTTGGAAGACACCTTAATCAGCTGAAAAACCATGTAGTACATATACCTCAGAGATATATTTGGGACACATTTACGGCAAAGGAATTCCAATGTAGACACTTTTGAGGATTTGAACAAGGGTTCGTTTCTTACCACTCTTTCATTTTTATTTCAAAGGAAACGCTTTCAGTCTGAAAAACACAAACTGTCAGGCGCTTCACATTGAATTGTCTCCCCTTCTGACACGTCAAATGCTACTTGTGTGCAGGATGTCAAGAGTGACATAGCTCCATTTGTATCTCTTAGTTTTTGAATGTAATGTTTCCACAACGCGAAGATAATACAACATCATCATCCAAAATTTTGAAATTGAATGTTGGACCAGAGGTTGAATTAATAAAGGGGAAGTAAGGTTTGGAAGACACCTTAGTCAGCTGAAGTACCATGTAATACATATAGCTCAGAGATATATTTGGGACACATTTACGGCAAAGGAATTCCAATGTAGACACGTTTGAGGATTTGAACAAGGGTTCGTTTCTTACCACTCTTTCAATTTTATTTGAAGGGAAACGCTTTCAGTCTGAAAAACACAAACTGTCAGGCACTTCACATTGAATTGTCTCCCCTTCTGACAGGTCGAATGCTACATGTGTGCAGGATGTCAAGAGTGACATAGCTCCATTTGTATGTCTTAGTTTTTGATTGTAATGTTTCCACAAAGCGAAGATAATACAATGTCATCATCTAAAAGTTTGAAATTGAATGTTGGACCAGAGGTTGAAATAATAAAGGGGAAGTAAGGTTTGGAAGACACCTTAGTCAGCTGAAATACCATGTGATACATGTACCTCAGAGATATATTTGGGACACATTTACGGCAAAGGAATTCCAATGTAGACACTTTTGAGGATTTGAACAAGGGTTCGTTTCTTACCACTCTTTCATTTTTATTTCAAAGGAGACGCTTTCAGTCATAAAAACACAAACTGTCAGGCACTTCACATTGAATTGTCTCCCCTTCTGACACGTCGAATGCTACATGTGTGCAGGATGTCAAGAATGACATAGCTCCATTTGTATCTCTTAGTTTTTGAATGTAATGTTTCTACATTGCGAAGATAATACAATGTCATCATCTAAAAGTTTGAAATTGAATGTTGGACCAGAGGTTGAATTAATAAAGGGGAAGTAAGGTTTGGAAGACACCTCAGTCAGCTGAAACACCATGTAATACATATAGCTCAGAGATATATTTGGGACACATTTACGGCAAAGGAATTCCAATGTAGACACTTTTGAGGATTTGAACAAGGGTTCGTTTCTTACCACTCTTTCATTTTTATTTGAAGGGAAACGCTTTCAGTCTGAAAAACACAAACTGTCAGGCACTTCACATTGAATTGTCTCCACTTCTGACAGGTCGAATGCTACATGTGTGCAGGATGTCAAGAATGACATAGCTCCATTTGTATCTCTTAGTTTTTGAATGTAATGTTTCCACAAAGCGAAGATAATACAATGTCATCATCTAAAAGTTTGAAATTGAATGTTGGACCAGAGGTTGAAATAATAAAGGGGAAGCAAGGTTTGAAAGACACCTCAGTCAGCTGAAATACCATGTGATACATATACCTCAGAGTTATATTTGGGACACATTTACGGTAAAGGAATTCCAATGTAGACACGTTTAAACATTTGAGCAAGGGTTCGTTTCTTACCAGTCTTTGATTTTTATTTCAAAGGAAACGCTTTCAGTCTGAAAAACACAAACTGTCAGGCACTTCACATTGAATTGTCTCCCCTTCTGACACGTCAAATGCTACATGTGTGCAGGATGTCAAGAATGACATAGCTCCATTTGTATCTCTTAGTTTTTGAATGTAATGTTTCCACAAAGCGAAGATAATACAATGTCATCATCTAAAAGTTTGAAATTGAATGTTGGACCAGAGGTTGAATTAATAAAGGGGAAGTAAGGTTTGGAAGACACCTTAGTCAGCTGAAATACCATGTGATACATATACCTCAGAGATATATTTGGGACACATTTACGGCAAAGGAATTCCAATGTAGACACGTTTGAGGATTTGAACAAGGGTTCGTTTCTTACCACTCTTTCAGTTTTATTTGAAGGGAAACGCTTTCAGTCTGAAAAACACAAACTGTCAGGCACTTCACATTGAATTGTCTCCCCTTCTGACAGGTCGAATGCTACATGTGTGCAGGATGTCAAGAGTGACATAGCTCCATTTGTATGTCTTAGTTTTTGATTGTAATGTTTCCACAAAGCGAAGATAATACAATGTCATCATCTAAAAGTTTGAAATTGAATGTTGGACCAGAGGTTGAAATAATAAAGGGGAAGCAAGGTTTGAAAGACACCTCAGTCAGCTGAAATACCATGTGATACATATACCTCAGAGTTATATTTGGGACACATTTACGGTAAAGGAATTCCAATGTAGACACTTTTGAGGATTTGAACAAGGGTTCGTTTCTTACCACTCTTTCATTTTTATTTCAAAGGAGACGCTTTCAGTCATAAAAACACAAACTGTCAGGCACTTCACATTGAATTGTCTCCCCTTCTGACACGTCGAATGCAACATGTGTGCAGGATGTCAAGAATGACATAGCTCCATTTGTATCTCTTAGTTTTTGAATGTAATGTTTCTACATTGCGAAGATAATACAATGTCATCATCTAAAAGTTTGAAATTGAATGTTGGACCAGAGGTTGAATTAATAAAGGGGAAGTAAGGTTTGGAAGACACCTCAGTCAGCTGAAATACCATGTAATACATATAGCTCAGAGATATATTTGGGACACATATACGGCAAAGGAATTCCAATGTAGACACTTTTGAGGATTTGAACAAGGGTTCGTTTCTTACCACTCTTTCAATTTTATTTGAAGGGAAACGCTTTCAGTCTGAAAAACACAAACTGTCAGGCACTTCACATTGAATTGTCTCCACTTCTGACAGGTCGAATGCTACATGTGTGCAGGATGTCAAGAGTGACATAGCTCCATTTGTATGTCTTAGTTTTTGAATGTAATGTTTCCACAAAGCGAAGATAATACAATGTCATCATCTAAAAGTTTGAAATTGAATGTTGGACCAGAGGTTGAATTAATAAAGGGGAAGTAAGGTTTGGAAGACACCTTAGTCAGCTGAAATACCATGTGATACATATACCTCAGAGATATATTTGGGACACATTTACGGCAAAGGAATTCCAATGTAGACACGTTTAAACATTTGAGCAAGGGTTCGTTTCTTACCAGTCTTTGATTTTTATTTCAAAGGAAACGCTTTCAGTCTGAAAAACACAAACTGTCAGGCACTTCACATTGAATTGTCTCCCCTTCTGACACGTCAAATGCTACATGTGTGCAGGATGTCAAGAATGACATAGCTCCATTTGTATCTCTTAGTTTTTGAATGTAATGTTTCCACAAAGCGAAGATAATACAATGTCATCATCTAAAAGTTTGAAATTGAATGTTGGACCAGAGGTTGAATTAATAAAGGGGAAGTAAGGTTTGGAAGACACCTTAGTCAGCTGAAATACCATGTGATACATATACCTCAGAGATATATTTGGGACACATTTACGGCAAAGGAATTCCAATGTAGACACGTTTGAGGATTTGAACAAGGGTTCGTTTCTTACCACTCTTTCAGTTTTATTTGAAGGGAAACGCTTTCAGTCTGAAAAACACAAACTGTCAGGCACTTCACATTGAATTGTCTCCCCTTCTGACAGGTCGAATGCTACATGTGTGCAGGATGTCAAGAGTGACATAGCTCCATTTGTATGTCTTAGTTTTTGATTGTAATGTTTCCACAAAGCGAAGATAATACAATGTCATCATCTAAAAGTTTGAAATTGAATGTTGGACCAGAGGTTGAAATAATAAAGGGGAAGCAAGGTTTGAAAGACACCTCAGTCAGCTGAAATACCATGTGATACATATACCTCAGAGTTATATTTGGGACACATTTACGGTAAAGGAATTCCAATGTAGACACTTTTGAGGATTTGAACAAGGGTTCGTTTCTTACCACTCTTTCATTTTTATTTCAAAGGAGACGCTTTCAGTCATAAAAACACAAACTGTCAGGCACTTCACATTGAATTGTCTCCCCTTCTGACACGTCGAATGCTACATGTGTGCAGGATGTCAAGAATGACATAGCTCCATTTGTATCTCTTAGTTTTTGAATGTAATGTTTCTACATTGCGAAGATAATACAATGTCATCATCTAAAAGTTTGAAATTGAATGTTGGACCAGAGGTTGAATTAATAAAGGGGAAGTAAGGTTTGGAAGACACCTCAGTCAGCTGAAATACCATGTAATACATATAGCTCAGAGATATATTTGGGACACATATACGGCAAAGGAATTCCAATGTAGACACTTTTGAGGATTTGAACAAGGGTTCGTTTCTTACCACTCTTTCAATTTTATTTGAAGGGAAACGCTTTCAGTCTGAAAAACACAAACTGTCAGGCACTTCACATTGAATTGTCTCCACTTCTGACAGGTCGAATGCTACATGTGTGCAGGATGTCAAGAGTGACATAGCTCCATTTGTATGTCTTAGTTTTTGAATGTAATGTTTCCACAAAGCGAAGATAATACAATGTCATCATCTAAAAGTTTGAAATTGAATGTTGGACCAGAGGTTGAATTAATAAAGGGGAAGTAAGGTTTGGAAGACACCTTAGTCAGCTGAAATACCATGTGATACATATACCTCAGAGATATATTTGGGACACATTTACGGCAAAGGAATTCCAATGTAGACACGTTTGAGGATTTGAACAAGGGTTCGTTTCTTACCACTCTTTCAATTTTATTTGAAGGGAAACGCTTTCAGTCTGAAAAACACAAACTGTCAGGCACTTCACATTGAATTGTCTCCCCTTCTGACAGGTCAAATGCTACATGTGTGCAGGATGTCAAGAATGACATAGCTCCATTTGTATCTCTTAGTTTTTGAATGTAATGTTTCCACAAAGCGAAGATAATACAGTGTCATCATCTAAAAGTTTGAAATTGAATGTTGGACCAGAGGTTGAATTAATAAAGGGGAAGTAAGGTTTGGAAGACACCTTAGTCAGCTGAAATACCATGTGATACATATACCTCAGAGATATATTTGGGACACATTTACGGTAAAGGAATTCCAATGTAGACACGTTTGAGGATTTGAACAAGGGTTCGTTTCTTACCACTCTTTCAATTTTATTTGAAGGGAAACGCTTTCAGTCTGAAAAACACAAACTGTCAGGCACTTCACATTGAATTGTCTCCCCTTCTGACAGGTCGAATGCTACATGTGTGCAGGATGTCAAGAGTGACATAGCTCCATTTGTATGTCTTAGTTTTTGATTGTAATGTTTCCACAAAGCGAAGATAATACAATGTCATCATCTAAAAGTTTGAAATTGAATGTTGGACCAGAGGTTGAAATAATAAAGGGGAAGCAAGGTTTGAAAGACACCTCAGTCAGCTGAAATACCATGTGATACATATACCTCAGAGTTATATTTGGGACACATTTACGGTAAAGGAATTCCAATGTAGACACTTTTGAGGATTTGAACAAGGGTTCGTTTCTTACCACTCTTTCATTTTTATTTCAAAGGAGACGCTTTCAGTCATAAAAACACAAACTGTCAGGCACTTCACATTGAATTGTCTCCCCTTCTGACACGTCGAATGCTACATGTGTGCAGGATGTCAAGAATGACATAGCTCCATTTGTATCTCTTAGTTTTTGAATGTAATGTTTCTACATTGCGAAGATAATACAATGTCATCATCTAAAAGTTTGAAATTGAATGTTGGACCAGAGGTTGAATTAATAAAGGGGAAGTAAGGTTTGGAAGACACCTTAGTCAGCTGAAATACCATGTAATACATATAGCTCAGAGATATATTTGGGACACATATACGGCAAAGGAATTCCAATGTAGACACTTTTGAGGATTTGAACAAGGGTTCGTTTCTTACCACTCTTTCAATTTTATTTGAAGGGAAACGCTTTCAGTCTGAAAAACACAAACTGTCAGGCACTTCACATTGAATTGTCTCCACTTCTGACAGGTCGAATGCTACATGTGTGCAGGATGTCAAGAGTGACATAGCTCCATTTGTATGTCTTAGTTTTTGAATGTAATGTTTCCACAAAGCGAAGATAATACAATGTCATCATCTAAAAGTTTGAAATTGAATGTTGGACCAGAGGTTGAAATAATAAAGGGGAAGCAAGGTTTGAAAGACACCTCAGTCAGCTGAAATACCATGTGATACATATACCTCAGAGTTATATTTGGGACACATTTACGGCAAAGGAACTCCAATGTAGACACGTTTAAACATTTGAGCAAGGGTTCGTTTCTTACCAGTCTTTGATTTTTATTTCAATGGAAACGCTTTCAGTCGGAAAAACACAAACTGTCAGGCACTTCACATTGAATTGTCTCCCCTTCTGACAGGTCGAATACTACATGTGTGCAGGATGTCAAGAATGACATAGCTCCATTTGTATCTCTTAGTTTTTGATTGTAATGTTTCCACAAAGCGAAGATAATACAATGTCATCATCTAAAATTTTGAAATTGAATGTTGGACCAGAGGTTGAATTAATAAAGGGGAAGTAAGGTTTGGAAGACACCTTAGTCAGCTGAAAAACTATGTAATACATATACCTCAGAGATATATTTGGGACACATTTACGGCAAAGGAATTCCAATGTAGACACTTTTGAGGATTTGAACAAGGGTTCGTTTCTTACCAGTCTTTGATTTTTATTTCAATGGAAACGCTTTCAGTCTGAAAAACACAAACTGTCAGGCACTTCACATTGAATTGTCTCCCCTTCTGACACGTCAAATGCTACATGTGTGCAGGATGTCAAGAATGACATAGCTCCATTTCTATCTCTTAGTTTTTCAATGTAATGTTTCCACAAAGCGAAGATAATACAATGTCATCATCTAAAAGTTTGAAATTGAATGTTGGACCAGAGGTTGAATTAATAAAGGGGAAGATAGGTTTGGAAGACACCTTAGTCAGCTGAAATACCATGTGATACATATACCTCAGAGATATATTTGGGACACATTTACGGCAAAGGAATTCCAATGTAGACACGTTTGAGGATTTGAACAAGGGTTCGTTTCTTACCACTGTTTGATTTTGATTTCAAAGGAAACACTTTCAGTCTGAAAAACACAAAACTGCCAGGCACTTCACATTGAATTGTCTCCCCTTCTGACAGGTCGACTGCTACATGTGTGCAGGATGTCAAGAATGACAAAGCTCCACTTGTATCTCTTAGTTTTTAAATGTAGTGTTTCCACAAAGCGAAGATAATACAATGTCATCATCTAAAAGTTTGAAATTGAATGTTGGACCAGAGGTTGAAATAATAAAGGGGAAGCAAGGTTTGAAAGACACCTCAGTCAGCTGAAATACCATGTGATACATATACCTCAGAGTTATATTTGGGACACATTTACGGCAAAGGAACTCCAATGTAGACACGTTTAAACATTTGAGCAAGGGTTCGTTTCTTACCAGTCTTTGATTTTTATTTCAATGGAAACGCTTTCAGTCGGAAAAACACAAACTGTCAGGCACTTCACATTGAATTGTCTCCCCTTCTGACAGGTCGAATACTACATGTGTGCAGGATGTCAAGAATGACATAGCTCCATTTGTATCTCTTAGTTTTTGATTGTAATGTTTCCACAAAGCGAAGATAATACAATGTCATCATCTAAAATTTTGAAATTGAATGTTGGACCAGAGGTTGAATTAATAAAGGGGAAGTAAGGTTTGGAAGACACCTTAGTCAGCTGAAAAACTATGTAATACATATACCTCAGAGATATATTTGGGACACATTTACGGCAAAGGAATTCCAATGTAGACACTTTTGAGGATTTGAACAAGGGTTCGTTTCTTACCAGTCTTTGATTTTTATTTCAATGGAAACGCTTTCAGTCTGAAAAACACAAACTGTCAGGCACTTCACATTGAATTGTCTCCCCTTCTGACACGTCAAATGCTACATGTGTGCAGGATGTCAAGAATGACATAGCTCCATTTCTATCTCTTAGTTTTTCAATGTAATGTTTCCACAAAGCGAAGATAATACAATGTCATCATCTAAAAGTTTGAAATTGAATGTTGGACCAGAGGTTGAATTAATAAAGGGGAAGATAGGTTTGGAAGACACCTTAGTCAGCTGAAATACCATGTGATACATATACCTCAGAGATATATTTGGGACACATTTACGGCAAAGGAATTCCAATGTAGACACGTTTGAGGATTTGAACAAGGGTTCGTTTCTTACCACTGTTTGATTTTGATTTCAAAGGAAACACTTTCAGTCTGAAAAACACAAAACTGCCAGGCACTTCACATTGAATTGTCTCCCCTTCTGACAGGTCGACTGCTACATGTGTGCAGGATGTCAAGAATGACAAAGCTCCACTTGTATCTCTTAGTTTTTAAATGTAGTGTTTCCACAAAGCGAAGATAATACAATGTCATCATCTAAAGGTTTGAAATTGAATGTTGGACCAGAGGTTGAATTAATAAAGGGGAAGTAAGGTTTGGAAGACACCTCAGTCAGCTGAAATACCATGTAGTACATATACCTCAGAGATCTATTTGGGACACATATACGGCAAAGGAATTGCAATGTAGACACGTTTGAGGATTTGAACAAGGGTTCGTTTCTTACCACTGTTTGATTTTCATTTCAAAGGAAACGCTTTCAGTCTGAAAAACACAAACTGCCAGGCACTTCACATTGAATTGTCTCCCCTTCTGACAGGTCGAATGCTACATGTGTGCAGGATGTCAAGAATGACATAGCTCCATTTGTATCTCTTAGTTTTCGATTGTACTGTTTCCACAAAGCAAAGATAATACAACGTCATCATCTAAAAGTTTAAAGTTGAATGTTGGACCAGAGGTTGAATTAATAAAGGGGAAGTAAGGTTTGGAAGACACCTTAATCAGCTGAAATACCATGTAGTACATATACCTCAGAGATATATTTGGGACACATATACGGCAAAGGAATTCCAATGTAGACACGTTTGAGGATTTGAACAAGGGTTCGTTTCTTACCACTGTTTGATTTTCATTTCAAAGGAAACGCTTTCAGTCTGAAAAACACAAACTGCCAGGCACTTCACATTGAATTGTCTCCCCTTCTGACAGGTCGAATGCTACATGTGTGCAGGATGTCAAGAATGACATAGCTCCATTTGTATCTCTTAGTTTTTGATTGTACTGTTTCCACAAAGCAAAGATAATACAACGTCATCATCTAAAAGTTTAAAGTTGAATGTTGGACCAGAGGTTGAATTAATAAAGGGGAAGTAAGGTTTGGAAGACACCTTAATCAGCTGAAATACCATGTAGTACATATACCTCAGAGATATATTTGGGACACATATACGGCAAAGGAATTCCAATGTAGACACGTTTGAGGATTTGAACAAGGGTTCGTTTCTTACCACTGTTTGATTTTCATTTCAAAGGAAACGCTTTCAGTCTGAAAAACACAAACTGCCAGGCACTTCACATTGAATTGTCTCCACTTCTGACAGGTCGAATACTACATGTGTGCAGGATGTCAAGAATGACATAGCTCCATTTGTATCTCTTAGTTTTTGATTGTAATGTTTCCACAAAGCGAAGATAATACAATGTCATCATCTAAAAGTTTGAAATTGAATGTTGGACCAGAGGTTGAATTAATACAGGGGAAGTAAGGTTTGGAAGACACCTTAATCAGCTGAAATACCATGTAGTACATGTACCTCAGAGTCATATTTGGGACACATTTACGGCAAAGGAATTCCAATGTAGACACGTTTCAGGATTTGAACAAGGGTTCGTTTCTTACCACTCTTTCATACTTATTTCAAAGGAGACGCTTTCAGTCTGAAAAACACAAACTGTCAGGCGCTTCACATTGAATTGTCTCCCCTTCAGACAGGTCGACTGCTACATGTGTGCAGGATGTCAAGAATGACAAAGCTCCACTTGTATCTCTTAGTTTTTAAATGTAGTGTTTCCACAAAGCGAAGATAATACAATGTCATCATCTAAAGGTTTGAAATTGAATGTTGGACCAGAGGTTGAATTAATAAAGGGGAAGTAAGGTTTGGAAGACACCTCAGTCAGCTGAAATACCATGTAGTACATATACCTCAGAGATCTATTTGGGACACATATACGGCAAAGGAATTGCAATGTAGACACGTTTGAGGATTTGAACAAGGGTTCGTTTCTTACCACTGTTTGATTTTCATTTCAAAGGAAACGCTTTCAGTCTGAAAAACACAAACTGCCAGGCACTTCACATTGAATTGTCTCCCCTTCTGACAGGTCGAATGCTACATGTGTGCAGGATGTCAAGAATGACATAGCTCCATTTGTATCTGTTAGTTTTTGATTGTACTGTTTCCACAAAGCGAAGATAATACAACGTCATCATCTAAAAGTTTAAAGTTGAATGTTGGACCAGAGGTTGAATTAATAAAGGGGAAGTAAGGTTTGGAAGACACCTTAATCAGCTGAAATACCATGTAGTACATATACCTCAGAGATATATTTGGGACACATATACGGCAAAGGAATTCCAATGTAGACACGTTTGAGGATTTGAACAAGGGTTCGTTTCTTACCACTGTTTGATTTTCATTTCAAAGGAAACGCTTTCAGTCTGAAAAACACAAACTGCCAGGCACTTCACATTGAATTGTCTCCCCTTCTGACAGGTCGAATACTACATGTGTGCAGGATGTCAAGAATGACATAGCTCCATTTGTATCTCTTAGTTTTTGAATGTAATGTTTCCACAAAGCGAAGATAATACAATGTCATCATCTAAAAGTTTGAAATTGAATGTTGGACCAGAGGTTGAATTAATACAGGGGAAGTAAGGTTTGGAAGACACCTTAATCAGCTGAAATACCATGTAGTACATGTACCTCAGAGTCATATTTGGGACACATTTACGGCAAAGGAATTCCAATGTAGACACGTTTCAGGATTTGAACAAGGGTTCGTTTCTTACCACTCTTTCATACTTATTTCAAAGGAGACGCTTTCAGTCTGAAAAACACAAACTGTCAGGCACTTCACATTGAATTGTCTCCCCTTCTGACAGGTCGACTGCTACATGTGTGCAGGATGTCAAGAATGACAAAGCTCCACTTGTATCTCTTAGTTTTTAAATGTAGTGTTTCCACAAAGCGAAGATAATACAATGTCATCATCTAAAAGTTTGAAATTGAATGTTGGACCAGAGGTTGAAATAATAAAGGGGAAGCAAAGTTTGAAAGACACCTCAGTCAGCTGAAATACCATGTGATACATATACCTCAGAGTTATATTTGGGACACATTTACGGTAAAGGAATTCCAATGTAGACACTTTTGAGGATTTGAACAAGGGTTCGTTTCTTACCACTCTTTCATTTTTGTTTCAAAGGAGACGCTTTCAGTCTGAAAAACACAAACTGTCAGGCACTTCACATTGAATTGTCTCCCCTTCTGACACGTCGAATGCTACATGTGTGCAGGATGTCAAGAGTGACATAGCTCCATTTGTATCTCTTAGTTTTTGAATGTAATGTTTCCACAAAGCGAAGATAATACAATGTCATCATCTAAAAGTTTGAAATTGAATGTTGGACCAGAGGTTGAAATAATAAAGGGGAAGCAAGGTTTGAAAGACACCTCAGTCAGCTGAAATACCATGTGATACATATACCTCAGAGTTATATTTGGGACACATTTACGGTAAAGGAATTCCAATGTAGACACGTTTAAACATTTGAGCAAGGGTTCGTTTCTTACCAGTCTTTGATTTTTATTTCAAAGGAAACGCTTTCAGTCTGAAAAACACAAACTGTCAGGCACTTCACATTGAATTGTCTCCCCTTCTGACACGTCAAATGCTACATGTGTGCAGGATGTCAAGAATGACATAGCTCCATTTGTATCTCTTAGTTTTTGAATGTAATGTTTCCACAAAGCGAAGATAATACAATGTCATCATCTAAAAGTTTGAAATTGAATGTTGGACCAGAGGTTGAATTAATAAAGGGGAAGTAAGGTTTGGAAGACACCTTAGTCAGCTGAAATACCATGTGATACATATACCTCAGAGTTATATTTGGGACACATTTACGGCAAAGGAATTCCAATGTAGACACGTTTGAGGATTTGAAGAAGGGTTCGTTTCTTACCACTCTTTCAATTTTATTTGAAGGGAAACGCTTTCAGTCTGAAAAACACAAACTGTCAGGCACTTCACATTGAATTGTCTCCCCTTCTGACAGGTCGAATGCTACATGTGTGCAGGATGTCAAGAGTGACATAGCTCCATTTGTATGTCTTAGTTTTTGATTGTAATGTTTCCACAAAGCGAAGATAATACAATGTCATCATCTAAAAGTTTGAAATTGAATGTTGGACCAGAGGTTGAAATAATAAAGGGGAAGCAAGGTTTGAAAGACACCTCAGTCAGCTGAAATACCATGTGATACATATACCTCAGAGTTATATTTGGGACACATTTACGGTAAAGGAATTCCAATGTAGACACTTTTGAGGATTTGAACAAGGGTTCGTTTCTTACCACTCTTTCATTTTTATTTCAAAGGAGACGCTTTCAGTCATAAAAACACAAACTGTCAGGCACTTCACATTGAATTGTCTCCCCTTCTGACACGTCGAATGCTACATGTGTGCAGGATGTCAAGAGTGACATAGCTCCATTTGTATGTCTTAGTTTTTGATTGTAATGTTTCCACAAAGCGAAGATAATACAATGTCATCATCTAAAAGTTTGAAATTGAATGTTGGACCAGAGGTTGAATTAATAAAGGGGAAGTAAGGTTTGGAAGACACCTCAGTCAGCTGAAATACCATGTAATACATATAGCTCAGAGATATATTTGGGACACATATACGGCAAAGGAATTCCAATGTAGACACTTTTGAGGATTTGAACAAGGGTTCGTTTCTTACCACTCTTTCAATTTTATTTGAAGGGAAACGCTTTCAGTCTGAAAAACACAAACTGTCAGGCACTTCACATTGAATTGTCTCCACTTCTGACAGGTCGAATGCTACATGTGTGCAGGATGTCAAGAGTGACATAGCTCCATTTGTATGTCTTAGTTTTTGAATGTAATGTTTCCACAAAGCGAAGATATTTCAATGTCATCATCTAAAAGTTTGAAATTGAATGTTGGACCAGAGGTTGAAATAATAAAGGGGAAGCAAGGTTTGAAAGACACCTCAGTCAGCTGAAATACCATGTGATACATATACCTCAGAGTTATATTTGGGACACATTTACGGTAAAGGAATTCCAATGTAGACACTTTTGAGGATTTGAACAAGGGTTCGTTTCTTACCACTCTTTCATTTTTATTTCAAAGGAGACGCTTTCAGTCATAAAAACACAAACTGTCAGGCACTTCACATTGAATTGTCTCCCCTTCTGACACGTCGAATGCTACATGTGTGCAGGATGTCAAGAATGACATAGCTCCATTTGTATCTCTTAGTTTTTGAATGTAATGTTTCTACATTGCGAAGATAATACAATGTCATCATCTAAAAGTTTGAAATTGAATGTTGGACCAGAGGTTGAATTAATAAAGGGGAAGTAAGGTTTGGAAGACACCTCAGTCAGCTGAAATACCATGTAATACATATAGCTCAGAGATATATTTGGGACACATATACGGCAAAGGAATTCCAATGTAGACACTTTTGAGGATTTGAACAAGGGTTCGTTTCTTACCACTCTTTCAATTTTATTTGAAGGGAAACGCTTTCAGTCTGAAAAACACAAACTGTCAGGCACTTCACATTGAATTGTCTCCACTTCTGACAGGTCGAATGCTACATGTGTGCAGGATGTCAAGAGTGACATAGCTCCATTTGTATGTCTTAGTTTTTGAATGTAATGTTTCCACAAAGCGAAGATAATACAATGTCATCATCTAAAAGTTTGAAATTGAATGTTGGACCAGAGGTTGAATTAATAAAGGGGAAGTAAGGTTTGGAAGACACCTTAGTCAGCTGAAATACCATGTGATACATATACCTCAGAGATATATTTGGGACACATTTACGGCAAAGGAATTCCAATGTAGACACGTTTGAGGATTTGAAGAAGGGTTCGTTTCTTACCACTCTTTCAATTTTATTTGAAGGGAAACGCTTTCAGTCTGAAAAACACAAACTGTCAGGCACTTCACATTGAATTGTCTCCCCTTCTGACAGGTCAAATGCTACATGTGTGCAGGATGTCAAGAATGACATAGCTCCATTTGTATCTCTTAGTTTTTGAATGTAATGTTTCCACAAAGCGAAGATAATACAATGTCATCATCTAAAAGTTTGAAATTGAATGTTGGACCAGAGGTTGAATTAATAAAGGGGAAGTAAGGTTTGGAAGACACCTTAGTCAGCTGAAATACCATGTGATACATATACCTCAGAGATATATTTGGGACACATTTACGGCAAAGGAATTCCAATGTAGACACGTTTGAGGATTTGAACAAGGGTTCGTTTCTTACCACTCTTTCAATTTTATTTGAAGGGAAACGCTTTCAGTCTGAAAAACACAAACTGTCAGGCACTTCACATTGAATTGTCTCCCCTTCTGACAGGTCGAATGCTACATGTGTGCAGGATGTCAAGAGTGACATAGCTCCATTTGTATCTCTTAGTTTTTGATTGTAATGTTTCCACAAAGCGAAGATAATACAATGTCATCATCTAAAAGTTTGAAATTGAATGTTGGACCAGAGGTTGAAATAATAAAGGGGAAGCAAGGTTTGAAAGACACCTCAGTCAGCTGAAATACCATGTGATACATATACCTCAGAGTTATATTTGGGACACATTTACGGTAAAGGAATTCCAATGTAGACACTTTTGAGGATTTGAACAAGGGTTCGTTTCTTACCACTCTTTCATTTTTATTTCAAAGGAGACGCTTTCAGTCATAAAAACACAAACTGTCAGGCACTTCACATTGAATTGTCTCCCCTTCTGACACGTCGAATGCTACATGTGTGCAGGATGTCAAGAATGACATAGCTCCATTTGTATCTCTTAGTTTTTGAATGTAATGTTTCTACATTGCGAAGATAATACAATGTCATCATCTAAAAGTTTGAAATTGAATGTTGGACCAGAGGTTGAATTAATAAAGGGGAAGTAAGGTTTGGAAGACACCTCAGTCAGCTGAAATACCATGTAATACATATAGCTCAGAGATATATTTGGGACACATATACGGCAAAGGAATTCCAATGTAGACACTTTTGAGGATTTGAACAAGGGTTCGTTTCTTACCACTCTTTCAATTTTATTTGAAGGGAAACGCTTTCAGTCTGAAAAACACAAACTGTCAGGCACTTCACATTGAATTGTCTCCACTTCTGACATGTCGAATGCTACATGTGTGCAGGATGTCAAGAGTGACATAGCTCCATTTGTATGTCTTAGTTTTTGAATGTAATGTTTCCACAAAGCGAAGATAATACAATGTCATCATCTAAAAGTTTGAAATTGAATGTTGGACCAGAGGTTGAAATAATAAAGGGGAAGCAAGGTTTGAAAGACACCCCAGTCAGCTGAAATACCATGTGATACATATACCTCAGAGTTATATTTGGGACACATTTACGGCAAAGGAATTCCAATGTAGACACGTTTAAACATTTGAGCAAGGGTTCGTTTCTTACCAGTCTTTGATTTTTATTTCAATGGAAACGCTTTCAGTCGGAAAAACACAAACTGTCAGGCACTTCACATTGAATTGTCTCCCCTTCTGACAGGTCGAATACTACATGTGTGCAGGATGTCAAGAATGACATAGCTCCATTTGTATCTCTTAGTTTTTGATTGTAATGTTTCCACAAAGCGAAGATAATACAATGTCATCATCTAAAATTTTGAAATTGAATGTTGGACCAGAGGTTGAATTAATAAAGGGGAAGTAAGGTTTGGAAGACACCTTAGTCAGCTGAAAAACTATGTAATACATATACCTCAGAGATATATTTGGGACACATTTACGGCAAAGGAATTCCAATGTAGACACTTTTGAGGATTTGAACAAGGGTTCGTTTCTTACCAGTCTTTGATTTTTATTTCAATGGAAACGCTTTCAGTCTGAAAAACACAAACTGTCAGGCACTTCACATTGAATTGTCTCCCCTTCTGACACGTCAAATGCTACATGTGTGCAGGATGTCAAGAATGACATAGCTCCATTTCTATCTCTTAGTTTTTCAATGTAATGTTTCCACAAAGCGAAGATAATACAATGTCATCATCTAAAAGTTTGAAATTGAATGTTGGACCAGAGGTTGAATTAATAAAGGGGAAGATAGGTTTGGAAGACACCTTAGTCAGCTGAAATACCATGTGATACATATACCTCAGAGATATATTTGGGACACATTTACGGCAAAGGAATTCCAATGTAGACACGTTTGAGGATTTGAACAAGGGTTCGTTTCTTACCACTCTTTCAATTTTATTTGAAGGGAAACGCTTTCAGTCTGAAAAACACAAACTGTCAGGCACTTCACATTGAATTGTCTCCCCTTCTGACAGGTCAAATGCTACATGTGTGCAGGATGTCAAGAATGACATAGCTCCATTTGTATCTCTTAGTTTTTGAATGTAATGTTTCCACAAAGCGAAGATAATACAATGTCATCATCTAAAAGTTTGAAATTGAATGTTGGACCAGAGGTTGAATTAATAAAGGGGAAGTAAGGTTTGGAAGACACCTTAGTCAGCTGAAATACCATGTGATACATATACCTCAGAGATATATTTGGGACACATTTACGGCAAAGGAATTGCAATGTAGACACTTTTGAGGATTTGAACAAGGGTTCGTTTCTTACCACTCTTTCAATTTTATTTGAAGGGAAACGCTTTCAGTCTGAAAAACACAAACTGTCAGGCACTTCACATTGAATTGTCTCCCCTTCTGACAGGTCGAATGCTACATGTGTGCAGGATGTCAAGAGTGACATAGCTCCATTTGTATGTCTTAGTTTTTGATTGTAATGTTTCCACAAAGCGAAGATAATACAATGTCATCATCTAAAAGTTTGAAATTGAATGTTGGACCAGAGGTTGAAATAATAAAGGGGAAGCAAGGTTTGAAAGACACCTCAGTCAGCTGAAATACCATGTGATACATATACCTCAGAGTTATATTTGGGACACATTTACGGTAAAGGAATTCCAATGTAGACACTTTTGAGGATTTGAACAAGGGTTCGTTTCTTACCACTCTTTCATTTTTATTTCAAAGGAGACGCTTTCAGTCATAAAAACACAAACTGTCAGGCACTTCACATTGAATTGTCTCCCCTTCTGACACGTCGAATGCTACATGTGTGCAGGATGTCAAGAATGACATAGCTCCATTTGTATCTCTTAGTTTTTGAATGTAATGTTTCTACATTGCGAAGATAATACAATGTCATCATCTAAAAGTTTGAAATTGAATGTTGGACCAGAGGTTGAATTAATAAAGGGGAAGTAAGGTTTGGAAGACACCTCAGTCAGCTGAAATACCATGTAATACATATAGCTCAGAGATATATTTGGGACACATATACGGCAAAGGAATTCCAATGTAGACACTTTTGAGGATTTGAACAAGGGTTCGTTTCTTACCACTCTTTCAATTTTATTTGAAGGGAAACGCTTTCAGTCTGAAAAACACAAACTGTCAGGCACTTCACATTGAATTGTCTCCACTTCTGACAGGTCGAATACTACATGTGTGCAGGATGTCAAGAATGACATAGCTCCATTTGTATCTCTTAGTTTTTGATTGTAATGTTTCCACAAAGCGAAGACAATACAATGTCATCATCTAAAATTTTGAAATTGAATCTTGGACCAGAGGTTGAATTAATAAAGGGGAAGTAAGGTTTGGAAGACACCTTAGTCAGCTGAAAAACTATGTAATACATATACCTCAGAGATATATTTGGGACACATTTACGGCAAAGGAATTCCAATGTAGACACTTTTGAGGATTTGAACAAGGGTTCGTTTCTTACCAGTCTTTGATTTTTATTTCAATGGAAACGCTTTCTCTCTGAAAAACACAAACTGTCAGGCACTTCACATTGAATTGTCTCCCCTTCTGACACGTCAAATGCTACATGTGTGCAGGATGTCAAGAATGACATAGCTCCATTTCTATCTCTTAGTTTTTCAATGTAATGTTTCCACAAAGCGAAGATAATACAATGTCATCATCTAAAAGTTTGAAATTGAATGTTGGACCAGAGGTTGAATTAATAAAGGGGAAGCAAGGTTTGGAAGACACCTTAGTCAGCTGAAATACCATGTGATACATATACCTCAGAGATATATTTGGGACACATTTACGGCAAAGGAATTCCAATGTAGACACGTTTGAGGATTTGAACAAGGGTTCGTTTCTTACCACTGTTTGATTTTGATTTCAAAGGAAACACTTTCAGTCTGAAAAACACAAAACTGCCAGGCACTTCACATTGAATTGTCTCCCCTTCTGACAGGTCGACTGCTACATGTGTGCAGGATGTCAAGAATGACAAAGCTCCACTTGTATCTCTTAGTTTTTAAATGTAGTGTTTCCACAAAGCGAAGATAATACAATGTCATCATCTAAAGGTTTGAAATTGAATGTTGGACCAGAGGTTGAATTAATAAAGGGGAAGTAAGGTTTGGAAGACACCTCAGTCAGCTGAAATACCATGTAGTACATATACCTCAGAGATCTATTTGGGACACATATACGGCAAAGGAATTGCAATGTAGTCACGTTTGAGGATTTGAACAAGGGTTCGTTTCTTACCACTGTTTGATTTTCATTTCAAAGGAAACGCTTTCAGTCTGAAAAACACAAACTGCCAGGCACTTCACATTGAATTGTCTCCCCTTCTGACAGGTCGAATGCTACATGTGTGCAGGATGTCAAGAATGACATAGCTCCATTTGTATCTCTTAGTTTTCGATTGTACTGTTTCCACAAAGCAAAGATAATACAACGTCATCATCTAAAAGTTTAAAGTTGAATGTTGGACCAGAGGTTGAATTAATAAAGGGGAAGTAAGGTTTGGAAGACACCTTAATCAGCTGAAATACCATGTAGTACATATACCTCAGAGATATATTTGGGACACATATACGGCAAAGGAATTCCAATGTAGACACGTTTGAGGATTTGAACAAGGGTTCGTTTCTTACCACTGTTTGATTTTCATTTCAAAGGAAACGCTTTCAGTCTGAAAAACACAAACTGCCAGGCACTTCACATTGAATTGTCTCCCCTTCTGACAGGTCGAATGCTACATGTGTGCAGGATGTCAAGAATGACATAGCTCCATTTGTATCTCTTAGTTTTTGATTGTACTGTTTCCACAAAGCAAAGATAATACAACGTCATCATCTAAAAGTTTAAAGTTGAATGTTGGACCAGAGGTTGAATTAATAAAGGGGAAGTAAGGTTTGGAAGACACCTTAATCAGCTGAAATACCATGTAGTACATATACCTCAGAGATATATTTGGGACACATATACGGCAAAGGAATTCCAATGTAGACACGTTTGAGGATTTGAACAAGGGTTCGTTTCTTACCACTGTTTGATTTTCATTTCAAAGGAAACGCTTTCAGTCTGAAAAACACAAACTGCCAGGCACTTCACATTGAATTGTCTCCACTTCTGACAGGTCGAATACTACATGTGTGCAGGATGTCAAGAATGACATAGCTCCATTTGTATCTGTTAGTTTTTGAATGTAATGTTTCCACAAAGCGAAGATAATACAATGTCATCATCTAAAAGTTTGAAATTGAATGTTGGACCAGAGGTTGAATTAATACAGGGGAAGTAAGGTTTGGAAGACACCTTAATCAGCTGAAATACCATGTAGTACATGTACCTCAGAGTCATATTTGGGACACATTTACGGCAAAGGAATTCCAATGTAGACACGTTTGAGGATTTGAACAAGGGTTCGTTTCTTACCACTCTTTCATACTTATTTCAAAGGAGACGCTTTCAGTCTGAAAAACACAAACTGTCAGGCGCTTCACATTGAATTGTCTCCCCTTCAGACAGGTCGACTGCTACATGTGTGCAGGATGTCAAGAATGACAAAGCTCCACTTGTATCTCTTAGTTTTTAAATGTAGTGTTTCCACAAAGCGAAGATAATACAATGTCATCATCTAAAGGTTTGAAATTGAATGTTGGACCAGAGGTTGAATTAATAAAGGGGAAGTAAGGTTTGGAAGACACCTCAGTCAGCTGAAATACCATGTAGTACATATACCTCAGAGATCTATTTGGGACACATATACGGCAAAGGAATTGCAATGTAGACACGTTTGAGGATTTGAACAAGGGTTCGTTTCTTACCACTGTTTGATTTTCATTTCAAAGGAAACGCTTTCAGTCTGAAAAACACAAACTGCCAGGCACTTCACATTGAATTGTCTCCCCTTCTGACAGGTCGAATGCTACATGTGTGCAGGATGTCAAGAATGACATAGCTCCATTTGTATCTGTTAGTTTTTGATTGTACTGTTTCCACAAAGCGAAGATAATACAACGTCATCATCTAAAAGTTTAAAGTTGAATGTTGGACCAGAGGTTGAATTAATAAAGGGGAAGTAAGGTTTGGAAGACACCTTAATCAGCTGAAATACCATGTAGTACATATACCTCAGAGATATATTTGGGACACATATACGGCAAAGGAATTCCAATGTAGACACGTTTGAGGATTTGAACAAGGGTTCGTTTCTTACTACTGTTTGATTTTCATTTCAAAGGAAACGCTTTCAGTCTGAAAAACACAAACTGCCAGGCACTTCACATTGAATTGTCTCCCCTTCTGACAGGTCGAATGCTACATGTGTGCAGGATGTCAAGAATGACATAGCTCCATTTGTATCTGTTAGTTTTTGATTGTACTGTTTCCACAAAGCGAAGATAATACAATGTCATCATCTAAAAGTTTGAAATTGAATGTTGGACCAGAGGTTGAATTAATACAGGGGAAGTAAGGTTTGGAAGACACCTTAATCAGCTGAAATACCATGTAGTACATGTACCTCAGAGTCATATTTGGGACACATTTACGGCAAAGGAATTCCAATGTAGACACGTTTCAGGATTTGAACAAGGGTTCGTTTCTTACCACTCTTTCATACTTATTTCAAAGGAGACGCTTTCAGTCTGAAAAACACAAACTGTCAGGCACTTCACATTGAATTGTCTCCCCTTCTGACAGGTCGACTGCTACATGTGTGCAGGATGTCAAGAATGACAAAGCTCCACTTGTATCTCTTAGTTTTTAAATGTAGTGTTTCCACAAACCGAAGATAATACAATGTCATCATCTAAAAGTTTGAAATTGAATGTTGGACCAGAGGTTGAAATAATAAAGGGGAAGCAAAGTTTGAAAGACACCTCAGTCAGCTGAAATACCATGTGATACATATACCTCAGAGTTATATTTGGGACACATTTACGGTAAAGGAATTCCAATGTAGACACTTTTGAGGATTTGAACAAGGGTTCGTTTCTTACCACTCTTTCATTTTTATTTCAAAGGAGACGCTTTCAGTCATAAAAACACAAACTGTCAGGCACTTCACATTGAATTGTCTCCCCTTCTGACACGTCGAATGCTACATGTGTGCAGGATGTCAAGAGTGACATAGCTCCATTTGTATCTCTTAGTTTTTGAATGTAATGTTTCCACAAAGCGAAGATAATACAATGTCATCATCTAAAAGTTTGAAATTGAATGTTGGACCAGAGGTTGAAATAATAAAGGGGAAGCAAGGTTTGAAAGACACCTCAGTCAGCTGAAATACCATGTGATACATATACCTCAGAGTTATATTTGGGACACATTTACGGTAAAGGAATTCCAATGTAGACACGTTTAAACATTTGAGCAAGGGTTCGTTTCTTACCAGTCTTTGATTTTTATTTCAAAGGAAACGCTTTCAGTCTGAAAAACACAAACTGTCAGGCACTTCACATTGAATTGTCTCCCCTTCTGACACGTCAAATGCTACATGTGTGCAGGATGTCAAGAATGACATAGCTCCATTTGTATCTCTTAGTTTTTGAATGTAATGTTTCCACAAAGCGAAGATAATACAATGTCATCATCTAAAAGTTTGAAATTGAATGTTGGACCAGAGGTTGAATTAATAAAGGGGAAGTAAGGTTTGGAAGACACCTTAGTCAGCTGAAATACCATGTGATACATATACCTCAGAGATATATTTGGGACACATTTACGGCAAAGGAATTCCAATGTAGACACGTTTGAGGATTTGAACAAGGGTTCGTTTCTTACCACTCTTTCAATTTTATTTGAAGGGAAACGCTTTCAGTCTGAAAAACACAAACTGTCAGGCACTTCACATTGAATTGTCTCCCCTTCTGACAGGTCGAATGCTACATGTGTGCAGGATGTCAAGAGTGACATAGCTCCATTTGTATGTCTTAGTTTTTGATTGTAATGTTTCCACAAAGCGAAGATAATACAATGTCATCATCTAAAGGTTTGAAATTGAATGTTGGACCAGAGGTTGAAATAATAAAGGGGAAGCAAGGTTTGAAAGACACCTCAGTCAGCTGAAATACCATGTGATACATATACCTCAGAGTTATATTTGGGACACATTTACGGTAAAGGAATTCCAATGTAGACACTTTTGAGGATTTGAACAAGGGTTCGTTTCTTACCACTCTTTCATTTTTATTTCAAAGGAGACGCTTTCAGTCATAAAAACACAAACTGTCAGGCACTTCACATTGAATTGTCTCCCCTTCTGACACGTCGAATGCTACATGTGTGCAGGATGTCAAGAATGACATAGCTCCATTTGTATCTCTTAGTTTTTGAATGTAATGTTTCTACATTGCGAAGATAATACAATGTCATCATCTAAAAGTTTGAAATTGAATGTTGGACCAGAGGTTGAATTAATAAAGGGGAAGTAAGGTTTGGAAGACACCTCAGTCAGCTGAAATACCATGTAATACATATAGCTCAGAGATATATTTGGGACACATATACGGCAAAGGAATTCCAATGTAGACACTTTTGAGGATTTGAACAAGGGTTCGTTTCTTACCACTCTTTCAATTTTATTTGAAGGGAAACGCTTTCAGTCTGAAAAACACAAACTGTCAGGCACTTCACATTGAATTGTCTCCACTTCTGACAGGTCGAATGCTACATGTGTGCAGGATGTCAAGAGTGACATAGCTCCATTTGTATGTCTTAGTTTTTGAATGTAATGTTTCCACAAAGCGAAGATAATACAATGTCATCATCTAAAAGTTTGAAATTGAATGTTGGACCAGAGGTTGAAATAATAAAGGGGAAGCAAGGTTTGAAAGACACCTCAGTCAGCTGAAATACCATGTAATACATATACCTCAGAGATATATTTGGGACACATTTACGGCAAAGGAATTCCAATGTAGACACTTTTGAGGATTTGAGCAAGGGTTTCTTTCTTACCACTCTTTTATTTTTATTTCAAAGGAAACGCTTTCAGTCATAAAAACACAAACTGTCATTCGCTTCACGTTGAAATGTCTCCCCTTCTGACACTTCGAATGCTACATGTGTGCAGGATGTCAAGAATGACATAGCTCCATTTGTATCTCTTAGTTTTTGAATGTAATGTTTCCACAAAGCGAAGATAATACAATGTCATCATCTAAAATTTTGAAATTGAATGTTGGACCAGAGGTTGAATTAATAAAGGGGAAGTAAGGTTTGGAAGACACCTTAGTCAGCTGAAAAACTATGTAATACATATACCTCAGAGATATATTTGGGACACATTTACGGCAAAGGAATTCCAATGTAGACACTTTTGAGGATTTGAACAAGGGTTCGTTTCTTACCAGTCTTTGATTTTTATTTCAATGGAAACGCTTTCAGTCTGAAAAACACAAACTGTCAGGCACTTCACATTGAATTGTCTCCCCTTCTGACACGTCAAATGCTACATGTGTGCAGGATGTCAAGAATGACATAGCTCCATTTGTATCTCTTAGTTTTTGATTGTAATGTTTCCACAAAGCGAAGATAATACAATGTCATCATCTAAAGGTTTGAAATTGAATGTTGGACCAGAGGTTGAATTAATAAAGGGGAAGTAAGGTTTGGAAGACACCTCAGTCAGCTGAAATACCATGTAGTACATATACCTCAGAGATCTATTTGGGACACATATACGGCAAAGGAATTGCAATGTAGACACGTTTGAGGATTTGAACAAGGGTTCGTTTCTTACCACTGTTTGATTTTCATTTCAAAGGAAACGCTTTCAGTCTGAAAAACACAAACTGCCAGGCACTTCACGTTGAATTGTCTCCCCTTCTGACAGGTCGAATGCTACATGTGTGCAGGATGTCAAGAATGACATAGCTCCATTTGTATCTGTTAGTTTTTGATTGTACTGTTTCCACAAAGCGAAGATAATACAACGTCATCATCTAAAAGTTTAAAGTTGAATGTTGGACCAGAGGTTGAATTAATAAAGGGGAAGTAAGGTTTGGAAGACACCTTGATCAGCTGAAATACCATGTAGTACATATACCTCAGAGATATATTTGGGACACATTTACGGCAAAGGAATTCCAATGTAGACACTTTTGAGGATTTGAACAAGGGTTCGTTTCTTACTACTCTTTCATTTTTATTTCAAAGGAAACGCTTTCAGTCTGAAAAACACAAACTGTCAGGCACTTCACATTGAATTGTCTCCCCTTCTGACAGGTCGAATACTACATGTGTGCAGGATGTCAAGAATGACATAGCTCCATTTGTACCTCTTAGTTTTTCAATGTATTCTTTCCACAAAGCGAAGATAATACAATGTCATCATCTAAAAGTTTGAAATTGAATGTTGGACCAGAGGTTGAATTAATAAAGGGGAAGCAAGGTTTGGAAAACACCTTAGTCAGCTGAAGTACCATGTAATACATATACCTCAGAGATATATTTGGGACACATTTACGGCAAAGGAATTCCAATGTAGACACTTTTGAGGATTTGAGCAAGGGTTTCTTTCTTACCACTCTTTTATTTTTATTTCAAAGGAAACGCTTTCAGTCATAAAAACACAAACTGTTATTCGCTTCACGTTGAAATGTCTCCCCTTCTGACACTTCGAATGCTACATGTGTGCAGGATGTCAAGAATGACATAGCTCCATTTGCATCTCTTAGTTTTTGAATGTAATGTTTCCACAAAGCGAAGATAATACAATGTCATCATCTAAAAGTTTGAAATTGAATGTTGGACCAGAGGTTGAATTAATAAAGGGGAAGTAAGGTTTGGAAGACACCTTAGTCAGCTGAAATACCATGTAATACATATATCTCAGAGATATATTTGGGACACATTTACGGCAAAGGAATTCCAATGTAGACACTTTTGAGGATTTGAGCAAGGGTTCCTTTCTTAAAACTCTTTTATTTTTATTTCAAAGGAAACGGTTTCAGTCTGAAAAACACAAACTGTCAGGCACTTCACATTGAATTGTCTCCCCTTCTGACACGTCAAATGCAACATGTGTGCAGGATGTCAAGAATGACATAGCTCCATTTGTATCTCTTAGTTTTTGAATGTAATGTTTCCACAAAGCGAAGATAATACAATGTCATCATCTAAAAGTTTGAAATTGAATGTTGGACCAGAGTTTGAATTAATAAAGGGGAAGTAAGGTTTGGAAGACACCTTAGTCAGCTGAAATACCATGTGATACATATACCTCAGAGATATATTTGGGACACATTTACGGCAAAGGAATTGCAATGTAGACACTTTTGAGGATTTGAACAAGGGTTCGTTTCTTACCACTCTTTGATTTTTATTTCAATGGAAACGCTTTCAGTCGGAAAAACACAAACTGTCAGGCACATCACATTGAATTGTCTCCCCTTCTGACAGGTCGAATGGTACATGTGTGCAGGATGTCAAGAATGACATAGCTTCATTTGTATCTCTTAGTTTTTAAATGTAATGTTTCCACAAAGCGAAGATAATACAATGTCATCATCTAAAATTTTGAAATTGAACGTTGGACCAGAGGTTGAATTAATAAAGGGGAAGTAAGGTTTGGAAGACACCTTAATCAGCTGAAATACCATGTAATACATATACCTCAGAGATATATTTGGGACACATATACGGCAAAGGAATTCCAATGTAGACACATTTGAGGATTTGAACAAGGGTTCGTTTCTTACCACTCTTTCATTTTTATTTCAAAGGAAACGCTTTCAGTCTGAAGAACACAAACTGTCAGGCACTTCACATTGAATTGTCTCCCCTTCTGACAGGTCGAATGCTACATGTGTGCAGGATGTCAAGCATGACATTGCTCCATTTGTATCTCTTAGTTTTTCAATGTATTCTTTCCACAAAGCAAAGATAATACAATGTCATCATCTAAAAGTTTGAAATTGAATGTTGGACCAGAGGTTGAATTAATAAAGGGGAAGAAAGGTTTGGAAGACACCTTAAGCAGCTGAAATACTATGTAATACATATACCTCAGAGATATATTTGGAACACATATACGGCAAAAGAATTCCAATGTAGACACGTTTGAGGATTTGAGCAAGGGTTCGTTTCTTACCACTCTTTCATTTTCATTTCAAAGGAGACGCTTTCAGTCTGAAAAACACAAACTGTCAGGCGCTTCACATTGAAATGTGTCCCCTTCTGACACTTCGAATGGTACATGTGTTCAGGATGTCAAGAATGACATAGCTCCATTTGTATCTCTTAGTTTTTCAATGTAATGTTTCCACAAAGCGAAGATAATACAATGTCATCATCTAAAATTTTGAAATTGAATGTTGGACCAGAGGTTGAATTAATAAAGGGGAAGTAAGGTTTGGAAGACACCTTAGTCAGCTGAAATACCATGTAGTACATATACCTCAGAGTTATGTTTGGGACACATTTACGGCAAAGGAATTCCAATGTAGACACGTTTCAGGATTTGAACAAGGGTTCGTTTCTTACCACTCTTTCATACTTATTTCAAAGGAAACGCTTTCAGTCTGAAAAACACAAACTGTCAGGCGCTTCACATTGAATTGTCTCCCCTTCAGACAGGTCGACTGCTACATGTGTGCAGGATGTCAAGAATGACAAAGCTCCACTTGTATCTCTTAGTTTTTGAATGTAGTGTTTCCACAAAGCGAAGATAATACAATGTCATCATCTAAAGTTTTGAAATTGAATGTTGGACCAGAGGTTGAATTAATAAAGGGGAAGTAAGGTTTGGAAGACACCTCAGTCAGCTGAAATACCATGTAGTACATATACCTCAGAGATCTATTTGGGACACATATACGGCAAAGGAATTGCAATGTAGACACTTTTGAGGATTTGAACAAGGGTTCGTTTCTTACCACTGTTTGATTTTCATTTCAAAGGAAACGCTTTCAGTCTGAAAAACACAAACTGCCAGGCACTTCACATTGAATTGTCTCCCCTTCTGACAGGTCGAATGCTACATGTGTGCAGGATGTCAAGAATGACATAGCTCCATTTGTATCTGTTAGTTTTTGATTGTACTGTTTCCACAAAGCGAAGATAATACAACGTCATCATCTAAAAGTTTAAAATTGAATGTTGGATCAGAGGTTGAATTAATAAAGGGGAAGTAAGGTTTGGAAGACACCTTAATCAGCTGAAATACCATGTAGTACATATACCTCAGAGATATATTTGGGACACATTTACGGCAAAGGAATTCCAATGTAGACACGTTTGAGGATTTGAACAAGGGTTCGTTTCTTACCACTCTTTTATTTTTATTTCAAAGGAAACGCTTTCAGTCTGAAAAACACAAACTGTCAGGCACTTCACATTGAATTGTCTCCCCTTCTGACAGGTCGAATACTACATGTGTGCAGGATGTCAAGAATGACATAGCTCCATTTGTATCTCTTAGTTTTTCAATGTAATGTTTCCACAAAGCGAAGATAATACAATGTCATCATCTAAAAGTTTGAAATTGAATGTTGGACCAGAGGTTGAATTAATAAAGGGGAAGTAAGGTTTGGAAGACACCTTAGTCAGCTGAAATACCATGTAATACATATATCTCAGAGATATATTTGGGACACATTTACGGCAAAGGAATTCCAATGTAGACACTTTTGAGGATTTGAGCAAGGGTTCCTTTCTTACCAGTCTTTTATTCTTATTTCAAAGGAAACGGTTTCAGTCTGAAAAACACAAACTGTCAGGCACTTCACATTGAAATGTCTCCCCTTCTGACACGTCAAATGCTACATGTGTGCAGGATGTCAAGAATGACATAGCTCCATTTGTATCTCTTAGTTTTTGAATGTAATGTTTCCACAAAGCGAAGATAATACAATGTCATCATCTAAAAGTTTGAAATTGAATGTTGGACCAGAGTTTGAATTAATAAAGGGGAAGTAAGGTTTGGAAGACACCTTAGTCAGCTGAAATACTATGTAAGACATATACCTCAGAGATATATTTGGGACACATTTACGGCAAAGGAATTGCAATGTAGACACTTTTGAGGATTTGAACAAGGGTTCGTTTCTTACCACTGTTTGATTTTCATTTCAAAGGAAACGCTTTCAGTCTGAAAAACACAAACTGCCAGGCACTTCACATTGAATTGTCTCCCCTTCTGACAGGTCGAATGCTACATGTGTGCAGGATGTCAAGAATGACATAGCTCCATTTGTATCTGTTAGTTTTTGATTGTACTGTTTCCACAAAGCGAAGATAATACAACGTCATCATCTAAAAGTTTAAAATTGAATGTTGGATCAGAGGTTGAATTAATAAAGGGGAAGTAAGGTTTGGAAGACACCTTAATCAGCTGAAATACCATGTAGTACATATACCTCAGAGATATATTTGGGACACATTTACGGCAAAGGAATTCCAATGTAGACACTTTTGAGGATTTGAACAAGGGTTCGTTTCTTACCACTCTTTTATTTTTATTTCAAAGGAAACGCTTTCAGTCTGAAAAACACAAACTGTCAGGCACTTCACATTGAATTGTCTCCCCTTCTGACAGGTCGAATACTACATGTGTGCAGGATGTCAAGAATGACATAGCTCCATTTGTATCTCTTAGTTTTTCAATGTAATGTTTCCACAAAGCGAAGATAATACAATGTCATCATCTAAAAGTTTGAAATTGAATGTTGGACCAGAGGTTGAATTAATAAAGGGGAAGTAAGGTTTGGAAGACGCCTTAGTCAGCTGAAATACCATGTAATACATATATCTCAGAGATATATTTGGGACACATTTACGGCAAAGGAATTCCAATGTAGACACTTTTGAGGATTTGAGCAAGGGTTCCTTTCTTACCAGTCTTTTATTCTTATTTCAAAGGAAACGGTTTCAGTCTGAAAAACACAAACTGTCAGGCACTTCACATTGAAATGTCTCCCCTTCTGACACGTCAAATGCTACATGTGTGCAGGATGTCAAGAATGACATAGCTCCATTTGTATCTCTTAGTTTTTGAATGTAATGTTTCCACAAAGCGAAGATAATACAATGTCATCATCTAAAAGTTTGAAATTGAATGTTGGACCAGAGTTTGAATTAATAAAGGGGAAGTAATTGTTTGGAAGACACCTTAGTCAGCTGAAATACTATGTAAGACATATACCTCAGAGATATATTTGGGACACATTTACGGCAAAGGAATTGCAATGTAGACACTTTTGAGGATTTGAACAAGGGTTCGTTTCTTACCACTGTTTGATTTTCATTTCAAAGGAAACGCTTTCAGTCTGAAAAACACAAACTGCCAGGCACTTCACATTGAATTGTCTCCCCTTCTGACAGGTCGAATGCTACATGTGTGCAGGATGTCAAGAATGACATAGCTCCATTTGTATCTGTTAGTTTTTGATTGTACTGTTTCCACAAAGCGAAGATAATACAACGTCATCATCTAAAAGTTTAAAATTGAATGTTGGATCAGAGGTTGAATTAATAAAGGGGAAGTAAGGTTTGGAAGACACCTTAATCAGCTGAAATACCATGTAGTACATATACCTCAGAGATATATTTGGGACACATTTACGGCAAAGGAATTGCAATGTAGACACTTTTGAGGATTTGAGCAAGGGTTCCTTTCTTACCAGTCTTTTATTCTTATTTCAAAGGAAACGGATTCAGTCTGAAAAACACAAACTGTCAGGCACTTCACATTGAAATGTCTCCCCTTCTGACACGTCAAATGCTACATGTGTGCAGGATGTCAAGAATGACATAGCTCCATTTGTATCTCTTAGTTTTTGAATGTAATGTTTCCACAAAGCGAAGATAATACAATGTCATCATCTAAAAGTTTGAAATTGAATGTTGGACCAGAGTTTGAATTAATAAAGGGGAAGTAAGGTTTGGAAGACACCTTAGTCAGCTGAAATACTATGTAAGACATATACCTCAGAGATATATTTGGGACACATTTACGGCAAAGGAATTGCAATGTAGACACTTTTGAGGATTTGAACAAGGGTTCGTTTCTTACCACTGTTTGATTTTCATTTCAAAGGAAACGCTTTCAGTCTGAAAAACACAAACTGCCAGGCACTTCACATTGAATTGTCTCCCCTTCTGACAGGTCGAATGCTACATGTGTGCAGGATGTCAAGAATGACATAGCTCCATTTGTATCTGTTAGTTTTTGATTGTACTGTTTCCACAAAGCGAAGATAATACAACGTCATCATCTAAAAGTTTAAAATTCAATGTTGGATCAGAGGTTGAATTAATAAAGGGGAAGTAAGGTTTGGAAGACACCTTAATCAGCTGAAATACCATGTAGTACATATACCTCAGAGATATATTTGGGACACATTTACGGCAAAGGAATTCCAATGTAGACACTTTTGAGGATTTGAACAAGGGTTCGTTTCTTACCACTCTTTTATTTTTATTTCAAAGGAAACGCTTTCAGTCTGAAAAACACAAACTGCCAGGCACTTCACATTGAATTGTCTCCCCTTCTGACAGGTCGAATACTACATGTGTGCAGGATGTCAAGAATGACATAGCTCCATTTGTATCTCTTAGTTTTTCAATGTAATGTTTCCACAAAGCGAAGATAATACAATGTCATCATCTAAAAGTTTGAAATTGAATGTTGGACCAGAGGTTGAATTAATAAAGGGGAAGTAAGGTTTGGAAGACACCTTAGTCAGCTGAAATACCATGTAATACATATATCTCAGAGATATATTTGGGACACATTTACGGCAAAGGAATTCCAATGTAGACACTTTTGAGGATTTGAGCAAGGGTTCCTTTCTTACCAGTCTTTTATTCTTATTTCAAAGGAAACGGTTTCAGTCTGAAAAACACAAACTGTCAGGCACTTCACATTGAAATGTCTCCCCTTCTGACACGTCAAATGCTACATGTGTGCAGGATGTCAAGAATGACATAGCTCCATTTGTATCTGTTAGTTTTTGAATGTAATGTTTCCACAAAGCGAAGATAATACAATGTCATCATCTAAAAGTTTGAAATTGAATGTTGGACCAGAGTTTGAATTAATAAAGGGGAAGTAAGGTTTGGAAGACACCTTAGTCAGCTGAAATACTATGTAAGACATATACCTCAGAGATATATTTGGGACACATTTACGGCAAAGGAATTGCAATGTAGACACTTTTGAGGATTTGAACAAGGGTTCGTTTCTTACCACTGTTTGATTTTCATTTCAAAGGAAACGCTTTCAGTCTGAAAAACACAAACTGCCAGGCACTTCACATTGAATTGTCTCCCCTTCTGACAGGTCGAATGCTACATGTGTGCAGGATGTCAAGAATGACATAGCTCCATTTGTATCTGTTAATTTTTGATTGTACTGTTTCCACAAAGCGAAGATAATACAACGTCATCATCTAAAAGTTTAAAATTGAATGTTGGATCAGAGGTTGAATTAATAAAGGGGAAGTAAGGTTTGGAAGACACCTTAATCAGCTGAAATACCATGTAGTACATATACCTCAGAGATATATTTGGGACACATTTACGGCAAAGGAATTGCAATGTAGACACTTTTGAGGATTTGAACAAGGGTTCGTTTCTTACCACTCTTTTATTTTTATTTCAAAGGAAACGCTTTCAGTCTGAAAAACACAAACTGTCAGGCACTTCACATTGAATTGTCTCCCCTTCTGACAGGTCGAATACTACATGTGTGCAGGATGTCAAGAATGACATAGCTCCATTTGTATCTCTTAGTTTTTCAATGTAATGTTTCCACAAAGCGAAGATAATACAATGTCATCATCTAAAAGTTTGAAATTGAATGTTGGACCAGAGGTTGAATTAATAAAGGGGAAGTAAGGTTTGGAAGACACCTTAGTCAGCTGAAATACCATGTAATACATATATCTCAGAGATATATTTGGGACACATTTACGGCAAAGGAATTCCAATGTAGACACTTTTGAGGATTTGAGCAAGGGTTCCTTTCTTACCAGTCTTTTATTCTTATTTCAAAGGAAACGGATTCAGTCTGAAAAACACAAACTGTCAGGCACTTCACATTGAAATGTCTCCCCTTCTGACACGTCAAATGCTACATGTGTGCAGGATGTCAAGAATGACATAGCTCCATTTGTATCTCTTAGTTTTTGAATGTAATGTTTCCACAAAGCGAAGATAATACAATGTCATCATCTAAAAGTTTGAAATTGAATGTTGGACCAGAGTTTGAATTAATAAAGGGGAAGTAAGGTTTGGAAGACACCTTAGTCAGCTGAAATACTATGTAATACATATACCTCAGAGATATATTTGGGACACATTTACGGCAAAGGAATTGCAATGTAGACACTTTTGAGGATTTGAACAAGGGTTCGTTTCTTACCACTCTTTGATTTTTATTTCAATGGAAACGCTTTCAGTCGGAAAAACACAAACTGTCAGGCACATCACGTTGAATTGTCTCCCCTTCTGACAGGTCGAATGGTACATGTGTGCAGGATGTCAAGAATGACATAGCTCCATTTGTATCTCTTAGTTTTTAAATGTAATGTTTCCACAAAGCGAAGATAATACAATGTCATCATCTAAAATTTTGAAATTGAACGTTGGACCAGAGGTTGAATTAATAAAGGGGAAGTAAGGTTTGGAAGACACCTTAATCAGCTGAAATACCATGTAGTACATATACCTCAGAGATGTATTTGGACACATATACGGCAAAGGAATTCCAATGTAGACACTTTTGAGGATTTGAACAAGGGTTCGTTTCTTACCACTCTTTCATTTTTATTTCAAAGGAAACGCTTTCAGTCTGAAAAACACAAACTGTCAGGCACTTCACATTGAATTGTCTCCCCTTCTGACAGGTCGAATGCTACATGTGTGCAGGATGTCAAGCATGACATTGCTCCATTTGTATCTCTTAGTTTTTCAATGTATTCTTTCCACAAAGCGAAGATAATACAATGTCATCATCTAAAAGTTTGAAATTGAATGTTGGACCAGAGGTTGAATTAATAAAGGGGAAGAAAGGTTTGGAAGACACCTTAAGCAGCTGAAATACTATGTAATACATATACCTCAGAGATATATTTGGAACACATATACGGCAAAAGAATTCCAATGTAGACACTTTTGAGGATTTGAGCAAGGGTTCGTTTCTTACCACTCTTTCATTTTCATTTCAAAGGAGACGCTTTCAGTCATAAAAACACAAACTGTCAGGCACTTCACATTGAATTGTCTCCCCTTCTGACAGGTCGAATGCTACATGTGTGCAGGATGTCAAGAATGACATAGCTCCATTTGTATCTCTTAGTTTTTGAATGTAATGTTTCCACAAAGCGAAGATAACACAATGTCATCATCTAAAATTTTGAAATTGAATGTTGGACCAGAGTTTGAATTAATAAAGGGGAAGTAAGGTTTGGAAGACACCTTAGTCAGCTGAAGTACCATGGAAGACACATACCTCAGAGATATATTTGGGACACATTTACGGCAAAAGAATTCCAATGTAGACACTTTTGAGGATTTGAGGAATTGTTCCTTTCTTACCGCTCTTTTATTTTTATTTCAAAGGAAACGCTTTCAGTCTGAAAAACACAAACTGTCAGGCGTTTCACATTGAAATGTGTCCCCTTCTGACACTTCGAATGGTACATGTGTTCAGGATGTCAAGAATGACATAGCTCCATTTGTATCTCTTAGTTTTTCAATGTAATGTTTCCACAAAGCGAAGATAATACAATGTCATCATCTAAAATTTTGAAATTGAATGTTGGACCAGAGGTTGAATTAATAAAGGGGAAGTAAGGTTTGGAAGACACCTTAGTCAGCTGAAGTACATGTAATACATATACCTCAGAGATATATTTGGGACACATATACGGCAAAGAAATTGCAATGTAGACACTTTTGAGGATTTGAGCAAGGGTTCCTTTCTTACCACTCTTTTATTTTTATTTCAAAGGAAACGCTTTCAGTCTGAAAAACACAAACTGTCAGGCGCTTCACATTGAATTGTCTCCCCTTCTGACACGTCAAATGCTACATGTGTGCAGGATGTCAAGAATGACATAGCTCCATTTGTATCTCTTAGTTTTTCAATGTAATGTTTCCACAAAGCGAAGATAATACAATGTCATCATCTAAAAGTTTGAAATTGAATGTTGGACCAGAGGTTGAATTAATAAATTGGAAGTTCGGTTTGGAAGACACCTTAGTCAGCTGAAATACCATGTGATACATATAAATTAGAGACATATTTGGGACACATTTACGGCAAAGGAATTGCAATGTAGACACGTTGGAGAATTCGAGTATGTGTTCGTTTCTTACCACTCTTTCAATTTTATTTCAAAGAAAACGCTTTCAGTCGGAAAAACACAAACTGTCAGGCACTTCACATTGAATTGTCTCCCCTTCTGACAGGTCGAATGCTACATGTGTGCAGGATGTCAAGCATGACATAGCTCCATTTGTATCTCTTAGTTTTTCAATGTATTCTTTCCACAAAGCGAAGATAATACAATGTCATCATCTAAAAGTTTGAAATTGAATGTTGGACCAGAGATTGAATTAATAAAGGGGAAGAAAGGATTGGAAGACACCTTAAGCAGCTGAAATACTATGTAATACATATACCTCAGAGATATATTTGAAACACATATACGGCAAAAGAATTCCAATGTAGACACTTTTGAGGATTTGAACAAGGGTTCGTTTCTTACCACTCTTTCATTTTTATTTCAATGGAACCGCTTTCAGTCGGAAAAACACAAACTGTCAGGCACATCACATTGAATTGTCTCCCCTTCTGACAGGTCGAATGGTACATGTGTGCAGGATGTCAAGAATGACATAGCTTCATTTGTATCTCTTAGTTTTTAAATGTAATGTTTCCACAAAGCGAAGATAATACAATGTCATCATCTAAAATTTTGAAATTGAACGTTGGACCAGAGGTTGAATTAATAAAGGGGAAGTAAGGTTTGGAAGACACCTTAATCAGCTGAAGTACCATGTAATACATATACCTCAGAGACATATTTGGGACTCATATACGGCAAAGGAATTCCAATGTAGACACTTTTGAGGATTTGAACAAGGGTTCGTTTCTTACCACTCTTTCATTTTTATTTCAAAGGAAACGCTTTCAGTCTGAAGAACACAAACTGTCAGGCACTTCACATTGAATTGTCTCCCCTTCTGACAGGTCGAATGCTACATGTGTGCAGGATGTCAAGCATGACATTGCTCCATTTGTATCTCTTAGTTTTTCAATGTATTCTTTCCACAAAGCGAAGATAATACAATGTCATCATCTAAAATTTTGAAATTGAATGTTGGACCAGAGGTTGAATTAAAACAGGGGAAGAAAGGTTTGGAAGACACCCTAAGCAGCTGAAATACTATGTAATACATATACCTCAGAGATATATTTGGAACACATATACGGCAAAAGAATTCCAATGTAGACACGTTTGAGGATTTGAGCAAGGGTTCGTTTCTTACCACTCTTTCATTTTCATTTCAAAGGAGACGCTTTCAGTCATAAAAACACAAACTGTCAGGCACTTCACATTGAATTGTCTCCCCTTCTGACAGGTCGAATGCTACATGTGTGCAGGATGTCAAGAATGACATAGCTCCATTTGTATCTCTTAGTTTTTCAATGTAATGTTTCCACAAAGCGAAGATAATACAATGTCATCATCTAAAATTTTGAAATTGAATGTTGGACCAGAGGTTGAATTAATAAATTGGAAGTAAGGTTTGGAAGACACCTTAGTCAGCTGAAATACCATGTAATACATATAAATTATAGACATATTTGGGACACATTTACGGCAAAGGAATTGCAATGTAGACACGTTGGAGAGTTCGAGTATGTGTTCGTTTCTTACCACTCTTTCAATTTTATTTCAAAGAAAACGCATTCAGTCGGAAAAACACAAACTGTCAGGCACTTCACATTGAATTGTCTCCCCTTCTGACAGGTCGAATGCTACATGTGTGCAGGATGTCAAGAATGACATTGCTCCATTTGTATCTCTTAGTTTTTCAATGTAATGTTTCCACAAAGCGAAGATAATACAACGTCATCATCTAAAATTTTGAAATTGAATGTTGGACCAGAGGTTGAATTAATAAAGGGGAAGTAAGGTTTGGAAGACACCTTGGTCAGCTGAAATACCATGTAATACATATACCTCAGAGATATATTTGGGACACATATACGGCAAAGGAATTGCAATGTAGACACGTTTGAGGATTTGAACAAGGGTTCGTTTCTTACCACTCTTTGATTTTTATTTCAAAGGAAACGCTTTCAGTCTGAAAAACACAAACTGTCAGGCACTTCAGATTGAATTGTCTCCCCTTCTGACAGGTCGAATGCTACATGTGGGCAGGATGTCAAGAATGACATAGCTCCATTTGTATCTCTTAGTTTTTAAATGTAATGTTTCCACAAAGCGAAGGTAATACAATGTCATCATCTAAAAGTTTGAAATTGAACGTTGGACCAGAGGTTGAATTAATAAAGGGGAAGTAAGGTTTGGAAGACACCTTAATCAGCTGAAATACTATGTAATACACATACCTCAGAGATATATTTGGAACACATATACGGCAAAGGAATTCCAATGTAGACACGTTTGAGGATTTGAGCAAGGGTTCGTTTCTTACCACTCTTTCATTTCTTTTACAAAGGAGACGCTTTCAGTCATAAAAACACAAACTGTCAGGCACTTCGCATTGAATTGTCTCCCCTTCTGACAGGTCGAATGCTACATGTGTGCAGGATGTCAAGAATGACATAGCTCCATTTGTATCTCTTAGTTTTTGATTGTAATGTTTCCACAAAGCGAAGATAATACAATGTCATCATCTAAAAGTTTGAAATTGAATGTTGGACCAGTGGTTGAATTAATAAAGGGGAAGTAAGGTTTGGAAGACACCTTAGTCAGCTAAAATACCATGTGATACATACACCTCAGAGATATATTTGGGACATATTTGCGGCAAAGGAATTCCAATGGAGACACGTTTGAGGATTTGAACAAGGGTTCGTTTCTTACCACTCATTGATTTTCATTTCAAAGGAAACGCTTTCAGTCTGAAAAACACAAACTGTCAGGCACTTCACATTGAATTGTCTCCCCTTCTGAGAGGTCGAATGCTACATGTGTGCAGGATGTCAAGAATGACATAGCTCCATTTGTATCTCTTAGTTTTTGAATGTAATGTTTCCACAAAGCGAAGATAATACAATGTCATCATCTAAAAGTTTGAAACTGAATGTTGGACCAGAGGTTCAATTAATAAAGGGGAAGTAAGGTTTGGAAGACACCTTAATCAGCTGAAATACTATGTAATACATATAGCTCAGAGATATTTTTGGGACACTTATACGGCAAAGGAATTGCAATGTAGACACTTTTGAGGATTTGAGCAAGGGTTCGTTTCTTACCACTCTTTGATTTTTATTTCAAAGGAAACGCTTTCAGTCTGAAAAACACAAACTGTCAGGCACTTCACATTGAATTTTTCTCCCCTTCTGACAGGTCGAATGCTACATGTGTGCAGGATGTCAAGAATGACATAGCTCCATTTGTATCTCTTAGTTTTTCAATGTAATGTTTCCACAACGCGAAGATAATACAATGTCATCATCCAAAATTTTGAAATTGAATGTTGGACCAGAGGTTGAATTAATAAAGGGGAAGTAAGGTTTGGAAGACACCTTAATCAGCTGAAATACTATGTAATACACATACCTCAGAGATATATTTGGAACACATATACGGCAAAGGAATTCCAATGTAGACACGTTTGAGGATTTGAGCAAGGGTTCGTTTCTTACCACTCTTTCATTTTTATTTCAAAGGAGACGCTTTCAGTCTGAAAAACACAAACTGTCAGGCACTTCACATTGAATTGTCTCCCCTTCTGATAGGTCGAATGCTACATGTGTGCAGGATGTCAAGAATGACATAGCTCCATTTGTATCTCTTAGTTTTTGATTGTAATGTTTCCACAAAGCGAAAATAATACAATGTCATCATCTAAAAGTTTGAAATTGAATGTTGGACCAGAGGTTGAATTAATAAAGGGGAAGTAAGGTTTGGAAGACACCTTGGTCAGCTGAAACACCATGTAATACATATACCTCAGAGATATATTTGGGACACATATACTGCAAAGGAATTGCAATGTAGACACGTTTGAGGATTTGAACAAGGGTTCGTTTCTTACCACTCTTTGATTTTTATTTCAAAGGAGACGCTTTCAGTCATAAAAACACAAACTGTCAGGCACTTCACATTGAATTGTCTCCCCTTCTGACAGGTCGAATGCTACATGTGTGCAGGATGTCAAGAATGACATAGCTCCATTTGTATCTCTTAGTTTTTGATTGTAATGTTTCCACAAAGCGAAGATAATACAATGTCATCATCTAAAAGTTTGAAATTGAATGTTGGACCAGAGGTTGAATTAATAAAGGGGAAGTAAGGTTTGGAAGACACCTTAGTCAGCTGAAATACCATGGAATACATATACCTGAGAGATATATTTACGACACATCTACGGCAAAGGAATTCCAATGTAGACACTTTTGAGGATTTGAGCAAGGGTTCGTTTCTTACCACTCTTTCATTTTTATTTCAAAGGAAACGCTTTCAGTCTGAAAAACACAAACTTTCAGGCGCTTCACATTGAATTGTCTCCCCTTCTGACACGTCAAATGCTACATGTGTGCAGGATGTCAAGAATGACATAGCTCCATTTGTATCTCTTAGTTTTTGAATGTAATGTTTCCACAAAGCGAAGATAATACAATGTCATCATCTAAAAGTTTGAAATTGAATGTTGGACCAGAGGTTGAATTAATAAAGGGGAAGTAAGGTTTGGAAGACACCTTGGTCAGCTGAAATACCATGTGATACATACACCTCAGAGATATATTTGGGACATATTTGCGGCAAAGGAATTCCAATGTAGACACTTTTGAGGATTTGAACAAGGGTTCGTTTCTTACCACTCTTTGATTTTCATTTCAAAGGAAACGCTTTCAGTCTGAAAAACACAAACTGTCAGGCACTTCACATTGAATTGTCTCCCCTTCTGAGAGGTCGAATGCTACATGTGTGCAGGATGTCAAGAATGACATAGCTCCATTTGTATCTCTTAGTTTTTGAATGTAATGTTTCCACAAAGCGAAGATAATACAATGTCATCATCTAAAAGTTTGAAACTGAATGTTGGACCAGAGGTTCAATTAATAAAGGGGAAGTAAGGTTTGGAAGACACCTTAATCAGCTGAAATACTATGTAATACATATAGCTCAGAGATATTTTTGGGACACTTATAGGGCAAAGGAATTGCAATGTACACACTTTTGAGGATTTGAGCAAGGGTTCGTTTCTTACCACTCTTTGATTTTTATTTCAAAGGAAACGCTTTCAGTCTGAAAAACAGAAACTGTCAGGCGCTTCACATTGAATTTTTCTCCCCTTCTGACAGGTCGAATGCTACATGTGTGCAGGATGTCAAGAATGACATAGCTCCATTTGTATCTCTTAGTTTTTCAATGTAATGTTTCCACAACGCGAAGATAATACAACATCATCATCCAAAATTTTGAAATTGAATGTTGGACCAGAGGTTGAATTAATAAAGGGGAAGTAAGGTTTGGAAGACACCTTAATCAGCTGAAATACTATGTAATACACATACCTCAGAGATATATTTGGAACACATATACGGCAAAGGAATTCCAATGTAGACACGTTTGAGGATTTGAGCAAGGGTTCGTTTCTTACCACTCTTTCATTTTTATTTCAAAGGAGACGCTTTCAGTCTGAAAAACACAAACTGTCAGGCACTTCACATTGAATTGTCTCCCCTTCTGATAGGTCGAATGCTACATGTGTGCAGGATGTCAAGAATGACATAGCTCCATTTGTATCTCTTAGTTTTTGATTGTAATGTTTCCACAAACCGAAGATGATACAATGTCATGATGTAAAAGTTTGAAATTGAATGTTGGACCAGAGGTTGAAATAATAAAGGGGAAGCAAGGTTTGAAAGACACCTCAGTCAGCTGAAATACCATGTGATACATATACCTCAGAGTTGTATTTGGGACACATTTAAGGTACAGGAATTCCAATGTAGACACGTTTGAGGATTTGAACAAGGGTTCTTTTCTTACCACTCTTTGATTTTCATTTCAAAGGAAACGCTTTCAGTTGGAAAAACACAAACTGTCAGGCACTTCACATTGAATTGTCTCCCCTTCTGAGAGGTCGAATGCTACATGTGTGCAGGATGTCAAGAATGACATAGCTCCATTTGTATCTCTTAGTTTTTGAATGTAATGTTTCCACAAAGCGAAGATAATACAATGTCATCATCTAAAAGTTTGAAACTGAATGTTGGACCAGAGGTTGAATTAATAAAGGGGAAGTAAGGTTTGGAAGACACCTTAATCAGCTGAAATACTATGTAATACATATAGCTCAGAGATATTTTTGGGACACTTATACGGCAAAGGAATTGCAATGTACACACTTTTGAGGATTTGAGCAAGGGTTCGTTTCTTACCACTCTTTGATTTTTATTTCAAAGGAAACGCTTTCAGTCTGAAAAACACAAACTGTCAGGCGCTTCACATTGAATTTTTCTCCCCTTCTGACAGGTCGAATGCTACATGTGTGCAGGATGTCAAGAATGACATAGCTCCATTTGTATCTCTTAGTTTTTCAATGTAATGTTTCCACAACGCGAAGATAATACAATGTCATCATCCAAAATTTTGAAATTGAATGTTGGACCAGAGGTTGAATGAATAAAGGGGAAGTAAGGTTTGGAAGACACCTTAATCAGCTGAAATACTATGTAATACACATACCTCAGAGATATATTTGGAACACATATACGGCAAAGGAATTCCAATGTAGACACGTTTGAGGATTTGAGCAAGGGTTCGTTTCTTACCACTCTTTCATTTTTATTTCAAAGGAGACGCTTTCAGTCTGAAAAACACAAACTGTCAGGCACTTCACATTGAATTGTCTCCCCTTCTGACAGGTCGAATGCTACATGTGTGCAGGATGTCAAGAATGACATAGCTCCATTTGTATCTCTTAGTTTTTGATTGTAATGTTTCCACAAAGCGAAGATAATACAATGTCATCATCTAAAAGTTTGAAATTGAATGTTGGACCAGAGGTTGAATTAATAAAGGGGAAGTAAGGTTTGGAAGACACCTTGGTCAGCTGAAATACCATGTAATACATATACCTCAGAGATATATTTGGGACACATATACGGCAAAGGAATTCCAATGTAGACACGTTTGAGGATTTGAACAAGGGTTCGTTTCTTACCACTCTTTGATTTTTATTTCAAAGGAGACGCTTTCAGTCATAAAAACACAAACTGTCAGGCACTTCACATTGAATTGTCTCCCCTTCTGACAGGTCGAATGCTACATGTGTGCAGGATGTCAAGAATGACATAGCTCCATTTGTATCTCTTAGTTTTTGATTGTAATGTTTCCACAAAGCGAAGATAATACAATGTCATCATCTAAAAGTTTGAAATTGAATGTTGGACCAGAGGTTGAATTAATAAAGGGGAAGTAAGGTTTGGAAGACACCTTAGTCAGCTGAAATACCATGTAATACATATACCTGAGAGATATATTTACGACACATCTACGGCAAAGGAATTCCAATGTAGACACTTTTGAGGATTTGAGCAAGGGTTCGTTTCTTACCACTCTTTCATTTTTATTTCAAAGGAAACGCTTTCAGTCTGAAAAACACAAACTGTCAGGCGCTTCACATTGAATTTTTCTCCCCTTCTGACAGGTCGAATGCTACATGTGTGCAGGATGTCAAGAATGACATAGCTCCATTTGTATCTCTTAGTTTTTCAATGTAATGTTTCCACAACGCGAAGATAATACAACATCATCATCCAAAATTTTGAAATTGAATGTTGGACCAGAGGTTGAATTAATAAAGGGGAAGTAAGGTTTGGAAGACACCTTAATCAGCTGAAATACTATGTAATACACATACCTCAGAGATATATTTGGAACACATATACGGCAAAGGAATTCCAATGTAGACACGTTTGAGGATTTGAGCAAGGGTTCGTTTCTTACCACTCTTTCATTTTTATTTCAAAGGAGACGCTTTCAGTCTGAAAAACACAAACTGTCAGGCACTTCACATTGAATTGTCTCCCCTTCTGACAGGTCGAATGCTACATGTGTGCAGGATGTCAAGAATGACATAGCTCCATTTGTATCTCTTAGTTTTTGATTGTAATGTTTCCACAAACCGAAGATAATACAATGTCATGATGTAAAAGTTTGAAATTGAATGTTGGACCAGAGGTTGAAATAATAAAGGGGAAGCAAGGTTTGAAAGACACCTCAGTCAGCTGAAATACCATGTGATACATATACCTCAGAGTTGTATTTGGGACACATTTAAGGTACAGGAATTCCAATGTAGACACGTTTGAGGATTTGAACAAGGGTTCTTTTCTTACCACTCTTTGATTTTCATTTCAAAGGAAACGCTTTCAGTTGGAAAAACACAAACTGTCAGGCACTTCACATTGAATTGTCTCCCCTTCTGAGAGGTCGAATGCTACATGTGTGCAGGATGTCAAGAATGACATAGCTCCATTTGTATCTCTTAGTTTTTCAATGTAATGTTTCCACAACGCGAAGATAATAAAACATCATCATCCAAAATTTTGAAATTGAATGTTGGACCAGAGGTTGAATTAATAAAGGGGAAGTAAGGTTTGGAAGACACCTTGGTCAGCTGAAATACTATGTAATACACATACCTCAGAGATATATTTGGAACACATATACGGCAAAGGAATTCCAATGTAGACACGTTTGAGGATTTGAGCAAGGGTTCGTTTCTTACCACTCTTTCATTTTTATTTCAAAGGAGACGCTTTCAGTCATAAAAACACAAACTGTCAGGCACTTCACATTGAATTGTCTCCCCTTCTGACAGGTCGAATGCTACATGTGTGCAGGATGTCAAGAATGACATAGCTCCATTTGTATCTCTTAGTTTTTGATTGTAATGTTTCCACAAAGCGAAGATAATACAATGTCATCATCTAAAAGTTTGAAATTGAATGTTGGACCAGAGGTTGAATTAATAAAGGGGAAGTAAGGTTTGGAAGACACCTTAGTCAGCTGAAGTACCATGTAATACATATACCTGAGAGATATATTTGGGACACATTTACGGGAAAGGAATTCCAATGTAGACACGTTTGAGGATTTGAACAAGGGTTCGTTTCTTACCACTCTTTCAATTTTATTTGAAGGGAAACGCTTTCAGTCTGAAAAAGACAAACTGTCAGGCACTTCACATTGAATTGTCTCCCCTTCTGACAGGTCGAATGCTACATGTGTGCAGGATGTCAAGAATGACATAGCTCCATTTGTATCTCTTAGTTTTTGAATGTAATGTTTCCACAAAGCGAAGATAATACAATGTCATCATCTAAAAGTTTGAAATTGAATGTTGGACCAGAGGTTGAAATAATACAGGGGAAGCAAGGTTTGAAAGACACCTCAGTCAGCTGAAATACCATGTGATACATGTACCTCAGAGTTATATTTGGGACACATTTAAGGTACAGGAATTCCAATGTAGACACGTTTAAACATTTGAGCAAGGGTTCGTTTCTTACCACTCTTTGATTTTCATTTCAAAGGAAACGTGTTTCAGTCTGAAAAACACAAACTGTCAGGCACTTCACATTGAATTGTCTCCCCTTCTAAGAGGTCGAATGCTACATGTGTGCAGGATGTCAAGAATGACATAGCTCCATTTGTATCTCTTAGTTTTTCAATGTAATGTTTCCACAAAGCGAAGATAATACAATGTCATCATCTAAAAGTTTGAAATTGAATGTTGGACCAGAGGTTGAATTAATAAAGGGGAAGTAAGGTTTGGAAGACACCTTAGTAAGCTGAAGTACCATGTAATACATATAGCTCAGAGATATATTTGGGACACATTTACGGCAAAGGAATTCCAATGTAGACACCTTTGAGGATTTGAGCAAGGGTTCCTTTCTTACCACTCTTTTATTTTTATTTCAAAGGAAACGCTTTCAGTCTGAAAAACACAAACTGTCATTCGCTTCACGTTGAAATGTCTCCCCTTCTGACACTTCGAATGCTACATGTGTGCAGGATGTCAAGAATGACATAGCTCCATTTGTATCTCTTAGTTTTTGATTGTAATGTTTCCACAAAGCGAAGATAATACAATGTCATCATCTAAAAGTTTGAAATTGAATGTTGGACCAGAGGTTGAATTAATAAAGGGGAAGTAAGGTTTGGAAGACACCTTAGTCAGCTGAAGTACCATGTAATAGATACACCTGAGAGATATATTTGGGACACATTTGCGGCAAAGGAATTCCAATGTAGACACGTTTGAGGATTTGAACAAGGTTTCGTTTCTTACCACTCTTTCAATTTTATTTGAAGGGAAACGCTTTCAGTCTGAAAAACACAAACTGTCAGGCACTTCACATTGAATTGTCTCCCCTTCTGACAGGTCGAATGCTACATGTGTGCAGGATGTCAAGAATGACATAGCTCCATTTGTATCCCTTAGTTTTTCAATGTAATGTTTCCACAAAGCGAAGATAATACAATGTCATCATCTAAAAGTTTGAAATTGAATGTTGGACCAGAGGTTGAATTAATAAAGGGGAAGTAAGGTTTGGAAGACACCTTAGTCAGCTGAAATACCATGTGATACATGTACCTCAGAGTTATATTTGGCACACATTTACGGCAAAGGAATTCCAAACTAGACGCCTATGAGGATTTGAACAAGAGTCTGTTTCTTACCACTCTTTCATTTTTATTTCAAAGGAGACGCTTTCAGTCTGAAAAACACAAACTGTCAGGCGCTTCACATTGAATTGTCTCCCCTTCTGACAGGTCGAATGCCACATGTGTGCAGGATGTGAAGAGTGACATAGCTCCATTTGTATCTCTTAGTTTTTCAATGTAGTGTTTCCACAACGCGAAGATAATACAACATCATCATCCAAAATTTTGAAATTGAATGTTGGACCAGAGGTTGAATTAATAAAGGGGAAGTAAGGTTTGGAAGACACCTTAATCAGCTGAAGTACTATGTAATACACATACCTCAGAGATATATTTGGAACACATTTACGGCAAAGGAATTCCAATGTAGACACGTTTGTGGATTTGAGCAAGGGTTCCTTTCTTACCACTCTTTCATTTTTATTTCAAAGGAGACGCTTTCAGTCATAAAAACACAAACTGTCAGGCACTTCACATTGAATTGTCTCCCCTTCTGACAGGTCGAATGCTACATGTGTGCAGGATGTCAAGAATGACATAGCTCCATTTGTATCTCTTAGTTTTTGATTGTAATGTTTCCACAAAGCGAAGATAATACAATGTCATCATCTAAAAGTTTGAAATTGAATGTTGGACCAGAGGTTGAATTAATAAAGGGGAAGTAAGGTTTGGAAGACACCTTAGTCAGCTGAAGTACCATGTAATACATATACCTGAGAGATATATTTGGGACACATTTACGGGAAAGGAATTCCAATGTAGACACGTTTGAGGATTTGAACAAGGGTTCGTCTCTTACCACTCTTTCAATTTTATTTGAAGGGAAACGCTTTCAGTCTGAAAAACACAAACTGTCAGGCACTTCACATTGAATTGTCTCCCCTTCTGACAGGTCGAATGCTACATGTGTGCAGGATGTCAAGATTGACATAGCTCCATTTGTATGTCTTAGTTTTTGAATGTAATGTTTCCACAAAGCGAAGATAATACAATGTCATCATCTAAAAGTTTGAAATTGAATGTTGGACCAGAGGTTGAAATAATACAGGGGAAGCAAGGTTTGAAAGACACCCCAGTCAGCTGAAATACCATGTGATACATGTACCTCAGAGTTATATTTGGGACATATTTAAGGTACAGGAATTCCAATGTAGACACGTTTAAACATTTGAGCAAGGGTTCGTTTCTTACCACTCTTTGATTTTCATTTCAAAGGAAACGTGTTTCAGTCTGAAAAACACAAACTGTCAGGGACTTCACATTGAATTGTCTCCCCTTCTGAGAGGTCGAATGCTACATGTGTGCAGGATGTCAAGAATGACATAGCTCCATTTGTATCTCTTAGTTTTTCAATGTAATGTTTCCACAAAGCGAAGATAATACAATGTCATCATCTAAAAGTTTGAAATTGAATGTTGGACCAGAGGTTGAATTAATAAAGGGGAAGTAAGGTTTGGAAGACACCTTAGTCAGCTGAAGTACCATGTAATACATATAGCTCAGAGATATATTTGGGACACATTTACGGCAAAGGAATTCCAATGTAGACACCTTTGAGGATTTGAGCAAGGGTTCGTTTCTTACCACTCTTTTATTTTTATTTCAAAGGAAACGCTTTCAGTCTGAAAAACACAAACTGTCATTCGCTTCACGTTGAAATGTCTCCCCTTCTGACACTTCGAATGCTACATGTGTGCAGGATGTCAAGAATGACATAGCTCCATTTGTATCTCTTAGTTTTTGAATGTAATGTTTCCACAAAGCGAAGATAATACAATGTCATCATCTAAAAGTTTGAAATTGAATGTTGGACCAGAGGTTGAATTAATAAAGGGGAAGTAAGGTTTGGAAGACACCTTAATCAGCTCAAATACCATGTAATACATATACCTCAGAGATGTATTTGGGACACATTTACGGCAAAGGAATTCCAATGTAGACACGTTTCAGGATTTGAGCAAGGGTTCGTTTCTTACCACTCTTTGATTTTTGTTTCAAAGGAAGCGCTTTCAGTCGGAAAAACACAAACTGTCAGGCGCTTCACATTGAATTGTCTCCCCTTCTGACAGGTCGAATGCTACATGTGTGCAGGATGTCAAGAATGACATAGCTCCATTTGTATCTCTTAGTTTTTCAATGTAATGTTTCCACAAAGCGAAGATAATACAATGTCATCATCTAAAAGTTTGAAATTGAATGTTGGACCAGAGGTTGAATTAATAAAGGGGAAGTAAGGTTTGGAAGACACCTTAGTCAGCTGAAATACCATGTGATACATGTACCTCAGAGATATATTTGGCACACATTTACGGCAAAGGAATTCCAAACTAGACGCCTATGAGGATTTGAACAAGAGTCTGTTTCTTACCACTCTTTCATTTTTGTTTCAAAGGAATCGCTTTTAGTCTGAAAAACACAAACTGTCAGGCGCTTCACATTGAATTGTCTCCCCTTCTGACACGTCAAATGCTACTTGTGTGCAGGATGTCAAGAATGACATAGCTCCATTTGTATCTCTTAGTTTTTCAATGTAATGTTTCCACAACGCGAAGATAATACAACATCATCATCCAAAATTTTGAAATTGAATGTTGGACCAGAGGTTGAATTAATAAAGGGGAAGTAAGGTTTGGAAGACACCTTAATCAGCTGAAATACTATGTAATACACATACCTCAGAGATATATTTGGCACAAATATACGGCAAAGGAATTCCAATGTAGACACGTTTGAGGATTTGAGCAAGGGTTCGTTTCTTACCACTCTTTCATTTTTATTTCAAAGGAGACGCTTTCAGTCATAAAAACACAAACTGTCAGGCACTTCACATTGAATTGTCTCCCCTTCTGACAGGTCGAATGCTACATGTGTGCAGGATGTCAAGAATGACATAGCTCCATTTGTATCTCTTAGTTTTTGATTGTAATGTTTCCACAAAGCGAAGATAATACAATGTCATCATCTAAAAGTTTGAAATTGAATGTTGGACCAGAGGTTGAATTAATAAAGGGGAAGTATGGTTTGGAAGACACCTTAGTCAGCTGAAGTACCATGTAATACATATACCTGAGAGATATATTTGGGACACATTTACGGGAAAGGAATTCCAATGTAGACACGTTTGAGGATTTGAACAAGGGTTCGTTTCTTACCACTCTTTCAATTTTATTTGAAGGGAAACGCTTTCAGTCTGAAAAACACAAACTGTCAGGCACTTCACATTGAATTGTCTCCCCTTCTGACAGGTCGAATGCTACATGTGTGCAGGATGGCAAGATTGACATAGCTCCATTTGTATGTCTTAGTTTTTGAATGTAATGTTTCCACAAACCGAAGATGATACAATGTCATCATCTAAAAGTTTGAAATTGAATGTTGGACCAGAGGTTGAAATAATACAGGGGAAGCAAGGTTTGGAAGACACCTCAGTCAGCTGAAATACCATGTGATACATGTACCTCAGAGATATATTTGGGACACATTTAAGGTACAGGAATTCCAATGTAGACACGTTTAAACATTTGAGCAAGGGTTCGTTTCTTACCACTCTTTGATTTTCATTTCAAAGGAAACGTGTTTCAGTCTGAAAAACACAAACTGTCAGGCACTTCACATTGAATTGTCTCCCCTTCTGAGAGGTCGAATGCTACATGTGTGCAGGATGTCAAGAATGACATAGCTCCATTTGTATCTCTTAGTTTTTCAATGTAATGTTTCCACAAAGCGAAGACAATACAATGTCATCATCTAAAAGTTTGAAATTGAATGTTGGACCAGAGGTTGAATTAATAAAGGGGAAGTAAGGTTTGGAAGACACCTTAGTCAGCTGAAGTACCATGTAATACATATAGCTCAGAGATATATTTGGGACACATTTACGGCAAAGGAATTCCAATGTAGACACCTTTGAGGATTTGAGCAAGGGTTCCTTTCTTACCACTCTTTTATTTTTATTTCAAAGGAAACGCTTTCAGTCTGAAAAACACAAACTGTCATTCGCTTCACGTTGAAATGTCTCCCCTTCTGACACTTCGAATGCTACATGTGTGCAGGATGTCAAGAATGACATAGCTCCATTTGTATCTCTTAGTTTTTGAATGTAATGTTTCCATAAACCGAAGATAATACATTGTCATCATCTAAAAGTTTGAAATTGAATGTTGGAACAGAGGTTGAATTAATAAAGGCGAAGTAAGGTTTGGAAGACACCTTAGTCAGCTGAAGTACCATGTGATACATATACCTCAGAGTTATATTTGGCACACATTTACGGCAAAGGAACTCCAATGTAGACGCTTTTGAGGATTTGAACAAGGGTTCGTTTCTTACCACTCTTTCATTTTTATTTCAAAGGAAACGCTTTCAGTCTGAAAAACACAAACTGTCAGGCGCTTCACATTGAATTGTCTCCCCTTCTGACAGGTCGAATACTACATGTGTGCAGGATGTCAAGAATGACATAGCTCCATTTGTATCTCTTAGTTTTTGAATGTAATGTTTCCACAAAGCGAAGATAATACAATGTCATCATCTAAAAGTTTGAAATTGAATGTTGGACCAGAGGTTGAATTAATAAAGGGGAAGTAAGGTTTGGAAGACACCTTAGTCAGCTGAAATACCATGTGATACATATACCTCAGAGTTACATTTGGCACACATTTACGGCAAAGGAATTCCAATGTAGACGCGTTTGAGGATTTGAACAAGAGTCTGTTTCTTACCACTCTTTCATTTTTATTTCAAAGGAAACGCTTTCAGTCTGAAAAACACAAACTGTCAGGCGCTTCACATTGAATTGTCTCCCCTTCTGACAGGTCAAATGCTACATGTGTGCAGGATGTCAAGAATGACATAGCTCTATTTGTATCTCTTAGTTTTTCAATGTAATGTTTCCACAAAGCGAAGATAATACAATGTCATCATCTAAAAGTTTGAAATTGAATGTTGGACCAGAGGTTGAATTAATAAAAGCGAAGTAAGGTTTAGATGACACCTTAGTCAGCTGAAATACCATGTGATACATATACCTCAGAGTTATATTTGGCACACATTTACGGCAAAGGAATTGCAATGTAGACGCGTTTGAGGATTTGAACAAGGGTTCGTTTCTTACCACTCTTTCATTTTTATTTCAAAGGAAACGCTTTCAGTCTGAAAAACACAAACTGTCAGGCACTTCACATTGAATTGTCTCCCCTTCTGACAGGTCGAATGCTACATGTGTGCAGGATGTCAAGAATGACATAGCTCTATTTGTATCTCTTAGTTTTTGAATGTAATGTTTCCACAAAGCGAAGATAATACAATGTCATCATCTAAAAGTTTGAAATTGAATGTTGGACCAGAGGTTGAATTAATAAAGGGGAAGTAAGGTTTGGAAGACACCTTAGTCAGCTGAAGTACCATGTGATACATATACCTCAGAGTTATATTTGGCACACATTTACGGCAAAGGAATTCCAATGTAGACGCTTTTGAGGATTTGAACAAGGGTTCGTTTCTTACCACTCTTTCATTTTTATTTCAAAGGAAACGCTTTCAGTCTGAAAAACACAAACTGTCAGGCGCTTCACATTGAATTGTCTCCCCTTCTGACAGGTCGAATACTACATGTGTGCAGGATGTCAAGAATGACATAGCTCCATTTGTATCTCTTAGTTTTTGAATGTAATGTTTCCACAAAGCGAAGATAATACAATGTCATCATCTAAAAGTTTGAAATTGAATGTTGGACCAGAGGTTGAATTAATAAAGGGGAAGTAAGGTTTGGAAGACACCTTAGTCAGCTGAAATACCATGTGATACATATACCTCAGAGTTACATTTGGCACACATTTACGGCAAAGGAATTCCAATGTAGACGCGTTTGAGGATTTGAACAAGAGTCTGTTTCTTACCACTCTTTCATTTTTATTTCAAAGGAAACGCTTTCAGTCTGAAAAACACAAACTGTCAGGCGCTTCACATTGAATTGTCTCCCCTTCTGACAGGTCAAATGCTACATGTGTGCAGGATGTCAAGAATGACATAGCTCTATTTGTATCTCTTAGTTTTTCAATGTAATGTTTCCACAAAGCGAAGATAATACAATGTCATCATCTAAAAGTTTGAAATTGAATGTTGGACCAGAGGTTGAATTAGTGAAAGCGAAGTAAGGTTTAGATGACACCTTAGTCAGCTGAAATACCATGTGATACATATACCTCAGAGTTATATTTGGCACACATTTACGGCAAAGGAATTGCAATGTAGACGCGTTTGAGGATTTGAACAAGGGTTCGTTTCTTACCACTCTTTCATTTTTATTTCAAAGGAAACGCTTTCAGTCTGAAAAACACAAACTGTCAGGCACTTCACATTGAATTGTCTCCCCTTCTGACAGGTCGAATACTACATGTGTGCAGGATGTCAAGAATGACATAGCTCCATTTGTATCTCTTAGTTTTTCAATGTAATGTTTCCACAAAGGGAAGAGAATACACTGTCATCATCTAAAAGTTTGAAATTGAATGTTGGACCAGAGGTTGAATTAATAAAGGGGAAGTAAGGTTTGGAAGACACCTTAGTCAGCTGAAGTACCATGTAATACATATACCTCAGAGATGTATTTGGGACACATTTACGGCAAAGGAATTCCAATGTAGACACTTTTGAGGATTTGAGCAAGGGTTCCTTTCTTACCACTCTTTTATTTTTATTTCAAAGGAAACGCTTTCAGTCTGAAAAACACAAACTGTCAGGCGCTTCACATTGAATGGTCTCCCTTTCTGACACGTCAAATGCTACATGTGTGCAGGATGTCAAGAATGACATAGCTCCATTTGTATCTCTTAGTTTTTCAATGTAATGTTTCCACAAAGCGAAGATAATACAATGTCATCATCTAAAAGTTTGAAATTGAATGTTGGACCAGAGGTTGAATTAATAAAGGCGAAGTATGGTTTGGATGACACCTTAGTCAGCTGAAATACCATGTGATACATATACCTCAGAGTTATATTTGGGACACATTTACGGCAAAGGAATTCCAATGTAGACACGTTTGAGGATTTGAACAAGGGTTCGTTTCTTACCACTCCTTGATTTTCATTTCAAAGGAAACGCGTTTCAGTCTGAAAAACACAAACTGTCAGGCACTTCACATTGAATTGTCTCCCCTTCTGACAGGTCGAATGCTACATGTGTGCAGGATGTCAAGAATGACATAGCTCCATTTGTATCTCTTAGTTTTTGAATGTAATGTTTCCACAAAGGGAAGATAATACAATGTCATCATCTAAAAGTTTGAAACTGAATGTTGGACCAGAGGTTCAATTAATAAAGGGGAAGTAAGGTTTGGAAGACACCTTAATAAGCTGAAATACTATGTAATACATATAGCTCAGAGATATTTTTGGGACACATTTACGGCAAAGGAATTCCAATGTAGACACGTTTGAGGATTTGAGCAAGGGTTCGTTTCTTACCACTCTTTCATTTTTATTTCAAAGGAGACGCTTTCAGTCGGAAAAACACAAAATGTCAGGCACTTCACATTGATCTGTCTCCCCTTCTGACAGGTCGAATGCTACATGTGTGCAGGATGTCAAGAATGACATAGCTGCATTTGTATCTCTTAGTTTTTAAATGTAATGTTTCCACAAAGCGAAGATAATACAATGTCATCATCTAAAATTTTGAAATTGAATGTTGGACCAGAGGTTGAATTAATAAAGGCGAAGAAAGGTTTGGAAGACACCTTAGTCAGCTGAAGTACCATGTGATACATATACCTCAGAGTTATATTTGGCACACATTTACGGCAAAGGAATTCCAATGTAGACGCTTTTGAGGATTTGAACAAGGGTTCGTTTCTTACCACTCTTTCATTTTTATTTCAAAGGAAACGCTTTCAGTCTGAAAAACACAAACTGTCAGGCGCTTCACATTGAATTGTCTCCCCTTCTGACAGGTCGAATACTACATGTGTGCAGGATGTCAAGAATGACATAGCTCCATTTGTATCTCTTAGTTTTTGAATGTAATGTTTCCACAAAGCGAAGATAATACAATGTCATCATCTAAAAGTTTGAAATTGAATGTTGGACCAGAGGTTGAATTAATAAAGGGGAAGTAAGGTTTGGAAGACACCTTAGTCAGCTGAAATACCATGTGATACATATACCTCAGAGTTACATTTGGCACACATTTACGGCAAAGGAATTCCAATGTAGACGCGTTTGAGGATTTGAACAAGAGTCTGTTTCTTACCACTCTTTCATTTTTATTTCAAAGGAAACGCTTTCAGTCTGAAAAACACAAACTGTCAGGCGCTTCACATTGAATTGTCTCCCCTTCTGACAGGTCAAATGCTACATGTGTGCAGGATGTCAAGAATGACATAGCTCTATTTGTATCTCTTAGTTTTTGAATGTAATGTTTCCACAAAGCGAAGATAATACAATGTCATCATCTAAAAGTTTGAAATTGAATGTTGGACCAGAGGTTGAATTAATAAAAGCGAAGTAAGGTTTAGATGACACCTTAGTCAGCTGAAATACCATGTGATACATATACCTCAGAGTTATATTTGGAACACATTTACGGCAAAGGAATTGCAATGTAGACGCGTTTGAGGATTTGAACAAGGGTTCGTTTCTTACCACTCTTTCATTTTTATTTCAAAGGAAACGCTTTCAGTCTGAAAAACACAAACTGTCAGGCACTTCACATTGAATTGTCTCCCCTTCTGACAGGTCGAATGCTACATGTGTGCAGGATGTCAAGAATGACATAGCTCCATTTGTATCTCTTAGTTTTTCAATGTAATGTTTCCACAAAGGGAAGATAATACAATGTCATCATCTAAAAGTTTGAAATTGAATGTTGGACCAGAGGTTGAATTAATAAAGGGGAAGTAAGGTTTGGAAGACACCTTAGTCAGCTGAAGTACCATGTAATACATATACCTCAGAGATGTATTTGGGACACATTTACGGCAAAGGAATTCCAATGTAGACACTTTTGAGGATTTGAGCAAGGGTTCCTTTCTTACCACTCTTTTATTTTTATTTCAAAGGAAACGCTTTCAGTCTGAAAAACACAAACTGTCAGGCGCTTCACATTGAATGGTCTCCCTTTCTGACACGTCAAATGCTACATGTGTGCAGGATGTCAAGAATGACATAGCTCCATTTGTATCTCTTAGTTTTTCAATGTAATGTTTCCACAAAGCGAAGATAATACAATGTCATCATCTAAAAGTTTGAAATTGAATGTTGGACCAGAGGTTGAATTAATAAAGGCGAAGTATGGTTTGGATGACACCTTAGTCAGCTGAAATACCATGTGATACATATACCTCAGAGTTATATTTGGGACACATTTACGGCAAAGGAATTCCAATGTAGACACGTTTGAGGATTTGAACAAGGGTTCGTTTCTTACCACTCTTTGATTTTCATTTCAAAGGAAACGCGTTTCAGTCTGAAAAACACAAACTGTCAGGCACTTCACATTGAATTGTCTCCCCTTCTGACAGGTCGAATGCTACATGTGTGCAGGATGTCAAGAATGACATAGCTCCATTTGTATCTCTTAGTTTTTGAATGTAATGTTTCCACAAAGGGAAGATAATACAATGTCATCATCTAAAAGTTTGAAACTGAATGTTGGACCAGAGGTTCAATTAATAAAGGGGAAGTAAGGTTTGGAAGACACCTTAATAAGCTGAAATACTATGTAATACATATAGCTCAGAGATATTTTTGGGACACATTTACGGCAAAGGAATTCCAATGTAGACACGTTTGAGGATTTGAGCAAGGGTTCGTTTCTTACCACTCTTTCATTTTTATTTCAAAGGAGACGCTTTCAGTCGGAAAAACACAAAATGTCATGCGCTTCACATTGATCTGTCTCCCCTTCTGACAGGTCGAATGCTACATGTGTGCAGGATGTCAAGAATGACATAGCTCCATTTGTATCTCTTAGTTTTTGAATGTAATGTTTCCACAAAGCGAAGATAATACAATGTCATCATCTAAAATTTTGAAATTGAATGTTGGACCAGAGGTTGAATTAATAAAGGGGAAGTAAGGTTTGGAAGACACCTTAGTCAACTGAAATACCATGTGATACATATACCTCAGAGTTATATTTGGCACACATATACGGCAAAGGAATTCCAAAGTAGACGCGCTTGAGGATTTGAACAAGAGTCTGTTTCTTACCACTCTTTCATTTTTATTTCAAAGGAAACGCTTTCAGTCTGAAAAACACAAACTGTCAGGCGCTTCACATTGAATTGTCTCCCCTTCTGAGAGGTCGAATGCTACATGTGTGCAGGATGTCAAGAATGACATAGCTCCATTTGTATCTCTTAGTTTTTCAATGTAATGTTTCCACAAAGCGAAGATAATACAATGTCATCATCTAAAAGTTTGAAATTGAATGTTGGACCAGAGGTTGAATTAATAAAGGGGAAGTAAGGTTTGGAAGACACCTTAGTCAGCTGAAGTACCATGTAATACATATAGCTCAGAGATATATTTGGGACACATTTACGGCAAAGGAATTCCAATGTAGACACGTTTGAGTATTTGAGCAAGGGTTCCTTTCTTACCACTCTTTTATTTTTATTTCAAAGGAAACGCTTTCAGTCTGAAAAACACAAACTGTCTTTCGCTTCACGTTGAAGTGTCTCCCCTTCTGACACTTCGAATGCTACATGTGTGCAGGATGTCAAGAATGACATAGCTCCATTTGTATCTCTTAGTTTTTGAATGTAATGTTTCCACAAAGCGAAGATAATACAATGTCATCATCTAAAAGTTTGAAATTGAATGTTGGACCAGAGGTTGAATTAATAAAGGGTAAGTAAGGTTTGGAAGACACCTTAATCAGCTCAAATACCATGTAATACATATACCTCAGAGATGTATTTGGGACACATTTACGGCAAAGGAATTCCAATGTAGACACGTTTGAGGATTTGAGCAAGGGTTCGTTTCTTGCCACTCTTTGATTTTTGTTTCAAAGGAAGCGCTTTCAGTCGGAAAAACACAAACTGTCAGGCGCTTCACATTGAATTGTATCCCCTTCTGACAGGTCGAATGCTACATGTGTGCAGGATGTCAAGAATGACATAGCTCCATTTGTATCTCTTAGTTTTTCAATGTAATGTTTCCACAAAGCGAAGATAATACAATGTCATCATCTAAAAGTTTGAAATTGAATGTTGGACCAGAGGTTGAATTAATAAAGGGGAAGTAAGGTTTGGAAGACACCTTAGTCAGCTGAAATACCATGTGATACATGTACCTCAGAGTTATATTTGGCACACATTTACGGCAAAGGAATTCCAAACTAGACGCCTATGAGGATTTGAACAAGAGTCTGTTTCTTACCACTCTTTCATTTTTATTTCAAAGGAAACGCTTTCAGTCTGAAAAACACAAACTGTCAGGCGCTTCACATTGAATTGTCTCCCCTTCTGACACGTCAAATGCTTCTTGTGTGCAGGATGTCAAGAATGACATAGCTCCATTTGTATCTCTTAGTTTTTCAATGTAATGTTTCCACAACGCGAAGATAATACAACATCATCATCCAAAATTTTGAAATTGAATGTTGGACCAGAGGTTGAATTAATACAGGGGAAGTAAGGTTTGGAAGACACCTTAATCAGCTGAAATACTATGTAATACACATACCTCAGAGATATATTTGGAACACATATACGGCAAAGGAATTCCAATGTAGACACGTTTGAGGATTTGAGCAAGGGTTCGTTTCTTACCACTCTTTCATTTTTATTTCAAAGGAGACGCTTTCAGTCATAAAAACACAAACTGTCAGGCACTTCACATTGAATTGTCTCCCCTTCTGACAGGTCGAATGCTACATGTGTGCAGGATGTCAAGAATGACATAGCTCCATTTGTATCTCTTAGTTTTTGATTGTAATGTTTCCACAAAGCGAAGATAATACAATGTCATCATCTAAAATTTTGAAATTGAATGTTGGACCAGAGGTTGAATTAATAAAGGGGAAGTAAGGTTTGGAAGACACCTTAGTCAGCTGAAGTACCATGTAATACATATACCTGAGAGATATATTTGGGACACATTTACGGGAAAGGAATTCCAATGTAGACACGTTTGAGGATTTGAACAAGGGTTCGTTTCTTACCACTCTTTCAATTTTATTTGAAGGGAAACGCTTTCAGTCTGAAAAACACAAACTGTCAGGCACTTCACATTGAATTGTCTCCCCTTCTGACAGGTCGAATGCTACATGTGTGCAGGATGTCAAGATTGACATAGCTCCATTTGTATGTCTTAGTTTTTGAATGTAATGTTTCCACAAACCGAAGATAATACAATGTCATCATCTAAAAGTTTGAAATTGAATGTTGGACCAGAGGTTGAAATAATACAGGGGAAGCAAGGTTTGAAAGACACCTCAGTCAGCTGAAATACCATGTGATACATGTACCTCAGAGTTATATTTGGGACACATTTAAGGTAGAGGAATTCCAATGTAGACACGTTTAAACATTTGAGCAAGGGTTCGTTTCTTACCACTCTTTGATTTTCATTTCAAAGGAAACGTGTTTCAGTCTGAAAAACACAAACTGTCAGGCACTTCACATTGAATTGTCTCCCCTTCTGAGAGGTCGAATGCTACATGTGTGCAGGATGTCAAGAATGACATAGCTCCATTTGTATCTCTTAGTTTTTCAATGTAATGTTTCCACAAAGCGAAGACAATACAATGTCATCATCTAAAAGTTTGAAATTGAATGTTGGACCAGAGGTTGAATTAATAAAGGGGAAGTAAGGTTTGGAAGACACCTTAGTCAGCTGAAGTACCATGTAATACATATAGCTCAGAGATATATTTGGGACACATTTACGGCAAAGGAATTCCAATGTAGACACCTTTGAGGATTTGAGCAAGGGTTCCTTTCTTACCACTCTTTTATTTTTATTTCAAAGGAAACGCTTTCAGTCTGAAAAACACAAACTGTCATTCGCTTCACATTGAAATGTCTCCCCTTCTGACACTTCGAATGCTACATGTGTGCAGGATGTCAAGAATGACATAGCTCCATTTGTATCTCTTAGTTTTTGAATGTAATGTTTCCATAAAGCGAAGATAATACATTGTCATCATCTAAAAGTTTGAAATTGAATGTTGGAACAGAGGTTGAATTAATAAAGGCGAAGTAAGGTTTGGAAGACACCTTAGTCAGCTGAAGTACCATGTGATACATATACCTCAGAGTTATATTTGGCACACATTTACGGCAAAGGAATTCCAATGTAGACGCTTTTGAGGATTTGAACAAGGGTTCGTTTCTTACCACTCTTTCATTTTTATTTCAAAGGAAACGCTTTCAGTCTGAAAAACACAAACTGTCAGGCGCTTCACATTGAATTGTCTCCCCTTCTGACAGGTCGAATACTACATGTGTGCAGGATGTCAAGAATGACATAGCTCCATTTGTATCTCTTAGTTTTTGAATGTAATGTTTCCACAAAGCGAAGATAATACAATGTCATCATCTAAAAGTTTGAAATTGAATGTTGGACCAGAGGTTGAATTAATAAAGGGGAAGTAAGGTTTGGAAGACACCTTAGTCAGCTGAAATACCATGTGATACATATACCTCAGAGTTACATTTGGCACACATTTACGGCAAAGGAATTCCAATGTAGACGCGTTTGAGGATTTGAACAAGAGTCTGTTTCTTACCACTCTTTCATTTTTATTTCAAAGGAAACGCTTTCAGTCTGAAAAACACAAACTGTCAGGCGCTTCACATTGAATTGTCTCCCCTTCTGACAGGTCAAATGCTACATGTGTGCAGGATGTCAAGAATGACATAGCTCTATTTGTATCTCTTAGTTTTTGAATGTAATGTTTCCACAAAGCGAAGATAATACAATGTCATCATCTAAAAGTTTGAAATTGAATGTTGGACCAGAGGTTGAATTAATAAAAGCGAAGTAAGGTTTAGATGACACCTTAGTCAGCTGAAATACCATGTGATACATATACCTCAGAGTTATATTTGGCACACATTTACGGCAAAGGAATTGCAATGTAGACGCGTTTGAGGATTTGAACAAGGGTTCGTTTCTTACCACTCTTTCATTTTTATTTCAAAGGAAACGCTTTCAGTCTGAAAAACACAAACTGTCAGGCACTTCACATTGAATTGTCTCCCCTTCTGACAGGTCGAATGCTACATGTGTGCAGGATGTCAAGAATGACATAGCTCCATTTGTATCTCTTAGTTTTTCAATGTAATGTTTCCACAAAGGGAAGATAATACAATGTCATCATCTAAAAGTTTGAAATTGAATGTTGGACCAGAGGTTGAATTAATAAAGGGGAAGTAAGGTTTGGAAGACACCTTAGTCAGCTGAAGTACCATGTAATACATATACCTCAGAGATGTATTTGGGACACATTTACGGCAAAGGAATTCCAATGTAGACACTTTTGAGGATTTGAGCAAGGGTTCCTTTCTTACCACTCTTTTATTTTTATTTCAAAGGAAACGCTTTCAGTCTGAAAAACACAAACTGTCAGGCGCTTCACATTGAATGGTCTCCCTTTCTGACACGTCAAATGCTACATGTGTGCAGGATGTCAAGAATGACATAGCTCCATTTGTATCTCTTAGTTTTTCAATGTAATGTTTCCACAAAGCGAAGATAATACAATGTCATCATCTAAAAGTTTGAAATTGAATGTTGGACCAGAGGTTGAATTAATAAAGGCGAAGTATGGTTTGGATGACACCTTAGTCAGCTGAAATACCATGTGATACATATACCTCAGAGTTATATTTGGGACACATTTACGGCAAAGGAATTCCAAAGTAGACACGTTTGAGGATTTGAACAAGGGTTCGTTTCTTACCACTCTTTGATTTTCATTTCAAAGGAAACGCGTTTCAGTCTGAAAAACACAAACTGTCAGGCACTTCACATTGAATTGTCTCCCCTTCTGACAGGTCGAATGCTACATGTGTGCAGGATGTCAAGAATGACATAGCTCCATTTGTATCTCTTAGTTTTTGAATGTAATGTTTCCACAAAGGGAAGATAATACAATGTCATCATCTAAAAGTTTGAAACTGAATGTTGGACCAGAGGTTCAATTAATAAAGGGGAAGTAAGGTTTGGAAGACACCTTAATAAGCTGAAATACTATGTAATACATATAGCTCAGAGATATTTTTGGGACACATTTACGGCAAAGGAATTCCAATGTAGACACGTTTGAGGATTTGAGCAAGGGTTCGTTTCTTACCACTCTTTCATTTTTATTTCAAAGGAGACGCTTTCAGTCGGAAAAACACAAAATGTCAGGCGCTTCACATTGATCTGTCTCCCCTTCTGACAGGTCGAATGCTACATGTGTGCAGGATGTCAAGAATGACATAGCTCCATTTGTATCTCTTAGTTTTTAAATGTAATGTTTCCACAAAGCGAAGATAATACAATGTCATCATCTAAAATTTTGAAATTGAATGTTGGACCAGAGGTTGAATTAATAAAGGGGAAGTAAGGTTTGGAAGACACCTTAGTCAGCTGAAATACCATGTGATACATATACCTCAGAGTTATATTTGGCACACATTTACGGCAAAGGAATTCCAATGTAGACGCTTTTGAGGATTTGAACAAGGGTTCGTTTCTTACCACTCTTTCATTTTTATTTCAAAGGAAACGCTTTCAGTCTGAAAAACACAAACTGTCAGGCGCTTCACATTGAATTGTCTCCCCTTCTGACAGGTCGAATACTACATGTGTGCAGGATGTCAAGAATGACATAGCTCCATTTGTATCTCTTAGTTTTTGAATGTAATGTTTCCACAAAGCGAAGATAATACAATGTCATCATCTAAAAGTTTGAAATTGAATGTTGGACCAGAGGTTGAATAAATAAAGGGGAAGTAAGGTTTGGAAGACACCTTAGTCAGCTGAAATACCATGTGATACATATACCTCAGAGTTACATTTGGCACACATTTACGGCAAAGGAATTCCAATGTAGACGCGTTTGAGGATTTGAACAAGAGTCTGTTTCTTACCACTCTTTCATTTTTATTTCAAAGGAAACGCTTTCAGTCTGAAAAACACAAACTGTCAGGCGCTTCACATTGAATTGTCTCCCCTTCTGACAGGTCAAATGCTACATGTGTGCAGGATGTCAAGAATGACATAGCTCTATTTGTATCTCTTAGTTTTTGAATGTAATGTTTCCACAAAGCGAAGATAATACAATGTCATCATCTAAAAGTTTGAAATTGAATGTTGGACCAGAGGTTGAATTAATAAAAGCGAAGTAAGGTTTAGATGACACCTTAGTCAGCTGAAAAACCATGTGATACATATACCTCAGAGTTATATTTGGCACACATTTACGGCAAAGGAATTGCAATGTAGACGCGTTTGAGGATTTGAACAAGGGTTCGTTTCTTACCACTCTTTCATTTTTATTTCAAAGGAAACGCTTTCAGTCTGAAAAACACAAACTGTCAGGCACTTCACATTGAATTGTCTCCCCTTCTGACAGGTCGAATGCTACATGTGTGCAGGATGTCAAGAATGACATAGCTCCATTTGTATCTCTTAGTTTTTCAATGTAATGTTTCCACAAAGGGAAGATAATACAATGTCATCATCTAAAAGTTTGAAATTGAATGTTGGACCAGAGGTTGAATTAATAAAGGGGAAGTAAGGTTTGGAAGACACCTTAGTCAGCTGAAGTACCATGTAATACATATACCTCAGAGATGTATTTGGGACACATTTACGGCAAAGGAATTCCAATGTAGACACTTTTGAGGATTTGAGCAAGGGTTCCTTTCTTACCACTCTTTTATTTTTATTTCAAAGGAAACGCTTTCAGTCTGAAAAACACAAACTGTCAGGCGCTTCACATTGAATGGTCTCCCTTTCTGACACGTCAACTGCTACATGTGTGCAGGATGTCAAGAATGACATAGCTCCATTTGTATCTCTTAGTTTTTCAATGTAATGTTTCCACAAAGCGAAGATAATACAATGTCATCATCTAAAAGTTTGAAATTGAATGTTGGACCAGAGGTTGAATTAATAAAAGCGAAGTATGGTTTGGATGACACCTTAGTCAGCTGAAATACCATGTGATACATATACCTCAGAGTTATATTTGGGACACATTTACGGCAAAGGAATTCCAATGTAGACACGTTTGAGGATTTGAACAAGGGTTAGTTTCTTACCACTCTTTGATTTTCATTTCAAAGGAAACGCGTTTCAGTCTGAAAAACACAAACTGTCAGGCACTTCACATTGAATTGTCTCCCCTTCTGACAGGTCGAATGCTACATGTGTGCAGGATGTCAAGAATGACATAGCTCCATTTGTATCTCTTAGTTTTTGAATGTAATGTTTCCACAAAGGGAAGATAATACAATGTCATCATCTAAAAGTTTGAAACTGAATGTTGGACCAGAGGTTCAATTAATAAAGGGGAAGTAAGGTTTGGAAGACACCTTAATAAGCTGAAATACTATGCAATACATATAGCTCAGAGATATTTTTGGGACACATTTACGGCAAAGGAATTCCAATGTAGACACGTTTGAGGATTTGAGCAAGGGTTCGTTTCTTACCACTCTTTCATTTTTATTTCAAAGGAGACGCTTTCAGTCGGAAAAACACAAACTGTCAGGCGCTTCACATTGATCTGTCTCCCCTTCTGACAGGTCGAATGCTACATGTGTGCAGGATGTCAAGAATGACATAGCTCCATTTGTATCTCTTAGTTTTTGAATGTAATGTTTCCACAAACCGAAGATAATATAATGTCATCATCTAAAATTTTGAAACTGAATGTTGGACCAGAGGTTGAATTAATAAAGGGGAAGTAAGGTTTGGAAGACACCTTAGTCAACTGAAATACCATGTGATACATGTACCTCAGAGTTACATTTGGCACACATATACGGCAAAGGAATTCCAAAGTAGACGCGTTTGAGGATTTGAACAAGAGTCTGTTTCTTACCACTCTTTCATTTTTATTTCAAAGGAAACGCTTTCAGGCTGAAAAACACAAACTGTCAGGCGCTTCACATTGAATTGTCTCCCCTTCTGACAGGTCAAATGCTACATGTGTGCAGGATGTCAAGAATGACATAGCTCTATTTGTATCTCTTAGTTTTTGAATGTTATGTTTCCACAAAGCGAAGATAATACAATGTCATCATCTAAAAGTTTGAAATTGAATGTTGGACCAGAGGTTGAATTATTAAAGGCGAAGTAAGGTTTGGAAGACACCTTAGTCAGCTGAAATACCATGTGATACATATACCTCAGAGTTATATTTGGGACACATTTACGGGAAAGGAATTCCAATGTAGACGCGTTTGAGGATTTGAGCAAGGGTTCCTTTCTTACCACTCTTTTATTTTTATTTCAAAGGAAACGCTTTCAGTCTGAAAAACGCAAACTGTCAGGCGCTTCACATTGAATGGTCTCCCCTTCTGACACGTCAAATGCTACATGTGTGCAGGATGTCAAGAATGACATAGCTCCATTTGTATCTCTTAGTTTTTCAATGTAATGTTTCCACAAAGCGAAGGTAATACAATGTCATCATCTAAAAGTTTGAAATTGAATGTTGGACCAGAGGTTGAATTAATAAAGGGGAAGTAAGGTTTGGAAGACACCTTAGTCAGCTGAAATACCATGTGATACATATACCTCAGAGATATATTTGGGACACATTTGCGGCAAAGGAATTCCAATGTAGACACGTTTGAGGATTTGAACAAGGGTTCGTTTCTTACCACTCTTTGATTTTCATTTCAAAGGAAACGCGTTTCAGTCTGAAAAACACAAACTGTCAGGCACTTCACATTGAATTGTCTCCCCTTCTCACAGGTCGAATGCTACATGTGTGCAGGATGTCAAGAATGACATAGCTCCATTTGTATCTCTTAGTTTTTGAATGTAGTGTTTCCACAAAGGGAAGATAATACAATGTCATCATCTAAAAGTTTGAAACTGAATGTTGGACCAGAGGTTCAATTAATAAAGGGGAAGTAAGGTTTGGAAGACACCTTAATCAGCTGAAATACTATGTAATACATATAGCTCAGAGATATTTTTGGGACACATATACGGCAAAGGAATTGCAATGTAGACACTTTTGAGGATTTGAGCAAGGGTTCGTTTCTTACCACTCTTTGATTTTTATTTCAAAGGAAACGCTTTCAGTCTGAAAAACACAAACTGTCAGGCGCTTCACATTGAATTTTTCTCCCCTTCTGACAGGTCGAATGCTACATGTGTGCAGGATGTCAAGAATGACATAGCTCCATTTGTATCTCTTAGTTTTTCAATGTAATGTTTCCACAAACCGAAGATAATACAACATCATCATCCAAAATTTTGAAATTGAATGTTGGACCAGAGGTTGAATTAATAAAGGGGAAGTAAGGTTTGGAAGACACCTTAGTCAGCTGAAATACCATGTGATACATATACCTCAGAGATATATTTGGGACACATTTGCGGCAAAGGAATTCCAATGTAGACACGTTTGAGGATTTGAACAAGGGTTCGTTTCTTACCACTCTTTCAATTTTATTTGAAGGGAAACGCTTTCAGTCTGAAAAACACAAACTGTCAGGCACTTCACATTGAATTGTCTCCCCTTCTGACAGGTCGAATGGTACATGTGTGCAGGATGTCAAGAGTGACATAGCTCCATTTGTATCTCTTAGTTTTTGAATGTAATGTTTCCACAAAGCGAAGATAATACAATGTCATCATCTAAAATTTTGAAATTGAATGTTGGACCAGAGGTTGAATTAATAAAGGGGAAGTAAGGTTTGGAAGACACCTTAGTCAGCTGAAATACCATGTAATACATATACCTCAGGGATGTGTTTGGGACACATTTACGGCAAAGGAATTCCAATGTAGACACGTTTCAGGATTTGAGCAAGGGTTCGTTTCTTACCACTCTTTCATTTTTATTTCAAAGGAAGCGCTTTCAGTCGGAAAAACACAAAATGTCAGGCGCTTCACATTGAATTGTCTCCCCTTCTGACAGGTCGAATGCTACATGTGTGCAGGATGTCAAGAATGACATAGCTCCATCTGTATCTCTTAGTTTTTCAATGTAATGTTTCCACAAAGCGAAGATAACACAATGTCATCATCTAAAAGTTTGAAATTGAATGTTGGACCAGAGGTTGAATTAATAAAGGGGAAGTAAGGTTTGGAAGACACCTTCGTCAACTGAAATACCATGTGATACATATACCTCAGAGTTATATTTGGCACACATATACGGCAAAGGAATTCCAAAGTAGACGCGTTTGAGGATTTGAACAAGAGTCTGTTTCTTACCACTCTTTCATTTTTATTTCAAAGGAAACGCGTTTCAGTCTGAAAAACACAAACTGTCAGGCACTTCACATTGAATTGTCTCCCCTTCTGACAGGTCGAATGCTACATGTGTGCAGGATGTCAAGAATGACATAGCTCCATTTGTTTCTCTTTGTTTTTGAATGTAATGTTTCCACAAAGGGAAGATAATACAATGTCATCATCTAAAAGTTTGAAACTGAATGTTGGACCAGAGGTTCAATTAATAAAGGGGAAGTAAGGTTTGGAAGACACCTTAATCAGCTGAAATACTATGTAATACATATAGCTCAGAGATATTTTTGGGACACATATACGGCAAAGGAATTGCAATGTAGACACTTTTGAGGATTTGAGCAAGGGCTCGTTTCTTACCACTCTTTGATTTTTATTTCAAAGGAAACGCTTTCAGTCTGAAAAACACAAACTGTCAGGCGCTTCACATTGAATTTTTCTCCCCTTCTGACAGGTCGAATGCTACATGTGTGCAGGATGTCAAGAATGACATAGCTCCATTTGTATCTCTTAGTTTTTCAATGTAATGTTTCCACAAAGCGAAGATAATACAACATCATCATCCAAAATATTGAAATTGAATGTTGGACCAGAGGTTGAATTAATAAAGGGGAAGTAAGGTTTGGAAGACACCTTAGTCAGCTCAAATACCATGTAATACATATACCTCAGGGGTGTGTTTGGGACACATTTACGGCAAAGGAATTCCAATGTAGACACGTTTCAGGATTTGAGCAAGGGTTCGTTTCTTACCACTCTTTCATTTTTATTTCAAAGGAAGCGCTTTCAGTTGGAAAAACACAAAATGTCAGGCGCTTCACATTGAATTGTCTCCCCTTCTGACACGTCGAATGCTACATGTGTGCAGGATGTCAAGAATGACATAGCTCCATTTGTATCTCTTAGTTTTTCAATGTAATGTTTCCACAAAGCGAAGATAACACAATGTCATCATCTAAAAGTTTGAAATTGAATGTTGGACCAGAGGTTGAATTAATAAAGGGGAAGTAAGGTTTGGAAGACACCTTAGTCAACTGAAATACCATGTGATACATATACCTCAGAGTTATATTTGGCACACATATACGGCAAAGGAATTCCAAAGTAGACGCGTTTGAGGATTTGAACAAGAGTCTGTTTCTCACCACTCTTTGATTTTCATTTCAAAGGAAACGCGTTTCAGTCTGAAAAACACAAACTGTCAGGCACTTCACATTGAATTGTCTCCCCTTCTCACAGGTCGAATGCTACATGTGTGCAGGATGTCAAGAATGACATAGCTCCATTTGTATCTCTTAGTTTTTGAATGTAATGTTTCCACAAAGGGAAGATAATACAATGTCATCATCTAAAAGTTTGAAATTGAATGTTGGACCAGAGGTTCAATTAATAAAGGGGAAGTAAGGTTTGGAAGACACCTTAATCAGCTGAAATACTATGTAATACATATAGCTCAGAGATATTTTTGGGACACATATACGGCAAAGGAATTGCAATGTAGACACTTTTGAGGATTTGAGCAAGGGCTCGTTTCTTACCACTCTTTGATTTTTATTTCAAAGGAAACGCTTTCAGTCTGAAAAACACAAACTGTCAGGCGCTTCACATTGAATTTTTCTCCCCTTCTGACAGGTCGAATGCTACATGTGTGCAGGATGTCAAGAATGACATAGCTCCATTTGTATCTCTTAGTTTTTCAATGTAATGTTTCCACAAACCGAAGATAATACAACATCATCATCCAAAATTTTGAAATTGAATGTTGGACCAGAGGTTCAATTAATAAAGGGGAAGTAAGGTTTGGAAGACACCTTAGTCAGCTGAAATACCATGTGATACATATACCTCAGAGATATATTTGGGACACATTTGCGGCAAAGGAATTCCAATGTAGACACGTTTGAGGATTTGAACAAGGGTTCGTTTCTTACCACTCTTTCAATTTTATTTGAAGGGAAACGCTTTCAGTCTGAAAAACACAAACTGTCAGGCACTTCACATTGAATTGTCTCCCCTTCTGACAGGTCGAATGGTACATGTGTGCAGGATGTCAAGAGTGACATAGCTCCATTTGTATCTCTTAGTTTTTGAATGTAATGTTTCCACAAAGCGAAGATAATACAATGTCATCATCTAAAATTTTGAAATTGAATGTTGGACCAGAGGTTGAATTAATAAAGGGGAAGTAAGGTTTGGAAGACACCTTAGTCAGCTGAAATACCATGTAATACATATACCTCAGGGATGTGTTTGGGACACATTTACGGCAAAGGAATTCCAATGTAGACACGTTTCAGGATTTGAGCAAGGGTTCGTTTCTTACCACTCTTTCATTTTTATTTCAAAGGAAGCGCTTTCAGTCTGAAAAACACAAACTGTCAGGCGCTTCACATTGAATTGTCTCCCCTTCTGACAGGTCGAATACTACATGTGTGCAGGATGTCAAGAATGACAAAACTCCATTTCTATCTCTTAGTTTTTGAATGTAATGTTTCCACAAACCGAAGATAATACAATGTCATCATCTAAAAGTTTGAAATTGAATGTTGGACCAGAGGTTGAATTAATAAAGGCGAAGTAAGGTTTGGAAGACACCTTAGTCAGCTGAAATACCATGTGATACATATACCTCAGAGTTATGTTTGGCACACATTTACGGCAAAGGAATTCCAATGTAGACGCGTTTGAGGATTTGAACAAGGGTTCGTTTCTTACCACTCTTTCATTTTTATTTCAAAGGAAACGCTTTCAGTCTGAAAAACACAAACTGACAGGTACTTCACATTGAATTGTCTCCCCTTCTGACAGGTCGAATACTACATGTGTGCAGGATGTCAAGAATGACAAAACTCCATTTCTATCTCTTAGTTTTTGAATGTAATGTTTCCACAAACCGAAGATAATACAATGTCATCATCTAAAAGTTTGAAATTGAATGTTGGACCAGAGGTTGAATTAATAAAGGCGAAGTAAGGTTTGGAAGACACCTTAGTCAGCTGAAACACCATGTGATACATATACCTCAGAGTTATATTTAGCACACATTTACGGCAAAGGAATTCCAATGTAGACGCGTTTGAGGATTTGAACAAGGGTTCGTTTCTTACCACTCTTTCATTTTTATTTCAAAGGAAACGCTTTCAGTCTGAAAAACACAAACTGTCAGGCTCTTCACATTGAATTGTGTCCCCTTCTGACAGGTCGAATACTACATGTGTGCAGGATGTCAAGAATGACATAGCTCCATTTGTATCTCTTAGTTTTTGAATGTAATGTTTCCACAAACCGAAGATAATACAATGTCATCATCTAAAAGTTTGAAATTGAATGTTGGACCAGAGGTTGAATTAATAAAGGCGAAGTAAGGTTTGGAAGACACCTTAGTCAGCTGAAATACCATGTGATACATATACCTCAGAGTTATGTTTGGCACACATTTACGGCAAAGGAATTGCAATGTAGACGCGTTTGAGGATTTGAACAAGGGTTCGTTTCTTACCACCCTTTCATTTTTATTTCAAAGGAAACGCTTTCAGTCTGAAAAACACAAACTGACAGGTACTTCACATTGAATTGTCTCCCCTTCTGACAGGTCGAATGCTACATGTGTGCAGGATGTCAAGAATGACAAAACTCCATTTCTATCTCTTAGTTTTTGAATGTAATGTTTCCACAAACCGAAGATAATACAATGTCATCATCTAAAAGTTTGAAATTGAATGTTGGACCAGAGGTTGAATTAATAAAGGCGAAGTAAGGTTTGGAAGACACCTTAGTCAGCTGAAACACCATGTGATACATATACCTCAGAGTTATATTTAGCACACATTTACGGCAAAGGAATTCCAATGTAGACGCGTTTGAGGATTTGAACAAGGGTTCGTTTCTTACCACTCTTTCCTTTTTATTTCAAAGGAAACGCTTTCAGTCTGAAAAACACAAACTGTCAGGCTCTTCACATTGAATTGTCTCCCCTTCTGACAGGTCGAATACTACATGTGTGCAGGATGTCAAGAATGACATAGCTCCATTTGTATCTCTTAGTTTTTGAATGTAATGTTTCCACAAACCGAAGATAATACAATGTCATCATCTAAAAGTTTGAAATTGAATGTTGGACCAGAGGTTGAATTAATAAAGGCGAAGTAAGGTTTGGAAGACACCTTAGTCAGCTGAAATACCATGTGATACATATACCTCAGAGTTATGTTTGGCACGCATTTGCGGCAAAGGAATTCCAATGTAGACGCGTTTGAGGATTTGAACAAGGGTTCGTTTCTTACCACCCTTTCATTTTTATTTCAAAGGAAACGCTTTCAGTCTGAAAAACACAAACTGTCAGGCGCTTCACATTGAATTGTCTCCCCTTCTGACAGGTCGAATACTACATGTGTGCAGGATGTCAAGAATGACAAAACTCCATTTCTATCTCTTAGTTTTTGAATGTAATGTTTCCACAAACCGAAGATAATACAATGTCATCATCTAAAAGTTTGAAATTGAATGTTGGACCAGAGGTTGAATTAATAAAGGCGAAGTAAGGTTTGGAAGACACCTTAGTCAGCTGAAACACCATGTGATACATATACCTCAGAGTTATATTTAGCACACATTTACGGCAAAGGAATTCCAATGTAGACGCGTTTGAGGATTTGAACAAGGGTTCGTTTCTTACCACTCTTTCCTTTTTATTTCAAAGGAAACGCTTTCAGTCTGAAAAACACAAACTGTCAGGCTCTTCACATTGAATTGTCTCCCCTTCTGACAGGTCGAATACTACATGTGTGCAGGATGTCAAGAATGACATAGCTCCATTTGTATCTCTTAGTTTTTGAATGTAATGTTTCCACAAACCGAAGATAATACAATGTCATCATCTAAAAGTTTGAAATTGAATGTTGGACCAGAGGTTGAATTAATAAAGGCGAAGTAAGGTTTGGAAGACACCTTAGTCAGCTGAAATACCATGTGATACATATACCTCAGAGTTATGTTTGGCACGCATTTGCGGCAAAGGAATTCCAATGTAGACGCGTTTGAGGATTTGAACAAGGGTTCGTTTCTTACCACCCTTTCATTTTTATTTCAAAGGAAACGCTTTCAGTCTGAAAAACACAAACTGTCAGGCGCTTCACATTGAATTGTCTCCCCTTCTGACAGGTCGAATACTACATGTGTGCAGGATGTCAAGAATGACAAAACTCCATTTCTATCTCTTAGTTTTTGAATGTAATGTTTCCACAAACCGAAGATAATACAATGTCATCATCTAAAAGTTTGAAATTGAATGTTGGACCAGAGGTTGAATTAATAAAGGCGAAGTAAGGTTTGGAAGACACCTTAGTCAGCTGAAATACCATGTGATACATATACCTCAGAGTTATGTTTGGCACACATTTACGGCAAAGGAATTCCAATGTAGACGCGTTTGAGGATTTGAACAAGGGTTCGTTTCTTACCACTCTTTCATTTTTATTTCAAAGGAAACGCTTTCAGTCTGAAAAACACAAACTGACAGGTACTTCACATTGAATTGTCTCCCCTTCTGACAGGTCGAATACTACATGTGTGCAGGATGTCAAGAATGACAAAACTCCATTTCTATCTCTTAGTTTTTGAATGTAATGTTTCCACAAACCGAAGATAATACAATGTCATCATCTAAAAGTTTGAAATTGAATGTTGGACCAGAGGTTGAATTAATAAAGGCGAAGTAAGGTTTGGAAGACACCTTAGTCAGCTGAAACACCATGTGATACATATACCTCAGAGTTATATTTAGCACACATTTACGGCAAAGGAATTCCAATGTAGACGCGTTTGAGGATTTGAACAAGGGTTCGTTTCTTACCACTCTTTCATTTTTATTTCAAAGGAAACGCTTTCAGTCTGAAAAACACAAACTGTCAGGCTCTTCACATTGAATTGTCTCCCCTTCTGACAGGTCGAATACTACATGTGTGCAGGATGTCAAGAATGACATAGCTCCATTTGTATCTCTTAGTTTTTGAATGTAATGTTTCCACAAACCGAAGATAATACAATGTCATCATCTAAAAGTTTGAAATTGAATGTTGGACCAGAGGTTGAATTAATAAAGGCGAAGTAAGGTTTGGAAGACACCTTAGTCAGCTGAAATACCATGTGATACATATACCTCAGAGTTATGTTTGGCACACATTTACGGCAAAGGAATTCCAATGTAGACGCGTTTGAGGATTTGAACAAGGGTTCGTTTCTTACCACCCTTTCATTTTTATTTCAAAGGAAACGCTTTCAGTCTGAAAAACACAAACTGTCAGGCTCTTCACATTGAATTGTGTCCCCTTCTGACAGGTCGAATACTACATGTGTGCAGGATGTCAAGAATGACATAGCTCCATTTGTATCTCTTAGTTTTTGAATGTAATGTTTCCACAAACCGAAGATAATACAATGTCATCATCTAAAAGTTTGAAATTGAATGTTGGACCAGAGGTTGAATTAATAAAGGCGAAGTAAGGTTTGGAAGACACCTTAGTCAGCTGAAATACCATGTGATACATATACCTCAGAGTTATGTTTGGCACACATTTACGGCAAAGGAATTCCAATGTAGACGCGTTTGAGGATTTGAACAAGGGTTCGTTTCTTACCACCCTTTCATTTTTATTTCAAAGGAAACGCTTTCAGTCTGAAAAACACAAACTGTCAGGCTCTTCACATTGAATTGTGTCCCCTTCTGACAGGTCGAATACTACATGTGTGCAGGATGTCAAGAATGACATAGCTCCATTTCTATCTCTTAGTTTTTGAATGTAATGTTTCCACAAACCGAAGATAATACAATGTCATCATCTAAAAGTTTGAAATTGAATGTTGGACCAGAGGTTGAATTAATAAAGGCGAAGTAAGGTTTGGAAGACACCTTAGTCAGCTGAAATACCATGTGATACATATACCTCAGAGTTATGTTTGGCACACATTTACGGCAAAGGAATTCCAATGTAGACGCGTTTGAGGATTTGAACAAGGGTTCGTTTCTTACCACTCTTTCATTTCTAATTCAAAGGAAACGCTTTCAGTCTGAAAAACACAAACTCTCAGGCTCTTCACATTGAATTGTGTCCCCTTCTGACAGGTCGAATACTACATGTGTGCAGGATGTCAAGAATGACATAGCTCCATTTGTATCTCTTAGTTTTTGAATGTAATGTTTCCACAAACCGAAGATAATACAATGTCATCATCTAAAAGTTTGAAATTGAATGTTGGACCAGAGGTTGAATTAATAAAGGCGAAGTAAGGTTTGGAAGACACCTTAGTCAGCTGAAATACCATGTGATACATATACCTCAGAGTTATATGTGGCACACATTTACGCCAAAGGAATTCCAATGTAGACGCGTTTGATGATTTGAACAAGGGTTCGTTTCTTACCACCCTTTCATTTTTATTTCAAAGGAAACGCTTTCAGTCTGAAAAACACAAACTGTCAGGCACTTCACATTGAATTGTCTCCCCTTCTGACAGGTCGAATACTACATGTGTGCAGGATGTCAAGAATGACAAAACTCCATTTCTATCTCTTAGTTTTTGAATGTAATGTTTCCACAAACCGAAGATAATACAATGTCATCATCTAAAAGTTTGAAATTGAATGTTGGACCAGAGGTTGAATTAATAAAGGCGAAGTAAGGTTTGGAAGACACCTTAGTCAGCTGAAATACCATGTGATACATATACCTCAGAGTTATGTTTGGCACACATTTACGGCAAAGGAATTCCAATGTAGACGCGTTTGAGGATTTGAACAAGGGTTCGTTTCTTACCACTCTTTCCTTTTTATTTCAAAGGAAACGCTTTCAGTCTGAAAAACACAAACTGTCAGGCTCTTCACATTGAATTGTCTCCCCTTCTGACACGTCGAATACTACATGTGTGCAGCATGTCAAGAATGACATAACTCTATTTCTATCTCTTAATTTTTTAATGTAATGTTTCCACAAACCGAAGATAATACAATGTCATCATCTATAAGTTTGAAATTGAATGTTGGACCAGAGGTTGAATTAATAAAGGCGAAGTAAGGTTTGGAAGACACCTTAGTCAGCTGAAATACCATGTGATACATATACCTCAGAGTTATGTTTGGCACACATTTGCGGCAAAGGAATTCCAATGTAGACGCGTTTGAGGATTTGAACAAGGGTTCGTTTCTTACCACTCTTTCATTTTTATTTCAAAGGAAACGCTTTCAGTCTGAAAAACACAAACTGACAGGTACTTCACATTGAATTGTCTCCCCTTCTGACACGTCGAATACTACATGTGTGCAGCATGTCAAGAATGACATAACTCTATTTCTATCTCTTAATTTTTTAATGTAATGTTTCCACAAACCGAAGATAATACAATGTCATCATCTAAAAGTTTGAAATTGAATGTTGGACCAGAGGTTGAATTAATAAAGGCGAAGTAAGGTTTGGAAGACACCTTAGTCAGCTGAAACACCATGTGATACATATACCTCAGAGTTATATTTAGCACACATTTACGGCAAAGGAATTCCAATGTAGACGCGTTTGAGGATTTGAACAAGGGTTCGTTTCTTACCACTCTTTCCTTTTTATTTCAAAGGAAACGCTTTCAGTCTGAAAAACACAAACTGTCAGGCTCTTCACATTGAATTGTCTCCCCTTCTGACAGGTCGAATACTACATGTGTGCAGGATGTCAAGAATGACATAGCTCCATTTGTATCTCTTAGTTTTTGAATGTAATGTTTCCACAAACCGAAGATAATACAATGTCATCATCTAAAAGTTTGAAATTGAATGTTGGACCAGAGGTTGAATTAATAGAGGCGAAGTAAGGTTTGGAAGACACCTTAGTCAGCTGAAATACCATGTGATACATATACCTCAGAGTTATGTTTGGCACACATTTACGGCAAAGGAATTCCAATGTAGACGCGTTTGAGGATTTGAACAAGGGTTCGTTTCTTACCACCCTTTCATTTTTATTTCAAAGGAAACGCTTTCAGTCTGAAAAACACAAACTGTCAGGCTCTTCACATTGAATTGTGTCCCCTTCTGACAGGTCGAATACTACATGTGTGCAGGATGTCAAGAATGACAAAACTCCATTTCTATCTCTTAGTTTTTGAATGTAATGTTTCCACAAACCGAAGATAATACAATGTCATCATCTATAAGTTTGAAATTGAATGTTGGACCAGAGGTTGAATTAATAAAGGCGAAGTAAGGTTTGGAAGACACCTTAGTCAGCTGAAATATCATGTGATACATATACCTCAGAGTTATGTTTGCCACATATTTACGCCAAAGGAACTCCAATGTAGACGCGTTTGAGGATTTGAACAAGGGTTCGTTTCTTACCACTCTTTCCTTTTTATTTCAAAGGAAACGCTTTCAGTCTGAAAAACACAAACTGTCAGGCTCTTCACATTGAATTGTGTCCCCTTCTGACACGTCGAATACTACATGTGTGCAGCATGTCAAGAATGACATAACTCTATTTCTATCTCTTAATTTTTTAATGTAATGTTTCCACAAACCGAAGATAATACAATGTCATCATCTATAAGTTTGAAATTGAATGTTGGACCAGAGGTTGAATTAATAAAGGCGAAGTAAGGTTTGGAAGACACCTTAGTCAGCTGAAGTACCATGTGGTACATATACCTCAGAGTTATGTTTGGCACACATTTGCGGCAAAGGAATTCCAATGTAGACGCGTTTGAGGATTTGAACAAGGGTTCGTTTCTTACCACTCTTTCATTTTTATTTCAAAGGAAACGCTTTCAGTCTGAAAAACACAAACTGACAGGTACTTCACATTGAATTGTCTCCCCTTCTGACACGTCGAATACTACATGTGTGCAGCATGTCAAGAATGACATAACTCTATTTCTATCTCTTAATTTTTTAATGTAATGTTTCCACAAACCGAAGATAATACAATGTCATCATCTAAAAGTTTGAAATTGAATGTTGGACCAGAGGTTGAATTAATAAAGGCGAAGTAAGGTTTGGAAGACACCTTAGTCAGCTGAAACACCATGTGATACATATACCTCAGAGTTATATTTAGCACACATTTACGGCAAAGGAATTCCAATGTAGACGCGTTTGAGGATTTGAACAAGGGTTCGTTTCTTACCACTCTTTCCTTTTTATTTCAAAGGAAACGCTTTCAGTCTGAAAAACACAAACTGTCAGGCTCTTCACATTGAATTGTCTCCCCTTCTGACAGGTCGAATACTACATGTGTGCAGGATGTCAAGAATGACATAGCTCTATTTGTATCTCTTAGTTTTTGAATGTAATGTTTCCACAAACCGAAGATAATACAATGTCATCATCTAAAAGTTTGAAATTGAATGTTGGACCAGAGGTTGAATTAATAAAGGCGAAGTAAGGTTTGGAAGACACCTTAGTCAGCTGAAATACCATGTGATACATATACCTCAGAGTTATGTTTGGCACACATTTACGGCAAAGGAATTCCAATGTAGACGCGTTTGAGGATTTGAACAAGGGTTCGTTTCTTACCACCCTTTCATTTTTATTTCAAAGGAAACGCTTTCAGTCTGAAAAACACAAACTGTCAGGTGCTTCACATTGAATTGTCTCCCCTTCTGACAGGTCGAATACTACATGTGTGCAGGATGTCAAGAATGACATAGCTCCATTTGTATCTCTTAGTTTTTGAATGTAATGTTTCCACAAACCGAAGATAATACAATGTCATCATCTAAAAGTTTGAAATTGAATGTTGGACCAGAGGTTGAATTAATAAAGGCGAAGTAAGGTTTGGAAGACACCTTAGTCAGCTGAAATACCATGTGATACATATACCTCAGACTTATATTTGGCACACATTTACGCAAAGGAATTCCAATGTAGAAGCGTTTGAGGATTTGAACAAGGGTTCGTTTCTTACCACCCTTTCCTTTTTATTTCAAAGGAAACGCTTTCAGTCTAAAAAAAAACAAACTGTCAGGCTCTTCACATTGAATTGTCTCCCCTTCTGACAGGTCGAATACTACATGTGTGCAGGATGTCAAGAATGACATAGCTCCATTTGTATCTCTTAGTTTTTGAATGTAATGTTTCCACAAACCGAAGATAATACAATGTCATCATCTAAAAGTTTCAAAATGAATGTTGGACCAGAGGTTGAATTAATAAAGGCGAAGTAAGGTTTGGAAGACACCTTAGTCAGCTGAAATACCATGTGATACATATACCTCAGAGTTATATTTGGCACACATTTACGCCAAAGGAATTCCAATGTAGACGCGTTTGAGGATTTGAACAAGGGTTCGTCTCTTACCACTCTTTCATTTCTAATTCAAAGGAAACGCTTTCAGTCTGAAAAACACAAACTGTCAGGCTCTTCACATTGAATTGTGTCCCCTTCTGACAGGTCGAATACTACATGTGTGCAGGATGTCAAGAATGACATAGCTCCATTTGTATCTCTTAGTTTTTGAATGTAATGTTTCCACAAACCGAAGATAATACAATGTCATCATCTAAAAGTTTGAAATTGAATGTTGGACCAGAGGTTGAATTAATAAAGGCGAAGTAAGGTTTGGAAGACACCTTAGTCAGCTGAAATACCATGTGATACATATACCTCAGAGTTATATTTGGCACACATTTACGCCAAAGGAATTCCAATGTAGAAGCGTTTGAGGATTTGAACAAGGGTTCGTTTCTTACCACCCTTTCCTTTTTATTTCAAAGGAAACGCTTTCAGTCTGAAAAACACAAACTGTCAGGCTCTTCACATTGAATTGTCTCCCCTTCTGACAGGTCGAATACTACATGTGTGCAGGATGTCAAGAATGACATAGCTCCATTTGTATCTCTTAGTTTTTGAATGTAATGTTTCCACAAACCGAAGATAATACAATGTCATCATCTAAAAGTTTGAAATTGAATGTTGGACCAGAGGTTGAATTAATAAAGGCGAAGTAAGGTTTGGAAGACACCTTAGTCAGCTGAAATACCATGTGATACATATACCTCAGAGTTATGTTTGGCACACATTTACGGCAAAGGAATTCCAATGTAGACGCGTTTGAGGATTTGAAGAAGGGTTCGTTTCTTACCACCCTTTCATTTTTATTTCAAAGGAAACGCTTTCAGTCTGAAAAACACAAACTGTCAGGTGCTTCACATTGAATTGTCTCCCCTTCTGACAGGTCGAATACTACATGTGTGCAGGATGTCAAGAATGACATAGCTCCATTTGTATCTCTTAGTTTTTGAATGTAATGTTTCCACAAACCGAAGATAATACAATGTCATCATCTAAAAGTTTCAAAATGAATGTTGGACCAGAGGTTGAATTAATAAAGGCGAAGTAAGGTTTGGAAGACACCTTAGTCAGCTGAAATACCATGTGATACATATACCTCAGAGTTATATTTGGCACACATTTACGCCAAAGGAATTCCAATGTAGACGCGTTTGGGGATTTGAACAAGGGTTCGTTTCTTACCACCCTTTCATTTTTATTTCAAAGGAAACGCTTTCAGACTGAAAAACACAAACTGTCAGGTGCTTCACATTGAATTGTCTCCCCTTCTGACAGGTCGAATACTACATGTGTGCAGGATGTCAAGAATGACATAGCTCCATTTGTATCTCTTAGTTTTTGAATGTAATGTTTCCACAAACCGAAGATAATACAATGTCATCATCTAAAAGTTTGAAATTGAATGTTGGACCAGAGGTTGAATTAATAAAGGCGAAGTAAGGTTTGGAAGACACCTTAGTCAGCTGAAATACCATGTGATACATATACCTCAGAGTTATATTTGGCACACATTTACGGCAAAGGAATTCCAATGTAGACACGTTTGAGGATTTGAACAAGGGTTCGTTTCTTACCACTCTTTCAGTTTTATTTCAAAGGAAACGCTTTCAGTCTGAAAAACACAAACTGTCAGGTGCTTCACATTGAATTGTCTCCCCTTCTGACAGGTCGAATACTACATGTGTGCAGGATGTCAAGAATGACAAAACTCCATTTGTATCTCTTAGTTTTTGAATGTAATGTTTCCACAAACCGAAGATAATACAATGTCATCATCTAAAAGTTTGAAATTGAATGTTGGACCAGAGGTTGAATTAATAAAGGCGAAGTAAGGTTTGGAAGACACCTTAGTCAGCTGAAATACCATGTGATACATATACCTCAGAGTTATGTTTGGCACACATTTACGCCAAAGGAATTCCAAGGTAGACGCGTTTGAGGATTTGAACAAGGGTTCGTTTCTTACCACTCTTTCATTTCTAATTCAAAGGAAACGCTTTCAGTCTGAAAAACACAAACTGTCAGGCTCTTCACATTGAATTGTGTCCCCTTCTGACAGGTCGAATACTACATGTGTGCAGGATGTCAAGAATGACATAGCTCCATTTGTATCTCTTAGTTTTTGAATGTAATGTTTCCACAAACCGAAGATAATACAATGTCATCATCTAAAAGTTTGAAATTGAATGTTGGACCAGAGGTTGAATTAATAAAGGCGAAGTAAGGTTTGGAAGACACCTTAGTCAGCTGAAATACCATGTGATACATATACCTCAGAGTTATATGTGGCACACATTTACGCCAAAGGAATTCCAATGTAGAAGCGTTTGAGGATTTGAACAAGGGTTCGTTTCTTACCACCCTTTCCTTTTTATTTCAAAGGAAACGCTTTCAGTCTGAAAAACACAAACTGTCAGGCTCTTCACATTGAATTGTGTCCCCTTCTGACAGGTCGAATACTACATGTGTGCAGGATGTCAAGAATGACAAAACTCCATTTCTATCTCTTAGTTTTTGAATGTAATGTTTCCACAAACCGAAGATAATACAATGTCATCATCTATAAGTTTGAAATTGAATGTTGGACCAGAGGTTGAATTAATAAAGGCGAAGTAAGGTTTGGAAGACACCTCAGTCAGCTGAAATACCATGTGATACATATACCTCAGAGTTATGTTTGGCACACATTTACGCCAAAGGAATTCCAATGTAGACGCGTTTGAGGATTTGAACAAGGGTTCGTTTCTTACCACCCTTTCATTTTTATTTCAAAGCAAACGCTTTCAGTCTGAAAAACACAAACTGTCAGGTGCTTCACATTGAATTGTCTCCCCTTCTGACAGGTCGAATACTACATGTGTGCAGGATGTCAAGAATGACATAGCTCCATTTGTATCTCTTAGTTTTTGAATGTAATGTTTCCACAAACCGAAGATAATACAATGTCATCATCTAAAAGTTTCAAAATGAATGTTGGACCAGAGGTTGAATTAATAAAGGCGAAGTAAGGTTTGGAAGACACCTTAGTCAGCTGAAATACCATGTGATACATATACCTCAGAGTTATATTTGGCACACATTTACGCCAAAGGAATTCCAATGTAGACGCGTTTGGGGATTTGAACAAGGGTTCGTTTCTTACCACCCTTTCATTTTTATTTCAAAGGAAACGCTTTCAGACTGAAAAACACAAACTGTCAGGTGCTTCACATTGAATTGTCTCCCCTTCTGACAGGTCGAATACTACATGTGTGCAGGATGTCAAGAATGACATAGCTCCATTTGTATCTCTTAGTTTTTGAATGTAATGTTTCCACAAACCGAAGATAATACAATGTCATCATCTAAAAGTTTGAAATTGAATGTTGGACCAGAGGTTGAATTAATAAAGGCGAAGTAAGGTTTGGAAGACACCTTAGTCAGCTGAAATACCATGTGATACATATACCTCAGAGTTATATTTGGCACACATTTACGGCAAAGGAATTCCAATGTAGACACGTTTGAGGATTTGAACAAGTGTTCGTTTCTTACCACTCTTTCAGTTTTATTTCAAAGGAAACGCTTTCAGTCTGAAAAACACAAACTGTCAGGTGCTTCACATTGAATTGTCTCCCCTTCTGACAGGTCGAATACTACATGTGTGCAGGATGTCAAGAATGACAAAACTCCATTTGTATCTCTTAGTTTTTGAATGTAATGTTTCCACAAACCGAAGATAATACAATGTCATCATCTAAAAGTTTGAAATTGAATGTTGGACCAGAGGTTGAATTAATAAAGGCGAAGTAAGGTTTGGAAGACACCTTAGTCAGCTGAAATACCATGTGATACATATACCTCAGAGTTATGTTTGGCACACATTTACGCCAAAGGAATTCCAAGGTAGACGCGTTTGAGGATTTGAACAAGGGTTCGTTTCTTACCACTCTTTCATTTCTAATTCAAAGGAAACGCTTTCAGTCTGAAAAACACAAACTGTCAGGCTCTTCACATTGAATTGTGTCCCCTTCTGACAGGTCGAATACTACATGTGTGCAGGATGTCAAGAATGACATAGCTCCATTTGTATCTCTTAGTTTTTGAATGTAATGTTTCCACAAACCGAAGATAATACAATGTCATCATCTAAAAGTTTGAAATTGAATGTTGGACCAGAGGTTGAATTAATAAAGGCGAAGTAAGGTTTGGAAGACACCTTAGTCAGCTGAAATACCATGTGATACATATACCTCAGAGTTATATGTGGCACACATTTACGCCAAAGGAATTCCAATGTAGAAGCGTTTGAGGATTTGAACAAGGGTTCGTTTCTTACCACCCTTTCCTTTTTATTTCAAAGGAAACGCTTTCAGTCTGAAAAACACAAACTGTCAGGCTCTTCACATTGAATTGTGTCCCCTTCTGACAGGTCGAATACTACATGTGTGCAGGATGTCAAGAATGACAAAACTCCATTTCTATCTCTTAGTTTTTGAATGTAATGTTTCCACAAACCGAAGATAATACAATGTCATCATCTATAAGTTTGAAATTGAATGTTGGACCAGAGGTTGAATTAATAAAGGCGAAGTAAGGTTTGGAAGACACCTCAGTCAGCTGAAATACCATGTGATACATATACCTCAGAGTTATGTTTGGCACACATTTACGCCAAAGGAATTCCAATGTAGACGCGTTTGAGGATTTGAACAAGGGTTCGTTTCTTACCACCCTTTCATTTTTATTTCAAAGCAAACGCTTTCAGTCTGAAAAACACAAACTGTCAGGTGCTTCACATTGAATTGTCTCCCCTTCTGACAGGTCGAATACTACATGTGTGCAGGATGTCAAGAATGACATAGCTCCATTTGTATCTCTTAGTTTTTGAATGTAATGTTTCCACAAACCGAAGATAATACAATGTCATCATCTAAAAGTTTCAAAATGAATGTTGGACCAGGGGTTGAATTAATAAAGGCGAAGTAAGGTTTGGAAGACACCTTAGTCAGCTGAAATACCATGTGATACATATACCTCAGAGTTATATGTGGCACACATTTACGCCAAAGGAATTCCAATGTAGACGCGTTTGAGGATTTGAACAAGGGTTCGTTTCTTACCACTCTTTCATTTTTATTTCAAAGGAAACGCTTTCAGTCTGAAAAACACAAACTGTCAGGCTCTTCACATTGAATTGTCTCCCCTTCTGACAGGTCGAATACTACATGTGTGCAGGATGTCAAGAATGACAAAACTCCATTTCTATCTCTTAGTTTTTGAATGTAATGTTTCCACAAACCGAAGATAATACAATGTCATCATCTAAAAGTTTGAAATTGAATGTTGGACCAGAGGTTGAATTAATAAAGGCGAAGTAAGGTTTGGAAGACACCTTAGTCAGCTGAAATACCATGTGATACATATACCTCAGAGTTATATTTGGCACACATTTACGCCAAAGGAATTCCAATGTAGAAGCGTTTGAGGATTTGAACAAGGGTTCGTTTCTTACCACCCTTTCCTTTTTATTTCAAAGGAAACGCTTTCAGTCTGAAAAACACAAACTGTCAGGCTCTTCACATTGAATTGTGTCCCCTTCTGACAGGTCGAATACTACATGTGTGCAGGATGTCAAGAATGACAAAACTCCATTTCTATCTCTTAGTTTTTGAATGTAATGTTTCCACAAACCGAAGATAATACAATGTCATCATCTATAAGTTTGAAATTGAATGTTGGACCAGAGGTTGAATTAATAAAGGCGAAGTAAGGTTTGGAAGACACCTTAGTCAGCTGAAATACCATGTGATACATATACCTCAGAGTTGTATTTGGCACACATTTACGACAAAGGAATTCCAATGTAGACTCGTTTGAGGATTTGAACAAGGGTTCGTTTCTTACCACTCTTTCATTTCTAATTCTAAGGAAACGTTTTCAGTCTGAAAAACACAAACTGTCAGGCGTTTCACATTGAATTGTCTCCCCTTCTGACAGGTCGAATACTACATGTGTGCAGGATGTCAAGAATGACATAGCTCCATTTGTATCTCCTGGATTATGAATGTAATGTTTCCACAAACCGAAGATAATACAATATCATCATCTATAAGTTTGAAATTGAATGTTGGACCAGAGGTTGAATTAATAAAGGCGAAGTAAGGTTTGGAAGACACCTTAGTCAGCTGAAATACCATGTGATACATATACCTCAGAGTTATATTTGGCACACATTTAGGGCAAAGGAATTCCAATGTAGACGCGTTTGAGGATTTGAACAAGGGTTCGTTTCTTACCACTCTTTCATTTTTATTTCAAAGGAAACGCTTTCAGTCTGAAAAACACAAACTGTCAGGCGCTTCACATTGAATTGTCTCCCCTTTTGACAGGTCGAATGCTACATGTGTGCAGGATGTCAACAATGACATAGCTCCATTTGTATCTCTTAGTTTTTGAATGTAATGTTTCCACAAACCGAAGATAATACAATGTCATCATCTAAAAGTTTGAAATTGAATGTTGGACCAGAGGTTGAATTAATAAAGGCGAAGTAAGGTTTGGAAGACACCTTAGTCAGCTGAAATACCATGTGATACATATACCTCAGAGTTGTATTTGGCACACATTTACGACAAAGGAATTCCAATGTAGACGCGTTTGAGGATTTGAACAAGGGTTCGTTTCTTACCACTCTTTCATTTCTAATTCTAAGGAAACGTTTTCAGTCTGAAAAACACAAACTGTCAGGCGTTTCACATTGAATTGTCTCCCCTTCTGACAGGTCGAATACTACATGTGTGCAGGATGTCAACAATGACATAGCTCCATTTGTATCTCTTAGTTTTTGAATGTAATGTTTCCACAAACCGAAGATAATACAATGTCATCATCTAAAAGTTTGAAATTGAATGTTGGACCAGAGGTTGAATTAATAAAGGCGAAGTAAGGTTTGGAAGACACCTTAGTCAGCTGAAATACCATGTGATACATATACCTCAGAGTTATATTTAGCACACATTTACGGCAAAGGAATTCCAATGTAGACGCGTTTGAGGATTTGAACAAGGGTTCGTTTCTTACCACTCTTTCATTTTTATTTCAAAGGAAACGCTTTCAGTCTGAAAAACACAAACTGTCAGGCTCTTCACATTGAATTGTCTCCCCTTCTGACAGGTCGAATACTACATGTGTGCAGGATGTCAAGAATGACATAGCTCCATTTGTATCTCTTAGTTTTTGAATGTAATGTTTCCACAAACCGAAGATAATACAATGTCATCATCTAAAAGTTTGAAATTGAATGTTGGACCAGAGGTTGAATTAATAAAGGCGAAGTAAGGTTTGGAAGACACCTTAGTCAGCTGAAATACCATGTGATACATATACCTCAGAGTTGTATTTGGCACACATTTACGACAAAGGAATTCCAATGTAGACGCGTTTGAGGATTTGAACAAGGGTTCGTTTCTTACCACTCTTTCATTTCTAATTCTAAGGAAACGTTTTCAGTCTGAAAAACACAAACTGTCAGGCGTTTCACATTGAATTGTCTCCCCTTCTGACAGGTCGAATACTACATGTGTGCAGGATGTCAACAATGACATAGCTCCATTTGTATCTCTTAGTTTTTGAATGTAATGTTTCCACAAACCGAAGATAATACAATGTCATCATCTAAAAGTTTGAAATTGAATGTTGGACCAGAGGTTGAATTAATAAAGGCGAAGTAAGGTTTGGAAGACACCTTAGTCAGCTGAAATACCATGTGATACATATACCTCAGAGTTATATTTAGCACACATTTACGGCAAAGGAATTCCAATGTAGACGCGTTTGAGGATTTGAACAAGGGTTCGTTTCTTACCACTCTTTCATTTTTATTTCAAAGGAAACGCTTTCAGTCTGAAAAACACAAACTGTCAGGCTCTTCACATTGAATTGTCTCCCCTTCTGACAGGTCGAATACTACATGTGTGCAGGATGTCAAGAATGACATAGCTCCATTTGTATCTCTTAGTTTTTGAATGTAATGTTTCCACAAACCGAAGATAATACAATGTCATCATCTATAAGTTTGAAATTGAATGTTGGACCAGAGGTTGAATTAATAAAGGCGAAGTAAGGTTTGGAAGACACCTTAGTCAGCTGAAATACCATGTGATACATATACCTCAGAGTTATGTTTGGCACACATTTACGGCAAAGGAATTCCAATGTAGACGCGTTTGAGGATTTGAACAAGGGTTCGTTTCTTACCACCCTTTCATTTTTATTTCAAAGGAAACGCTTTCAGTCTGAAAAACACAAACTGTCAGGCTCTTCACATTGAATTGTGTCCCCTTCTGACAGGTCGAATACTACATGTGTGCAGGATGTCAAGAATGACATAGCTCCATTTGTATCTCTTAGTTTTTGAATGTAATGTTTCCACAAACCGAAGATAATACAATGTCATCATCTAAAAGTTTGAAATTGAATGTTGGACCAGAGGTTGAATTAATAAAGGCGAAGTAAGGTTTGGAAGACACCTTAGTCAGCTGAAATACCATGTGATACATATACCTCAGAGTTATATGTGGCACACATTTACGCCAAAGGAATTCCAATGTAGACGCGTTTGATGATTTGAACAAGGGTTCGTTTCTTACCACCCTTTCATTTTTATTTCAAAGGAAACGCTTTCAGTCTGAAAAACACAAACTGTCAGGCACTTCACATTGAATTGTCTCCCCTTCTGACAGGTCGAATACTACATGTGTGCAGGATGTCAAGAATGACAAAACTCCATTTCTATCTCTTAGTTTTTGAATGTAATGTTTCCACAAACCGAAGATAATACAATGTCATCATCTAAAAGTTTGAAATTGAATGTTGGACCAGAGGTTGAATTAATAAAGGCGAAGTAAGGTTTGGAAGACACCTTAGTCAGCTGAAATACCATGTGATACATATACCTCAGAGTTATGTTTGGCACACATTTACGGCAAAGGAATTCCAATGTAGACGCGTTTGAGGATTTGAACAAGGGTTCGTTTCTTACCACTCTTTCCTTTTTATTTCAAAGGAAACGCTTTCAGTCTGAAAAACACAAACTGTCAGGCTCTTCACATTGAATTGTCTCCCCTTCTGACACGTCGAATACTACATGTGTGCAGCATGTCAAGAATGACATAACTCTATTTCTATCTCTTAATTTTTTAATGTAATGTTTCCACAAACCGAAGATAATACAATGTCATCATCTATAAGTTTGAAATTGAATGTTGGACCAGAGGTTGAATTAATAAAGGCGAAGTAAGGTTTGGAAGACACCTTAGTCAGCTGAAATACCATGTGATACATATACCTCAGAGTTATGTTTGGCACACATTTGCGGCAAAGGAATTCCAATGTAGACGCGTTTGAGGATTTGAACAAGGGTTCGTTTCTTACCACTCTTTCATTTTTATTTCAAAGGAAACGCTTTCAGTCTGAAAAACACAAACTGACAGGTACTTCACATTGAATTGTCTCCCCTTCTGACACGTCGAATACTACATGTGTGCAGCATGTCAAGAATGACATAACTCTATTTCTATCTCTTAATTTTTTAATGTAATGTTTCCACAAACCGAAGATAATACAATGTCATCATCTAAAAGTTTGAAATTGAATGTTGGACCAGAGGTTGAATTAATAAAGGCGAAGTAAGGTTTGGAAGACACCTTAGTCAGCTGAAACACCATGTGATACATATACCTCAGAGTTATATTTAGCACACATTTACGGCAAAGGAATTCCAATGTAGACGCGTTTGAGGATTTGAACAAGGGTTCGTTTCTTACCACTCTTTCCTTTTTATTTCAAAGGAAACGCTTTCAGTCTGAAAAACACAAACTGTCAGGCTCTTCACATTGAATTGTCTCCCCTTCTGACAGGTCGAATACTACATGTGTGCAGGATGTCAAGAATGACATAGCTCCATTTGTATCTCTTAGTTTTTGAATGTAATGTTTCCACAAACCGAAGATAATACAATGTCATCATCTAAAAGTTTGAAATTGAATGTTGGACCAGAGGTTGAATTAATAGAGGCGAAGTAAGGTTTGGAAGACACCTTAGTCAGCTGAAATACCATGTGATACATATACCTCAGAGTTATGTTTGGCACACATTTACGGCAAAGGAATTCCAATGTAGACGCGTTTGAGGATTTGAACAAGGGTTCGTTTCTTACCACCCTTTCATTTTTATTTCAAAGGAAACGCTTTCAGTCTGAAAAACACAAACTGTCAGGCTCTTCACATTGAATTGTGTCCCCTTCTGACAGGTCGAATACTACATGTGTGCAGGATGTCAAGAATGACAAAACTCCATTTCTATCTCTTAGTTTTTGAATGTAATGTTTCCACAAACCGAAGATAATACAATGTCATCATCTATAAGTTTGAAATTGAATGTTGGACCAGAGGTTGAATTAATAAAGGCGAAGTAAGGTTTGGAAGACACCTTAGTCAGCTGAAATATCATGTGATACATATACCTCAGAGTTATGTTTGCCACACATTTACGCCAAAGGAACTCCAATGTAGACGCGTTTGAGGATTTGAACAAGGGTTCGTTTCTTACCACTCTTTCCTTTTTATTTCAAAGGAAACGCTTTCAGTCTGAAAAACACAAACTGTCAGGCTCTTCACATTGAATTGTGTCCCCTTCTGACACGTCGAATACTACATGTGTGCAGCATGTCAAGAATGACATAACTCTATTTCTATCTCTTAATTTTTTAATGTAATGTTTCCACAAACCGAAGATAATACAATGTCATCATCTATAAGTTTGAAATTGAATGTTGGACCAGAGGTTGAATTAATAAAGGCGAAGTAAGGTTTGGAAGACACCTTAGTCAGCTGAAGTACCATGTGGTACATATACCTCAGAGTTATATTTAGCACACATTTACGGCAAAGGAATTCCAATGTAGACGCGTTTGAGGATTTGAACAAGGGTTCGTTTCTTACCACTCTTTCCTTTTTATTTCAAAGGAAACGCTTTCAGTCTGAAAAACACAAACTGTCAGGCTCTTCACATTGAATTGTCTCCCCTTCTGACAGGTCGAATACTACATGTGTGCAGGATGTCAAGAATGACATAGCTCTATTTGTATCTCTTAGTTTTTGAATGTAATGTTTCCACAAACCGAAGATAATACAATGTCATCATCTAAAAGTTTGAAATTGAATGTTGGACCAGAGGTTGAATTAATAAAGGCGAAGTAAGGTTTGGAAGACACCTTAGTCAGCTGAAATACCATGTGATACATATACCTCAGAGTTATGTTTGGCACACATTTACGGCAAAGGAATTCCAATGTAGACGCGTTTGAGGATTTGAACAAGGGTTCGTTTCTTACCACCCTTTCATTTTTATTTCAAAGGAAACGCTTTCAGTCTGAAAAACACAAACTGTCAGGTGCTTCACATTGAATTGTCTCCCCTTCTGACAGGTCGAATACTACATGTGTGCAGGATGTCAAGAATGACATAGCTCCATTTGTATCTCTTAGTTTTTGAATGTAATGTTTCCACAAACCGAAGATAATACAATGTCATCATCTAAAAGTTTGAAATTGAATGTTGGACCAGAGGTTGAATTAATAAAGGCGAAGTAAGGTTTGGAAGACACCTTAGTCAGCTGAAATACCATGTGATACATATACCTCAGACTTATATTTGGCACACATTTACGCAAAGGAATTCCAATGTAGAAGCGTTTGAGGATTTGAACAAGGGTTCGTTTCTTACCACCCTTTCCTTTTTATTTCAAAGGAAACGCTTTCAGTCTAAAAAAAAACAAACTGTCAGGCTCTTCACATTGAATTGTCTCCCCTTCTGACAGGTCGAATACTACATGTGTGCAGGATGTCAAGAATGACATAGCTCCATTTGTATCTCTTAGTTTTTGAATGTAATGTTTCCACAAACCGAAGATAATACAATGTCATCATCTAAAAGTTTCAAAATGAATGTTGGACCAGAGGTTGAATTAATAAAGGCGAAGTAAGGTTTGGAAGACACCTTAGTCAGCTGAAATACCATGTGATACATATACCTCAGAGTTATATTTGGCACACATTTACGCCAAAGGAATTCCAATGTAGACGCGTTTGAGGATTTGAACAAGGGTTCGTCTCTTACCACTCTTTCATTTCTAATTCAAAGGAAACGCTTTCAGTCTGAAAAACACAAACTGTCAGGCTCTTCACATTGAATTGTGTCCCCTTCTGACAGGTCGAATACTACATGTGTGCAGGATGTCAAGAATGACATAGCTCCATTTGTATCTCTTAGTTTTTGAATGTAATGTTTCCACAAACCGAAGATAATACAATGTCATCATCTAAAAGTTTGAAATTGAATGTTGGACCAGAGGTTGAATTAATAAAGGCGAAGTAAGGTTTGGAAGACACCTTAGTCAGCTGAAATACCATGTGATACATATACCTCAGAGTTATATTTGGCACACATTTACGCCAAAGGAATTCCAATGTAGAAGCGTTTGAGGATTTGAACAAGGGTTCGTTTCTTACCACCCTTTCCTTTTTATTTCAAAGGAAACGCTTTCAGTCTGAAAAACACAAACTGTCAGGCTCTTCACATTGAATTGTCTCCCCTTCTGACAGGTCGAATACTACATGTGTGCAGGATGTCAAGAATGACATAGCTCCATTTGTATCTCTTAGTTTTTGAATGTAATGTTTCCACAAACCGAAGATAATACAATGTCATCATCTAAAAGTTTGAAATTGAATGTTGGACCAGAGGTTGAATTAATAAAGGCGAAGTAAGGTTTGGAAGACACCTTAGTCAGCTGAAATACCATGTGATACATATACCTCAGAGTTATGTTTGGCACACATTTACGGCAAAGGAATTCCAATGTAGACGCGTTTGAGGATTTGAAGAAGGGTTCGTTTCTTACCACCCTTTCATTTTTATTTCAAAGGAAACGCTTTCAGTCTGAAAAACACAAACTGTCAGGTGCTTCACATTGAATTGTCTCCCCTTCTGACAGGTCGAATACTACATGTGTGCAGGATGTCAAGAATGACATAGCTCCATTTGTATCTCTTAGTTTTTGAATGTAATGTTTCCACAAACCGAAGATAATACAATGTCATCATCTAAAAGTTTCAAAATGAATGTTGGACCAGAGGTTGAATTAATAAAGGCGAAGTAAGGTTTGGAAGACACCTTAGTCAGCTGAAATACCATGTGATACATATACCTCAGAGTTATATTTGGCACACATTTACGCCAAAGGAATTCCAATGTAGACGCGTTTGGGGATTTGAACAAGGGTTCGTTTCTTACCACCCTTTCATTTTTATTTCAAAGGAAACGCTTTCAGACTGAAAAACACAAACTGTCAGGTGCTTCACATTGAATTGTCTCCCCTTCTGACAGGTCGAATACTACATGTGTGCAGGATGTCAAGAATGACATAGCTCCATTTGTATCTCTTAGTTTTTGAATGTAATGTTTCCACAAACCGAAGATAATACAATGTCATCATCTAAAAGTTTGAAATTGAATGTTGGACCAGAGGTTGAATTAATAAAGGCGAAGTAAGGTTTGGAAGACACCTTAGTCAGCTGAAATACCATGTGATACATATACCTCAGAGTTATATTTGGCACACATTTACGGCAAAGGAATTCCAATGTAGACACGTTTGAGGATTTGAACAAGGGTTCGTTTCTTACCACTCTTTCAGTTTTATTTCAAAGGAAACGCTTTCAGTCTGAAAAACACAAACTGTCAGGTGCTTCACATTGAATTGTCTCCCCTTCTGACAGGTCGAATACTACATGTGTGCAGGATGTCAAGAATGACAAAACTCCATTTGTATCTCTTAGTTTTTGAATGTAATGTTTCCACAAACCGAAGATAATACAATGTCATCATCTAAAAGTTTGAAATTGAATGTTGGACCAGAGGTTGAATTAATAAAGGCGAAGTAAGGTTTGGAAGACACCTTAGTCAGCTGAAATACCATGTGATACATATACCTCAGAGTTATGTTTGGCACACATTTACGCCAAAGGAATTCCAAGGTAGACGCGTTTGAGGATTTGAACAAGGGTTCGTTTCTTACCACTCTTTCATTTCTAATTCAAAGGAAACGCTTTCAGTCTGAAAAACACAAACTGTCAGGCTCTTCACATTGAATTGTGTCCCCTTCTGACAGGTCGAATACTACATGTGTGCAGGATGTCAAGAATGACATAGCTCCATTTGTATCTCTTAGTTTTTGAATGTAATGTTTCCACAAACCGAAGATAATACAATGTCATCATCTAAAAGTTTGAAATTGAATGTTGGACCAGAGGTTGAATTAATAAAGGCGAAGTAAGGTTTGGAAGACACCTTAGTCAGCTGAAATACCATGTGATACATATACCTCAGAGTTATATGTGGCACACATTTACGCCAAAGGAATTCCAATGTAGACGCGTTTGAGGATTTGAACAAGGGTTCGTTTCTTACCACCCTTTCCTTTTTATTTCAAAGGAAACGCTTTCAGTCTGAAAAACACAAACTGTCAGGCTCTTCACATTGAATTGTGTCCCCTTCTGACAGGTCGAATACTACATGTGTGCAGGATGTCAAGAATGACAAAACTCCATTTCTATCTCTTAGTTTTTGAATGTAATGTTTCCACAAACCGAAGATAATACAATGTCATCATCTATAAGTTTGAAATTGAATGTTGGACCAGAGGTTGAATTAATAAAGGCGAAGTAAGGTTTGGAAGACACCTCAGTCAGCTGAAATACCATGTGATACATATACCTCAGAGTTATGTTTGGCACACATTTACGCCAAAGGAATTCCAATGTAGACGCGTTTGAGGATTTGAACAAGGGTTCGTTTCTTACCACCCTTTCATTTTTATTTCAAAGCAAACGCTTTCAGTCTGAAAAACACAAACTGTCAGGTGCTTCACATTGAATTGTCTCCCCTTCTGACAGGTCGAATACTACATGTGTGCAGGATGTCAAGAATGACATAGCTCCATTTGTATCTCTTAGTTTTTGAATGTAATGTTTCCACAAACCGAAGATAATACAATGTCATCATCTAAAAGTTTCAAAATGAATGTTGGACCAGAGGTTGAATTAATAAAGGCGAAGTAAGGTTTGGAAGACACCTTAGTCAGCTGAAATACCATGTGATACATATACCTCAGAGTTATATTTGGCACACATTTACGCCAAAGGAATTCCAATGTAGACGCGTTTGGGGATTTGAACAAGGGTTCGTTTCTTACCACCCTTTCATTTTTATTTCAAAGGAAACGCTTTCAGACTGAAAAACACAAACTGTCAGGTGCTTCACATTGAATTGTCTCCCCTTCTGACAGGTCGAATACTACATGTGTGCAGGATGTCAAGAATGACATAGCTCCATTTGTATCTCTTAGTTTTTGAATGTAATGTTTCCACAAACCGAAGATAATACAATGTCATCATCTAAAAGTTTGAAATTGAATGTTGGACCAGAGGTTGAATTAATAAAGGCGAAGTAAGGTTTGGAAGACACCTTAGTCAGCTGAAATACCATGTGATACATATACCTCAGAGTTATATTTGGCACACATTTACGGCAAAGGAATTCCAATGTAGACACGTTTGAGGATTTGAACAAGGGTTCGTTTCTTACCACTCTTTCAGTTTTATTTCAAAGGAAACGCTTTCAGTCTGAAAAACACAAACTGTCAGGTGCTTCACATTGAATTGTCTCCCCTTCTGACAGGTCGAATACTACATGTGTGCAGGATGTCAAGAATGACAAAACTCCATTTGTATCTCTTAGTTTTTGAATGTAATGTTTCCACAAACCGAAGATAATACAATGTCATCATCTAAAAGTTTGAAATTGAATGTTGGACCAGAGGTTGAATTAATAAAGGCGAAGTAAGGTTTGGAAGACACCTTAGTCAGCTGAAATACCATGTGATACATATACCTCAGAGTTATGTTTGGCACACATTTACGCCAAAGGAATTCCAAGGTAGACGCGTTTGAGGATTTGAACAAGGGTTCGTTTCTTACCACTCTTTCATTTCTAATTCAAAGGAAACGCTTTCAGTCTGAAAAACACAAACTGTCAGGCTCTTCACATTGAATTGTGTCCCCTTCTGACAGGTCGAATACTACATGTGTGCAGGATGTCAAGAATGACATAGCTCCATTTGTATCTCTTAGTTTTTGAATGTAATGTTTCCACAAACCGAAGATAATACAATGTCATCATCTAAAAGTTTGAAATTGAATGTTGGACCAGAGGTTGAATTAATAAAGGCGAAGTAAGGTTTGGAAGACACCTTAGTCAGCTGAAATACCATGTGATACATATACCTCAGAGTTATATGTGGCACACATTTACGCCAAAGGAATTCCAATGTAGAAGCGTTTGAGGATTTGAACAAGGGTTCGTTTCTTACCACCCTTTCCTTTTTATTTCAAAGGAAACGCTTTCAGTCTGAAAAACACAAACTGTCAGGCTCTTCACATTGAATTGTGTCCCCTTCTGACAGGTCGAATACTACATGTGTGCAGGATGTCAAGAATGACAAAACTCCATTTCTATCTCTTAGTTTTTGAATGTAATGTTTCCACAAACCGAAGATAATACAATGTCATCATCTATAAGTTTGAAATTGAATGTTGGACCAGAGGTTGAATTAATAAAGGCGAAGTAAGGTTTGGAAGACACCTCAGTCAGCTGAAATACCATGTGATACATATACCTCAGAGTTATGTTTGGCACACATTTACGCCAAAGGAATTCCAATGTAGACGCGTTTGAGGATTTGAACAAGGGTTCGTTTCTTACCACCCTTTCATTTTTATTTCAAAGCAAACGCTTTCAGTCTGAAAAACACAAACTGTCAGGTGCTTCACATTGAATTGTCTCCCCTTCTGACAGGTCGAATACTACATGTGTGCAGGATGTCAAGAATGACATAGCTCCATTTGTATCTCTTAGTTTTTGAATGTAATGTTTCCACAAACCGAAGATAATACAATGTCATCATCTAAAAGTTTCAAAATGAATGTTGGACCAGGGGTTGAATTAATAAAGGCGAAGTAAGGTTTGGAAGACACCTTAGTCAGCTGAAATACCATGTGATACATATACCTCAGAGTTATATGTGGCACACATTTACGCCAAAGGAATTCCAATGTAGACGCGTTTGAGGATTTGAACAAGGGTTCGTTTCTTACCACTCTTTCATTTTTATTTCAAAGGAAACGCTTTCAGTCTGAAAAACACAAACTGTCAGGCTCTTCACATTGAATTGTCTCCCCTTCTGACAGGTCGAATACTACATGTGTGCAGGATGTCAAGAATGACAAAACTCCATTTCTATCTCTTAGTTTTTGAATGTAATGTTTCCACAAACCGAAGATAATACAATGTCATCATCTAAAAGTTTGAAATTGAATGTTGGACCAGAGGTTGAATTAATAAAGGCGAAGTAAGGTTTGGAAGACACCTTAGTCAGCTGAAATACCATGTGATACATATACCTCAGAGTTATATTTGGCACACATTTACGCCAAAGGAATTCCAATGTAGAAGCGTTTGAGGATTTGAACAAGGGTTCGTTTCTTACCACCCTTTCCTTTTTATTTCAAAGGAAACGCTTTCAGTCTGAAAAACACAAACTGTCAGGCTCTTCACATTGAATTGTGTCCCCTTCTGACAGGTCGAATACTACATGTGTGCAGGATGTCAAGAATGACAAAACTCCATTTCTATCTCTTAGTTTTTGAATGTAATGTTTCCACAAACCGAAGATAATACAATGTCATCATCTATAAGTTTGAAATTGAATGTTGGACCAGAGGTTGAATTAATAAAGGCGAAGTAAGGTTTGGAAGACACCTTAGTCAGCTGAAATACCATGTGATACATATACCTCAGAGTTGTATTTGGCACACATTTACGACAAAGGAATTCCAATGTAGACTCGTTTGAGGATTTGAACAAGGGTTCGTTTCTTACCACTCTTTCATTTCTAATTCTAAGGAAACGTTTTCAGTCTGAAAAACACAAACTGTCAGGCGTTTCACATTGAATTGTCTCCCCTTCTGACAGGTCGAATACTACATGTGTGCAGGATGTCAAGAATGACATAGCTCCATTTGTATCTCCTGGATTATGAATGTAATGTTTCCACAAACCGAAGATAATACAATATCATCATCTATAAGTTTGAAATTGAATGTTGGACCAGAGGTTGAATTAATAAAGGCGAAGTAAGGTTTGGAAGACACCTTAGTCAGCTGAAATACCATGTGATACATATACCTCAGAGTTATATTTGGCACACATTTAGGGCAAAGGAATTCCAATGTAGACGCGTTTGAGGATTTGAACAAGGGTTCGTTTCTTACCACTCTTTCATTTTTATTTCAAAGGAAACGCTTTCAGTCTGAAAAACACAAACTGTCAGGCGCTTCACATTGAATTGTCTCCCCTTTTGACAGGTCGAATGCTACATGTGTGCAGGATGTCAACAATGACATAGCTCCATTTGTATCTCTTAGTTTTTGAATGTAATGTTTCCACAAACCGAAGATAATACAATGTCATCATCTAAAAGTTTGAAATTGAATGTTGGACCAGAGGTTGAATTAATAAAGGCGAAGTAAGGTTTGGAAGACACCTTAGTCAGCTGAAATACCATGTGATACATATACCTCAGAGTTGTATTTGGCACACATTTACGACAAAGGAATTCCAATGTAGACGCGTTTGAGGATTTGAACAAGGGTTCGTTTCTTACCACTCTTTCATTTCTAATTCTAAGGAAACGTTTTCAGTCTGAAAAACACAAACTGTCAGGCGTTTCACATTGAATTGTCTCCCCTTCTGACAGGTCGAATACTACATGTGTGCAGGATGTCAAGAATGACATAGCTCCATTTGTATCTCCTGGATTATGAATGTAATGTTTCCACAAACCGAAGATAATACAATGTCATCATCTAAAAGTTTGAAATTGAATGTTGGACCAGAGGTTGAATTAATAAAGGCGAAGTAAGGTTTGGAAGACACCTTAGTCAGCTGAAATACCATGTGATACATATACCTCAGAGTTATATTTAGCACACATTTACGGCAAAGGAATTCCAATGTAGACGCGTTTGAGGATTTGAACAAGAGTTCGTTTTTTACCACTCTTTCATTTTTATTTCAAAGGAAACGCTTTCAGTCTGAAAAACACAAACTGTCAGGCGCTTCACATTGAATTGTCTCCCCTTTTGACAGGTCGAATGCTACATGTGTGCAGGATGTCAACAATGACATAGCTCCATTTGTATCTCTTAGTTTTTGAATGTAATGTTTCCACAAACCGAAGATAATACAATGTCATCATCTAAAAGTTTGAAATTGAATGTTGGACCAGAGGTTGAATTAATAAAGGCGAAGTAAGGTTTGGAAGACACCTTAGTCAGCTGAAATACCATGTGATACATATACCTCAGAGTTATATTTGGCACACATTTACGGCAAAGGAATTCCAATGTAGACGCGTTTGAGGATTTGAACAAGGGTTCGTTTCTTACCACTCTTTCATTTTTATTTCAAAGGAAACGCTTTCAGTCTGAAAAACACAAACTGTCAGGCGCTTCACATTGAATTGTCTCCCCCTTTGACAGGTCGAATACTACATGTGTGCAGGATGTCAAGAATGACATAGCTCCATTTGTATCTCTTAGTTTTTGAATGTAATGTTTCCACAAACCGAAGATAATACAATATCATCATCTATAAGTTTGAAATTGAATGTTGGACCAGAGGTTGAATTAATAAAGGCGAAGTAAGGTTTGGAAGACACCTTAGTCAGCTGAAATACCATGTGATACATATACCTCAGAGTTATATTTGGCACACATTTACGACAAAGGAATTCCAATGTAGACGCGTTTGAGGATTTGAACAAGGGTTCGTTTCTTACCACTCTTTCATTTCTAATTCTAAGGAAACGTTTTCAGTCTGAAAAACACAAACTGTCAGGCTCTTCACATTGAATTGTCTCCCCTTCTGACAGGTCGAATACTACATGTGTGCAGGATGTCAAGAATGACATAGCTCCATTTGTATCTCTTAGTTTTTGAATGTAATGTTTCCACAAAGCGAAGATAATACAACATCATCATCTATAAGTTTGAAATTGAATGTTGGACCAGAGGTTGAATTAATAAAGGCGAAGTAAGGTTTGGAAGACACCTTAGTCAGCTGAAATACCATGTGATACATATACCTCAGAGTTATATTTGGCACACATTTACGGCAAAGGAATTCCAATGTAGACGCGTTTGAGGATTTGAACAAGGGTTCGTTTCTTACCACTCTTTCATTTTTATTTCAAAGGAAACGCTTTCAGTCTGAAAAACACAAACTGTCAGGCGCTTCACATTGAATTGTCTCCCCTTCTGACAGGTCGAATACTACATGTGTGCAGGATGTCAAGAATGACATAGCTCCATTTGTATCTCTTAGTTTTTGAATGTAATGTTTCCACAAACCGAAGATAATACAATGTCATCATCTAAAAGTTTGAAATTGAATGTTGGACCAGAGGTTGAATTAATAAAGGCGAAGTAAGGTTTGGAAGACACCTTAGTCAGCTGAAATACCATGTGATACATATACCTCAGAGTTATATTTGGCACACATTTACGGCAAAGGAATTCCAATGTAGACGCGTTTGAGGATTTGAACAAGGGTTCGTTTCTTACCACTCTTTCATTTTTATTTCAAAGGAAACGCTTTCAGTCTGAAAAACACAAACTGTCAGGCGCTTCACATTAAATTGTCTCCCCCTTTGACAGGTCGAATACTACATGTGTGCAGGATGTCAAGAATGACATAGCTCCATTTGTATCTCTTAGTTTTTGAATGTAATGTTTCCACAAACCGAAGATAATACAATATCATCATCTATAAGTTTGAAATTGAATGTTGGACCAGAGGTTGAATTAATAAAGGCGAAGTAAGGTTTGGAAGACACCTTAGTCAGCTGAAATACCATGTGATACATATACCTCAGAGTTATATTTGGCACACATTTAGGGCAAAGGAATTCCAATGTAGACGCGTTTGAGGATTTGAACAAGGGTTCGTTTCTTACCACTCTTTCATTTTTATTTCAAAGGAAACGCTTTCAGTCTGAAAAACACAAACTGTCAGGCGCTTCACATTGAATTGTCTCCCCCTTTGACAGGTCGAATACTACATGTGTGCAGGATGTCAAGAATGACATAGCTCCATTTGTATCTCTTAGTTTTTGAATGTAATGTTTCCACAAACCGAAGATAATACAATATCATCATCTATAAGTTTGAAATTGAATGTTGGACCAGAGGTTGAATTAATAAAGGCGAAGGAAGGTTTGGAAGACACCTTAGTCAGCTGAAATACCATGTGATACATATACCTCAGAGTTATATTTGGCACACATTTACGACAAAGGAATTCCAATGTAGACGCGTTTGAGGATTTGAACAAGGGTTCGTTTCTTACCACTCTTTCATTTCTAATTCTAAGGAAACGTTTTCAGTCTGAAAAACACAAACTGTCAGGCGTTTCACATTGAATTGTCTCCCCTTCTGACAGGTCGAATACTACATGTGTGCAGGATGTCAAGAATGACATAGCTCCATTTGTATCTCCTGGATTATGAATGTAATGTTTCCACAAACCGAAGATAATACAATGTCATCATCTAAAAGTTTGAAATTGAATGTTGGACCAGAGGTTGAATTAATAAAGGCGAAGTAAGGTTTGGAAGACACCTTAGTCAGCTGAAATACCATGTGATACATATACCTCAGAGTTATATTTAGCACACATTTACGGCAAAGGAATTCCAATGTAGACGCGTTTGAGGATTTGAACAAGAGTTCGTTTTTTCCCACTCTTTCATTTTTATTTCAAAGGAAACGCTTTCAGTCTGAAAAATACAAACTGTCAGGCGCTTCACATTGAATTGTCTCCCCTTCTGACAGGTCGAATGCTACATGTGTGCAGGATGTCAAGAATGACATAGCTCCATTTGTATCTCTTAGTTTTTGAATGTAATGTTTCCACAAAGCGAAGATAATACAATGTCATCATCTAAAAGTTTGAAATTGAATGTTGGACCAGAGGTTGAATTAATAAAGGCGAAGTAAGGTTTGGAATACACCTTAGTCAGCTGAAATACCATGTGATACATATACCTCAGAGTTATATTTGGCACACATTTACGGCAAAGGAATTCCAATGTAGACACGTTTGAGGATTTGAACAAGGGTTCGTTTCTTACCACTCTTTCATTTTTATTTCAAAGGAAACGCTTTCAGTCTGAAAAACACAAACTGTCAGGCGCTTCACATTGAATTGTCTCCCCCTTTGACAGGTCGAATACTACATGTGTGCAGGATGTCAACAATGACATAGCTCCATTTGTATCTCTTAGTTTTTGAATGTAATGTTTCCACAAACCGAAGATAATACAATATCATCATCTATAAGTTTGAAATTGAATGTTGGACCAGAGGTTGAATTAATAAAGGCGAAGTAAGGTTTGGAAGACACCTTAGTCAGCTGAAATACCATGTGATACATATACCTCAGAGTTATATTTGGCACACATTTACGACAAAGGAATTCCAATGTAGACGCGTTTGAGGATTTGAACAAGGGTTCGTTTCTTACCACTCTTTCATTTCTAATTCTAAGGAAACGTTTTCAGTCTGAAAAACACAAACTGTCAGGCGCTTCACATTGAATTGTCTCCGCTTTTGACAGGTCGAATACTACATGTGTGCAGGATGTCAAGAATGACATAGCTCCATTTGTATCTCTTAGTTTTTGAATGTAATGTTTCCACAAAGCGAAGATAATACAACATCATCATCTATAAGTTTGAAATTGAATGTTGGACCAGAGGTTGAATTAATAAAGGCGAAGTAAGGTTTGGAAGACACCTTAGTCAGCTGAAATACCATGTGATACATATACCTCAGAGTTATATTTGGCACACATTTACGGCAAAGGAATTCCAATGTAGACGCGTTTGAGGATTTGAACAAGGGTTCGTTTCTTACCACTCTTTCATTTTTATTTCAAAGGAAACGCTTTCAGTCTGAAAAACACAAACTGTCAGGCGCTTCACATTGAATTGTCTCCCCTTCTGACAGGTCGAATGCTACATGTGTGCAGGATGTCAAGAATGACATAGCTCCATTTGTATCTCTTAGTTTTTGAATGTAATGTTTCCACAAACCGAAGATAATACAATATCATCATCTATAAGTTTGAAATTGAATGTTGGACCAGAGGTTGAATTAATAAAGGCGAAGTAAGGTTTGGAAGACACCTTAGTCAGCTGAAATACCATGTGATACATATACCTCAGAGTTATATTTGGCACACATTTACGACAAAGGAATTCCAATGTAGACGCGTTTGAGGATTTGAACAAGGGTTCGTTTCTTACCACTCTTTCATTTCTAATTCTAAGGAAACGTTTTCAGTCTGAAAAACACAAACTGTCAGGCGCTTCACATTGAATTGTCTCCCCTTTTGACAGGTCGAATACTACATGTGTGCAGGATGTCAAGAATGACATAGCTCCATTTGTATCTCTTAGTTTTTGAATGTAATGTTTCCACAAAGCGAAGATAATACAACATCATCATCTATAAGTTTGAAATTGAATGTTGGACCAGAGGTTGAATTAATAAAGGCGAAGTAAGGTTTGGAAGACACCTTAGTCAGCTGAAATACCATGTGATACATATACCTCAGAGTTATATTTGGCACACATTTACGGCAAAGGAATTCCAATGTAGACGCGTTTGAGGATTTGAACAAGGGTTCGTTTCTTACCACTCTTTCATTTTTATTTCAAAGGAAACGCTTTCAGTCTGAAAAACACAAACTGTCAGGCGCTTCACATTGAATTGTCTCCCCTTCTGACAGGTCGAATACTACATGTGTGCAGGATGTCAAGAATGACATAGCTCCATTTGTATCTCTTAGTTTTTGAATGTAATGTTTCCACAAACCGAAGATAATACAATGTCATCATCTAAAAGTTTGAAATTGAATGTTGGACCAGAGGTTGAATTAATAAAGGCGAAGTAAGGTTTGGAAGACACCTTAGTCAGCTGAAATACCATGTGATACATATACCTCAGAGTTATATTTGGCACACATTTACGGCAAAGGAATTCCAATGTAGACGCGTTTGAGGATTTGAACAAGGGTTCGTTTCTTACCACTCTTTCATTTTTATTTCAAAGGAAACGCTTTCAGTCTGAAAAACACAAACTGTCAGGCGCTTCACATTGAATTGTCTCCCCTTCTGACAGGTCGAATACTACATGTGTGCAGGATGTCAAGAATGACATAGCTCCATTTGTATCTCTTAGTTTTTGAATGTAATGTTTCCACAAAGCGAAGATAATACAATGTCATCATCTAAAAGTTTGAAATTGAATGTTGGACCAGAGGTTGAATTAATAAAGGCGAAGTAAGGTTTGGAAGACACCTTAGTCAGCTGAAATACCATGTGATACATATACCTCAGAGTTATATTTGGCACACATTTACGGCAAAGGAATTCCAATGTAGACGCGTTTGAGGATTTGAACAAGGGTTCGTTTCTTACCACTCTTTCATTTTTATTTCAAAGGAAACGCTTTCAGTCTGAAAAACACAAACTGTCAGGCGCTTCACATTGAATTGTCTCCCCCTTTGACAGGTCGAATACTACATGTGTGCAGGATGTCAAGAATGACATAGCTCCATTTGTATCTCTTAGTTTTTGAATGTAATGTTTCCACAAACCGAAGATAATACAATATCATCATCTATAAGTTTGAAATTGAATGTTGGACCAGAGGTTGAATTAATAAAGGCGAAGTAAGGTTTGGAAGACACCTTAGTCAGCTGAAATACCATGTGATACATATACCTCAGAGTTATATTTGGCACACATTTACGACAAAGGAATTCCAATGTAGACGCGTTTGAGGATTTGAACAAGGGTTCGTTTCTTACCACTCTTTCATTTCTAATTCTAAGGAAACGTTTTCAGTCTGAAAAACACAAACTGTCAGGCGCTTCACATTGAATTGTCTCCCCCTTTGACAGGTCGAATACTACATGTGTGCAGGATGTCAAGAATGACATAGCTCCATTTGTATCTCTTAGTTTTTGAATGTAATGTTTCCACAAACCGAAGATAATACAATGTCATCATCTAAAAGTTTGAAATTGAATGTTGGACCAGAGGTTGAATTAATAAAGGGGAAGTAAGGTTTGGAAGACACCTTAGTCAGCTGAAATACCATGTGATACATTTCCCTTAGAGATATATTTGGGACACATTTGCGGCAAAGGAATTCCAATGTAGACACGTTTGAGGATTTGAACAAGGTTTCGTTTCTTACCACTCTTTCAATTTTATTTGAAGGGAAACGCTTTCAGTCTGAAAAACACAAACTGTCAGGCACTTCACATTGAATTGTCTCCCCTTCTGACAGGTCGAATGCTACATGTGTGCAGGATGTCAAGAATGACATAGCTCCATTTGTATCCCTTAGTTTTTCAATGTAATGTTTCCACAAAGCGAAGATAATACAATGTCATCATCTAAAAGTTTGAAATTGAATGTTGGACCAGAGGTTGAATTAATAAAGGGGAAGTAAGGTTTGGAAGACACCTTAGTCAGCTGAAATACCATGTGATACATGTACCTCAGAGTTATATTTGGCACACATTTACGGCAAAGGAATTCCAAACTAGACGCCTATGAGGATTTGAACAAGAGTCTGTTTCTTACCACTCTTTCATTTTTATTTCAAAGGAGACGCTTTCAGTCTGAAAAACACAAACTGTCAGGCGCTTCACATTGAATTGTCTCCCCTTCTGACAGGTCGAATACTACATGTGTGCAGGATGTCAAGAATGACATAGCTCCATTTGTATCTCTTAGTTTTTGAATGTAATGTTTCCACAAACCGAAGATAATACAATGTCATCATCTAAAAGTTTGAAATTGAATGTTGGACCAGAGGTTGAATTAATAAAGGCGAAGTAAGGTTTGGAAGACACCTTAGTCAGCTGAAATACCATGTGATACATATACCTCAGAGTTATATTTGGCACACATTTACGGCAAAGGAATTCCAATGTAGACGCGTTTGAGGATTTGAACAAGGGTTCGTTTCTTACCACTCTTTCATTTTTATTTCAAAGGAAACGCTTTCAGTCTGAAAAACACAAACTGTCAGGCGCTTCACATTGAATTGTCTCCCCTTCTGACAGGTCGAATACTACATGTGTGCAGGATGTCAAGAATGACATAGCTCCATTTGTATCTCTTAGTTTTTGAATGTAATGTTTCCACAAACCGAAGATAATACAATGTCATCATCTAAAAGTTTGAAATTGAATGTTGGACCAGAGGTTGAATTAATAAAGGCGAAGTAAGGTTTGGAAGACACCTTAGTCAGCTGAAATACCATGTGATACATATACCTCAGAGTTATATTTGGCACACATTTACGGCAAAGGAATTCCAATGTAGACGCGTTTGAGGATTTGAACAAGGGTTCGTTTCTTACCACTCTTTCATTTTTATTTCAAAGGAAACGCTTTCAGTCTGAAAAACACAAACTGTCAGGCGCTTCACATTGAATTGTCTCCCCTTTTGACAGGTCGAATACTACATGTGTGCAGGATGTCAAGAATGACATAGCTCCATTTGTATCTCTTAGTTTTTGAATGTAATGTTTCCACAAAGCGAAGATAATACAATGTCATCATCTAAAAGTTTGAAATTGAATGTTGGACCAGAGGTTGAATTAATAAAGGCGAAGTAAGGTTTGGAAGACACCTTAGTCAGCTGAAATACCATGTGATACATATACCTCAGAGTTATATTTGGCACACATTTACGGCAAAGGAATTCCAATGTAGACGCGTTTGAGGATTTGAACAAGGGTTCGTTTCTTACCACTCTTTCATTTTTATTTCAAAGGAAACGCTTTCAGTCTGAAAAACACAAACTGTCAGGCGCTTCACATTGAATTGTCTCCCCCTTTGACAGGTCGAATACTACATGTGTGCAGGATGTCAAGAATGACATAGCTCCATTTGTATCTCTTAGTTTTTGAATGTAATGTTTCCACAAACCGAAGATAATACAATATCATCATCTATAAGTTTGAAATTGAATGTTGGACCAGAGGTTGAATTAATAAAGGCGAAGTAAGGTTTGGAAGACACCTTAGTCAGCTGAAATACCATGTGATACATATACCTCAGAGTTATATTTGGCACACATTTACGACAAAGGAATTCCAATGTAGACGCGTTTGAGGATTTGAACAAGGGTTCGTTTCTTACCACTCTTTCATTTCTAATTCTAAGGAAACGTTTTCAGTCTGAAAAACACAAACTGTCAGGCGTTTCAGATTGAATTGTCTCCCCTTCTGACAGGTCGAATGCTACATGTGTGCAGGATGTCAAGAATGACATAGCTCCATTTGTATCTCTTAGTTTTTGAATGTAATGTTTCCACAAACCGAAGATAATACAACATCATCATCTATAAGTTTGAAATTGAATGTTGGACCAGAGGTTGAATTAATAAAGGCGAAGTAAGGTTTGGAAGACACCTTAGTCAGCTGAAATACCATGTGATACATATACCTCAGAGTTATATTTGGCACACATTTACGGCAAAGGAATTCCAATGTAGACGCGTTTGAGGATTTGAACAAGGGTTCGTTTCTTACCACTCTTTCATTTTTATTTCAAAGGAAACGCTTTCAGTCTGAAAAACACAAACTGTCAGGCGCTTCACATTGAATTGTCTCCCCTTCTGACAGGTCGAATACTACATGTGTGCAGGATGTCAAGAATGACATAGCTCCATTTGTATCTCTTAGTTTTTGAATGTAATGTTTCCACAAACCGAAGATAATACAATGTCATCATCTAAAAGTTTGAAATTGAATGTTGGACCAGAGGTTGAATTAATAAAGGCGAAGTAAGGTTTGGAAGACACCTTAGTCAGCTGAAATACCATGTGATACATATACCTCAGAGTTATATTTAGCACACATTTACGGCAAAGGAATTCCAATGTAGACGCGTTTGAGGATTTGAACAAGAGTTCGTTTTTTACCACTCTTTCATTTTTATTTCAAAAGAAACGCTTTCAGTCTGAAAAATACAAACTGTCAGGCTCTTCACATTGAATTGTCTCCCCTTCTGACAGGTCGAATGCTACATGTGTGCAGGATGTCAAGAATGACATAGCTCCATTTGTATCTCCTGGATTAAGAATGTAATGTTTCCACAAACCGAAGATAATACAATGTCATCATCTAAAAGTTTGAAATTGAATGTTGGACCAGAGGTTGAATTAATAAAGGCGAAGTAAGGTTTGGAAGACACCTTAGTCAGCTGAAATACCATGTGATACATATACCTCAGAGTTATATTTGGCACACATTTACGGCAAAGGAATTCCAATGTAGACGCGTTTGAGGATTTGAACAAGGGTTCGTTTCTTACCACTCTTTCATTTTTATTTCAAAGGAAACGCTTTCAGTCTGAAAAACACAAACTGTCAGGCGCTTCACATTGAATTGTCTCCCCTTTTGACAGGTCGAATGCTACATGTGTGCAGGATGTCAAGAATGACATAGCTCCATTTGTATCTCTTAGTTTTTGAATGTAATGTTTCCACAAACCGAAGATAATACAATGTCATCATCTAAAAGTTTGAAATTGAATGTTGGACCAGAGGTTGAATTAATAAAGGCGAAGTAAGGTTTGGAAGACACCTTAGTCAGCTGAAATACCATGTGATACATATACCTCAGAGTTATATTTGGCACACATTTACGGCAAAGGAATTCCAATGTAGACGCGTTTGAGGATTTGAACAAGGGTTCGTTTCTTACCACTCTTTCATTTTTATTTCAAAGGAAACGCTTTCAGTCTGAAAAACACAAACTGTCAGGCGCTTCACATTGAATTGTCTCCCCTTCTGACAGGTCGAATGCTACATGTGTGCAGGATGTCAAGAATGACAAAGCTCCATTTGTATCTCTTAGTTTTTGAATGTAATGTTTCCACAAACCGAAGATAATACAATATCATCATCTATAAGTTTGAAATTGAATGTTGGACCAGAGGTTGAATTAATAAAGGCGAAGTAAGGTTTGGAAGACACCTTAGTCAGCTGAAATACCATGTGATACATATACCTCAGAGTTATATTTGGCACACATTTACGACAAAGGAATTCCAATGTAGACGCGTTTGAGGATTTGAACAAGGGTTCGTTTCTTACCACTCTTTCATTTCTAATTCTAAGGAAACGTTTTCAGTCTGAAAAACACAAACTGTCAGGCGTTTCACATTGAATTGTCTCCCCTTCTGACAGGTCGAATGCTACATGTGTGCAGGATGTCAAGAATGACATAGCTCCATTTGTATCTCCTGGATTATGAATGTAATGTTTCCACAAACCGAAGATAATACAATGTCATCATCTAAAAGTTTGAAATTGAATGTTGGACCAGAGGTTGAATTAATAAAGGCGAAGTAAGGTTTGGAAGACACCTTAGTCAGCTGAAATACCATGTGATACATATACCTCAGAGTTATATTTAGCACACATTTACGGCAAAGTAATTCCAATGTAGACGCGTTTGAGGATTTGAACAAGAGTTCGTTTTTTACCACTCTTTCATTTTTATTTCAAAGGAAACGCTTTCAGTCTGAAAAATACAAACTGTCAGGCTCTTCACATTGAATTGTCTCCCCTTCTGACAGGTCGAATGCTACATGTGTGCAGGATGTCAAGAATGACATAGCTCCATTTGTATCTCCTGGATTATGAATGTAATGTTTCCACAAACCGAAGATAATACAATGTCATCATCTAAAAGTTTGAAATTGAATGTTGGACCAGAGGTTGAATTAATAAAGGCGAAGTAAGGTTTGGAAGACACCTTAGTCAGCTGAAATACCATGTGATACATATACCTCAGAGTTATATTTGGCACACATTTACGGCAAAGGAATTCCAATGTAGACGCGTTTGAGGATTTGAACAAGGGTTCGTTTCTTACCACTCTTTCATTTTTATTTCAAAGGAAACGCTTTCAGTCTGAAAAACACAAACTGTCAGGCGCTTCACATTGAATTGTCTCCCCTTCTGACAGGTCGAATACTACATGTGTGCAGGATGTCAAGAATGACATAGCTCCATTTGTATCTCTTAGTTTTTGAATGTAATGTTTCCACAAACCGAAGATAATACAATGTCATCATCTAAAAGTTTGAAATTGAATGTTGGACCAGAGGTTGAATTAATAAAGGCGAAGAAAGGTTTGGAAGACACCTTAGTCAGCTGAAATACCATGTGATACATATACCTCAGAGTTATATTTAGCACACATTTACGGCAAAGGAATTCCAATGTAGACGCGTTTGAGGATTTGAACAAGAGTTCGTTTTTTACCACTCTTTCATTTTTATTTCAAAAGAAACGCTTTCAGTCTGAAAAATACAAACTGTCAGGCTCTTCACATTGAATTGTCTCCCCTTCTGACAGGTCGAATGCTACATGTGTGCAGGATGTCAAGAATGACATAGCTCCATTTGTATCTCCTGGATTATGAATGTAATGTTTCCACAAACCGAAGATAATACAATGTCATCATCTAAAAGTTTGAAATTGAATGTTGGACCAGAGGTTGAATTAATAAAGGCGAAGTAAGGTTTGGAAGACACCTTAGTCAGCTGAAATACCATGTGATACATATACCTCAGAGTTATATTTGGCACACATTTACGGCAAAGGAATTCCAATGTAGACGCGTTTGAGGATTTGAACAAGGGTTCGTTTCTTACCACTCTTTCATTTTTATTTCAAAGGAAACGCTTTCAGTCTGAAAAACACAAACTGTCAGGCGCTTCACATTGAATTGTCTCCCCTTCTGACAGGTCGAATGCTACATGTGTGCAGGATGTCAACAATGACATAGCTCCATTTGTATCTCTTAGTTTTTGAATGTAATGTTTCCACAAACCGAAGATAATACAATGTCATCATCTAAAAGTTTGAAATTGAATGTTGGACCAGAGGTTGAATTAATAAAGGCGAAGTAAGGTTTGGAAGACACCTTAGTCAGCTGAAATACCATGTGATACATATACCTCAGAGTTATATTTGGCACACATTTACGGCAAAGGAATTCCAATGTAGACGCGTTTGAGGATTTGAACAAGGGTTCGTTTCTTACCACTCTTTCATTTTTATTTCAAAGGAAACGCTTTCAGTCTGAAAAACACAAACTGTCAGGCGCTTCACATTGAATTGTCTCCCCTTCTGACAGGTCGAATGCTACATGTGTGCAGGATGTCAAGAATGACATAGCTCCATTTGTATCTCTTAGTTTTTGAATGTAATGTTTCCACAAACCGAAGATAATACAATATCATCATCTATAAGTTTGAAATTGAATGTTGGACCAGAGGTTGAATTAATAAAGGCGAAGTAAGGTTTGGAAGACACCTTAGTCAGCTGAAATACCATGTGATACATATACCTCAGAGTTATATTTGGCACACATTTACGACAAAGGAATTCCAATGTAGACGCGTTTGAGGATTTGAACAAGGGTTCGTTTCTTACCACTCTTTCATTTCTAATTCTAAGGAAACGTTTTCAGTCTGAAAAACACAAACTGTCAGGCGTTTCAGATTGAATTGTCTCCCCTTCTGACAGGTCGAATGCTACATGTGTGCAGGATGTCAAGAATGACATAGCTCCATTTGTATCTCTTAGTTTTTGAATGTAATGTTTCCACAAAGCGAAGATAATACAACATCATCATCTATAAGTTTGAAATTGAATGTTGGACCAGAGGTTGAATTAATAAAGGCGAAGTAAGGTTTGGAAGACACCTTAGTCAGCTGAAATACCATGTGATACATATACCTCAGAGTTATGTTTGGCACACATTTACGGCAAAGGAATTCCAATGTAGACGCGTTTGAGGATTTGAACAAGGGTTCGTTTCTTACCACTCTTTCATTTTTATTTCAAAGGAAACGCTTTCAGTCTGAAAAACACAAACTGTCAGGCGCTTCACATTGAATTGTCTCCCCTTCTGACAGGTCGAATACTACATGTGTGCAGGATGTCAAGAATGACATAGCTCCATTTGTATCTCTTAGTTTTTGAATGTAATGTTTCCACAAACCGAAGATAATACAATGTCATCATCTAAAAGTTTGAAATTGAATGTTGGACCAGAGGTTGAATTAATAAAGGCGAAGTAAGGTTTGGAAGACACCTTAGTCAGCTGAAATACCATGTGATACATATACCTCAGAGTTATATTTGGCACACATTTACGACAAAGGAATTCCAATGTAGACGCGTTTGAGGATTTGAACAAGGGTTCGTTTCTTACCACTCTTTCATTTCTAATTCTAAGGAAACGTTTTCAGTCTGAAAAACACAAACTGTCAGGCGTTTCAGATTGAATTGTCTCCCCTTCTGACAGGTCGAATGCTACATGTGTGCAGGATGTCAAGAATGACATAGCTCCATTTGCATCCCTTAGTTTTTCAATGTAATGTTTCCACAAACCGAAGATAATACAACATCATCATCTATAAGTTTGAAATTGAATGTTGGACCAGAGGTTGAATTAATAAAGGCGAAGTAAGGTTTGGAAGACACCTTAGTCAGCTGAAATACCATGTGATACATATACCTCAGAGTTATATTTGGCACACATTTACGGCAAAGGAATTCCAATGTAGACGCGTTTGAGGATTTGAACAAGGGTTCGTTTCTTACCACTCTTTCATTTTTATTTCAAAGGAAACGCTTTCAGTCTGAAAAACACAAACTGTCAGGCGCTTCACATTGAATTGTCTCCCCTTCTGACAGGTCGAATACTACATGTGTGCAGGATGTCAAGAATGACATAGCTCCATTTGTATCTCTTAGTTTTTGAATGTAATGTTTCCACAAACCGAAGATAATACAATGTCATCATCTAAAAGTTTGAAATTGAATGTTGGACCAGAGGTTGAATTAATAAAGGCGAAGTAAGGTTTGGAAGACACCTTAGTCAGCTGAAATACCATGTGATACATATACCTCAGAGTTATATTTGGCACACATTTACGGCAAAGGAATTCCAATGTAGACGCGTTTGAGGATTTGAACAAGGGTTCGTTTCTTACCACTCTTTCATTTTTATTTCAAAGGAAACGCTTTCAGTCTGAAAAACACAAACTGTCAGGCGCTTCACATTGAATTGTCTCCCCTTCTGACAGGTCGAATACTACATGTGTGCAGGATGTCAAGAATGACATAGCTCCATTTGTATCTCTTAGTTTTTGAATGTAATGTTTCCACAAAGCGAAGATAATACAATGTCATCATCTAAAAGTTTGAAATTGAATGTTGGACCAGAGGTTGAATTAATAAAGGCGAAGTAAGGTTTGGAAGACACCTTAGTCAGCTGAAATACCATGTGATACATATACCTCAGAGTTATATTTGGCACACATTTACGGCAAAGGAATTCCAATGTAGACACGTTTGAGGATTTGAACAAGGGTTCGTTTCTTAGCACTCTTTCATTTTTATTTCAAAGGAAACGCTTTCAGTCTGAAAAACACAAACTGTCAGGCGCTTCACATTGAATTGTCTCCACCTTTGACAGGTCGAATACTACATGTGTGCAGGATGTCAAGAATGACATAGCTCCATTTGTATCTCTTAGTTTTTGAATGTAATGTTTCCACAAACCGAAGATAATACAATATCATCATCTATAAGTTTGAAATTGAATGTTGGACCAGAGGTTGAATTAATAAAGGCGAAGTAAGGTTTGGAAGACACCTTAGTCAGCTGAAATACCATGTGATACATATACCTCAGAGTTATATTTGGCACACATTTACGACAAAGGAATTCCAATGTAGACGCGTTTGAGGATTTGAACAAGGGTTCGTTTCTTACCACTCTTTCATTTCTAATTCTAAGGAAACGTTTTCAGTCTGAAAAACACAAACTGTCAGGCGTTTCACATTGAATTGTCTCCCCTTCTGACAGGTCGAATGCTACATGTGTGCAGGATGTCAAGAATGACATAGCTCCATTTGTATCTCTTAGTTTTTGAATGTAATGTTTCCACAAAGCGAAGATAATACAACATCATCATCTATAAGTTTGAAATTGAATGTTGGACCAGAGGTTGAATTAATAAAGGCGAAGTAAGGTTTGGAAGACACCTTAGTCAGCTGAAATACCATGTGATACATATACCTCAGAGTTATATTTGGCACACATTTACGGCAAAGGAATTCCAATGTAGACGCGTTTGAGGATTTGAACAAGGGTTCGTTTCTTACCACTCTTTCATTTTTATTTCAAAGGAAACGCTTTCAGTCTGAAAAACACAAACTGTCAGGCGCTTCACATTGAATTGTCTCCCCTTCTGACAGGTCGAATACTACATGTGTGCAGGATGTCAAGAATGACATAGCTCCATTTGTATCTCTTAGTTTTTGAATGTAATGTTTCCACAAACCGAAGATAATACAATGTCATCATCTAAAAGTTTGAAATTGAATGTTGGACCAGAGGTTGAATTAATAAAGGCGAAGTAAGGTTTGGAAGACACCTTAGTCAGCTGAAATACCATGTGATACATATACCTCAGAGTTATATTTAGCACACATTTACGGCAAAGGAATTCCAATGTAGACGCGTTTGAGGATTTGAACAAGAGTTCGTTTTTTACCACTCTTTCATTTTTATTTCAAAAGAAACGCTTTCAGTCTGAAAAATACAAACTGTCAGGCTCTTCACATTGAATTGTCTCCCCTTCTGACAGGTCGAATGCTACATGTGTGCAGGATGTCAAGAATGACATAGCTCCATTTGTATCTCCTGGATTATGAATGTAATGTTTCCACAAACCGAAGATAATACAATGTCATCATCTAAAAGTTTGAAATTGAATGTTGGACCAGAGGTTGAATTAATAAAGGCGAAGTAAGGTTTGGAAGACACCTTAGTCAGCTGAAATACCATGTGATACATATACCTCAGAGTTATATTTGGCACACATTTACGGCAAAGGAATTCCAATGTAGACGCGTTTGAGGATTTGAACAAGGGTTCGTTTCTTACCACTCTTTCATTTTTATTTCAAAGGAAACGCTTTCAGTCTGAAAAACACAAACTGTCAGGCGCTTCACATTGAATTGTCTCCCCTTTTGACAGGTCGAATGCTACATGTGTGCAGGATGTCAACAATGACATAGCTCCATTTGTATCTCTTAGTTTTTGAATGTAATGTTTCCACAAACCGAAGATAATACAATGTCATCATCTAAAAGTTTGAAATTGAATGTTGGACCAGAGGTTGAATTAATAAAGGCGAAGTAAGGTTTGGAAGACACCTTAGTCAGCTGAAATACCATGTGATACATATACCTCAGAGTTATATTTAGCACACATTTACGGCAAAGGAATTCCAATGTAGACGCGTTTGAGGATTTGAACAAGAGTTCGTTTTTTACCACTCTTTCATTTTTATTTCAAAAGAAACGCTTTCAGTCTGAAAAATACAAACTGTCAGGCTCTTCACATTGAATTGTCTCCCCTTCTGACAGGTCGAATGCTACATGTGTGCAGGATGTCAAGAATGACATAGCTCCATTTGTATCTCCTGGATTATGAATGTAATGTTTCCACAAAGCGAAGATAATACAATGTCATCATCTAAAAGTTTGAAATTGAATGTTGGACCAGAGGTTGAATTAATAAAGGCGAAGTAAGGTTTGGAAGACACCTTAGTCAGCTGAAATACCATGTGATACATATACCTCAGAGTTATATTTGGCACACATTTACGGCAAAGGAATTCCAATGTAGACGCGTTTGAGGATTTGAACAAGGGTTCGTTTCTTACCACTCTTTCATTTTTATTTCAAAGGAAACGCTTTCAGTCTGAAAAACACAAACTGTCAGGCGCTTCACATTGAATTGTCTCCCCTTCTGACAGGTCGAATACTACATGTGTGCAGGATGTCAAGAATGACATAGCTCCATTTGTATCTCTTAGTTTTTGAATGTAATGTTTCCACAAACCGAAGATAATACAATGTCATCATCTAAAAGTTTGAAATTGAATGTTGGACCAGAGGTTGAATTAATAAAGGCGAAGTAAGGTTTGGAAGACACCTTAGTCAGCTGAAATACCATGTGATACATATACCTCAGAGTTATATTTGGCACACATTTACGACAAAGGAATTCCAATGTAGACGCGTTTGAGGATTTGAACAAGGGTTCGTTTCTTACCACTCTTTCATTTTTATTTCAAAGGAAACGCTTTCAGTCTGAAAAACACAAACTGTCAGGCGTTTCACATTGAATTGTCTCCCCTTCTGACAGGTCGAATACTACATGTGTGCAGGATGTCAAGAATGACATAGCTCCATTTGTATCTCTTAGTTTTTGAATGTAATGTTTCCACAAACCGAAGATAATACAATGTCATCATCTAAAAGTTTGAAATTGAATGTTGGACCAGAGGTTGAATTAATAAAGGCGAAGTAAGGTTTGGAAGACACCTTAGTCAGCTGAAATACCATGTGATACATATACCTCAGAGTTATATTTGGCACACATTTACGGCAAAGGAATTCCAATGTAGACGCGTTTGAGGATTTGAACAAGGGTTCGTTTCTTACCACTCTTTCATTTTTATTTCAAAGGAAACGCTTTCAGTCTGAAAAACACAAACTGTCAGGCGCTTCACATTGAATTGTCTCCCCTTCTGACAGGTCGAATACTACATGTGTGCAGGATGTCAAGAATGACATAGCTCCATTTGTATCTCTTAGTTTTTGAATGTAATGTTTCCACAAAGCGAAGATAATACAATGTCATCATCTAAAAGTTTGAAATTGAATGTTGGACCAGAGGTTGAATTAATAAAGGCGAAGTAAGGTTTGGAAGACACCTTAGTCAGCTGAAATACCATGTGATACATATACCTCAGAGTTATATTTGGCACACATTTACGGCAAAGGAATTCCAATGTAGACGCGTTTGAGGATTTGAACAAGGGTTCGTTTCTTACCACTCTTTCATTTTTATTTCAAAGGAAACGCTTTCAGTCTGAAAAACACAAACTGTCAGGCGCTTCACATTGAATTGTCTCCACCTTTGACAGGTCGAATACTACATGTGTGCAGGATGTCAAGAATGACATAGCTCCATTTGTATCTCTTAGTTTTTGAATGTAATGTTTCCACAAACCGAAGATAATACAATATCATCATCTATAAGTTTGAAATTGAATGTTGGACCAGAGGTTGAATTAATAAAGGCGAAGTAAGGTTTGGAAGACACCTTAGTCAGCTGAAATACCATGTGATACATATACCTCAGAGTTATATTTGGCACACATTTACGACAAAGGAATTCCAATGTAGACGCGTTTGAGGATTTGAACAAGGGTTCGTTTCTTACCACTCTTTCATTTCTAATTCTAAGGAAACGTTTTCAGTCTGAAAAACACAAACTGTCAGGCGTTTCACATTGAATTGTCTCCCCTTCTGACAGGTCGAATGCTACATGTGTGCAGGATGTCAAGAATGACATAGCTCCATTTGTATCTCTTAGTTTTTGAATGTAATGTTTCCACAAAGCGAAGATAATACAACATCATCATCTATAAGTTTGAAATTGAATGTTGGACCAGAGGTTGAATTAATAAAGGCGAAGTAAGGTTTGGAAGACACCTTAGTCAGCTGAAATACCATGTGATACATATACCTCAGAGTTATATTTGGCACACATTTACGGCAAAGGAATTCCAATGTAGACGCGTTTGAGGATTTGAACAAGGGTTCGTTTCTTACCACTCTTTCATTTTTATTTCAAAGGAAACGCTTTCAGTCTGAAAAACACAAACTGTCAGGCGCTTCACATTGAATTGTCTCCCCTTCTGACAGGTCGAATACTACATGTGTGCAGGATGTCAAGAATGACATAGCTCCATTTGTATCTCTTAGTTTTTGAATGTAATGTTTCCACAAACCGAAGATAATACAATGTCATCATCTAAAAGTTTGAAATTGAATGTTGGACCAGAGGTTGAATTAATAAAGGCGAAGTAAGGTTTGGAAGACACCTTAGTCAGCTGAAATACCATGTGATACATATACCTCAGAGTTATATTTAGCACACATTTACGGCAAAGGAATTCCAATGTAGACGCGTTTGAGGATTTGAACAAGAGTTCGTTTTTTACCACTCTTTCATTTTTATTTCAAAAGAAACGCTTTCAGTCTGAAAAATACAAACTGTCAGGCTCTTCACATTGAATTGTCTCCCCTTCTGACAGGTCGAATGCTACATGTGTGCAGGATGTCAAGAATGACATAGCTCCATTTGTATCTCCTGGATTATGAATGTAATGTTTCCACAAACCGAAGATAATACAATGTCATCATCTAAAAGTTTGAAATTGAATGTTGGACCAGAGGTTGAATTAATAAAGGCGAAGTAAGGTTTGGAAGACACCTTAGTCAGCTGAAATACCATGTGATACATATACCTCAGAGTTATATTTGGCACACATTTACGGCAAAGGAATTCCAATGTAGACGCGTTTGAGGATTTGAACAAGGGTTCGTTTCTTACCACTCTTTCATTTTTATTTCAAAGGAAACGCTTTCAGTCTGAAAAACACAAACTGTCAGGCGCTTCACATTGAATTGTCTCCACCTTTGACAGGTCGAATACTACATGTGTGCAGGATGTCAAGAATGACATAGCTCCATTTGTATCTCTTAGTTTTTGAATGTAATGTTTCCACAAACCGAAGAAAATACAATGTCATCATCTAAAAGTTTGAAATTGAATGTTGGACCAGAGGTTGAATTAATAAAGGCGAAGTAAGGTTTGGAAGACACCTTAGTCAGCTGAAATACCATGTGATACATATACCTCAGAGTTATATTTGGCACACATTTACGGCAAAGGAATTCCAATGTAGACGCGTTTGAGGATTTGAACAAGGGTTCGTTTCTTACCACTCTTTCATTTTTATTTCAAAGGAAACGCTTTCAGTCTGAAAAACACAAACTGTCAGGCGCTTCACATTGAATTGTCTCCCCTTCTGACAGGTCGAATGCTACATGTGTGCAGGATGTCAAGAATGACATAGCTCCATTTGTATCTCTTAGTTTTTGAATGTAATGTTTCCACAAACCGAAGATAATACAATATCATCATCTATAAGTTTGAAATTGAATGTTGGACCAGAGGTTGAATTAATAAAGGCGAAGTAAGGTTTGGAAGACACCTTAGTCAGCTGAAATACCATGTGATACATATACCTCAGAGTTATATTTGGCACACATTTACGACAAAGGAATTCCAATGTAGACGCGTTTGAGGATTTGAACAAGGGTTCGTTTCTTACCACTCTTTCATTTCTAATTCTAAGGAAACGTTTTCAGTCTGAAAAACACAAACTGTCAGGCGTTTCACATTGAATTGTCTCCCCTTCTGACAGGTCGAATGCTACATGTGTGCAGGATGTCAAGAATGACATAGCTCCATTTGTATCTCTTAGTTTTTGAATGTAATGTTTCCACAAAGCGAAGATAATACAACATCATCATCTATAAGTTTGAAATTGAATGTTGGACCAGAGGTTGAATTAATAAAGGCGAAGTAAGGTTTGGAAGACACCTTAGTCAGCTGAAATACCATGTGATACATATACCTCAGAGTTATATTTGGCACACATTTACGGCAAAGGAATTCCAATGTAGACGCGTTTGAGGATTTGAACAAGGGTTCGTTTCTTACCACTCTTTCATTTTTATTTCAAAGGAAACGCTTTCAGTCTGAAAAACACAAACTGTCAGGCGCTTCACATTGAATTGTCTCCCCTTCTGACAGGTCGAATACTACATGTGTGCAGGATGTCAAGAATGACATAGCTCCATTTGTATCTCTTAGTTTTTGAATGTAATGTTTCCACAAACCGAAGATAATACAATGTCATCATCTAAAAGTTTGAAATTGAATGTTGGACCAGAGGTTGAATTAATAAAGGCGAAGTAAGGTTTGGAAGACACCTTAGTCAGCTGAAATACCATGTGATACATATACCTCAGAGTTATATTTGGCACACATTTACGACAAAGGAATTCCAATGTAGACGCGTTTGAGGATTTGAACAAGGGTTCGTTTCTTACCACTCTTTCATTTCTAATTCTAAGGAAACGTTTTCAGTCTGAAAAACACAAACTGTCAGGCGTTTCACATTGAATTGTCTCCCCTTCTGACAGGTCGAATGCTACATGTGTGCAGGATGTCAAGAATGACATAGCTCCATTTGTATCTCCTGGATTATGAATGTAATGTTTCCACAAACCGAAGATAACACAATGTCATCATCTAAAAGTTTGAAATTGAATGTTGGACCAGAGGTTGAATTAATAAAGGCGAAGTAAGGTTTGGAAGACACCTTAGTCAGCTGAAATACCATGTGATACATATACCTCAGAGTTATATTTAGCACACATTTACGGCAAAGTAATTCCAATGTAGACGCGTTTGAGGATTTGAACAAGAGTTCGTTTTTTACCACTCTTTCATTTTCATTTCAAAGGAAACGCTTTCAGTCTGAAAAATACAAACTGTCAGGCTCTTCACATTGAATTGTCTCCCCTTCTGACAGGTCGAATGCTACATGTGTGCAGGATGTCAAGAATGACATAGCTCCATTTGTATCTCCTGGATTATGAATGTAATGTTTCCACAAACCGAAGATAATACAATGTCATCATCTAAAAGTTTGAAATTGAATGTTGGACCAGAGGTTGAATTAATAAAGGCGAAGTAAGGTTTGGAAGACACCTTAGTCAGCTGAAATACCATGTGATACATATACCTCAGAGTTATATTTGGCACACATTTACGGCAAAGGAATTCCAATGTAGACGCGTTTGAGGATTTGAACAAGGGTTCGTTTCTTACCACTCTTTCATTTTTATTTCAAAGGAAACGCTTTCAGTCTGAAAAACACAAACTGTCAGGCGCTTCACATTGAATTGTCTCCCCTTTTGACAGGTCGAATGCTACATGTGTGCAGGATGTCAACAATGACATAGCTCCATTTGTATCTCTTAGTTTTTGAATGTAATGTTTCCACAAACCGAAGATAAGACAATGTCATCATCTAAAAGTTTGAAATTGAATGTTGGACCAGAGGTTGAATTAATAAAGGCGAAGTAAGGTTTGGAAGACACCTTAGTCAGCTGAAATACCATGTGATACATATACCTCAGAGTTATATTTGGCACACATTTACGGCAAAGGAATTCCAATGTAGACGCGTTTGAGGATTTGAACAAGGGTTCGTTTCTTACCACTCTTTCATTTTTATTTCAAAGGAAACGCTTTCAGTCTGAAAAACACAAACTGTCAGGCGCTTCACATTGAATTGTCTCCCCTTCTGACAGGTCGAATGCTACATGTGTGCAGGATGTCAAGAATGACATAGCTCCATTTGTATCTCTTAGTTTTTGAATGTAATGTTTCCACAAAGCGAAGATAATACAACATGATCATCTATAAGTTTGAAATTGAATGTTGGACCAGAGGTTGAATTAATAAAGGCGAAGTAAGGTTTGGAAGACACCTTAGTCAGCTGAAATACCATGTGATACATATACCTCAGAGTTATATTTGGCACACATTTACGGCAAAGGAATTCCAATGTAGACGCGTTTGAGGATTTGAACAAGGGTTCGTTTCTTACCACTCTTTCATTTTTATTTCAAAGGAAACGCTTTCAGTCTGAAAAACACAAACTGTCAGGTACTTCACATTGAATTGTCTCCCCTTCTGACAGGTCGAATACTACATGTGTGCAGGATGTCAAGAATGACATAGCTCCATTTGTATCTCTTAGTTTTTGAATGTAATGTTTCCACAAACCGAATATAATACAATGTCATCATCTAAAAGTTTGAAATTGAATGTTGGACCAGAGGTTGAATTAATAAAGGCGAAGTAAGGTTTGGAAGACACCTTAGTCAGCTGAAATACCATGTGATACATATACCTCAGAGTTACACATTTGAACAAGGGTTCGTTAAAGTGAAAAACTGTCGGGCTAAGGGACCGTTCAAAATTCATGGTTGGTGCACACATTTACGGCAAAGGAATTCCAATGTAGACGCGTTTGAGGATTTGAACAAGGGTTCGTTTCTTACCACTCTTTCATTTCTAATTCTAAGGAAACGTTTTCAGTCTGAAAAACACAAACTGTCAGGCGTTTCACATTGAATTGTCTCCCCTTCTGACAGGTCGAATGCTACATGTGTGCAGGATGTCAAGAATGACATAGCTCCATTTGTATCTCTTAGTTTTTGAATGTAATGTTTCCACAAAGCGAAGATAATACAACATCATCATCTATAAGTTTGAAATTGAATGTTGGACCAGAGGTTGAATTAATAAAGGCGAAGTAAGGTTTGGAAGACACCTTAGTCAGCTGAAATACCATGTGATACATATACCTCAGAGTTATATTTGGCACACATTTACGGCAAAGGAATTCCAATGTAGACGCGTTTGAGGATTTGAACAAGGGTTCGTTTCTTACCACTCTTTCATTTTTATTTCAAAGGAAACGCTTTCAGTCTGAAAAACACAAACTGTCAGGCGCTTCACATTGAATTGTCTCCCCTTCTGACAGGTCGAATACTACATGTGTGCAGGATGTCAAGAATGACATAGCTCCATTTGTATCTCTTAGTTTTTGAATGTAATGTTTCCACAAACCGAAGATAATACAATGTCATCATCTAAAAGTTTGAAATTGAATGTTGGACCAGAGGTTGAATTAATAAAGGCGAAGTAAGGTTTGGAAGACACCTTAGTCAGCTGAAATACCATGTGATACATATACCTCAGAGTTATATTTGGCACACATTTACGGCAAAGGAATTCCAATGTAGACGCGTTTGAGGATTTGAACAAGGGTTCGTTTCTTACCACTCTTTCATTTCTAATTCTAAGGAAACGTTTTCAGTCTGAAAAACACAAACTGTCAGGCGTTTCACATTGAATTGTCTCCCCTTCTGACAGGTCGAATGCTACATGTGTGCAGGATGTCAAGAATGACATAGCTCCATTTGTATCTCCTGGATTATGAATGTAATGTTTCCACAAACCGAAGATAATACAATGTCATCATCTAAAAGTTTGAAATTGAATGTTGGACCAGAGGTTGAATTAATAAAGGCGAAGTAAGGTTTGGAAGACACCTTAGTCAGCTGAAATACCATGTGATACATATACCTCAGAGTTATATTTAGCACACATTTACGGCAAAGTAATTCCAATGTAGACGCGTTTGAGGATTTGAACAAGAGTTCGTTTTTTACCACTCTTTCATTTTTATTTCAAAGGAAACGCTTTCAGTCTGAAAAATACAAACTGTCAGGCTCTTCACATTGAATTGTCTCCCCTTCTGACAGGTCGAATGCTACATGTGTGCAGGATGTCAACAATGACATAGCTCCATTTGTATCTCCTGGATTATGAATGTAATGTTTCCACAAACCGAAGATAATACAATGTCATCATCTAAAAGTTTGAAATTGAATGTTGGACCAGAGGTTGAATTAATAAAGGCGAAGTAAGGTTTGGAAGACACCTTAGTCAGCTGAAATACCATGTGATACATATACCTCAGAGTTATATTTGGCACACATTTACGGCAAAGGAATTCCAATGTAGACGCGTTTGAGGATTTGAACAAGGGTTCGTTTCTTACCACTCTTTCATTTTTATTTCAAAGGAAACGCTTTCAGTCTGAAAAACACAAACTGTCAGGCGCTTCACATTGAATTGTCTCCCCTTTTGACAGGTCGAATGCTACATGTGTGCAGGATGTCAACAATGACATAGCTCCATTTGTATCTCTTAGTTTTTGAATGTAATGTTTCCACAAACCGAAGATAATACAATGTCATCATCTAAAAGTTTGAAATTGAATGTTGGACCAGAGGTTGAATTAATAAAGGCGAAGTAAGGTTTGGAAGACACCTTAGTCAGCTGAAATACCATGTGATACATATACCTCAGAGTTATATTTGGCACACATTTACGGCAAAGGAATTCCAATGTAGACGCGTTTGAGGATTTGAACAAGGGTTCGTTTCTTACCACTCTTTCATTTTTATTTCAAAGGAAACGCTTTCAGTCTGAAAAACACAAACTGTCAGGCGCTTCACATTGAATTGTCTCCCCTTCTGACAGGTCGAATGCTACATGTGTGCAGGATGTCAAGAATGACATAGCTCCATTTGTATCTCTTAGTTTTTGAATGTAATGTTTCCACAAAGCGAAGATAATACAACATGATCATCTATAAGTTTGAAATTGAATGTTGGACCAGAGGTTGAATTAATAAAGGCGAAGTAAGGTTTGGAAGACACCTTAGTCAGCTGAAATACCATGTGATACATATACCTCAGAGTTATATTTGGCACACATTTACGGCAAAGGAATTCCAATGTAGACGCGTTTGAGGATTTGAACAAGGGTTCGTTTCTTACCACTCTTTCATTTTTATTTCAAAGGAAACGCTTTCAGTCTGAAAAACACAAACTGTCAGGCACTTCACATTGAGTTGTCTCCCCTTCTGACAGGTCGAATACTACATGTGTGCAGGATGTCAAGAATGACATAGCTCCATTTGTATCTCTTAGTTTTTGAATGTAATGTTTCCACAAACCGAATATAATACAATGTCATCATCTAAAAGTTTGAAATTGAATGTTGGACCAGAGGTTGAATTAATAAAGGCGAAGTAAGGTTTGGAAGACACCTTAGTCAGCTGAAATACCATGTGATACATATACCTCAGAGTTATATTTGGCACACATTTACGGCAAAGGAATTCCAATGTAGACGCGTTTGAGGATTTGAACAAGGGTTCGTTTCTTACCACTCTTTCATTTTCATTTCAAAGGAAACGCTTTCAGTCTGAAAAACACAAACTGTCAGGCGCTTCACATTGAATTGTCTCCCCTTTTGACAGGTCGAATGCTACATGTGTGCAGGATGTCAACAATGACATAGCTCCATTTGTATCTCTTAGTTTTTGAATGTAATGTTTCCACAAACCGAAGATAATACAATGTCATCATCTAAAAGTTTGAAATTGAATGTTGGACCAGAGGTTGAATTAATAAAGGCGAAGTAAGGTTTGGAAGACACCTTAGTCAGCTGAAATACCATGTGATACATATACCTCAGAGTTATATTTGGCACACATTTACGGCAAAGGAATTCCAATGTAGACGCGTTTGAGGATTTGAACAAGGGTTCGTTTCTTACCACTCTTTCATTTTTATTTCAAAGGAAACGCTTTCAGTCTGAAAAACACAAACTGTCAGGCGCTTCACATTGAATTGTCTCCCCTTCTGACAGGTCGAATACTACATGTGTGCAGGATGTCAAGAATGACATAGCTCCATTTGTATCTCTTAGTTTTTGAATGTAATGTTTCCACAAACCGAATATAATACAATGTCATCATCTAAAAGTTTGAAATTGAATGTTGGACCAGAGGTTGAATTAATAAAGGCGAAGTAAGGTTTGGAAGACACCTTAGTCAGCTGAAATACCATGTGATACATATACCTCAGAGTTATATTTGGCACACATTTACGGCAAAGGAATTCCAATGTAGACGCGTTTGAGGATTTGAACAAGGGTTCGTTTCTTACCACTCTTTCATTTTTTTTTCAAAGGAAACGCTTTCAGTCTGAAAAACACAAACTGTCAGGCGCTTCACATTGAATTGTCTCCCCCTTTGACAGGTCGAATACTACATGTGTGCAGGATGTCAAGAATGACATAGCTCCATTTGTATCTCTTAGTTTTTGAATGTAATGTTTCCACAAACCGAAGATAATACAATATCATCATCTATAAGTTTGAAATTGAATGTTGGACCAGAGGTTGAATTAATAAAGGCGAAGTAAGGTTTGGAAGACACCTTAGTCAGCTGAAATACCATGTGATACATATACCTCAGAGTTATATTTGGCACACATTTACGACAAAGGAATTCCAATGTAGACGCGTTTGAGGATTTGAACAAGGGTTCGTTTCTTACCACTCTTTCATTTCTAATTCTAAGGAAACGTTTTCAGTCTGAAAAACACAAACTGTCAGGCGCTTCACATTGAATTGTCTCCCCTTCTGACAGGTCGAATACTACATGTGTGCAGGATGTCAAGAATGACATAGCTCCATTTGTATCTCTTAGTTTTTGAATGTAATGTTTCCACAAAGCGAAGATAATACAATGTCATCATCTAAAAGTTTGAAATTGAATGTTGGACCAGAGGTTGAATTAATAAAGGCGAAGTAAGGTTTGGAAGACACCTTAGTCAGCTGAAATACCATGTGATACATATACCTCAGAGTTATATTTAGCACACATTTACGGCAAAGTAATTCCAATGTAGACGCGTTTGAGGATTTGAACAAGAGTTCGTTTTTTACCACTCTTTCATTTTTATTTCAAAGGAAACGCTTTCAGTCTGAAAAATACAAACTGTCAGGCTCTTCACATTGAATTGTCTCCCCTTCTGACAGGTCGAATGCTACATGTGTGCAGGATGTCAAGAATGACATAGCTCCATTTGTATCTCCTGGATTATGAATGTAATGTTTCCACAAACCGAAGATAATACAATGTCGTCATCTAAAAGTTTGAAATTGAATGTTGGACCAGAGGTTGAATTAATAAAGGCGAAGTAAGGTTTGGAAGACACCTTAGTCAGCTGAAATACCATGTGATACATATACCTCAGAGTTATATTTGGCACACATTTACGGCAAAGGAATTCCAATGTAGACGCGTTTGAGGATTTGAACAAGGGTTCGTTTCTTACCACTCTTTCATTTTTTTTTCAAAGGAAACGCTTTCAGTCTGAAAAACACAAACTGTCAGGCGCTTCACATTGAATTGTCTCCGCTTTTGACAGGTCGAATGCTACATGTGTGCAGGATGTCAAGAATGACATAGCTCCATTTGTATCTCTTAGTTTTTGAATGTAATGTTTCCACAAACCGAAGATAATACAATGTCATCATCTAAAAGTTTGAAATTGAATGTTGGACCAGAGGTTGAATTAATAAAGGCGAAGTAAGGTTTGGAAGACACCTTAGTCAGCTGAAATACCATGTGATACATATACCTCAGAGTTATATTTGGCACACATTTACGCCAAAGGAATTCCAATGTAGAAGCGTTTGAGGATTTGAACAAGGGTTCGTTTCTTACCACCCTTTCCTTTTTATTTCAAAGGAAACGCTTTCAGTCTGAAAAACACAAACTGTCAGGCTCTTCACATTGAATTGTGTCCCCTTCTGACAGGTCGAATACTACATGTGTGCAGGATGTCAAGAATGACAAAACTCCATTTCTATCTCTTAGTTTTTGAATGTAATGTTTCCACAAACCGAAGATAATACAATGTCATCATCTATAAGTTTGAAATTGAATGTTGGACCAGAGGTTGAATTAATAAAGGCGAAGTAAGGTTTGGAAGACACCTTAGTCAGCTGAAATACCATGTGATACATATACCTCAGAGTTATGTTTGGCACACATTTACGCCAAAGGAATTCCAATGTAGACGCGTTTGAGGATTTGAACAAGGGTTCGTTTCTTACCACTCTTTCATTTTTATTTCAAAGGAAACGCTTTCAGTCTGAAAAACACAAACTGTCAGGCACTTCACATTGAATTGTCTCCCCTTCTGACAGGTCGAATACTACATGTGTGCAGGATGTCAAGAATGACATAGCTCCATTTGTATCTCTTAGTTTTTGAATGTAATGTTTCCACAAACCGAATATAATACAATGTCATCATCTAAAAGTTTGAAATTGAATGTTGGACCAGAGGTTGAATTAATAAAGGCGAAGTAAGGTTTGGAAGACACCTTAGTCAGCTGAAATACCATGTGATACATATACCTCAGAGTTATATTTGGCACACATTTACGGCAAAGGAATTCCAATGTAGACGCGTTTGAGGATTTGAACAAGGGTTCGTTTCTTACCACTCTTTCATTTTCATTTCAAAGGAAACGCTTTCAGTCTGAAAAACACAAACTGTCAGGCGCTTCACATTGAATTGTCTCCCCTTTTGACAGGTCGAATGCTACATGTGTGCAGGATGTCAAGAATGACATAGCTCCATTTGTATCTCTTAGTTTTTGAATGTAATGTTTCCACAAACCGAAGATAATACAATGTCATCATCTAAAAGTTTGAAATTGAATGTTGGACCAGAGGTTGAATTAATAAAGGCGAAGTAAGGTTTGGAAGACACCTTAGTCAGCTGAAATACCATGTGATACATATACCTCAGAGTTATATTTGGCACACATTTACGGCAAAGGAATTCCAATGTAGACGCGTTTGAGGATTTGAACAAGGGTTCGTTTCTTACCACTCTTTCATTTTTATTTCAAAGGAAACGCTTTCAGTCTGAAAAACACAAACTGTCAGGCGCTTCACATTGAATTGTCTCCCCTTCTGACAGGTCGAATACTACATGTGTGCAGGATGTCAAGAATGACATAGCTCCATTTGTATCTCTTAGTTTTTGAATGTAATGTTTCCACAAACCGAAGATAATACAATGTCATCATCTAAAAGTTTGAAATTGAATGTTGGACCAGAGGTTGAATTAATAAAGGCGAAGTAAGGTTTGGAAGACACCTTAGTCAGCTGAAATACCATGTGATACATATACCTCAGAGTTATATTTGGCACACATTTACGGCAAAGGAATTCCAATGTAGACGCGTTTGAGGATTTGAACAAGGGTTCGTTTCTTACCACTCTTTCATTTTCATTTCAAAGGAAACGCTTTCAGTCTGAAAAACACAAACTGTCAGGCGCTTCACATTGAATTGTCTCCCCCTTTGACAGGTCGAATACTACATGTGTGCAGGATGTCAAGAATGACATAGCTCCATTTGTATCTCTTAGTTTTTGAATGTAATGTTTCCACAAACCGAAGATAATACAATATCATCATCTATAAGTTTGAAATTGAATGTTGGACCAGAGGTTGAATTAATAAAGGCGAAGTAAGGTTTGGAAGACACCTTAGTCAGCTGAAATACCATGTGATACATATACCTCAGAGTTATATTTGGCACACATTTACGACAAAGGAATTCCAATGTAGACGCGTTTGAGGATTTGAACAAGGGTTCGTTTCTTACCACTCTTTCATTTCTAATTCAAAGGAAACGTTTTCAGTCTGAAAAACACAAACTGTCAGGCGCTTCACATTGAATTGTCTCCCCTTCTGACAGGTCGAATACTACATGTGTGCAGGATGTCAAGAATGACATAGCTCCATTTGTATCTCTTAGTTTTTGAATGTAATGTTTCCACAAAGCGAAGATAATACAATGTCATCATCTAAAAGTTTGAAATTGAATGTTGGACCAGAGGTTGAATTAATAAAGGCGAAGTAAGGTTTGGAAGACACCTTAGTCAGCTGAAATACCATGTGATACATATACCTCAGAGTTATATTTAGCACACATTTACGGCAAAGTAATTCCAATGTAGACGCGTTTGAGGATTTGAACAAGAGTTCGTTTGTTACCACTCTTTCATTTTTATTTCAAAGGAAACGCTTTCAGTCTGAAAAATACAAACTGTCAGGCTCTTCACATTGAATTGTCTCCCCTTCTGACAGGTCGAATGCTACATGTGTGCAGGATGTCAAGAATGACATAGCTCCATTTGTATCTCCTGGATTATGAATGTAATGTTTCCACAAACCGAAGATAATACAATGTCATCATCTAAAAGTTTGAAATTGAATGTTGGACCAGAGGTTGAATTAATAAAGGCGAAGTAAGGTTTGGAAGACACCTTAGTCAGCTGAAATACCATGTGATACATATACCTCAGAGTTATATTTGGCACACATTTACGGCAAAGGAATTCCAATGTAGACGCGTTTGAGGATTTGAACAAGGGTTCGTTTCTTACCACTCTTTCATTTTTTTTTCAAAGGAAACGCTTTCAGTCTGAAAAACACAAACTGTCAGGCGCTTCACATTGAACTGTCTCCGCTTTTGACAGGTCGAATGCTACATGTGTGCAGGATGTCAAGAATGACATAGCTCCATTTGTATCTCTTAGTTTTTGAATGTAATGTTTCCACAAACCGAAGATAATACAATGTCATCATCTAAAAGTTTGAAATTGAATGTTGGACCAGAGGTTGAATTAATAAAGGCGAAGTAAGGTTTGGAAGACACCTTAGTCAGCTGAAATACCATGTGATACATATACCTCAGAGTTATATTTGGCACACATTTACGCCAAAGGAATTCCAATGTAGAAGCGTTTGAGGATTTGAACAAGGGTTCGTTTCTTACCACCCTTTCCTTTTTATTTCAAAGGAAACGCTTTCAGTCTGAAAAACTCAAACTGTCAGGCTCTTCACATTGAATTGTGTCCCCTTCTGACAGGTCGAATACTACATGTGTGCAGGATGTCAAGAATGACAAAACTCCATTTCTATCTCTTAGTTTTTGAATGTAATGTTTCCACAAACCGAAGATAATACAATGTCATCATCTATAAGTTTGAAATTGAATGTTGGACCAGAGGTTGAATTAATAAAGGCGAAGTAAGGTTTGGAAGACACCTTAGTCAGCTGAAATACCATGTGATACATGTACCTCAGAGTTATGTTTGGCACACATTTACGCCAAAGGAATTCCAATGTAGACGCGTTTGAGGATTTGAACAAGGGTTCGTTTCTTACCACCCTTTCATTTTTATTTCAAAGGAAACGCTTTCAGTCTGAAAAACACAAACTGTCAGGTGCTTCACATTGAATTGTGTCCCCTTCTGACAGGTCGAATACTACATGTGTGCAGGATGTCAAGAATGACATAGCTCCATTTGTATCTCTTAGTTTTTGAATGTAATGTTTCCACAAACCGAAGATAATACAATGTCATCATCTAAAAGTTTCAAAATGAATGTTGGACCAGAGGTTGAATTAATAAAGGCGAAGTAAGGTTTGGAAGACACCTTAGTCAGCTGAAATACCATGTGATACATATACCTCAGAGTTATATTTGGCACACATTTACGCCAAAGGAATTCCAATGTAGACGCGTTTGAGGATTTGAACAAGGGTTCGTTTCTTACCACCCTTTCATTTTTATTTCAAAGGAAACGCTTTCAGTCTGAAAAACACAAACTGTCAGGCTCTTCACATTGAATTGTCTCCCCTTCTGACAGGTCGAATACTACATGTGTGCAGGATGTCAAGAATGACAAAACTCCATTTCTATCTCTTAGTTTTTGAATGTAATGTTTCCACAAACCGAAGATAATACAATGTCATCATCTAAAAGTTTGAAATTGAATGTTGGACCAGAGGTTGAATTAATAAAGGCGAAGTAAGGTTTGGAAGACACCTTAGTCAGCTGAAATACCATGTGATACATATACCTCAGAGTTATGTTTGGCACACATTTACGCCAAAGGAATTCCAATGTAGACGCGTTTGAGGATTTGAACAAGGGTTCGTTTCTTACCACCCTTTCATTTTTATTTCAAAGCAAACGCTTTCAGTCTGAAAAACACAAACTGTCAGGTGCTTCACATTGACTTGTCTCCCCTTCTGACAGGTCGAATACTACATGTGTGCAGGATGTCAAGAATGACATAGCTCCATTTGTATCTCTTAGTTTTTGAATGTAATGTTTCCACAAACCGAAGATAATACAATGTCATCATCTAAAAGTTTCAAAATGAATGTTGGACCAGAGGTTGAATTAATAAAGGCGAAGTAAGGTTTGGAAGACACCTTAGTCAGCTGAAATACCATGTGATACATATACCTCAGAGTTATGTTTGGCACACATTTACGGCAAAGGAATTCCAATGTAGACGCGTTTGAGGATTTGAACAAGGGTTCGTTTCTTACCACTCTTTCATTTTCATTTCAAAGGAAACGCTTTCAGTCTGAAAAACACAAACTGTCAGGCGCTTCACATTGAATTGTCTCCCCCTTTGACAGGTCGAATACTACATGTGTGCAGGATGTCAAGAATGACATAGCTCCATTTGTATCTCTTAGTTTTTGAATGTAATGTTTCCACAAACCGAAGATAATACAATATCATCATCTATAAGTTTGAAATTGAATGTTGGACCAGAGGTTGAATTAATAAAGGCGAAGTAAGGTTTGGAAGACACCTTAGTCAGCTGAAATACCATGTGATACATATACCTCAGAGTTATATTTGGCACACATTTACGACAAAGGAATTCCAATGTAGACGCGTTTGAGGATTTGAACAAGGGTTCGTTTCTTACCACTCTTTCATTTCTAATTCAAAGGAAACGTTTTCAGTCTGAAAAACACAAACTGTCAGGCGCTTCACATTGAATTGTCTCCCCTTCTGACAGGTCGAATACTACATGTGTGCAGGATGTCAAGAATGACATAGCTCCATTTGTATCTCTTAGTTTTTGAATGTAATGTTTCCACAAAGCGAAGATAATACAATGTCATCATCTAAAAGTTTGAAATTGAATGTTGGACCAGAGGTTGAATTAATAAAGGCGAAGTAAGGTTTGGAAGACACCTTAGTCAGCTGAAATACCATGTGATACATATACCTCAGAGTTATATTTAGCACACATTTACGGCAAAGTAATTCCAATGTAGACGCGTTTGAGGATTTGAACAAGAGTTCGTTTGTTACCACTCTTTCATTTTTATTTCAAAGGAAACGCTTTCAGTCTGAAAAATACAAACTGTCAGGCTCTTCACATTGAATTGTCTCCCCTTCTGACAGGTCGAATGCTACATGTGTGCAGGATGTCAAGAATGACATAGCTCCATTTGTATCTCCTGGATTATGAATGTAATGTTTCCACAAACCGAAGATAATACAATGTCATCATCTAAAAGTTTGAAATTGAATGTTGGACCAGAGGTTGAATTAATAAAGGCGAAGTAAGGTTTGGAAGACACCTTAGTCAGCTGAAATACCATGTGATACATATACCTCAGAGTTATATTTGGCACACATTTACGGCAAAGGAATTCCAATGTAGACGCGTTTGAGGATTTGAACAAGGGTTCGTTTCTTACCACTCTTTCATTTTTTTTTCAAAGGAAACGCTTTCAGTCTGAAAAACACAAACTGTCAGGCGCTTCACATTGAATTGTCTCCGCTTTTGACAGGTCGAATGCTACATGTGTGCAGGATGTCAAGAATGACATAGCTCCATTTGTATCTCTTAGTTTTTGAATGTAATGTTTCCACAAACCGAAGATAATACAATGTCATCATCTAAAAGTTTGAAATTGAATGTTGGACCAGAGGTTGAATTAATAAAGGCGAAGTAAGGTTTGGAAGACACCTTAGTCAGCTGAAATACCATGTGATACATATACCTCAGAGTTATATTTGGCACACATTTACGCCAAAGGAATTCCAATGTAGAAGCGTTTGAGGATTTGAACAAGGGTTCGTTTCTTACCACCCTTTCCTTTTTATTTCAAAGGAAACGCTTTCAGTCTGAAAAACACAAACTGTCAGGCTCTTCACATTGAATTGTGTCCCCTTCTGACAGGTCGAATACTACATGTGTGCAGGATGTCAAGAATGACAAAACTCCATTTCTATCTCTTAGTTTTTGAATGTAATGTTTCCACAAACCGAAGATAATACAATGTCATCATCTATAAGTTTGAAATTGAATGTTGGACCAGAGGTTGAATTAATAAAGGCGAAGTAAGGTTTGGAAGACACCTTAGTCAGCTGAAATACCATGTGATACATGTACCTCAGAGTTATGTTTGGCACACATTTACGCCAAAGGAATTCCAATGTAGACGCGTTTGAGGATTTGAACAAGGGTTCGTTTCTTACCACCCTTTCATTTTTATTTCAAAGGAAACGCTTTCAGTCTGAAAAACACAAACTGTCAGGTGCTTCACATTGAATTGTGTCCCCTTCTGACAGGTCGAATACTACATGTGTGCAGGATGTCAAGAATGACATAGCTCCATTTGTATCTCTTAGTTTTTGAATGTAATGTTTCCACAAACCGAAGATAATACAATGTCATCATCTAAAAGTTTCAAAATGAATGTTGGACCAGAGGTTGAATTAATAAAGGCGAAGTAAGGTTTGGAAGACACCTTAGTCAGCTGAAATACCATGTGATACATATACCTCAGAGTTATATTTGGCACACATTTACGCCAAAGGAATTCCAATGTAGACGCGTTTGAGGATTTGAACAAGGGTTCGTTTCTTACCACCCTTTCATTTTTATTTCAAAGGAAACGCTTTCAGTCTGAAAAACACAAACTGTCAGGCTCTTCACATTGAATTGTCTCCCCTTCTGACAGGTCGAATACTACATGTGTGCAGGATGTCAAGAATGACAAAACTCCATTTCTATCTCTTAGTTTTTGAATGTAATGTTTCCACAAACCGAAGATAATACAATGTCATCATCTAAAAGTTTGAAATTGAATGTTGGACCAGAGGTTGAATTAATAAAGGCGAAGTAAGGTTTGGAAGACACCTTAGTCAGCTGAAATACCATGTGATACATATACCTCAGAGTTATGTTTGGCACACATTTACGCCAAAGGAATTCCAATGTAGACGCGTTTGAGGATTTGAACAAGGGTTCGTTTCTTACCACCCTTTCATTTTTATTTCAAAGCAAACGCTTTCAGTCTGAAAAACACAAACTGTCAGGTGCTTCACATTGACTTGTCTCCCCTTCTGACAGGTCGAATACTACATGTGTGCAGGATGTCAAGAATGACATAGCTCCATTTGTATCTCTTAGTTTTTGAATGTAATGTTTCCACAAACCGAAGATAATACAATGTCATCATCTAAAAGTTTCAAAATGAATGTTGGACCAGAGGTTGAATTAATAAAGGCGAAGTAAGGTTTGGAAGACACCTTAGTCAGCTGAAATACCATGTGATACATATACCTCAGAGTTATGTTTGGCACACATTTACGCCAAAGGAATTCCAATGTAGACGCGTTTGAGGATTTGAACAAGGGTTCGTTTCTTACCACTCTTTCATTTTTATTTCAAAGGAAACGCTTTCAGTCTGAAAAACACAAACTGTCAGGCTCTTCACATTGAATTGTCTCCCCTTCTGACAGGTCGAATACTACATGTGTGCAGGATGTCAAGAATGACAAAACTCCATTTCTATCTCTTAGTTTTTGAATGTAATGTTTCCACAAACCGAAGATAATACAATGTCATCATCTATAAGTTTGAAATTGAATGTTGGACCAGAGGTTGAATTAATAAAGGCGAAGTAAGGTTTGGAAGACACCTTAGTCAGCTGAAATACCATGTGATACATATACCTCAGAGTTATGTTTGGCACACATTTACGCCAAAGGAATTCCAATGTAGACGCGTTTGAGGATTTGAACAAGGGTTCGTTTCTTACCACTCTTTCATTTCTAATTCAAAGGAAACGCTTTCAGTCTGAAAAACACAAACTGTCAGGCTCTTCACATTGAATTGTGTCCCCTTCTGACAGGTCGAATACTACATGTGTGCAGGATGTCAAGAATGACATAGCTCCATTTGTATCTCTTAGTTTTTGAATGTAATGTTTCCACAAACCGAAGATAATACAATGTCATCATCTAAAAGTTTGAAATTGAATGTTGGACCAGAGGTTGAATTAATAAAGGCGAAGTAAGGTTTGGAAGACACCTTAGTCAGCTGAAATACCATGTGATACATATACCTCAGAGTTATATTTGGCACACATTTACGCCAAAGGAATTCCAATGTAGAAGCGTTTGAGGATTTGAACAAGGGTTCGTTTCTTACCACCCTTTCCTTTTTATTTCAAAGGAAACGCTTTCAGTCTGAAAAACACAAACTGTCAGGCTCTTCACATTGAATTGTGTCCCCTTCTGACAGGTCGAATACTACATGTGTGCAGGATGTCAAGAATGACAAAACTCCATTTCTATCTCTTAGTTTTTGAATGTAATGTTTCCACAAACCGAAGATAATACAATGTCATCATCTATAAGTTTGAAATTGAATGTTGGACCAGAGGTTGAATTAATAAAGGCGAAGTAAGGTTTGGAAGACACCTTAGTCAGCTGAAATACCATGTGATACATATACCTCAGAGTTATGTTTGGCACACATTTACGGCAAAGGAATTCCAATGTAGACGCGTTTGAGGATTTGAACAAGGGTTCGTTTCTTACCACCCTTTCATTTTTATTTCAAAGCAAACGCTTTCAGTCTGAAAAACACAAACTGTCAGGTGCTTCACATTGAATTGTCTCCCCTTCTGACAGGTCGAATACTACATGTGTGCAGGATGTCAAGAATGACATAGCTCCATTTGTATCTCTTCGTTTTTGAATGTAATGTTTCCACAAACCGAAGATAATACAATGTCATCATCTAAAAGTTTCAAAATGAATGTTGGACCAGAGGTTGAATTAATAAAGGCGAAGTAAGGTTTGGAAGACACCTTAGTCAGCTGGAATACCATGTGATACATATACCTCAGAGTTATGTTTGGCACACATTTACGGCAAAGGAATTCCAATGTAGACGCGTTTGAGGATTTGAACAAGGGTTCGTTTCTTACCACTCTTTCATTTCTAATTCAAAGGAAACGCTTTCAGTCTGAAAAACACAAACTGTCAGGTGCTTCACATTGAATTGTCTCCCCTTCTGACAGGTCGAATACTACATGTGTGCAGGATGTCAAGAATGACATAGCTCCATTTGTATCTCTTAGTTTTTGAATGTAATGTTTCCACAAACCGAAGATAATACAATGTCATCATCTAAAAGTTTGAAATTGAATGTTGGACCAGAGGTTGAATTAATAAAGGCGAAGTAAGGTTTGGAAGACACCTTAGTCAGCTGAAATACCATGTGATACATATACCTCAGAGTTATGTTTGGCACACATTTACGGCAAAGGAATTCCAATGTAGACGCGTTTGAGGATTTGAACAAGGGTTCGTTTCTTACCACTCTTTCCTTTTTATTTCAAAGGAAACGCTTTCAGTCTGAAAAACACAAACTGACAGGTACTTCACATTGAATTGTCTCCCCTTCTGACAGGTCGAATACTACATGTGTGCAGGATGTCAAGAATGACATAACTCTATTTCTATCTCTTAGTTTTTGAATGTAATGTTTCCACAAACCGAAGATAATACAATGTCATCATCTAAAAGTTTGAAATTGAATGTTGGACCAGAGGTTGAATTAATAAAGGCGAAGTAAGGTTTGGAAGACACCTTAGTCAGCTGATACACCATGTGATACATATACCTCAGAGTTATATTTAGCACACATTTACGACAAGGGAATTCCAATGTAGACACGTTTGAGGATTTGAACAAGGGTTCGTTTCTTACCACTCTTTCATTTTTATTTCAAAGGAAACGCTTTCAGTCTGAAAAACACAAACTGTCAGGCTCTTCACATTGAATTGTCTCCCCTTCTGAGAGGTCGAATACTACATGTGTGCAGGATGTCAAGAATGACAAAACTCCATTTGTATCTCTTAGTTTTTGAATGTAATGTTTCCACAAACCGAAGATAATACAATGTCATCATCTAAAAGTTTGAAATTGAATGTTGGACCAGAGGTTGAATTAATAAAGGCGAAGTAAGGTTTGGAAGACACCTTAGTCAGCTGAAACACCATGTGATACATATACCTCAGAGTTATATTTAGCATACATTTACGACAAGGGAATTCCAATGTAGACACGTTTGAGGATTTGAACAAGGGTTCGTTTCTTACCACTCTTTCATTTTTATTTCAAAGGAAACGCTTTCAGTCTGAAAAACACAAACTGTCAGGCTCTTCACATTGAATTGTCTCCCCTTCTGACAGGTCGAATACTACATGTGTGCAGGATGTCAAGAATGACAAAACTCCATTTCTATCTCTTAGTTTTTGAATGTAATGTTTCCACAAACCGAAGATAATACAATGTCATCATCTAAAAGTTTGAAATTGAATGTTGGACCAGAGGTTGAATTAATAAAGGCGAAGAAAGGTTTGGAAGACACCTTAGTCAGCTGAAATACCATGTGATACATATACCTCAGAGTTATGTTTGGCACACATTTACGGCAAAGGAATTCCAATGTAGACGCGTTTGAGGATTTGAACAAGGGTTCGTTTCTTACCACTCTTTCATTTCTAATTCAAAGGAAACGCTTTCAGTCTGAAAAACACAAACTGTCAGGCTCTTCACATTGAATTGTGTCCCCTTCTGACAGGTCGAATACTACATGTGTGCAGGATGTCAAGAATGACATAGCTCCATTTGTATCTCTTAGTTTTTGAATGTAATGTTTCCACAAACCGAAGATAATACAATGTCATCATCTAAAAGTTTGAAATTGAATGTTGGACCAGAGGTTGAATTAATAAAGGCGAAGTAAGGTTTGGAAGACACCTTAGTCAACTGAAATACCATGTGATACATATACCTCAGAGTTATATTTGGCACACATTTACGCCAAAGGAATTCCAATGTAGAAGCGTTTGAGGATTTGAACAAGGGTTCGTTTCTTACCACCCTTTCATTTTTATTTCAAAGGAAACGCTTTCAGTCTGAAAAACACAAACTGTCAGGCTCTTCACATTGAATTGTCTCCCCTTCTGACAGGTCGAATACTACATGTGTGCAGGATGTCAAGAATGACATAGCTCCATTTGTATCTCTTAGTTTTTGAATGTAATGTTTCCACAAACCGAAGATAATACAATGTCATCATCTAAAAGTTTGAAATTGAATGTTGGACCAGAGGTTGAATTAATAAAGGCGAAGTAAGGTTTGGAAGACACCTTAGTCAGCTGAAATACCATGTGATACATATACCTCAGAGTTATGTTTGGCACACATTTGCGGCAAAGGAATTCCAATGTAGACGCGTTTGAGGATTTGAACAAGGGTTCGTTTCTTACCACCCTTTCATTTTTATTTCAAAGGAAACGCTTTCAGTCTGAAAAACACAAACTGTCAGGCTCTTCACATTGAATTGTCTCCCCTTCTGACAGGTCGAATACTACATGTGTGCAGGATGTCAAGAATGACAAAACTCCATTTCTATCTCTTAGTTTTTGAATGTAATGTTTCCACAAACCGAAGATAACACAATGTCATCATCTAAAAGTTTGAAATTGAATGTTGGACCAGAGGTTGAATTAATAAAGGCGAAGTAAGGTTTGGAAGACACCTTAGTCAGCTGAAATACCATGTGATACATATACCTCAGAGTTATGTTTGGCACACATTTACGGCAAAGGAATTCCAATGTAGACGCGTTTGAGGATTTGAACAAGGGTTCGTTTCTTACCACTCTTTCCTTTTTATTTCAAAGGAAACGCTTTCAGTCTGAAAAACACAAACTGACAGGTACTTCACATTGAATTGTCTCCCCTTCTGACAGGTCGAATACTACATGTGTGCAGCATGTCAAGAATGACATAACTCTATTTCTATCTCTTAGTTTTTGAATGTAATGTTTCCACAAACCGAAGATAATACAATGTCATCATCTAAAAGTTTGAAATTGAATGTTGGACCAGAGGTTGAATTAATAAAGGCGAAGTAAGGTTTGGAAGACACCTTAGTCAGCTGAAACACCATGTGATACATATACCTCAGAGTTATATTTAGCACACATTTACGACAAGGGAATTCCAATGTAGACAGGTTTGAGGATTTGAACAAGGGTTCGTTTCTTACCACTCTTTCATTTTTATTTCAAAGGAAACGCTTTCAGTCTGAAAAACACAAACTGTCAGGCTCTTCACATTGAATTGTCTCCCCTTCTGACAGGTCGAATACTACATGTGTGCAGGATGTCAAGAATGACAAAACTCCATTTCTATCTCTTAGTTTTTGAATGTAATGTTTCCACAAACCGAAGATAATACAATGTCATCATCTAAAAGTTTGAAATTGAATGTTGGACCAGAGGTTGAATTAATAAAGGCGAAGTAAGGTTTGGAAGACACCTTAGTCAGCTGAAATACCATGTGATACATATACCTCAGAGTTATGTTTGGCACACATTTACGGCAAAGGAATTCCAATGTAGACGCGTTTGAGGATTTGAACAAGGGTTCGTTTCTTACCACCCTTTCATTTCTAATTCAAAGGAAACGCTTTCAGTCTGAAAAACACAAACTGTCAGGCTCTTCACATTGAAATGTGTCCCCTTCTGACAGGTCGAATACTACATGTGTGCAGGATGTCAAGAATGACATAGCTCCATTTGTATCTCTTAGTTTTTGAATGTAATGTTTCCACAAACCGAAGATAATACAATGTCATCATCTAAAAGTTTGAAATTGAATGTTGGACCAGAGGTTGAATTAATAAAGGCGAAGTAAGGTTTGGAAGACACCTTAGTCAACTGAAATACCATGTGATACATATACCTCAGAGTTATGTTTGGCACACATTTACGCCAAAGGAATTCCAATGTAGAAGCGTTTGAGGATTTGAACAAGGGTTCGTTTCTTACCACCCTTTCATTTTTATTTCAAAGGAAACGCCTTCAGTCTGAAAAACACAAACTGTCAGGCTCTTCACATTGAATTGTCTCCCCTTCTGACAGGTCGAATACTACATGTGTGCAGGATGTCAAGAATGACATAGCTCCATTTGTATCTCTTAGTTTTTGAATGTAATGTTTCCACAAACCGAAGATAATACAATGTCATCATCTAAAAGTTTGAAATTGAATGTTGGACCAGAGGTTGAATTAATAAAGGCGAAGTAAGGTTTGGAAGACACCTTAGTCAGCTGAAATACCATGTGATACATATACCTCAGAGTTATATTTGGCACACATTTACGCCAAAGGAATTCCAATGTAGAAGCGTTTGAGGATTTGAACAAGGGTTCGTTTCTTACCACCCTTTCATTTTTATTTCAAAGGAAACGCTTTCAGTCTGAAAAACACAAACTGTCAGGCTCTTCACATTGAATTGTGTCCCCTTCTGACAGGTCGAATACTACATGTGTGCAGGATGTCAAGAATGACAAAACTCCATTTGTATCTCTTAGTTTTTGAATGTAATGTTTCCACAAACCGAAGATAAAACAATGTCATCATCTGAATTAATAAAGGCGAAGTAAGGTTTGGAAGACACCTTAGTCAGCTGAAATACCATGTGATACATATACCTCAGAGTTATGTTTGCCACACATTTACGCCAAAGGAATTCCAATGTAGACGCGTTTGAGGATTTGAACAAGGGTTCGTTTCTTACCACCCTTTCATTTTTATTTCAAAGGAAACGCTTTTAGTCTGAAAAACACAAACTGACAGGTGCTTCACATTGAATTGTCTCCCCTTCTGACAGGTCGAATACTACATGTGTGCAGCATGTCAAGAATGACATAGCTCTATTTGTATCTCTTAATTTTTGAATGTAATGTTTCCACAAACCGAAGATAATACAATGTCATCATCTAAAAGTTTGAAATTGAATGTTGGACCAGAGGTTGAATTAATAAAGGCGAAGTAAGGTTTGGAAGACACCTTAGTCAGCTGAAACACCATGTGATACATATACCTCAGAGTTATAATTAGAACATATTTACGGCAAAGGAATTCCAATGTAGACGCGTTTGAGGATTTGAACAAGGGTTCGTTTCTTACCACTCTTTCATTTTTATTTCAAAGGAAACGCTTTCAGTCTGAAAAACACAAACTGTCAGGCTCTTCACATTGAATTGTCTCCCCTTCTGACAGGTCGAATACTACATGTGTGCAGGATGTCAAGAATGACAAAACTCCATTTCTATCTCTTAGTTTTTGAATTTAATGTTTCCACAAACCGAAGATAATACAATGTCATCATCTAAAAGTTTGAAATTGAATGTTGGACCAGAGGTTGAATTAATAAAGGCGAAGTAAGGTTTGGAAGACACCTTAGTCAGCTGAAATACCATGTGATACATATACCTCAGAGTTATGTTTGGCACACATTTGCGGCAAAGGAATTCCAATGTAGACGCGTTTGAGGATTTGAACAAGGGTTCGTTTCTTACCACCCTTTCATTTTTATTTCGAAGGAAACGCTTTCAGTCTGAAAAACACAAACTGTCATGTGCTTCACATTGAATTGTCTCCCCTTCTGACAGGTCGAATACTACATGTGTGCAGGATGTCAAGAATGACATAGCTCCATTTGTATCTCTTAGTTTTTGAATGTAATGTTTCCACAAACCGAAGATAATACAATGTCATCATCTAAAAGTTTCAAAATGAATGTTGGACCAGAGGTTGAATTAATAAAGGCGAAGTAAGGTTTGGAAGACACCTTAGTCAGCTGAAATACCATGTGATACATATACCTCAGAGTTATATTTGGCACACATTTACGCCAAAGGAATTCCAATGTAGACGCGTTTGAGGATTTGAACAAGGGTTCGTTTCTTACCACCCTTTCATTTTTATTTCAAAGGAAACGCTTTCAGTCTGAAAAACACAAACTGTCAGGCTCTTCACATTGAATTGTCTCCCCTTCTGACAGGTCGAATACTACATGTGTGCAGGATGTCAAGAATGACAAAACTCCATTTCTATCTCTTAGTTTTTGAATGTAATGTTTCCACAAACCGAAGATAATACAATGTCATCATCTATAAGTTTGAAATTGAATGTTGGACCAGAGGTTGAATTAATAAAGGCGAAGTAAGGTTTGGAAGACACCTTAGTCAGCTGAAATACCATGTGATACATATACCTCAGAGTTATGTTTGGCACACATTTACGGCAAAGGAATTCCAATGTAGACGCGTTTGAGGATTTGAACAAGGGTTCGTTTCTTACCACTCTTTCATTTCTAATTCAAAGGAAACGCTTTCAGTCTGAAAAACACAAACTGTCAGGCTCTTCACATTGAATTGTGTCCCCTTCTGACAGGTCGAATACTACATGTGTGCAGGATGTCAAGAATGACATAGCTCCATTTGTATCTCTTAGTTTTTGAATGTAATGTTTCCACAAACCGAAGATAATACAATGTCATCATCTAAAAGTTTGAAATTGAATGTTGGACCAGAGGTTGAATTAATAAAGGCGAAGTAAGGTTTGGAAGACACCTTAGTCAGCTGAAATACCATGTGATACATATACCTCAGAGTTATATTTGGCACACATTTACGCCAAAGGAATTCCAATGTAGAAGCGTTTGAGGATTTGAACAAGGGTTCGTTTCTTACCACCCTTTCATTTTTATTTCAAAGGAAACGCTTTCAGTCTGAAAAACACAAACTGTCAGGCTCTTCACATTGAATTGTGTCCCCTTCTGACAGGTCGAATACTACATGTGTGCAGGATGTCAAGAATGACAAAACTCCATTTGTATCTCTTAGTTTTTGAATGTAATGTTTCCACAAACCGAAGATAAAACAATGTCATCATCTGAATTAATAAAGGCGAAGTAAGGTTTGGAAGACACCTTAGTCAGCTGAAATACCATGTGATACATATACCTCAGAGTTATGTTTGCCACACATTTACACCAAAGGAATTCCAATGTAGACGCGTTTGAGGATTTGAACAAGGGTTCGTTTCTTACCACCCTTTCATTTTTATTTCAAAGGAAACGCTTTTAGTCTGAAAAACACAAACTGACAGGTGCTTCACATTGAATTGTCTCCCCTTCTGACAGGTCGAATACTACATGTGTGCAGCATGTCAAGAATGACATAGCTCTATTTCTATCTCTTAATTTTTGAATGTAATGTTTCCACAAACCGAAGATAATACAATGTCATCATCTAAAAGTTTGAAATTGAATGTTGGACCAGAGGTTGAATTAATAAAGGCGAAGTAAGGTTTGGAAGACACCTTAGTCAGCTGAAACACCATGTGATACATATACCTCAGAGTTATAATTAGAACATATTTACGGCAAAGGAATTCCAATGTAGACGCGTTTGAGGATTTGAACAAGGGTTCGTTTCTTACCACTCTTTCATTTTTATTTCAAAGGAAACGCTTTCAGTCTGAAAAACACAAACTGTCAGGCTCTTCACATTGAATTGTCTCCCCTTCTGACAGGTCGAATACTACATGTGTGCAGGATGTCAAGAATGACAAAACTCCATTTCTATCTCTTAGTTTTTGAATTTAATGTTTCCACAAACCGAAGATAATACAATGTCATCATCTAAAAGTTTGAAATTGAATGTTGGACCAGAGGTTGAATTAATAAAGGCGAAGTAAGGTTTGGAAGACACCTTAGTCAGCTGAAATACCATGTGATACATATACCTCAGAGTTATATTTAGCACACATTTACGGCAAAGGAATTCCAATGTAGACGCGTTTGAGGATTTGAACAAGGGTTCGTTTCTTACCACTCTTTCATTTTTATTTCAAAGGAAACGCTTTCAGTCTGAAAAACACAAACTGTCAGGCTCTTCACATTGAATTGTCTCCCCTTCTGACAGGTCGAATACTACATGTGTGCAGGATGTCAAGAATGACATAGCTCCATTTGTATCTCTTAGTTTTTGAATGTAATGTTTCCACAAACCGAAGATAATACAATGTCATCATCTAAAAGTTTGAAATTGAATGTTGGACCAGAGGTTGAATTAATAAAGGCGAAGTAAGGTTTGGAAGACACCTTAGTCAGCTGAAATACCATGTGATACATATACCTCAGAGTTATGTTTGGCACACATTTGCGGCAAAGAAATTCCAATGTAGACGCGTTTGAGGATTTGAACAAGGGTTCGTTTCTTACCACCCTTTCATTTTTATTTCAAAGGAAACGCTTTCAGTCTGAAAAACACAAACTGACAGGTACTTCACATTGAATTGTCTCCCCTTCTGACAGGTCGAATACTACATGTGTGCAGGATGTCAAGAATGACATAACTCTATTTCTATCTCTTAATTTTTGAATGTAATGTTTCCACAAACCGAAGATAATACAATGTCATCATCTAAAAGTTTGAAATTGAATGTTGGACCAGAGGTTGAATTAATAAAGGCGAAGTAAGGTTTGGAAGACACCTTAGTCAGCTGAAATACCATGTGATACATATACCTCAGAGTTATATTTAGCACACATTTACGGCAAAGGAATTCCAATGTAGACGCGTTTGAGGATTTGAACAAGGGTTCGTTTCTTACCACTCTTTCATTTTTATTTCAAAGGAAACGCTTTCAGTCTGAAAAACACAAACTGTCAGGCTCTTCACATTGAATTGTCTCCCCTTCTGACAGGTCGAATACTACATGTGTGCAGGATGTCAAGAATGACATAGCTCCATTTGTATCTCTTAGTTTTTGAATGTAATGTTTCCACAAACCGAAGATAATACAATGTCATCATCTATAAGTTTGAAATTGAATGTTGGACCAGAGGTTGAATTAATAAAGGCGAAGTAAGGTTTGGAAGACACCTTAGTCAGCTGAAATACCATGTGATACATATACCTCAGAGTTATGTTTAGCACACATTTGCGGCAAAGGAATTCCAATGTAGACGCGTTTGAGGATTTGAACAAGGGTTCGTTTCTTACCACCCTTTCATTTTTATTTCAAAGGAAACGCTTTCAGTCTGAAAAACACAAACTGACAGGTACTTCACATTGAATTGTCTCCCCTTCTGACAGGTCGAATACTACATGTATGCAGGATGTCAAGAATGACATAACTCTATTTCTATCTCTTAATTTTTGAATGTAATGTTTCCACAAACCGAAGATAAAACAATGTCATCATCTAAAAGTTTGAAATTGAATGTTGGACCAGAGGTTGAATTAATAAAGGCGAAGTAAGGTTTGGAAGACACCTTTGTCAGCTGAAATACCATGTGATACATATACCTCAGAGTTATGTTTGGCACACATTTGCGGCAAAGGAATTCCAATGTAGACGCGTTTGAGGATTTGAACAAGGGTTCGTTTCTTACCACCCTTTCATTTTTATTTCAAAGGAAACGCTTTCAGTCTGAAAAACACAAACTGTCAGGCGCTTCACATTGAATTGTCTCCCCTTCTGACAGGTCGAATACTACATGTGTGCAGGATGTCAAGAATGACAAAACTCCATTTATATCTCTTAGTTTTTGAATGTAATGTTTCCACAAACCGAAGATAATACAATGTCATCATCTATAAGTTTGAAATTGAATGTTGGACCAGAGGTTGAATTAATAAAGGCGAAGTAAGGTTTGGAAGACACCTTAGTCAGCTGAAATACCATGTGATACATATACCTCAGAGTTATGTTTAGCACACATTTGCGGCAAAGGAATTCCAATGTAGACGCGTTTGAGGATTTGAACAAGGGTTCGTTTCTTACCACCCTTTCATTTTTATTTCAAAGGAAACGCTTTCAGTCTGAAAAACACAAACTGACAGGTACTTCACATTGAATTGTCTCCCCTTCTGACAGGTCGAATACTACATGTGTGCAGGATGTCAAGAATGACAAAACTCCATTTCTATCTCTTAGTTATTGAATGTAATGTTTCCACAAACCGAAGATAATACAATGTCATCATCTATAAGTTTGAAATTGAATGTTGGACCAGAGGTTGAATTAATAAAGGCGAAGTAAGGTTTGGAAGACACCTTAGTCAGCTGAAAAGCCATGTGATACATATACCTCAGAGTTATGTTTGGCACACATTTGCGGCAAAGGAATTCCAATGTAGACGCGTTTGAGGATTTGAACAAGGGTTCGTTTCTTACCACTCTTTCATTTTTATTTCAAAGGAAACGCTTTCAGTCTGAAAAACACAAACTGTCAGGCTCTTCACATTGAATTGTCTCCCCTTCTGACAGGTCGAATACTACATGTGTGCAGGATGTCAAGAATGACATAGCTCCATTTGTATCTCTTAGTTTTTGAATGTAATGTTTCCACAAACCGAAGATAATACAATGTCATCATCTATAAGTTTGAAATTGAATGTTGGACCAGAGGTTGAATTAATAAAGGCGAAGTAAGGTTTGGAAGACACCTTAGTCAGCTGAAATACCATGTGATACATATACCTCAGAGTTATGTTTAGCACACATTTACGCCAAAGGAATTCCAATGTAGACGCGTTTGAGGATTTGAACAAGGGTTCGTTTCTTACCACCCTTTCATTTTTATTTCAAAGGAAACGCTTTCAGTCTGAAAAACACAAACTGACAGGTACTTCACATTGAATTGTCTCCCCTTCTGACAGGTCGAATGCTACATGTGTGCAGGATGTCAAGAATGACAAAACTCCATTTCTATCTCTTAGTTATTGAATGTAATGTTTCCACAAACCGAAGATAATACAATGTCATCATCTATAAGTTTGAAATTGAATGTTGGACCAGAGGTTGAATTAATAAAGGCGAAGTAAGGTTTGGAAGACACCTTAGTCAGCTGAAAAGCCATGTGATACATATACCTCAGAGTTATGTTTGGCACACATTTGCGGCAAAGGAATTCCAATGTAGACGCGTTTGAGGATTTGAACAAGGGTTCGTTTCTTACCACTCTTTCATTTTTATTTCAAAGGAAACGCTTTCAGTCTGAAAAACACAAACTGTCAGGCTCTTCACATTGAATTGTCTCCCCTTCTGACAGGTCGAATACTACATGTGTGCAGGATGTCAAGAATGACATAGCTCCATTTGTATCTCTTAGTTTTTGAATGTAATGTTTCCACAAACCGAAGATAATACAATGTCATCATCTATAAGTTTGAAATTGAATGTTGGACCAGAGGTTGAATTAATAAAGGCGAAGTAAGGTTTGGAAGACACCTTAGTCAGCTGAAATACCATGTGATACATATACCTCAGAGTTATGTTTAGCACACATTTGCGGCAAAGGAATTCCAATGTAGACGCGTTTGAGGATTTGAACAAGGGTTCGTTTCTTACCACCCTTTCATTTTTATTTCAAAGGAAACGCTTTCAGTCTGAAAAACACAAACTGACAGGTACTTCACATTGAATTGTCTCCCCTTCTGACAGGTCGAATACTACATGTATGCAGGATGTCAAGAATGACATAACTCTATTTCTATCTCTTAATTTTTGAATGTAATGTTTCCACAAACCGAAGATAAAACAATGTCATCATCTAAAAGTTTGAAATTGAATGTTGGACCAGAGGTTGAATTAATAAAGGCGAAGTAAGGTTTGGAAGACACCTTTGTCAGCTGAAATACCATGTGATACATATACCTCAGAGTTATGTTTGGCACACATTTGCGGCAAAGGAATTCCAATGTAGACGCGTTTGAGGATTTGAACAAGGGTTCGTTTCTTACCACCCTTTCATTTTTATTTCAAAGGAAACGCTTTCAGTCTGAAAAACACAAACTGTCAGGCGCTTCACATTGAATTGTCTCCCCTTCTGACAGGTCGAATACTACATGTGTGCAGGATGTCAAGAATGACAAAACTCCATTTCTATCTCTTAGTTTTTGAATGTAATGTTTCCACAAACCGAAGATAATACAATGTCATCATCTATAAGTTTGAAATTGAATGTTGGACCAGAGGTTGAATTAATAAAGGCGAAGTAAGGTTTGGAAGACACCTTAGTCAGCTGAAATACCATGTGATACATATACCTCAGAGTTATGTTTAGCACACATTTGCGGCAAAGGAATTCCAATGTAGACGCGTTTGAGGATTTGAACAAGGGTTCGTTTCTTACCACCCTTTCATTTTTATTTCAAAGGAAACGCTTTCAGTCTGAAAAACACAAACTGACAGGTACTTCACATTGAATTGTCTCCCCTTCTGACAGGTCGAATACTACATGTGTGCAGGATGTCAAGAATGACAAAACTCCATTTCTATCTCTTAGTTATTGAATGTAATGTTTCCACAAACCGAAGATAATACAATGTCATCATCTATAAGTTTGAAATTGAATGTTGGACCAGAGGTTGAATTAATAAAGGCGAAGTAAGGTTTGGAAGACACCTTAGTCAGCTGAAAAGCCATGTGATACATATACCTCAGAGTTATGTTTGGCACACATTTGCGGCAAAGGAATTCCAATGTAGACGCGTTTGAGGATTTGAACAAGGGTTCGTTTCTTACCACTCTTTCATTTTTATTTCAAAGGAAACGCTTTCAGTCTGAAAAACACAAACTGACAGGTACTTCACATTGAATTGTCTCCCCTTCTGACAGGTCGAATACTACATGTGTGCAGGATGTCAAGAATGACATAACTCTATTTCTATTTCTTAGTCTTTGAATGTAATGTTTCCACAAACCGAAGATAATACAATGTCATCATCTAAAAGTTTGAAATTGAATGTTGGACCAGAGGTTGAATTAATAAAGGCGAAGTAAGGTTTGGAAGACACCTTAGTCAGCTGAAATACCATGTGATACATATACCTCAGAGTTATATTTAGCACACATTTACGTCAAAGGAATTCCAATGTAGACGCGTTTGAGGATTTGAACAAGGGTTCGTTTCTTACCACTCTTTCATTTTTATTTCAAAGGAAACGCTTTCAGTCTAAAAAACACAAACTGTCAGGCTCTTCACATTGAATTGTCTCCCCTTCTGACAGGTCGAATACTACATGTGTGCAGGATGTCAAGAATGACATAGCTCCATTTGTATCTCTTAGTTTTTGAATGTAATGTTTCCACAAACCGAAGATAATACAATGTCATCATCTAAAAGTTTGAAATTGAATGTTGGACCAGAGGTTGAATTAATAAAGGCGAAGTAAGGTTTGGAAGACACCTTAGTCAGCTGAAATACCATGTGATACATATACCTCAGAGTTATGTTTAGCACACATTTGCGGCAAAGGAATTCCAATGTAGACGCGTTTGAGGATTTGAACAAGGGTTCGTTTCTTACCACCCTTTCATTTTTATTTCAAAGGAAACGCTTTCAGTCTGAAAAACACAAACTGACAGGTACTTCACATTGAATTGTCTCCCCTTCTGACAGGTCGAATACTACATGTGTGCAGGATGTCAAGAATGACATAACTCTATTTCTATCTCTTAATTTTTGAATGTAATGTTTCCACAAACCGAAGATAAAACAATGTCATCATCTAAAAGTTTGAAATTGAATGTTGGACCAGAGGTTGAATTAATAAAGGCGAAGTAAGGTTTGGAAGACACCTTAGTCAGCTGAAATACCATGTGATACATATACCTCAGAGTTATGTTTGGCACACATTTGCGGCAAAGGAATTCCAATGTAGACGCGTTTGAGGATTTGAACAAGGGTTCGTTTCTTACCACTCTTTCATTTTTATTTCAAAGGAAACGCTTTCAGTCTGAAAAACACAAACTGTCAGGCTCTTCACATTGAATTGTCTCCCCCTCTGACAGGTCGAATACTACATGTGTGCAGGATGTCAAGAATGACAAAACTCCATTTCTATCTCTTAGTTTTTGAATGTAATGTTTCCACAAACCGAAGATAATACAATGTCATCATCTAAAAGTTTGAAATTGAATGTTGGACCAGAGGTTGAATTAATAAAGGCGAAGTAAGGTTTGGAAGACACCTTAGTCAGCTGAAATACCATGTGATACATATACCTCAGAGTTATGTTTAGCACACATTTGCGGCAAAGGAATTCCAATGTAGACGCGTTTGAGGATTTGAACAAGGGTTCGTTTCTTACCACCCTTTCATTTTTATTTCAAAGGAAACGCTTTCAGTCTGAAAAACACAAACTGACAGGTACTTCACATTGAATTGTCTCCCTTTCTGACAGGTCGAATACTACATGTGTGCAGGATGTCAAGAATGACATAACTCTATTTCTATCTCTTAATTTTTGAATGTAATGTTTCCACAAACCGAAGACAATACAATGTCATCATCTAAAAGTTTGAAATTGAATGTTGGACCAGAGGTTGAATTAATAAAGGCGAAGTAAGGTTTGGAAGACACCTTAGTCAGCTGAAATACCATGTGATACATATACCTCAGAGTTATGTTTAGCACACATTTGCGGCAAAGGAATTCCAATGTAGACGCGTTTGAGGATTTGAACAAGGGTTCGTTTCTTACCACCCTTTCATTTTTATTTCAAAGGAAACGCTTTCAGTCTGAAAAACACAAACTGACAGGTACTTCACATTGAATTGTCTCCCCTTCTGACAGGTCGAATACTACATGTGTGCAGGATGTCAAGAATGACATAACTCTATTTCTATCTCTCAATTTTTGAATGTAATGTTTCCACAAACCGAAGATAATACAATGTCATCATCTAAAAGTTTGAAATTGAATGTTGGACCAGAGGTTGAATTAATAAAGGCGAAGTAAGGTTTGGAAGACACCTTAGTCAGCTGAAATACCATGTGATACATATACCTCAGAGTTATATTTAGCACACATTTACGGCAAAGGAATTCCAATGTAGACGCGTTTGAGGATTTGAACAAGGGTTCGTTTCTTACCACCCTTTCATTTTTATTTCAAAGGAAACGCTTTCAGTCTGAAAAACACAAACTGACAGGTACTTCACATTGAATTGTCTCCCCTTCTGACAGGTCGAAAACTACATGTATGCAGGATGTCAAGAATGACATAACTCTATTTCTATCTCTTAATTTTTGAATGTAATGTTTCCACAAACCGAAGATAAAACAATGTCATCATCTAAAAGTTTGAAATTGAATGTTGGACCAGAGGTTGAATTAATAAAGGCGAAGTAAGGTTTGGAAGACACCTTAGTCAGCTGAAATACCATGTGATACATATACCTCAGAGTTATGTTTGGCACACATTTGCGGCAAAGGAATTCCAATGTAGACGCGTTTGAGGATTTGAACAAGGGTTCGTTTCTTACCACCCTTTCATTTTTATTTCAAAGGAAACGCTTTCAGTCTGAAAAACACAAACTGTCAGGCGCTTCACATTCAATTGTCTCCCCTTCTGACAGGTCGAATACTACATGTGTGCAGGATGTCAAGAATGACAAAACTCCATTTCTATCTCTTAGTTTTTGAATGTAATGTTTCCACAAACCGAAGATAATACAATGTCATCATCTATAAGTTTGAAATTGAATGTTGGACCAGAGGTTGAATTAATAAAGGCGAAGTAAGGTTTGGAAGACACCTTAGTCAGCTGAAATACCATGTGATACATATACCTCAGAGTTATGTTTAGCACACATTTGCGGCAAAGGAATTCCAATGTAGACGCGTTTGAGGATTTGAACAAGGGTTCGTTTCTTACCACCCTTTCATTTTTATTTCAAAGGAAACGCTTTCAGTCTGAAAAACACAAACTGACAGGTACTTCACATTGAATTGTCTCCCCTTCTGACAGGTCGAATACTACATGTGTGCAGGATGTCAAGAGTGACATAACTCTATTTCTATCTCTTAATTTTTGAATGTAATGTTTCCACAAACCGAAGATAATACAATGTCATCATCTAAAAGTTTGAAATTGAATGTTGGACCAGAGGTTGAATTAATAAAGGCGAAGTAAGGTTTGGAAGACACCTTAGTCAGCTGAAATACCATGTGATACATATACCTCAGAGTTATATTTCGCACACATTTGCCTCAAAGGAATTCCAATGTAGACGCGTTTGAGGATTTGAACAAGGGTTCGTTTCTTACCACTCTTTCATTTCTAATTCTAAGGAAACGCTTTCAGTCTGAAAAACACAAACTGTCAGGTGCTTCACATTGAATTGTCTCCCCTTCTGACAGGTCGAATACTACATGTGTGCAGGATGTCAAGAATGACATAGCTCCATTTCTATCTCTTAGTTTTTGAATGTAATGTTTCCACAAACCGAAGATAATACAATGTCATCATCTAAAAGTTTGAAATTGAATGTTGGACCAGAGGTTGAATTAATAAAGGCGAAGTAAGGTTTGGAAGACACCTTAGTCAGCTGAAATACCATGTGATACATATACCTCAGAGTTATATTTGGCACACATTTACGCCAAAGGAATTCCAATGTAGACGCGTTTGAGGATTTGAACAAGGGTTCGTTTCTTACCACCCTTTCATTTTTACTTCAAAGGAAACGCTGTCAGTCTGAAAAACACAAACTGACAGGTACTTCACATTGAATTGTCTCCCCTTCTGACAGGTCGAATACTACATGTGTGCAGGATGTCAAGAATGACATAGCTCCATTTGTATCTCTTAGTTTTTGAATGTAATGTTTCCACAAACCGAAGATAATACAATGTCATCATCTAAAAGTTTCAAAATGAATGTTGGACCAGAGGTTGAATTAATAAAGGCGAAGTAAGGTTTGGAAGACACCTTAGTCAGCTGAAATACCATGTGATACATATACCTTAGAGTTATATTTAGCACACATTTACGGCAAAGGAATTCCAATGTAGACGCGTTTGAGGATTTGAACAAGGGTTCGTTTCTTACCACTCTTTCATTTTTATTTCAAAGGAAACGCTTTCAGTCTGAAAAACACAAACTGTCAGGCTCTTCACATTGAATTGTCTCCCCTTCTGACAGGTCGAATACTACATGTGTGCAGGATGTCAAGAATGACATAGCTCCATTTGTATCTCTTAGTTTTTGAATGTAATGTTTCCACAAACCGAAGAAAATACAATGTCATCATCTATAAGTTTGAAATTGAATGTTGGACCAGAGGTTGAATTAATAAAGGCGAAGTAAGGTTTGGAAGACACCTTAGTCAGCTGAAACACCATGTGATACATATACCTCAGAGTTATATTTAGCACACATTTACGGCAAAGGAATTCCAATGTAGACGCGTTTGAGGATTTGAAAAAGGGTTCGTTTCTTACCACTCTTTCATTTTTATTTCAAAGGAAACTCTTTCAGTCTGAAAAACACAAACTGACAGGTACTTCACATTGAATTGTCTCCCCTTCTGACAGGTCGAATACTACATGTGTGCAGGATGTCAAGAATGACATAGCTCCATTTGTATCTCTTAGTTTTTGAATGTAATGTTTCCACAAACCGAAGATAATACAATGTCATCATCTAAAAGTTTCAAAATGAATGTTGGACCAGAGGTTGAATTAATAAAGGCGAAGTAAGGTTTGGAAGACACCTTAGTCAGCTGAAATACCATGTGATACATATACCTTAGAGTTATATTTAGCACACATTTGCGGCAAAGGAATTCCAATGTAGACGCGTTTGAGGATTTGAACAAGGGTTCGTTTCTTACCACTCTTTCATTTTTATTTCAAAGGAAACGCTTTCAGTCTGAAAAACACAAACTGTCAGGCTCTTCACATTGAATTGTCTCCCCTTCTGACAGGTCGAATACTACATGTGTGCAGGATGTCAAGAATGACATAGCTCCATTTGTATCTCTTAGTTTTTGAATGTAATGTTTCCACAAACCGAAGAAAATACAATGTCATCATCTATAAGTTTGAAATTGAATGTTGGACCAGAGGTTGAATTAATAAAGGCGAAGTAAGGTTTGGAAGACACCTTAGTCAGCTGAAATACCATGTGATACATATACCTCAGAGTTATATTTAGCACACATTTGCGGCAAAGGAATTCCAATGTAGACGCGTTTGAGGATTTGAACAAGGGTTCGTTCCTTAACACCCTTTCATTTTTATTTCAAAGGAAACGCTTTCAGTCTGAAAAACACAAACTGACAGGTACTTCACATTGAATTGTCTCCCCTTCTGACAGGTCGAATACTACATGTGTGCAGGATGTCAAGAATGACATAACTCTATTTCTGTCTCTTAATTTTTGAATGTAATGTTTCCACAAACCGAAGATAATACAATGTCATCATCTAAAAGTTTGAAATTGAATGTTGGACCAGAGGTTGAATTAATAAAGGCGAAGTAAGGTTTGGAAGACACCTTAGTCAGCTGAAATACCATGTGATACATATACCTCAGAGTTATGTTTGGCACACATTTACGGCAAAGGAATTCCAATGTAGACACGTTCGACGATTTGAACAAGGGTTCGTTTCTTACCACTCTTTCATTTCTAATTCTAAGGAAACGCTTTCAGTCTGAAAAACACAAACTGTCTGGTGCTTCACATTGAATTGTCTCCCCTTCTGACAGGTCGAATACTACATGTGTGCAGGATGTCAAGAATGACATAGCTCCATTTGTATCTCTTAGTTTTTGAATGTAATGTTTCCACAAACCGAAGATAATACAATGTCATCATCTATAAGTTTGAAATTGAATGTTGGACCAGAGGTTGAATTAATAAAGGCGAAGTAAGGTTTGGAAGACACCTTAGTCAGCTGAAACACCATGTAATACATATACCTCAGAGTTATGTTTGGCACACATTTACGGCAAAGGAATTCCAATGTAGACGCGTTTGAGGATTTGAACAAGGGTTCGTTTCTTACCACTCTTTCATTTTTATTTCAAAGGAAACGCTTTCAGTCTGAAAAACACAAACTGACAGGTACTTCACATTGAATTGTCTCCCCTTCTGACAGGTCGAATACTACATGTGTGCAGGATGTCAAGAATGACATAGCTCCATTTGTATCTCTTAATTTTTGAATGTAATGTTTCCACAAACCGAAGATAATACAATGTCATCATCTAAAAGTTTCAAAATGAATGTTGGACCAGAGGTTGAATTAATAAAGGCGAAGTAAGGTTTGGAAGACACCTTAGTCAGCTGAAATACCATGTGATACATATACCTCAGAGTTATATTTGGCACACATTTACGGCAAAGGCATTCCAATGTAGACGCGTTTGAGGATTTGAACAAGGGTTCGTTTCTTACCACCCTTTCATTTTTATTTCAAAGGAAACGCTTTCAGTCTGAAAAACACAAACTGTCAGGCTCTTCACATTGAATTGTCTCCCCTTCTGACAGGTCGAATACTACATGTGTGCAGGATGTCAAGAATGACATAGCTCCATTTGTATCTCTTAGTTTTTGAATGTAATGTTTCCACAAACCGAAGAAAATACAATGTCATCATCTATAAGTTTGAAATTGAATGTTGGACCAGAGGTTGAATTAATAAAGGCGAAGTAAGGTTTGGAAGACACCTTAGTCAGCTGAAACACCATGTGATACATATACCTCAGAGTTATATTTAGCACACATTTACGGCAAAGGAATTCCAATGTAGACGCGTTTGAGGATTTGAAAAAGGGTTCGTTTCTTACCACTCTTTCATTTTTATTTCAAAGGAAACGCTTTCAGTCTGAAAAACACAAACTGACAGGTACTTCACATTGAATTGTCTCCCCTTCTGACAGGTCGAATACTACATGTGTGCAGGATGTCAAGAATGACATAGCTCCATTTGTATCTCTTAGTTTTTGAATGTAATGTTTCCACAAACCGAAGATAATACAATGTCATCATCTAAAAGTTTCAAAATGAATGTTGGACCAGAGGTTGAATTAATAAAGGCGAAGTAAGGTTTGGAAGACACCTTAGTCAGCTGAAATACCATGTGATACATATACCTTAGAGTTATATTTAGCACACATTTGCGGCAAAGGAATTCCAATGTAGACGCGTTTGAGGATTTGAACAAGGGTTCGTTTCTTACCACTCTTTCATTTTTATTTCAAAGGAAACGCTTTCAGTCTGAAAAACACAAACTGTCAGGCTCTTCACATTGAATTGTCTCCCCTTCTGACAGGTCGAATACTACATGTGTGCAGGATGTCAAGAATGACATAGCTCCATTTGTATCTCTTAGTTTTTGAATGTAATGTTTCCACAAACCGAAGAAAATACAATGTCATCATCTATAAGTTTGAAATTGAATGTTGGACCAGAGGTTGAATTAATAAAGGCGAAGTAAGGTTTGGAAGACACCTTAGTCAGCTGAAATACCATGTGATACATATACCTCAGAGTTATATTTAGCACACATTTGCGGCAAAGGAATTCCAATGTAGACGCGTTTGAGGATTTGAACAAGGGTTCGTTTCTTACCACCCTTTCATTTTTATTTCAAAGGAAACGCTTTCAGTCTGAAAAACACAAACTGACAGGTACTTCACATTGAATTGTCTCCCCTTCTGACAGGTCGAATACTACATGTGTGCAGGATGTCAAGAATGACATAACTCTATTTCTGTCTCTTAATTTTTGAATGTAATGTTTCCACAAACCGAAGATAATACAATGTCATCATCTAAAAGTTTGAAATTGAATGTTGGACCAGAGGTTGAATTAATAAAGGCGAAGTAAGGTTTGGAAGACACCTTAGTCAGCTGAAATACCATGTGATACATATACCTCAGAGTTATGTTTGGCACACATTTACGGCAAAGGAATTCCAATGTAGACACGTTCGAGGATTTGAACAAGGGTTCGTTTCTTACCACTCTTTCATTTCTAATTCTAAGGAAACGCTTTCAGTCTGAAAAACACAAACTGTCTGGTGCTTCACATTGAATTGTCTCCCCTTCTGACAGGTCGAATACTACATGTGTGCAGGATGTCAAGAATGACATAGCTCCATTTGTATCTCTTAGTTTTTGAATGTAATGTTTCCACAAACCGAAGATAATACAATGTCATCATCTATAAGTTTGAAATTGAATGTTGGACCAGAGGTTGAATTAATAAAGGCGAAGTAAGGTTTGGAAGACACCTTAGTCAGCTGAAACACCATGTAATACATATACCTCAGAGTTATGTTTGGCACACATTTACGGCAAAGGAATTCCAATGTAGACGCGTTTGAGGATTTGAACAAGGGTTCGTTTCTTACCACTCTTTCATTTTTATTTCAAAGGAAACGCTTTCAGTCTGAAAAACACAAACTGACAGGTACTTCACATTGAATTGTCTCCCCTTCTGACAGGTCGAATACTACATGTGTGCAGGATGTCAAGAATGACATAGCTCCATTTGTATCTCTTAATTTTTGAATGTAATGTTTCCACAAACCGAAGATAATACAATGTCATCATCTAAAAGTTTCAAAATGAATGTTGGACCAGAGGTTGAATTAATAAAGGCGAAGTAAGGTTTGGAAGACACCTTAGTCAGCTGAAATACCATGTGATACATATACCTCAGAGTTATATTTGGCACACATTTGCGGCAAAGGAATTCCAATGTAGACGCGTTTGAGGATTTGAACAAGGGTTCGTTTCTTACCACTCTTTCATTTTTATTTCAAAGGAAACGCTTTCAGTCTGAAAAACACAAACTGTCAGGCTCTTCACATTGAATTGTCTCCCCTTCTGACAGGTCGAATACTACATGTGTGCAGGATGTCAAGAATGACATAGCTCCATTTGTATCTCTTAGTTTTTGAATGTAATGTTTCCACAAACCGAAGATAATACAATGTCATCATCTATAAGTTTGAAATTGAATGTTGGACCAGAGGTTCAATTAATAAAGGCGAAGTAAGGTTTGGAAGACACCTTAGTCAGCTGAAATACCATGTGATACATATACCTCAGAGTTATATTTAGCACACATTTGCGGCAAAGGAATTCCAATGTAGACGCGTTTGAGGATTTGAACAAGGGTTCGTTTCTTACCACCCTTTCATTTTTATTTCAAAGGAAACGCTTTCAGTCTGAAAAACACAAACTGTCAGGCTCTTTACATTGAATTGTCTCCCCTTCTGACAGGTCGAATACTACATGTGTGCAGGGTGTCAAGAATGACATAACTCTATTTCTATCTCTTAGTTTTTGAATGTAATGTTTCCACAAACCGAAGATAATACAATGTCATCATCTAAAAGTTTGAAATTGAATGTTGGACCAGAGGTTGAATTAATAAAGGCGAAGTAAGGTTTGGAAGACACCTTAGTCAGCTGAAATACCATGTGATACATATACCTCAGAGTTATACTTAGCACACATTTGCGGCAAAGGAATTCCAATGTAGACACGTTTGAGGATTTGAACAAGGGTTCGTTTCTTACCACTCTTTCATTTCTAATTCTAAGGAAACGCTTTCAGTCTGAAAAACACAAACTGTCAGGTGCTTCACATTGAATTGTCTCCCCTTCTGACAGGTCGAATACTACATGTGTGCAGGATGTCAAGAATGACATAGCTCCATTTGTATCTCTTAGTTTTTGAATGTAATGTTTCCACAAACCGAAGATAATACAATGTCATCATCTAAAAGTTTGAAATTGAATGTTGGACCAGAGGTTGAATTAATAAAGGCGAAGTAAGGTTTGGAAGACACCTTAGTCAGCTGAAATACCATGTGATACATATACCTCAGAGTTATGTTTGGCACACATTTGCGGCAAAGGAATTCCAATGTAGACGCGTTTGAGGATTTGAACAAGGGTTCGTTTCTTACCACCCTTTCATTTTTATTTCAAAGGAAACGCTTTCAGTCTGAAAAACACAAACTGTCAGGCGCTTCACATTGAATTGTCTCCCCTTCTGACAGGTCGAATACTACATGTGTGCAGGATGTCAAGAATGACAAAACTCCATTTCTATCTCTTAGTTTTTGAATGTAATGTTTCCACAAACCGAAGATAATACAATGTCATCATCTAAAAGTTTGAAATTGAATGTTGGACCAGAGGTTGAATTAATAAAGGCGAAGTAAGGTTTGGAAGACACCTTAGTCAGCTGAAATACCATGTGATACATATACCTCAGAGTTATGTTTGGCACACATTTACGGCAAAGGAATTCCAATGTAGACGCGTTTGAGGATTTGAACAAGGGTTCGTTTCTTACCACTCTTTCATTTTTATTTCAAAGGAAACGCTTTCAGTCTGAAAAACACAAACTGACAGGTACTTAACATTGAATTGTCTCCCCTTCTGACAGGTCGAATACTACATGTGTGCAGGATGTCAAGAATGACATAGCTCCATTTCTATCTCTTAGTTTTTGAATGTAATGTTTCCACAAACCGAAGATAATACAATGTCATCATCTACAAGTTTCAAAATGAATGTTGGACCAGAGGTTGAATTAATAAAGGCGAAGTAAGGTTTGGAAGACACCTTAGTCAGCTGAAATACCATGTGATACATATACCTCAGAGTTATGTTTGGCACACATTTACGGCAAAGGAATTCCAATGTAGACACGTTTGAGGATTTGAACAAGGGTTTGTTTCTTACCACTCTTTCATTTCTAATTCTAAGGAAACGCTTTCAGTCTGAAAAACACAAACTGTCAGGTGCTTCACATTCAATTGTCTCCCCTTCTGACAGGTCGAATACAACATGTGTGCAGGATGTCAAGAATGACATACCTCCATTTGTATCTCTTAGTTTTTGAATGTAATGTTTCCACAAACCGAAGATAATACAATGTCATCATCTATAAGTTTGAAATTGAATGTTGGACCAGAGGTTGAATTAATAAAGGCGAAGTAAGGTTTGGAAGACACCTTAGTCAGCTGAAATACCATGTGATACATATACCTCAGAGTTATGTTTGGCACACATTTACGGCAAAGGAATTCCAATGTAGACGCGTTTGAGGATTTGAACAAGGGTTCGTTTCTTACCACTCTTTCATTTTTATTTCAAAGGAAACGCTTTCAGTCTGAAAAACACAAACTGACAGGTACTTCACATTGAATTGTCTCCCCTTCTGACAGGTCGAATACTACATGTGTGCAGGATGTCAAGAATGACATAGCTCCATTTGTATCTCTTAATTTTTGAATGTAATGTTTCCACAAACCGAAGATAATACAATGTCATCATCTAAAAGTTTGAAATTGAATGTTGGACCAGAGGTTGAATTAATAAAGGCGAAGTAAGGTTTGGAAGACACCTTAGTCAGCTGAAACACCATGTGATACATATACCTCAGAGTTATATTTAGCACACATTTACGGCAAAGGAATTCCAATGTAGACGCGTTTGAGGATTTGAACAAGGGTTCGTTTTTTACCACTCTTTCATTTTTATTTCAAAGGAAACGCTTTCAGTCTGAAAAACACAAACTGTCAGGCTCTTCACATTGAATTGTCTCCCCTTCTGACAGGTCGAATACTACATGTGTGCAGGATGTCAAGAATGACATAGCTCCATTTGTATCTCTTAGTTTTTGAATGTAATGTTTCCACAAATCGAAGATAATACAATGTCATCATCTAAAAGTTTGAAATTGAATGTTGGACCAGAGGTTGAATTAATAAAGGCGAAGTAAGGTTTGGAAGACACCTTAGTCAGCTGAAATACCATGTGATACATATACCTCAGAGTTATATTTAGCACACATTTGCGGCAAAGGAATTCCAATGTAGACACGTTTGAGGATTTGAACAAGGGTTTGTTTCTTACCACTCTTTCATTTCTAATTCTAAGGAAACGCTTTCAGTCTGAAAAACACAAACTGTCAGGTGCTTCACATTCAATTGTCTCCCCTTCTGACAGGTCGAATACAACATGTGTGCAGGATGTCAAGAATGACATACCTCCATTTGTATCTCTTAGTTTTTGAATGTAATGTTTCCACAAAGCGAAGATAATACAATGTCATCATCTATAAGTTTGAAATTGAATGTTGGACCAGAGGTTGAATTAATAAAGGCGAAGTAAGGTTTGGAAGACACCTTAGTCAGCTGAAATACCATGTGATACATATACCTCAGAGTTATGTTTGGCACACATTTACGGCAAAGGAATTCCAATGTAGACGCGTTTGAGGATTTGAACAAGGGTTCGTTTTTTACCACTCTTTCATTTTTATTTCAAAGGAAACGCTTTCAGTCTGAAAAACACAAACTGTCAGGCTCTTCACATTGAATTGTCTCCCCTTCTGACAGGTCGAATACTACATGTGTGCAGGATGTCAAGAATGACATAGCTCCATTTGTATCTCTTAGTTTTTGAATGTAATGTTTCCACAAACCGAAGATAATACAATGTCATCATCTAAAAGTTTGAAATTGAATGTTGGACCAGAGGTTGAATTAATAAAGGCGAAGTAAGGTTTGGAAGACACCTTAGTCAGCTGAAATACCATGTGATACATATACCTCAGAGTTATATTTAGCACACATTTGCGGCAAAGGAATTCCAATGTAGACACGTTTGAGGATTTGAACAAGGGTTCGTTTCTTACCACTCTTTCATTTCTAATTCTAAGGAAACGCTTTCAGTCTGAAAAACACAAACTGTCAGGTGCTTCACATTGAATTGTCTCCCCTTCTGACAGGTCGAATACTACATGTGTGCAGGATGTCAAGAATGATATACCTCCATTTGTATCTCTTAGTTTTTGAATGTAATGTTTCCACAAACCGAAGATAATACAATGTCATCATCTAAAAGTTTGAAATTGAATGTTGGACCAGAGGTTGAATTAATAAAGGCGAAGTAAGGTTTGGAAGACACCTTAGTCAGCTGAAATACCATGTGATACATATACCTCAGAGTTATATTTAGCACACATTTGCGGCAAAGGAATTCCAATGTAGACACGTTTGAGGATTTGAACAAGGGTTCGTTTCTTACCACTCTTTCATTTCTAATTCTAAGGAAACGCTTTCAGTCTGAAAAACACAAACTGTCAGGCTCTTCACATTGAATTGTCTCCCCTTCTGACAGGTCGAATACAACATGTGTGCAGGATGTCAAGAATGACATAGCTCCATTTGTATCTCTTAGTTTTTGAATGTAATGTTTCCACAAACCGAAGATAATACAATGTCATCATCTATAAGTTTGAAATTGAATGTTGGACCAGAGGTTGAATTAATAAAGGCGAAGTAAGGTTTGGAAGACACCTTAGTCAGCTGAAATACCATGTGATACATATACCTCAGAGTTATGTTTGGCACACATTTACGGCAAAGGAATTCCAATGTAGACGCGTTTGAGGATTTGAACAAGGGTTCGTTTCTTACCACTCTTTCATTTTTATTTCAAAGGAAACGCTTTCAGTCTGAAAAACACAAACTGTCAGGCTCTTCACATTGAATTGTCTCCCCTTCTGACAGGTCGAATACTACATGTGTGCAGGATGTCAAGAATGATATACCTCCATTTGTATCTCTTAGTTTTTGAATGTAATGTTTCCACAAACCGAAGATAATACAATGTCATCATCTATAAGTTTGAAATTGAATGTTGGACCAGAGGTTGAATTAATAAAGGCGAAGTAAGGTTTGGAAGACACCTTAGTCAGCTGAAATACCATGTGATACATATACCTCAGAGTTATGTTTGGCACACATTTGCTACAAAGGAATTCCAATGTAGACGCGTTTGAGGATTTGAACAAGGGTTCGTTTCTTACCACCCTTTCATTTTTATTTCAAAGGAAACGCTTTCAGTCTGAAAAACACAAACTGTCAGGCTCTTCACATTCAATTGTCTCCCCTTCTGACAGGTCGAATACTACATGTGTGCAGGATGTCAAGAATGACATAGCTCCATTTGTATCTCTTAGTTTTTGAATGTAATGTTTCCACAAACCGAAGATAATACAATGTCATCATCTAAAAGTTTGAAATTGAATGTTGGACCAGAGGTTGAATTAATAAAGGCGAAGTAAGGTTTGGAAGACACCTTAGTCAGCTGAAACACCATGTGATACATATACCTCAGAGTTATATTTAGCACACATTTACGGCAAAGGAATTCCAATGTAGACGCGTTTGAGGATTTGAACAAGGGTTCGTTTTTTACCACTCTTTCATTTTTATTTCAAAGGAAACGCTTTCAGTCTGAAAAACACAAACTGTCAGGCTCTTCACATTGAATTGTCTCCCCTTCTGACAGGTCGAATACTACATGTGTGCAGGATGTCAAGAATGACATAGCTCCATTTGTATCTCTTAGTTTTTGAATGTAATGTTTCCACAAACCGAAGATAATACAATGTCATCATATATAAGTTTGAAATTGAATGTTGGACCAGAGGTTGAATTAATAAAGGCGAAGTAAGGTTTGGAAGACACCTTAGTCAGCTGAAATACCATGTGATACATATACCTCAGAGTTATGTTTGGCACACATTTGCGGCAAAGGAATTCCAATGTAGACGCGTTTGAGGATTTGAACAAGGGTTCGTTTCTTACCACCCTTTCATTTTTATTTCAAAGGAAACGCTTTCAGTCTGAAAAACACAAACTGTCAGGCTCTTCACATTCAATTGTCTCCCCTTCTGACAGGTCGAATACTACATGTGTGCAGGATGTCAAGAATGACATAGCTCCATTTGTATCTCTTAGTTTTTGAATGTAATGTTTCCACAAACCGAAGATAATACAATGTCATCATCTAAAAGTTTGAAATTGAATGTTGGACCAGAGGTTGAATTAATAAAGGCGAAGTAAGGTTTGGAAGACACCTTAGTCAGCTGAAATACCATGTGATACATATACCTCAGAGTTATGTTTGGCACACATTTGCGGCAAAGGAATTCCAATGTAGACGCGTTTGAGGATTTGAACAAGGGTTCGTTTCTTACCACCCTTTCATTTTTATTTCAAAGCAAACGCTTTCAGTCTGAAAAACACAAACGGTCAGCCTCTTCACATTGAATTGTCTCCCCTTCTGACAGGTCGAATACTACATGTGTGCAGGATGTCAAGAATGACAAAACTCCATTTCTATCTCTTAGTTTTTGAATGTAATGTTTCCACAAACCGAAGATAATACAATGTCATCATCTAAAAGTTTGAAATTGAATGTTGGACCAGAGGTTGAATTAATAAAGGCGAAGTAAGGTTTGGAAGACACCTTAGTCAGCTGAAATACCATGTGATACATATACCTCAGAGTTATATTTAGCACACATTTGCGGCAAAGGAATTCCAATGTAGACACGTTTGAGGATTTGAACAAGGGTTCGTTTCTTACCACTCTTTCATTTCTAATTCTAAGGAAACGCTTTCAGTCTGAAAAACACAAACTGTCAGGTGCTTCACATTCAATTGTCTCCCCTTCTGACAGGTCGAATACTACATGTGTGCAGGATGTCAAGAATGACATAGCTCCATTTGTATCTCTTAGTTTTTGAATGTAATGTTTCCACAAACCGAAGATAATACAATGTCATCATCTAAAAGTTTGAAATTGAATGTTGGACCAGAGGTTGAATTAATAAAGGCGAAGTAAGGTTTGGAAGACACCTTAGTCAGCTGAAATACCATGTGATACATATACCTCAGAGTTATATTTAGCACGCATTTACGGCAAAGGAATTCCAATGTAGACACGTTTGAGGATTTGAACAAGGGTTCGTTTCTTACCACTCTTTCATTTCTAATTCTAAGGAAACGCTTTCAGTCTGAAAAACACAAACTGTCAGGTGCTTCACATTCAATTGTCTCCCCTTCTGACAGGTCGAATACAACATGTGTGCAGGATGTCAAGAATGACATAGCTCCATTTGTATCTCTTAGTTTTTGAATGTAATGTTTCCACAAACCGAAGATAATACAATGTCATCATCTATAAGTTTGAAATTGAATGTTGGACCAGAGGTTGAATTAATAAAGGCGAAGTAAGGTTTGGAAGACACCTTAGTCAGCTGAAATACCATGTGATACATATACCTCAGAGTTATGTTTGGCACACATTTGCGGCAAAGGAATTCCAATGTAGACGCGTTTGAGGATTTGAACAAGGGTTCGTTTCTTACCACTCTTTCATTTTTATTTCAAAGGAAACGCTTTCAGTCTGAAAAACACAAACTGTCAGGCTCTTCACATTGAATTGTCTCCCCTTCTGACAGGTCGAATACTACATGTGTGCAGGATGTCAAGAATGACATAGCTCCATTTGTATCTCTTAGTTTTTGAATGTAATGTTTCCACAAACCGAAGATAATACAATGTCATCATATATAAGTTTGAAATTGAATGTTGGACCAGAGGTTGAATTAATAAAGGCGAAGTAAGGTTTGGAAGACACCTTAGTCAGCTGAAATACCATGTGATACATATACCTCAGAGTTATGTTTGGCACACATTTGCGGCAAAGGAATTCCAATGTAGACGCGTTTGAGGATTTGAACAAGGGTTCGTTTCTTACCACCCTTTCATTTTTATTTCAAAGGAAACGCTTTCAGTCTGAAAAACACAAACTGTCAGGCTCTTCACATTCAATTGTCTCCCCTTCTGACAGGTCGAATACTACATGTGTGCAGGATGTCAAGAATGACATAGCTCCATTTGTATCTCTTAGTTTTTGAATGTAATGTTTCCACAAACCGAAGATAATACAATGTCATCATCTAAAAGTTTGAAATTGAATGTTGGACCAGAGGTTGAATTAATAAAGGCGAAGTAAGGTTTGGAAGACACCTTAGTCAGCTGAAACACCATGTGATACATATACCTCAGAGTTATATTTAGCACACATTTACGGCAAAGGAATTCCAATGTAGACGCGTTTGAGGATTTGAACAAGGGTTCGTTTTTTACCACTCTTTCATTTTTATTTCAAAGGAAACGCTTTCAGTCTGAAAAACACAAACTGTCAGCCTCTTCACATTGAATTGTCTCCCCTTCTGACAGGTCGAATACTACATGTGTGCAGGATGTCAAGAATGACATAGCTCCATTTGTATCTCTTAGTTTTTGAATGTAATGTTTCCACAAACCGAAGATAATACAATGTCATCATATATAAGTTTGAAATTGAATGTTGGACCAGAGGTTGAATTAATAAAGGCGAAGTAAGGTTTGGAAGACACCTTAGTCAGCTGAAATACCATGTGATACATATACCTCAGAGTTATGTTTGGCACACATTTGCGGCAAAGGAATTCCAATGTAGACGCGTTTGAGGATTTGAACAAGGGTTCGTTTCTTACCACCCTTTCATTTTTATTTCAAAGGAAACGCTTTCAGTCTGAAAAACACAAACTGTCAGGCTCTTCACATTCAATTGTCTCCCCTTCTGACAGGTCGAATACTACATGTGTGCAGGATGTCAAGAATGACATAGCTCCATTTGTATCTCTTAGTTTTTGAATGTAATGTTTCCACAAACCGAAGATAATACAATGTCATCATCTAAAAGTTTGAAATTGAATGTTGGACCAGAGGTTGAATTAATAAAGGCGAAGTAAGGTTTGGAAGACACCTTAGTCAGCTGAAATACCATGTGATACATATACCTCAGAGTTATGTTTGGCACACATTTGCGGCAAAGGAATTCCAATGTAGACGCGTTTGAGGATTTGAACAAGGGTTCGTTTCTTACCACCCTTTCATTTTTATTTCAAAGCAAACGCTTTCAGTCTGAAAAACACAAACTGTCAGCCTCTTCACATTCAATTGTCTCCCCTTCTGACAGGTCGAATACTACATGTGTGCAGGATGTCAAGAATGACACAACTCCATTTCTATCTCTTAGTTTTTGAATGTAATGTTTCCACAAACCGAAGATAATACAATGTCATCATCTAAAAGTTTGAAATTGAATGTTGGACCAGAGGTTGAATTAATAAAGGCGAAGTAAGGTTTGGAAGACACCTTAGTCAGCTGAAATACCATGTGATACATATACCTCAGAGTTATATTTAGCACACATTTGCGGCAAAGGAATTCCAATGTAGACACGTTTGAGGATTTGAACAAGGGTTCGTTTCTTACCACTCTTTCATTTCTAATTCTAAGGAAACGCTTTCAGTCTGAAAAACACAAACTGTCAGGTGCTTCACATTCAATTGTCTCCCCTTCTGACAGGTCGAATACTACATGTGTGCAGGATGTCAAGAATGACATAGCTCCATTTGTATCTCTTAGTTTTTGAATGTAATGTTTCCACAAACCGAAGATAATACAATGTCATCATCTAAAAGTTTGAAATTGAATGTTGGACCAGAGGTTGAATTAATAAAGGCGAAGTAAGGTTTGGAAGACACCTTAGTCAGCTGAAATACCATGTGATACATATACCTCAGAGTTATATTTAGCACACATTTGCGGCAAAGGAATTCCAATGTAGACACGTTTGAGGATTTGAACAAGGGTTCGTTTCTTACCACTCTTTCATTTCTAATTCTAAGGAAACGCTTTCAGTCTGAAAAACACAAACTGTCAGGTGCTTCACATTCAATTGTCTCCCCTTCTGACAGGTCGAATACTACATGTGTGCAGGATGTCAAGAATGACATAGCTCCATTTGTATCTCTTAGTTTTTGAATGTAATGTTTCCACAAACCGAAGATAATACAATGTCATCATCTATAAGTTTGAAATTGAATGTTGGACCAGAGGTTGAATTAATAAAGGCGAAGTAAGGTTTGGAAGACACCTTAGTCAGCTGAAATACCATGTGATACATATACCTCAGAGTTATGTTTGGCACACATTTGCGGCAAAGGAATTCCAATGTAGACGCGTTTGAGGATTTGAACAAGGGTTCGTTTCTTACCACCCTTTCATTTTTATTTCAAAGGAAACGCTTTCAGTCTGAAAAACACAAACTGTCAGCCTCTTCACATTGAATTGTCTCCCCTTCTGACAGGTCGAATACTACATGTGTGCAGGATGTCAAGAATGACAAAACTCCATTTCTATCTCTTAGTTTTTGAATGTAATGTTTCCACAAACCGAAGATAATACAATGTCATCATCTAAAAGTTTGAAATTGAATGTTGGACCAGAGGTTGAATTAATAAATGCGAAGTAAGGTTTGGAAGACACCTTAGTCAGCTGAAATACCATGTGATACATATACCTCAGAGTTATGTTTGGCACACATTTACGGCAAAGGAATTCCAATGTAGACGCGTTTGAGGATTTGAACAAGGGTTCGTTTCTTACCACCCTTTCATTTTTATTTCAAAGGAAACGCTTTCAGTCTGAAAAACACAAACTGACAGGTACTTCACATTGAATTGTCTCCCCTTCTGACAGGTCGAATACTACATGTGTGCAGGATGTCAAGAATGACATAGCTCCATTTGTATCTCTTAATTTTTGAATGTAATGTTTCCACAAACCGAAGATAATACAGTGTCATCATCTAAAAGTTTGAAATTGAATGTTGGACCAGAGGTTGAATTAATAAAGGCGAAGTAAGGTTTGGAAGACACCTTAGTCAGCTGAAACACCATGTGATACATATACCTCAGAGTTATATTTAGCACACATTTACGGCAAAGGAATTCCAATGTAGACGCGTTTGAGGATTTGAACAAGGGTTCGTTTTTTACCACTCTTTCATTTTTATTTCAAAGGAAACGCTTTCAGTCTGAAAAACACAAACTGTCAGGCTCTTCACATTGAATTGTCTCCCCTTCTGACAGGTCGAATACTACATGTGTGCAGGATGTCAAGAATGACAAAACTCCATTTCTATCTCTTAGTTTTTGAATGTAATGTTTCCACAAATCGAAGATAATACAATGTCATCATCTAAAAGTTTGAAATTGAATGTTGGACCAGAGGTTGAATTAATAAAGGCGAAGTAAGGTTTGGAAGACACCTTAGTCAGCTGAAATACCATGTGATACATATACCTCAGAGTTATATTTAGCACACATTTGCGGCAAAGGAATTCCAATGTAGACACGTTTGAGGATTTGAACAAGGGTTCGTTTCTTACCACTCTTTCATTTCTAATTCTAAGGAAACGCTTTCAGTCTGAAAAACACAAACTGTCAGGTGCTTCACATTCAATTGTCTCCCCTTCTGACAGGTCGAATACAACATGTGTGCAGGATGTCAAGAATGACATAGCTCCATTTGTATCTCTTAGTTTTTGAATGTAATGTTTCCACAAACCGAAGATAATACAATGTCATCATCTATAAGTTTGAAATTGAATGTTGGACCAGAGGTTGAATTAATAAAGGCGAAGTAAGGTTTGGAAGACACCTTAGTCAGCTGAAATACCATGTGATACATATACCTCAGAGTTATGTTTGGCACACATTTACGGCAAAGGAATTCCAATGTAGACGCGTTTGAGGATTTGAACAAGGGTTCGTTTCTTACCACCCTTTCATTTTTATTTCAAAGGAAACGCTTTCAGTCTGAAAAACACAAACTGACAGGTACTTCACATTGAATTGTCTCCCCTTCTGACAGGTCGAATACTACATGTGTGCAGGATGTCAAGAATGACATAGCTCCATTTGTATCTCTTAATTTTTGAATGTAATGTTTCCACAAACCGAAGATAATACAATGTCATCATCTAAAAGTTTGAAATTGAATGTTGGACCAGAGGTTGAATTAATAAAGGCGAAGTAAGGTTTGGAAGACACCTTAGTCAGCTGAAACACCATGTGATACATATACCTCAGAGTTATATTTAGCACACATTTACGGCAAAGGAATTCCAATGTAGACGCGTTTGAGGATTTGAACAAGGGTTCGTTTTTTACCACTCTTTCATTTTTATTTCAAAGGAAACGCTTTCAGTCTGAAAAACACAAACTGTCAGCCTCTTCACATTGAATTGTCTCCCCTTCTGACAGGTCGAATACTACATGTGTGCAGGATGTCAAGAATGACATAGCTCCATTTGTATCTCTTAGTTTTTGAATGTAATGTTTCCACAAACCGAAGATAATACAATGTCATCATCTAAAAGTTTGAAATTGAATGTTGGACCAGAGGTTGAATTAATAAAGGCGAAGTAAGGTTTGGAAGACACCTTAGTCAGCTGAAATACCATGTGATACATATACCTCAGAGTTATATTTAGCACACATTTGCGGCAAAGGAATTCCAATGTAGACACGTTTGAGGATTTGAACAAGGGTTCGTTTCTTACCACTCTTTCATTTCTAATTCTAAGGAAACGCTTTCAGTCTGAAAAACACAAACTGTCAGGTGCTTCACATTCAATTGTCTCCCCTTCTGACAGGTCGAATACAACATGTGTGCAGGATGTCAAGAATGACATAGCTCCATTTGTATCTCTTAGTTTTTGAATGTAATGTTTCCACAAACCGAAGATAATACAATGTCATCATCTATAAGTTTGAAATTGAATGTTGGACCAGAGGTTGAATTAATAAAGGCGAAGTAAGGTTTGGAAGACACCTTAGTCAGCTGAAATACCATGTGATACATATACCTCAGAGTTATGTTTGGCACACATTTACGGCAAAGGAATTCCAATGTAGACGCGTTTGAGGATTTGAACAAGGGTTCGTTTCTTACCACTCTTTCATTTTTATTTCAAAGGAAACGCTTTCAGTCTGAAAAACACAAACTGTCAGCCTCTTCACATTGAATTGTCTCCCCTTCTGACAGGTCGAATACTACATGTGTGCAGGATGTCAAGAATGACATAGCTCCATTTGTATCTCTTAGTTTTTGAATGTAATGTTTCCACAAACCGAAGATAATACAATGTCATCATATATAAGTTTGAAATTGAATGTTGGACCAGAGGTTGAATTAATAAAGGCGAAGTAAGGTTTGGAAGACACCTTAGTCAGCTGAAATACCATGTGATACATATACCTCAGAGTTATGTTTGGCACACATTTGCGGCAAAGGAATTCCAATGTAGACGCGTTTGAGGATTTGAACAAGGGTTCGTTTCTTACCACCCTTTCATTTTTATTTCAAAGGAAACGCTTTCAGTCTGAAAAACACAAACTGTCAGCCTCTTCACATTGAATTGTCTCCCCTTCTGACAGGTCGAATACTACATGTGTGCAGGATGTCAAGAATGACATAGCTCCATTTGTATCTCTTAGTTTTTGAATGTAATGTTTCCACAAACCGAAGATAATACAATGTCATCATCTAAAAGTTTGAAATTGAATGTTGGACCAGAGGTTGAATTAATAAAGGCGAAGTAAGGTTTGGAAGACACCTTAGTCAGCTGAAACACCATGTGATACATATACCTCAGAGTTATATTTAGCACACATTTACGGCAAAGGAATTCCAATGTAGACGCGTTTGAGGATTTGAACAAGGGTTCGTTTTTTACCATTCTTTCATTTTTATTTCAAAGGAAACGCTTTCAGTCTGAAAAACACAAACTGTCAGCCTCTTCACATTGAATTGTCTCCCCTTCTGACAGGTCGAATACTACATGTGTGCAGGATGTCAAGATTGACATAGCTCCATTTGTATCTCTTAGTTTTTGAATGTAATGTTTCCACAAACCGAAGATAATACAATGTCATCATATATAAGTTTGAAATTGAATGTTGGACCAGAGGTTGAATTAATAAAGGCGAAGTAAGGTTTGGAAGACACCTTAGTCAGCTGAAATACCATGTGATACATATACCTCAGAGTTATGTTTGGCACACATTTGCGGCAAAGGAATTCCAATGTAGACGCGTTTGAGGATTTGAACAAGGGTTCGTTTCTTACCACCCTTTCATTTTTATTTCAAAGGAAACGCTTTCAGTCTGAAAAACACAAACTGTCAGGCTCTTCACATTGAATTGTCTCCCCTTCTGACAGGTCGAATACTACATGTGTGCAGGATGTCAAGAATGACATAGCTCCATTTGTATCTCTTAGTTTTTGAATGTAATGTTTCCACAAACCGAAGATAATACAATGTCATCATCTAAAAGTTTGAAATTGAATGTTGGACCAGAGGTTGAATTAATAAAGGCGAAGTAAGGTTTGGAAGACACCTTAGTCAGCTGAAATACCATGTGATACATATACCTCAGAGTTATGTTTGGCACACATTTGCGGCAAAGGAATTCCAATGTAGACGCGTTTGAGGATTTGAACAAGGGTTCGTTTCTTACCACCCTTTCATTTTTATTTCAAAGCAAACGCTTTCAGTCTGAAAAACACAAACTGTCAGCCTCTTCACATTGAATTGTCTCCCCTTCTGACAGGTCGAATACTACATGTGTGCAGGATGTCAAGAATGACAAAACTCCATTTCTATCTCTTAGTTTTTGAATGTAATGTTTCCACAAACCGAAGATAATACAATGTCATCATCTAAAAGTTTGAAATTGAATGTTGGACCAGAGGTTGAATTAATAAAGGCGAAGTAAGGTTTGGAAGACACCTTAGTCAGCTGAAACACCATGTGATACATATACCTCAGAGTTATGTTTGGCACACATTTACGGCAAAGGAATTCCAATGTAGACGCGTTTGAGGATTTGAACAAGGGTTCGTTTCTTACCACCCTTTCATTTTTATTTCAAAGGAAACGCTTTCAGTCTGAAAAACACAAACTGTAAGCCTCTTCACATTCAATTGTCTCCCCTTCTGACAGGTCGAATACTACATGTGTGCAGGATGTCAAGAATGACAAAACTCCATTTCTATCTCTTAGTTTTTGAATGTAATGTTTCCACAAACCGAAGATAATACAATGTCATCATCTAAAAGTTTGAAATTGAATGTTGGACCAGAGGTTGAATTAATAAAGGCGAAGTAAGGTTTGGAAGACACCTTAGTCAGCTGAAATACCATGTGATACATATACCTCAGAGTTATATTTAGCACACATTTGCGGCAAAGGAATTCCAATGTAGACACGTTTGAGGATTTGAACAAGGGTTCGTTTCTTACCACTCTTTCATTTCTAATTCTAAGGAAACGCTTTCAGTCTGAAAAACACAAACTGTCAGGTGCTTCACGTTCAATTGTCTCCCCTTCTGACAGGTCGAATACTACATGTGTGCAGGATGTCAAGAATGACATAGCTCCATTTGTATCTCTTAGTTTTTGAATGTAATGTTTCCACAAACCGAAGATAATACAATGTCATCATCTAAAAGTTTGAAATTGAATGTTGGACCAGAGGTTGAATTAATAAAGGCGAAGTAAGGTTTGGAAGACACCTTAGTCAGCTGAAATACCATGTGATACATATACCTCAGAGTTATATTTAGCACACATTTGCGGCAAAGGAATTCCAATGTAGACACGTTTGAGGATTTGAACAAGGGTTCGTTTCTTACCACTCTTTCATTTCTAATTCTAAGGAAACGCTTTCAGTCTGAAAAACACAAACTGTCAGGTGCTTCACATTCAATTGTCTCCCCTTCTGACAGGTCGAATACTACATGTGTGCAGGATGTCAAGAATGACATAGCTCCATTTGTATCTCTTAGTTTTTGAATGTAATGTTTCCACAAACCGAAGATAATACAATGTCATCATCTATAAGTTTGAAATTGAATGTTGGACCAGAGGTTGAATTAATAAAGGCGAAGTAAGGTTTGGAAGACACCTTAGTCAGCTGAAATACCATGTGATACATATACCTCAGAGTTATGTTTGGCACACATTTACGGCAAAGGAATTCCAATGTAGACGCGTTTGAGGATTTGAACAAGGGTTCGTTTCTTACCACCCTTTCATTTTTATTTCAAAGGAAACGCTTTCAGTCTGAAAAACACAAACTGTCAGCCTCTTCACATTGAATTGTCTCCCCTTCTGACAGGTCGAATACTACATGTGTGCAGGATGTCAAGAATGACAAAACTCCATTTCTATCTCTTAGTTTTTGAATGTAATGTTTCCACAAACCGAAGATAATACAATGTCATCATCTAAAAGTTTGAAATTGAATGTTGGACCAGAGGTTGAATTAATAAATGCGAAGTAAGGTTTGGAAGACACCTTAGTCAGCTGAAATACCATGTGATACATATACCTCAGAGTTATGTTTGGCACACATTTACGGCAAAGGAATTCCAATGTAGACGCGTTTGAGGATTTGAACAAGGGTTCGTTTCTTACCACCCTTTCATTTTTATTTCAAAGGAAACGCTTTCAGTCTGAAAAACACAAACTGACAGGTACTTCACATTGAATTGTCTCCCCTTCTGACAGGTCGAATACTACATGTGTGCAGGATGTCAAGAATGACAAAACTCCATTTGTATCTCTTAATTTTTGAATGTAATGTTTCCACAAACCGAAGATAATACAATGTCATCATCTAAAAGTTTGAAATTGAATGTTGGACCAGAGGTTGAATTAATAAAGGCGAAGTAAGGTTTGGAAGACACCTTAGTCAGCTGAAACACCATGTGATACATATACCTCAGAGTTATATTTAGCACACATTTACGGCAAAGGAATTCCAATGTAGACGCGTTTGAGGATTTGAACAAGGGTTCGTTTTTTACCACTCTTTCATTTTTATTTCAAAGGAAACGCTTTCAGTCTGAAAAACACAAACTGTCAGGCTCTTCACATTGAATTGTCTCCCCTTCTGACAGGTCGAATACTACATGTGTGCAGGATGTCAAGAATGACAAAACTCCATTTCTATCTCTTAGTTTTTGAATGTAATGTTTCCACAAATCGAAGATAATACAATGTCATCATCTAAAAGTTTGAAATTGAATGTTGGACCAGAGGTTGAATTAATAAAGGCGAAGTAAGGTTTGGAAGACACCTTAGTCAGCTGAAATACCATGTGATACATATACCTCAGAGTTATATTTGGCACACATTTGCGGCAAAGGAATTCCAATGTAGACACGTTTGAGGATTTGAACAAGGGTTCGTTTCTTACCACTCTTTCATTTCTAATTCTAAGGAAACGCTTTCAGTCTGAAAAACACAAACTGTCAGGTGCTTCACATTCAATTGTCTCCCCTTCTGACAGGTCGAATACAACATGTGTGCAGGATGTCAAGAATGACATAGCTCCATTTGTATCTCTTAGTTTTTGAATGTAATGTTTCCACAAACCGAAGATAATACAATGTCATCATCTATAAGTTTGAAATTGAATGTTGGACCAGAGGTTGAATTAATAAAGGCGAAGTAAGGTTTGGAAGACACCTTAGTCAGCTGAAATACGATGTGATACATATACCTCAGAGTTATGTTTGGCACACATTTACGGCAAAGGAATTCCAATGTAGACGCGTTTGAGGATTTGAACAAGGGTTCGTTTCTTACCACCCTTTCATTTTTATTTCAAAGGAAACGCTTTCAGTCTGAAAAACACAAACTGACAGGTACTTCACATTGAATTGTCTCCCCTTCTGACAGGTCGAATACTACATGTGTGCAGGATGTCAAGAATGACATAGCTCCATTTGTATCTCTTAATTTTTGAATGTAATGTTTCCACAAACCGAAGATAATACAATGTCATCATCTAAAAGTTTGAAATTGAATGTTGGACCAGAGGTTGAATTAATAAAGGCGAAGTAAGGTTTGGAAGACACCTTAGTCAGCTGAAACACCATGTGATACATATACCTCAGAGTTATATTTAGCACACATTTACGGCAAAGGAATTCCAATGTAGACGCGTTTGAGGATTTGAACAAGGGTTCGTTTTTTACCACTCTTTCATTTTTATTTCAAAGGAAACGCTTTCAGTCTGAAAAACACAAACTGTCAGCCTCTTCACATTGAATTGTCTCCCCTTCTGACAGGTCGAATACTACATGTGTGCAGGATGTCAAGAATGACATAGCTCCATTTGTATCTCTTAGTTTTTGAATGTAATGTTTCCACAAACCGAAGATAATACAATGTCATCATATATAAGTTTGAAATTGAATGTTGGACCAGAGGTTGAATTAATAAAGGCGAAGTAAGGTTTGGAAGACACCTTAGTCAGCTGAAATACCATGTGATACATATACCTCAGAGTTATGTTTGGCACACATTTGCGGCAAAGGAATTCCAATGTAGACGCGTTTGAGGATTTGAACAAGGGTTCGTTTCTTACCACCCTTTCATTTTTATTTCAAAGGAAACGCTTTCAGTCTGAAAAACACAAACTGTCAGGCTCTTCACATTCAATTGTCTCCCCTTCTGACAGGTCGAATACTACATGTGTGCAGGATGTCAAGAATGACATAGCTCCCTTTGTATCTCTTAGTTTTTGAATGTAATGTTTCCACAAACCGAAGATAATACAATGTCATCATCTATAAGTTTGAAATTGAATGTTGGACCAGAGGTTGAATTAATAAAGGCGAAGTAAGGTTTGGAAGACACCTTAGTCAGCTGAAATACCATGTGATACATATACCTCAGAATTATATTTAGCACACATTTGCGGCAAAGGAATTCCAATGTAGACACGTTTGAGGATTTGAACAAGGGTTCGTTTCTTACCACTCTTTCATTTCTAATTCTAAGGAAACGCTTTCAGTCTGAAAAACACAAACTGTCAGGCTCTTCACATTCAATTGTCTCCCCTTCTGACAGGTCGAATACTACATGTGTGCAGGATGTCAAGAATGACATAGCTCCATTTGTATCTCTTAGTTTTTGAATGTAATGTTTCCACAAACCGAAGATAATACAATGTCATCATCTATAAGTTTGAAATTGAATGTTGGACCAGAGGTTGAATTAATAAAGGCGAAGTAAGGTTTGGAAGACACCTTAGTCAGCTGAAATACCATGTGATACATATACCTCAGAGTTATGTTTGGCACACATTTGCGGCAAAGGAATTCCAATGTAGACGCGTTTGAGGATTTGAACAAGGGTTCGTTTCTTACCACCCTTTCATTTTTATTTCAAAGGAAACGCTTTCAGTCTGAAAAACACAAACTGTCAGCCTCTTCACATTGAATTGTCTCCCCTTCTGACAGGTCGAATACTACATGTGTGCAGGATGTCAAGAATGACAAAGCTCCATTTCTATCTCTTAGTTTTTGAATGTAATGTTTCCACAAACCGAAGATAATACAATGTCATCATCTAAAAGTTTGAAATTGAATGTTGGACCAGAGGTTGAATTAATAAAGGCGAAGTAAGGTTTGGAAGACACCTTAGTCAGCTAAAATACCATGTGATACATATACCTCAGAGTTATGTTTGGCACACATTTACGGCAAAGGAATTCCAATGTAGACGCGTTTGAGGATTTGAACAAGGGTTCGTTTCTTACCACTCTTTCATTTTTATTTCAAAGGAAACGCTTTCAGTCTGAAAAACACAAACTGTCAGGCTCTTCACATTGAATTGTCTCCCCTTCTGACAGGTCGAATACTACATGTGTGCAGGATGTCAAGAATGACATAGCTCCATTTGTATCTCTTAGTTTTTGAATGTAATGTTTCCACAAATCGAAGATAATACAATGTCATCATATATAAGTTTGAAATTGAATGTTGGACCAGAGGTTGAATTAATAAAGGCGAAGTAAGGTTTGGAAGACACCTTAGTCAGCTGAAATACCATGTGATACATATACCTCAGAGTTATGTTTGGCACACATTTGCGGCAAAGGAATTCCAATGTAGACGCGTTTGAGGATTTGAACAAGGGTTCGTTTCTTACCACCCTTTCATTTTTATTTCAAAGGAAACGCTTTCAGTCTGAAAAACACAAACTGTCAGGCTCTTCACATTCAATTGTCTCCCCTTCTGACAGGTCGAATACTACATGTGTGCAGGATGTCAAGAATGACATAGCTCCATTTGTATCTCTTAGTTTTTGAATGTAATGTTTCCACAAACCGAAGATAATACAATGTCATCATCTAAAAGTTTGAAATTGAATGTTGGACCAGAGGTTGAATTAATAAAGGCGAAGTAAGGTTTGGAAGACACCTTAGTCAGCTGAAATACCATGTGATACATATACCTCAGAGTTATATTTAGCACACATTTGCGGCAAAGGAATTCCAATGTAGACACGTTTGAGGATTTGAACAAGGGTTCGTTTCTTACCACTCTTTCATTTCTAATTCTAAGGAAACGCTTTCAGTCTGAAAAACACAAACTGTCAGGTGCTTCACATTCAATTGTCTCCCCTTCTGACAGGTCGAATACTACATGTGTGCAGGATGTCAAGAATGACATAGCTCCATTTCTATCTCTTAGTTTTTGAATGTAATGTTTCCACAAACCGAAGATAATACAATGTCATCATCTATAAGTTTGAAATTGAATGTTGGACCAGAGGTTGAATTAATAAAGGCGAAGTAAGGTTTGGAAGACACCTTAGTCAGCTGAAATACCATGTGATACATATACCTCAGAGTTATATTTAGCACACATTTGCGGCAAAGGAATTCCAATGTAGACACGTTTGAGGATTTGAACAAGGGTTCGTTTCTTACCACTCTTTCATTTCTAATTCTAAGGAAACGCTTTCAGTCTGAAAAACACAAACTGTCAGGTGCTTCACATTCAATTGTCTCCCCTTCTGACAGGTCGAATACAACATGTGTGCAGGATGTCAAGAATGACATAGCTCCATTTGTATCTCTTAGTTTTTGAATGTAATGTTTCCACAAACCGAAGATAGTACAATGTCATCATCTATAAGTTTGAAATTGAATGTTGGACCAGAGGTTGAATTAATAAAGGCGAAGTAAGGTTTGGAAGACACCTTAGTCAGCTGAAATACCATGTGATACATATACCTCAGAGTTATGTTTGGCACACATTTACGGCAAAGGAATTCCAATGTAGACGCGTTTGAGGATTTGAACAAGGGTTCGTTTCTTACCACTCTTTCATTTTTATTTCAAAGGAAACGCTTTCAGTCTGAAAAACACAAACTGACAGGTACTTCACATTGAATTGTCTCCCCTTCTGACAGGTCGAATACTACATGTGTGCAGGATGTCAAGAATGACATAGCTCCATTTGTATCTCTTAATTTTTGAATGTAATGTTCCCACAAACCGAAGATAATACAATGTCATCATCTAAAAGTTTGAAATTGAATGTTGGACCAGAGGTTGAATTAATAAAGGCGAAGTAAGGTTTGGAAGACACCTTAGTCAGCTGAAATACCATGTGATACATATACCTCAGAGTTATGTTTGGCACACATTTGCGGCAAAGGAATTCCAATGTAGACGCGTTTGAGGATTTGAACAAGGGTTCGTTTCTTACCACTCTTTCATTTTTATTTCAAAGGAAACGCTTTCAGTCTGAAAAACACAAACTTTCAGGCTCTTCACATTGAATTGTCTCCCCTTCTGACAGGTCGAATACTACATGTGTGCAGGATGTCAAGAATGACATAGCTCCATTTGTATCTCTTAGTTTTTGAATGTAATGTTTCCACAAACCGAAGATAATACAATGTCATCATCTAAAAGTTTGAAATTGAATGTTGGACCAGAGGTTGAATTAATAAAGGCGAAGTAAGGTTTGGAAGACACCTTAGTCAGCTGAAACACCATGTGATACATATACCTCAGAGTTATATTTAGCACACATTTACGGCAAAGGAATTCCAATGTAGACGCGTTTGAGGATTTGAACAAGGGTTCGTTTCTTACCACTCTTTCATTTTTATTTCAAAGGAAACGCTTTCAGTCTGAAAAACACAAACTGACAGGTACTTCACATTGAATTGTCTCCCCTTCTGACAGGTCGAATACTACATGTGTGCAGGATGTCAAGAATGACACAGCTCCATTTGTATCTCTTAGTTTTTGAATGTAATGTTTCCACAAACCGAAGATAATACAATGTCATCATCTAAAAGTTTGAAATTGAATGTTGGACCAGAGGTTGAATTAATAAAGGCGAAGTAAGGTTTGGAAGACACCTTAGTCAGCTGAAACACCATGTGATACATATACCTCAGAGTTATATTTAGCACACATTTACGGCAAAGGAATTCCAATGTAGACGCGTTTGAGGATTTGAACAAGGGTTCGTTTCTTACCACTCTTTCATTTTTATTTCAAAGGAAACGCTTTCAGTCTGAAAAACACAAACTGTCAGGCTCTTCACATTGAATTGTCTCCCCTTCTGACAGGTCGAATACTACATGTGTGCAGGATGTCAAGAATGACATAGCTCCATTTCTATCTCTTAGTTTTTGAATGTAATGTTTCCACAAACCGAAGATAATACAATGTCATCATCTAAAAGTTTGAAATTGAATGTTGGACCAGAGGTTGAATTAATAAAGGCGAAGTAAGGTTTGGAAGACACCTTAGTCAGCTGAAATACCATGTGATACATATACCTCAGAGTTATGTTTGGCACACATTTGCGGCAAAGGAATTCCAATGTAGACGCGTTTGAGGATTTGAACAAGGGTTCGTTTCTTACCACTCTTTCATTTTTATTTCAAAGGAAACGCTTTCAGTCTGAAAAACACAAACTGACAGGTACTTCACATTGAATTGTCTCCCCTTCTGACAGGTCGAATACTGCATGTGTGCAGGATGTCAAGAATGACAAAACTCCATTTCTATCTCTTAGTTTTTGAATGTAATGTTTCCACAAACCGAAGATAATACAATGTCATCATCTAAAAGTTTGAAATTGAATGTTGGACCAGAGGTTGAATTAATAAAGGCGAAGTAAGGTTTGGAAGACACCTTAGTCAGCTGAAATACCATGTGATACATATACCTCAGAGTTATATTTAGCACACATTTGCGGCAAAGGAATTCCAATGTAGACGCGTTTGAGGATTTGAACAAGGGTTCGTTTCTTACCACTCTTTCATTTCTAATTCTAAGGAAACGCTTTCAGTCTGAAAAACACAAACTGACAGGTACTTCACATTCAATTGTCTCCCCTTCTGACAGGTCGAATACTACATGTGTGCAGGATGTCAAGAATGACATAGCTCCATTTGTATCTCTTAGTTTTTGAATGTAATGTTTCCACAAATCGAAGATAATACAATGTCATCATCTAAAAGTTTGAAATTGAATGTTGGACCAGAGGTTGAATTAATAAAGGCGAAGTAAGGTTTGGAAGACACCTTAGTCAGCTGAAATACCATGTGATACATATACCTCAGAGTTATGTTTGGCACACATTTACGGCAAAGGAATTCCAATGTAGACGCGTTTGAGGATTTGAACAAGGGTTCGTTTCTTACCACCCTTTCATTTTTATTTCAAAGGAAACGCTTTCAGTCTGAAAAACACAAACTGTCAGGCTCTTCACATTGAATTGTCTCCCCTTCTGACAGGTCGAATACTACATGTGTGCAGGATGTCAAGAATGACAAAACTCCATTTCTATCTCTTAGTTTTTGAATGTAATGTTTCCACAAACCGAAGATAATACAATGTCATCATCTAAAAGTTTGAAATTGAATGTTGGACCAGAGGTTGAATTAATAAAGGCGAAGTAAGGTTTGGAAGACACCTTAGTCAGCTGAAATACCATGTGATACATATACCTCAGAGTTATGTTTGGCACACATTTACGGCAAAGGAATTCCAATGTAGACACGTTTGAGGATTTGAACAAGGGTTCGTTTCTTACCACTCTTTCCTTTTTATTTCAAAGGAAACGCTTTCAGTCTGAAAAACACAAACTGACAGGTACTTCACATTGAATTGTCTCCCCTTCTGACAGGTCGAATACTACATGTGTGCAGCATGTCAAGAATGACATAACTCTATTTCTATCTCTTAGTTTTTGAATGTAATGTTTCCACAAACCGAAGATAATACAATGTCATCATCTAAAAGTTTGAAATTGAATGTTGGACCAGAGGTTGAATTAATAAAGGCGAAGTAAGGTTTGGAAGACACCTTAGTCAGCTGAAACACCATGTGATACATATACCTCAGAGTTATATTTAGCACACATTTACGACAAGGGAATTCCAATGTAGACACGTTTGAGGATTTGAACAAGGGTTCGTTTCTTACCACTCTTTCATTTTTATTTCAAAGGAAACGCTTTCAGCCTGAAAAACACAAACTGTCAGGCTCTTCACATTGAATTGTCTCCCCTTCTGACAGGTCGAATACTACATGTGTGCAGGATGTCAAGAATGACAAAACTCCATTTCTATCTCTTAGTTTTTGAATGTAATGTTTCCACAAACCGAAGATAATACAATGTCATCATCTAAAAGTTTGAAATTGAATGTTGGACCAGAGGTTGAATTAATAAAGGCGAAGTAAGGTTTGGAAGACACCTTAGTCAGCTGAAACACCATGTGATACATATACCTCAGAGTTATATTTAGCACACATTTACGACAAGGGAATTCCAATGTAGACACGTTTGAGGATTTGAACAAGGGTTCGTTTCTTACCACTCTTTCAGTTTTATTTCAAAGGAAACGCTTTCAGTCTGAAAAACACAAACTATCAGGCTCTTCACATTGAATTGTCTCCCCTTCTGACAGGTCGAATACTACATGTGTGCAGGATGTCAAGAATGACAAAACTCCATTTGTATCTCTTAGTTTTTGAATGTAATGTTTCCACAAACCGAAGATAATACAATGTCATCATCTAAAAGTTTGAAATTGAATGTTGGACCAGAGGTTGAATTAATAAAGGCGAAGTAAGGTTTGGAAGACACCTTAGTCAGCTGAAATACCATGTGATACATATACCTCAGAGTTATGTTTGGCACACATTTACGGCAAAGGAATTCCAATGTAGACGCGTTTGAGGATTTGAACAAGGGTTCGTTTCTTACCACTCTTTCATTTTTATTTCAAAGGAAACGCTTTCAGTCTGAAAAACACAAACTGACAGGTACTTCACATTGAATTGTCTCCCCTTCTGACAGGTCGAATACTACATGTGTGCAGGATGTCAAGAATGACAAAACTCCATTTCTATCTCTTAGTTTTTGAATGTAATGTTTCCACAAACCGAAGATAATACAATGTCATCATCTAAAAGTTTGAAATTGAATGTTGGACCAGAGGTTGAATTAATAAAGGCGAAGTAAGGTTTGGAAGACACCTTAGTCAGCTGAAATACCATGTGATACATATACCTCAGAGTTATATTTAGCACACATTTGCGGCAAAGGAATTCCAATGTAGACACGTTTGAGGATTTGAACAAGGGTTCGTTTCTTACCACTCTTTCATTTCTAATTCTAAGGAAACGTTTTCAGTCTGAGAAACACAAACTGTCAGGTGCTTCACATTGAATTGTCTCCCCTTCTGACAGGTCGAATACTACATGTGTGCAGGATGTCAAGAATGACATAGCTCCATTTGTATCTCTTAGTTTTTGAATGTAATGTTTCCACAAACCGAAGATAATACAATGTCATCATCTATAAGTTTGAAATTGAATGTTGGACCAGAGGTTGAATTAATAAAGGCGAAGTAAGGTTTGGAAGACACCTTAGTCAGCTGAAATACCATGTGATACATATACCTCAGAGTTATGTTTGGCACACATTTGCGGCAAAGGAATTCCAATGTAGACGCGTTTGAGGATTTGAACAAGGGTTCGTTTCTTACCACCCTTTCATTTTTATTTCAAAGGAAACGCTTTCAGTCTGAAAAACACAAACTGTCAGGCGCATCACATTGAATTGTCTCCCCTTCTGACAGGTCGAATACTACATGTGTGCAGGATGTCAAGAATGACAAAACTCCATTTCTATCTCTTAGTTTTTGAATGTAATGTTTCCACAAACCGAAGATAATACAATGTCATCATCTAAAAGTTTGAAATTGAATGTTGGACCAGAGGTTGAATTAATAAAGGCGAAGTAAGGTTTGGAAGACACCTTAGTCAGCTGAAATACCATGTGATACATATACCTCAGAGTTATGTTTGGCACACATTTACGGCAAAGGAATTCCAATGTAGACGCGTTTGAGGATTTGAACAAGGGTTCGTTTCTTACCACTCTTTCATTTTTATTTCAAAGGAAACGCTTTCAGTCTGAAAAACACAAACTTTCAGGCTCTTCACATTGAATTGTCTCCCCTTCTGACAGGTCGAATACTACATGTGTGCAGGATGTCAAGAATGACATAGCTCCATTTGTATCTCTTAGTTTTTGAATGTAACGTTTCCACAAACCGAAGATAATACAATGTCATCATCTAAAAGTTTGAAATTGAATGTTGGACCAGAGGTTGAATTAATAAAGGCAAAGTAAGGTTTGGAAGACACCTTAGTCAGCTGAAATACCATGTGATACATATACCTCAGAGTTATGTTTGGCACACATTTACGGCAAAGGAATTCCAATGTAGACGCGTTTGAGGATTTGTACAAGGGTTCGTTTCTTACCACTCTTTCATTTTTATTTCAAAGGAAACGCTTTCAGTCTGAAAAACACAAACTGACAGGTACTTCACATTGAATTGTCTCCCCTTCTGACAGGTCGAATACTACATGTGTGCAGGATGTCAAGAATGACAAAACTCCATTTCTATCTCTTAGTTTTTGAATGTAATGTTTCCACAAACCGAAGATAATACAATGTCATCATCTAAAAGTTTGAAATTGAATGTTGGACCAGAGGTTGAATTAATAAAGGCGAAGTAAGGTTTGGAAGACACCTTAGTCAGCTGAAATACCATGTGATACATATACCTCAGAGTTATATTTAGCACACATTTGCGGCAAAGGAATTCCAATGTAGACGCGTTTGAGGATTTGAACAAGGGTTCGTTTCTTACCACTCTTTCATTTTTATTTCAAAGGAAACGCTTTCAGTCTGAAAAACACAAACTGACAGGTACTTCACATTGAATTGTCTCCCCTTCTGACAGGTCGAATACTACATGTGTGCAGGATGTCAAGAATGACAAAACTCCATTTCCATCTCTTAGTTTTTGAATGTAATGTTTCCACAAACCGAAGATAATACAATGTCATCATCTAAAAGTTTGAAATTGAATGTTGGACCAGAGGTTGAATTAATAAAGGCGAAGTAAGGTTTGGAAGACACCTTAGTCAGCTGAAATACCATGTGATACATATACCTCAGAGTTATATTTAGCACACATTTGCGGCAAAGGAATTCCAATGTAGACACGTTTGAGGATTTGAACAAGGGTTCGTTTCTTACCACTCTTTCATTTCTAATTCTAAGGAAACGCTTTCAGTCTGAAAAACACAAACTGACAGGTACTTCACATTCAATTGTCTCCCCTTCTGACAGGTCGAATACTACATGTGTGCAGGATGTCAAGAATGACATAGCTCCATTTGTATCTCTTAGTTTTTGAATGTAATGTTTCCACAAATCGAAGATAATACAATGTCATCATCTAAAAGTTTGAAATTGAATGTTGGACCAGAGGTTGAATTAATAAAGGCGAAGTAAGGTTTGGAAGACACCTTAGTCAGCTGAAATACCATGTGATACATATACCTCAGAGTTATGTTTGGCACACATTTACGGCAAAGGAATTCCAATGTAGACGCGTTTGAGGATTTGAACAAGGGTTCGTTTCTTACCACTCTTTCATTTTTATTTCAAAGGAAACGCTTTCAATCTGAAAAACACAAACTGACAGGTACTTCACATTGAATTGTCTCCCCTTCTGACAGGTCGAATACTACATGTGTGCAGGATGTCAAGAATGACAAAACTCCATTTCTATCTCTTAGTTTTTGAATGTAATGTTTCCACAAACCGAAGATAATACAATGTCATCATCTAAAAGTTTGAAATTGAATGTTGGACCAGAGGTTGAATTAATAAAGGCGAAGTAAGGTTTGGAAGACACCTTAGTCAGCTGAAATACCATGTGATACATATACCTCAGAGTTATATTTAGCACACATTTGCGGCAAAGGAATTCCAATGTAGACACGTTTGAGGATTTGAACAAGGGTTCGTTTCTTACCACTCTTTCATTTCTAATTCTAAGGAAACGCTTTCAGTCTGAAAAACACAAACTGTCAGGTGCTTCACATTCAATTGTCTCCACTTCTGACAGGTCGAATACTACATGTGTGCAGGATGTCAAGAATGACATAGCTCCATTTGTATCTCTTAGTTTTTGAATGTAATGTTTCCACAAACCGAAGATAATACAATGTCATCATATATAAGTTTGAAATTGAATGTTGGACCAGAGGTTGAATTAATAAAGGCGAAGTAAGGTTTGGAAGACACCTTGGTCAGCTGAAACACCATGTGATACATATACCTCAGAGTTATATTTAGCACACATTTATGGCAAAGGAATTCCAATGTAGACGCGTTTGAGGATTTGAACAAGGGTTCGTTTCTTACCACTCTTTCATTTTTATTTCAAAGGAAACGCTTTCAGTCTGAAAAACACAAACTGTCAGGCGCTTCACATTGAATTGTCTCCCCTTCTGACAGGTCGAATACTACATGTGTGCAGGATGTCAAGAATGACATAGCTCCATTTGTATCTCTTAGTTTTTGAATGTAATGTTTCCACAAACCGAAGATAATACAATGTCATCATCTATAAGTTTGAAATTGAATGTTGGACCAGAGGTTGAATTAATAAAGGCGAAGTAAGGTTTGGAAGACACCTTAGTCAGCTGAAATACCATGTGATACATATACCTCAGAGTTATGTTTGGCACACATTTGCGGCAAAGGAATTCCAATGTAGACGCGTTTGAGGATTTGAACAAGGGTTCGTTTCTTACCACCCTTTCATTTTTATTTCAAAGGAAACGCTTTCAGTCTGAAAAACACAAACTGTCAGCCTCTTCACATTGAATTGTCTCCCCTTCTGACAGGTCGAATACTACATGTGTGCAGGATGTCAAGAATGACAAAACTCCATTTCTATCTCTTAGTTTTTGAATGTAATGTTTCCACAAACCGAAGATAATACAATGTCATCATCTAAAAGTTTGAAATTGAATGTTGGACCAGAGGTTGAATTAATAAAGGCGAAGTAAGGTTTGGAAGACACCTTAGTCAGCTGAAATACCATGTGATACATATACCTCAGAGTTATGTTTGGCACACATTTGCGGCAAAGGAATTCCAATGTAGACGCGTTTGAGGATTTGAACAAGGGTTCGTTTCTTACCACCCTTTCATTTTTATTTCAAAGGAAACGCTTTCAGTCTGAAAAACACAAACTGTCAGCCTCTTCACATTGAATTGTCTCCCCTTCTGACAGGTCGAATACTACATGTGTGCAGGATGTCAAGAATGACAAAACTCCATTTCTATCTCTTAGTTTTTGAATGTAATGTTTCCACAAACCGAAGATAATACAATGTCATCATCTAAAAGTTTGAAATTGAATGTTGGACCAGAGGTTGAATTAATAAAGGCGAAGTAAGGTTTGGAAGACACCTTAGTCAGCTGAAATACCATGTGATACATATACCTCAGAGTTATATTTAGCACACATTTGCGGCAAAGGAATTCCAATGTAGACACGTTTGAGGATTTGAACAAGGGTTCGTTTCTTACCACTCTTTCATTTCTAATTCTAAGGAAACGCTTTCAGTCTGAAAAACACAAACTGTCAGGTGCTTCACATTCAATTGTCTCCCCTTCTGACAGGTCGAATACAACATGTGTGCAGGATGTCAAGAATGACATAGCTCCATTTGTATCTCTTAGTTTTTGAATGTAATGTTTCCACAAACCGAAGATAATACAATGTCATCATCTATAAGTTTGAAATTGAATGTTGGACCAGAGGTTGAATTAATAAAGGCGAAGTAAGGTTTGGAAGACACCTTAGTCAGCTGAAATACCATGTGATACATATACCTCAGAGTTATGTTTGGCACACATTTACGGCAAAGGAATTCCAATGTAGACGCGTTTGAGGATTTGAACAAGGGTTCGTTTCTTACCACTCTTTCATTTTTATTTCAAAGGAAACGCTTTCAGTCTGAAAAACACAAACTTTCAGGCTCTTCACATTGAATTGTCTCCCCTTCTGACAGGTCGAACACTACATGTGTGCAGGATGTCAAGAATGACATAGCTCCATTTGTATCTCTTAGTTTTTGAATGTAACGTTTCCACAAACCGAAGATAATACAATGTCATCATCTAAAAGTTTGAAATTGAATGTTGGACCAGAGGTTGAATTAATAAAGGCAAAGTAAGGTTTGGAAGACACCTTAGTCAGCTGAAATACCATGTGATACATATACCTCAGAGTTATGTTTGGCACACATTTACGGCAAAGGAATTCCAATGTAGACGCGTTTGAGGATTTGAACAAGGGTTCGTTTCTTACCACTCTTTCATTTTTATTTCAAAGGAAACGCTTTCAGTCTGAAAAACACAAACTGTCAGGCTCTTCACATTGAATTGTCTCCCCTTCTGACAGGTCGAATACTACATGTGTGCAGGATGTCAAGAATGACATAGCTCCATTTGTATCTCTTAGTTTTTGAATGTAATGTTTCCACAAACCGAAGATAATACAATGTCATCATCTAAAAGTTTGAAATTGAATGTTGGACCAGAGGTTGAATTAATAAAGGCGAAGTAAGGTTTGGAAGACACCTTAGTCAGCTGAAATACCATGTGATACATATACCTCAGAGTTATGTTTGGCACACATTTACGGCAAAGGAATTCCAATGTAGACGCGTTTGAGGATTTGAACAAGGGTTCGTTTCTTACCACTCTTTCATTTTTATTTCAAAGGAAACGCTTTCAGTCTGAAAAACACAAACTGACAGGTACTTCACATTGAATTGTCTCCCCTTCTGACAGGTCGAATACTACATGTGTGCAGGATGTCAAGAATGACAAAACTCCATTTCTATCTCTTAGTTTTTGAATGTAATGTTTCCACAAACCGAAGATAATACAATGTCATCATCTAAAAGTTTGAAATTAAATGTTGGACCAGAGGTTGAATTAATAAAGGCGAAGTAAGGTTTGGAAGACACCTTAGTCAGCTGAAATACCATGTGATACATATACCTCAGAGTTATATTTAGCACACATTTGCGGCAAAGGAATTCCAATGTAGACACGTTTGAGGATTTGAACAAGGGTTCGTTTCTTACCACTCTTTCATTTCTAATTCTAAGGAAACGTTTTCAGTCTGAAAAACACAAACTGTCAGGTGCTTCACATTGAATTGTCTCCCCTTCTGACAGGTCGAATACTACATGTGTGCAGGATGTCAAGAATGACATAGCTCCATTTGTATCTCTTAGTTTTTGAATGTAATGTTTCCACAAACCGAAGATAATACAATGTCATCATCTATAAGTTTGAAATTGAATGTTGGACCAGAGGTTGAATTAATAAAGGCGAAGTAAGGTTTGGAAGACACCTTAGTCAGCTGAAATACCATGTGATACATATACCTCAGAGTTATGTTTGGCACACATTTACGGCAAAGGAATTCCAATGTAGACGCGTTTGAGGATTTGAACAAGGGTTCGTTTCTTACCACTCTTTCATTTTTATTTCAAAGGAAACGCTTTCAGTCTGAAAAACACAAACTGACAGGTACTTCACATTGAATTGTCTCCCCTTCTGACAGGTCGAATACTACATGTGTGCAGGATGTCAAGAATGACAAAACTCCATTTCTATCTCTTAGTTTTTGAATGTAATGTTTCCACAAACCGAAGATAATACAATGTCATCATCTAAAAGTTTGAAATTGAATGTTGGACCAGAGGTTGAATTAATAAAGGCGAAGTAAGGTTTGGAAGACACCTTAGTCAGCTGAAATACCATGTGATACATATACCTCAGAGTTATGTTTGGCACACATTTACGGCAAAGGAATTCCAATGTAGACGCGTTTGAGGATTTGAACAAGGGTTCGTTTCTTACCACTCTTTCCTTTTTATTTCAAAGGAAACGCTTTCAGTCTGAAAAACACAAACTGACAGGTACTTCACATTGAATTGTCTCCCCTTCTGACAGGTCGAATACTACATGTGTGCAGCATGTCAAGAATGACATAACTCTATTTCTATCTCTTAGTTTTTGAATGTAATGTTTCCACAAACCGAAGATAATACAATGTCATCATCTAAAAGTTTGAAATTGAATGTTGGACCAGAGGTTGAATTAATAAAGGCGAAGTAAGGTTTGGAAGACACCTTAGTCAGCTGAAACACCATGTGATACATATACCTCAGAGTTATATTTAGCACACATTTACGACAAGGGAATTCCAATGTAGACACGTTTGAGGATTTGAACAAGGGTTCGTTTCTTACCACTCTTTCATTTTTATTTCAAAGGAAACGCTTTCAGCCTGAAAAACACAAACTGTCAGGCTCTTCACATTGAATTGTCTCCCCTTCTGACAGGTCGAATACTACATGTGTGCAGGATGTCAAGAATGACAAAACTCCATTTCTATCTCTTAGTTTTTGAATGTAATGTTTCCACAAACCGAAGATAATACAATGTCATCATCTAAAAGTTTGAAATTGAATGTTGGACCAGAGGTTGAATTAATAAAGGCGAAGTAAGGTTTGGAAGACACCTTAGTCAGCTGAAACACCATGTGATACATATACCTCAGAGTTATATTTAGCACACATTTACGACAAGGGAATTCCAATGTAGACACGTTTGAGGATTTGAACAAGGGTTCGTTTCTTACCACTCTTTCATTTTTATTTCAAAGGAAACGCTTTCAGTCTGAAAAACACAAACTATCAGGCTCTTCACATTGAATTGTCTCCCCTTCTGACAGGTCGAATACTACATGTGTGCAGGATGTCAAGAATGACAAAACTCCATTTGTATCTCTTAGTTTTTGAATGTAATGTTTCCACAAACCGAAGATAATACAATGTCATCATCTAAAAGTTTGAAATTGAATGTTGGACCAGAGGTTGAATTAATAAAGGCGAAGTAAGGTTTGGAAGACACCTTAGTCAGCTGAAATACCATGTGATACATATACCTCAGAGTTATGTTTGGCACACATTTACGGCAAAGGAATTCCAATGTAGACGCGTTTGAGGATTTGAACAAGGGTTCGTTTCTTACCACTCTTTCATTTTTATTTCAAAGGAAACGCTTTCAGTCTGAAAAACACAAACTGACAGGTACTTCACATTGAATTGTCTCCCCTTCTGACAGGTCGAATACTACATGTGTGCAGGATGTCAAGAATGACAAAACTCCATTTCTATCTCTTAGTTTTTGAATGTAATGTTTCCACAAACCGAAGATAATACAATGTCATCATCTAAAAGTTTGAAATTGAATGTTGGACCAGAGGTTGAATTAATAAAGGCGAAGTAAGGTTTGGAAGACACCTTAGTCAGCTGAAATACCATGTGATACATATACCTCAGAGTTATATTTAGCACACATTTGCGGCAAAGGAATTCCAATGTAGACACGTTTGAGGATTTGAACAAGGGTTCGTTTCTTACCACTCTTTCATTTCTAATTCTAAGGAAACGTTTTCAGTCTGAGAAACACAAACTGTCAGGTGCTTCACATTGAATTGTCTCCCCTTCTGACAGGTCGAATACTACATGTGTGCAGGATGTCAAGAATGACATAGCTCCATTTGTATCTCTTAGTTTTTGAATGTAATGTTTCCACAAACCGAAGATAATACAATGTCATCATCTATAAGTTTGAAATTGAATGTTGGACCAGAGGTTGAATTAATAAAGGCGAAGTAAGGTTTGGAAGACACCTTAGTCAGCTGAAATACCATGTGATACATATACCTCAGAGTTATGTTTGGCACACATTTGCGGCAAAGGAATTCCAATGTAGACGCGTTTGAGGATTTGAACAAGGGTTCGTTTCTTACCACCCTTTCATTTTTATTTCAAAGGAAACGCTTTCAGTCTGAAAAACACAAACTGTCAGGCGCATCACATTGAATTGTCTCCCCTTCTGACAGGTCGAATACTACATGTGTGCAGGATGTCAAGAATGACAAAACTCCATTTCTATCTCTTAGTTTTTGAATGTAATGTTTCCACAAACCGAAGATAATACAATGTCATCATCTAAAAGTTTGAAATTGAATGTTGGACCAGAGGTTGAATTAATAAAGGCGAAGTAAGGTTTGGAAGACACCTTAGTCAGCTGAAATACCATGTGATACATATACCTCAGAGTTATGTTTGGCACACATTTACGGCAAAGGAATTCCAATGTAGACGCGTTTGAGGATTTGAACAAGGGTTCGTTTCTTACCACTCTTTCATTTTTATTTCAAAGGAAACGCTTTCAGTCTGAAAAACACAAACTTTCAGGCTCTTCACATTGAATTGTCTCCCCTTCTGACAGGTCGAATACTACATGTGTGCAGGATGTCAAGAATGACATAGCTCCATTTGTATCTCTTAGTTTTTGAATGTAACGTTTCCACAAACCGAAGATAATACAATGTCATCATCTAAAAGTTTGAAATTGAATGTTGGACCAGAGGTTGAATTAATAAAGGCAAAGTAAGGTTTGGAAGACACCTTAGTCAGCTGAAATACCATGTGATACATATACCTCAGAGTTATGTTTGGCACACATTTACGGCAAAGGAATTCCAATGTAGACGCGTTTGAGGATTTGTACAAGGGTTCGTTTCTTACCACTCTTTCATTTTTATTTCAAAGGAAACGCTTTCAGTCTGAAAAACACAAACTGACAGGTACTTCACATTGAATTGTCTCCCCTTCTGACAGGTCGAATACTACATGTGTGCAGGATGTCAAGAATGACAAAACTCCATTTCTATCTCTTAGTTTTTGAATGTAATGTTTCCACAAACCGAAGATAATACAATGTCATCATCTAAAAGTTTGAAATTGAATGTTGGACCAGAGGTTGAATTAATAAAGGCGAAGTAAGGTTTGGAAGACACCTTAGTCAGCTGAAATACCATGTGATACATATACCTCAGAGTTATATTTAGCACACATTTGCGGCAAAGGAATTCCAATGTAGACGCGTTTGAGGATTTGAACAAGGGTTCGTTTCTTACCACTCTTTCATTTTTATTTCAAAGGAAACGCTTTCAGTCTGAAAAACACAAACTGACAGGTACTTCACATTGAATTGTCTCCCCTTCTGACAGGTCGAATACTACATGTGTGCAGGATGTCAAGAATGACAAAACTCCATTTCCATCTCTTAGTTTTTGAATGTAATGTTTCCACAAACCGAAGATAATACAATGTCATCATCTAAAAGTTTGAAATTGAATGTTGGACCAGAGGTTGAATTAATAAAGGCGAAGTAAGGTTTGGAAGACACCTTAGTCAGCTGAAATACCATGTGATACATATACCTCAGAGTTATATTTAGCACACATTTGCGGCAAAGGAATTCCAATGTAGACACGTTTGAGGATTTGAACAAGGGTTCGTTTCTTACCACTCTTTCATTTCTAATTCTAAGGAAACGCTTTCAGTCTGAAAAACACAAACTGACAGGTACTTCACATTCAATTGTCTCCCCTTCTGACAGGTCGAATACTACATGTGTGCAGGATGTCAAGAATGACATAGCTCCATTTGTATCTCTTAGTTTTTGAATGTAATGTTTCCACAAATCGAAGATAATACAATGTCATCATCTAAAAGTTTGAAATTGAATGTTGGACCAGAGGTTGAATTAATAAAGGCGAAGTAAGGTTTGGAAGACACCTTAGTCAGCTGAAATACCATGTGATACATATACCTCAGAGTTATGTTTGGCACACATTTACGGCAAAGGAATTCCAATGTAGACGCGTTTGAGGATTTGAACAAGGGTTCGTTTCTTACCACTCTTTCATTTTTATTTCAAAGGAAACGCTTTCAATCTGAAAAACACAAACTGACAGGTACTTCACATTGAATTGTCTCCCCTTCTGACAGGTCGAATACTACATGTGTGCAGGATGTCAAGAATGACAAAACTCCATTTCTATCTCTTAGTTTTTGAATGTAATGTTTCCACAAACCGAAGATAATACAATGTCATCATCTAAAAGTTTGAAATTGAATGTTGGACCAGAGGTTGAATTAATAAAGGCGAAGTAAGGTTTGGAAGACACCTTAGTCAGCTGAAATACCATGTGATACATATACCTCAGAGTTATATTTAGCACACATTTGCGGCAAAGGAATTCCAATGTAGACACGTTTGAGGATTTGAACAAGGGTTCGTTTCTTACCACTCTTTCATTTCTAATTCTAAGGAAACGCTTTCAGTCTGAAAAACACAAACTGTCAGGTGCTTCACATTCAATTGTCTCCACTTCTGACAGGTCGAATACTACATGTGTGCAGGATGTCAAGAATGACATAGCTCCATTTGTATCTCTTAGTTTTTGAATGTAATGTTTCCACAAACCGAAGATAATACAATGTCATCATATATAAGTTTGAAATTGAATGTTGGACCAGAGGTTGAATTAATAAAGGCGAAGTAAGGTTTGGAAGACACCTTAGTCAGCTGAAACACCATGTGATACATATACCTCAGAGTTATATTTAGCACACATTTATGGCAAAGGAATTCCAATGTAGACGCGTTTGAGGATTTGAACAAGGGTTCGTTTCTTACCACTCTTTCATTTTTATTTCAAAGGAAACGCTTTCAGTCTGAAAAACACAAACTGTCAGGCGCTTCACATTGAATTGTCTCCCCTTCTGACAGGTCGAATACTACATGTGTGCAGGATGTCAAGAATGACATAGCTCCATTTGTATCTCTTAGTTTTTGAATGTAATGTTTCCACAAACCGAAGATAATACAATGTCATCATCTATAAGTTTGAAATTGAATGTTGGACCAGAGGTTGAATTAATAAAGGCGAAGTAAGGTTTGGAAGACACCTTAGTCAGCTGAAATACCATGTGATACATATACCTCAGAGTTATGTTTGGCACACATTTGCGGCAAAGGAATTCCAATGTAGACGCGTTTGAGGATTTGAACAAGGGTTCGTTTCTTACCACCCTTTCATTTTTATTTCAAAGGAAACGCTTTCAGTCTGAAAAACACAAACTGTCAGCCTCTTCACATTGAATTGTCTCCCCTTCTGACAGGTCGAATACTACATGTGTGCAGGATGTCAAGAATGACAAAACTCCATTTCTATCTCTTAGTTTTTGAATGTAATGTTTCCACAAACCGAAGATAATACAATGTCATCATCTAAAAGTTTGAAATTGAATGTTGGACCAGAGGTTGAATTAATAAAGGCGAAGTAAGGTTTGGAAGACACCTTAGTCAGCTGAAATACCATGTGATACATATACCTCAGAGTTATGTTTGGCACACATTTGCGGCAAAGGAATTCCAATGTAGACGCGTTTGAGGATTTGAACAAGGGTTCGTTTCTTACCACCCTTTCATTTTTATTTCAAAGGAAACGCTTTCAGTCTGAAAAACACAAACTGTCAGCCTCTTCACATTGAATTGTCTCCCCTTCTGACAGGTCGAATACTACATGTGTGCAGGATGTCAAGAATGACAAAACTCCATTTCTATCTCTTAGTTTTTGAATGTAATGTTTCCACAAACCGAAGATAATACAATGTCATCATCTAAAAGTTTGAAATTGAATGTTGGACCAGAGGTTGAATTAATAAAGGCGAAGTAAGGTTTGGAAGACACCTTAGTCAGCTGAAATACCATGTGATACATATACCTCAGAGTTATATTTAGCACACATTTGCGGCAAAGGAATTCCAATGTAGACACGTTTGAGGATTTGAACAAGGGTTCGTTTCTTACCACTCTTTCATTTCTAATTCTAAGGAAACGCTTTCAGTCTGAAAAACACAAACTGTCAGGTGCTTCACATTCAATTGTCTCCCCTTCTGACAGGTCGAATACAACATGTGTGCAGGATGTCAAGAATGACATAGCTCCATTTGTATCTCTTAGTTTTTGAATGTAATGTTTCCACAAACCGAAGATAATACAATGTCATCATCTATAAGTTTGAAATTGAATGTTGGACCAGAGGTTGAATTAATAAAGGCGAAGTAAGGTTTGGAAGACACCTTAGTCAGCTGAAATACCATGTGATACATATACCTCAGAGTTATGTTTGGCACACATTTACGGCAAAGGAATTCCAATGTAGACGCGTTTGAGGATTTGAACAAGGGTTCGTTTCTTACCACTCTTTCATTTTTATTTCAAAGGAAACGCTTTCAGTCTGAAAAACACAAACTTTCAGGCTCTTCACATTGAATTGTCTCCCCTTCTGACAGGTCGAACACTACATGTGTGCAGGATGTCAAGAATGACATAGCTCCATTTGTATCTCTTAGTTTTTGAATGTAACGTTTCCACAAACCGAAGATAATACAATGTCATCATCTAAAAGTTTGAAATTGAATGTTGGACCAGAGGTTGAATTAATAAAGGCAAAGTAAGGTTTGGAAGACACCTTAGTCAGCTGAAATACCATGTGATACATATACCTCAGAGTTATGTTTGGCACACATTTACGGCAAAGGAATTCCAATGTAGACGCGTTTGAGGATTTGAACAAGGGTTCGTTTCTTACCACTCTTTCATTTTTATTTCAAAGGAAACGCTTTCAGTCTGAAAAACACAAACTGTCAGGCTCTTCACATTGAATTGTCTCCCCTTCTGACAGGTCGAATACTACATGTGTGCAGGATGTCAAGAATGACATAGCTCCATTTGTATCTCTTAGTTTTTGAATGTAATGTTTCCACAAACCGAAGATAATACAATGTCATCATCTAAAAGTTTGAAATTGAATGTTGGACCAGAGGTTGAATTAATAAAGGCGAAGTAAGGTTTGGAAGACACCTTAGTCAGCTGAAATACCATGTGATACATATACCTCAGAGTTATGTTTGGCACACATTTACGGCAAAGGAATTCCAATGTAGACGCGTTTGAGGATTTGAACAAGGGTTCGTTTCTTACCACTCTTTCATTTTTATTTCAAAGGAAACGCTTTCAGTCTGAAAAACACAAACTGACAGGTACTTCACATTGAATTGTCTCCCCTTCTGACAGGTCGAATACTACATGTGTGCAGGATGTCAAGAATGACAAAACTCCATTTCTATCTCTTAGTTTTTGAATGTAATGTTTCCACAAACCGAAGATAATACAATGTCATCATCTAAAAGTTTGAAATTAAATGTTGGACCAGAGGTTGAATTAATAAAGGCGAAGTAAGGTTTGGAAGACACCTTAGTCAGCTGAAATACCATGTGATACATATACCTCAGAGTTATATTTAGCACACATTTGCGGCAAAGGAATTCCAATGTAGACACGTTTGAGGATTTGAACAAGGGTTCGTTTCTTACCACTCTTTCATTTCTAATTCTAAGGAAACGTTTTCAGTCTGAAAAACACAAACTGTCAGGTGCTTCACATTGAATTGTCTCCCCTTCTGACAGGTCGAATACTACATGTGTGCAGGATGTCAAGAATGACATAGCTCCATTTGTATCTCTTAGTTTTTGAATGTAATGTTTCCACAAACCGAAGATAATACAATGTCATCATCTATAAGTTTGAAATTGAATGTTGGACCAGAGGTTGAATTAATAAAGGCGAAGTAAGGTTTGGAAGACACCTTAGTCAGCTGAAATACCATGTGATACATATACCTCAGAGTTATGTTTGGCACACATTTGCGGCAAAGGAATTCCAATGTAGACGCATTTGAGGATTTGAACAAGGGTTCGTTTCTTACCACCCTTTCATTTTTATTTCAAAGGAAACGCTTTCAGTCTGAAAAACACAAACTGTCAGGCGCTTCACATTGAATTGTCTCCCCTTCTGACAGGTCGAATACTACATGTGTGCAGGATGTCAAGAATGACAAAACTCCATTTCTATCTCTTAGTTTTTGAATGTAATGTTTCCACAAACCGAAGATAATACAATGTCATCATCTAAAAGTTTGAAATTGAATGTTGGACCAGAGGTTGAATTAATAAAGGCGAAGTAAGGTTTGGAAGACACCTTAGTCAGCTGAAATACCATGTGATACATATACCTCAGAGTTATGTTTGGCACACATTTACGGCAAAGGAATTCCAATGTAGACGCGTTTGAGGATTTGAACAAGGGTTCGTTTCTTACCACTCTTTCATTTTTATTTCAAAGGAAACGCTTTCAGTCTGAAAAACACAAACTTTCAGGCTCTTCACATTGAATTGTCTCCCCTTCTGACAGGTCGAATACTACATGTGTGCAGGATGTCAAGAATGACATAGCTCCATTTGTATCTCTTAGTTTTTGAATGTAACGTTTCCACAAACCGAAGATAATACAATGTCATCATCTAAAAGTTTGAAATTGAATGTTGGACCAGAGGTTGAATTAATAAAGGCAAAGTAAGGTTTGGAAGACACCTTAGTCAGCTGAAATACCATGTGATACATATACCTCAGAGTTATGTTTGGCACACATTTACGGCAAAGGAATTCCAATGTAGACGCGTTTGAGGATTTGAACAAGGGTTCGTTTCTTACCACTCTTTCATTTTTATTTCAAAGGAAACGCTTTCAGTCTGAAAAACACAAACTGTCAGGCTCTTCACATTGAATTGTCTCCCCTTCTGACAGGTCGAATACTACATGTGTGCAGGATGTCAAGAATGACATAGCTCCATTTGTATCTCTTAGTTTTTGAATGTAATGTTTCCACAAACCGAAGATAATACAATGTCATCATCTAAAAGTTTGAAATTGAATGTTGGACCAGAGGTTGAATTAATAAAGGCGAAGTAAGGTTTGGAAGACACCTTAGTCAGCTGAAATACCATGTGATACATATACCTCAGAGTTATGTTTGGCACACATTTACGGCAAAGGAATTCCAATGTAGACGCGTTTGAGGATTTGAACAAGGGTTCGTTTCTTACCACTCTTTCATTTTTATTTCAAAGGAAACGCTTTCAGTCTGAAAAACACAAACTGACAGGTACTTCACATTGAATTGTCTCCCCTTCTGACAGGTCGAATACTACATGTGTGCAGGATGTCAAGAATGACAAAACTCCATTTCTATCTCTTAGTTTTTGAATGTAATGTTTCCACAAACCGAAGATAATACAATGTCATCATCTAAAAGTTTGAAATTAAATGTTGGACCAGAGGTTGAATTAATAAAGGCGAAGTAAGGTTTGGAAGACACCTTAGTCAGCTGAAATACCATGTGATACATATACCTCAGAGTTATATTTAGCACACATTTGCGGCAAAGGAATTCCAATGTAGACACGTTTGAGGATTTGAACAAGGGTTCGTTTCTTACCACTCTTTCATTTCTAATTCTAAGGAAACGTTTTCAGTCTGAAAAACACAAACTGTCAGGTGCTTCACATTGAATTGTCTCCCCTTCTGACAGGTCGAATACTACATGTGTGCAGGATGTCAAGAATGACATAGCTCCATTTGTATCTCTTAGTTTTTGAATGTAATGTTTCCACAAACCGAAGATAATACAATGTCATCATCTATAAGTTTGAAATTGAATGTTGGACCAGAGGTTGAATTAATAAAGGCGAAGTAAGGTTTGGAAGACACCTTAGTCAGCTGAAATACCATGTGATACATATACCTCAGAGTTATGTTTGGCACACATTTGCGGCAAAGGAATTCCAATGTAGACGCGTTTGAGGATTTGAACAAGGGTTCGTTTCTTACCACCCTTTCCTTTTTATTTCAAAGGAAACGCTTTCAGTCTGAAAAACACAAACTGTCAGGCGCTTCACATTGAATTGTCTCCCCTTCTGACAGGTCGAATACTACATGTGTGCAGGATGTCAAGAATGACAAAACTCCATTTCTATCTCTTAGTTTTTGAATGTAATGTTTCCACAAACCGAAGATAATACAATGTCATCATCTAAAAGTTTGAAATTGAATGTTGGACCAGAGGTTGAATTAATAAAGGCGAAGTAAGGTTTGGAAGACACCTTAGTCAGCTGAAATACCATGTGATACATATACCTCAGAGTTATGTTTGGCACACATTTACGGCAAAGGAATTCCAATGTAGACGCGTTTGAGGATTTGAACAAGGGTTCGTTTCTTACCACTCTTTCATTTTTATTTCAAAGGAAACGCTTTCAGTCTGAAAAACACAAACTTTCAGGCTCTTCACATTGAATTGTCTCCCCTTCTGACAGGTCGAATACTACATGTGTGCAGGATGTCAAGAATGACATAGCTCCATTTGTATCTCTTAGTTTTTGAATGTAACGTTTCCACAAACCGAAGATAATACAATGTCATCATCTAAAAGTTTGAAATTGAATGTTGGACCAGAGGTTGAATTAATAAAGGCAAAGTAAGGTTTGGAAGACACCTTAGTCAGCTGAAATACCATGTGATACATATACCTCAGAGTTATGTTTGGCACACATTTACGGCAAAGGAATTCCAATGTAGACGCGTTTGAGGATTTGAACAAGGGTTCGTTTCTTACCACTCTTTCATTTTTATTTCAAAGGAAACGCTTTCAGTCTGAAAAACACAAACTGACAGGTACTTCACATTGAATTGTCTCCCCTTCTGACAGGTCGAATACTACATGTGTGCAGGATGTCAAGAATGACAAAACTCCATTTCTATCTCTTAGTTTTTGAATGTAATGTTTCCACAAACCGAAGATAATACAATGTCATCATCTAAAAGTTTGAAATTGAATGTTGGACCAGAGGTTGAATTAATAAAGGCGAAGTAAGGTTTGGAAGACACCTTAGTCAGCTGAAATACCATGTGATACATATACCTCAGAGTTATATTTAGCACACATTTGCGGCAAAGGAATTCCAATGTAGACACGTTTGAGGATTTGAACAAGGGTTCGTTTCTTACCACTCTTTCATTTCTAATTCAAAGGAAACGTTTTCAGTCTGAAAAACACAAACTGTCAGGTGCTTCACATTGAATTGTCTCCCCTTCTGACAGGTCGAATACTACATGTGTGCAGGATGTCAAGAATGACATAGCTCCATTTGTATCTCTTAGTTTTTGAATGTAATGTTTCCACAAACCGAAGATAATACAATGTCATCATCTAAAAGTTTGAAATTGAATGTTGGACCAGAGGTTGAATTAATAAAGGCGAAGTAAGGTTTGGAAGACACCTTAGTCAGCTGAAACACCATGTGATACATATACCTCAGAGTTATATTTAGCACACATTTACGGCAAAGGAATTCCAATGTAGACGCGTTTGAGGATTTGAACAAGGGTTCGTTTCTTACCACTCTTTCATTTCTAATTCAAAGGAAACGCTTTCAGTCTGAAAAACACAAACTGTCAGGCTCTTCACATTGAATTGTCTCCCCTTCTGACAGGTCGAATACTACATGTGTGCAGGATGTCAAGAATGACATAGCTCCATTTGTATCTCTTAGTTTTTGAATGTAATGTTTCCACAAACCGAAGATAATACAATGTCATCATCTAAAAGTTTGAAATTGAATGTTGGACCAGAGGTTGAATTAATAAAGGCGAAGTAAGGTTTGGAAGACACCTTAGTCAGCTGAAATACCATGTGATACATATACCTCAGAGTTATGTTTGGCACGCATTTGCGGCAAAGGAATTCCAATGTAGACGCGTTTGAGGATTTGAACAAGGGTTCGTTTCTTACCACCCTTTCATTCTTATTTCAAAGGAAACGCTTTCAGTCTGAAAAACACAAACTGTCAGGCGCTTCACATTGAATTGTCTCCCCTTCTGACAGGTCGAATACTACATGTGTGCAGGATGTCAAGAATGACAAAACTCCATTTCTATCTCTTAGTTTTTGAATGTAATGTTTCCACAAACCGAAGATAATACAATGTCATCATCTAAAAGTTTGAAATTGAATGTTGGACCAGAGGTTGAATTAATAAAGGCGAAGTAAGGTTTGGAAGACACCTTAGTCAGCTGAAATACCATGTGATACATATACCTCAGAGTTATATTTCGCACACATTTACGGCAAAGGAATTCCAATGTAGACGCGTTTGAGGATTTGAACAAGGGTTCGTTTCTTACCACTCTTTCATTTTTATTTCAAAGGAAACGCTTTCAGTCTGAAAAACACAAACTGACAGGTACTTCACATTGAATTGTCTCCCCTTCTGACAGGTCGAATACTACATGTGTGCAGGATGTCAAGAATGACAAAACTCCATTTCTATCTCTTAGTTTTTGAATGTAATGTTTCCACAAACCGAAGATAATACAATGTCATCATCTAAAAGTTTGAAATTGAATGTTGGACCAGAGGTTGAATTAATAAAGGCGAAGTAAGGTTTGGAAGACACCTTAGTCACCTGAAACACCATGTGATACATATACCTCAGAGTTATATTTAGCACACATTTACGGCAAAGGAATTCCAATGTAGACGCGTTTGAGGATTTGAACAAGGGTTCGTTTCTTACCACCCTTTCATTTTTATTTCAAAGGAAACGCTTTCAGTCTGAAAAACACAAACTGTCAGGCTCTTCACATTGAATTGTCTCCCCTTCTGACAGGTCGAATACTACATGTGTGCAGGATGTCAAGAATGACATAGCTCCATTTGTATCTCTTAGTTTTTGAATGTAATGTTTCCACAAACCGAAGATAATACAATGTCATCATCTAAAAGTTTGAAATTGAATGTTGGACCAGAGGTTGAATTAATAAAGGCGAAGTAAGGTTTGGAAGACACCTTAGTCAGCTGAAATACCATGTGATACATATACCTCAGAGTTATGTTTGGCACACATTTGCGGCAAAGGAATTCCAATGTAGACGCGTTTGAGGATTTGAACAAGGGTTCGTTTCTTACCACTCTTTCATTTTTATTTCAAAGGAAACGCTTTCAGTCTGAAAAACACAAACTGTCAGGCGCTTCACATTGAATTGTCTCCCCTTCTGACAGGTCGAATACTACATGTGTGCAGGATGTCAAGAATGACATAGCTCCATTTGTATCTCTTAGTTTTTGAATGTAATGTTTCCACAAACCGAAGATAATACAATGTCATCATCTATAAGTTTGAAATTGAATGTTGGACCAGAGGTTGAATTAATAAAGGCGAAGTAAGGTTTGGAAGACACCTTAGTCAGCTGAAATACCATGTGATACATATACCTCAGAGTTATATTTAGCACACATTTGCGGCAAAGGAATTCCAATGTAGACACGTTTGAGGATTTGAACAAGGGTTCGTTTCTTACCACTCTTTCATTTCTAATTCAAAGGAAACGTTTTCAGTCTGAAAAACACAAACTGTCAGGTGCTTCACATTGAATTGTCTCCCCTTCTGACAGGTCGAATACTACATGTGTGCAGGATGTCAAGAATGACATAGCTCCATTTGTATCTCTTAGTTTTTGAATGTAATGTTTCCACAAACCGAAGATAATACAATGTCATCATCTAAAAGTTTGAAATTGAATGTTGGACCAGAGGTTGAATTAATAAAGGCGAAGTAAGGTTTGGAAGACACCTTAGTCAGCTGAAACACCATGTGATACATATACCTCAGAGTTATATTTAGCACACATTTACGGCAAAGGAATTCCAATGTAGACGCGTTTGAGGATTTGAACAAGGGTTCGTTTCTTACCACTCTTTCATTTCTAATTCAAAGGAAACGCTTTCAGTCTGAAAAACACAAACTGTCAGGCTCTTCACATTGAATTGTCTCCCCTTCTGACAGGTCGAATACTACATGTGTGCAGGATGTCAAGAATGACATAGCTCCATTTGTATCTCTTAGTTTTTGAATGTAATGTTTCCACAAACCGAAGATAATACAATGTCATCATCTAAAAGTTTGAAATTGAATGTTGGACCAGAGGTTGAATTAATAAAGGCGAAGTAAGGTTTGGAAGACACCTTAGTCAGCTGAAATACCATGTGATACATATACCTCAGAGTTATGTTTGGCACGCATTTGCGGCAAAGGAATTCCAATGTAGACGCGTTTGAGGATTTGAACAAGGGTTCGTTTCTTACCACCCTTTCATTTTTATTTCAAAGGAAACGCTTTCAGTCTGAAAAACACAAACTGTCAGGCGCTTCACATTGAATTGTCTCCCCTTCTGACAGGTCGAATACTACATGTGTGCAGGATGTCAAGAATGACAAAACTCCATTTCTATCTCTTAGTTTTTGAATGTAATGTTTCCACAAACCGAAGATAATACAATGTCATCATCTAAAAGTTTGAAATTGAATGTTGGACCAGAGGTTGAATTAATAAAGGCGAAGTAAGGTTTGGAAGACACCTTAGTCAGCTGAAATACCATGTGATACATATACCTCAGAGTTATGTTTGGCACACATTTACGGCAAAGGAATTCCAATGTAGACGCGTTTGAGGATTTGAACAAGGGTTCGTTTCTTACCACTCTTTCATTTTTATTTCAAAGGAAACGCTTTCAGTCTGAAAAACACAAACTGACAGGTACTTCACATTGAATTGTCTCCCCTTCTGACAGGTCGAATACTACATGTGTGCAGGATGTCAAGAATGACAAAACTCCATTTCTATCTCTTAGTTTTTGAATGTAATGTTTCCACAAACCGAAGATAATACAATGTCATCATCTAAAAGTTTGAAATTGAATGTTGGACCAGAGGTTGAATTAATAAAGGCGAAGTAAGGTTTGGAAGACACCTTAGTCACCTGAAACACCATGTGATACATATACCTCAGAGTTATATTTAGCACACATTTACGGCAAAGGAATTCCAATGTAGACGCGTTTGAGGATTTGAACAAGGGTTCGTTTCTTACCACTCTTTCATTTTTATTTCAAAGGAAACGCTTTCAGTCTGAAAAACACAAACTGTCAGGCTCTTCACATTGAATTGTCTCCCCTTCTGACAGGTCGAATACTACATGTGTGCAGGATGTCAAGAATGACATAGCTCCATTTGTATCTCTTAGTTTTTGAATGTAATGTTTCCACAAACCGAAGATAATACAATGTCATCATCTAAAAGTTTGAAATTGAATGTTGGACCAGAGGTTGAATTAATAAAGGCGAAGTAAGGTTTGGAAGACACCTTAGTCAGCTGAAATACCATGTGATACATATACCTCAGAGTTATGTTTGGCACGCATTTGCGGCAAAGGAATTCCAATGTAGACGCGTTTGAGGATTTGAACAAGGGTTCGTTTCTTACCACCCTTTCATTTTTATTTCAAAGGAAACGCTTTCAGTCTGAAAAACACAAACTGTCAGGCGCTTCACATTGAATTGTCTCCCCTTCTGACAGGTCGAATACTACATGTGTGCAGGATGTCAAGAATGACAAAACTCCATTTCTATCTCTTAGTTTTTGAATGTAATGTTTCCACAAACCGAAGATAATACAATGTCATCATCTAAAAGTTTGAAATTGAATGTTGGACCAGAGGTTGAATTAATAAAGGCGAAGTAAGGTTTGGAAGACACCTTAGTCAGCTGAAATACCATGTGATACATATACCTCAGAGTTATGTTTGGCACACATTTACGGCAAAGGAATTCCAATGTAGACGCGTTTGATGATTTGAACAAGGGTTCGTTTCTTACCACTCTTTCATTTTTATTTCAAAGGAAACGCTTTCAGTCTGAAAAACACAAACTGTCAGGCTCTTCACATTGAATTGTCTCCCCTTCTGACAGGTCGAATACTACATGTGTGCAGGATGTCAAGAATGACAAAACTCCATTTCTATCTCTTAGTTTTTGAATGTAATGTTTCCACAAACCGAAGATAATACAATGTCATCATCTAAAAGTTTGAAATTGAATGTTGGACCAGAGGTTGAATTAATAAAGGCGAAGTAAGGTTTGGAAGACACCTTAGTCAGCTGAAACACCATGTGATACATATACCTCAGAGTTATATTTAGCACACATTTACGGCAAAGGAATTCCAATGTAGACGCGTTTGGGGATTTGAACAAGGGTTCGTTTCTTACCACTCTTTCATTTTTATTTCAAAGGAAACGCTTTCAGTCTGAAAAACACAAACTGTCAGGCTCTTCACATTGAATTGTCTCCCCTTCTGACAGGTCGAATACTACATGTGTGCAGGATGTCAAGAATGACATAGCTCCATTTGTATCTCTTAGTTTTTGAATGTAATGTTTCCACAAACCGAAGATAATACAATGTCATCATCTAAAAGTTTGAAATTGAATGTTGGACCAGAGGTTGAATTAATAGAGGCGAAGTAAGGTTTGGAAGACACCTTAGTCAGCTGAAATACCATGTGATACATATACCTCAGAGTTATGTTTGGCACACATTTACGGCAAAGGAATTCCAATGTAGACGCGTTTGAGGATTTGAACAAGGGTTCGTTTCTTACCACCCTTTCATTTTTATTTCAAAGGAAACGCTTTCAGTCTGAAAAACACAAACTGTCAGGCTCTTCACATTGAATTGTCTCCCCTTCTGACAGGTCGAATACTACATGTGTGCAGGATGTCAAGAATGACAAAACTCCATTTCTATCTCTTAGTTTTTGAATGTAATGTTTCCAGAAACCGAAGATAATACAATGTCATCATCTATAAGTTTGAAATTGAATGTTGGACCAGAGGTTGAATTAATAAAGGCGAAGTAAGGTTTGGAAGACACCTTAGTCAGCTGAAATACCATGTGATACATATACCTCAGAGTTATGTTTGGCACACATTTGCGGCAAAGGAATTCCAATGTAGACGCGTTTGAGGATTTGAACAAGGGTTCGTTTCTTACCACTCTTTCATTTTTATTTCAAAGGAAACGCTTTCAGTCTGAAAAACACAAACTGACAGGTACTTCACATTGAATTGTCTCCCCTTCTGACAGGTCGAATACTACATGTGTGCAAGATGTCAAGAATGACAAAACTCCATTTCTATCTCTTAGTTTTTGAATGTAATGTTTCCACAAACCGAAGATAATACAATGTCATCATCTATAAGTTTGAAATTGAATGTTGGACCAGAGGTTGAATTAATAAAGGCGAAGTAAGGTTTGGAAGACACCTTAGTCAGCTGAAATATCATGTGATACATATACCTCAGAGTTATGTTTGCCACACATTTACGGCAAAGGAATTCCAATGTAGACGCGTTTGAGGATTTGAACAAGGGTTCGTTTCTTACCACTCTTTCCTTTTTATTTCAAAGGAAACGCTTTCAGTCTGAAAAACACAAACTGTCAGGCTCTTCACATTGAATTGTCTCCCCTTCTGACACGTCGAATACTACATGTGTGCAGCATGTCAAGAACGACATAACTCTATTTCTATCTCTTAATTTTTTAATGTAATGTTTCCACAAACCGAAGATAATACAATGTCATCATCTAAAAGTTTGAAATTGAATGTTGGACCAGAGGTTGAATTAATAAAGGCGAAGTAAGGTTTGGAAGACACCTTAGTCAGCTGAAACACCATGTGATACATATACCTCAGAGTTATATTTAGCACACATTTACGGCAAAGGAATTCCAATGTAGACGCGTTTGAGGATTTGAACAAGGGTTCGTTTCTTACCACTCTTTCCTTTTTATTTCAAAGGAAACGCTTTCAGTCTGAAAAACACAAACTGTCAGGCTCTTCACATTGAATTGTCTCCCCTTCTGACAGGTCGAATACTACATGTGTGCAGGATGTCAAGAATGACATAGCTCCATTTGTATCTCTTAGTTTTTGAATGTAATGTTTCCACAAACCGAAGATAATACAATGTCATCATCTAAAAGTTTGAAATTGAATGTTGGACCAGAGGTTGAATTAATAAAGGCGAAGTAAGGTTTGGAAGACACCTTAGTCAGCTGAAATACCATGTGATACATATACCTCAGAGTTATGTTTGGCACACATTTACGGCAAAGGAATTCCAACGTAGACGCGTTTGAGGATTTGAACAAGGGTTCGTTTCTTACCACCCTTTCATTTTTATTTCAAAGGAAACGCTTTCAGTCTGAAAAACACAAACTGTCAGGTGCTTCACATTGAATTGTCTCCCCTTCTGACAGGTCGAATACTACATGTGTGCAGGATGTCAAGAATGACATAGCTCCATTTGTATCTCTTAGTTTTTGAATGTAATGTTTCCACAAACCGAAGATAATACAATGTCATCATCTAAAAGTTTGAAATTGAATGTTGGACCAGAGGTTGAATTAATAAAGGCGAAGTAAGGTTTGGAAGACACCTTAGTCAGCTGAAATACCATGTGATACATATACCTCAGACTTATATTTGGCACACATTTACGCAAAGGAATTCCAATGTAGAAGCGTTTGAGGATTTGAACAAGGGTTCGTTTCTTACCACCCTTTCCTTTTTATTTCAAAGGAAACGCTTTCAGTCTGAAAAACACAAACTGTCAGGCTCTTCACATTGAATTGTCTCCCCTTCTGACAGGTCGAATACTACATGTGTGCAGGATGTCAAGAATGACAAAACTCCATTTCTATCTCTTAGTTTTTGAATGTAATGTTTCCACAAACCGAAGATAATACAATGTCATCATCTATAAGTTTGAAATTGAATGTTGGACCAGAGGTTGAATTAATAAAGGCGAAGTAAGGTTTGGAAGACACCTTAGTCAGCTGAAATACCATGTGATACATATAATTCAGAGTTATGTTTGGCACACATTTACGGCAAAGGAATTCCAATGTAGACGCGTTTGAGGATTTGAACAAGGGTTCGTTTCTTACCACCCTTTCATTTTTATTTCAAAGCAAACGCTTTCAGTCTGAAAAACACAAACTGTCAGGTGCTTCACATTGAATTGTCTCCCCTTCTGACAGGTCGAATACTACATGTGTGCAGGATGTCAAGAATGACATAGCTCCATTTGTATCTCTTAGTTTTTGAATGTAATGTTTCCACAAACCGAAGATAATACAATGTCATCATCTAAAAGTTTCAAAATGAATGTTGGACCAGAGGTTGAATTAATAAAGGCGAAGTAAGGTTTGGAAGACACCTTAGTCAGCTGAAATACCATGTGATACATATACCTCAGAGTTATATGTGGCACACATTTACGCCAAAGGAATTCCAATGTAGACACGCTTGAGGATTTGAACAAGGGTTCGTTTCTTACCACCCTTTCATTTTTATTTCAAAGGAAACGCTTTCAGTCTGAAAAACACAAACTGTCAGGCTCTTCACATTGAATTGTCTCCCCTTCTGACAGGTCGAATACTACATGTGTGCAGGATGTCAAGAATGACAAAACTCCATTTCTATCTCTTAGTTTTTGAATGTAATGTTTCCACAAAGCGAAGATAATACAATGTCATCATCTAAAAGTTTGAAATTGAATGTTGGACCAGAGGTTGAATTAATAAAGGCGAAGTAAGGTTTGGAAGACACCTTAGTCAGCTGAAATACCATGTGATACATATACCTCAGAGTTATGTTTGGCACACATTTACGGCAAAGGAATTCCAATGTAGACGCGTTTGAGGATTTGAACAAGGGTTCGTTTCTTACCACTCTTTCATTTCTAATTCAAAGGAAACGCTTTCAGTCTGAAAAACACAAACTCTCAGGCTCTTCACATTGAATTGTGTCCCCTTCTGACAGGTCGAATACTACATGTGTGCAGGATGTCAAGAATGACATAGCTCCATTTGTATCTCTTAGTTTTTGAATGTAATGTTTCCACAAACCGAAGATAATACAATGTCATCATCTAAAAGTTTGAAATTGAATGTTGGACCAGAGGTTGAATTAATAAAGGCGAAGTAAGGTTTGGAAGACACCTTAGTCAGCTGAAATACCATGTGATACATATACCTCAGAGTTATATGTGGCACACATTTACGCCAAAGGAATTCCAATGTAGACGCGTTTGATGATTTGAACAAGGGTTCGTTTCTTACCACCCTTTCATTTTTATTTCAAAGGAAACGCTTTCAGTCTGAAAAACACAAACTGTCAGGCTCTTCACATTGAATTGTCTCCCCTTCTGACAGGTCGAATACTACATGTGTGCAGGATGTCAAGAATGACAAAACTCCATTTCTATCTCTTAGTTTTTGAATGTAATGTTTCCACAAACCGAAGATAATACAATGTCATCATCTAAAAGTTTGAAATTGAATGTTGGACCAGAGGTTGAATTAATAAAGGCGAAGTAAGGTTTGGAAGACACCTTAGTCAGCTGAAATACCATGTGATACATATACCTCAGAGTTATGTTTGGCACACATTTACGGCAAAGGAATTCCAATGTAGACGCGTTTGAGGATTTGAACAAGGGTTCGTTTCTTACCACTCTTTCCTTTTTATTTCAAAGGAAACGCTTTCAGTCTGAAAAACACAAACTGTCAGGCTCTTCACATTGAATTGTCTCCCCTTCTGACACGTCGAATACTACATGTGTGCAGCATGTCAAGAATGACATAACTCTATTTCTATCTCTTAATTTTTTAATGTAATGTTTCCACAAACCGAAGATAATACAATGTCATCATCTATAAGTTTGAAATTGAATGTTGGACCAGAGGTTGAATTAATAAAGGCGAAGTAAGGTTTGGAAGACACCTTAGTCAGCTGAAATACCATGTGATACATATACCTCAGAGTTATGTTTGGCACACATTTGCGGCAAAGGAATTCCAATGTAGACGCGTTTGAGGATTTGAACAAGGGTTCGTTTCTTACCACTCTTTCATTTTTATTTCAAAGGAAACGCTTTCAGTCTGAAAAACACAAACTGACAGGCTCTTCACATTGAATTGTCTCCCCTTCTGACACGTCGAATACTACATGTGTGCAGCATGTCAAGAATGACATAACTCTATTTCTATCTCTTAATTTTTTAATGTAATGTTTCCACAAACCGAAGATAATACAATGTCATCATCTAAAAGTTTGAAATTGAATGTTGGACCAGAGGTTGAATTAATAAAGGCGAAGTAAGGTTTGGAAGACACCTTAGTCAGCTGAAACACCATGTGATACATATACCTCAGAGTTATATTTAGCACACATTTACGGCAAAGGAATTCCAATGTAGACGCGTTTGAGGATTTGAACAAGGGTTCGTTTCTTACCACTCTTTCCTTTTTATTTCAAAGGAAACGCTTTCAGTCTGAAAAACACAAACTGTCAGGCTCTTCACATTGAATTGTCTCCCCTTCTGACAGGTCGAATACTACATGTGTGCAGGATGTCAAGAATGACATAGCTCCATTTGTATCTCTTAGTTTTTGAATGTAATGTTTCCACAAACCGAAGATAATACAATGTCATCATCTAAAAGTTTGAAATTGAATGTTGGACCAGAGGTTGAATTAATAAAGGCGAAGTAAGGTTTGGAAGACACCTTAGTCAGCTGAAATACCATGTGATACATATACCTCAGAGTTATGTTTGGCACACATTTACGGCAAAGGAATTCCAATGTAGACGCGTTTGAGGATTTGAACAAGGGTTCGTTTCTTACCACCCTTTCATTTTTATTTCAAAGGAAACGCTTTCAGTCTGAAAAACACAAACTGTCAGGCTCTTCACATTGAATTGTCTCCCCTTCTGACAGGTCGAATACTACATGTGTGCAGGATGTCAAGAATGACAAAACTCCATTTCTATCTCTTAGTTTTTGAATGTAATGTTTCCACAAACTGAAGATAATACAATGTCATCATCTATAAGTTTGAAATTGAATGTTGGACCAGAGGTTGAATTAATAAAGGCGAAGTAAGGTTTGGAAGACACCTTAGTCAGCTGAAATATCATGTGATACATATACCTCAGAGTTATGTTTGGCACACATTTACGGCAAAGGAATTCCAATGTAGACGCGTTTGAGGATTTGAACAGGGGTTCGTTTCTTACCACTCTTTCCTTTTTATTTCAAAGGAAACGCTTTCAGTCTGAAAAACACAAACTGTCAGGCTCTTCACATTGAATTGTCTCCCCTTCTGACACGTCGAATACTACATGTGTGCAGCATGTCAAGAATGACATAACTCTATTTCTATCTCTTAATTTTTTAATGTAATGTTTCCACAAACCGAAGATAATACAATGTCATCATCTATAAGTTTGAAATTGAATGTTGGACCAGAGGTTGAATTAATAAAGGCGAAGTAAGGTTTGGAAGACACCTTAGTCAGCTGAAATACCATGTGATACATATACCTCAGAGTTATGTTTGGCACACATTTACGGCAAAGGAATTCCAATGTAGACGCGTTTGAGGATTTGAACAAGGGTTCGTTTCTTACCACCCTTTCATTTTTATTTCAAAGCAAACGCTTTCAGTCTGAAAAACACAATCTGTCAGGTGCTTCACATTGAATTGTCTCCCCTTCTGACAGGTCGAATACTACATGTGTGCAGCATGTCAAGAATGACATAACTCTATTTCTATCTCTTAATTTTTTAATGTAATGTTTCCACAAACCGAAGATAATACAATGTCATCATCTAAAAGTTTGAAATTGAATGTTGGACCAGAGGTTGAATTAATAAAGGCGAAGTAAGGTTTGGAAGACACCTTAGTCAGCTGAAATACCATGTGATACATATACCTCAGAGTTATGTTTGGCACACATTTACGGCAAAGGAATTCCAATGTAGACGCGTTTGAGGATTTGAACAAGGGTTCGTTTCTTACCACCCTTTCATTTTTATTTCAAAGGAAACGCTTTCAGTCTGAAAAACACAAACTGTCAGGTGCTTCACATTGAATTGTCTCCCCTTCTGACAGGTCGAATACTACATGTGTGCAGGATGTCAAGAATGACATAGCTCCATTTGTATCTCTTAGTTTTTGAATGTAATGTTTCCACAAACCGAAGATAATACAATGTCATCATCTAAAAGTTTGAAATTGAATGTTGGACCAGAGGTTGAATTAATAAAGGCGAAGTAAGGTTTGGAAGACACCTTAGTCAGCTGAAATACCATGTGATACATATACCTCAGACTTATATTTGGCACACATTTACGCAAAGGAATTCCAATGTAGAAGCGTTTGAGGATTTGAACAAGGGTTCGTTTCTTACCACCCTTTCCTTTTTATTTCAAAGGAAACGCTTTCAGTCTGAAAAACACAAACTGTCAGGCTCTTCACATTGAATTGTCTCCCCTTCTGACAGGTCGAATACTACATGTGTGCAGGATGTCAAGAATGACAAAACTCCATTTCTATCTCTTAGTTTTTGAATGTAATGTTTCCACAAACCGAAGATAATACAATGTCATCATCTATAAGTTTGAAATTGAATGTTGGACCAGAGGTTGAATTAATAAAGGCGAAGTAAGGTTTGGAAGACACCTTAGTCAGCTGAAATACCATGTGATACATATACCTCAGAGTTATGTTTGGCACACATTTACGGCAAAGGAATTCCAATGTAGACGCGTTTGAGGATTTGAACAAGGGTTCGTTTCTTACCACCCTTTCATTTTTATTTAAAAGCAAACGCTTTCAGTCTGAAAAACACAAACTGTCAGGTGCTTCACATTGAATTGTCTCCCCTTCTGACAGGTCGAATACTACATGTGTGCAGGATGTCAAGAATGACATAGCTCCATTTGTATCTCTTAGTTTTTGAATGTAATGTTTCCACAAACCGAAGATAATACAATGTCATCATCTAAAAGTTTCAAAATGAATGTTGGACCAGAGGTTGAATTAATAAAGGCGAAGTAAGGTTTGGAAGACACCTTAGTCAGCTGAAATACCATGTGATACATATACCTCAGAGTTATATGTGGCACACATTTACGCCAAAGGAATTCCAATGTAGACACGCTTGAGGATTTGAACAAGGGTTCGTTTCTTACCACCCTTTCATTTTTATTTCAAAGGAAACGCTTTCAGTCTGAAAAACACAAACTGTCAGGCTCTTCACATTGAATTGTCTCCCCTTCTGACAGGTCGAATACTACATGTGTGCAGGATGTCAAGAATGACAAAACTCCATTTCTATCTCTTAGTTTTTGAATGTAATGTTTCCAGAAACCGAAGATAATACAATGTCATCATCTAAAAGTTTGAAATTGAATGTTGGACCAGAGGTTGAATTAATAAAGGCGAAGTAAGGTTTGGAAGACACCTTAGTCAGCTGAAATACCATGTGATACATATACCTCAGAGTTATGTTTGGCACACATTTACGGCAAAGGAATTCCAATGTAGACGCGTTTGAGGATTTGAACAAGGGTTCGTTTCTTACCACTCTTTCATTTCTAATTCAAAGGAAACGCTTTCAGTCTGAAAAACACAAACTCTCAGGCTCTTCACATTGAATTGTGTCCCCTTCTGACAGGTCGAATACTACATGTGTGCAGGATGTCAAGAATGACATAGCTCCATTTGTATCTCTTAGTTTTTGAATGTAATGTTTCCACAAACCGAAGATAATACAATGTCATCATCTAAAAGTTTGAAATTGAATGTTGGACCAGAGGTTGAATTAATAAAGGCGAAGTAAGGTTTGGAAGACACCTTAGTCAGCTGAAATACCATGTGATACATATACCTCAGAGTTATATGTGGCACACATTTACGCCAAAGGAATTCCAATGTAGACGCGTTTGATGATTTGAACAAGGGTTCGTTTCTTACCACCCTTTCATTTTTATTTCAAAGGAAACGCTTTCAGTCTGAAAAACACAAACTGTCAGGCTCTTCACATTGAATTGTCTCCCCTTCTGACAGGTCGAATACTACATGTGTGCAGGATGTCAAGAATGACAAAACTCCATTTCTATCTCTTAGTTTTTGAATGTAATGTTTCCACAAACCGAAGATAATACAATGTCATCATCTAAAAGTTTGAAATTGAATGTTGGACCAGAGGTTGAATTAATAAAGGCGAAGTAAGGTTTGGAAGACACCTTAGTCAGCTGAAATACCATGTGATACATATACCTCAGAGTTATGTTTGGCACACATTTACGGCAAAGGAATTCCAATGTAGACGCGTTTGAGGATTTGAACAAGGGTTCGTTTCTTACCACTCTTTCATTTCTAATTCAAAGGAAACGCTTTCAGTCTGAAAAACACAAACTGTCAGGCTCTTCACATTGAATTGTCTCCCCTTCTGACAGGTCGAATACTACATGTGTGCAGGATGTCAAGAATGACATAGCTCCATTTGTATCTCTTAGTTTTTGAATGTAATGTTTCCACAAACCGAAGATAATACAATGTCATCATCTAAAAGTTTGAAATTGAATGTTGGACCAGAGGTTGAATTAATAAAGGCGAAGTAAGGTTTGGAAGACACCTTAGTCAGCTGAAATACCATGTGATACATATACCTCAGAGTTATATTGGGCACACATTTACGCCAAAGGAATTCCAATGTAGAAGCGTTTGAGGATTTGAACAAGGGTTCGTTTCTTACCACCCTTTCCTTTCTATTTCAAAGGAAACGCTTTCAGTCTGAAAAACACAAACTGTCAGGCTCTTCACATTGAATTGTCTCCCCTTCTGACAGGTCGAATACTACATGTGTGCAGGATGTCAAGAATGACAAAACTCCATTTCTATCTCTTAGTTTTTGAATGTAATGTTTCCACAAACCGAAGATAATACAATGTCATCATCTAAAAGTTTGAAATTGAATGTTGGACCAGAGGTTGAATTAATAAAGGCGAAGTAAGGTTTGGAAGACACCTTAGTCAGCTGAAATACCATGTGATACATATACCTCAGAGTTATGTTTGGCACACATTTACGCCAAAGGAATTCCAATGTAGACGCGTTTGAGGATTTGAACAAGGGTTCGTTTCTTACCACCCTTTCATTTTTATTTCAAAGGAAACGCTTTCAGTCTGAAAAACACAAACTGTCAGGTGCTTCACATTGAATTGTCTCCCCTTCTGACAGGTCGAATACTACATGTGTGCAGGATGTCAAGAATGACATAGCTCCATTTGTATCTCTTAGTTTTTGAATGTAATGTTTCCACAAACCGAAGATAATACAATGTCATCATCTAAAAGTTTCAAAATGAATGTTGGACCAGAGGTTGAATTAATAAAGGCGAAGTAAGGTTTGGAAGACACCTTAGTCAGCTGAAATACCATGTGATACATATACCTCAGAGTTATATTTGGCACACATTTACGCCAAAGGAATTCCAATGTAGACGCGTTTGAGGATTTGAACAAGGGTTCGTTTCTTACCACTCTTTCATTTTTATTTCAAAGGAAACGCTTTCAGTCTGAAAAACACAAACTGTCAGGCTCTTCACATTGAATTGTCTCCCCTTCTGACAGGTCGAATACTACATGTGTGCAGGATGTCAAGAATGACAAAACTCCATTTCTATCTCTTAGTTTTTGAATGTAATGTTTCCACAAACCGAAGATAATACAATGTCATCATCTAAAAGTTTGAAATTGAATGTTGGACCAGAGGTTGAATTAATAAAGGCGAAGTAAGGTTTGGAAGACACCTTAGTCAGCTGAAATACCATGTGATACATATACCTCAGAGTTATGTTTGGCACACATTTACGCCAAAGGAATTCCAAGATAGACGCGTTTGAGGATTTGAACAAGGGTTCGTTTCTTACCACTCTTTCATTTCTAATTCAAAGGAAACGCTTTCAGTCTGAAAAACACAAACTGTCAGGCTCTTCACATTGAATTGTGTCCCCTTCTGACAGGTCGAATACTACATGTGTGCAGGATGTCAAGAATGACATAGCTCCATTTGTATCTCTTAGTTTTTGAATGTAATGTTTCCACAAACCGAAGATAATACAATGTCATCATCTAAAAGTTTGAAATTGAATGTTGGACCAGAGGTTGAATTAATAAAGGCGAAGTAAGGTTTGGAAGACACCTTAGTCAGCTGAAATACCATGTGATACATATACCTCAGAGTTATATTTGGCACACATTTACGCCAAAGGAATTCCAATGTAGAAGCGTTTGAGGATTTGAACAAGGGTTCGTTTCTTACCACCCTTTCCTTTTTATTTCAAAGGAAACGCTTTCAGTCTGAAAAACACAAACTGTCAGGCTCTTCACATTGAATTGTGTCCACTTCTGACAGGTCGAATACTACATGTGTGCAGGATGTCAAGAATGACAAAACTCCATTTCTATCTCTTAGTTTTTGAATGTAATGTTTCCACAAACCGAAGATAATACAATGTCATCATCTATAAGTTTGAAATTGAATGTTGGACCAGAGGTTGAATTAATAAAGGCGAAGTAAGGTTTGGAAGACACCTTAGTCAGCTGAAATACCATGTGATACATATACCTCAGAGTTATGTTTGGCACACATTTACGCCAAAGGAATTCCAATGTAGACGCGTTTGAGGATTTGAACAAGGGTTCGTTTCTTACCACCCTTTCATTTTTATTTCAAAGGAAACGCTTTCAGTCTGAAAAACACAAACTGTCAGGTGCTTCACATTGAATTGTCTCCCCTTCTGACAGGTCGAATACTACATGTGTGCAGGATGTCAAGAATGACATAGCTCCATTTGTATCTCTTAGTTTTTGAATGTAATGTTTCCACAAACCGAAGATAATACAATGTCATCATCTAAAAGTTTCAAAATGAATGTTGGACCAGAGGTTGAATTAATAAAGGCGAAGTAAGGTTTGGAAGACACCTTAGTCAGCTGAAATACCATGTGATACATATACCTCAGAGTTATATTTGGCACACATTTACGCCAAAGGAATTCCAATGTAGACGCGTTTGAGGATTTGAACAAGGGTTCGTTTCTTACCACCCTTTCATTTTTATTTCAAAGGAAACGCTTTCAGTCTGAAAAACACAAACTGTCAGGCTCTTCACATTGAATTGTCTCCCCTTCTGACAGGTCGAATACTACATGTGTGCAGGATGTCAAGAATGACAAAACTCCATTTCTATCTCTTAGTTTTTGAATGTAATGTTTCCACAAACCGAAGATAATACAATGTCATCATCTAAAAGTTTGTAATTGAATGTTGGACCAGAGGTTGAATTAATAAAGGCGAAGTAAGGTTTGGAAGACACCTTAGTCAGCTGAAATACCATGTGATACATATACCTCAGAGTTATGTTTGGCACACATTTACGCCAAAGGAATTCCAAGGTAGACGCGTTTGAGGATTTGAACAAGGGTTCGTTTCTTACCACTCTTTCATTTCTAATTCAAAGGAAACGCTTTCAGTCTGAAAAACACAAACTGTCAGGCTCTTCACATTGAATTGTGTCCCCTTCTGACAGGTCGAATACTACATGTGTGCAGGATGTCAAGAATGACATAGCTCCATTTGTATCTCTTAGTTTTTGAATGTAATGTTTCCACAAACCGAAGATAATACAATGTCATCATCTAAAAGTTTGAAATTGAATGTTGGACCAGAGGTTGAATTAATAAAGGCGAAGTAAGGTTTGGAAGACACCTTAGTCAGCTGAAATACCATGTGATACATATACCTCAGAGTTATATTTGGCACACATTTACGCCAAAGGAATTCCAATGTAGAAGCGTTTGAGGATTTGAACAAGGGTTCGTTTCTTACCACCCTTTCCTTTTTATTTCAAAGGAAACGCTTTCAGTCTGAAAAACACAAACTGTCAGGCTCTTCACATTGAATTGTGTCCCCTTCTGACAGGTCGAATACTACATGTGTGCAGGATGTCAAGAATGACAAAACTCCATTTGTATCTCTTAGTTTTTGAATGTAATGTTTCCACAAACCGAAGATAATACAATGTCATCATCTATAAGTTTGAAATTGAATGTTGGACCAGAGGTTGAATTAATAAAGGCGAAGTAAGGTTTGGAAGACACCTCAGTCAGCTGAAATACCATGTGATACATATACCTCAGAGTTATGTTTGGCACACATTTACGCCAAAGGAATTCCAATGTAGACGCGTTTGAGGATTTGAACAAGGGTTCGTTTCTTACCACCCTTTCATTTTTATTTCAAAGCAAACGCTTTCAGTCTGAAAAACACAAACTGTCAGGTGCTTCACATTGACTTGTCTCCCCTTCTGACAGGTCGAATACTACATGTGTGCAGGATGTCAAGAATGACATAGCTCCATTTGTATCTCTTAGTTTTTGAATGTAATGTTTCCACAAACCGAAGATAATACAATGTCATCATCTAAAAGTTTCAAAATGAATGTTGGACCAGAGGTTGAATTAATAAAGGCGAAGTAAGGTTTGGAAGACACCTTAGTCAGCTGAAATACCATGTGATACATATACCTCAGAGTTATATTTGGCACACATTTACGCCAAAGGAATTCCAATGTAGACGCGTTTGAGGATTTGAACAAGGGTTCGTTTCTTACCACTCTTTCATTTTTATTTCAAAGGAAACGCTTTCAGTCTGAAAAACACAAACTGTCAGGCTCTTCACATTGAATTGTCTCCCCTTCTGACAGGTCGAATACTACATGTGTGCAGGATGTCAAGAATGACAAAACTCCATTTCTATCTCTTAGTTTTTGAATGTAATGTTTCCACAAACCGAAGATAATACAATGTCATCATCTAAAAGTTTGAAATTGAATGTTGGACCAGAGGTTGAATTAATAAAGGCGAAGTAAGGTTTGGAAGACACCTTAGTCAGCTGAAATACCATGTGATACATATACCTCAGAGTTATGTTTGGCACACATTTACGCCAAAGGAATTCCAATGTAGACGCGTTTGAGGATTTGAACAAGGGTTCGTTTCTTACCACTCTTTCATTTCTAATTCAAAGGAAACGCTTTCAGTCTGAAAAACACAAACTGTCAGGCTCTTCACATTGAATTGTGTCCCCTTCTGACAGGTCGAATACTACATGTGTGCAGGATGTCAAGAATGACATAGCTCCATTTGTATCTCTTAGTTTTTGAATGTAATGTTTCCACAAACCGAAGATAATACAATGTCATCATCTAAAAGTTTGAAATTGAATGTTGGACCAGAGGTTGAATTAATAAAGGCGAAGTAAGGTTTGGAAGACACCTTAGTCAGCTGAAATACCATGTGATACATATACCTCAGAGTTATATTTGGCACACATTTACGCCAAAGGAATTCCAATGTAGAAGCGTTTGAGGATTTGAACAAGGGTTCGTTTCTTACCACCCTTTCCTTTTTATTTCAAAGGAAACGCTTTCAGTCTGAAAAACACAAACTGTCAGGCTCTTCACATTGAATTGTGTCCCCTTCTGACAGGTCGAGTACTACATGTGTGCAGGATGTCAAGAATGACAAAACTCCATTTCTATCTCTTAGTTTTTGAATGTAATGTTTCCACAAACCGAAGATAATACAATGTCATCATCTATAAGTTTGAAATTGAATGTTGGACCAGAGGTTGAATTAATAAAGGCGAAGTAAGGTTTGGAAGACACCTTAGTCAGCTGAAATACCATGTGATACATATACCTCAGAGTTATGTTTGGCACACATTTACGGCAAAGGAATTCCAATGTAGACGCGTTTGAGGATTTGAACAAGGGTTCGTTTCTTACCACCCTTTCATTTTTATTTCAAAGCAAATGCTTTCAGTCTGAAAAACACAAACTGTCAGGTGCTTCACATTGAATTGTCTCCCCTTCTGACAGATCGAATACTACATGTGTGCAGGATGTCAAGAATGACATAGCTCCATTTGTATCTCTTCGTTTTTGAATGTTATGTTTCCACAAACCGAAGATAATACAATGTCATCATCTAAAAGTTTCAAAATGAATGTTGGACCAGAGGTTGAATTAATAAAGGCGAAGTAAGGTTTGGAAGACACCTTAGTCAGCTGAAATACCATGTGATACATATACCTCAGAGTTATATTTGGCACACATTTACGCCAAAGGCATTCCAATGTAGACGCGTTTGAGGATTTGAACAAGGGTTCGTTTCTTACCACTCTTTCATTTCTAATTCAAAGGAAACGCTTTCAGTCTGAAAAACACAAACTGTCAGGTGCTTCACATTCAATTGTCTCCCCTTCTGACAGGTCGAATACTACATGTGTGCAGGATGTCAAGAATGACATAGCTCCATTTGTATCTCTTAGTTTTTGAATGTAATGTTTCCACAAACCGAAGATAATACAATGTCATCATCTAAAAGTTTGAAATTGAATGTTGGACCAGAGGTTGAATTAATAAAGGCGAAGTAAGGTTTGGAAGACACCTTAGTCAGCTGGAATACCATGTGATACATATACCTCAGAGTTATGTTTGGCACACATTTACGGCAAAGGAATTCCAATGTAGACGCGTTTGAGGATTTGAACAAGGGTTCGTTTCTTACCACTCTTTCATTTCTAATTCAAAGGAAACGCTTTCAGTCTGAAAAACACAAACTGTCAGGTGCTTCACATTGAATTGTCTCCCCTTCTGACAGGTCGAATACTACATGTGTGCAGGATGTCAAGAATGACATAGCTCCATTTGTATCTCTTAGTTTTTGAATGTAATGTTTCCACAAACCGAAGATAATACAATGTCATCATCTAAAAGTTTGAAATTGAATGTTGGACCAGAGGTTGAATTAATAAAGGCGAAGAAAGGTTTGGAAGACACCTTAGTCAGCTGAAATACCATGTGATACATATTCCTCAGAGGTATGTTTGGCACACATTTACGGCAAAGGAATTCCAATGTAGACGCGTTTGAGGATTTGAACAAGGGTTCGTTTCTTACCACCCTTTCATTTTTATTTCAAAGGAAACGCTTTCAGTCTGAAAAACACAAACTGTCAAGCTCTTCACATTGAATTGTCTCCCCTTCTGACAGGTCGAATACTACATGTGTGCAGGATGTCAAGAATGACAAAACTCCATTTCTATCTCTTAGTTTTTGAATGTAATGTTTCCACAAACCGAAGATAATACAATGTCATCATCTATAAGTTTGAAATTGAATGTTGGACCAGAGGTTGAATTAATAAAGGCGAAGTAAGGTTTGGAAGACACCTTAGTCAGCTGAAATACCATGTGATACATATACCTCAGAGTTATGTTTGGCACACATTTACGGCAAAGGAATTCCAATGTAGAAGCGTTTGAGGATTTGAACAAGGGTTCGTTTCTTACCACCCTTTCATTTTTATTTCAAAGCAAACGCTTTCAGTCTGAAAAACACAAACTGTCAGGTGCTTCACATTGAATTGTCTCCCCTTCTGACAGGTCGAATACTACATGTGTGCAGGATGTCAAGAATGACATAGCTCCATTTGTATCTCTTAGTTTTTGAATGTAATGTTTCAACAAACCGAAGATAATACAATGTCATCATCTAAAAGTTTCAAAATGAATGTTGGACCAGAGGTTGAATTAATAAAGGCGAAGTAAGGTTTGGAAGACACCTTAGTCAGCTGAAATACCATGTGATACATATACCTCAGAGTTATATTTGGCACACATTTACGCCAAAGGAATTCCAATGTAGAAGCGTTTGAGGATTTGAACAAGGGTTCGTTTCTTACCACCCTTTCATTTTTATTTCAAAGGAAACGCTTTCAGTCTGAAAAACACAAACTGTCAGGCTCTTCACATTGAATTGTCTCCCCTTCTGACAGGTCGAATACTACATGTGTGCAGGATGTCAAGAATGACAAAACTCCATTTCTATCTCTTAGTTTTTGAATGTAATGTTTCCACAAACCGAAGATAATACAATGTCATCATCTAAAAGTTTGAAATTGAATGTTGGACCAGAGGTTGAATTAATAAAGGCGAAGGAAGGTTTGGAAGACACCTTAGTCAGCTGAAATACCATGTGATACATATACCTCAGAGTTATGTTTGGCACACATTTACGGCAAAGGAATTCCAATGTAGACGCGTTTGAGGATTTGAACAAGGGTTCGTTTCTTACCACTCTTTCATTTTTATTTCAAAGGAAACGCTTTCAGTCTGAAAAACACAAACTGTCAGGCTCTTCACATTGAATTGTGTCCCCTTCTGACAGGTCGAATACTACATGTGTGCAGGATGTCAAGAATGACATAGCTCCATTTGTATCTCTTAGTTTTTGAATGTAATGTTTCCACAAACCGAAGATAATACAATGTCATCATCTAAAAGTTTCAAAATGAATGTTGGACCAGAGGTTGAATTAATAAAGGCGAAGTAAGGTTTGGAAGACACCTTAGTCAGCTGAAATACCATGTGATACATATACCTCAGAGTTATGTTTGGCACACATTTACGCCAAAGGAATTCCAATGTAGACGCGTTTGAGGATTTGAACAAGGGTTCGTTTCTTACCACCCTTTCATTTTTATTTCAAAGCAAACGCTTTCAGTCTGAAAAACACAAACTGTCAGGTGCTTCACATTGACTTGTCTCCCCTTCTGACAGGTCGAATACTACATGTGTGCAGGATGTCAAGAATGACATAGCTCCATTTGTATCTCTTAGTTTTTGAATGTAATGTTTCCACAAACCGAAGATAATACAATGTCATCATCTAAAAGTTTCAAAATGAATGTTGGACCAGAGGTTGAATTAATAAAGGCGAAGTAAGGTTTGGAAGACACCTTAGTCAGCTGAAATACCATGTGATACATATACCTCAGAGTTATATTTGGCACACATTTACGCCAAAGGAATTCCAATGTAGAAGCGTTTGAGGATTTGAACAAGGGTTCGTTTCTTACCACCCTTTCATTTTTATTTCAAAGGAAACGCTTTCAGTCTGAAAAACACAAACTGTCAGGCTCTTCACATTGAATTGTCTCCCCTTCTGACAGGTCGAATACTACATGTGTGCAGGATGTCAAGAATGACAAAACTCCATTTCTATCTCTTAGTTTTTGAATGTAATGTTTCCACAAACCGAAGATAATACAATGTCATCATCTAAAAGTTTGAAATTGAATGTTGGACCAGAGGTTGAATTAATAAAGGCGAAGTAAGGTTTGGAAGACACCTTAGTCAGCTGAAATACCATGTGATACATATACCTCAGAGTTATGTTTGGCACACATTTACGCCAAAGGAATTCCAATGTAGACGCGTTTGAGGATTTGAACAAGGGTTCGTTTCTTACCACTCTTTCATTTCTAATTCAAAGGAAACGCTTTCAGTCTGAAAAACACAAACTGTCAGGTGCTTCACATTGAATTGTCTCCCCTTCTGACAGGTCGAATACTACATGTGTGCAGGATGTCAAGAATGACATAGCTCCATTTGTATCTCTTAGTTTTTGAATGTAATGTTTCAACAAACCGAAGATAATACAATGTCATCATCTAAAAGTTTCAAAATGAATGTTGGACCAGAGGTTGAATTAATAAAGGCGAAGTAAGGTTTGGAAGACACCTTAGTCAGCTGAAATACCATGTGATACATATACCTCAGAGTTATATTTGGCACACATTTACGCCAAAGGAATTCCAATGTAGAAGCGTTTGAGGATTTGAACAAGGGTTCGTTTCTTACCACCCTTTCATTTTTATTTCAAAGGAAACGCTTTCAGTCTGAAAAACACAAACTGTCAGGCTCTTCACATTGAATTGTCTCCCCTTCTGACAGGTCGAATACTACATGTGTGCAGGATGTCAAGAATGACAAAACTCCATTTCTATCTCTTAGTTTTTGAATGTAATGTTTCCACAAACCGAAGATAATACAATGTCATCATCTAAAAGTTTGAAATTGAATGTTGGACCAGAGGTTGAATTAATAAAGGCGAAGGAAGGTTTGGAAGACACCTTAGTCAGCTGAAATACCATGTGATACATATACCTCAGAGTTATGTTTGGCACACATTTACGCCAAAGGAATTCCAATGTAGACGCGTTTGAGGATTTGAACAAGGGTTCGTTTCTTACCACTCTTTCATTTTTATTTCAAAGGAAACGCTTTCAGTCTGAAAAACACAAACTGTCAGGCTCTTCACATTGAATTGTGTCCCCTTCTGACAGGTCGAATACTACATGTGTGCAGGATGTCAAGAATGACATAGCTCCATTTGTATCTCTTAGTTTTTGAATGTAATGTTTCCACAAACCGAAGATAATACAATGTCATCATCTAAAAGTTTCAAAATGAATGTTGGACCAGAGGTTGAATTAATAAAGGCGAAGTAAGGTTTGGAAGACACCTTAGTCAGCTGAAATACCATGTGATACATATACCTCAGAGTTATGTTTGGCACACATTTACGCCAAAGGAATTCCAATGTAGACGCGTTTGAGGATTTGAACAAGGGTTCGTTTCTTACCACCCTTTCATTTTTATTTCAAAGCAAACGCTTTCAGTCTGAAAAACACAAACTGTCAGGTGCTTCACATTGACTTGTCTCCCATTCTGACAGGTCGAATACTACATGTGTGCAGGATGTCAAGAATGACATAGCTCCATTTGTATCTCTTAGTTTTTGAATGTAATGTTTCCACAAACCGAAGATAATACAATGTCATCATCTAAAAGTTTCAAAATGAATGTTGGACCAGAGGTTGAATTAATAAAGGCGAAGTAAGGTTTGGAAGACACCTTAGTCAGCTGAAATACCATGTGATACATATACCTCAGAGTTATATTTGGCACACATTTACGCCAAAGGAATTCCAATGTAGAAGCGTTTGAGGATTTGAACAAGGGTTCGTTTCTTACCACCCTTTCCTTTTTATTTCAAAGGAAACGCTTTCAGTCTGAAAAACACAAACTGTCAGGCTCTTCACATTGAATTGTGTCCCCCTTCTGACAGGTCGAATACTACATGTGTGCAGGATGTCAAGAATGACAAAACTCCATTTCTATCTCTTAGTTTTTGAATGTAATGTTTCCACAAACCGAAGATAATACAATGTCATCATCTATAAGTTTGAAATTGAATGTTGGACCAGAGGTTGAATTAATAAAGGCGAAGTAAGGTTTGGAAGACACCTTAGTCAGCTGAAATACCATGTGATACATATACCTCAGAGTTATGTTTGGCACACATTTACGGCAAAGGAATTCCAATGTAGACGCGTTTGAGGATTTGAACAAGGGTTCGTTTCTTACCACCCTTTCATTTTTATTTCAAAGCAAACGCTTTCAGTCTGAAAAACACAAACTGTCAGGTGCTTCACATTGAATTGTCTCCCCTTCTGACAGATCGAATACTACATGTGTGCAGGATGTCAAGAATGACATAGCTCCATTTGTATCTCTTCGTTTTTGAATGTAATGTTTCCACAAACCGAAGATAATACAATGTCATCATCTAAAAGTTTCAAAATGAATGTTGGACCAGAGGTTGAATTAATAAAGGCGAAGTAAGGTTTGGAAGACACCTTAGTCAACTGAAATACCATGTGATACATATACCTCAGAGTTATATTTGGCACACATTTACGCCAAAGGAATTCCAATGTAGACGCGTTTGAGGATTTGAACAAGGGTTCGTTTCTTACCACTCTTTCATTTCTAATTCAAAGGAAACGCTTTCAGTCTGAAAAACACAAACTGTCAGGTGCTTCACATTCAATTGTCTCCCCTTCTGACAGGTCGAATACTACATGTGTGCAGGATGTCAAGAATGACATAGCTCCATTTGTATCTCTTAGTTTTTGAATGTAATGTTTCCACAAACCGAAGATAATACAATGTCATCATCTAAAAGTTTGAAATTGAATGTTGGACCAGAGGTTGAATTAATAAAGGCGAAGTAAGGTTTGGAAGACACCTTAGTCAGCTGGAATACCATGTGATACATATACCTCAGAGTTATGTTTGGCACACATTTACGGCAAAGGAATTCCAATGTAGACGCGTTTGAGGATTTGAACAAGGGTTCGTTTCTTACCACTCTTTCATTTCTAATTCAAAGGAAACGCTTTCAGTCTGAAAAACACAAACTGTCAGGTGCTTCACATTGAATTGTCTCCCCTTCTGACAGGTCGAATACTACATGTGTGCAGGATGTCAAGAATGACATAGCTCCATTTGTATCTCTTAGTTTTTGAATGTAATGTTTCCACAAACCGAAGATAATACAATGTCATCATCTAAAAGTTTGAAATTGAATGTTGGACCAGAGGTTGAATTAATAAAGGCGAAGAAAGGTTTGGAAGACACCTTAGTCAGCTGAAATACCATGTGATACATATTCCTCAGAGGTATGTTTGGCACACATTTACGGCAAAGGAATTCCAATGTAGACGCGTTTGAGGATTTGAACAAGGGTTCGTTTCTTACCACCCTTTCATTTTTATTTCAAAGGAAACGCTTTCAGTCTGAAAAACACAAACTGTCAAGCTCTTCACATTGAATTGTCTCCCCTTCTGACAGGTCGAATACTACATGTGTGCAGGATGTCAAGAATGACAAAACTCCATTTCTATCTCTTAGTTTTTGAATGTAATGTTTCCACAAACCGAAGATAATACAATGTCATCATCTATAAGTTTGAAATTGAATGTTGGACCAGAGGTTGAATTAATAAAGGCGAAGTAAGGTTTGGAAGACACCTTAGTCAGCTGAAATACCATGTGATACATATACCTCAGAGTTATGTTTGGCACACATTTACGGCAAAGGAATTCCAATGTAGAAGCGTTTGAGGATTTGAACAAGGGTTCGTTTCTTACCACCCTTTCATTTTTATTTCAAAGCAAACGCTTTCAGTCTGAAAAACACAAACTGTCAGGTGCTTCACATTGAATTGTCTCCCCTTCTGACAGGTCGAATACTACATGTGTGCAGGATGTCAAGAATGACATAACTCTATTTCTATCTCTTAGTTTTTGAATGTAATGTTTCCACAAACCGAAGATAATACAATGTCATCATCTAAAAGTTTCAAAATGAATGTTGGACCAGAGGTTGAATTAATAAAGGCGAAGTAAGGTTTGGAAGACACCTTAGTCAGCTGAAATACCATGTGATACATATACCTCAGAGTTATATTTGGCACACATTTACGCCAAAGGAATTCCAATGTAGAAGCGTTTGAGGATTTGAACAAGGGTTCGTTTCTTACCACCCTTTCATTTTTATTTCAAAGGAAACGCTTTCAGTCTGAAAAACACAAACTGTCAGGCTCTTCACATTGAATTGTCTCCCCTTCTGACAGGTCGAATACTACATGTGTGCAGGATGTCAAGAATGACAAAACTCCATTTCTATCTCTTAGTTTTTGAATGTAATGTTTCCACAAACCGAAGATAATACAATGTCATCATCTAAAAGTTTGAAATTGAATGTTGGACCAGAGGTTGAATTAATAAAGGCGAAGGAAGGTTTGGAAGACACCTTAGTCAGCTGAAATACCATGTGATACATATACCTCAGAGTTATGTTTGGCACACATTTACGGCAAGGGAATTCCAATGTAGACGCGTTTGAGGATTTGAACAAGGGTTCGTTTCTTACCACTCTTTCATTTTTATTTCAAAGGAAACGCTTTCAGTCTGAAAAACACAAACTGTCAGGCTCTTCACATTGAATTGTGTCCCCTTCTGACAGGTCGAATACTACATGTGTGCAGGATGTCAAGAATGACATAGCTCCATTTGTATCTCTTAGTTTTTGAATGTAATGTTTCCACAAACCGAAGATAATACAATGTCATCATCTAAAAGTTTCAAAATGAATGTTGGACCAGAGGTTGAATTAATAAAGGCGAAGTAAGGTTTGGAAGACACCTTAGTCAGCTGAAATACCATGTGATACATATACCTCAGAGTTATGTTTGGCACACATTTACGCCAAAGGAATTCCAATGTAGACGCGTTTGAGGATTTGAACAAGGGTTCGTTTCTTACCACCCTTTCATTTTTATTTCAAAGGCAACGCTTTCAGTCTGAAAAACACAAACTGTCAGGCTCTTCACATTGAATTGTCTCCCCTTCTGACAGGTCGAATACTACATGTGTGCAGGATGTCAAGAATGACAAAGCTCCATTTCTATCTCTTAGTTTTTGAATGTAATGTTTCCACAAACCGAAGATAATACAATGTCATCATCTATAAGTTTGAAATTGAATGTTGGACCAGAGGTTGAATTAATAAAGGCGAAGTAAGGTTTGGAAGACACCTTAGTCAACTGAAATACCATGTGATACATATACCTCAGAGTTATGTTTGGCACACATTTACGGCAAAGGAATTCCAATGTAGACGCGTTTGAGGATTTGAACAAGGGTTCGTTTCTTACCACCCTTTCATTTTTATTTCAAAGCAAACGCTTTCAGTCTGAAAAACACAAACTGTCAGGCTCTTCACATTGAATTGTCTCCCCTTCTGACAGGTCGAATACTACATGTGTGCAGGATGTCAACAATGGCATAGCTCCATTTGTATCTCTTAGTTTTTGAATGTAATGTTTCCACAAACCGAAGATAATACAATGTCATCATCTAAAAGTTTCAAAATGAATGTTGGACCAGAGGTTGAATTAATAAAGGCGAAGTAAGGTTTGGAAGACACCTTAGTCAGCTGAAATACCATGTGATACATATACCTCAGAGTTATATTTGGCACACATTTACGCAAAAGGAATTCCAATGTAGACGCGTTTGAGGATTTGAACAAGGGTTCGTTTCTTACCACCCTTTCATTTTTATTTCAAAGGAAACGCTTTCAGTCTGAGAAACACAAACTGTCAGGCTCTTCACATTGAATTGTCTCCCCTTCTGACAGGTCGAATACTACATGTGTGCAGGATGTCAAGAATGACAAAATTCCATTTCTATCTCTTAGTTTTTGAATGTAATGTTTCCACAAACCGAAGATAATACAATGTCATCATGTAAAAGTTTGAAATTGAATGTTGGACCAGAGGTTGAATTAATAAAGGCGAAGTAAGGTTTGGAAGACACCTTAGTCAGCTGAAATACCATGTGATACATATACCTCAGAGTTATATTTAGCACACATTTACGCCAAAGGAATTCCAATGTAGACGCGTTTGAGGATTTGAACAAGGGTTCGTTTCTTACCACCCTTTCATTTTTATTTCAAAGGAAACGCTTTCAGTCTGAAAAACACAAACTGTCAGGCTCTTCACATTGAATTGTCTCCCCTTCTGACAGGTCGAATACTACATGTGTGCAGGATGTCAAGAATGACAAAACTCCATTTCTATCTCTTAGTTTTTGAATGTAATGTTTCCACAAACCGAAGATAATACAATGTCATCATCTAAAAGTTTGAAATTGAATGTTGGACCAGAGGTTGAATTAATAAAGGCGAAGTACGGTTTGGAAGACACCTTAGTCAGCTGAAATACCATGTGATACATATACCTCAGAGTTATATTTAGCACACATTTGCGGCAAAGGAATTCCAATGTAGACACGTTTGAGGATTTGAACAAGGGTTCGTTTCTTACCACTCTTTCATTTCTAATTCTAAGGAAACGCTTTCAGTCTGAAAAACACAAACTGTCAGGTGCTTCACATTCAATTGTCTCCCCTTCTGACAGGTCGAATACTACATGTGTGCAGGATGTCAAGAATGACAAAACTCCATTTGTATCTCTTAGTTTTTGAATGTAATGTTTCCACAAACCGAAGATAATACAATGTCATCATCTAAAAGTTTGAAATTGAATGTTGGACCAGAGGTTGAATTAATAAAGGCGAAGTAAGGTTTGGAAGACACCTTAGTCAGCTGAAATACCATGTGATACATATACCTCAGAGTTATGTTTGGCACACATTTGCGGCAAAGGAATTCCAATGTAGACGCGTTTGAGGATTTGAACAAGGGTTCGTTTCTTACCACCCTTTCATTTTTATTTCAAAGGAAACGCTTTCAGTCTGAAAAACACAAACTGTCAGGCTCTTCACATTGAATTGTCTCCCCTTCTGACAGGTCGAATACTACATGTGTGCAGGATGTCAAGAATGACAAAACTCCATTTTTATCTCTTAGTTTTTCAATGTAATGTTTCCACAAACCGAAGATAATACAATGTCATCATCTAAAAGTTTGAAATTGAATGTTGGACCAGAGGTTGAATTAATAAAGGCGAAGTAAGGTTTGGAAGACACCTTAGTCAGCTGAAATACCATGTGATACATATACCTCAGAGTTATGTTTGGCACACATTTACGGCAAAGGAATTCCAATGTAGAAGCGTTTGAGGATTTGAACAAGGGTTCGTTTCTTACCACTCTTTCCTTTTTATTTCAAAGGAAACGCTTTCAGTCTGAAAAACACAAACTGACAGGTACTTCACATTGAATTGTCTCCCCTTCTGACAGGTCGAATACTACATGTGTGCAGGATGTCAAGAATGACATAACTCTATTTCTATCTCTTAGTTTTTGAATGTAATGTTTCCACAAACCGAAGATAATACAATGTCATCATCTAAAAGTTTGAAATTGAATGTTGGACCAGAGGTTGAATTAATAAAGGCGAAGTAAGGTTTGGAAGACACCTTAGTCAGCTGAAACACCATGTGATACATATACCTCAGAGTTATATTTAGCACACATTTACGACAAGGGAATTCCAATGTAGACACGTTTGAGGATTTGAACAAGGGTTCGTTTCTTACCACTCTTTCATTTTTATTTCAAAGGAAACGCTTTCAGTCTGAAAAACACAAACTGTCAGGCTCTTCACATTGAATTGTCTCCCCTTCTGACAGGTCGAATACTACATGTGTGCAGGATGTCAAGAATGACAAAACTCCATTTGTATCTCTTAGTTTTTGAATGTAATGTTTCCACAAACCGAAGATAATACAATGTCATCATCTAAAAGTTTGAAATTGAATGTTGGACCAGAGGTTGAATTAATAAAGGCGAAGTAAGGTTTGGAAGACACCTTAGTCAGCTGAAACACCATGTGATACATATACCTCAGAGTTATATTTAGCACACATTTACGACAAGGGAATTCCAATGTAGACACGTTTGAGGATTTGAACAAGGGTTCGTTTCTTACCACTCTTTCATTTCTAATTCTAAGGAAACGCTTTCAGTCTGAAAAACACAAACTGTCAGGTGCTTCACATTCAATTGTCTCCCCTTCTGACAGGTCGAATACTACATGTGTGCAGGATGTCAAGAATGACAAAACTCCATTTGTATCTCTTAGTTTTTGAATGTAATGTTTCCACAAACCGAAGATAATACAATGTCATCATCTAAAAGTTTGAAATTGAATGTTGGACCAGAGGTTGAATTAATAAAGGCGAAGTAAGGTTTGGAAGACACCTTAGTCAGCTGAAATACCATGTGATACATATACCTCAGAGTTATGTTTGGCACACATTTGCGGCAAAGGAATTCCAATGTAGACGCGTTTGAGGATTTGAACAAGGGTTCGTTTCTTACCACCCTTTCATTTTTATTTCAAAGGAAACGCTTTCAGTCTGAAAAACACAAACTGTCAGGCTCTTCACATTGAATTGTCTCCCCTTCTGACAGGTCGAATACTACATGTGTGCAGGATGTCAAGAATGACAAAACTCCATTTTTATCTCTTAGTTTTTGAATGTAATGTTTCCACAAACCGAAGATAATACAATGTCATCATCTAAAAGTTTGAAATTGAATGTTGGACCAGAGGTTGAATTAATAAAGGCGAAGTAAGGTTTGGAAGACACCTTAGTCAGCTGAAATACCATGTGATACATATACCTCAGAGTTATGTTTGGCACACATTTACGGCAAAGGAATTCCAATGTAGAAGCGTTTGAGGATTTGAACAAGGGTTCGTTTCTTACCACTCTTTCCTTTTTATTTCAAAGGAAACGCTTTCAGTCTGAAAAACACAAACTGACAGGTACTTCACATTGAATTGTCTCCCCTTCTGACAGGTCGAATACTACATGTGTGCAGGATGTCAAGAATGACATAACTCTATTTCTATCTCTTAGTTTTTGAATGTAATGTTTCCACAAACCGAAGATAATACAATGTCATCATCTAAAAGTTTGAAATTGAATGTTGGACCAGAGGTTGAATTAATAAAGGCGAAGTAAGGTTTGGAAGACACCTTAGTCAGCTGAAACACCATGTGATACATATACCTCAGAGTTATATTTAGCACACATTTACGACAAGGGAATTCCAATGTAGACACGTTTGAGGATTTGAACAAGGGTTCGTTTCTTACCACTCTTTCATTTTTATTTCAAAGGAAACGCTTTCAGTCTGAAAAACACAAACTGTCAGGCTCTTCACATTGAATTGTCTCCCCTTCTGACAGGTCGAATACTACATGTGTGCAGGATGTCAAGAATGACAAAACTCCATTTGTATCTCTTAGTTTTTGAATGTAATGTTTCCACAAACCGAAGATAATACAATGTCATCATCTAAAAGTTTGAAATTGAATGTTGGACCAGAGGTTGAATTAATAAAGGCGAAGTAAGGTTTGGAAGACACCTTAGTCAGCTGAAACACCATGTGATACATATACCTCAGAGTTATATTTAGCACACATTTACGACAAGGGAATTCCAATGTAGACACGTTTGAGGATTTGAACAAGGGTTCGTTTCTTACCACTCTTTCATTTTTATTTCAAAGGAAACGCTTTCAGTCTGAAAAACACAAACTGTCAGGCTCTTCACATTGAATTGTCTCCCCTTCTGACAGGTCGAATACTACATGTGTGCAGGATGTCAAGAATGACAAAACTCCATTTTTATCTCTTAGTTTTTGAATGTAATGTTTCCACAAACCGAAGATAATACAATGTCATCATCTAAAAGTTTGAAATTGAATGTTGGACCAGAGGTTGAATTAATAAAGGCGAAGTAAGGTTTGGAAGACACCTTAGTCAGCTGAAATACCATGTGATACATATACCTCAGAGTTATGTTTGGCACACATTTACGGCAAAGGAATTCCAATGTAGACGCGTTTGAGGATTTGAACAAGGGTTCGTTTCTTACCACTCTTTCCTTTTTATTTCAAAGGAAACGCTTTCAGTCTGAAAAACACAAACTGACAGGTACTTCACATTGAATTGTCTCCCCTTCTGACAGGTCGAATACTACATGTGTGCAGGATGTCAAGAATGACATAACTCTATTTCTATCTCTTAGTTTTTGAATGTAATGTTTCCACAAACCGAAGATAATACAATGTCATCATCTAAAAGTTTGAAATTGAATGTTGGACCAGAGGTTGAATTAATAAAGGCGAAGTAAGGTTTGGAAGACACCTTAGTCAGCTGAAACACCATGTGATACATATACCTCAGAGTTATATTTAGCACACATTTACGCCAAAGGAATTCCAATGTAGACACGTTTGAGGATTTGAACAAGGGTTCGTTTCTTACCACTCTTTCATTTTTATTTCAAAGGAAACGCTTTCAGTCTGAAAAACACAAACTGTCAGGCTCTTCACATTGAATTGTCTCCCCTTCTGACAGGTCGAATACTACATGTGTGCAGGATGTCAAGAATGACAAAACTCCATTTGTATCTCTTAGTTTTTGAATGTAATGTTTCCACAAACCGAAGATAATACAATGTCATCATCTAAAAGTTTGAAATTGAATGTTGGACCAGAGGTTGAATTAATAAAGGCGAAGTAAGGTTTGGAAGACACCTTAGTCAGCTGAAACACCATGTGATACATATACCTCAGAGTTATATTTAGCACACATTTACGACAAGGGAATTCCAATGTAGACACGTTTGAGGATTTGAACATGGGTTCGTTTCTTACCACTCTTTCATTTTTATTTCAAAGGAAACGCTTTCAGTCTGAAAAACACAAACTGTCAGGCTCTTCACATTGAATTGTCTCCCCTTCTGACAGGTCGAATACTACATGTGTGCAGGATGTCAAGAATGACAAAACTCCATTTCTATCTCTTAGTTTTTGAATGTAATGTTTCCACAAACCGAAGATAATACAATGTCATCATCTAAAAGTTTGAAATTGAATGTTGGACCAGAGGTTGAATTAATAAAGGCGAAGTAAGGTTTGGAAGACACCTTAGTCAGCTGAAATACCATGTGATACATATACCTCAGAGTTATGTTTGGCACACATTTACGGCAAAGGAATTCCAATGTAGACGCGTTTGAGGATTTGAACAAGGGTTCGTTTCTTACCACCCTTTCATTTCTAATTCAAAGGAAACGCTTTCAGTCTGAAAAACACAAACTGTCAGGCTCTTCACATTGAATTGTGTCCCCTTCTGACAGGTCGAATACTACATGTGTGCAGGATGTCAAGAATGACATAGCTCCATTTGTATCTCTTAGTTTTTGAATGTAATGTTTCCACAAACCGAAGATAATACAATGTCATCATCTAAAAGTTTGAAATTGAATGTTGGACCAGAGGTTGAATTAATAAAGGCGAAGTAAGGTTTGGAAGACACCTTAGTCAGCTGAAACACCATGTGATACATATACCTCAGAGTTATATTTAGCACACATTTACGACAAGGGAATTCCAATGTAGACACGTTTGAGGATTTGAACAAGGGTTCGTTTCTTACCACTCTTTCATTTTTATTTCAAAGGAAACGCTTTCAGTCTGAAAAACACAAACTGTCAGGCTCTTCACATTGAATTGTCTCCCCTTCTGACAGGTCGAATACTACATGTGTGCAGGATGTCAAGAATGACAAAACTCCATTTTTATCTCTTAGTTTTTGAATGTAATGTTTCCACAAACCGAAGATAATACAATGTCATCATCTAAAAGTTTGAAATTGAATGTTGGACCAGAGGTTGAATTAATAAAGGCGAAGTAAGGTTTGGAAGACACCTTAGTCAGCTGAAATACCATGTGATACATATACCTCAGAGTTATGTTTGGCACACATTTACGGCAAAGGAATTCCAATGTAGACGCGTTTGAGGATTTGAACAAGGGTTCGTTTCTTACCACTCTTTCCTTTTTATTTCAAAGGAAACGCTTTCAGTCTGAAAAACACAAACTGACAGGTACTTCACATTGAATTGTCTCCCCTTCTGACAGGTCGAATACTACATGTGTGCAGGATGTCAAGAATGACATAACTCTATTTCTATCTCTTAGTTTTTGAATGTAATGTTTCCACAAACCGAAGATAATACAATGTCATCATCTAAAAGTTTGAAATTGAATGTTGGACCAGAGGTTGAATTAATAAAGGCGAAGTAAGGTTTGGAAGACACCTTAGTCAGCTGAAACACCATGTGATACATATACCTCAGAGTTATATTTAGCACACATTTACGCCAAAGGAATTCCAATGTAGACACGTTTGAGGATTTGAACATGGGTTCGTTTCTTACCACTCTTTCATTTTTATTTCAAAGGAAACGCTTTCAGTCTGAAAAACACAAACTGTCAGGCTCTTCACATTGAATTGTCTCCCCTTCTGACAGGTCGAATACTACATGTGTGCAGGATGTCAAGAATGACAAAACTCCATTTGTATCTCTTAGTTTTTGAATGTAATGTTTCCACAAACCGAAGATAATACAATGTCATCATCTAAAAGTTTGAAATTGAATGTTGGACCAGAGGTTGAATTAATAAAGGCGAAGTAAGGTTTGGAAGACACCTTAGTCAGCTGAAACACCATGTGATACATATACCTCAGAGTTATATTTAGCACACATTTACGACAAGGGAATTCCAATGTAGACACGTTTGAGGATTTGAACATGGGTTCGTTTCTTACCACTCTTTCATTTTTATTTCAAAGGAAACGCTTTCAGTCTGAAAAACACAAACTGTCAGGCTCTTCACATTGAATTGTCTCCCCTTCTGACAGGTCGAATACTACATGTGTGCAGGATGTCAAGAATGACAAAACTCCATTTCTATCTCTTAGTTTTTGAATGTAATGTTTCCACAAACCGAAGATAATACAATGTCATCATCTAAAAGTTTGAAATTGAATGTTGGACCAGAGGTTGAATTAATAAAGGCGAAGTAAGGTTTGGAAGACACCTTAGTCAGCTGAAATACCATGTGATACATATACCTCAGAGTTATGTTTGGCACACATTTACGGCAAAGGAATTCCAATGTAGACGCGTTTGAGGATTTGAACAAGGGTTCGTTTCTTACCACCCTTTCATTTCTAATTCAAAGGAAACGCTTTCAGTCTGAAAAACACAAACTGTCAGGCTCTTCACATTGAATTGTGTCCCCTTCTGACAGGTCGAATACTACATGTGTGCAGGATGTCAAGAATGACATAGCTCCATTTGTATCTCTTAGTTTTTGAATGTAATGTTTCCACAAACCGAAGATAATACAATGTCATCATCTAAAAGTTTGAAATTGAATGTTGGACCAGAGGTTGAATTAATAAAGGCGAAGTAAGGTTTGGAAGACACCTTAGTCAGCTGAAATACCATGTGATACATATACCTCAGAGTTATGTTTGGCACACATTTGCGGCAAAGGAATTCCAATGTAGACGCGTTTGAGGATTTGAACAAGGGTTCGTTTCTTACCACCCTTTCATTTTTATTTCAAAGGAAACGCTTTCAGTCTGAAAAACACAAACTGTCAGGCTCTTCACATTGAATTGTCTCCCCTTCTGACAGGTCGAATACTACATGTGTGCAGGATGTCAAGAATGACAAAACTCCATTTCTATCTCTTAGTTTTTGAATGTAATGTTTCCACAAACCGAAGATAATACAATGTCATCATCTAAAAGTTTGAAATTGAATGTTGGACCAGAGGTTGAATTAATAAAGGCGAAGTAAGGTTTGGAAGACACCTTAGTCAGCTGAAACACCATGTGATACATATACCTCAGAGTTATATTTAGCACACATTTACGACAAGGGAATTCCAATGTAGACACGTTTGAGGATTTGAACAAGGGTTCGTTTCTTACCACTCTTTCATTTTTATTTCAAAGGAAACGCTTTCAGCCTGAAAAACACAAACTGTCAGGCTCTTCACATTGAATTGTCTCCCCTTCTGACAGGTCGAATACTACATGTGTGCAGGATGTCAAGAATGACAAAACTCCATTTCTATCTCTTAGTTTTTGAATGTAATGTTTCCACAAACCGAAGATAATACAATGTCATCATCTAAAAGTTTGAAATTGAATGTTGGACCAGAGGTTGAATTAATAAAGGCGAAGTAAGGTTTGGAAGACACCTTAGTCAGCTGAAACACCATGTGATACATATACCTCAGAGTTATATTTAGCACACATTTACGACAAGGGAATTCCAATGTAGACACGTTTGAGGATTTGAACAAGGGTTCGTTTCTTACCACTCTTTCATTTTTATTTCAAAGGAAACGCTTTCAGTCTGAAAAACACAAACTATCAGGCTCTTCACATTGAATTGTCTCCCCTTCTGACAGGTCGAATACTACATGTGTGCAGGATGTCAAGAATGACAAAACTCCATTTGTATCTCTTAGTTTTTGAATGTAATGTTTCCACAAACCGAAGATAATACAATGTCATCATCTAAAAGTTTGAAATTGAATGTTGGACCAGAGGTTGAATTAATAAAGGCGAAGTAAGGTTTGGAAGACACCTTAGTCAGCTGAAATACCATGTGATACATATACCTCAGAGTTATGTTTGGCACACATTTACGGCAAAGGAATTCCAATGTAGACGCGTTTGAGGATTTGAACAAGGGTTCGTTTCTTACCACCCTTTCATTTCTAATTCAAAGGAAACGCTTTCAGTCTGAAAAACACAAACTGTCAGGCTCTTCACATTGAATTGTGTCCCCTTCTGACAGGTCGAATACTACATGTGTGCAGGATGTCAAGAATGACATAGCTCCATTTGTATCTCTTAGTTTTTGAATGTAATGTTTCCACAAACCGAAGATAATACAATGTCATCATCTAAAAGTTTGAAATTGAATGTTGGACCAGAGGTTGAATTAATAAAGGCGAAGTAAGGTTTGGAAGACACCTTAGTCAACTGAAATACCATGTGATACATATACCTCAGAGTTATATTTGGCACACATTTACGGCAAAGGAATTCCAATGTAGAAGCGTTTGAGGATTTGAACAAGAGTTCGTTTCTTACCACCCTTTCATTTTTATTTCAAAGGAAACGCTTTCAGTCTGAAAAACACAAACTGTCAGGCTCTTCACATTGAATTGTCTCCCCTTCTGACAGGTCGAATACTACATGTGTGCAGGATGTCAAGAATGACATAGCTCCATTTGTATCTCTTAGTTTTTGAATGTAATGTTTCCACAAACCGAAGATAATACAATGTCATCATCTAAAAGTTTGAAATTGAATGTTGGACCAGAGGTTGAATTAATAAAGGCGAAGTAAGGTTTGGAAGACACCTTAGTCAGCTGAAATACCATGTGATACATATACCTCAGAGTTATGTTTGGCACACATTTGCGGCAAAGGAATTCCAATGTAGACGCGTTTGAGGATTTGAACAAGGGTTCGTTTCTTACCACCCTTTCCTTTTTATTTCAAAGGAAACGCTTTCAGTCTGAAAAACACAAACTGTCAGGCTCTTCACATTGAATTGTCTCCCCTTCTGACAGGTCGAATACTACATGTGTGCAGGATGTCAAGAATGACAAAACTCCATTTCTATCTCTTAGTTTTTGAATGTAATGTTTCCACAAACCGAAGATAATACAATGTCATCATCTAAAAGTTTGAAATTGAATGTTGGACCAGAGGTTGAATTAATAAAGGCGAAGTAAGGTTTGGAAGACACCTTAGTCAGCTGAAATACCATGTGATACATATACCTCAGAGTTATGTTTGGCACACATTTACGGCAAAGGAATTCCAATGTAGACGCGTTTGAGGATTTGAACAAGGGTTCGTTTCTTACCACTCTTTCCTTTTTATTTCAAAGGAAATGCTTTCAGTCTGAAAAACGCAAACTGACAGGTACTTCACATTGAATTGTCTCCCCTTCTGACAGGTCGAATACTACATGTGTGCAGGATGTCAAGAATGACAAAACTCCATTTCTATCTCTTAGTTTTTGAATGTAATGTTTCCACAAACCGAAGATAATACAATGTCATCATCTAAAAGTTTGAAATTGAATGTTGGACCAGAGGTTGAATTAATAAAGGCGAAGTAAGGTTTGGAAGACACCTTAGTCAGCTGAAACACCATGTGATACATATACCTCAGAGTTATATTTAGCACACATTTACGACAAGGGAATTCCAATGTAGACACGTTTGAGGATTTGAACAAGGGTTCGTTTCTTACCACTCTTTCATTTTTATTTCAAAGGAAACGCTTTCAGTCTGAAAAACACAAACTGTCAGGCTCTTCACATTGAATTGTCTCCTCTTCTGACAGGTCGAATACTACATGTGTGCAGGATGTCAAGAATGACAAAACTCCATTTGTATCTCTTAGTTTTTGAATGTAATGTTTCCACAAACCGAAGATAATACAATGTCATCATCTAAAAGTTTGAAATTGAATGTTGGACCAGAGGTTGAATTAATAAAGGCGAAGTAAGGTTTGGAAGACACCTTAGTCAGCTGAAATACCATGTGATACATATACCTCAGAGTTATGTTTGGCACACATTTACGGCAAAGGAATTCCAATGTAGACGCGTTTGAGGATTTGAACAAGGGTTCGTTTCTTACCACCCTTTCATTTCTAATTCAAAGGAAACGCTTTCAGTCTGAAAAACACAAACTGTCAGGCTCTTCACATTGAATTGTCTCCCCTTCTGACAGGTCGAATACTACATGTGTGCAGGATGTCAAGAATGACATAGCTCCATTTGTATCTCTTAGTTTTTGAATGTAATGTTTCCACAAACCGAAGATAATACAATGTCATCATCTAAAAGTTTGAAATTGAATGTTGGACCAGAGGTTGAATTAATAAAGGCGAAGTAAGGTTTGGAAGACACCTTAGTCAGCTGAAACACCATGTGATACATATACCTCAGAGTTATGTTTGGCACACATTTACGGCAAAGGAATTCCAATGTAGACGCGTTTGAGGATTTGAACAAGGGTTCGTTTCTTACCACCCTTTCATTTCTAATTCAAAGGAAACGCTTTCAGTCTGAAAAACACAAACTGTCAGGCTCTTCACATTGAATTGTGTCCCCTTCTGACAGGTCGAATACTACATTTGTGCAGGATGTCAAGAATGACATAGCTCCATTTGTATCTCTTAGTTTTTGAATGTAATGTTTCCACAAACCGAAGATAATACAATGTCATCATCTAAAAGTTTGAAATTGAATGTTGGACCAGAGGTTGAATTAATAAAGGCGAAGTAAGGTTTGGAAGACACCTTAGTCACCTGAAATACCATGTGATACATATACCTCAGAGTTCTATTTGGCACACATTTGCGGCAAAGGAATTCCAATGTAGACGCGTTTGAGGATTTGAACAAGGGTTCGATTCTTACCACTCTTTCATTTTTATTTCAAAGGAAACGCTTTCAGTCTGAAAAACACAAACTGTCAGGCTCTTCACATTGAATTGTCTCCCCTTCTGACAGGTCGAATACTACATGTGTGCAGGATGTCAAGAATGACATAGCTCCATTTGTATCTCTTAGTTTTTGAATGTAATGTTTCCACAAACCGAAGATAATACAATGTCATCATCTATAAGTTTGAAATTGAATGTTGGACCAGAGGTTGAATTAATAAAGGCGAAGTAAGGTTTGGAAGACACCTTAGTCAGCTGAAATACCATGTGATACATATACCTCAGAGTTATGTTTGGCACACATTTACGGCAAAGGAATTCCAATGTAGACGCGTTTGAGGATTTGAACAAGGGTTCGTTTCTTACCACCCTTTCATTTCTAATTCAAAGGAAACGCTTTCAGTCTGAAAAACACAAACTGTCAGGCTCTTCACATTGAATTGTCTCCCCTTCTGACAGGTCGAATACTACATGTGTGCAGGATGTCAAGAATGACATAGCTCCATTTCTATCTCTTAGTTTTTGAATGTACTGTTTCCACAAACCGAAGATAATACAATGTCATCATCTAAAAGTTTGAAATTGAATGTTGGACCAGAGGTTGAATTAATAAAGGCGAAGTAAAGTTTGGAAGACACCTTAGTCAGCTGAAATACCATGTGATACATATACCTCAGAGTTATGTTTGGCACACATTTGCGGCAAAGGAATTCCAATGTAGACGCGTTTGAGGATTTGAACAAGGGTTCGTTTCTTACCACCCTTTCATTTTTATTTCAAAGCAAACGCTTTCAGTCTGAAAAACACAAACTGTCAGGTGCTTCACCTTGAATTGTCTCCCCTTCTGACAGGTCGAATACTACATGTGTGCAGGATGTCAAGAATGACATAGCTCCATTTGTATCTCTTAGTTTTTGAATGTAATGTTTCCACAAACCGAAGATAATACAATGTCATCATCTAAAAGTTTCAAAATGAATGTTGGACCAGAGGTTGAATTAATAAAGGCGAAGTAAGGTTTGGAAGACACCTTAGTCAGCTGAAATACCATGTGATACATATACCTCAGAGTTATATTTGGCACACATTTACGGCAAAGGAATTCCAATGTAGAAGCGTTTGAGGATTTGAACAAGGGTTCGTTTCTTACCACCCTTTCATTTTTATTTCAAAGGAAACGCTTTCAGTCTGAAAAACACAAACTGTCAGGCTCTTCACATTGAATTGTCTCCCCTTCTGACAGGTCGAATACTACATGTGTGCAGGATGTCAAGAATGACAAAACTCCATTTCTATCTCTTAGTTTTTGAATGTAATGTTTCCACAAACCGAAGATAATACAATGTCATCATGTAAAAGTTTGAAATTGAATGTTGGACCAGAGGTTGAATTAATAAAGGCGAAGTAAGGTTTGGAAGACACCTTAGTCAGCTGAAATACCATGTGATACATATACCTCAGAGTTATGTTTGGCACACATTTGCGGCAAAGGAATTCCAATGTAGACGCGTTTGAGGATTTGAACAAGGGTTCGTTTGTTACCACCCTTTCATTTTTATTTCAAAGGAAACGCTTTCAGTCTGAAAAACACAAACTGACAGGTACTTCACATTGAATTGTGTCCCCTTCTGACAGGTCGAATACTACATGTGTGCAGGATGTCAAGAATGACATAGCTCCATTTGTATCTCTTAGTTTTTGAATGTAATGTTTCCACAAACCGAAGATAATACAATGTCATCATCTAAAAGTTTGAAATTGAATGTTGGACCAGAGGTTGAATTAATAAAGGCGAAGTAAAGTTTGGAAGACACCTTAGTCAGCTGAAATACCATGTGATACATATACCTCAGAGTTATGTTTGGCACACATTTGCGGCAAAGGAATTCCAATGTAGACGCGTTTGAGGATTTGAACAAGGGTTCGTTTCTTACCACCCTTTCATTTTTATTTCAAAGGAAACGCTTTCAGTCTGAAAAACACAAACTGTCAGGTGCTTCACATTGAATTGTCTCCCCTTCTGACAGGTCGAATACTACATGTGTGCAGGATGTCAAGAATGACATAGCTCCATTTGTATCTCTTAGTTTTTGAATGTAATGTTTCCACAAACCGAAGATAATACAATGTCATCATCTAAAAGTTTCAAAATGAATGTTGGACCAGAGGTTGAATTAATAAAGGCGAAGTAAGGTTTGGAAGACACCTTAGTCAGCTGAAATACCATGTGATACATATACCTCAGAGTTATATTTGGCACACATTTACGGCAAAGGAATTCCAATGTAGAAGCGTTTGAGGATTTGAACAAGGGTTCGTTTCTTACCACCCTTTCATTTTTATTTCAAAGGAAACGCTTTCAGTCTGAAAAACACAAACTGTCAGGCTCTTCACATTGAATTGTCTCCCCTTCTGACAGTTCGAATACTACATGTGTGCAGGATGTCAAGAATGACAAAACTCCATTTCTATCTCTTAGTTTTTGAATGTAATGTTTCCACAAACCGAAGATAATACAATGTCATCATGTAAAAGTTTGAAATTGAATGTTGGACCAGAGGTTGAATTAATAAAGGCGAAGTAAGGTTTGGAAGACACCTTAGTCAGCTGAAATACCATGTGATACATATACCTCAGAGTTATGTTTGGCACACATTTGCGGCAAAGGAATTCCAATGTAGACGCGTTTGAGGATTTGAACAAGGGTTCGTTTCTTACCACCCTTTCATTTTTATTTCAAAGGAAACGCTTTCAGTCTGAAAAACACAAACTGACAGGTACTTCACATTGAATTGTCTCCCCTTCTGACAGGTCGAATACTACATGTGTGCAGGATGTCAAGAATGACATAACTCTATTTCTATCTCTTAATTTTTGAATGTAATGTTTCCACAAACCGAAGATAATACAATGTCATCATCTAAAAGTTTGAAATTGAATGTTGGACCAGAGGTTGAATTAATAAAGGCGAAGTAAGGTTTGGAAGACACCTTAGTCAGCTGAAACACCATGTGATACATATACCTCAGAGTTATATTTAGCACACATTTACGGCAAAGGAATTCCAATGTAGACGCGTTTGAGGATTTGAACAAGGGTTCGTTTCTTACCACTCTTTCCTTTTTATTTCAAAGGAAACTCTTTCAGTCTGAAAAACACAAACTGTCAGGCTCTTCACATTGAATTGTCTCCCCTTCTGACAGGTCGAATACTACATGTGTGCAGGATGTCAAGAATGACATAGCTCCATTTGTATCTCTTAGTTTTTGAATGTAATGTTTCCACAAACCGAAGATAATACAATGTCATCATCTAATAGTTTGAAATTGAATGTTTGACCAGAGGTTGAATTAATAAAGGCGAAGTAAAGTTTGGAAGACACCTTAGTCAGCTGAAATACCATGTGATACATATACCTCAGAGTTATGTTTGGCACACATTTGCGGCAAAGGAATTCCAATGTAGACGCGTTTGAGGATTTGAACAAGGGTTCGTTTCTTACCACCCTTTCATTTTTATTTCAAAGCAAACGCTTTCAGTCTGAAAAACACAAACTGTCAGGTGCTTCACATTGAATTGTCTCCCCTTCTGACAGGTCGAATACTACATGTGTGCAGGATGTCAAGAATGACATAGCTCCATTTGTATCTCTTAGTTTTTGAATGTAATGTTTCCACAAACCGAAGATAATACAATGTCATCATCTAAAAGTTTCAAAATGAATGTTGGACCAGAGGCTGAATTAATAAAGGCGAAGTAAGGTTTGGAAGACACCTTAGTCAGCTGAAATACCATGTGATAAATATACCTCAGAGTTATATTTGGCACACATTTACGCCAAAGGAATTCCAATGTAGACGCGTTTGAGGATTTGAACAAGGGTTCGTTTCTTACCACCCTTTCATTTTTATTTCAAAGGAAACGCTTTCAGTCTCAAAAACACAAACTGTCAGGTGCTTCACATTGAATTGTCTCCCCTTCTGACAGGTCGAATACTACATGTGTGCAGGATGTCAAGAATGACAAAACTCCATTTCTATCTCTTAGTTTTTGAATGTAATGTTTCCACAAACCGAAGATAATACAATGTCATCATCTAAAAGTTTCAAAATGAATGTTGGACCAGAGGTTGAATTAATAAAGGCGAAGTAAGGTTTGGAAGACACCTTAGTCAGCTGAAATACCATGTGATACATATACCTCAGAGTCATGTTTGGCACACATTTACGGCAAAGGAATTCCAATGTAGACGCGTTTGAGGATTTGAACAAGGGTTCGTTTCTTACCACTCTTTCATTTCTAATTCAAAGGAAACGCTTTCAGTCTGAAAAACACAAACTGTCAGGCTCTTCACATTGAATTGTGTCCCCTTCTGACAGGTCGAATACTACATGTGTGCAGGATGTCAAGAATGACATAGCTCCATTTGTATCTCTTAGTTTTTGAATGTAATGTTTCCACAAACCGAAGATAATACAATGTCATCATCTAAAAGTTTGAAATTGAATGTTGGACCAGAGGTTGAATTAATAAAGGCGAAGTAAGGTTTGGAAGACACCTTAGTCAGCTGAAATACCATGTGATAAATATACCTCAGAGTTACATTTGGCACACATTTACGCCAAAGGAATTCCAATGTAGAGGCGTTTGAGGATTTGAACAAGGGTTCGTTTCTTACCACCCTTTCATTTTTATTTCAAAGGAAACGCTTTCAGTCTGAAAAACACAAACTGTCAGGCTCTTCACATTGAATTGTCTCCCCTTCTGACAGGTCGAATACTACATGTGTGCAGGATGTCAAGAATGACAAAACTCCATTTCTATCTCTTAGTTTTTGAATGTAATGTTTCCACAAACCGAAGATAATACAATGTCATCATCTAAAAGTTTCAAAATGAATGTTGGACCAGAGGTTGAATTAATAAAGGCGAAGTAAGGTTTGGAAGACACCTTAGTCAGCTGAAATACCATGTGATACATATACCTCAGAGTCATGTTTGGCACACATTTACGGCAAAGGAATTCCAATGTAGACGCGTTTGAGGATTTGAACAAGGGTTCGTTTCTTACCACTCTTTCATTTCTAATTCAAAGGAAACGCTTTCAGTCTGAAAAACACAAACTGTCAGGCTCTTCACATTGAATTGTGTCCCCTTCTGACAGGTCGAATACTACATGTGTGCAGGATGTCAAGAATGACATAGCTCCATTTCTATCTCTTAGTTTTTGAATGTAATGTTTCCACAAACCGAAGATAATACAATGTCATCATCTAAAAGTTTGAAATTGAATGTTGGACCAGAGTTTGAATTAATAAAGGCGAAGTAAGGTTTGGAAGACACCTTAGTCAGCTGAAATACCATGTGATACATATACCTCAGAGTTATATTTGGCACACATTTACGGCAAAGGAATTCCAATGTAGAAGCGTTTGAGGATTTGAACAAGGGTTCGTTTCTTACCACCCTTTCATTTTTATTTCAAAGGAAACGCTTTCAGTCTGAAAAACACAAACTGTCAGGCTCTTCACATTGAATTGTCTCCCCTTCTGACAGGTCGAATACTACATGTGTGCAGGATGTCAAGAATGACAAAACTCCATTTCTATCTCTTAGTTTTTGAATGTAATGTTTCCACAAACCGAAGATAATACAATGTCATCATCTATAAGTTTGAAATTGAATGTTGGACCAGAGGTTCAATTAATAAAGGCGAAGTAAAGTTTGGAAGACACCTTAGTCAGCTGAAATACCATGTGATACATATACCTCAGAGTTATGTTTGGCACACATTTACGGCAAGGGAATTCCAATGTAGACGCGTTTGAGGATTTGAACAAGGGTTCGTTTCTTACCACCCTTTCATTTTTATTTCAAAGGAAACGCTTTCAGTCTGAAAAACACAAACTGTCAGGCTCTTCACATTGAATTGTCTCCCCTTCTGACAGTTCGAATACTACATGTGTGCAGGATGTCAAGAATGACAAAACTCCATTTCTATCTCTTAGTTTTTGAATGTAATGTTTCCACAAACCGAAGATAATACAATGTCATCATGTAAAAGTTTGAAATTGAATGTTGGACCAGAGGTTGAATTAATAAAGGCGAAGTAAGGTTTGGAAGACACCTTAGTCAGCTGAAATACCATGTGATACATATACCTCAGAGTTATGTTTGGCACACATTTGCGGCAAAGGAATTCCAATGTAGACGCGTTTGAGGATTTGAACAAGGGTTCGTTTGTTACCACCCTTTCATTTTTATTTCAAAGGAAACGCTTTCAGTCTGAAAAACACAAACTGACAGGTACTTCACATTGAATTGTCTCCCCTTCTGACAGGTCGAATACTACATGTGTGCAGGATGTCAAGAATGACATAACTCTATTTCTATCTCTTAATTTTTGAATGTAATGTTTCCACAAACCGAAGATAATACAATGTCATCATCTAAAAGTTTGAAATTGAATGTTGGACCAGAGGTTGAATTAATAAAGGCGAAGTAAGGTTTGGAAGACACCTTAGTCAGCTGAAACACCATGTGATACATATACCTCAGAGTTATATTTAGCACACATTTACGCCAAAGGAATTCCAATGTAGACGCGTTTGAGGATTTGAACAAGGGTTCGTTTCTTACCACTCTTTCCTTTTTATTTCAAAGGAAACTCTTTCAGTCTGAAAAACACAAACTGTCAGGCTCTTCACATTGAATTGTCTCCCCTTCTGACAGGTCGAATACTACATGTGTGCAGGATGTCAAGAAAGACATAGCTCCATTTGTATCTCTTAGTTTTTGAATGTAATGTTTCCACAAACCGAAGATAATACAATGTCATCATCTAATAGTTTGAAATTGAATGTTTGACCAGAGGTTGAATTAATAAAGGCGAAGTAAAGTTTGGAAGACACCTTAGTCAGCTGAAATACCATGTGATACATATACCTCAGAGTCATGTTTGGCACACATTTACGGCAAAGGAATTCCAATGTAGACGCGTTTGAGGATTTGAACAAGGGTTCGTTTCTTACCACTCTTTCATTTCTAATTCAAAGGAAACGCTTTCAGTCTGAAAAACACAAACTGTCAGGCTCTTCACATTGAATTGTGTCCCCTTCTGACAGGTCGAATACTACATGTGTGCAGGATGTCAAGAATGACATAGCTCCATTTCTATCTCTTAGTTTTTGAATGTAATGTTTCCACAAACCGAAGATAATACAATGTCATCATCTAAAAGTTTGAAATTGAATGTTGGACCAGAGTTTGAATTAATAAAGGCGAAGTAAGGTTTGGAAGACACCTTAGTCAGCTGAAATACCATGTGATACATATACCTCAGAGTTATATTTGGCACACATTTACGGCAAAGGAATTCCAATGTAGAAGCGTTTGAGGATTTGAACAAGGGTTCGTTTCTTACCACCCTTTCATTTTTATTTCAAAGGAAACGCTTTCAGTCTGAAAAACACAAACTGTCAGGCTCTTCACATTGAATTGTCTCCCCTTCTGACAGGTCGAATACTACATGTGTGCAGGATGTCAAGAATGACAAAACTCCATTTCTATCTCTTAGTTTTTGAATGTAATGTTTCCACAAACCGAAGATAATACAATGTCATCATCTATAAGTTTGAAATTGAATGTTGGACCAGAGGTTCAATTAATAAAGGCGAAGTAAAGTTTGGAAGACACCTTAGTCAGCTGAAATACCATGTGATACATATACCTCAGAGTTATGTTTGGCACACATTTACGGCAAGGGAATTCCAATGTAGACGCGTTTGAGGATTTGAACAAGGGTTCGTTTCTTACCACCCTTTCATTTTTATTTCAAAGGAAACGCTTTCAGTCTGAAAAACACAAACTGTCAGGCTCTTCACATTGAATTGTCTCCCCTTCTGACAGGTCGAATACTACATGTGTGCAGGATGTCAAGAATGACAAAACTCCATTTCTATCTCTTAGTTTTTGAATGTAATGTTTCCACAAACCGAAGATAATACAATGTCATCATCTATAAGTTTGAAATTGAATGTTGGACCAGAGGTTCAATTAATAAAGGCGAAGTAAAGTTTGGAAGACACCTTAGTCAGCTGAAATACCATGTGATACATATACCTCAGAGTTATGTTTGGCACACATTTACGGCAAGGGAATTCCAATGTAGACGCGTTTGAGGATTTGAACAAGGGTTCGTTTCTTACCACTCTTTCATTTCTAATTCAAAGGAAACGCTTTCAGTCTGAAAAACACAAACTGTCAGGCTCTTCACATTGAATTGTGTCCCCTTCTGACAGGTCGAATACTACATGTGTGCAGGATGTCAAGAATGACATAGCTCTATTTCTCTCTCTTAGTTTTTGAATGTAATGTTTCCACAAACCGAAGATAATACAATGTCATCATCTAAAAGTTTGAAATTGAATGTTGGACCAGAGGTTGAATTAATAAAGGCGAAGTAAGGTTTGGAAGACACCTTAGTCAGCTGAAATACCATGTGATACATATACCTCAGAGTTATATTTGGCACACATTTACGCCAAAGGAATTCCAATGTAGAAGCGTTTGAGGATTTGAACAAGGGTTCGTTTCTTACCACCCTTTCATTTTTATTTCAAAGGAAACGCTTTCAGTCTGAAAAACACAAACTGTCAGGCTCTTCACATTGAATTGTCTCCCCTTCTGACAGGTCGAATACTACATGTGTGCAGGATGTCAAGAATGACAAAACTCCATTTCTATCTCTTAGTTTTTGAATGTAATGTTTCCACAAACCGAAGATAATGCAATGTCATCATCTATAAGTTTGAAATTGAATGTTGGACCAGAGGTTCAATTAATAAAGGCGAAGTAAAGTTTGGAAGACACCTTAGTCAGCTGAAATACCATGTGATACATATACCTCAGAGTTATGTTTGGCACACATTTACGGCAAGGGAATTCCAATGTAGACGCGTTTGAGGATTTGAACAAGGGTTCGTTTCTTACCACTCTTTCATTTCTAATTCAAAGGAAACGCTTTCAGTCTGAAAAACACAAACTGTCAGGCTCTTCACATTGAATTGTGTCCCCTTCTGACAGGTCGAATACTACATGTGTGCAGGATGTCAAGAATGACATAGCTCTATTTCTCTCTCTTAGTTTTTGAATGTAATGTTTCCACAAACCGAAGATAATACAATGTCATCATCTAAAAGTTTGAAATTGAATGTTGGACCAGAGGTTGAATTAATAAAGGCGAAGTAAGGTTTGGAAGACACCTTAGTCAGCTGAAATACCATGTGATACATATACCTCAGAGTTATATTTGGCACACATTTGCGGCAAAGGAATTCCAATGTAGACGCGTTTGAGGATTTGAACAAGGGTTCGTTTCTTACCACTCTTTCATTTTTATTTCAAAGGAAACGCTTTCAGTCTGAAAAACACAAACTGACAGGTACTTCACATTGAATTGTCTCCCCTTCTGACAGATCGAATACTACATGTGTGCAGCATGTCAAGAATGACATAACTCTCTTTCTATCTCTTAATTTTTGAATGTAATGTTTCCACAAACCGAAGATAATACAATGTCATCATCTAAAAGTTTGAAATTGAATGTTGGACCAGAGGTTGAATTAATAAAGGCGAAGTAAGGTTTGGAAGACACCTTAGTCAGCTGAAACACCATGTGATACATATACCTCAGACTTATATTTAGCACACATTTACGGCAAAGGAATTCCAATGTAGACGCGTTTGAGGATTTGAACAAGGGTTCGTTTCTTACCACTCTTTCCTTTTTATTTCAAAGGAAACGCTTTCAGTCTGAAAAACACAAACTGTCAGGCTCTTCACATTGAATTGTCTCCCCTTCTGACAGGTCGAATACTACATGTGTGCAGGATGTCAAGAATGACATAGCTCCATTTGTATCTCTTAGTTTTTGAATGTAATGTTTCCACAAACCGAAGATAATACAATGTCATCATCTAAAAGTTTCAAAATGAATGTTGGACCAGAGGTTCAATTAATAAAGGCGAAGTAAGGTTTGGAAGACACCTTAGTCAGCTGAAATACCATGTGATACATATACCTCAGAGTTATGTTTGGCACACATTTACGCCAAAGGAATTCCAATGTAGACGCGTTTGAGGATTTGAACAAGGGTTCGTTTCTTACCACCCTTTCATTTTTATTTCAAAGGAAACGCTTTCAGTCTGAAAAACACAAACTGTCAGGCTCTTCACATTGAATTGTCTCCCCTTCTGACAGGTCGAATACTACATGTGTGCAGGATGTCAAGAATGACAAAACTCCATTTCTATCTCTTAGTTTTTGAATGTAATGTTTCCACAAACCGAAGATAATACAATGTCATCATCTAAAAGTTTGAAATTGAATGTTGGACCAGAGGTTGAATTAATAAAGGCGAAGTAAGGTTTGGAAGACACCTTAGTCAGCTGAAATACCATGTGATACATATACCTCAGAGTTATGTTTGGCACACATTTACGGCAAAGGAATTCCAATGTAGACGCGTTTGAGGATTTGAACAAGGGTTCGTTTCTTACCACTCTTTCATTTCTAATTCAAAGGAAACGCTTTCAGTCTGAAAAACACAAACTGTCAGGCTCTTCACATTGAATTGTGTCCCCTTCTGACAGGTCGAATACTACATGTGTGCAGGATGTCAAGAATGACATAGCTCTATTTCTATCTCTTAGTTTTTGAATGTAATGTTTCCACAAACCGAAGATAATACAATGTCATCATCTAAAAGTTTGAAATTGAATGTTGGACCAGAGGTTGAATTAATAAAGGCGAAGTAAGGTTTGGAAGACACCTTAGTCAGCTGAAATACCATGTGATACATATACCTCAGAGTTATATTTGGCACACATTTGCGGCAAAGGAATTCCAATGTAGACGCGTTTGAGGATTTGAACAAGGGTTCGTTTCTTACCACTCTTTCATTTTTATTTCAAAGGAAACGCTTTCAGTCTGAAAAACACAAACTGACAGGTACTTCACATTGAATTGTCTCCCCTTCTGACAGATCGAATACTACATGTGTGCAGCATGTCAAGAATGACATAACTCTCTTTCTATCTCTTAATTTTTGAATGTAATGTTTCCACAAACCGAAGATAATACAATGTCATCATCTAAAAGTTTGAAATTGAATGTTGGACCAGAGGTTGAATTAATAAAGGCGAAGTAAGGTTTGGAAGACACCTTAGTCAGCTGAAACACCATGTGATACATATACCTCAGAGTTATAATTAGCACACATTTACGGCAAAGGAATTCCAATGTAGACGCGTTTGAGGATTTGAACAAGGGTTCGTTTCTTACCACTCTTTCCTTTTTATTTCAAAGGAAACGCTTTCAGTCTGAAAAACACAAACTGTCAGGCTCTTCACATTGAATTGTCTCCCCTTCTGACAGGTCGAATACTACATGTGTGCAGGATGTCAAGAATGACATAGCTCCATTTGTATCTCTTAGTTTTTGAATGTAATGTTTCCACAAACCGAAGATAATACAATGTCATCATCTAAAAGTTTCAAAATGAATGTTGGACCAGAGGTTCAATTAATAAAGGCGAAGTAAGGTTTGGAAGACACCTTAGTCAGCTGAAATACCATGTGATACATATACCTCAGAGTTATGTTTGGCACACATTTACGCCAAAGGAATTCCAATGTAGACGCGTTTGAGGATTTGAACAAGGGTTCGTTTCTTACCACTCTTTCATTTTTATTTCAAAGGAAACGCTTTCAGTCTGAAAAACACAAACTGTCAGGCTCTTCACATTGAATTGTCTCCCCTTCTGACAGGTCGAATACTACATGTGTGCAGGATGTCAAGAATGACAAAACTCCATTTCTATCTCTTAGTTTTTGAATGTAATGTTTCCACAAACCGAAGATAATACAATGTCATCATCTAAAAGTTTGAAATTGAATGTTGGACCAGAGGTTGAATTAATAAAGGCGAAGTAAGGTTTGGAAGACACCTTAGTCAGCTGAAATACCATGTGATACATATACCTCAGAGTTATGTTTGGCACACATTTACGCCAAAGGAATTCCAATGTAGACGCGTTTGAGGATTTGAACAAGGGTTCGTTTCTTACCACTCTTTCATTTCTAATTCAAAGGAAACGCTTTCAGTCTGAAAAACACAAACTGTCAGGCTCTTCACATTGAATTGTGTCCCCTTCTGACAGGTCGAATACTACATGTGTGCAGGATGTCAAGAATGACATAGCTCCATTTGTATCTCTTAGTTTTTGAATGTAATGTTTCCACAAACCGAAGATAATACAATGTCATCATCTAAAAGTTTGAAATTGAATGTTGGACCAGAGGTTGAATTAATAAAGGCGAAGTAAGGTTTGGAAGACACCTTAGTCAGCTGAAATACCATGTGATACATATACCTCAGAGTTATGTTTGGCACACATTTACGGCAAAGGAATTCCAATGTAGACGCGTTTGAGGATTTGAACAAGGGTTCGTTTCTTACCACTCTTTCATTTCTAATTCAAAGGAAACGCTTTCAGTCTGAAAAACACAAACTGTCAGGCTCTTCACATTGAATTGTGTCCCCTTCTGACAGGTCGAATACTACATGTGTGCAGGATGTCAAGAATGACAAAACTCCATTTCTATCTCTTAGTTTTTGAATGTAATGTTTCCACAAACCGAAGATAATACAATGTCATCATCTATAAGTTTGAAATTGAATGTTGGACCAGAGGTTGAATTAATAAAGGCGAAGTAAAGTTTGGAAGACACCTTAGTCAGCTGAAATACCATGTGATACATATACCTCAGAGTTATATTTAGCACACATTTACGCCAAAGGAATTCCAATGTAGAAGCGTTTGAGGATTTGAACAAGGGTTCGTTTCTTACCACCCTTTCATTTTTATTTCAAAGGAAACGCTTTCAGTCTGAAAAACACAAACTGTCAGGCTCTTCACATTGAATTGTGTCCCCTTCTGACAGGTCGAATACTACATGTGTGCAGGATGTCAAGAATGACAAAACTCCATTTGTATCTCTTAGTTTTTGAATGTAATGTTTCCACAAACCGAAGATAAAACAATATCATCATCTGAATTAATAAAGGCGAAGTAAGGTTTGGAAGACACCTTAGTCAGCTGAAATACCATGTGATACATATACCTCAGAGTTATGTTTGCCACACATTTACGGCAAAGGAATTCCAATGTAGACGCGTTTGAGGATTTGAACAAGGGTTCGTTTCTTACCACCCTTTCATTTTTATTTCAAAGGAAACGCTTTCAGTCTGAAAAACACAAACTGTCAGGCTCTTCACATTGAATTGTCTCCCCTTCTGGCAGGTCGAATACTACATGTGTGCAGGATGTCAAGAATGACATAGCTCCATTTGTATCTCTTAGTTTTTGAATGTAATGTTTCCACAAACCGAAGATAATACAATGTCATCATCTAAAAGTTTGAAATTGAATGTTGGACCAGAGGTTGAATTAATAAAGGCGAAGTAAGGTTTGGAAGACACCTTAGTCAGCTGAAATACCATGTGATACATATACCTCAGAGTTATGTTTGGCACACATTTGCGGCAAAGGAATTCCAATGTAGACGCGTTTGAGGATTTGAACAAGGGTTCCTTTCTTTCCACCCTTTCATTTTTATTTCGAAGGAAACGCTTTCAGTCTGAAAAACACAAACTGTCATGTGCTTCACATTGAATTGTCTCCCCTTCTGACAGGTCGATTACTACATGTGTGCAGGATGTCAAGAATGACATAGCTCCATTTGTGTCTCTTAATTTTTGAATGTAATGTTTCCACAAACCGAAGATAATACAATGTCATCATCTAAAAGTTTCAAAATGAATGTTGGACCAGAGGTTGAATTAATAAAGGCGACGTAAGGTTTGGAAGACACCTTAGTCAGCTGAAATACCATGTGATACATATACCTCAGAGTTATATTTAGCACACATTTACGGCAAAGGAATTCCAATGTAGACGCGTTTGAGGATTTGAACAAGGGTTCGTTTCTTACCACTCTTTCATTTCTAATTCAAAGGAATCGCTTTCAGTCTGAAAAACACAAACTGTCAGGCTCTTCACATTGAATTGTGTCCCCTTCTGACAGGTCGAATACTACATGTGTGCAGGATGTCAAGAATGACATAGCTCCATTTGTATCTCTTAGTTTTTGAATGTAATGTTTCCACAAACCGAAGATAATACAATGTCATCATCTAAAAGTTTGAAATTGAATGTTGGACCAGAGGTTGAATTAATAAAGGCGAAGTAAGGTTTGGAAGACACCTTAGTCAGCTGAAATACCATGTGATACATATACCTCAGAGTTATATTTGGCACACATTTACGCCAAAGGAATTCCAATGTAGAAGAGTTTGAGGATTTGAACAAGGGTTCGTTTCTTACCACCCTTTCATTTTTATTTCAAAGGAAACGCTTTCAGTCTGAAAAACACAAACTGTCAGGCTCTTCACATTGAATTGTCTCCCCTTCTGACAGGTCGAATACTACATGTGTGCAGGATGTCAAGAATGACAAAACTCCATTTCTATCTCTTAGTTTTTGAATGTAATGTTTCCACAAACCGAAGATAATACAATGTCATCATCTATAAGTTTGAAATTGAATGTTGGACCAGAGGTTGAATTAATAAAGGCGAAGTAAGGTTTGGAAGACACCTTAGTCAGCTGAAATACCATGTGATACATATACCTCAGAGTTATCTTTGGCACACATTTACGGCAAAGGAATTCCAATGTAGACGCGTTTGAGGATTTGAACAAGGGTTCGTTTCTTACCACTCTTTCATTTCTAATTCAAAGGAAACGCTTTCAGTCTGAAAAACACAAACTGTCAGGCTCTTCACATTGAATTGTGTCCCCTTCTGACAGGTCGAATACTACATGTGTGCAGGATGTCAAGAATGACATAGCTCCATTTGTATCTCTTAGTTTTTGAATGTAATGTTTCCACAAACCGAAGATAATACAATGTCATCATCTAAAAGTTTGAAATTGAATGTTGGACCAGAGGTTGAATTAATAAAGGCGAAGTAAGGTTTGGAAGACACCTTAGTCAGCTGAAATACCATGTGATACATATACCTCAGAGTTATATTTGGCACACATTTACGCCAAAGGAATTCCAATGTAGAAGCGTTTGAGGATTTGAACAAGGGTTCGTTTCTTACCACCCTTTCATTTTTATTTCAAAGGAAACGCTTTCAGTCTGAAAAACACAAACTGTCAGGCTCTTCACATTGAATTGTCTCCCCTTCTGACAGGTCGAATACTACATGTGTGCAGGATGTCAAGAATGACATAGCTCCATTTGTATCTCTTAGTTTTTGAATGTAATGTTTCCACAAACCGAAGATAATACAATGTCATCATCTAAAAGTTTGAAATTGAATGTTGGACCAGAGGTTGAATTAATAAAGGCGAAGTAAGTTTTGGAAGACACCTTAGTCAGCTGAAATACCATGTGATACATATACCTCAGAGTTATATTTGGCACACATTTACGCCAAAGGAATTCCAATGTAGAAGCGTTTGAGGATTTGAACAAGGGTTCGTTTCTTACCACCCTTTCATTTTTATTTCAAAGGAAACGCTTTCAGTCTGAAAAACACAAACTGTCAGGCTCTTCACATTGAATTGTGTCCCCTTCTGACAGGTCGAATACTACATGTGTGCAGGATGTCAAGAATGACAAAACTCCATTTGTATCTCTTAGTTTTTGAATGTAATGTTTCCACAAACCGAAGATAAAACAATGTCATCATCTGAATTAATAAAGGCGAAGTAAGGTTTGGAAGACACCTTAGTCAGCTGAAATACCATGTGATACATATACCTCAGAGTTATGTTTGCCACACATTTACGGCAAAGGAATTCCAATGTAGACGCGTTTGAGGATTTGAACAAGGGTTCGTTTCTTACCACCCTTTCATTTTTATTTCAAAGGAAACGCTTTTAGTCTGAAAAACACAAACTGACAGGTGCTTCACATTGAATTGTCTCCCCTTCTGACAGGTCGAATACTACATGTGTGCAGCATGTCCAGAATGACATAGCTCAATTTCTATCTCTTAATTTTTGAATGTAATGTTTCCACAAACCGAAGATAATACAATGTCATCATCTAAAAGTTTGAAATTGAATGTTGGACCAGAGGTTGAATTAATAAAGGCGAAGTAAGGTTTGGAAGACACCTTAGTCAGCTGAAACACCATGTGATACATATACCTCAGAGTTATAATTAGAACATATTTACGGCAAAGGAATTCCAATGTAGACGCGTTTGAGGATTTGAACAAGGGTTCGTTTCTTACCACTCTTTCATTTTTATTTCAAAGGAAACGCTTTCAGTCTGAAAAACACAAACTGTCAGGCTCTTCACATTGAATTGTCTCCCCTTCTGACAGGTCGAATACTACATGTGTGCAGGATGTCAAGAATGACAAAACTCCATTTCTATCTCTTAGTTTTTGAATTTAATGTTTCCACAAACCGAAGATAATACAATGTCATCATCTAAAAGTTTGAAATTGAATGTTGGACCAGAGGTTGAATTAATAAAGGCGAAGTAAGGTTTGGAAGACACCTTAGTCAGCTGAAATACCATGTGATACATATACCTCAGAGTTATGTTTGGCACACATTTGCGGCAAAGGAATTCCAATGTAGACGCGTTTGAGGATTTGAACAAGGGTTCGTTTCTTACCACCCTTTCATTTTTATTTCGAAGGAAACGCTTTCAGTCTGAAAAACACAAACTGTCATGTGCTTCACATTGAATTGTCTCCCCTTCTGACAGGTCGAATACTACATGTGTGCAGGATGTCAAGAATGACATAGCTCCATTTGTATCTCTTAATTTTTGAATGTAATGTTTCCACAAACCGAAGATAACACAATGTCATCATCTAAAAGTTTCAAAATGAATGTTGGACCAGAGGTTGAATTAATAAAGGCGAAGTAAGGTTTGGAAGACACCTTAGTCAGCTGAAATACCATGTGATACATATACCTCAGAGTTATATTTGGCACACATTTACGCCAAAGGAATTCCAATGTAGACGCGTTTGAGGATTTGAACAAGGGTTCGTTTCTTACCACCCTTTCATTTTTATTTCAAAGGAAACGCTTTCAGTCTGAAAAACACAAACTGTCAGGCGCTTCACATTGAATTGTCTCCCCCTCTGACAGGTCGAATACTACATGTGTGCAGGATGTCAAGAATGACAAAACTCCATTTCTATCTCTTAGTTTTTGAATGTAATGTTTCCACAAACCGAAGATAATACAATGTCATCATCTATAAGTTTGAAATTGAATGTTGGACCAGAGGTTGAATTAATAAAGGCGAAGTAAGGTTTGGAAGACACCTTAGTCAGCTGAAATACCATGTGATACATATACCTCAGAGTTATGTTTGGCACACATTTACGGCAAAGGAATTCCAATGTAGACGCGTTTGAGGATTTGAACAAGGGTTCGTTTCTTACCACTCTTTCATTTCTAATTCAAAGGAAACGCTTTCAGTCTGAAAAACACAAACTGTCAGGCTCTTCACATTGAATTGTGTCCCCTTCTGACAGGTCGAATACTACATGTGTGCAGGATGTCAAGAATGACAAAACTCCATTTGTATCTCTTAGTTTTTGAATGTAATGTTTCCACAAACCGAAGATAATACAATGTCATCATCTACAAGTTTGAAATTGAATGTTGGAGCAGAGGTTGAATTAATAAAGGCGAAGTAAGTTTTGGAAGACACCTTAGTCAGCTGAAATACCATGTGATACATATACCTCAAAGTTATATTTAGCACACATTTACGGCAAAGGAATTCCAATGTAGACACGTTTGAGGATTTGAACAAGGGTTCGTTTCTTACCACTCTTTCATTTTTATTTCAAAGGAAACGCTTTCAGTCTGAAAAACACAAACTGTCAGGCTCTTCACATTGAATTGTCTCCCCTTCTGACAGGTCGAATACTACATGTGTGCAGGATGTCAAGAATGACATAGCTCCATTTGTATCTCTTAGTTTTTGAATGTAATGTTCCACAAACCGAAGATAACACAATGTCATCATCTATAAGTTTGAAATTGAATGTTGGACCAGAGGTTGAATTAATAAAGGCGAAGTAAGGTTTGGAAGACACCTTAGTCAGCTGAAATACCATGTGATACATATACCTCAGAGTTATGTTTGGCACACATTTGCGGCAAAGGAATTCCAATGTAGACGCGTTTGAGGATTTGAACAAGGGTTCGTTTCTTACCACTCTTTCATTTTTATTTCAAAGGAAACTCTTTCAGTCTGAAAAACACAAACTGTCAGGCTCTTCACATTGAATTGTCTCCCCTTCTGACAGGTCGAATACTACATGTGTGCAGGATGTCAAGAATGACAAAACTCCATTTGTATCTCTTAGTTTTTGAATGTAATGTTTCCACAAACCGAAGATAATACAATGTCATCATCTAAAAGTTTGAAATTGAATGTTGGACCAGAGGTTGAATTAATAAAGGCGAAGTAAGGTTTGGAAGACACCTTAGTCAGCTGAAATACCATGTGATACATATACCTCAGAGTTATATTTAGCACACATTTACGGCAAAGGAATTCCAATGTAGACGCGTTTGAGGATTTGAACAAGGGTTCGTTTCTTACCACTCTTTCATTTTTATTTCAAAGGAAACGCTTTCAGTCTGAAAAACACAAACTGTCAGGCTCTTCACATTGAATTGTCTCCCCTTCTGACAGGTCGAATACTACATGTGTGCAGGATGTCAAGAATGACATAGCTCCATTTGTATCTCTTAGTTTTTGAATGTAATGTTTCCACAAACCGAAGATAATACAATGTCATCATCTAAAAGTTTGAAATTGAATGTTGGACCAGAGGTTGAATTAATAAAGGCGAAGTAAGGTTTGGAAGACACCTTAGTCAGCTGAAATACCATGTGATACATATAAGTCAGAGTTATGTTTGGCACACATTTGCGGCAAAGGAATTCCAATGTAGACGCGTTTGAGGATTTGAACAAGTGTTCGTTTCTTACCACCCTTTCATTTTTATTTCAAAGGAAACGCTTTCAGTCTGAAAAACACAAACTGACAGGTACTTCACATTGAATTGTCTCCCCTTCTGACAGGTCGAATACTACATGTGTGCAGGATGTCAAGAATGGCATAACTCTTTTTCTATCTCTTAATTTTTGAATGTAATGTTTCCACAAACCGAAGATAATACAATGTCATCATCTAAAAGTTTGAAATTGAATGTTGGACCAGAGGTTGAATTAATAAAGGCGAAGTAAGGTTTGGAAGACACCTTAGTCAGCTGAAATACCATGTGATACATATAAGTCAGAGTTATGTTTGGCACACATTTGCGGCAAAGGAATTCCAATGTAGACGCGTTTGAGGATTTGAACAAGGGTTCGTTTCTTACCACTCTTTCATTTTTATTTCAAAGGAAACGCTTTCAGTCTGAAAAACACAAACTGTCAGGCTCTTCACATTGAATTGTCTCCCCCTCTGACAGGTCGAATACTACATGTGTGCAGGATGTCAAGAATGACAAAACTCCATTTCTATCTCTTAGTTTTTGAATGTAATGTTTCCACAAACCGAAGATAATACAATGTCATCATCTAAAAGTTTGAAATTGAATGTTGGACCAGAGGTTGAATTAATAAAGGCGAAGTAAGGTTTGGAAGACACCTTAGTCAGCTGAAATACCATGTGATACATATACCTCAGAGTTATATTTGGCACACATTTACGCCAAAGGAATTCCAATGTAGACGCGTTTGAGGATTTGAACAAGGGTTCGTTTCTTACCACCCTTTCATTTTTACTTCAAAGGAAACGCTTTCAGTCTGAAAAACACAAACTGTCAGGCTCTTCACATTGAATTGTCTCCCCCTCTGACAGGTCGAATACTACATGTGTGCAGGATGTCAAGAATGACAAAACTCCATTTGTATCTCTTAGTTTTTGAATGTAATGTTTCCACAAACCGAAGATAATACAATGTCATCATCTAAAAGTTTGGAATTGAATGTTGGACCAGAGGTTGAATTAATAAAGGCGAAGTAAGGTTTGGAAGACACCTTAGTCAGCTGAAATACCATGTGATACATATACCTCAGAGTTATATTTGGCACACATTTACGCCAAAGGAATTCCAATGTAGACGCGTTTGAGGATTTGAACAAGGGTTCGTTTCTTACCACCCTTTCATTTTTACTTCAAAGGAAACGCTTTCAGTCTGAAAAACACAAACTGTCAGGCTCTTCACATTGAACTGTCTCCCCCTCTGACAGGTCGAATACTACATGTGTGCAGGATGTCAAGAATGACAAAACTCCATTTGTATCTCTTAGTTTTTGAATGTAATGTTTCCACAAACCGAAGATAATACAATGTCATCATCTAAAAGTTTGGAATTGAATGTTGGACCAGAGGTTGAATTAATAAAGGCGAAGTAAGGTTTGGAAGACACCTTAGTCAGCTGAAATACCATGTGATACATATAAGTCAGAGTTATGTTTGGCACACATTTACGCCAAAGGAATTCCAATGTAGACGCGTTTGAGGATTTGAACAAGGGTTCGTTTCTTACCACTCTTTCATTTTTATTTCAAAGGAAACGCTTTCAGTCTGAAAAACACAAACTGTCAGGCGCTTCACATTGAATTGTCTCCCCCTCTGACAGGTCGAATACTACATGTGTGCAGGATGTCAAGAATGACAAAACTCCATTTCTATCTCTTAGTTTTTGAATGTAATGTTTCCACAAACCGAAGATAATACAATGTCATCATCTAAAAGTTTGAAATTGAATGTTGGACCAGAGGTTGAATTAATAAAGGCGAAGTAAGGTTTGGAAGACACCTTAGTCAGCTGAAATACCATGTGATACATATACCTCAGAGTTATGTTTGGCACACATTTACGGCAAAGGAATTCCAATGTAGACGCGTTTGAGGATTTGAACAAGGGTTTGTTTCTTACCACTCTTTCATTTCTAATTCAAAGGAAACGCTTTCAGTCTGAAAAACACAAACTGTCAGGTGCTTCACATTGAATTGTCTCCCCTTCTGACAGGTCGAATACTACATGTGTGCAGGATGTCAAGAATGACATAGCTCCATTTGTATCTCTTAGTTTTTGAATGTAATGTTTCCACAAACCGAAGATAATACAATGTCATCATCTATAAGTTTGAAATTGAATGTTGGACCAGAGGTTGAATTAATAAAGGCGAAGTAAGGTTTGGAAGACACCTTAGTCAGCTGAAATACCATGTGATACATATAAGTCAGAGTTATGTTTGGCACACATTTACGCCAAAGGAATTCCAATGTAGACGCGTTTGAGGATTTGAACAAGGGTTCGTTTCTTACCACTCTTTCATTTTTATTTCAAAGGAAACGCTTTCAGTCTGAAAAACACAAACTGACAGGTACTTCACATTGAATTGTCTCCCCTTCTGACAGGTCGAATACTACATGTGTGCAGGATGTCAAGAATGACATAACTCTATTTCTATCTCTTAATTTTTGAATGTAATGTTTCCACAAACCGAAGATAACACAATGTCATCATCTAAAAGTTTGAAATTGAATGTTGGACCAGAGGTTGAATTAATAAAGGCGAAGTAAGGTTTGGAAGACACCTTAGTCAGCTGAAATACCATGTGATACATATAAGTCAGAGTTATGTTTGGCACACATTTGCGGCAAAGGAATTCCAATGTAGACGCGTTTGAGGATTTGAACAAGGGTTCGTTTCTTACCACTCTTTCATTTTTATTTCAAAGGAAACGCTTTCAGTCTGAAAAACACAAACTGTCAGGCGCTTCACATTGAATTGTCTCCCCCTCTGACAGGTCGAATACTACATGTGTGCAGGATGTCAAGAATGACAAAACTCCATTTCTATCTCTTAGTTTTTGAATGTAATGTTTCCACAAACCGAAGATAATACAATGTCATCATCTAAAAGTTTGAAATTGAATGTTGGACCAGAGGTTGAATTAATAAAGGCGAAGTAAGGTTTGGAAGACACCTTAGTCAGCTGAAATACCATGTGATACATATACCTCAGAGTTATGTTTGGCACACATTTACGGCAAAGGAATTCCAATGTAGACGCGTTTGAGGATTTGAACAAGGGTTCGTTTCTTACCACCCTTTCATTTTTATTTCAAAGGAAACGCTTTCAGTCTGAAAAACACAAACTGACAGGTACTTCACATTGAATTGTCTCCCTTTCTGACAGGTCGAATACTACATGTGTGCAGGATGTCAAGAATGACATAACTCTATTTCTATCTCTTAATTTTTGAATGTAATGTTTCCACAAACCGAAGACAATACAATGTCATCATCTAAAAGTTTGAAATTGAATGTTGGACCAGAGGTTGAATTAATAAAGGCGAAGTAAGGTTTGGAAGACACCTTAGTCAGCTGAAATACCATGTGATACATATACCTCAGAGTTATATTTGGCACACATTTACGGCAAAGGAATTCCAATGTAGACGCGTTTGAGGATTTGAACAAGGGTTCGTTTCTTACCACCCTTTCATTTTTATTTCAAAGGAAACGCTTTCAGTCTGAAAAACACAAACTGTCAGGCTCTTCACATTGAATTGTCTCCCCTTCTGACAGGTCGAATACTACATGTGTGCAGGATGTCAAGAATGACATAACTCTATTTCTATCTCTTAATTTTTGAATGTAATGTTTCCACAAACCGAAGATAATACAATGTCATCATCTAAAAGTTTGAAATTGAATGTTGGACCAGAGGTTGAATTAATAAAGGCGAAGAAAGGTTTGGAAGACACCTTAGTCAGCTGAAATACCATGTGATACATATACCTCAGAGTTATGTTTGGCACACATTTGCGGCAAAGGAATTCCAATGTAGACGCGTTTGAGGATTTGAACAAGGATTCGTTTCTTACCACCCTCTCATTTTTATTTCAAAGGAAACGCTTTCAGTCTGAAAAACACAAACTGTCAGGCTCTTCACATTGAATTGTCTCCCCTTCTGACAGGTCGAATACTACATGTGTGCAGGATGTCAAGAATGACAAAACTCCATTTCTATCTCTTAGTTTTTGAATGTAATGTTTCCACAAACCGAAGATAATACAATGTCATCATCTAAAAGTTTGAAATTGAATGTTGGACCAGAGGTTGAATTAATAAAGGCGAAGTAAGGCTTGGAAGACACCTTAGTCAGCTGAAATACCATGTGATACATATACCTCAGAGTTATATTTAGCACACATTTACGCCAAAGGAATTCCAATGTAGACGCGTTTGAGGATTTGAACAAGGGTTCGCTTCTTACCACTCTTTCATTTTTATTTCAAAGGAAACGCTTTCAGTCTGAAAAACACAAACTGTCAGGCTCTTCACATTGAATTGTCTCCCCTTCTGACAGGTCGAATACTACATGTGTGCAGGATGTCAAGAATGACATAGCTCCATTTGTATCTCTTAGTTTTTGAATGTAATGTTTCCACAAACCGAAGATAATACAATGTCATCATCTATAAGTTTGAAATTGAATGTTGGACTAGAGGTTGAATTAATAAAGGCGAAGTAAGGTTTGGAAGACACCTTAGTCAGCTGAAATACCATGTGATACATATAAGTCAGAGTTATGTTTGGCACACATTTACGCCAAAGGAATTCCAATGTAGACGCGTTTGAGGATTTGAACAAGGGTTCGTTTCTTACCACTCTTTCATTTTTATTTCAAAGGAAACGCTTTCAGTCTGAAAAACACAAACTGTCAGGCGCTTCACATTGAATTGTCTCCCCCTCTGACAGGTCGAATACTACATGTGTGCAGGATGTCAAGAATGACAAAACTCCATTTCTATCTCTTAGTTTTTGAATGTAATGTTTCCACAAACCGAAGATAATACAATGTCATCATCTAAAAGTTTGAAATTGAATGTTGGACCAGAGGTTGAATTAATAAAGGCGAAGTAAGGTTTGGAAGACACCTTAGTCAGCTGAAATACCATGTGATACATATACCTCAGAGTTATGTTTGGCACACATTTACGGCAAAGGAATTCCAATGTAGACGCGTTTGAGGATTTGAACAAGGGTTTGTTTCTTACCACTCTTTCATTTCTAATTCTAAGGAAACGCTTTCAGTCTGAAAAACACAAACTGTCAGGTGCTTCACATTGAATTGTCTCCCCTTCTGACAGATCGAATACTACATGTGTGCAGGATGTCAAGAATGACATAACTCTATTTCTATCTCTTAATTTTTGAATGTAATGTTTCCACAAACCGAAGATAATACAATGTCATCATCTAAAAGTTTGAAATTGAATGTTGGACCAGAGGTTGAATTAATAAAGGCGAAGAAAGGTTTGGAAGACACCTTAGTCAGCTGAAATACCATGTGATACATATACCTCAGAGTTATATTTGGCACACATTTACGGCAAAGGAATTCCAATGTAGAAGCGTTTGAGGATTTGAACAAGGGTTCGTTTCTTACCACCCTTTCATTTTTATTTCAAAGGAAACGCTTTCAGTCTGAAAAACACAAACTGACAGGTACTTCACATTGAATTGTCTCCCCTTCTGACAGGTCGAATACTACATGTGTGCAGGATGTCAAGAATGACATAACTCTATTTCTATCTCTTAATTTTTGAATGTAATGTTTCCACAAACCGAAGACAATACAATGTCATCATCTAAAAGTTTGAAATTGAATGTTGGACCAGAGGTTGAATTAATAAAGGCGAAGTAAGGTTTGGAAGACACCTTAGTCAGCTGAAATACCATGTGATACATATACCTCAGAGTTATATTTAGCACACATTTACGCCAAAGGAATTCCAATGTAGACGCGTTTGAGGATTTGAACAAGGGTTCGCTTCTTACCACTCTTTCATTTTTATTTCAAAGGAAACGCTTTCAGTCTGAAAAACACAAACTGTCAGGCTCTTCACATTGAATTGTCTCCCCTTCTGACAGGTCGAATACTACATGTGTGCAGGATGTCAAGAATGACATAGCTCCATTTGTATCTCTTAGTTTTTGAATGTAATGTTTCCACAAACCGAAGATAATACAATGTCATCATCTATAAGTTTGAAATTGAATGTTGGACCAGAGGTTGAATTAATAAAGGCGAAGTAAGGTTTGGAAGACACCTTAGTCAGCTGAAATACCATGTGATACATATAAGTCAGAGTTATTTTTTTTCACACATTTACGCCAAAGGAATTCCAATGTAGACGCGTTTGAGGATTTGAACAAGGGTTCGTTTCTTACCACTCTTTCATTTTTATTTCAAAGGAAACGCTTTCAGTCTGAAAAACACAAACTGTCAGGCGCTTCACATTGAATTGTCTCCCCCTCTGACAGGTCGAATACTACATGTGTGCAGGATGTCAAGAATGACAAAACTCCATTTCTATCTCTTAGTTTTTGAATGTAATGTTTCCACAAACCGAAGATAATACAATGTCATCATCTAAAAGTTTGAAATTGAATGTTGGACCAGAGGTTGAATTAATAAAGGCGAAGTAAGGTTTGGAAGACACCTTAGTCAGCTGAAATACCATGTGATACATATACCTCAGAGTTATGTTTGGCACACATTTACGGCAAAGGAATTCCAATGTAGACGCGTTTGAGGATTTGAACAAGGGTTTGTTTCTTACCACTCTTTCATTTCTAATTCTAAGGAAACGCTTTCAGTCTGAAAAACACAAACTGTCAGGTGCTTCACATTGAATTGTCTCCCCTTCTGACAGATCGAATACTACATGTGTGCAGGATGTCAAGAATGACAAAACTCCATTTCTATCTCTTAGTTTTTGAATGTAATGTTTCCACAAACCGAAGATAATACAATGTCATCATCTAAAAGTTTGAAATTGAATGTTGGACCAGAGGTTGAATTAATAAAGGCGAAGTAAGGTTTGGAAGACACCTTAGTCAGCTGAAATACCATGTGATACATATACCTCAGAGTTATGTTTGGCACACATTTACGGCAAAGGAATTCCAATGTAGACGCGTTTGAGGATTTGAACAAGGGTTTGTTTCTTACCACTCTTTCATTTCTAATTCTAAGGAAACGCTTTCAGTCTGAAAAACACAAACTGTCAGGTGCTTCACATTGAATTGTCTCCCCTTCTGACAGATCGAATACTACATGTGTGCAGGATGTCAAGAATGACATAACTCTATTTCTATCTCTTAATTTTTGAATGTAATGTTTCCACAAACCGAAGATAATACAATGTCATCATCTAAAAGTTTGAAATTGAATGTTGGACCAGAGGTTGAATTAATAAAGGCGAAGAAAGGTTTGGAAGACACCTTAGTCAGCTGAAATACCATGTGATACCTATACCTCAGAGTTATATTTGGCACACATTTACGGCAAAGGAATTCCAATGTAGAAGCGTTTGAGGATTTGAACAAGGGTTCGTTTCTTACCACCCTTTCATTTTTATTTCAAAGGAAACGCTTTCAGTCTGAAAAACACAAACTGACAGGTACTTCACATTGAATTGTCTCCCCTTCTGACAGGTCGAATACTACATGTGTGCAGGATGTCAAGAATGACATAACTCTATTTCTATCTCTTAATTTTTGAATGTAATGTTTCCACAAACCGAAGACAATACAATGTCATCATCTAAAAGTTTGAAATTGAATGTTGGACCAGAGGTTGAATTAATAAAGGCGAAGTAAGGTTTGGAAGACACCTTAGTCAGCTGAAATACCATGTGATACATATACCTCAGAGTTATGTTTGGCACACATTTACGGCAAAGGAATTCCAATGTAGACGCGTTTGAGGATTTGAACAAGGGTTTGTTTCTTACCACTCTTTCATTTCTAATTCTAAGGAAACGCTTTCAGTCTGAAAAACACAAACTGTCAGGTGCTTCACATTGAATTGTCTCCCCTTCTGACAGGTCGAATACTACATGTGTGCAGGATGTCAAGAATGACATAGCTCCATTTGTATCTCTTAGTTTTTGAATGTAATGTTTCCACAAACCGAAGATAATACAATGTCATCATCTATAAGTTTGAAATTGAATGTTGGACCAGAGGTTGAATTAATAAAGGCGAAGTAAGGTTTGGAAGACACCTTAGTCAGCTGAAATACCATGTGATACATATAAGTCAGAGTTATGTTTGGCACACATTTACGCCAAAGGAATTCCAATGTAGACGCGTTTGAGGATTTGAACAAGGGTTCGTTTCTTACCACTCTTTCATTTTTATTTCAAAGGAAACGCTTTCAGTCTGAAAAACACAAACTGACAGGTACTTCACATTGAATTGTCTCCCCTTCTGACAGGTCGAATACTACATGTGTGCAGGATGTCAAGAATGACATAACTCTATTTCTATCTCTTAATTTTTGAATGTAATGTTTCCACAAACCGAAGATAACACAATGTCATCATCTAAAAGTTTGAAATTGAATGTTGGACCAGAGGTTGAATTAATAAAGGCGAAGTAAGGTTTGGAAGACACCTTAGTCAGCTGAAATACCATGTGATACATATAAGTCAGAGTTATGTTTGGCACACATTTGCGGCAAAGGAATTCCAATGTAGACGCGTTTGAGGATTTGAACAAGGGTTCGTTTCTTACCACTCTTTCATTTTTATTTCAAAGGAAACGCTTTCAGTCTGAAAAACACAAACTGTCAGGCGCTTCACATTGAATTGTCTCCCCCTCTGACAGGTCGAATACTACATGTGTGCAGGATGTCAAGAATGACAAAACTCCATTTCTATCTCTTAGTTTTTGAATGTAATGTTTCCACAAACCGAAGATAATACAATGTCATCATCTAAAAGTTTGAAATTGAATGTTGGACCAGAGGTTGAATTAATAAAGGCGAAGTAAGGTTTGGAAGACACCTTAGTCAGCTGAAATACCATGTGATACATATACCTCAGAGTTATGTTTGGCACACATTTACGGCAAAGGAATTCCAATGTAGACGCGTTTGAGGATTTGAACAAGGGTTCGTTTCTTACCACCCTTTCATTTTTATTTCAAAGGAAACGCTTTCAGTCTGAAAAACACAAACTGACAGGTACTTCACATTGAATTGTCTCCCTTTCTGACAGGTCGAATACTACATGTGTGCAGGATGTCAAGAATGACATAACTCTATTTCTATCTCTTAATTTTTGAATGTAATGTTTCCACAAACCGAAGACAATACAATGTCATCATCTAAAAGTTTGAAATTGAATGTTGGACCAGAGGTTGAATTAATAAAGGCGAAGTAAGGTTTGGAAGACACCTTAGTCAGCTGAAATACCATGTGATACATATACCTCAGAGTTATGTTTGGCACACATTTACGGCAAAGGAATTCCAATGTAGACGCGTTTGAGGATTTGAACAAGGGTTTGTTTCTTACCACTCTTTCATTTCTAATTCTAAGGAAACGCTTTCAGTCTGAAAAACACAAACTGTCAGGTGCTTCACATTGAATTGTCTCCCCTTCTGACAGGTCGAATACTACATGTGTGCAGGATGTCAAGAATGACATAGCTCCATTTGTATCTCTTAGTTTTTGAATGTAATGTTTCCACAAACCGAAGATAATACAATGTCATCATCTATAAGTTTGAAATTGAATGTTGGACCAGAGGTTGAATTAATAAAGGCGAAGTAAGGTTTGGAAGACACCTTAGTCAGCTGAAATACCATGTGATACATATAAGTCAGAGTTATGTTTGGCACACATTTACGCCAAAGGAATTCCAATGTAGACGCGTTTGAGGATTTGAACAAGGGTTCGTTTCTTACCACTCTTTCATTTTTATTTCAAAGGAAACGCTTTCAGTCTGAAAAACACAAACTGACAGGTACTTCACATTGAATTGTCTCCCCTTCTGACAGGTCGAATACTACATGTGTGCAGGATGTCAAGAATGACATAACTCTATTTCTATCTCTTTATTTTTGAATGTAATGTTTCCACAAACCGAAGATAACACAATGTCATCATCTAAAAGTTTGAAATTGAATGTTGGACCAGAGGTTGAATTAATAAAGGCGAAGTAAGGTTTGGAAGACACCTTAGTCAGCTGAAATACCATGTGATACATATAAGTCAGAGTTATGTTTGGCACACATTTGCGGCAAAGGAATTCCAATGTAGACGCGTTTGAGGATTTGAACAAGGGTTCGTTTCTTACCACTCTTTCATTTTTATTTCAAAGGAAACGCTTTCAGTCTGAAAAACACAAACTGACAGGTACTTCACATTGAATTGTCTCCCCTTCTGACAGGTCGAATACTACATGTGTGCAGGATGTCAAGAATGACATAACTCTATTTCTATCTCTTTATTTTTGAATGTAATGTTTCCACAAACCGAAGATAACACAATGTCATCATCTAAAAGTTTGAAATTGAATGTTGGACCAGAGGTTGAATTAATAAAGGCGAAGTAAGGTTTGGAAGACACCTTAGTCAGCTGAAATACCATGTGATACATATAAGTCAGAGTTATGTTTGGCACACATTTACGGCAAAGGAATTCCAATGTAGACGCGTTTGAGGATTTGAACAAGGGTTCGTTTCTTACCACCCTTTCATTTTTATTTCAAAGGAAACGCTTTCAGTCTGAAAAACACAAACTGACAGGTACTTCACATTGAATTGTCTCCCTTTCTGACAGGTCGAATACTACATGTGTGCAGGATGTCAAGAATGACATAACTCTATTTCTATCTCTTAATTTTTGAATGTAATGTTTCCACAAACCGAAGACAATACAATGTCATCATCTAAAAGTTTGAAATTGAATGTTGGACCAGAGGTTGAATTAATAAAGGCGAAGTAAGGTTTGGAAGACACCTTAGTCAGCTGAAATACCATGTGATACATATACCTCAGAGTTATATTTGGCACACATTTACGGCAAAGGAATTCCAATGTAGACGCGTTTGAGGATTTGAACAAGGGTTCGTTTCTTACCACCCTTTCATTTTTATTTCAAAGGAAACGCTTTCAGTCTGAAAAACACAAACTGTCAGGCTCTTCACATTGAATTGTCTCCCCTTCTGACAGGTCGAATACTACATGTGTGCAGGATGTCAAGAATGACATAACTCTATTTCTATCTCTTAATTTTTGAATGTAATGTTTCCACAAACCGAAGATAATACAATGTCATCATCTAAAAGTTTGAAATTGAATGTTGGACCAGAGGTTGAATTAATAAAGGCGAAGAAAGGTTTGGAAGACACCTTAGTCAGCTGAAATACCATGTGATACATATACCTCAGAGTTATGTTTGGCACACATTTGCGGCAAAGGAATTCCAATGTAGACGCGTTTGAGGATTTGAACAAGGATTCGTTTCTTACCACCCTCTCATTTTTATTTCAAAGGAAACGCTTTCAGTCTGAAAAACACAAACTGTCAGGCTCTTCACATTGAATTGTCTCCCCTTCTGACAGGTCGAATACTACATGTGTGCAGGATGTCAAGAATGACAAAACTCCATTTCTATCTCTTAGTTTTTGAATGTAATGTTTCCACAAACCGAAGATAATACAATGTCATCATCTATAAGTTTGAAATTGAATGTTGGACCAGAGGTTGAATTAATAAAGGCGAAGTAAGGTTTGGAAGACACCTTAGTCAGCTGAAATACCATGTGATACATATAAGTCAGAGTTATGTTTGGCACACATTTACGCCAAAGGAATTCCAATGTAGACGCGTTTGAGGATTTGAACAAGGGTTCGTTTCTTACCACTCTTTCATTTTTATTTCAAAGGAAACGCTTTCAGTCTGAAAAACACAAACTGTCAGGCGCTTCACATTGAATTGTCTCCCCCTCTGACAGGTCGAATACTACATGTGTGCAGGATGTCAAGAATGACAAAACTCCATTTCTATCTCTTAGTTTTTGAATGTAATGTTTCCACAAACCGAAGATAATACAATGTCATCATCTAAAAGTTTGAAATTGAATGTTGGACCAGAGGTTGAATTAATAAAGGCGAAGTAAGGTTTGGAAGACACCTTAGTCAGCTGAAATACCATGTGATACATATACCTCAGAGTTATGTTTGGCACACATTTACGGCAAAGGAATTCCAATGTAGACGCGTTTGAGGATTTGAACAAGGGTTTGTTTCTTACCACTCTTTCATTTCTAATTCTAAGGAAACGCTTTCAGTCTGAAAAACACAAACTGTCAGGTGCTTCACATTGAATTGTCTCCCCTTCTGACAGATCGAATACTACATGTGTGCAGGATGTCAAGAATGACATAACTCTATTTCTATCTCTTAATTTTTGAATGTAATGTTTCCACAAACCGAAGATAATACAATGTCATCATCTAAAAGTTTGAAATTGAATGTTGGACCAGAGGTTGAATTAATAAAGGCGAAGAAAGGTTTGGAAGACACCTTAGTCAGCTGAAATACCATGTGATACCTATACCTCAGAGTTATATTTGGCACACATTTACGGCAAAGGAATTCCAATGTAGAAGCGTTTGAGGATTTGAACAAGGGTTCGTTTCTTACCACCCTTTCATTTTTATTTCAAAGGAAACGCTTTCAGTCTGAAAAACACAAACTGACAGGTACTTCACATTGAATTGTCTCCCCTTCTGACAGGTCGAATACTACATGTGTGCAGGATGTCAAGAATGACATAACTCTATTTCTATCTCTTAATTTTTGAATGTAATGTTTCCACAAACCGAAGACAATACAATGTCATCATCTAAAAGTTTGAAATTGAATGTTGGACCAGAGGTTGAATTAATAAAGGCGAAGTAAGGTTTGGAAGACACCTTAGTCAGCTGAAATACCATGTGATACATATACCTCAGAGTTATATTTGGCACACATTTACGGCAAAGGAATTCCAATGTAGACGCGTTTGAGGATTTGAACAAGGGTTCGTTTCTTACCACCCTTTCATTTTTATTTCAAAGGAAACGCTTTCAGTCTGAAAAACACAAACTGACAGGTACTTCACATTGAATTGTCTCCCCTTCTGACAGGTCGAATACTACATGTGTGCAGGATGTCAAGAATGACATAACTCCATTTGTATCTCTTAATTTTTGAATGTAATGTTTCCACAAACCGAAGATAATACAATGTCATCATCTAAAAGTTTGAAATTGAATGTTGGACCAGAGGTTGAATTAATAAAGGCGAAGAAAGGTCTGGAAGACACCTTAGTCAGCTGAAATACCATGTGATACATATACCTCAGAGTTATGTTTGGCACACATTTGCGGCAAAAGGAATTCCAATGTAGACGCGTTTGAGGATTTGAACAAGGGTTCGTTTCTTACCACCCTCTCATTTTTATTTCAAAGGAAACGCTTTCAGTCTGAAAAACACAAAGTGTCAGGCGCTTCACATTGAATTGTCTCCCCTTCTGACAGGTCGAATACTACATGTGTGCAGGATGTCAAGAATGACAAAACTCCATTTCTATCTCTTAGTTTTTGAATGTAATGTTTCCACAAACCGAAGATAATACAATGTCATCATCTATAAGTTTGAAATTGAATGTTGGACCAGAGGTTGAATTAATAAAGGCGAAGTAAGGTTTGGAAGACACCTTAGTCAGCTGAAATACCATGTGATACATATACCTCAGAGTTATGTTTGGCACACATTTGCGGCAAAGGAATTCCAATGTAGACGCGTTTGAGGATTTGAACAAGGGTTCGTTTCTTACCACTCTTTCATTTTTATTTCAAAGGAAACGCTTTCAGTCTGAAAAACACAAACTGTCAGGCTCTTCACATTGAATTGTCTCCCCTTCTGACAGGTCGAATACTACATGTGTGGAGCATGTCAAGAATGACATAACTCTATTTCTATCTCTTAATTTTTGAATGTAATGTTTCCACAAACCGAAGATAATACAATGTCATCATCTAAAAGTTTGAAATTGAATGTTGGACCAGAGGTTGAATTAATAAAGGCGAAGTAAGGTTTGGAAGACACCTTAGTCAGCTGAAATACCATGTGATACATATACCTCAGAGTTATATTTGGCACACATTTACGGCAAAGGAATTCCAATGTAGACGCGTTTGAGGATTTGAACAAGGGCTCGTTTCTTACCACTCTTTCATTTTTATTTCAAAGGAAACGCTTTCAGTCTGAAAAACACAAACTGTCAGGCTCTTCACATTGAATTGTCTCCCATTCTGACAGGTCGAATACTACATGTGTGCAGGATGTCAAGAATGACATAGCTCCATCTCTATCTCTTAGTTTTTGAATGTAATGTTTCCACAAACCGAAGATAATACAATGTCATCATCTAAAAGTTTGAAATTGAATGTTGGACCAGAGGTTGAATTAATAAAGGCGAAGTAAGGTTTGGAAGACACCTTAGTCAGCTGAAATACCATGTGATACATATACCTCAGAGTTATGTTTAGCACACATTTGCGGCAAAGGAATTCGAATGTAGACGCGTTTGAGGATTTGAACAAGGGTTCGTTTCTTACCACCCTTTCATTTTTATTTCAAAGGAAACGCTTTCAGTCTGAAAAACACAAACTGACAGGTACTTCACATTGAATTGTCTCCCCTTCTGACAGGTCGAATACTACATGTGTGCAGGATGTCAAGAATGACATAACTCTATTTCTATCTCTTAATTTTTGAATGTAATGTTTCCACAAACCGAAGACAATACAATGTCATCATCTAAAAGTTTGAAATTGAATGTTGGACCAGAGGTTGAATTAATAAAGGCGAAGTAAGGTTTGGAAGACACCTTAGTCAGCTGAAATACCATGTGATACATATACCTCAGAGTTATATTTGGCACACATTTACGGCAAAGGAATTCCAATGTAGACGCGTTTGAGGATTTGAACAAGGGTTCGTTTCTTACCACTCTTTCATTTTTATTTCAAAGGAAACGCTTTCAGTCTGAAAAACACAAACTGTCAGGCTCTTCACATTGAATTGTCTCCCCTTCTGACAGGTCGAATACTACATGTGTGCAGGATGTCAAGAATGACAAAACTCCATTTCTATCTCTTAGTTTTTGAATGTAATGTTTCCACAAACCGAAGATAATACAATGTCATCATCTATAAGTTTGAAATTGAATGTTGGACCAGAGGTTGAATTAATAAAGGCGAAGTAAGGTTTGGAAGACACCTTAGTCAGCTGAAATACCATGTGATACATATACCTCAGAGTTATGTTTGGCACACATTTACGGCAAAGGAATTCCAATGTAGACGCGTTTGAGGATTTGAACAAGGGTTCGTTTCTTACCACTCTTTCATTTTTATTTCAAAGGAAACGCTTTCAGTCTGAAAAACACAAACTGTCAGGCTCTTCACATTGAATTGTCTCCCCTTCTGACAGGTCGAATACTACATGTGTGGAGCATGTCAAGAATGACATAACTCTATTTCTATCTCTTAATTTTTGAATGTAATGTTTCCACAAACCGAAGATAATACAATGTCATCATCTAAAAGTTTGAAATTGAATGTTGGACCAGAGGTTGAATTAATAAAGGCGAAGTAAGGTTTGGAAGACACCTTAGTCAGCTGAAATACCATGTGATACATATACCTCAGAGTTATATTTAGCACACATTTACGGCAAAGGAATTCCAATGTAGACGCGTTTGAGGATTTGAACAAGGGCTCGTTTCTTACCACTCTTTCATTTTTATTTCAAAGGAAACGCTTTCAGTCTGAAAAACACAAACTGTCAGGCTCTTCACATTGAATTGTCTCCCATTCTGACAGGTCGAATACTACATGTGTGCAGGATGTCAAGAATGACATAGCTCCATCTCTGTCTCTTAGTTTTTGAATGTAATGTTTCCACAAACCGAAGATAATACAATGTCATCATCTAAAAGTTTGAAATTGAATGTTGGACCAGAGGTTGAATTAATAAAGGCGAAGTAAGGTTTGGAAGACACCTTAGTCAGCTGAAATACCATGTGATACATATACCTCAGAGTTATATTTAGCACACATTTGCGGCAAAGGAATTCGAATGTAGACGCGTTTGAGGATTTGAACAAGGGTTCGTTTCTTACCACCCTTTCATTTTTATTTCAAAGGAAACGCTTTCAGTCTGAAAAACACAAACTGACAGGTACTTCACATTGAATTGTCTCCCCTTCTGACAGGTCGAATACTACATGTGTGCAGGATGTCAAGAATGACATAACTCTATTTCTATCTCTTAATTTTTGAATGTAGTGTTTCCACAAACCGAAGACAATACAATGTCATCATCTAAAAGTTTGAAATTGAATGTTGGACCAGAGGTTGAATTAATAAAGGCGAAGTAAGGTTTGGAAGACACCTTAGTCAGCTGAAATACCATGTGATACATATACCTCAGAGTTATATTTGGCACACATTTACGGCAAAGGAATTCCAATGTAGACGCGTTTGAGGATTTGAACAAGGGTTCGTTTCTTACCACCCTTTCATTTTTATTTCAAAGGAAACGCTTTCAGTCTGAAAAACACAAACTGACAGGTACTTCACATTGAATTTTCTCCCCTTCTGACAGGTCGAATACTACATGTGTGCAGGATGTCAAGAATGACATAACTCTATTTCTATCTCTTTTTTTTTGAATGTAATGTTTCCACAAACCGAAGATAATACAATGTCATCATCTAAAAGTTTGAAATTGAATGTTGGACCAGAGGTTCAATTAATAAAGGCGAAGAAAGGTTTGGAAGACACCTTAGTCAGCTGAAATACCATGTGATACATATACCTCAGAGTTATGTTTGGCACACATTTGCGGCAAAGGAATTCCAATGTAGACGCGTTTGAGGATTTGAACAAGGGTTCGTTTCTTACCACCCATTCATTTTTATTTCAAAGGAAACGCTTTCAGTCTGAAAAACACAAACTGTCAGGTGCTTCACATTGAATTGTCTCCCCTTCTGACAGGTCGAATACTACATGTGTGCAGGATGTCAAGAATGACAAAACTCCATTTCTATCTCTTAGTTATTGAATGTAATGTTTCCACAAACCGAAGATAATACAATGTCATCATCTATAAGTTTGAAATTGAATGTTGGACCAGAGGTTGAATTAATAAAGGCGAAGTAAGGTTTGGAAGACACCTTAGTCAGCTGAAATACCACGTGATACATATACCTCAGAGTTATGTTTGGCACACATTTACGGCAAATGAATTCCAATGTAGACGCGTTTGAGGATTTGAACAAGGGTTCGTTTCTTACCACTCTTTCATTTTTATTTCAAAGGAAACGCTTTCAGTCTGAAAAACACAAACTGACAGGTACTTCACATTGAATTGTCTCCCCTTCTGACAGGTCGAATACTACATGTGTGCAGGATGTCAAGAATGACATAACTCTATTTCTATTTCTTAGTCTTTGAATGTAATGTTTCCACAAACCGAAGATAATACAATGTCATCATCTAAAAGTTTGAAATTGAATGTTGGACCAGAGGTTGAATTAATAAAGGCGAAGTAAGGTTTGGAAGACACCTTAGTCAGCTGAAATACCATGTGATACATATACCTCAGAGTTATATTTAGCACACATTTACGGCAAAGGAATTCCAATGTAGACGCGTTTGAGGATTTGAACAAGGGTTCGTTTCTTACCACTCTTTCATTTTTATTTCAAAGGAAACGCTTTCAGTCTGAAAAACACAAACTGTCAGGCTCTTCACATTGAATTGTCTCCCCTTCTGACAGGTCGAATACTACATGTGTGCAGGATGTCAAGAATGACATAGCTCCATTTGTATCTCTTAGTTTTTGAATGTAATGTTTCCACAAACCGAAGATAATACAATGTCATCATCTAAAAGTTTGAAATTTAATGTTGGACCAGAGGTTGAATTAATAAAGGCGAAGTAAGGTTTGGAAGACACCTTAGTCAGCTGAAATACCATGTGATACATATACCTCAGAGTTATATTTAGCACACATTTACGGCAAAGGAATTCCAATGTAGACGCGTTTGAGGATTTGAACAAGGGTTCGTTTCTTACCACCCTTTCATTTTTATTTCAAAGGAAACGCTTTCAGTCTGAAAAACACAAACTGACAGGTACTTCACATTGAATTGTCTCCCCTTCTGACAGGTCGAATACTACATGTATGCAGGATGTCAAGAATGACATAACTCTATTTCTATCTCTTAATTTTTGAATGTAATGTTTCCACAAACCGAAGATAAAACAATGTCATCATCTAAAAGTTTGAAATTGAATGTTGGACCAGAGGTTGAATTAATAAAGGCGAAGTAAGGTTTGGAAGACACCTTAGTCAGCTGAAATACCATGTGATACATATACCTCAGAGTTATGTTTGGCACACATTTGCGGCAAAGGAATTCCAATGTAGACGCGTTTGAGGATTTGAACAAGGGTTCGTTTCTTACCACCCTTTCATTTTTATTTCAAAGGAAACGCTTTCAGTCTGAAAAACACAAACTGTCAGGCGCTTCACATTCAATTGTCTCCCCTTCTGACAGGTCGAATACTACATGTGTGCAGGATGTCAAGAATGACAAAACTCCATTTCTATCTCTTAGTTTTTGAATGTAATGTTTCCACAAACCGAAGATAATACAATGTCATCATCTATAAGTTTGAAATTGAATGTTGGACCAGAGGTTGAATTAATAAAGGCGAAGTAAGGTTTGGAAGACACCTTAGTCAGCTGAAATACCATGTGATACATATACCTCAGAGTTATGTTTAGCACACATTTGCGGCAAAGGAATTCCAATGTAGACGCGTTTGAGGATTTGAACAAGGGGTCGTTTCTTACCACCCTTTCATTTTTATTTCAAAGGAAACGCTTTCAGTCTGAAAAACACAAACTGACAGGTACTTCACATTGAATTGTCTCCCCTTCTGACAGGTCGAATACTACATGTGTGCAGGATGTCAAGAATGACATAACTCTATTTCTATCTCTTAATTTTTGAATGTAATGTTTCCACAAACCGAAGATAATACAATGTCATCATCTAAAAGTTTGAAATTGAATGTTGGACCAGAGGTTGAATTAATAAAGGCGAAGAAAGGTTTGGAAGACACCTTAGTCAGCTGAAATACCATGTGATACATATACCTCAGAGTTATGTTTGGCACACATTTGCGGCAAAGGAATTCCAATGTAGACGCGTTTGAGGATTTGAACAAGGGTTCGTTTCTTACCACCCATTCATTTTTATTTCAAAGGAAACGCTTTCAGTCTGAAAAACACAAACTGTCAGGTGCTTCACATTGAATTGTCTCCCCTTCTGACAGGTCGAATTCTACATGTGTGCAGGATGTCAAGAATGACAAAACTCCATTTCTATCTCTTAGTTATTGAATGTAATGTTTCCACAAACCGAAGATAATACAATGTCATCATCTATAAGTTTGAAATTGAATGTTGGACCAGAGGTTGAATTAATAAAGGCGAAGTAAGGTTTGGAAGACACCTTAGTCAGCTGAAAAGCCATGTGATACATATACCTCAGAGTTATGTTTGGCACACATTTGCGGCAAAGGAATTCCAATGTAGACGCGTTTGAGGATTTGAACAAGGGTTCGTTTCTTACCACTCTTTCATTTTTATTTCAAAGGAAACGCTTTCAGTCTGAAAAACACAAACTGACAGGTACTTCACATTGAATTGTCTCCCCTTCTGACAGGTCGAATACTACATGTGTGCAGGATGTCAAGAATGACATAACTCTATTTCTATTTCTTAGTCTTTGAATGTAATGTTTCCACAAACCGAAGATAATACAATGTCATCATCTAAAAGTTTGAAATTGAATGTTGGACCAGAGGTTGAATTAATAAAGGCGAAGTAAGGTTTGGAAGACACCTTAGTCAGCTGAAATACCATGTGATACATATACCTCAGAGTTATATTTAGCACACATTTACGGCAAAGGAATTCCAATGTAGACGCGTTTGAGGATTTGAACAAGGGTTTGTTTCTTACCACTCTTTCATTTTTGTTTCAAAGGAAACGCTTTCAGTCTGAAAAACACAAACTGTCAGGCTCTTCACATTGAATTGTCTCCCCTTCTGACAGGTCGAATACTACATGTGTGCAGGATGTCAAGAATGACATAGCTCCATTTGTATCTCTTAGTTTTTGAATGTAATGTTTCCACAAACCGAAGATAATACAATGTCATCATCTAAAAGTTTGAAATTGAATGTTGGACCAGAGGTTGAATTAATAAAGGCGAAGTAAGGTTTGGAAGACACCTTAGTCAGCTGAAATACCATGTGATACATATACCTCAGAGTTATGTTTAGCACACATTTGCGGCAAAGGAATTCCAATGTAGACGCGTTTGAGGATTTGAACAAGGGTTCGTTTCTTACCACCCTTTCATTTTTATTTCAAAGGAAACGCTTTCAGTCTGAAAAACACAAACTGACAGGTACTTCACATTGAATTGTCTCCCCTTCTGACAGGTCGAATACTACATGTGTGCAGGATGTCAAGAATGACAAAACTCTATTTCTATCTCTTAATTTTTGAATGTAATGTTTCCACAAACCGAAGATAAAACAATGTCATCATCTAAAAGTTTGAAATTGAATGTTGGACCAGAGGTTGAATTAATAAAGGCGAAGTAAGGTTTGGAAGACACCTTAGTCAGCTGAAATACCATGTGATACATATACCTCAGAGTTATGTTTAGCACACATTTGCGGCAAAGGAATTCCAATGTAGACGCGTTTGAGGATTTGAACAAGGGTTCGTTTCTTACCACCCTTTCATTTTTATTTCAAAGGAAACGCTTTCAGTCTGAAAAACACAAACTGTCAGGCTCTTCACATTGAATTGTCTCCCCTTCTGACAGGTCGAATACTACATGTGTGCAGGATGTCAAGAATGACAAAACTCCATTTCTATCTCTTAGTTTTTGAATGTAATGTTTCCACAAACCGAAGATAATACAGTGTCATCATCTAAAAGTTTGAAATTGAATGTTGGACCAGAGGTTGAATTAATAAAGGCGAAGTAAGGTTTGGAAGACACCTTAGTCAGCTGAAATACCATGTGATACATATACCTCAGAGTTATATTTAGCACACATTTACGCCAAAGGAATTCCAATGTAGACGCGTTTGAGGATTTGAACAAGGGTTCGCTTCTTACCACTCTTTCATTTTTATTTCAAAGGAAACGCTTTCAGTCTGAAAAACACAAACTGTCAGGCTCTTCACATTGAATTGTCTCCCCTTCTGACAGGTCGAATACTACATGTGTGCAGGATGTCAAGAATGACATAGCTCCATTTGTATCTCTTAGTTTTTGAATGTAATGTTTCCACAAACCGAAGATAATACAATGTCATCATCTATAAGTTTGAAATTGAATGTTGGACCAGAGGTTGAATTAATAAAGGCGAAGTAAGGTTTGGAAGACACCTTAGTCAGCTGAAATACCATGTGATACATATAAGTCAGAGTTATGTTTGGCACACATTTACGCCAAAGGAATTCCAATGTAGACGCGTTTGAGGATTTGAACAAGGGTTCGTTTCTTACCACTCTTTCATTTTTATTTCAAAGGAAACGCTTTCAGTCTGAAAAACACAAACTGTCAGGCGCTTCACATTGAATTGTCTCCCCCTCTGACAGGTCGAATACTACATGTGTGCAGGATGTCAAGAATGACAAAACTCCATTTCTATCTCTTAGTTTTTGAATGTAATGTTTCCACAAACCGAAGATAATACAATGTCATCATCTAAAAGTTTGAAATTGAATGTTGGACCAGAGGTTGAATTAATAAAGGCGAAGTAAGGTTTGGAAGACACCTTAGTCAGCTGAAATACCATGTGATACATATACCTCAGAGTTATGTTTGGCACACATTTACGGCAAAGGAATTCCAATGTAGACGCGTTTGAGGATTTGAACAAGGGTTTGTTTCTTACCACTCTTTCATTTCTAATTCTAAGGAAACGCTTTCAGTCTGAAAAACACAAACTGTCAGGTGCTTCACATTGAATTGTCTCCCCTTCTGACAGATCGAATACTACATGTGTGCAGGATGTCAAGAATGACATAACTCTATTTCTATCTCTTAATTTTTGAATGTAATGTTTCCACAAACCGAAGATAATACAATGTCATCATCTAAAAGTTTGAAATTGAATGTTGGACCAGAGGTTGAATTAATAAAGGCGAAGAAAGGTTTGGAAGACACCTTAGTCAGCTGAAATACCATGTGATACCTATACCTCAGAGTTATATTTGGCACACATTTACGGCAAAGGAATTCCAATGTAGAAGCGTTTGAGGATTTGAACAAGGGTTCGTTTCTTACCACCCTTTCATTTTTATTTCAAAGGAAACGCTTTCAGTCTGAAAAACACAAACTGACAGGTACTTCACATTGAATTGTCTCCCCTTCTGACAGGTCGAATACTACATGTGTGCAGGATGTCAAGAATGACATAACTCTATTTCTATCTCTTAATTTTTGAATGTAATGTTTCCACAAACCGAAGACAATACAATGTCATCATCTAAAAGTTTGAAATTGAATGTTGGACCAGAGGTTGAATTAATAAAGGCGAAGTAAGGTTTGGAAGACACCTTAGTCAGCTGAAATACCATGTGATACATATACCTCAGAGTTATATTTGGCACACATTTACGGCAAAGGAATTCCAATGTAGACGCGTTTGAGGATTTGAACAAGGGTTCGTTTCTTACCACCCTTTCATTTTTATTTCAAAGGAAACGCTTTCAGTCTGAAAAACACAAACTGACAGGTACTTCACATTGAATTGTCTCCCCTTCTGACAGGTCGAATACTACATGTGTGCAGGATGTCAAGAATGACATAACTCCATTTGTATCTCTTAATTTTTGAATGTAATGTTTCCACAAACCGAAGATAATACAATGTCATCATCTAAAAGTTTGAAATTGAATGTTGGACCAGAGGTTGAATTAATAAAGGCGAAGAAAGGTCTGGAAGACACCTTAGTCAGCTGAAATACCATGTGATACATATACCTCAGAGTTATGTTTGGCACACATTTGCGGCAAAAGGAATTCCAATGTAGACGCGTTTGAGGATTTGAACAAGGGTTCGTTTCTTACCACCCTCTCATTTTTATTTCAAAGGAAACGCTTTCAGTCTGAAAAACACAAACTGTCAGGCGCTTCACATTGAATTGTCTCCCCTTCTGACAGGTCGAATACTACATGTGTGCAGGATGTCAAGAATGACAAAACTCCATTTCTATCTCTTAGTTTTTGAATGTAATGTTTCCACAAACCGAAGATAATACAATGTCATCATCTATAAGTTTGAAATTGAATGTTGGACCAGAGGTTGAATTAATAAAGGCGAAGTAAGGTTTGGAAGACACCTTAGTCAGCTGAAATACCATGTGATACATATACCTCAGAGTTATGTTTGGCACACATTTACGGCAAAGGAATTCCAATGTAGACGCGTTTGAGGATTTGAACAAGGGTTCGTTTCTTACCACTCTTTCATTTTTATTTCAAAGGAAACGCTTTCAGTCTGAAAAACACAAACTCTCAGGCTCTTCACATTGAATTGTCTCCCCTTCTGACAGGTCGAATACTACATGTGTGGAGCATGTCAAGAATGACATAACTCTATTTCTATCTCTTAATTTTTGAATGTAATGTTTCCACAAACCGAAGATAATACAATGTCATCATCTAAAAGTTTGAAATTGAATGTTGGACCAGAGGTTGAATTAATAAAGGCGAAGTAAGGTTTGGAAGACACCTTAGTCAGCTGAAATACCATGTGATACATATACCTCAGAGTTATATTTGGCACACATTTACGGCAAAGGAATTCCAATGTAGACGCGTTTGAGGATTTGAACAAGGGCTCGTTTCTTACCACTCTTTCATTTTTACTTCAAAGGAAACGCTTTCAGTCTGAAAAACACAAACTGTCAGGGTCTTCACATTGAATTGTCTCCCATTCTGACAGGTCGAATACTACATGTGTGCAGGATGTCAAGAATGACATAGCTCCATCTCTATCTCTTAGTTTTTGAATGTAATGTTTCCACAAACCGAAGATAATACAATGTCATCATCTAAAAGTTTGAAATTGAATGTTGGACCAGAGGTTGAATTAATAAAGGCGAAGTAAGGTTTGGAAGACACCTTAGTCAGCTGAAATACCATGTGATACATATACCTCAGAGTTATGTTTAGCACACATTTGCGGCAAAGGAATTCGAATGTAGACGCGTTTGAGGATTTGAACAAGGGTTCGTTTCTTACCACCCTTTCATTTTTATTTCAAAGGAAACGCTTTCAGTCTGAAAAACACAAACTGACAGGTACTTCACATTGAATTGTCTCCCCTTCTGACAGGTCGAATACTACATGTGTGCAGGATGTCAAGAATGACATAACTCTATTTCTATCTCTTAATTTTTGAATGTAATGTTTCCACAAACCGAAGACAATACAATGTCATCATCTAAAAGTTTGAAATTGAATGTTGGACCAGAGGTTGAATTAATAAAGGCGAAGTAAGGTTTGGAAGACACCTTAGTCAGCTGAAATACCATGTGATACATATACCTCAGAGTTATATTTGGCACACATTTACGGCAAAGGAATTCCAATGTAGACGCGTTTGAGGATTTGAACAAGGGTTCGTTTCTTACCACTCTTTCATTTTTATTTCAAAGGAAACGCTTTCAGTCTGAAAAACACAAACTGTCAGGCTCTTCACATTGAATTGTCTCCCCTTCTGACAGGTCGAATACTACATGTGTGCAGGATGTCAAGAATGACAAAACTCCATTTCTATCTCTTAGTTTTTGAATGTAATGTTTCCACAAACCGAAGATAATACAATGTCATCATCTATAAGTTTGAAATTGAATGTTGGACCAGAGGTTGAATTAATAAAGGCGAAGTAAGGTTTGGAAGACACCTTAGTCAGCTGAAATACCATGTGATACATATACCTCAGAGTTATGTTTGGCACACATTTACGGCAAAGGAATTCCAATGTAGACGCGTTTGAGGATTTGAACAAGGGTTCGTTTCTTACCACTCTTTCATTTTTATTTCAAAGGAAACGCTTTCAGTCTGAAAAACACAAACTGTCAGGCTCTTCACATTGAATTGTCTCCCCTTCTGACAGGTCGAATACTACATGTGTGGAGCATGTCAAGAATGACATAACTCTATTTCTATCTCTTAATTTTTGAATGTAATGTTTCCACAAACCGAAGATAATACAATGTCATCATCTAAAAGTTTGAAATTGAATGTTGGACCAGAGGTTGAATTAATAAAGGCGAAGTAAGGTTTGGAAGACACCTTAGTCAGCTGAAATACCATGTGATACATATACCTCAGAGTTATGTTTGGCACACATTTACGGCAAAGGAATTCCAATGTAGACGCGTTTGAGGATTTGAACAAGGGTTCGTTTCTTACCACTCTTTCATTTTTATTTCAAAGGAAACGCTTTCAGTCTGAAAAACACAAACTCTCAGGCTCTTCACATTGAATTGTCTCCCCTTCTGACAGGTCGAATACTACATGTGTGGAGCATGTCAAGAATGACATAACTCTATTTCTATCTCTTAATTTTTGAATGTAATGTTTCCACAAACCGAAGATAATACAATGTCATCATCTAAAAGTTTGAAATTGAATGTTGGACCAGAGGTTGAATTAATAAAGGCGAAGTAAGGTTTGGAAGACACCTTAGTCAGCTGAAATACCATGTGATACATATACCTCAGAGTTATGTTTGGCACACATTTACGGCAAAGGAATTCCAATGTAGACGCGTTTGAGGATTTGAACAAGGGTTCGTTTCTTACCACTCTTTCATTTTTATTTCAAAGGAAACGCTTTCAGTCTGAAAAACACAAACTCTCAGGCTCTTCACATTGAATTGTCTCCCCTTCTGACAGGTCGAATACTACATGTGTGGAGCATGTCAAGAATGACATAACTCTATTTCTATCTCTTAATTTTTGAATGTAATGTTTCCACAAACCGAAGATAATACAATGTCATCATCTAAAAGTTTGAAATTGAATGTTGGACCAGAGGTTGAATTAATAAAGGCGAAGTAAGGTTTGGAAGACACCTTAGTCAGCTGAAATACCATGTGATACATATACCTCAGAGTTATATTTGGCACACATTTACGGCAAAGGAATTCCAATGTAGACGCGTTTGAGGATTTGAACAAGGGCTCGTTTCTTACCACTCTTTCATTTTTACTTCAAAGGAAACGCTTTCAGTCTGAAAAACACAAACTGTCAGGGTCTTCACATTGAATTGTCTCCCATTCTGACAGGTCGAATACTACATGTGTGCAGGATGTCAAGAATGACATAGCTCCATCTCTATCTCTTAGTTTTTGAATGTAATGTTTCCACAAACCGAAGATAATACAATGTCATCATCTAAAAGTTTGAAATTGAATGTTGGACCAGAGGTTGAATTAATAAAGGCGAAGTAAGGTTTGGAAGACACCTTAGTCAGCTGAAATACCATGTGATACATATACCTCAGAGTTATGTTTAGCACACATTTGCGGCAAAGGAATTCGAATGTAGACGCGTTTGAGGATTTGAACAAGGGTTCGTTTCTTACCACCCTTTCATTTTTATTTCAAAGGAAACGCTTTCAGTCTGAAAAACACAAACTGACAGGTACTTCACATTGAATTGTCTCCCCTTCTGACAGGTCGAATACTACATGTGTGCAGGATGTCAAGAATGACATAACTCTATTTCTATCTCTTAATTTTTGAATGTAATGTTTCCACAAACCGAAGACAATACAATGTCATCATCTAAAAGTTTGAAATTGAATGTTGGACCAGAGGTTGAATTAATAAAGGCGAAGTAAGGTTTGGAAGACACCTTAGTCAGCTGAAATACCATGTGATACATATACCTCAGAGTTATATTTGGCACACATTTACGGCAAAGGAATTCCAATGTAGACGCGTTTGAGGATTTGAACAAGGGTTCGTTTCTTACCACTCTTTCATTTTTATTTCAAAGGAAACGCTTTCAGTCTGAAAAACACAAACTGTCAGGCTCTTCACATTGAATTGTCTCCCCTTCTGACAGGTCGAATACTACATGTGTGCAGGATGTCAAGAATGACAAAACTCCATTTCTATCTCTTAGTTTTTGAATGTAATGTTTCCACAAACCGAAGATAATACAATGTCATCATCTATAAGTTTGAAATTGAATGTTGGACCAGAGGTTGAATTAATAAAGGCGAAGTAAGGTTTGGAAGACACCTTAGTCAGCTGAAATACCATGTGATACATATACCTCAGAGTTATGTTTGGCACACATTTACGGCAAAGGAATTCCAATGTAGACGCGTTTGAGGATTTGAACAAGGGTTCGTTTCTTACCACTCTTTCATTTTTATTTCAAAGGAAACGCTTTCAGTCTGAAAAACACAAACTGTCAGGCTCTTCACATTGAATTGTCTCCCCTTCTGACAGGTCGAATACTACATGTGTGGAGCATGTCAAGAATGACATAACTCTATTTCTATCTCTTAATTTTTGAATGTAATGTTTCCACAAACCGAAGATAATACAATGTCATCATCTAAAAGTTTGAAATTGAATGTTGGACCAGAGGTTGAATTAATAAAGGCGAAGTAAGGTTTGGAAGACACCTTAGTCAGCTGAAATACCATGTGATACATATACCTCAGAGTTATGTTTGGCACACATTTACGGCAAAGGAATTCCAATGTAGACGCGTTTGAGGATTTGAACAAGGGTTCGTTTCTTACCACTCTTTCATTTTTATTTCAAAGGAAACGCTTTCAGTCTGAAAAACACAAACTCTCAGGCTCTTCACATTGAATTGTCTCCCCTTCTGACAGGTCGAATACTACATGTGTGGAGCATGTCAAGAATGACATAACTCTATTTCTATCTCTTAATTTTTGAATGTAATGTTTCCACAAACCGAAGATAATACAATGTCATCATCTAAAAGTTTGAAATTGAATGTTGGACCAGAGGTTGAATTAATAAAGGCGAAGTAAGGTTTGGAAGACACCTTAGTCAGCTGAAATACCATGTGATACATATACCTCAGAGTTATATTTGGCACACATTTACGGCAAAGGAATTCCAATGTAGACGCGTTTGAGGATTTGAACAAGGGCTCGTTTCTTACCACTCTTTCATTTTTACTTCAAAGGAAACGCTTTCAGTCTGAAAAACACAAACTGTCAGGGTCTTCACATTGAATTGTCTCCCATTCTGACAGGTCGAATACTACATGTGTGCAGGATGTCAAGAATGACATAGCTCCATCTCTATCTCTTAGTTTTTGAATGTAATGTTTCCACAAACCGAAGATAATACAATGTCATCATCTAAAAGTTTGAAATTGAATGTTGGACCAGAGGTTGAATTAATAAAGGCGAAGTAAGGTTTGGAAGACACCTTAGTCAGCTGAAATACCATGTGATACATATACCTCAGAGTTATGTTTAGCACACATTTGCGGCAAAGGAATTCGAATGTAGACGCGTTTGAGGATTTGAACAAGGGTTCGTTTCTTACCACCCTTTCATTTTTATTTCAAAGGAAACGCTTTCAGTCTGAAAAACACAAACTGACAGGTACTTCACATTGAATTGTCTCCCCTTCTGACAGGTCGAATACTACATGTGTGCAGGATGTCAAGAATGACATAACTCTATTTCTATCTCTTAATTTTTGAATGTAATGTTTCCACAAACCGAAGACAATACAATGTCATCATCTAAAAGTTTGAAATTGAATGTTGGACCAGAGGTTGAATTAATAAAGGCGAAGTAAGGTTTGGAAGACACCTTAGTCAGCTGAAATACCATGTGATACATATACCTCAGAGTTATATTTGGCACACATTTACGGCAAAGGAATTCCAATGTAGACGCGTTTGAGGATTTGAACAAGGGTTCGTTTCTTACCACTCTTTCATTTTTATTTCAAAGGAAACGCTTTCAGTCTGAAAAACACAAACTGTCAGGCTCTTCACATTGAATTGTCTCCCCTTCTGACAGGTCGAATACTACATGTGTGCAGGATGTCAAGAATGACAAAACTCCATTTCTATCTCTTAGTTTTTGAATGTAATGTTTCCACAAACCGAAGATAATACAATGTCATCATCTATAAGTTTGAAATTGAATGTTGGACCAGAGGTTGAATTAATAAAGGCGAAGTAAGGTTTGGAAGACACCTTAGTCAGCTGAAATACCATGTGATACATATACCTCAGAGTTATGTTTGGCACACATTTACGGCAAAGGAATTCCAATGTAGACGCGTTTGAGGATTTGAACAAGGGTTCGTTTCTTACCACTCTTTCATTTTTATTTCAAAGGAAACGCTTTCAGTCTGAAAAACACAAACTGTCAGGCTCTTCACATTGAATTGTCTCCCCTTCTGACAGGTCGAATACTACATGTGTGGAGCATGTCAAGAATGACATAACTCTATTTCTATCTCTTAATTTTTGAATGTAATGTTTCCACAAACCGAAGATAATACAATGTCATCATCTAAAAGTTTGAAATTGAATGTTGGACCAGAGGTTGAATTAATAAAGGCGAAGTAAGGTTTGGAAGACACCTTAGTCAGCTGAAATACCATGTGATACATATACCTCAGAGTTATATTTAGCACACATTTACGGCAAAGGAATTCCAATGTAGACGCGTTTGAGGATTTGAACAAGGGCTCGTTTCTTACCACTCTTTCATTTTTATTTCAAAGGAAACGCTTTCAGTCTGAAAAACACAAACTGTCAGGCTCTTCACATTGAATTGTCTCCCATTCTGACAGGTCGAATACTACATGTGTGCAGGATGTCAAGAATGACATAGCTCCATCTCTGTCTCTTAGTTTTTGAATGTAATGTTTCCACAAACCGAAGATAATACAATGTCATCATCTAAAAGTTTGAAATTGAATGTTGGACCAGAGGTTGAATTAATAAAGGCGAAGTAAGGTTTGGAAGACACCTTAGTCAGCTGAAATACCATGTGATACATATACCTCAGAGTTATATTTAGCACACATTTGCGGCAAAGGAATTCGAATGTAGACGCGTTTGAGGATTTGAACAAGGGTTCGTTTCTTACCACCCTTTCATTTTTATTTCAAAGGAAACGCTTTCAGTCTGAAAAACACAAACTGACAGGTACTTCACATTGAATTGTCTCCCCTTCTGACAGGTCGAATACTACATGTGTGCAGGATGTCAAGAATGACATAACTCTATTTCTATCTCTTAATTTTTGAATGTAATGTTTCCACAAACCGAAGACAATACAATGTCATCATCTAAAAGTTTGAAATTGAATGTTGGACCAGAGGTTGAATTAATAAAGGCGAAGTAAGGTTTGGAAGACACCTTAGTCAGCTGAAATACCATGTGATACATATACCTCAGAGTTATATTTGGCACACATTTACGGCAAAGGAATTCCAATGTAGACGCGTTTGAGGATTTGAACAAGGGTTCGTTTCTTACCACCCTTTCATTTTTATTTCAAAGGAAACGCTTTCAGTCTGAAAAACACAAACTGACAGGTACTTCACATTGAATTTTCTCCCCTTCTGACAGGTCGAATACTACATGTGTGCAGGATGTCAAGAATGACATAACTCTATTTCTATCTCTTTTTTTTGAATGTAATGTTTCCACAAACCGAAGATAATACAATGTCATCATCTAAAAGTTTGAAATTGAATGTTGGACCAGAGGTTCAATTAATAAAGGCGAAGAAAGGTTTGGAAGACACCTTAGTCAGCTGAAATACCATGTGATACATATACCTCAGAGTTATATTTGGCACACATTTACGGCAAAGGAATTCCAATGTAGACGCGTTTGAGGATTTGAACAAGGGTTCGTTTCTTACCACTCTTTCATTTTTATTTCAAAGGAAACGCTTTCAGTCTGAAAAACACAAACTGTCAGGCTCTTCACATTGAATTGTCTCCCCTTCTGACAGGTCGAATACTACATGTGTGCAGGATGTCAAGAATGACAAAACTCCATTTCTATCTCTTAGTTTTTGAATGTAATGTTTCCACAAACCGAAGATAATACAATGTCATCATCTATAAGTTTGAAATTGAATGTTGGACCAGAGGTTGAATTAATAAAGGCGAAGTAAGGTTTGGAAGACACCTTAGTCAGCTGAAATACCATGTGATACATATACCTCAGAGTTATGTTTGGCACACATTTACGGCAAAGGAATTCCAATGTAGACGCGTTTGAGGATTTGAACAAGGGTTCGTTTCTTACCACTCTTTCATTTTTATTTCAAAGGAAACGCTTTCAGTCTGAAAAACACAAACTGTCAGGCTCTTCACATTGAATTGTCTCCCCTTCTGACAGGTCGAATACTACATGTGTGGAGCATGTCAAGAATGACATAACTCTATTTCTATCTCTTAATTTTTGAATGTAATGTTTCCACAAACCGAAGATAATACAATGTCATCATCTAAAAGTTTGAAATTGAATGTTGGACCAGAGGTTGAATTAATAAAGGCGAAGTAAGGTTTGGAAGACACCTTAGTCAGCTGAAATACCATGTGATACATATACCTCAGAGTTATATTTAGCACACATTTACGGCAAAGGAATTCCAATGTAGACGCGTTTGAGGATTTGAACAAGGGCTCGTTTCTTACCACTCTTTCATTTTTATTTCAAAGGAAACGCTTTCAGTCTGAAAAACACAAACTGTCAGGCTCTTCACATTGAATTGTCTCCCATTCTGACAGGTCGAATACTACATGTGTGCAGGATGTCAAGAATGACATAGCTCCATCTCTGTCTCTTAGTTTTTGAATGTAATGTTTCCACAAACCGAAGATAATACAATGTCATCATCTAAAAGTTTGAAATTGAATGTTGGACCAGAGGTTGAATTAATAAAGGCGAAGTAAGGTTTGGAAGACACCTTAGTCAGCTGAAATACCATGTGATACATATACCTCAGAGTTATATTTAGCACACATTTGCGGCAAAGGAATTCGAATGTAGACGCGTTTGAGGATTTGAACAAGGGTTCGTTTCTTACCACCCTTTCATTTTTATTTCAAAGGAAACGCTTTCAGTCTGAAAAACACAAACTGACAGGTACTTCACATTGAATTGTCTCCCCTTCTGACAGGTCGAATACTACATGTGTGCAGGATGTCAAGAATGACATAACTCTATTTCTATCTCTTAATTTTTGAATGTAATGTTTCCACAAACCGAAGACAATACAATGTCATCATCTAAAAGTTTGAAATTGAATGTTGGACCAGAGGTTGAATTAATAAAGGCGAAGTAAGGTTTGGAAGACACCTTAGTCAGCTGAAATACCATGTGATACATATACCTCAGAGTTATATTTGGCACACATTTACGGCAAAGGAATTCCAATGTAGACGCGTTTGAGGATTTGAACAAGGGTTCGTTTCTTACCACCCTTTCATTTTTATTTCAAAGGAAACGCTTTCAGTCTGAAAAACACAAACTGACAGGTACTTCACATTGAATTTTCTCCCCTTCTGACAGGTCGAATACTACATGTGTGCAGGATGTCAAGAATGACATAACTCTATTTCTATCTCTTTTTTTTTGAATGTAATGTTTCCACAAACCGAAGATAATACAATGTCATCATCTAAAAGTTTGAAATTGAATGTTGGACCAGAGGTTCAATTAATAAAGGCGAAGAAAGGTTTGGAAGACACCTTAGTCAGCTGAAATACCATGTGATACATATACCTCAGAGTTATGTTTGGCACACATTTGCGGCAAAGGAATTCCAATGTAGACGCGTTTGAGGATTTGAACAAGGGTTCGTTTCTTACCACCCATTCATTTTTATTTCAAAGGAAACGCTTTCAGTCTGAAAAACACAAACTGTCAGGTGCTTCACATTGAATTGTCTCCCCTTCTGACAGGTCGAATACTACATGTGTGCAGGATGTCAAGAATGACAAAACTCCATTTCTATCTCTTAGTTATTGAATGTAATGTTTCCACAAACCGAAGATAATACAATGTCATCATCTATAAGTTTGAAATTGAATGTTGGACCAGAGGTTGAATTAATAAAGGCGAAGTAAGGTTTGGAAGACACCTTAGTCAGCTGAAATACCACGTGATACATATACCTCAGAGTTATGTTTGGCACACATTTACGGCAAATGAATTCCAATGTAGACGCGTTTGAGGATTTGAACAAGGGTTCGTTTCTTACCACTCTTTCATTTTTATTTCAAAGGAAACGCTTTCAGTCTGAAAAACACAAACTGACAGGTACTTCACATTGAATTGTCTCCCCTTCTGACAGGTCGAATACTACATGTGTGCAGGATGTCAAGAATGACATAACTCTATTTCTATTTCTTAGTCTTTGAATGTAATGTTTCCACAAACCGAAGATAATACAATGTCATCATCTAAAAGTTTGAAATTGAATGTTGGACCAGAGGTTGAATTAATAAAGGCGAAGTAAGGTTTGGAAGACACCTTAGTCAGCTGAAATACCATGTGATACATATACCTCAGAGTTATATTTAGCACACATTTACGGCAAAGGAATTCCAATGTAGACGCGTTTGAGGATTTGAACAAGGGTTCGTTTCTTACCACTCTTTCATTTTTATTTCAAAGGAAACGCTTTCAGTCTGAAAAACACAAACTGTCAGGCTCTTCACATTGAATTGTCTCCCCTTCTGACAGGTCGAATACTACATGTGTGCAGGATGTCAAGAATGACATAGCTCCATTTGTATCTCTTAGTTTTTGAATGTAATGTTTCCACAAACCGAAGATAATACAATGTCATCATCTAAAAGTTTGAAATTGAATGTTGGACCAGAGGTTGAATTAATAAAGGCGAAGTAAGGTTTGGAAGACACCTTAGTCAGCTGAAATACCATGTGATACATATACCTCAGAGTTATGTTTAGCACACATTTGCGGCAAAGGAATTCCAATGTAGACGCGTTTGAGGATTTGAACAAGGGTTCGTTTCTTGCCACCCTTTCATTTTTATTTCAAAGGAAACGCTTTCAGTCTGAAAAACACAAACTGACAGGTACTTCACATTGAATTGTCTCCCCTTCTGACAGGTCGAATACTACATGTGTGCAGGATGTCAAGAATGACATAACTCTATTTCTATCTCTTAATTTTTGAATGTAATGTTTCCACAAACCGAAGATAAAACAATGTCATCATCTAAAAGTTTGAAATTGAATGTTGGACCAGAGGTTGAATTAATAAAGGCGAAGTAAGGTTTGGAAGACACCTTAGTCAGCTGAAATACCATGTGATACATATACCTCAGAGTTATGTTTGGCACACATTTGCGGCAAAGAAATTCCAATGTAGACGCGTTTGAGGATTTGAACAAGGGTTCGTTTCTTACCACCCTTTCATTTTTATTTCAAAGGAAACGCTTTCAGTCTGAAAAACACAAACTGTCAGGCGCTTCACATTCAATTGTCTCCCCTTCTGACAGGTCGAATACTACATGTGTGCAGGATGTCAAGAATGACAAAACTCCATTTCTATCTCTTAGTTTTTGAATGTAATGTTTCCACAAACCGAAGATAATACAATGTCATCATCTATAAGTTTGAAATTGAATGTTGGACCAGAGGTTGAATTAATAAAGGCGAAGTAAGGTTTGGAAGACACCTTAGTCAGCTGAAATACCATGTGATACATATACCTCAGAGTTATGTTTAGCACACATTTGCGGCAAAGGAATTCCAATGTAGACGCGTTTGAGGATTTGAACAAGGGTTCGTTTCTTACCACCCTTTCATTTTTATTTCAAAGGAAACGCTTTCAGTCTGAAAAACACAAACTGACAGGTACTTCACATTGAATTGTCTCCCCTTCTGACAGGTCGAATACTACATGTGTGCAGGATGTCAAGAATGACATAACTCTATTTCTATCTCTTAATTTTTGAATGTAATGTTTCCACAAACCGAAGATAATACAATGTCATCATCTAAAAGTTTGAAATTGAATGTTGGACCAGAGGTTGAATTAATAAAGGCGAAGTAAGGTTTGGAAGACACCTTAGTCAGCTGAAATACCATGTGATACATATACCTCAGAGTTATATTTAGCACACATTTACGGCAAAGGAATTCCAATGTAGACGCGTTTGAGGATTTGAACAAGGGTTCGTTTCTTACCACCCTTTCATTTTTATTTCAAAGGAAACGCTTTCAGTCTGAAAAACACAAACTGACAGGTACTTCACATTGAATTGTCTCCCCTTCTGACAGGTCGAATACTACATGTATGCAGGATGTCAAGAATGACATAACTCTATTTCTATCTCTTAATTTTTGAATGTAATGTTTCCACAAACCGAAGATAAAACAATGTCATCATCTAAAAGTTTGAAATTGAATGTTGGACCAGAGGTTGAATTAATAAAGGCGAAGTAAGGTTTGGAAGACACCTTAGTCAGCTGAAATACCATGTGATACATATACCTCAGAGTTATGTTTGGCACACATTTGCGGCAAAGGAATTCCAATGTAGACGCGTTTGAGGATTTGAACAAGGGTTCGTTTCTTACCACCCTTTCATTTTTATTTCAAAGGAAACGCTTTCAGTCTGAAAAACACAAACTGTCAGGCGCTTCACATTCAATTGTCTCCCCTTCTGACAGGTCGAATACTACATGTGTGCAGGATGTCAAGAATGACAAAACTCCATTTCTATCTCTTAGTTTTTGAATGTAATGTTTCCACAAACCGAAGATAATACAATGTCATCATCTATAAGTTTGAAATTGAATGTTGGACCAGAGGTTGAATTAATAAAGGCGAAGTAAGGTTTGGAAGACACCTTAGTCAGCTGAAATACCATGTGATACATATACCTCAGAGTTATGTTTAGCACACATTTGCGGCAAAAGGAATTCCAATGTAGACGCGTTTGAGGATTTGAACAAGGGTTCGTTTCTTACCACCCTTTCATTTTTATTTCAAAGGAAACGCTTTCAGTCTGAAAAACACAAACTGACAGGTACTTCACATTGAATTGTCTCCCCTTCTGACAGGTCGAATACTACATGTGTGCAGGATGTCAAGAATGACATAACTCTATTTCTATCTCTTAATTTTTGAATGTAATGTTTCCACAAACCGAAGATAATACAATGTCATCATCTAAAAGTTTGAAATTGAATGTTGGACCAGAGGTTGAATTAATAAAGGCGAAGAAAGGTTTGGAAGACACCTTAGTCAGCTGAAATACCATGTGATACATATACCTCAGAGTTATGTTTGGCACACATTTGCGGCAAAGGAATTCCAATGTAGACGCGTTTGAGGATTTGAACAAGGGTTCGTTTCTTACCACCCATTCATTTTTATTTCAAAGGAAACGCTTTCAGTCTGAAAAACACAAACTGTCAGGTGCTTCACATTGAATTGTCTCCCCTTCTGACAGGTCGAATTCTACATGTGTGCAGGATGTCAAGAATGACAAAACTCCATTTCTATCTCTTAGTTATTGAATGTAATGTTTCCACAAACCGAAGATAATACAATGTCATCATCTATAAGTTTGAAATTGAATGTTGGACCAGAGGTTGAATTAATAAAGGCGAAGTAAGGTTTGGAAGACACCTTAGTCAGCTGAAAAGCCATGTGATACATATACCTCAGAGTTATGTTTGGCACACATTTGCGGCAAAGGAATTCCAATGTAGACGCGTTTGAGGATTTGAACAAGGGTTCGTTTCTTACCACTCTTTCATTTTTATTTCAAAGGAAACGCTTTCAGTCTGAAAAACACAAACTGACAGGTACTTCACATTGAATTGTCTCCCCTTCTGACAGGTCGAATACTACATGTGTGCAGGATGTCAAGAATGACATAACTCTATTTCTATTTCTTAGTCTTTGAATGTAATGTTTCCACAAACCGAAGATAATACAATGTCATCATCTAAAAGTTTGAAATTGAATGTTGGACCAGAGGTTGAATTAATAAAGGCGAAGTAAGGTTTGGAAGACACCTTAGTCAGCTGAAATACCATGTGATACATATACCTCAGAGTTATATTTAGCACACATTTACGGCAAAGGAATTCCAATGTAGACGCGTTTGAGGATTTGAACAAGGGTTCGTTTCTTACCACTCTTTCATTTTTATTTCAAAGGAAACGCTTTCAGTCTGAAAAACACAAACTGTCAGGCTCTTCACATTGAATTGTCTCCCCTTCTGACAGGTCGAATACTACATGTGTGCAGGATGTCAAGAATGACATAGCTCCATTTGTATCTCTTAGTTTTTGAATGTAATGTTTCCACAAACCGAAGATAATACAATGTCATCATCTAAAAGTTTGAAATTGAATGTTGGACCAGAGGTTGAATTAATAAAGGCGAAGTAAGGTTTGGAAGACACCTTAGTCAGCTGAAATACCATGTGATACATATACCTCAGAGTTATGTTTAGCACACATTTGCGGCAAAGGAATTCCAATGTAGACGCGTTTGAGGATTTGAACAAGGGTTCGTTTCTTACCACCCTTTCATTTTTATTTCAAAGGAAACGCTTTCAGTCTGAAAAACACAAACTGACAGGTACTTCACATTGAATTGTCTCCCCTTCTGACAGGTCGAATACTACATGTGTGCAGGATGTCAAGAATGACATAACTCTATTTCTATCTCTTAATTTTTGAATGTAATGTTTCCACAAACCGAAGATAAAACAATGTCATCATCTAAAAGTTTGAAATTGAATGTTGGACCAGAGGTTGAATTAATAAAGGCGAAGTAAGGTTTGGAAGACACCTTAGTCAGCTGAAATACCATGTGATACATATACCTCAGAGTTATGTTTAGCACACATTTGCGGCAAAGGAATTCCAATGTAGACGCGTTTGAGGATTTGAACAAGGGTTCGTTTCTTACCACCCTTTCATTTTTATTTCAAAGGAAACGCTTTCAGTCTGAAAAACACAAACTGTCAGGCGCTTCACATTCAATTGTCTCCCCTTCTGACAGGTCGAATACTACATGTGTGCAGGATGTCAAGAATGACAAAACTCCATTTCTATCTCTTAGTTTTTGAATGTAATGTTTCCACAAACCGAAGATAATACAATGTCATCATCTATAAGTTTGAAATTGAATGTTGGACCAGAGGTTGAATTAATAAAGGCGAAGTAAGGTTTGGAAGACACCGTAGTCAGCTGAAATACCATGTGATACATATACCTCAGAGTTATGTTTAGCACACATTTGCGGCAAAGGAATTCCAATGTAGACGCGTTTGAGGATTTGAACAAGGGTTCGTTTCTTACCACCCTTTCATTTTTATTTCAAAGGAAACGCTTTCAGTCTGAAAAACACAAACTGACAGGTACTTCACATTGAATTGTCTCCCCTTCTGACAGGTCGAATACTACATGTGTGCAGGATGTCAAGAATGACATAACTCTATTTCTATCTCTTAATTTTTGAATGTAATGTTTCCACAAACCGAAGATAATACAATGTCATCATCTAAAAGTTTGAAATTGAATGTTGGACCAGAGGTTGAATTAATAAAGGCGAAGTAAGGTTTGGAAGACACCTTAGTCAGCTGAAATACCATGTGATACATATACCTCAGAGTTATATTTAGCACACATTTACGGCAAAGGAATTCCAATGTAGACGCGTTTGAGGATTTGAACAAGGGTTCGTTTCTTACCACTCTTTCATTTTTATTTCAAAGGAAACGCTTTCAGTCTGAAAAACACAAACTGTCAGGCTCTTCACATTGAATTGTCTCCCCTTCTGACAGGTCAAATACTACATGTGTGCAGGATGTCAAGAATGACATAGCTCCATTTGTATCTCTTAGTTTTTGAATGTAATGTTTCCACAAACCGAAGATAATACAATGTCATCATCTATAAGTTTGAAATTGAATGTTGGACCAGAGGTTGAATTAATAAAGGCGAAGTAAGGTTTGGAAGACACCTTAGTCAGCTGAAATACCATGTGATACATATACCTCAGAGTTATGTTTAGCACACATTTGCGGCAAAGGAATTCCAATGAAGACGCGTTTGAGGATTTGAACAAGGGTTCGTTTCTTACCACCCTTTCATTTTTATTTCAAAGGAAACGCTTTCAGTCTGAAAAACACAAACTGACAGGTACTTCACATTGAATTGTCTCCCCTTCTGACAGGTCGAATACTACATGTATGCAGGATGTCAAGAATGACATAACTCTATTTCTATCTCTTAATTTTTGAATGTAATGTTTCCACAAACCGAAGATAAAACAATGTCATCATCTAAAAGTTTGAAATTGAATGTTGGACCAGAGGTTGAATTAATAAAGGCGAAGTAAGGTTTGGAAGACACCTTAGTCAGCTGAAATACCATGTGATACATATACCTCAGAGTTATGTTTGGCACACATTTGCGGCAAAGGAATTCCAATGTAGACGCGTTTGAGGATTTGAACAAGGGTTCGTTTCTTACCACCCTTTCATTTTTATTTCAAAGGAAACGCTTTCAGTCTGAAAAACACAACCTGTCAGGCGCTTCACATTCAATTGTCTCCCCTTCTGACAGGTCGAATACTACATGTGTGCAGGATGTCAAGAATGACAAAACTCCATTTCTATCTCTTAGTTTTTGAATGTATTGTTTCCACAAACCGAAGATAATACAATGTCATCATCTATAAGTTTGAAATTGAATGTTGGACCAGAGGTTGAATTAATAAAGGCGAAGTAAGGTTTGGAAGACACCTTAGTCAGCTGAAATACCATGTGATACATATACCTCAGAGTTATGTTTAGCACACATTTGCGGCAAAGGAATTCCAATGTAGACGCGTTTGAGGATTTGAACAAGGGTTCGTTTCTTACCACCCTTTCATTTTTATTTCAAAGGAAACGCTTTCAGTCTGAAAAACACAAACTGACAGGTACTTCACATTGAATTGTCTCCCCTTCTGACAGGTCGAATACTACATGTGTGCAGGATGTCAAGAATGACATAGCTCCATTTCTATCTCTTAGTTTTTGAATGTAATGTTTCCACAAACCGAAGATAATACAATGTCATCATCTATAAGTTTGAAATTGAATGTTGGACCTGAGGTTGAATTAATAAAGGCGAAGTAAGGTTTGGAAGACACCTTAGTCAGCTGAAATACCATGTGATACATACACCTCAGAGTTATATTTCGCACACATTTGCCTCAAAGGAATTCCAATGTAGACGCGTTTGAGGATTTGAACAAGGGTTCGTTTCTTACCACTCTTTCATTTCTAATTCTAAGGAAACGCTTTCAGTCTGAAAAACACAAACTGACAGGTACTTCACATTGAATTGTCTCCCCTTCTGACAGGTCGAATACTACATGTGTGCAGGATGTCAAGAATGACAAAACTCCATTTCTATCTCTTAGTTTTTGAATGTAATGTTTCCACAAACCGAAGATAATACAATGTCATCATCTATAAGTTTGAAATTGAATGTTGGACCAGAGGTTGAATTAATAAAGGCGAAGTAAGGTTTGGAAGACACCTTAGTCAGCTGAAATACCATGTGATACATATACCTCAGAGTTATGTTTGGCACACATTTGCGGCAAAGGAATTCCAATGTAGACGCGTTTGAGGATTTGAACAAGGGTTCGTTTCTTACCACCCTTTCATTTTTATTTCAAAGGAAACGCTTTCAGTCTGAAAAACACAAACTGTCAGGCTCTTCACTTTCAATTGTCTCCCCTTCTGACAGGTCGAATACTACATGTGTGCAGGATGTCAAGAATGACAAAACTCCATTTCTATCTCTTAGTTTTTGAATGTAATGTTTCCACAAATCGAAGATAATACAATGTCATCATCTATAAGTTTGAAATTGAATGTTGGACCAGAGGTTGAATTAATAAAGGCGAAGTAAGGTTTGGAAGACACCTTAGTCAGCTGAAACACCATGTGATACATATACCTCAGAGTTATGTTTGGCACACATTTGCGGCAAAGGAATTCCAATGTAGACGCGTTTGAGGATTTGAACAAGGGTTCGTTTCTTACCACCCTTTCATTTTTATTTCAAAGGAAACGCTTTCAGTCTGAAAAACACAAACTGTCAGGCGCTTCACATTCAATTGTCTCCCCTTCTGACAGGTCGAATACTACATGTGTGCAGGATGTCAAGAATGACAAAACTCCATTTCTATCTCTTAGTTTTTGAATGTAATGTTTCCACAAACCGAAGATAATACAATGTCATCATCTATAAGTTTGAAATTGAATGTTGTACCAGAGGTTGAATTAATAAAGGCGAAGTAAGGTTTGGAAGACACCTTAGTCAGCTGAAATACCATGTGATACATATACCTCAGAGTTATGTTTAGCACACATTTGCGGCAAAGGAATTCCAATGTAGACGCGTTTGAGGATTTGAACAAGGGTTCGTTTCTTACCACCCTTTCATTTTTATTTCAAAGGAAACGCTTTCAGTCTGAAAAACACAAACTGACAGGTACTTCACATTGAATTGTCTCCCCTTCTGACAGGTCGAATACTACATGTGTGCAGGATGTCAAGAATGACAAAACTCCATTTCTATCTCTTAGTTTTTGAATGTAATGTTTCCACAAACCGAAGATAATACAATGTCATCATCTATAAGTTTGAAATTGAATGTTGGACCAGAGGTTGAATTAATAAAGGCGAAGTAAGGTTTGGAAGACACCTTAGTCAGCTGAAATACCATGTGATACATATACCTCAGAGTTATGTTTGGCACACATTTGCGGCAAAGGAATTCCAATGTAGACGCGTTTGAGGATTTGAACAAGGGTTCGTTTCTTACCACCCTTTCATTTTTATTTCAAAGGAAACGCTTTCAGTCTGAAAAACACAAACTGACAGGTACTTCACATTGAATTGTCTCCCCTTCTGACAGGTCGAATACTACATGTATGCAGGATGTCAAGAATGACATAACTCTATTTCTATCTCTTAATTTTTGAATGTAATGTTTCCACAAACCGAAGATAAAACAATGTCATCATCTATAAGTTTGAAATTGAATGTTGGACCAGAGGTTCAATTAATAAAGGCGAAGTAAGGTTTGGAAGACACCTTAGTCAGCTGAAATACCATGTGATACATATACCTCAGAGTTATATTTCGCACACATTTGCCTCAAAGGAATTCCAATGTAGACGCGTTTGAGGATTTGAACAAGGGTTCGTTTCTTACCACTCTTTCATTTCTAATTCTAAGAAAACGCTTTCAGTCTGAAAAACACAAACTGTCAGGTGCTTCACATTGAATTGTCTCCCCTTCTGACAGGTCGAATACTACATGTGTGCAGGATGTCAAGAATGACATAGCTCCATTTCTATCTCTTAGTTTTTGAATGTAATGTTTCCACAAACCGAAGATAATACAATGTCATCATCTATAAGTTTGAAATTGAATGTTGGACCAGAGGTTGAATTAATAAAGGCGAAGTAAGGTTTGGAAGACACCTTAGTCAGCTGAAATACCATGTGATACATATACCTCAGAGTTATGTTTGGCACACATTTGCGGCAAAGGAATTCCAATGTAGACGCGTTTGAGGATTTGAACAAGGGTTCGTTTCTTACCACCCTTTCATTTTTATTTCAAAGGAAACGCTTTCAGTCTGAAAAACACAAACTGTCAGGCTCTTCACATTCAATTGTCTCCCCTTCTGACAGGTCGAATACTACATGTGTGCAGGATGTCAAGAATGACAAAACTCCATTTCTATCTCTTAGTTTTTGAATGTAATGTTTCCACAAACCGAAGATAATACAATGTCATCATCTATAAGTTTGAAATTGAATGTTGGACCAGAGGTTGAATTAATAAAGGCGAAGTAAGGTTTGGAAGACACCTTAGTCAGCTGAAATACCATGTGATACATATACCTCAGAGTTATGTTTGGCACACATTTGCGGCAAAGGAATTCCAATGTAGACGCGTTTGAGGATTTGAACAAGGGTTCGTTTCTTACCACCCTTTCATTTTTATGTCAAAGGAAACGCTTTCAGTCTGAAAAACACAAACTGTCAGGCTCTTCACATTGAATTGTCTCCCCTTCTGACAGGTCGAATACTACATGTGTGCAGGATGTCAAGAATGACAAAACTCCATTTCTATCTCTTAGTTTTTGAATGTAATGTTTCCACAAACCGAAGATAATACAATGTCATCATCTATAAGTTTGAAATTGAATGTTGTACCAGAGGTTGAATTAATAAAGGCAAAGTAAGGTTTGGAAGACACCTCAGTCAGCTGAAATACCATGTGATACATATACCTCAGAGTTATGTTTAGCACACATTTGCGGCAAAGGAATTCCAATGTAGACGCGTTTGAGGATTTGAACAAGGGTTCGTTTCTTACCACCCTCTCATTTTTATTTCAAAGGAAACGCTTTCAGTCTGAAAAACACAAACTGACAGGTACTTCACATTGAATTGTCTCCCCTTCTGACAGGTCGAATACTACATGTGTGCAGGATGTCAAGAATGACAAAACTCCATTTCTATCTCTTAGTTTTTGAATGTAATGTTTCCACAAACCGAAGATAATACAATGTCATCATCTATAAGTTTGAAATTGAATGTTGGACCAGAGGTTGAATTAATAAAGGCGAAGTAAGGTTTGGAAGACACCTTAGTCAGCTGAAATACCATGTGATACATATACCTCAGAGTTATGTTTGGCACACATTTGCGGCAAAGGAATTCCAATGTAGACGCGTTTGAGGATTTGAACAAGGGTTCGTTTCTTACCACCCTTTCATTTTTATGTCAAAGGAAACGCTTTCAGTCTGAAAAACACAAACTGTCAGGCGCTTCACATTGAATTGTCTCCCCTTCTGACAGGTCGAATACTACATGTGTGCAGGATGTCAAGAATGACAAAACTCCATTTCTATCTCTTAGTTTTTGAATGTAATGTTTCCACAAACCGAAGATAATACAATGTCATCATCTATAAGTTTGAAATTGAATGTTGTACCAGAGGTTGAATTAATAAAGGCGAAGTAAGGTTTGGAAGACACCTTAGTCAGCTGAAATACCATGTGATACATATACCTCAGAGTTATGTTTAGCACACATTTGCGGCAAAGGAATTCCAATGTAGACGCGTTTGAGGATTTGAACAAGGGTTCGTTTCTTACCACCCTTTCATTTTTATTTCAAAGGAAACGCTTTCAGTCTGAAAAACACAAACTGACAGGTACTTCACATTGAATTGTCTCCCCTTCTGACAGGTCGAATACTACATGTGTGCAGGATGTCAAGAATGACATAACTCTATTTCTATCTCTTAATTTTTGAATGTAATGTTTCCACAAACCGAAGATAATACAATGTCATCATCTAAAAGTTTGAAATTGAATGTTGGACCAGAGGTTGAATTAATAAAGGCGAAGAAAGGTTTGGAAGACACCTTAGTCAGCTGAAATACCATGTGATACATATACTTCAGAGTTATATTTAGCACACATTTACGGCAAAGGAATTCCAATGTAGACGCGTTTGAGGATTTGAACAAGGGTTCGTTTCTTACCACTCTTTCATTTCTAATTCTAAGGAAACGCTTTCAGTCTGAAAAACACAAACTATCAGGTGCTTCACATTGAATTGTCTCCCCTTCTGACAGGTCGAATACTACATGTGTGCAGGATGTCAAGAATGACATAGCTCCATTTCTATCTCTTAGTTTTTGAATGTAATGTTTCCACAAACCGAAGATAATACAATGTCATCATCTATAAGTTTGAAATTGAATGTTGGACCAGAGGTTGAATTAATAAAGGCGAAGTAAGGTTTGGAAGACACCTTAGTCAGCTGAAATACCATGTGATACATATACCTCAGAGTTATGTTTAGCACACATTTGCGGCAAAGGAATTCCAATGTAGACGCGTTTGAGGATTTGAACAAGGGTTCGTTTCTTACCACCCTTTCATTTTTATTTCAAAGGAAACGCTTTCAGTCTGAAAAACACAAACTGACAGGTACTTCACATTGAATTGTCTCCCCTTCTGACAGGTCGAATACTACATGTGTGCAGGATGTCAAGAATGACATAACTCTATTTCTATCTCTTAATTTTTGAATGTAATGTTTCCACAAACCGAAGATAATACAATGTCATCATCTAAAAGTTTGAAATTGAATGTTGGACCAGAGGTTGAATTAATAAAGGCGAAGTAAGGTTTGGAAGACACCTTAGTCAGCTGAAATACCATGTGATACATATACCTCAGAGTTATGTTTGGCACACATTTACGGCAAAGGAATTCCAATGTAGACGCGTTTGAGGATTTGAACAAGGGTTCGTTTCTTACCACTCTTTCATTTTTATTTCAAAGGAAACGCTTTCAGTCTGAAAATCACAAACTGTCAGGCTCTTCACATTGAATTGTCTCCCCTTCTGACAGGTCGAATACTACATGTGTGCAGGATGTCAAGAATGACATAGCTCCATTTCTATCTCTCAGTTTTTGAATGTAATGTTTCCACAAACCGAAGATAATACAATGTCATCATCTATAAGTTTGAAATTGAATGTTGGACCAGAGGTTGAATTAATAAAGGCGAAGTAAGGTTTGGAAGACACCTTAGTCAGCTGAAATAACATGTGATACATATACCTCAGAGTTATGTTTCGCACACATTTGCCTCAAAGGAATTCCAATGTAGACACGTTTGAGGATTTGAACAAGGGTTCGTTTCTTACCACTCTTTCATTTCTAATTCTAAGGAAACGCTTTCAGTCTGAAAAACACAAACTGTCAGGTGCTTCACATTGAATTGTCTCCCCTTCTGACAGGTCGAATACTACATGTGTGCAGGATGTCAAGAATGACATAGCTCCATTTGTATCTCTTAGTTTTTGAATGTAGTGTTTCCACAAACCGAAGAAAATACAATGCCATGATCTATAAGTTTGAAATTGAATGTTGGACCAGAGGTTGAATTAATAAAGGCGAAGTAAGGTTTGGAAGACACCTTAGTCAGCTGAAATACCATGTGATACATATACCTCAGAGTTATGTTTGGCACACATTTACGGCAAAGGAATTCCAATGTAGACGCGTTTGAGGATTTGAACAAGGGTTCGTTTCTTACCACCCTTTCATTTTTATTTCAAAGGAAACGCTTTCAGTCTGAAAAACACAAACTGTCAGGCTCTTCACATTCAATTGTCTCCCCTTCTGACAGGTCGAATACAACATGTGTGCAGGATGTCAAGAATGACAAAACTCCATTTCTATCTCTTAGTTTTTGAATGTAATGTTTCCACAAACCGAAGATAATACAATGTCATCATCTATAAGTTTGAAATTGAATGTTGGACCAGAGGTTGAATTAATAAAGGCGAAGTAAGGTTTGGAAGACACCTTAGTCAGCTGAAATACCATGTGATACATATACCTCAGAGTTATGTTTAGCACACATTTGCGGCAAAGGAATTCCAATGTAGACGCGTTTGAGGATTTGAACAAGGGTTCGTTTCTTACCACCCTTTCATTTTTATTTCAAAGGAAACGCTTTCAGTCTGAAAAACACAAACTGACAGGTACTTCACATTGAATTGTCTCCCCTTCTGACAGGTCGAATACTACATGTGTGCAGGATGTCAAGAATGACATAACTCTATTTCTATCTCTTAATTTTTGAATGTAATGTTTCCACAAACCGACGATAATACAATGTCATCATCTAAAAGTTTGAAATTGAATGTTGGACCAGAGGTTGAATTAATAAAGGCGAAGTAAGGTTTGGAAGACACCTTAGTCAGCTGAAATACCATGTGATACATATACCTCAGAGTTATATTTAGCACACATTTGCCTCAAAGGAATTCCAATGTAGACACGTTTGAGGATTTGAACAAGGGTTCGTTTCTTACCACTCTTTCATTTCTAATTCTAAGGAAACGCTTTCAGTCTGAAAAACACAAACTGTCAGGTGCTTCACATTGAATTGTCTCCCCTTCTGACAGGTCGAATACTACATGTGTGCAGGATGTCAAGAATGACATAACTCCATTTGTATCTCTTAGTTTTTGAATGTAATGTTTCCACAAACCGAAGAAAATACAATGCCATGATCTATAAGTTTGAAATTGAATGTTGGACCAGAGGTTGAATTAATAAAGGCGAAGTAAGGTTTGGAAGACACCTTAGTCAGCTGAAATACCATGTGATACATATACCTCAGAGTTATATTTGGCACACATTTACGCCAAAGGAATTCCAATGTAGACGCGTTTGAGGATTTGAACAAGGGTTCGTTTCTTACCACCCTTTCATTTTTATTTCAAAGGAAACGCTTTCAGTCTGAAAAACACAAACTGTCAGGCTCTTCACATTCAATTGTCTCCCCTTCTGACAGGTCGAATACAACATGCGTGCAGGATGTCAAGAATGACAAAACTCCATTTCTATCTCTTAATTTTTGAATGTAATGTTTCCACAAACCGAAGATAATACAATGTCATCATCTATAAGTTTGAAATTGAATGTTGGACCAGAGGTTGAATTAATAAAGGCGAAGTAAGGTTTGGAAGACACCTTAGTCAGCTGAAATACCATGTGATACATATACCTCAGAGTTATGTTTAGCACACATTTGCGGCAAAGGAATTCCAATGTAGACGCGTTTGAGGATTTGAACAAGGGTTCGTTTCTTACCACCCTTTCATTTTTATTTCAAAGGAAACGCTTTCAGTCTGAAAAACACAAACTGACAGGTACTTCACATTGAATTGTCTCCCCTTCTGACAGGTCGAATACTACATGTGTGCAGGATGTCAAGAATGACATAACTCTATTTCTATCTCTTAATTGTTGAATGTAATGTTTCCACAAACCGAAGATAATACAATGTCATCATCTAAAAGTTTGAAATTGAATGTTGGACCAGAGGTTGAATTAATAAAGGCGAAGTAAGGTTTGGAAGACACCTTAGTCAGCTGAAATACCATGTGATACATATACCTCAGAGTTATATTTAGCACACATTTACGGCAAAGGAATTCCAATGTAGACGCGTTTGAGGATTTGAACAAGGGTTCGTTTCTTACCACTCTTTCATTTTTATTTCAAAGGAAACGCTTTCAGTCTGAAAATCACAAACTGTCAGGCTCTTCACATTGAATTGTCTCCCCTTCTGACAGGTCGAATACTACATGTGTGCAGGATGTCAAGAATGACATAGCTCCATTTCTATCTCTTAGTTTTTGAATGTAATGTTTCCACAAACCGAAGATAATACAATGTCATCATCTATAAGTTTGAAATTGAATGTTGGACCAGAGGTTGAATTAATAAAGGCGAAGTAAGGTTTGGAAGACACCTTAGTCAGCTGAAATACCATGTGATACATATACCTCAGAGTTATGTTTCGCACACATTTGCCTCAAAGGAATTCCAATGTAGACACGTTTGAGGATTTGAACAAGGGTTCGTTTCTTACCACTCTTTCATTTCTAATTCTAAGGAAACGCTTTCAGTCTGAAAAACACAAACTGTCAGGTGCTTCACATTGAATTGTCTCCCCTTCTGACAGGTCGAATACTACATGTGTGCAGGATGTCAAGAATGACATAGCTCCATTTGTATCTCTTAGTTTTTGAATGTAATGTTTCCACAAACCGAAGAAAATACAATGCCATGATCTATAAGTTTGAAATTGAATGTTGGACCAGAGGTTGAATTAATAAAGGCGAAGTAAGGTTTGGAAGACACCTTAGTCAGCTGAAATACCATGTGATACATATACCTCAGAGTTATATTTGGCACACATTTACGGCAAAGGAATTCCAATGTAGACGCGTTTGAGGATTTGAACAAGGGTTCGTTTCTTACCACCCTTTCATTTTTATTTCAAAGGAAACGCTTTCAGTCTGAAAAACACAAACTGTCAGGCTCTTCACATTCAATTGTCTCCCCTTCTGACAGGTCGAATACAACATGCGTGCAGGATGTCAAGAATGACAAAACTCCATTTCTATCTCTTAGTTTTTGAATGTAATATTTCCACAAACCGAAGATAATACAATGTCATCATCTATAAGTTTGAAATTGAATGTTGGACCAGAGGTTGAATTAATAAAGGCGAAGTAAGGTTTGGAAGACACCTTAGTCAGCTGAAATACCATGTGATACATATACCTCAGAGTTATGTTTAGCACACATTTGCGGCAAAGGAATTCCAATGTAGACGCGTTTGAGGATTTGAACAAGGGTTCGTTTCTTACCACCCTTTCATTTTTATTTCAAAGGAAACGCTTTCAGTCTGAAAAACACAAACTGACAGGTACTTCACATTGAATTGTCTCCCCTTCTGACAGGTCGAATACTACATGTGTGCAGGATGTCAAGAATGACATAACTCTATTTCTATCTCTTAATTTTTCAATGTAATGTTTCCACAAACCGAAGATAATACAATGTCATCATCTAAAAGTTTGAAATTGAATGTTGGACCAGAGGTTGAATTAATAAAGGCGAAGTAAGGTTTGGAAGACACCTTAGTCAGCTGAAATACCATGTGATACATATACCTCAGAGTTATATTTAGCACACATTTACGGCAAAGGAATTCCAATGTAGACGCGTTTGAGGATTTGAACAAGGGTTCGTTTCTTACCACTCTTTCATTTTTATTTCAAAGGAAACGCTTTCAGTCTGAAAATCACAAACTGTCAGGCTCTTCACATTGAATTGTCTCCCCTTCTGACAGGTCGAATACTACATGTGTGCAGGATGTCAAGAATGACATAACTCTATTTCTATCTCTTAATTTTTGAATGTAATGTTTCCACAAACCGAAGATAATACAATGTCATCATCTAAAAGTTTGAAATTGAATGTTGGACCAGAGGTTGAATTAATAAAGGCGAAGTAAGGTTTGGAAGACACCTTAGTCAGCTGAAATACCATGTGATACATATACCTCAGAGTTATATTTAGCACACATTTACGGCAAAGGAATTCCAATGTAGACGCGTTTGAGGATTTGAACAAGGGTTCGTTTCTTACCACTCTTTCATTTTTATTTCAAAGGAAACGCTTTCAGTCTGAAAATCACAAACTGTCAGGCTCTTCACATTGAATTGTCTCCCCTTCTGACAGGTCGAATACTACATGTGTGCAGGATGTCAAGAATGACATAGCTCCATTTCTATCTCTTAGTTTTTGAATGTAATGTTTCCACAAACCGAAGATAATACAATGTCATCATCTATAAGTTTGAAATTGAATGTTGGACCAGAGGTTGAATTAATAAAGGCGAAGTAAGGTTTGGAAGACACCTTAGTCAGCTGAAATACCATGTGATACATATACCTCAGAGTTATATTTCGCACACATTTGCCTCAAAGGAATTCCAATGTAGACACGTTTGAGGATTTGAACAAGGGTTCGTTTCTTACCACTCTTTCATTTCTAATTCTGAGGAAACGCTTTCAGTCTGAAAAACACAAACTGTCAGGTGCTTCACATTGAATTGTCTCCCCTTCTGACAGGTCGAATACTACATGTGTGCAGGATGTCAAGAATGACATAGCTCCATTTGTATCTCTTAGTTTTTGAATGTAATGTTTCCACAAACCGAAGAAAATACAATGCCATGATCTATAAGTTTGAAATTGAATGTTGGACCAGAGGTTGAATTAATAAAGGCGAAGTAAGGTTTGGAAGACACCTTAGTCAGCTGAAATACCATGTGATACATATACCTCAGAGTTATATTTGGCACACATTTACGGCAAAGGAATTCCAATGTAGACGCGTTTGAGGATTTGAACAAGGGTTCGTTTCTTACCACCCTTTCATTTTTATTTCAAAGGAAACGCTTTCAGTCTGAAAAACACAAACTGTCAGGCTCTTCACATTCAATTGTCTCCCCTTCTGACAGGTCGAATACAACATGCGTGCAGGATGTCAAGAATGACAAAACTCCATTTCTATCTCTTAGTTTTTGAATGTAATGTTTCCACAAAACGAAGATAATACAATGTCATCATCTATAAGTTTGAAATTGAATGTTGGACCAGAGGTTGAATTAATAAAGGCGAAGTAAGGTTTGGAAGACACCTTAGTCAGCTGAAATACCATGTGATACATATACCTCAGAGTTATATTTAGCACACATTTGCGGCAAAGGAATTCCAATGTAGACGCGTTTGAGGATTTGAACAAGGGTTCGTTTCTTACCACTCTTTCATTTTTATTTCAAAGGAAACGCTTTCAGTCTGAAAAACACAAACTGTCAGGCTCTTCACATTGAATTGTCTCCCCTTCTGACAGGTCGAATACTACATGTGTGCAGGATGTCAAGAATGACATAGCTCCATTTGTATCTCTTAGTTTTTGAATGTAATGTTTCCACAAACCGAAGATAATACAATGTCATCATCTATAAGTTTGAAATTGAATGTTGGACCAGAGGTTGAATTAATAAAGGCGAAGTAAGGTTTGGAAGACACCTTAGTCAGCTGAAATACCATGTGATACATATACCTCAGAGTTATATTTCGCACACATTTGCCTCAAAGGAATTCCAATGTAGACACGTTTGAGGATTTGAACAAGGGTTCGTTTCTTACCACTCTTTCATTTCTAATTCTAAGGAAACGCTTTCAGTCTGAAAAACACAAACTGTCAGGTGCTTCACATTGAATTGTCTCCCCTTCTGACAGGTCGAATACTACATGTGTGCAGGATGTCAAGAATGACATAGCTCCATTTGTATCTCTTAGTTTTTGAATGTAATGTTTCCACAGACCGAAGATAATACAATGTCATCATCTATAAGTTTGAAATTGAATGTTGGACCAGAGGTTGAATTAATAAAGGCGAAGTAAGGTTTGGAAGACACCTTAGTCAGCTGAAACACCATGTGATACATATACCTCAGAGTTATGTTTGGCACACATTTACGGCAAAGGAATTCCAATGTAGACGCGTTTGAGGATTTGAACAAGGGTTCGTTTCTTACCACCCTTTCATTTTTATTTCAAAGGAAACGCTTTCAGTCTGAAAAACACAAACTGACAGGTACTTCACATTGAATTGTCTCCCCTTCTGACAGGTCGAATACTACATGTGTGCAGGATGTCAAGAATGACATAACTCTATTTCTATCTCTTAATTTTTGAATGTAATGTTTCCACAAACCGAAGATAATACAATGTCATCATCTATAAGTTTGAAATTGAATGTTGGACCAGAGGTTGAATTAATAAAGGCGAAGAAAGGTTTGGAAGACACCTTAGTCAGCTGAAATACCATGTGATACATATACCTCAGAGTTATATTTAGCACACATTTACGGCAAAGGAATTCCAATGTAGACGCGTTTGAGGATTTGAACAAGGGTTCGTTTCTTACCACCCTTTCATTTTTATTTCAAAGGAAACGCTTTCAGTCTGAAAAACACAAACTGTCAGGCTCTTCACATTCAATTGTCTCCCCTTCTGACAGGTCGAATACTACATGTGTGCAGGATGTCAAGAATGACATAACTCCATTTGTATCTCTTAGTTTTTGAATGTAATGTTTCCACAAACCGAAGATAATACAATGCCATCATCTATAAGTTTGAAATTGAATGTTGGACCAGAGGTTGAATTAATAAAGGCGAAGTAAGGTTTGGAAGACACCTTAGTCAGCTGAAATACCATGTGATACATATACCTCAGAGTTATATTTAGCACACATTTACGGCAAAGGAATTCCAATGTAGATTCGTTTGAGGATTTGAACAAGGGTTCGTTTCTTACCACTCTTTCATTTTTATTTCAAAGGAAACGCTTTCAGTCTGAAAAACACAAACTGTCAGGCTCTTCACATTGAATTGTCTCCCCTTCTGACAGGTCGAATACTACATGTGTGCAGGATGTCAAGAATGACATAGCTCCATTTGTATCTCTTAGTTTTTGAATGTAATGTTTCCACAAACCGAAGATAATACAATGTCATCATCTAAAAGTTTCAAAATGAATGTTGGACCAGAGGTTGAATTAATAAAGGCGAAGTAAGGTTTGGAAGACACCTTAGTCAGCTGAAATACCATGTGATACATATACCTCAGAGTTATATTTAGCACACATTTACGGCAAAGGAATTCCAATGTAGACGCGTTTGAGGATTTGAACAAGGGTTCGTTTCTTACCACCCTTTCATTTTTATTTCAAAGGAAACGCTTTCAGTCTGAAAAACACAAACTGACAGGTACTTCACATTGAATTGTCTCCCCTTCTGACAGGTCGAATACTACATGTGTGCAGGATGTCAAGAATGACATAACTCTATTTCTATCTCTTAATTTTTGAATGTAATGTTTCCACAAACCGAAGATAATACAATGTCATCATCTATAAGTTTGAAATTGAATGTTGGACCAGAGGTTGAATTAATAAAGGCGAAGTAAGGTTTGGAAGACACCTTAGTCAGCTGAAATACCATGTGATACATATACCTCAGAGTTATGTTTGGCGCACATTTACGGCAAAGGAATTCCAATGTAGACGCGTTTGAGGATTTGAACAAGGGTTCGTTTCTTACCACCCTTTCATTTTTATTTCAAAGGAAACGCTTTCAGTCTGAAAAACACAAACTGACAGGTACTTCACATTGAATTGTCTCCCCTTCTGACAGGTCGAATACTACATGTGTGCAGGATGTCAAGAATGACATAACTCTATTTCTATCTCTTAATTTTTGAATGTAATGTTTCCACAAACCGAAGATAATACAATGTCATCATCTAAAAGTTTGAAATTGAATGTTGGACCAGAGGTTGAATTAATAAAGGCGAAGGAAGGTTTGGAAGACACCTTAGTCAGCTGAAATACCATGTGATACATATACCTCAGAGTTATTTTTGGCACACATTTACGCCAAAGGAATTCCAATGTAGACGCGTTTGAGGATTTGAACAAGGGTTCGTTTCTTACCACCCTTTCATTTTTATTTCAAAGGAAACGCTTTCAGTCTGAAAAACACAAACTGACAGGTACTTCACATTGAATTGTCTCCCCTTCTGACAGGTCGAATACTACATGTGTGCAGGATGTCAAGAATGACATAGCTCCATTTGTATCTCTTAGTTTTTGAATGTAATGTTTCCACAAACCGAAGAAAATACAATGCCATGATCTATAAGTTTGAAATTGAATGTTGGACCAGAGGTTGAATTAATAAAGGCGAAGTAAGGATTGGAAGACACCTTAGTCAGCTGAAATACCATGTGATACATATACCTCAGAGTTATATTTGGCACACATTTACGGCAAAGGAATTCCAATGTAGACGCGTTTGAGGATTTGAACAAGGGTTCGTTTCTTACCACCCTTTCATTTTTATTTCAAAGGAAACGCTTTCAGTCTGAAAAACACAAACTGTCAGGCTCTTCACATTCAATTGTCTCCCCTTCTGACAGGTCGAATACAACATGCGTGCAGGATGTCAAGAATGACAAAACTCCATTTCTATCTCTTAGTTTTTGAATGTAATGTTTCCACAAACCGAAGATAATACAATGTCATCATCTATAAGTTTGAAATTGAATGTTGGACCAGAGGTTGAATTAATAAAGGCGAAGTAAGGTTTGGAAGACACCTTAGTCAGCTGAAATACCATGTGATACATATACCTCAGAGTTATGTTTAGCACACATTTGCGGCAAAGGAATTCCAATGTAGACGCGTTTGAGGATTTGAACAAGGGTTCGTTTCTTACCACCCTTTCATTTTTATTTCAAAGGAAACGCTTTCAGTCTGAAAAACACAAACTGACAGGTACTTCACATTGAATTGTCTCCCCTTCTGACAGGTCGAATACTACATGTGTGCAGGATGTCAAGAATGACATAACTCTATTTCTATCTCTTAATTTTTGAATGTAATGTTTCCACAAACCGAAGATAATACAATGTCATCATCTAAAAGTTTGAAATTGAATGTTGGACCAGAGGTTGAATTAATAAAGGCGAAGTAAGGTTTGGAAGACACCTTAGTCAGCTGAAATACCATGTGATACATATACCTCAGAGTTATATTTAGCACACATTTACGGCAAAGGAATTCCAATGTAGACGCGTTTGAGGATTTGAACAAGGGTTCGTTTCTTACCACTCTTTCATTTTTATTTCAAAGGAAACGCTTTCAGTCTGAAAAACACAAACTGTCAGGCTCTTCACATTCAATTGTCTCCCCTTCTGACAGGTCGAATACTACATGTGTGCAGGATGTCAAGAATGACATAGCTCCATTTGTATCTCTTAGTTTTTGAATGTAATGTTTCCACAAACCGAAGATAATACAATGTCATCATCTATAAGTTTGAAATTGAATGTTGGACCAGAGGTTGAATTAATAAAGGCGAAGTAAGGTTTGGAAGACACCTTAGTCAGCTGAAATACCATGTGATACATATACCTCAGAGTTATGTTTGGCGCACATTTACGGCAAAGGAATTCCAATGTAGACGCGTTTGAGGATTTGAACAAGGGTTCGTTTCTTACCACCCTTTCATTTTTATTTCAAAGGAAACGCTTTCAGTCTGAAAAACACAAACTGACAGGTACTTCACATTGAATTGTCTCCCCTTCTGACAGGTCGAATACTACATGTGTGCAGGATGTCAAGAATGACATAACTCTATTTCTATCTCTTAATTTTTGAATGTAATGTTTCCACAAACCGAAGATAATACAATGTCATCATCTAAAAGTTTGAAATTGAATGTTGGACCAGAGGTTGAATTAATAAAGGCGAAGGAAGGTTTGGAAGACACCTTAGTCAGCTGAAATACCATGTGATACATATACCTCAGAGTTATATTTGGCACACATTTACGCCAAAGGAATTCCAATGTAGACGCGTTTGAGGATTTGAACAAGGGTTCGTTTCTTACCACCCTTTCATTTTTATTTCAAAGGAAACGCTTTCAGTCTGAAAAACACAAACTGTCAGGCTCTTCACATTCAATTGTCTCCCCTTCTGACAGGTCGAATACAACATGCGTGCAGGATGTCAAGAATGACAAAACTCCATTTCTATCTCTTAGTTTTTGAATGTAATGTTTCCACAAACCGAAGATAATACAATGTCATCATCTATAAGTTTGAAATTGAATGTTGGACCAGAGGTTGAATTAATAAAGGCGAAGTAAGGTTTGGAAGACACCTTAGTCAGCTGAAATACCATGTGATACATATACCTCAGAGTTATATTTAGCACACATTTACGGCAAAGGAATTCCAATGTAGACGCGTTTGAGGATTTGAACAAGGGTTCGTTTCTTACCACTCTTTCATTTTTATTTCAAAGGAAACGCTTTCAGTCTGAAAAACACAAACTGTCAGGCTCTTCACATTGAATTGTCTCCCCTTCTGACAGGTCGAATACTACATGTGTGCAGGATGTCAAGAATGACATAGCTCCATTTGTATCTCTTAGTTTTTGAATGTAATGTTTCCACAAACCGAAGATAATACAATGTCATCATCTATAAGTTTGAAATTGAATGTTGGACCAGAGGTTGAATTAATAAAGGCGAAGTAAGGTTTGGAAGACACCTTAGTCAGCTGAAATACCATGTGATACATATACCTCAGAGTTATGTTTGGCGCACATTTACGGCAAAGGAATTCCAATGTAGACGCGTTTGAGGATTTGAACAAGGGTTCGTTTCTTACCACCCTTTCATTTTTATTTCAAAGGAAACGCTTTCAGTCTGAAAAACACAAACTGACAGGTACTTCACATTGAATTGTCTCCCCTTCTGACAGGTCGAATACTACATGTGTGCAGGATGTCAAGAATGACATAACTCTATTTCTATCTCTTAATTTTTGAATGTAATGTTTCCACAAACCGAAGATAATACAATGTCATCATCTAAAAGTTTGAAATTGAATGTTGGACCAGAGGTTGAATTAATAAAGGCGAAGGAAGGTTTGGAAGACACCTTAGTCAGCTGAAATACCATGTGATACATATACCTCAGAGTTATATTTGGCACACATTTACGCCAAAGGAATTCCAATGTAGACGCGTTTGAGGATTTGAACAAGGGTTCGTTTCTTACCACCCTTTCATTTTTATTTCAAAGGAAACGCTTTCAGTCTGAAAAACACAAACTGACAGGTACTTCACATTGAATTGTCTCCCCTTCTGACAGGTCGAATACTACATGTGTGCAGGATGTCAAGAATGACATAGCTCCATTTGTATCTCTTAGTTTTTGAATGTAATGTTTCCACAAACCGAAGAAAATACAATGCCATGATCTATAAGTTTGAAATTGAATGTTGGACCAGAGGTTGAATTAATAAAGGCGAAGTAAGGATTGGAAGACACCTTAGTCAGCTGAAATACCATGTGATACATATACCTCAGAGTTATATTTGGCACACATTTACGGCAAAGGAATTCCAATGTAGACGCGTTTGAGGATTTGAACAAGGGTTCGTTTCTTACCACCCTTTCATTTTTATTTCAAAGGAAACGCTTTCAGTCTGAAAAACACAAACTGTCAGGCTCTTCACATTCAATTGTCTCCCCTTCTGACAGGTCGAATACAACATGCGTGCAGGATGTCAAGAATGACAAAACTCCATTTCTATCTCTTAGTTTTTGAATGTAATGTTTCCACAAACCGAAGATAATACAATGTCATCATCTATAAGTTTGAAATTGAATGTTGGACCAGAGGTTGAATTAATAAAGGCGAAGTAAGGTTTGGAAGACACCTTAGTCAGCTGAAATACCATGTGATACATATACCTCAGAGTTATGTTTAGCACACATTTGCGGCAAAGGAATTCCAATGTAGACGCGTTTGAGGATTTGAACAAGGGTTCGTTTCTTACCACCCTTTCATTTTTATTTCAAAGGAAACGCTTTCAGTCTGAAAAACACAAACTGACAGGTACTTCACATTGAATTGTCTCCCCTTCTGACAGGTCGAATACTACATGTGTGCAGGATGTCAAGAATGACATAACTCTATTTCTATCTCTTAATTTTTGAATGTAATGTTTCCACAAACCGAAGATAATACAATGTCATCATCTAAAAGTTTGAAATTGAATGTTGGACCAGAGGTTGAATTAATAAAGGCGAAGTAAGGTTTGGAAGACACCTTAGTCAGCTGAAATACCATGTGATACATATACCTCAGAGTTATATTTAGCACACATTTACGGCAAAGGAATTCCAATGTAGACGCGTTTGAGGATTTGAACAAGGGTTCGTTTCTTACCACTCTTTCATTTTTATTTCAAAGGAAACGCTTTCAGTCTGAAAAACACAAACTGTCAGGCTCTTCACATTCAATTGTCTCCCCTTCTGACAGGTCGAATACTACATGTGTGCAGGATGTCAAGAATGACATAGCTCCATTTGTATCTCTTAGTTTTTGAATGTAATGTTTCCACAAACCGAAGATAATACAATGTCATCATCTATAAGTTTGAAATTGAATGTTGGACCAGAGGTTGAATTAATAAAGGCGAAGTAAGGTTTGGAAGACACCTTAGTCAGCTGAAATACCATGTGATACATATACCTCAGAGTTATGTTTGGCGCACATTTACGGCAAAGGAATTCCAATGTAGACGCGTTTGAGGATTTGAACAAGGGTTCGTTTCTTACCACCCTTTCATTTTTATTTCAAAGGAAACGCTTTCAGTCTGAAAAACACAAACTGACAGGTACTTCACATTGAATTGTCTCCCCTTCTGACAGGTCGAATACTACATGTGTGCAGGATGTCAAGAATGACATAACTCTATTTCTATCTCTTAATTTTTGAATGTAATGTTTCCACAAACCGAAGATAATACAATGTCATCATCTATAAGTTTGAAATTGAATGTTGGACCAGAGGTTGAATTAATAAAGGCGAAGTAAGGTTTGGAAGACACCTTAGTCAGCTGAAATACCATGTGATACATATACCTCAGAGTTATATTTAGCACACATTTACGGCAAAGGAATTCCAATGTAGACGCGTTTGAGGATTTGAACAAGGGTTCGTTTCTTACCACTCTTTCATTTTTATTTCAAAGGAAACGCTTTCAGTCTGAAAAACACAAACTGTCAGGCTCTTCACATTGAATTGTCTCCCCTTCTGACAGGTCGAATACTACATGTGTGCAGGATGTCAAGAATGACATAGCTCCATTTGTATCTCTTAGTTTTTGAATGTAATGTTTCCACAAACCGAAGATAATACAATGTCATCATCTATAAGTTTGAAATTGAATGTTGGACCAGAGGTTGAATTAATAAAGGCGAAGTAAGGTTTGGAAGACACCTTAGTCAGCTGAAATACCATGTGATACATATACCTCAGAGTTATGTTTGGCGCACATTTACGGCAAAGGAATTCCAATGTAGACGCGTTTGAGGATTTGAACAAGGGTTCGTTTCTTACCACCCTTTCATTTTTATTTCAAAGGAAACGCTTTCAGTCTGAAAAACACAAACTGACAGGTACTTCACATTGAATTGTCTCCCCTTCTGACAGGTCGAATACTACATGTGTGCAGGATGTCAAGAATGACATAACTCTATTTCTATCTCTTAATTTTTGAATGTAATGTTTCCACAAACCGAAGATAATACAATGTCATCATCTAAAAGTTTGAAATTGAATGTTGGACCAGAGGTTGAATTAATAAAGGCGAAGTAAGGTTTGGAAGACACCTTAGTCAGCTGAAATACCATGTGATACATATACCTCAGAGTTATATTTGGCACACATTTACGCCAAAGGAATTCCAATGTAGACGCGTTTGAGGATTTGAACAAGGGTTCGTTTCTTACCACCCTTTCATTTTTATTTCAAAGGAAACGCTTTCAGTCTGAAAAACACAAACTGACAGGTACTTCACATTGAATTGTCTCCCCTTCTGACAGGTCGAATACTACATGTGTGCAGGATGTCAAGAATGACATAGCTCCATTTGTATCTCTTAGTTTTTGAATGTAATGTTTCCACAAACCGAAGAAAATACAATGCCATGATCTATAAGTTTGAAATTGAATGTTGGACCAGAGGTTGAATTAATAAAGGCGAAGTAAGGTTTGGAAGACACCTTAGTCAGCTGAAATACCATGTGATACATATACCTCAGAGTTATATTTGGCACACATTTACGCCAAAGGAATTCCAATGTAGACGCGTTTGAGGATTTGAACAAGGGTTCGTTTCTTACCACCCTTTCATTTTTATTTCAAAGGAAACGCTTTCAGTCTGAAAAACACAAACTGTCAGGCTCTTCACATTCAATTGTCTCCCCTTCTGACAGGTCGAATACAACATGCGTGCAGGATGTCAAGAATGACAAAACTCCATTTCTATCTCTTAGTTTTTGAATGTAATGTTTCCACAAACCGAAGATAATACAATGTCATCATCTATAAGTTTGAAATTGAATGTTGGACCAGAGGTTGAATTCATAAAGGCGAAGTAAGGTTTGGAAGACACCTTAGTCAGCTGAAATACCATGTGATACATATACCTCAGAGTTATGTTTAGCACACATTTGCGGCAAAGGAATTCCAATGTAGACGCGTTTGAGGATTTGAACAAGGGTTCGTTTCTTACCACCCTTTCATTTTTATTTCAAAGGAAACGCTTTCAGTCTGAAAAACACAAACTGACAGGTACTTCACATTGAATTGTCTCCCCTTCTGACAGGTCGAATACTACATGTGTGCAGGATGTCAAGAATGACATAACTCTATTTCTATCTCTTAATTTTTGAATGTAATGTTTCCACAAACCGAAGATAATACAATGTCATCATCTAAAAGTTTGAAATTGAATGTTGGACCAGAGGTTGAATTAATAAAGGCGAAGTAAGGTTTGGAAGACACCTTAGTCAGCTGAAATACCATGTGATACATATACCTCAGAGTTATATTTAGCACACATTTACGGCAAAGGAATTCCAATGTAGACGCGTTTGAGGATTTGAACAAGGGTTCGTTTCTTACCACTCTTTCATTTTTATTTCAAAGGAAACGCTTTCAGTCTGAAAAACACAAACTGTCAGGCTCTTCACATTGAATTGTCTCCCCTTCTGACAGGTCGAATACTACATGTGTGCAGGATGTCAAGAATGACATAGCTCCATTTGTATCTCTTAGTTTTTGAATGTAATGTTTCCACAAACCGAAGATAATACAATGTCATCATCTATAAGTTTGAAATTGAATGTTGGACCAGAGGTTGAATTAATAAAGGCGAAGTAAGATTTGGAAGACACCTTAGTCAGCTGAAATACCATGTGATACATATACCTCAGAGTTATATTTAGCACACATTTGCCTCAAAGGAATTCCAATGTAGACACGTTTGAGGATTTGAACAAGGGTTCGTTTCTTACCACCCTTTCATTTCTAATTCTAAGGAAACGCTTTCAGTCTGAAAAACACAAACTGTCAGGTGCTTCACATTGAATTGTCTCCCCTTCTGACAGGTCGAATACTACATGTGTGCAGGATGTCAAGAATGACATAGCTCCATTTGTATCTCTTAGTTTTTGAATGTAATGTTTCCACTGACCGAAGATAATACAATGTCATCATCTATAAGTTTGAAATTGAATGTTGGACCAGAGGTTGAATTAATAAAGGCGAAGTAAGGTTTGGAAGACACCTTAGTCAGCTGAAACACCATGTGATACATATACCTCAGAGTTATGTTTGACACACATTTACGGCAAAGGAATTCCAATGTAGACGCGTTTGAGGATTTGAACAAGGGTTCGTTTCTTACCACTCTTTCATTTTTATTTCAAAGGAAACGCTTTCAGTCTGAAAAACACAAACTGACAGGTACTTCACATTGAATTGTCTCCCCTTCTGACAGGTCGAATACTACATGTGTGCAGGATGTCAAGAATGACATAACTCTATTTCTATCTCTTAATTTTTGAATGTAATGTTTCCACAAACCGAAGATAATACAATGTCATCATCTAAAAGTTTGAAATTGAATGTTGGACCAGAGGTTGAATTAATAAAGGCGAAGTAAGGTTTGGAAGACACCTTAGTCAGCTGAAATACCATGTGATACATATACCTCAGAGTTATATTTGGCACACATTTACGCCAAAGGAATTCCAATGTAGACGCGTTTGAGGATTTGAACAAGGGTTCGTTTCTTACCACCCTTTCATTTTTATTTCAAAGGAAACGCTTTCAGTCTGAAAAACACAAACTGACAGGTACTTCACATTGAATTGTCTCCCCTTCTGACAGGTCGAATACTACATGTGTGCAGGATGTCAAGAATGACATAGCTCCATTTGTATCTCTTAGTTTTTGAATGTAATGTTTCCACAAACCGAAGAAAATACAATGCCATGATCTATAAGTTTGAAATTGAATGTTGGACCAGAGGTTGAATTAATAAAGGCGAAGTAAGGTTTGGAAGACACCTTAGTCAGCTGAAATACCATGTGATACATATACCTCAGAGTTATATTTGGCACACATTTACGCCAAAGGAATTCCAATGTAGACGCGTTTGAGGATTTGAACAAGGGTTCGTTTCTTACCACCCTTTCATTTTTATTTCAAAGGAAACGCTTTCAGTCTGAAAAACACAAACTGTCAGGCTCTTCACATTCAATTGTCTCCCCTTCTGACAGGTCGAATACAACATGCGTGCAGGATGTCAAGAATGACAAAACTCCATTTCTATCTCTTAGTTTTTGAATGTAATGTTTCCACAAACCGAAGATAATACAATGTCATCATCTATAAGTTTGAAATTGAATGTTGGACCAGAGGTTGAATTCATAAAGGCGAAGTAAGGTTTGGAAGACACCTTAGTCAGCTGAAATACCATGTGATACATATACCTCAGAGTTATGTTTAGCACACATTTGCGGCAAAGGAATTCCAATGTAGACGCGTTTGAGGATTTGAACAAGGGTTCGTTTCTTACCACCCTTTCATTTTTATTTCAAAGGAAACGCTTTCAGTCTGAAAAACACAAACTGACAGGTACTTCACATTGAATTGTCTCCCCTTCTGACAGGTCGAATACTACATGTGTGCAGGATGTCAAGAATGACATAACTCTATTTCTATCTCTTAATTTTTGAATGTAATGTTTCCACAAACCGAAGATAATACAATGTCATCATCTAAAAGTTTGAAATTGAATGTTGGACCAGAGGTTGAATTAATAAAGGCGAAGTAAGGTTTGGAAGACACCTTAGTCAGCTGAAATACCATGTGATACATATACCTCAGAGTTATATTTAGCACACATTTACGGCAAAGGAATTCCAATGTAGACGCGTTTGAGGATTTGAACAAGGGTTCGTTTCTTACCACTCTTTCATTTTTATTTCAAAGGAAACGCTTTCAGTCTGAAAAACACAAACTGTCAGGCTCTTCACATTGAATTGTCTCCCCTTCTGACAGGTCGAATACTACATGTGTGCAGGATGTCAAGAATGACATAGCTCCATTTGTATCTCTTAGTTTTTGAATGTAATGTTTCCACAAACCGAAGATAATACAATGTCATCATCTATAAGTTTGAAATTGAATGTTGGACCAGAGGTTGAATTAATAAAGGCGAAGTAAGATTTGGAAGACACCTTAGTCAGCTGAAATACCATGTGATACATATACCTCAGAGTTATATTTAGCACACATTTGCCTCAAAGGAATTCCAATGTAGACACGTTTGAGGATTTGAACAAGGGTTCGTTTCTTACCACCCTTTCATTTCTAATTCTAAGGAAACGCTTTCAGTCTGAAAAACACAAACTGTCAGGTGCTTCACATTGAATTGTCTCCCCTTCTGACAGGTCGAATACTACATGTGTGCAGGATGTCAAGAATGACATAGCTCCATTTGTATCTCTTAGTTTTTGAATGTAATGTTTCCACTGACCGAAGATAATACAATGTCATCATCTATAAGTTTGAAATTGAATGTTGGACCAGAGGTTGAATTAATAAAGGCGAAGTAAGGTTTGGAAGACACCTTAGTCAGCTGAAACACCATGTGATACATATACCTCAGAGTTATGTTTGACACACATTTACGGCAAAGGAATTCCAATGTAGACGCGTTTGAGGATTTGAACAAGGGTTCGTTTCTTACCACTCTTTCATTTTTATTTCAAAGGAAACGCTTTCAGTCTGAAAAACACAAACTGACAGGTACTTCACATTGAATTGTCTCCCCTTCTCACAGGTCGAATACTACATGTGTGCAGGATGTCAAGAATGACATAACTCTATTTCTATCTCTTAATTTTTGAATGTAATGTTTCCACAAACCGAAGATAATACAATGTCATCATCTAAAAGTTTGAAATTGAATGTTGGACCAGAGGTTGAATTAATAAAGGCGAAGAAAGGTTTGGAAGACACCTTAGTCAGCTGAAATACCATGTGATACATATACCTCAGAGTTATATTTAGCACACATTTACGCCAAAGGAATTCCAATGTAGACGCGTTTGAGGATTTGAACAAGGGTTCGTTTCTTACCACTCTTTCATTTTTATTTCAAAGGAAACGCTTTCAGTCTGAAAAACACAAACTGTCAGGCTCTTCACATTGAATTGTCTCCCCTTCTGACAGGTCGAATACTACATGTGTGCAGGATGTCAAGAATGACATAGCTCCATTTGTATCTCTTAGTTTTTGAATGTAATGTTTCCACAAACCGAAGATAATACAATGCCATCATCTATAAGTTTGAAATTGAATGTTGGACCAGAGGTTGAATTAATAAAGGCGAAGTAAGGTTTGGAAGACACCTTAGTCAGCTGAAATACCATGTGATACATATACCTCAGAGTTATATTTAGCACACATTTACGGCAAAGGAATTCCAATGTAGATGCGTTTGAGGATTTGAACAAGGGTTCGTTTCTTACCACTCTTTCATTTTTATTTCAAAGGAAACGCTTTCAGTCTGAAAAACACAAACTGTCAGGCTCTTCACATTGAATTGTCTCCCCTTCTGACAGGTCGAATACTACATGTGTGCAGGATGTCAAGAATGACATAACTCTATTTCTATCTCTTAATTTTTGAATGTAATGTTTCCACAAACCGAAGATAATACAATGTCATCATCTAAAAGTTTGAAATTGAATGTTGGACCAGAGGTTGAATTAATAAAGGCGAAGGAAGGTTTGGAAGACACCTTAGTCAGCTGAAATACCATGTGATACATATACCTCAGAGTTATATTTGGCACACATTTACGCCAAAGGAATTCCAATGTAGACGCGTTTGAGGATTTGAACAAGGGTTCGTTTCTTACCACCCTTTCATTTTTATTTCAAAGGAAACGCTTTCAGTCTGAAAAACACAAACTGACAGGTACTTCACATTGAATTGTCTCCCCTTCTGACAGGTCGAATACTACATGTGTGCAGGATGTCAAGAATGACATAACTCTATTTCTATCTCTTAATTTTTGAATGTAATGTTTCCACAAACCGAAGATAATACAATGTCATCATCTAAAAGTTTGAAATTGAATGTTGGACCAGAGGTTGAATTAATAAAGGCGAAGGAAGGTTTGGAAGACACCTTAGTCAGCTGAAATACCATGTGATACATATACCTCAGAGTTATATTTGGCACACATTTACGCCAAAGGAATTCCAATGTAGACGCGTTTGAGGATTTGAACAAGGGTTCGTTTCTTACCACCCTTTCATTTTTATTTCAAAGGAAACGCTTTCAGTCTGAAAAACACAAACTGACAGGCACTTCACATTGAATTGTCTCCCCTTCTGACAGGTCGAATACAACATGCGTGCAGGATGTCAAGAATGACAAAACTCCATTTCTATCTCTTAGTTTTTGAATGTAATGTTTCCACAAACCGAAGATAATACAATGTCATCATCTATAAGTTTGAAATTGAATGTTGGACCAGAGGTTGAATTAATAAAGGCGAAGTAAGTTTTGGAAGACACCTTAGTCAGCTGAAATACCATGTGATACATATACCTCAGAGTTATGTTTAGCACACATTTGCGGCAAAGGAATTCCAATGTAGACGCGTTTGAGGATTTGAACAAGGGTTCGTTTCTTACCACCCTTTCATTTTTATTTCAAAGGAAACGCTTTCAGTCTGAAAAACACAAACTGACAGGTACTTCACATTGAATTGTCTCCCCTTCTGACAGGTCGAATACTACATGTGTGCAGGATGTCAAGAATGACATAACTCTATTTCTATCTCTTAATTTTTGAATGTAATGTTTCCACAAACCGAAGATAATACAATGTCATCATCTAAAAGTTTGAAATTGAATGTTGGACCAGAGGTTGAATTAATAAAGGCGAAGTAAGGTTTGGAAGACACCTTAGTCAGCTGAAATACCATGTGATACATATACCTCAGAGTTATATTTAGCACACATTTACGGCAAAGGAATTCCAATGTAGACGCGTTTGAGGATTTGAACAAGGGTTCGTTTCTTACCACTCTTTCATTTTTATTTCAAAGGAAACGCTTTCAGTCTGAAAAACACAAACTGTCAGGCTCTTCACATTGAATTGTCTCCCCTTCTGACAGGTCGAATACTACATGTGTGCAGGATGTCAAGAATGACATAGCTCCATTTGTATCTCTTAGTTTTTGAATGTAATGTTTCCACAAACCGAAGATAATACAATGTCATCATCTATAAGTTTGAAATTGAATGTTGGACCAGAGGTTGAATTAATAAAGGCGAAGTAAGGTTTGGAAGACACCTTAGTCAGCTGAAATACCATGTGATACATATACCTCAGAGTTATATTTCGCACACATTTGCCTCAAAGGAATTCCAATGTAGACACGTTTGAGGATTTGAACAAGGGTTCGTTTCTTACCACTCTTTCATTTTTATTTCAAAGGAAACGCTTTCAGTCTGAAAAACACAAACTGTCAGGCTCTTCACATTGAATTGTCTCCCCTTCTGACAGGTCGAATACTACATGTGTGCAGGATGTCAAGAATGACATAGCTCCATTTGTATCTCTTAGTTTTTGAATGTAATGTTTCCACAAACCGAAGATAATACAATGTCATCATCTAAAAGTTTGAAATTGAATGTTGGACCAGAGGTTGAATTAATAAAGGCGAAGGAAGGTTTGGAAGACACCTTAGTCAGCTGAAATACCATGTGATACATATACCTCAGAGTTATATTTGGCACACATTTACGCCAAAGGAATTCCAATGTAGACGCGTTTGAGGATTTGAACAAGGGTTCGTTTCTTACCACCCTTTCATTTTTATTTCAAAGGAAACGCTTTCAGTCTGAAAAACACAAACTGTCAGGCTCTTCACATTCAATTGTCTCCCCTTCTGACAGGTCGAATACAACATGCGTGCAGGATGTCAAGAATGACAAAACTCCATTTCTATCTCTTAGTTTTTGAATGTAATGTTTCCACAAACCGAAGATAATACAATGTCATCATCTATAAGTTTGAAATTGAATGTTGGACCAGAGGTTGAATTAATAAAGGCGAAGTAAGGTTTGGAAGACACCTTAGTCAGCTGAAATACCATGTGATACATATACCTCAGAGTTATATTTAGCACACATTTACGGCAAAGGAATTCCAATGTAGACGCGTTTGAGGATTTGAACAAGGGTTCGTTTCTTACCACTCTTTCATTTTTATTTCAAAGGAAACGCTTTCAGTCTGAAAAACACAAACTGTCAGGCTCTTCACATTGAATTGTCTCCCCTTCTGACAGGTCGAATACTACATGTGTGCAGGATGTCAAGAATGACATAACTCTATTTCTATCTCTTAATTTTTGAATGTAATGTTTCCACAAACCGAAGATAATACAATGTCATCATCTAAAAGTTTGAAATTGAATGTTGGACCAGAGGTTGAATTAATAAAGGCGAAGGAAGGTTTGGAAGACACCTTAGTCAGCTGAAATACCATGTGATACATATACCTCAGAGTTATATTTGGCACACATTTACGCCAAAGGAATTCCAATGTAGACGCGTTTGAGGATTTGAACAAGGGTTCGTTTCTTACCACCCTTTCATTTTTATTTCAAAGGAAACGCTTTCAGTCTGAAAAACACAAACTGACAGGTACTTCACATTGAATTGTCTCCCCTTCTGACAGGTCGAATACTACATGTGTGCAGGATGTCAAGAATGACATAGCTCCATTTGTATCTCTTAGTTTTTGAATGTAATGTTTCCACAAACCGAAGAAAATACAATGCCATGATCTATAAGTTTGAAATTGAATGTTGGACCAGAGGTTGAATTAATAAAGGCGAAGTAAGGTTTGGAAGACACCTTAGTCAGCTGAAATACCATGTGATACATATACCTCAGAGTTATATTTCGCACACATTTACGCCAAAGGAATTCCAATGTAGACGCGTTTGAGGATTTGAACAAGGGTTCGTTTCTTACCACCCTTTCATTTTTATTTCAAAGGAAACGCTTTCAGTCTGAAAAACACAAACTGTCAGGCTCTTCACATTCAATTGTCTCCCCTTCTGACAGGTCGAATACAACATGCGTGCAGGATGTCAAGAATGACAAAACTCCATTTCTATCTCTTAGTTTTTGAATGTAATGTTTCCACAAACCGAAGATAATACAATGTCATCATCTATAAGTTTGAAATTGAATGTTGGACCAGAGGTTGAATTAATAAAGGCGAAGTAAGGTTTGGAAGACACCTTAGTCAGCTGAAATACCATGTGATACATATACCTCAGAGTTATATTTCGCACACATTTGCCTCAAAGGAATTCCAATGTAGACACGTTTGAGGATTTGAACAAGGGTTCGTTTCTTACCACTCTTTCATTTTTATTTCAAAGGAAACGCTTTCAGTCTGAAAAACACAAACTGTCAGGCTCTTCACATTGAATTGTCTCCCCTTCTGACAGGTCGAATACTACATGTGTGCAGGATGTCAAGAATGACATAGCTCCATTTGTATCTCTTAGTTTTTGAATGTAATGTTTCCACAAACCGAAGATAATACAATGTCATCATCTAAAAGTTTGAAATTGAATGTTGGACCAGAGGTTGAATTAATAAAGGCGAAGGAAGGTTTGGAAGACACCTTAGTCAGCTGAAATACCATGTGATACATATACCTCAGAGTTATATTTGGCACACATTTACGCCAAAGGAATTCCAATGTAGACGCGTTTGAGGATTTGAACAAGGGTTCGTTTCTTACCACCCTTTCATTTTTATTTCAAAGGAAACGCTTTCAGTCTGAAAAACACAAACTGTCAGGCTCTTCACATTCAATTGTCTCCCCTTCTGACAGGTCGAATACAACATGCGTGCAGGATGTCAAGAATGACAAAACTCCATTTCTATCTCTTAGTTTTTGAATGTAATGTTTCCACAAACCGAAGATAATACAATGTCATCATCTATAAGTTTGAAATTGAATGTTGGACCAGAGGTTGAATTAATAAAGGCGAAGTAAGGTTTGGAAGACACCTTAGTCAGCTGAAATACCATGTGATACATATACCTCAGAGTTATATTTAGCACACATTTACGGCAAAGGAATTCCAATGTAGACGCGTTTGAGGATTTGAACAAGGGTTCGTTTCTTACCACTCTTTCATTTTTATTTCAAAGGAAACGCTTTCAGTCTGAAAAACACAAACTGTCAGGCTCTTCACATTGAATTGTCTCCCCTTCTGACAGGTCGAATACTACATGTGTGCAGGATGTCAAGAATGACATAACTCTATTTCTATCTCTTAATTTTTGAATGTAATGTTTCCACAAACCGAAGATAATACAATGTCATCATCTAAAAGTTTGAAATTGAATGTTGGACCAGAGGTTGAATTAATAAAGGCGAAGGAAGGTTTGGAAGACACCTTAGTCAGCTGAAATACCATGTGATACATATACCTCAGAGTTATATTTGGCACACATTTACGCCAAAGGAATTCCAATGTAGACGCGTTTGAGGATTTGAACAAGGGTTCGTTTCTTACCACCCTTTCATTTTTATTTCAAAGGAAACGCTTTCAGTCTGAAAAACACAAACTGACAGGTACTTCACATTGAATTGTCTCCCCTTCTGACAGGTCGAATACTACATGTGTGCAGGATGTCAAGAATGACATAGCTCCATTTGTATCTCTTAGTTTTTGAATGTAATGTTTCCACAAACCGAAGAAAATACAATGCCATGATCTATAAGTTTGAAATTGAATGTTGGACCAGAGGTTGAATTAATAAAGGCGAAGTAAGGTTTGGAAGACACCTTAGTCAGCTGAAATACCATGTGATACATATACCTCAGAGTTATATTTCGCACACATTTACGCCAAAGGAATTCCAATGTAGACGCGTTTGAGGATTTGAACAAGGGTTCGTTTCTTACCACCCTTTCATTTTTATTTCAAAGGAAACGCTTTCAGTCTGAAAAACACAAACTGTCAGGCTCTTCACATTCAATTGTCTCCCCTTCTGACAGGTCGAATACAACATGCGTGCAGGATGTCAAGAATGACAAAACTCCATTTCTATCTCTTAGTTTTTGAATGTAATGTTTCCACAAACCGAAGATAATACAATGTCATCATCTATAAGTTTGAAATTGAATGTTGGACCAGAGGTTGAATTAATAAAGGCGAAGTAAGGTTTGGAAGACACCTTAGTCAGCTGAAATACCATGTGATACATATACCTCAGAGTTATGTTTAGCACACATTTGCGGCAAAGGAATTCCAATGTAGACGCGTTTGAGGATTTGAACAAGGGTTCGTTTCTTACCACCCTTTCATTTTTATTTCAAAGGAAACGCTTTCAGTCTGAAAAACACAAACTGACAGGTACTTCACATTGAATTGTCTCCCCTTCTGACAGGTCGAATACTACATGTGTGCAGGATGTCAAGAATGACATAACTCTATTTCTATCTCTTAATTTTTGAATGTAATGTTTCCACAAACCGAAGATAATACAATGTCATCATCTAAAAGTTTGAAATTGAATGTTGGACCAGAGGTTGAATTAATAAAGGCGAAGTAAGGTTTGGAAGACACCTTAGTCAGCTGAAATACCATGTGATACATATACCTCAGAGTTATATTTAGCACACATTTACGGCAAAGGAATTCCAATGTAGACGCGTTTGAGGATTTGAACAAGGGTTCGTTTCTTACCACTCTTTCATTTTTATTTCAAAGGAAACGCTTTCAGTCTGAAAAACACAAACTGTCAGGCTCTTCACATTGAATTGTCTCCCCTTCTGACAGGTCGAATACTACATGTGTGCAGGATGTCAAGAATGACATAGCTCCATTTGTATCTCTTAGTTTTTGAATGTAATGTTTCCACAAACCGAAGATAATACAATGTCATCATCTATAAGTTTGAAATTGAATGTTGGACCAGAGGTTGAATTAATAAAGGCGAAGTAAGATTTGGAAGACACCTTAGTCAGCTGAAATGCCATGTGATACATATACCTCAGAGTTATATTTCGCACACATTTGCCTCAAAGGAATTCCAATGTAGACACGTTTGAGGATTTGAACAAGGGTTCGTTTCTTACCACCCTTTCATTTCTAATTCTAAGGAAACGCTTTCAGTCTGAAAAACACAAACTGTCAGGTGCTTCACATTGAATTGTCTCCCCTTCTGACAGGTCGAATACTACATGTGTGCAGGATGTCAAGAATGACATAGCTCCATTTGTATCTCTTAGTTTTTGAATGTAATGTTTCCACTGACCGAAGATAATACAATGTCATCATCTATAAGTTTGAAATTGAATGTTGGACCAGAGGTTGAATTAATAAAGGCGAAGTAAGGTTTGGAAGACACCTTAGTCAGCTGAAACACCATGTGATACATATACCTCAGAGTTATGTTTGGCACACATTTACGGCAAAGGAATTCCAATGTAGACGCGTTTGAGGATTTGAACAAGGGTTCGTTTCTTACCACTCTTTCATTTTTATTTCAAAGGAAACGCTTTCAGTCTGAAAAACACAAACTGACAGGTACTTCACATTGAATTGTCTCCCCTTCTCACAGGTCGAATACTACATGTGTGCAGGATGTCAAGAATGACATAACTCTATTTCTATCTCTTAATTTTTGAATGTAATGTTTCCACAAACCGAAGATAATACAATGTCATCATCTAAAAGTTTGAAATTGAATGTTGGACCAGAGGTTGAATTAATAAAGGCGAAGAAAGGTTTGGAAGACACCTTAGTCAGCTGAAATACCATGTGATACATATACCTCAGAGTTATATTTAGCACACATTTACGCCAAAGGAATTCCAATGTAGACGCGTTTGAGGATTTGAACAAGGGTTCGTTTCTTACCACTCTTTCATTTTTATTTCAAAGGAAACGCTTTCAGTCTGAAAAACACAAACTGTCAGGCTCTTCACATTGAATTGTCTCCCCTTCTGACAGGTCGAATACTACATGTGTGCAGGATGTCAAGAATGACATAGCTCCATTTGTATCTCTTAGTTTTTGAATGTAATGTTTCCACAAACCGAAGATAATACAATGCCATCATCTATAAGTTTGAAATTGAATGTTGGACCAGAGGTTGAATTAATAAAGGCGAAGTAAGGTTTGGAAGACACCTTAGTCAGCTGAAATACCATGTGATACATATACCTCAGAGTTATATTTAGCACACATTTACGGCAAAGGAATTCCAATGTAGATGCGTTTGAGGATTTGAACAAGGGTTCGTTTCTTACCACTCTTTCATTTTTATTTCAAAGGAAACGCTTTCAGTCTGAAAAACACAAACTGTCAGGCTCTTCACATTGAATTGTCTCCCCTTCTGACAGGTCGAATACTACATGTGTGCAGGATGTCAAGAATGACATAACTCTATTTCTATCTCTTAATTTTTGAATGTAATGTTTCCACAAACCGAAGATAATACAATGTCATCATCTAAAAGTTTGAAATTGAATGTTGGACCAGAGGTTGAATTAATAAAGGCGAAGGAAGGTTTGGAAGACACCTTAGTCAGCTGAAATACCATGTGATACATATACCTCAGAGTTATATTTGGCACACATTTACGCCAAAGGAATTCCAATGTAGACGCGTTTGAGGATTTGAACAAGGGTTCGTTTCTTACCACCCTTTCATTTTTATTTCAAAGGAAACGCTTTCAGTCTGAAAAACACAAACTGACAGGTACTTCACATTGAATTGTCTCCCCTTCTGACAGGTCGAATACTACATGTGTGCAGGATGTCAAGAATGACATAACTCTATTTCTATCTCTTAATTTTTGAATGTAATGTTTCCACAAACCGAAGATAATACAATGTCATCATCTAAAAGTTTGAAATTGAATGTTGGACCAGAGGTTGAATTAATAAAGGCGAAGGAAGGTTTGGAAGACACCTTAGTCAGCTGAAATACCATGTGATACATATACCTCAGAGTTATATTTGGCACACATTTACGCCAAAGGAATTCCAATGTAGACGCGTTTGAGGATTTGAACAAGGGTTCGTTTCTTACCACCCTTTCATTTTTATTTCAAAGGAAACGCTTTCAGTCTGAAAAACACAAACTGACAGGTACTTCACATTGAATTGTCTCCCCTTCTGACAGGTCGAATACTACATGTGTGCAGGATGTCAAGAATGACATAGCTCCATTTGTATCTCTTAGTTTTTGAATGTAATGTTTCCACAAACCGAAGAAAATACAATGCCATGATCTATAAGTTTGAAATTGAATGTTGGACCAGAGGTTGAATTAATAAAGGCGAAGTAAGGTTTGGAAGACACCTTAGTCAGCTGAAATACCATGTGATACATATACCTCAGAGTTATATTTGGCACACATTTACGGCAAAGGAATTCCAATGTAGACGCGTTTGAGGATTTGAACAAGGGTTCGTTTCTTACCACCCTTTCATTTTTATTTCAAAGGAAACGCTTTCAGTCTGAAAAACACAAACTGTCAGGCTCTTCACATTCAATTGTCTCCCCTTCTGACAGGTCGAATACAACATGCGTGCAGGATGTCAAGAATGACAAAACTCCATTTCTATCTCTTAGTTTTTGAATGTAATGTTTCCACAAACCGAAGATAATACAATGTCATCATCTATAAGTTTGAAATTGAATGTTGGACCAGAGGTTGAATTAATAAAGGCGAAGTAAGTTTTGGAAGACACCTTAGTCAGCTGAAATACCATGTGATACATATACCTCAGAGTTATGTTTAGCACACATTTGCGGCAAAGGAATTCCAATGTAGACGCGTTTGAGGATTTGAACAAGGGTTCGTTTCTTACCACCCTTTCATTTTTATTTCAAAGGAAACGCTTTCAGTCTGAAAAACACAAACTGACAGGTACTTCACATTGAATTGTCTCCCCTTCTGACAGGTCGAATACTACATGTGTGCAGGATGTCAAGAATGACATAACTCTATTTCTATCTCTTAATTTTTGAATGTAATGTTTCCACAAACCGAAGATAATACAATGTCATCATCTAAAAGTTTGAAATTGAATGTTGGACCAGAGGTTGAATTAATAAAGGCGAAGTAAGGTTTGGAAGACACCTTAGTCAGCTGAAATACCATGTGATACATATACCTCAGAGTTATATTTAGCACACATTTACGGCAAAGGAATTCCAATGTAGACGCGTTTGAGGATTTGAACAAGGGTTCGTTTCTTACCACTCTTTCATTTTTATTTCAAAGGAAACGCTTTCAGTCTGAAAAACACAAACTGTCAGGCTCTTCACATTGAATTGTCTCCCCTTCTGACAGGTCGAATACTACATGTGTGCAGGATGTCAAGAATGACATAGCTCCATTTGTATCTCTTAGTTTTTGAATGTAATGTTTCCACTGACCGAAGATAATACAATGTCATCATCTATAAGTTTGAAATTGAATGTTGGACCAGAGGTTGAATTAATAAAGGCGAAGTAAGGTTTGGAAGACACCTTAGTCAGCTGAAACACCATGTGATACATATACCTCAGAGTTATGTTTGGCACACATTTACGGCAAAGGAATTCCAATGTAGACGCGTTTGAGGATTTGAACAAGGGTTCGTTTCTTACCACTCTTTCATTTTTATTTCAAAGGAAACGCTTTCAGTCTGAAAAACACAAACTGACAGGTACTTCACATTGAATTGTCTCCCCTTCTGACAGGTCGAATACTACATGTGTGCAGGATGTCAAGAATGACATAACTCTATTTCTATCTCTTAATTTTTGAATGTAATGTTTCCACAAACCGAAGATAATACAATGTCATCATCTAAAAGTTTGAAATTGAATGTTGGACCAGAGGTTGAATTAATAAAGGCGAAGAAAGGTTTGGAAGACACCTTAGTCAGCTGAAATACCATGTGATACATATACCTCAGAGTTATATTTAGCACACATTTACGGCAAAGGAATTCCAATGTAGACGCGTTTGAGGATTTGAACAAGGGTTCGTTTCTTACCACTCTTTCATTTTTATTTCAAAGGAAACGCTTTCAGTCTGAAAAACACAAACTGTCAGGCTCTTCACATTGAATTGTCTCCCCTTCTGACAGGTCGAATACTACATGTGTGCAGGATGTCAAGAATGACATAGCTCCATTTGTATCTCTTAGTTTTTGAATGTAATGTTTCCACAAACCGAAGATAATACAATGCCATCATCTATAAGTTTGAAATTGAATGTTGGACCAGAGGTTGAATTAATAAAGGCGAAGTAAGGTTTGGAAGACACCTTAGTCAGCTGAAATACCATGTGATACATATACCTCAGAGTTATATTTAGCACACATTTACGGCAAAGGAATTCCAATGTAGATGCGTTTGAGGATTTGAACAAGGGTTCGTTTCTTACCACTCTTTCATTTTTATTTCAAAGGAAACGCTTTCAGTCTGAAAAACACAAACTGTCAGGCTCTTCACATTGAATTGTCTCCCCTTCTGACAGGTCGAATACTACATGTGTGCAGGATGTCAAGAATGACATAGCTCCATTTGTATCTCTTAGTTTTTGAATGTAATGTTTCCACAAACCGAAGATAATACAATGTCATCATCTAAAAGTTTCAAAATGAATGTTGGACCAGAGGTTGAATTAATAAAGGCGAAGTAAGGTTTGGAAGACACCTTAGTCAGCTGAAATACCATGTGATACATATACCTCAGAGTTATATTTAGCACACATTTACGGCAAAGGAATTCCAATGTAGACGCGTTTGAGGATTTGAACAAGGGTTCGTTTCTTACCACCCTTTCATTTTTATTTCAAAGGAAACGCTTTCAGTCTGAAAAACACAAACTGACAGGTACTTCACATTGAATTGTCTCCCCTTCTGACAGGTCGAATACTACATGTGTGCAGGATGTCAAGAATGACATAGCTCTATTTCTATCTCTTAACTTTTGAATGTAATGTTTCCACAAACCGAAGACAATACAATGTCATCATCTAAAAGTTTGAAATTGAATGTTGGACCAGAGGTTGAATTAATAAAGGCGAAGTAAGGTTTGGAAGACACCTTAGTCAGCTGAAATACCATGTGATACATATACCTCAGAGTTATATTTGGCACACATTTACGCCAAAGGAATTCCAATGTAGACGCGTTTGAGGATTTGAACAAGGGTTCGTTTCTTACCACCCTTTCATTTTTATTTCAAAGGAAACGCTTTCAGTCTGAAAAACACAAACTGACAGGTACTTCACATTGAATTGTCTCCCCTTCTGACAGGTCGAATACTACATGTGTGCAGGATGTCAAGAATGACATAACTCTATTTCTATCTCTTAATTTTTGAATGTAATGATTCCACAAACCGAAGATAATACAATGTCGTCATCTAAAAGTTTGAAATTGAATGTTGGACCAGAGGTTGAATTAATAAAGGCGAAGGAAGGTTTGGAAGACACCTTAGTCAGCTGAAATACCATGTGATACATATACCTCAGAGTTATATTTGGCACACATTTACGCCAAAGGAATTCCAATGTAGACGCGTTTGAGGATTTGAACAAGGGTTCGTTTCTTACCACCCTTTCATTTTTATTTCAAAGGAAACGCTTTCAGTCTGAAAAACACAAACTGACAGGTACTTCACATTGAATTGTCTCCCCTTCTGACAGGTCGAATACTACATGTGTGCAGGATGTCAAGAATGACATAGCTCCATTTGTATCTCTTAGTTTTTGAATGTAATGTTTCCACAAACCGAAGAAAATACAATGCCATGATCTATAAGTTTGAAATTGAATGTTGGACCAGAGGTTGAATTAATAAAGGCGAAGTAAGGTTTGGAAGACACCTTAGTCAGCTGAAATACCATGTGATACATATACCTCAGAGTTATATTTGGCACACATTTACGGCAAAGGAATTCCAATGTAGACGCGTTTGAGGATTTGAACAAGGGTTCGTTTCTTACCACCCTTTCATTTTTATTTCAAAGGAAACGCTTTCAGTCTGAAAAACACAAACTGTCAGGCTCTTCACATTCAATTGTCTCCCCTTCTGACAGGTCGAATACAACATGCGTGCAGGATGTCAAGAATGACAAAACTCCATTTCTATCTCTTAGTTTTTGAATGTAATGTTTCCACAAACCGAAGATAATACAATGTCATCATCTATAAGTTTGAAATTGAATGTTGGACCAGAGGTTGAATTAATAAAGGCGAAGTAAGTTTTGGAAGACACCTTAGTCAGCTGAAATACCATGTGATACATATACCTCAGAGTTATGTTTAGCACACATTTGCGGCAAAGGAATTCCAATGTAGACGCGTTTGAGGATTTGAACAAGGGTTCGTTTCTTACCACCCTTTCATTTTTATTTCAAAGGAAACGCTTTCAGTCTGAAAAACACAAACTGACGGGTACTTCACATTGAATTGTCTCCCCTTCTGACAGGTCGAATACTACATGTGTGCAGGATGTCAAGAATGACATAACTCTATTTCTATCTCTTAATTTTTGAATGTAATGTTTCCACAAACCGAAGATAATACAATGTCATCATCTAAAAGTTTGAAATTGAATGTTGGACCAGAGGTTGAATTAATAAAGGCGAAGTAAGGTTTGGAAGACACCTTAGTCAGCTGAAATACCATGTGATACATATACCTCAGAGTTATATTTAGCACACATTTACGGCAAAGGAATTCCAATGTAGACGCGTTTGAGGATTTGAACAAGGGTTCGTTTCTTACCACTCTTTCATTTTTATTTCAAAGGAAACGCTTTCAGTCTGAAAAACACAAACTGTCAGGCTCTTCACATTGAATTGTCTCCCCTTCTGACAGGTCGAATACTACATGTGTGCAGGATGTCAAGAATGACATAGCTCCATTTGTATCTCTTAGTTTTTGAATGTAATGTTTCCACAAACCGAAGATAATACAATGTCATCATCTATAAGTTTGAAATTGAATGTTGGACCAGAGGTTGAATTAATAAAGGCGAAGTAAGGTTTGGAAGACACCTTAGTCAGCTGAAATACCATGTGATACATATACCTCAGAGTTATATTTCGCACACATTTGCCTCAAAGGAATTCCAATGTAGACACGTTTGAGGATTTGAACAAGGGTTCGTTTCTTACCACCCTTTCATTTCTAATTCTAAGGAAACGCTTTCAGTCTGAAAAACACAAACTGTCAGGTGCTTCACATTGAATTGTCTCCCCTTCTGACAGGTCGAATACTACATGTGTGCAGGATGTCAAGAATGACATAGCTCCATTTGTATCTCTTAGTTTTTGAATGTAATGTTTCCACTGACCGAAGATAATACAATGTCATCATCTATAAGTTTGAAATTGAATGTTGGACCAGAGGTTGAATTAATAAAGGCGAAGTAAGGTTTGGAAGACACCTTAGTCAGCTGAAACACCATGTGATACATATACCTCAGAGTTATGTTTGGCACACATTTACGGCAAAGGAATTCCAATGTAGACGCGTTTGAGGATTTGAACAAGGGTTCGTTTCTTACCACTCTTTCATTTTTATTTCAAAGGAAACGCTTTCAGTCTGAAAAACACAAACTGACAGGTACTTCACATTGAATTGTCTCCCCTTCTGACAGGTCGAATACTACATGTGTGCAGGATGTCAAGAATGACATAACTCTATTTCTATCTCTTAATTTTTGAATGTAATGTTTCCACAAACCGAAGATAATACAATGTCATCATCTAAAAGTTTGAAATTGAATGTTGGACCAGAGGTTGAATTAATAAAGGCGAAGAAAGGTTTGGAAGACACCTTAGTCAGCTGAAATACCATGTGATACATATACCTCAGAGTTATATTTAGCACACATTTACGGCAAAGGAATTCCAATGTAGACGCGTTTGAGGATTTGAACAAGGGTTCGTTTCTTACCACTCTTTCATTTTTATTTCAAAGGAAACGCTTTCAGTCTGAAAAACACAAACTGTCAGGCTCTTCACATTGAATTGTCTCCCCTTCTGACAGGTCGAATACTACATGTGTGCAGGATGTCAAGAATGACATAGCTCCATTTGTATCTCTTAGTTTTTGAATGTAATGTTTCCACAAACCGAAGATAATACAATGCCATCATCTATAAGTTTGAAATTGAATGTTGGACCAGAGGTTGAATTAATAAAGGCGAAGTAAGGTTTGGAAGACACCTTAGTCAGCTGAAATACCATGTGATACATATACCTCAGAGTTATATTTAGCACACATTTACGGCAATGGAATTCCAATGTAGATGCGTTTGAGGATTTGAACAAGGGTTCGTTTCTTACCACTCTTTCATTTTTATTTCAAAGGAAACGCTTTCAGTCTGAAAAACACAAACTGTCAGGCTCTTCACATTGAATTGTCTCCCCTTCTGACAGGTCGAATACTACATGTGTGCAGGATGTCAAGAATGACATAGCTCCATTTGTATCTCTTAGTTTTTGAATGTAATGTTTCCACAAACCGAAGATAATACAATGTCATCATCTAAAAGTTTCAAAATGAATGTTGGACCAGAGGTTGAATTAATAAAGGCGAAGTAAGGTTTGGAAGACACCTTAGTCAGCTGAAATACCATGTGATACATATACCTCAGAGTTATATTTAGCACACATTTACGGCAAAGGAATTCCAATGTAGACGCGTTTGAGGATTTGAAAAAGGGTTCGTTTCTTACCACCCTTTCATTTTTATTTCAAAGGAAACGCTTTCAGTCTGAAAAACACAAACTGACAGGTACTTCACATTGAATTGTCTCCCCTTCTGACAGGTCGAATACTACATGTGTGCAGGATGTCAAGAATGACATAGCTCTATTTCTATCTCTTAACTTTTGAATGTAATGTTTCCACAAACCGAAGACAATACAATGTCATCATCTAAAAGTTTGAAATTGAATGTTGGACCAGAGGTTGAATTAATAAAGGCGAAGTAAGGTTTGGAAGACACCTTAGTCAGCTGAAATACCATGTGATACATATACCTCAGAGTTATATTTGGCACACATTTACGCCAAAGGAATTCCAATGTAGACGCGTTTGAGGATTTGAACAAGGGTTCGTTTCTTACCACCCTTTCATTTTTATTTCAAAGGAAACGCTTTCAGTCTGAAAAACACAAACTGACAGGTACTTCACATTGAATTGTCTCCCCTTCTGACAGGTCGAATACTACATGTGTGCAGGATGTCAAGAATGACATAACTCTATTTCTATCTCTTAATTTTTGAATGTAATGATTCCACAAACCGAAGATAATACAATGTCGTCATCTAAAAGTTTGAAATTGAATGTTGGACCAGAGGTTGAATTAATAAAGGCGAAGGAAGGTTTGGAAGACACCTTAGTCAGCTGAAATACCATGTGATACATATACCTCAGAGTTATATTTAGCACACATTTACGGCAAAGGAATTCCAATGTAGATGCGTTTGAGGATTTGAACAAGGGTTCGTTTCTTACCACTCTTTCATTTTTATTTCAAAGGAAACGCTTTCAGTTTGAAAAACACAAACTGTCAGGCTCTTCACATTGAATTGTCTCCCCTTCTGACAGGTCGAATACTACATGTGTGCAGGATGTCAAGAATGACATAGCTCCATTTGTATCTCTTAGTTTTTGAATGTAATGTTTCCACAAACCGAAGATAATACAATGTCATCATCTAAAAGTTTCAAAATGAATGTTGGACCAGAGGTTGAATTAATAAAGGCGAAGTAAGGTTTGGAAGACACCTTAGTCAGCTGAAATACCATGTGATACATATACCTCAGAGTTATATTTAGCACACATTTACGGCAAAGGAATTCCAATGTAGACGCGTTTGAGGATTTGAACAAGGGTTCGTTTCTTACCACCCTTTCATTTTTATTTCAAAGGAAACGCTTTCAGTCTGAAAAACACAAACTGACAGGTACTTCACATTGAATTGTCTCCCCTTCTGACAGGTCGAATACTACATGTGTGCAGGATGTCAAGAATGACATAACTCTATTTCTATCTCTTAACTTTTGAATGTAATGTTTCCACAAACCGAAGACAATACAATGTCATCATCTAAAAGTTTGAAATTGAATGTTGGACCAGAGGTTGAATTAATAAAGGCGAAGTAAGGTTTGGAAGACACCTTAGTCAGCTGAAATACCATGTGATACATATACCTCAGAGTTATATTTGGCACACATTTACGCCAAAGGAATTCCAATGTAGACGCGTTTGAGGATTTGAACAAGGGTTCGTTTCTTACCACCCTTTCATTTTTATTTCAAAGGAAACGCTTTCAGTCTGAAAAACACAAACTGACAGGTACTTCACATTGAATTGTCTCCCCTTCTGACAGGTCGAATACTACATGTGTGCAGGATGTCAAGAATGACATAACTCTATTTCTATCTCTTAATTTTTGAATGTAATGATTCCACAAACCGAAGATAATACAATGTCGTCATCTAAAAGTTTGAAATTGAATGTTGGACCAGAGGTTGAATTAATAAAGGCGAAGTAAGGTTTGGAAGACACCTTAGTCAGCTGAAATACCATGTGATACATATACCTCAGAGTTATATTTAGCACACATTTACGGCAAAGGAATTCCAATGTAGATGCGTTTGAGGATTTGAACAAGGGTTCGTTTCTTACCACTCTTTCATTTTTATTTCAAAGGAAACGCTTTCAGTCTGAAAAACACAAACTGTCAGGCTCTTCACATTGAATTGTCTCCCCTTCTGACAGGTCGAATACTACATGTGTGCAGGATGTCAAGAATGACATAGCTCCATTTGTATCTCTTAGTTTTTGAATGTAATGTTTCCACAAACCGAAGATAATACAATGCCATCATCTATAAGTTTGAAATTGAATGTTGGACCAGAGGTTGAATTAATAAAGGCGAAGTAAGGTTTGGAAGACACCTTAGTCAGCTGAAATACCATGTGATACATATACCTCAGAGTTATATTTCGCACACATTTGCCTCAAAGGAATTCCAATGTAGACACGTTTGAGGATTTGAACAAGGGTTCGTTTCTTACCACCCTTTCATTTCTAATTCTAAGGAAACGCTTTCAGTCTGAAAAACACAAACTGTCAGGTGCTTCACATTGAATTGTCTCCCCTTCTGACAGGTCGAATACTACATGTGTGCAGGATGTCAAGAATGACATAGCTCCATTTGTATCTCTTAGTTTTTGAATGTAATGTTTCCACTGACCGAAGATAATACAATGTCATCATCTATAAGTTTGAAATTGAATGTTGGACCAGAGGTTGAATTAATAAAGGCGAAGTAAGGTTTGGAAGACACCTTAGTCAGCTGAAACACCATGTGATACATATACCTCAGAGTTATGTTTGGCACACATTTACGGCAAAGGAATTCCAATGTAGACGCGTTTGAGGATTTGAACAAGGGTTCGTTTCTTACCACTCTTTCATTTTTATTTCAAAGGAAACGCTTTCAGTCTGAAAAACACAAACTGACAGGTACTTCACATTGAATTGTCTCCCCTTCTGACAGGTCGAATACTACATGTGTGCAGGATGTCAAGAATGACATAACTCTATTTCTATCTCTTAATTTTTGAATGTAATGTTTCCACAAACCGAAGATAATACAATGTCATCATCTAAAAGTTTGAAATTGAATGTTGGACCAGAGGTTGAATTAATAAAGGCGAAGAAAGGTTTGGAAGACACCTTAGTCAGCTGAAATACCATGTGATACATATACCTCAGAGTTATATTTAGCACACATTTACGGCAAAGGAATTCCAATGTAGACGCGTTTGAGGATTTGAACAAGGGTTCGTTTCTTACCACTCTTTCATTTTTATTTCAAAGGAAACGCTTTCAGTCTGAAAAACACAAACTGTCAGGCTCTTCACATTGAATTGTCTCCCCTTCTGACAGGTCGAATACTACATGTGTGCAGGATGTCAAGAATGACATAGCTCCATTTGTATCTCTTAGTTTTTGAATGTAATGTTTCCACAAACCGAAGATAATACAATGCCATCATCTATAAGTTTGAAATTGAATGTTGGACCAGAGGTTGAATTAATAAAGGCGAAGTAAGGTTTGGAAGACACCTTAGTCAGCTGAAATACCATGTGATACATATACCTCAGAGTTATATTTAGCACACATTTACGGCAAAGGAATTCCAATGTAGATGCGTTTGAGGATTTGAACAAGGGTTCGTTTCTTACCACTCTTTCATTTTTATTTCAAAGGAAACGCTTTCAGTCTGAAAAACACAAACTGTCAGGCTCTTCACATTGAATTGTCTCCCCTTCTGACAGGTCGAATACTACATGTGTGCAGGATGTCAAGAATGACATAGCTCCATTTGTATCTCTTAGTTTTTGAATGTAATGTTTCCACAAACCGAAGATAATACAATGTCGTCATCTAAAAGTTTCAAAATGAATGTTGGACCAGAGGTTGAATTAATAAAGGCGAAGTAAGGTTTGGAAGACACCTTAGTCAGCTGAAATACCATGTGATACATATACCTCAGAGTTATATTTAGCACACATTTACGGCAAAGGAATTCCAATGTAGACGCGTTTGAGGATTTGAAAAAGGGTTCGTTTCTTACCACCCTTTCATTTTTATTTCAAAGGAAACGCTTTCAGTCTGAAAAACACAAACTGACAGGTACTTCACATTGAATTGTCTCCCCTTCTGACAGGTCGAATACTACATGTGTGCAGGATGTCAAGAATGACATAGCTCTATTTCTATCTCTTAACTTTTGAATGTAATGTTTCCACAAACCGAAGAAAATACAATGTCATCATCTAAAAGTTTGAAATTGAATGTTGGACCAGAGGTTGAATTAATAAAGGCGAAGTAAGGTTTGGAAGACACCTTAGTCAGCTGAAATACCATGTGATACATATACCTCAGAGTTATATTTGGCACACATTTACGCCAAAGGAATTCCAATGTAGACGCGTTTGAGGATTTGAACAAGGGTTCGTTTCTTACCACCCTTTCATTTTTATTTCAAAGGAAACGCTTTCAGTCTGAAAAACACAAACTGACAGGTACTTCACATTGAATTGTCTCCCCTTCTGACAGGTCGAATACTACATGTGTGCAGGATGTCAAGAATGACATAACTCTATTTCTATCTCTTAATTTTTGAATGTAATGATTCCACAAACCGAAGATAATACAATGTCGTCATCTAAAAGTTTGAAATTGAATGTTGGACCAGAGGTTGAATTAATAAAGGCGAAGGAAGGTTTGGAAGACACCTTAGTCAGCTGAAATACCATGTGATACATATACCTCAGAGTTATATTTAGCACACATTTACGGCAAAGGAATTCCAATGTAGATGCGTTTGAGGATTTGAACAAGGGTTCGTTTCTTACCACTCTTTCATTTTTATTTCAAAGGAAACGCTTTCAGTTTGAAAAACACAAACTGTCAGGCTCTTCACATTGAATTGTCTCCCCTTCTGACAGGTCGAATACTACATGTGTGCAGGATGTCAAGAATGACATAGCTCCATTTGTATCTCTTAGTTTTTGAATGTAATGTTTCCACAAACCGAAGATAATACAATGTCATCATCTAAAAGTTTCAAAATGAATGTTGGACCAGAGGTTGAATTAATAAAGGCGAAGTAAGGTTTGGAAGACACCTTAGTCAGCTGAAATACCATGTGATACATATACCTCAGAGTTATATTTAGCACACATTTACGGCAAAGGAATTCCAATGTAGACGCGTTTGAGGATTTGAACAAGGGTTCGTTTCTTACCACCCTTTCATTTTTATTTCAAAGGAAACGCTTTCAGTCTGAAAAACACAAACTGACAGGTACTTCACATTGAATTGTCTCCCCTTCTGACAGGTCGAATACTACATGTGTGCAGGATGTCAAGAATGACATAACTCTATTTCTATCTCTTAACTTTTGAATGTAATGTTTCCACAAACCGAAGACAATACAATGTCATCATCTAAAAGTTTGAAATTGAATGTTGGACCAGAGGTTGAATTAATAAAGGCGAAGTAAGGTTTGGAAGACACCTTAGTCAGCTGAAATACCATGTGATACATATACCTCAGAGTTATATTTGGCACACATTTACGCCAAAGGAATTCCAATGTAGACGCGTTTGAGGATTTGAACAAGGGTTCGTTTCTTACCACCCTTTCATTTTTATTTCAAAGGAAACGCTTTCAGTCTGAAAAACACAAACTGACAGGTACTTCACATTGAATTGTCTCCCCTTCTGACAGGTCGAATACTACATGTGTGCAGGATGTCAAGAATGACATAACTCTATTTCTATCTCTTAATTTTTGAATGTAATGATTCCACAAACCGAAGATAATACAATGTCGTCATCTAAAAGTTTGAAATTGAATGTTGGACCAGAGGTTGAATTAATAAAGGCGAAGTAAGGTTTGGAAGACACCTTAGTCAGCTGAAATACCATGTGATACATATACCTCAGAGTTATATTTAGCACACATTTACGGCAAAGGAATTCCAATGTAGATGCGTTTGAGGATTTGAACAAGGGTTCGTTTCTTACCACTCTTTCATTTTTATTTCAAAGGAAACGCTTTCAGTCTGAAAAACACAAACTGTCAGGCTCTTCACATTGAATTGTCTCCCCTTCTGACAGGTCGAATACTACATGTGTGCAGGATGTCAAGAATGACATAACTCTATTTCTATCTCTTAATTTTTGAATGTAATGCTTCCACAAACCGAAGATAATACAATGTCGTCATCTAAAAGTTTGAAATTGAATGTTGGACCAGAGGTTGAATTAATAAAGGCGAAGTAAGGTTTGGAAGACACCTTAGTCAGCTGAAATACCATGTGATACATATACCTCAGAGTTATATTTAGCACACATTTACGGCAAAGGAATTCCAATGTAGACGCGTTTGAGGATTTGAACAAGGGTTCGTTTCTTACCACTCTTTCATTTTTATTTCAAAGGAAACGCTTTCAGTCTGAAAAACACAAACTGTCAGGCTCTTCACATTGAATTGTCTCCCCTTCTGACAGGTCGAATACTACATGTGTGCAGGATGTCAAGAATGACATAGCTCCATTTGTATCTCTTAGTTTTTGAATGTAATGTTTCCACAAACCGAAGAAAATACAATGTCATCATCTATAAGTTTGAAATTGAATGTTGGACCAGAGGTTGAATTAATAAAGTCGAAGTAAGGTTTGGAAGACACCTTAGTCAGCTGAAATACCATGTGATACATATACCTCAGAGTTATATTTAGCACACATTTGCGGCAAAGGAATTCCAATGTAGACGCGTTTGAGGATTTGAACAAGGGTTCGTTTCTTACCACCCTTTCATTTTTATTTCAAAGGAAACGCTTTCAGTCTGAAAAACACAAACTGACAGGTACTTCACATTGAATTGTCTCCCCTTCTGACAGGTCGAATACTACATGTGTGCAGGATGTCAAGAATGACATAACTCTATTTCTATCTCTTAATTTTTGAATGTAATGTTTCCACAAACCGAAGATAATACAATGTCATCATCTAAAAGTTTGAAATTGAATGTTGGACCAGAGGTTGAATTAATAAAGGCGAAGGAAGGTTTGGAAGACACCTTAGTCAGCTGAAACACCATGTGATACATATACCTCAGAGTTATGTTTGGCACACATTTACGGCAAAGGAATTCCAATGTAGACGCGTTTGAGGATTTGAACAAGGGTTCGTTTCTTACCACCCTTTCATTTTTATTTCAAAGGAAACGCTTTCAGTCTGAAAAACACAAACAGTCAGGCTCTTCACATTGAATTGTCTCCCCTTCTGACAGGTCGAATACTACATGTGTGCAGGATGTCAAGAATGACATAACTCTATTTCTATCTCTTAATTTTTGAATGTAATGCTTCCACAAACCGAAGATAATACAATGTCGTCATCTAAAAGTTTGAAATTGAATGTTGGACCAGAGGTTGAATTAATAAAGGCGAAGTAAGGTTTGGAAGACACCTTAGTCAGCTGAAATACCATGTGATACATATACCTCAGAGTTATATTTAGCACACATTTGCGGCAAAGGAATTCCAATGTAGACGCGTTTGAGGATTTGAACAAGGGTTCGTTTCTTACCACCCTTTCATTTTTATTTCAAAGGAAACGCTTTCAGTCTGAAAAACACAAACTGACAGGTACTTCACATTGAATTGTCTCCCCTTCTGACAGGTCGAATACTACATGTGTGCAGGATGTCAAGAATGACATAACTCTATTTCTATCTCTTAATTTTTGAATGTAATGTTTCCACAAACCGAAGATAATACAATGTCATCATCTAAAAGTTTGAAATTGAATGTTGGACCAGAGGTTGAATTAATAAAGGCGAAGGAAGGTTTGGAAGACACCTTAGTCAGCTGAAACACCATGTGATACATATACCTCAGAGTTATGTTTGGCACACATTTACGGCAAAGGAATTCCAATGTAGACGCGTTTGAGGATTTGAACAAGGGTTCGTTTCTTACCACCCTTTCATTTTTATTTCAAAGGAAACGCTTTCAGTCTGAAAAACACAAACAGTCAGGCGCTTCACATTGAATTGTCTCCCCTTCTGACAGGTCGAATACTACATGTGTGCAGGATGTCAAGAATGACAAAACTCCATTTCTATCTCTTAGTTTTTGAATGTAATGTTTCCACAAACCGAAGATAATACAATGTCATCATCTGTAAGTTTGAATTTGAATGTTGGACCAGAGGTTGAATTAATAAAGGCGAAGTAAGGTTTGGAAGACACCTTAGTCAGCTGAAATACCATGTGATACATATACCTCAGAGTTATGTTTGGCACGCATTTACGGCAAAGGAATTCCAATGTAGACGCGTTTGAGGATTTGAACAAGGGTTCGTTTCTTACCACTCTTTCATTTTTATTTCAAAGGAAACGCTTTCAGTCTGAAAAACACAAACTGACAGGTACTTCACATTGAATTGTCTCCCCTTCTGACAGGTCGAATACTACATGTGTGCAGGATGTCAAGAATGACATAACTCTATTTCTATCTCTTAATTTTTGAATGTAATGTTTCCACAAACCGAAGATAATACAATGTCATCATCTAAAAGTTTGAAATTGAATGTTGGACCAGAGGTTGAATTAATAAAGGCGAAGTAAGGTTTGGAAGACACCTTAGTCAGCTGAAATACCATGTGATACATATACCTCAGAGTTATATTTAGCACACATTTACGGCAAAGGAATTCCAATGTAGACGCGTTTGAGGATTTGAACAAGGGTTCGTTCCTTACCACTCTTTCATTTTTATTTCAAAGGAAACGCTTTCAGTCTGAAAAACACAAACTGTCAGGCTCTTCACATTGAATTGTCTCCCCTTCTGACAGGTCGAATACTACATGTGTGCAGGATGTCAAGAATGACATAGCTCCATTTGTATCTCTTAGTTTTTGAATGTAATGTTTCCACAAACCGAAGATAATACAATGTCATCATCTATAAGTTTGAAATTGAATGTTGGACCAGAGGTTGAATTAATAAAGGCGAAGTAAGGTTTGGAAGACACCTTAGTCAGCTGAAACACCATGTGATACATATACCTCAGAGTTATATTTAGCACACATTTGCGGCAAAGGAATTCCAATGTAGACACGTTTGAGGATTTCAACAAGGGTTCGTTTCTTACCACTCTTTCATTTCTAATTCTAAGGAAACGCTTTCAGTCTGAAAAACACAAACTGTCAGGTGCTTCACATTGAATTGTCTCCCCTTCTGACAGGTCGAATACTACATGTGTGCAGGATGTCTAGAATGACATAGCTCCATTTCTATCTCTTAGTTTTTGAATGTAATGTTTCCACAAACCGAAGATAATACAATGTCATCATCTATAAGTTTGAAATTGAATGTTGGACCAGAGGTTGAATTAATAAAGGCGAAGTAAGGTTTGGAAGACACCTTAGTCAGCTGAAATACCATGTAATACATATACCTCAGAGTTATGTTTGGCACACATTTCCGGCAAAGGAATTCCAATGTAGACGCGTTTGAGGATTTGAACAAGGGTTCGTTTCTTACCACTCTTTCATTTTTATTTCAAAGGAAACGCTTTCAGTCTGAAAAACACAAACTGACAGGTACTTCACATTGAATTGTCTCCCCTTCTGACAGGTCGAATACTACATGTGTGCAGGATGTCAAGAATGACATAGCTCCATTTGTATCTCTTAGTTTTTGAATGTAATGTTTCCACAAACCGAAGATAATACAATGTCATCATCTAAAAGTTTCAAAATGAATGTTGGACCAGAGGTTGAATTAATAAAGGCGAAGTAAGGTTTGGAAGACACCTTAGTCAGCTGAAATACCATGTGATACATATACCTCAGAGTTATATTTGGCACACATTTACGGCAAAGGAATTCCAATGTAGACGCGTTTGAGGATTTGAACAAGGGTTCGTTTCTTACCACCCTTTCATTTTTATTTCAAAGGAAACGCTTTCAGTCTGAAAAACACAAACTGTCAGGCTCTTCACATTGAATTGTCTCCCCTTCTGACAGGTCGAATACTACATGTGTGCAGGATGTCAAGAATGACATAGCTCCATTTGTATCTCTTAGTTTTTGAATGTAATGTTTCCACAAACCGAAGATAATACAATGTCATCATCTATAAGTTTGAAATTGAATGTTGGACCAGAGGTTGAATTAATAAAGGCGAAGTAAGGTTTGGAAGACACCTTAGTCAGCTGAAACACCATGTGATACATATACCTCAGAGTTATATTTAGCACACATTTGCGGCAAAGGAATTCCAATGTAGACACGTTTGAGGATTTGAACAAGGGTTCGTTTCTTACCACTCTTTCATTTCTAATTCTAAGGAAACGCTTTCAGTCTGAAAAACACAAACTGTCAGGTGCTTCACATTGAATTGTCTCCCCTTCTGACAGGTCGAATACTACATGTGTGCAGGATGTCTAGAATGACATAGCTCCATTTCTATCTCTTAGTTTTTGAATGTAATGTTTCCACAAACCGAAGATAATACAATGTCATCATCTATAAGTTTGAAATTGAATGTTGGACCAGAGGTTGAATTAATAAAGGCGAAGTAAGGTTTGGAAGACACCTTAGTCAGCTGAAATACCATGTGATACATATACCTCAGAGTTATATTTGGCACACATTTACGGCAAAGGAATTCCAATGTAGACGCGTTTGAGGATTTGAACAAGGGTTCGTTTCTTACCACCCTTTAATTTTTATTTCAAAGGAAACGCTTTCAGTCTGAAAAACACAAACTGTCAGGCTCTTCACATTGAATTGTCTCCCCTTCTGACAGGTCGAATACTACATGTGTGCAGGATGTCAAGAATGACATAGCTCCATTTGTATCTCTTAGTTTTTGAATGTAATGTTTCCACAAACCGAAGATAATACAATGTCATCATCTATAAGTTTGAAATTGAATGTTGGACCAGAGGTTCAATTAATAAAGGCGAAGTTAGGTTTGGAAGACACCTTAGTCAGCTGAAATACCATGTGATACATATACCTCAGAGTTATATTTAGCACACATTTGCGGCAAAGGAATTCCAATGTAGACACGTTTGAGGATTTGAACAAGGGTTCGTTTCTTACCACTCTTTCATTTCTCATTCTAAGGAAACGCTTTCAGTCTGAAAAACACAAACTGTCAGGTGCTTCACATTGAATTGTCTCCCCTTCTGACAGGTCGAATACTACATGTGTGCAGGATGTCAAGAATGACATAGCTCCATTTGTATCTCTTAGTTTTTGAATGTAATGTTTCCACAAACCGAAGATAATACAATGTCATCATCTATAAGTTTGAAATTGAATGTTGGACCAGAGGTTGAATTAATAAAGGCGAAGTAAGGTTTGGAAGACACCTTAGTCAGCTGAAACACCATGTAATACATATACCTCAGAGTTATGTTTGGCACACATTTACGGCAAAGGAATTCCAATGTAGACGCGTTTGAGGATTTGAACAAGGGTTCGTTTCTTACCACTCTTTCATTTTTATTTCAAAGGAAACGCTGTCAGTCTGAAAAACACAAACTGACAGGTACTTCACATTGAATTGTCTCCCCTTCTGACAGGTCGAATACTACATGTGTGCAGGATGTCAAGAATGACATAGCTCCATTTGTATCTCTTAGTTTTTGAATGTAATGTTTCCACAAACCGAAGATAATACAATGTCATCATCTAAAAGTTTCAAAATGAATGTTGGACCAGAGGTTGAATTAATAAAGGCGAAGTTAGGTTTGGAAGACACCTTAGTCAGCTGAAATACCATGTGATACATATACCTTAGAGTTATATTTAGCACACATTTACGGCAAAGGAATTCCAATGTAGACGCGTTTGAGGATTTGAACAAGGGTTCGTTTCTTACCACTCTTTCATTTTTATTTCAAAGGAAACGCTTTCAGTCTGAAAAACACAAACTGTCAGGCTCTTCACATTGAATTGTCTCCCCTTCTGACAGGTCGAATACTACATGTGTGCAGGATGTCAAGAATGACATAGCTCCATTTGTATCTCTTAGTTTTTGAATGTAATGTTTCCACAAACCGAAGAAAATACAATGTCATCATCTATAAGTTTGAAATTGAATGTTGGACCAGAGGTTGAATTAATAAAGGCGAAGTAAGGTTTGGAAGACACCTTAGTCAGCTGAAACACCATGTGATACATATACCTCAGAGTTATATTTAGCACACATTTACGGCAAAGGAATTCCAATGTAGACGCGTTTGAGGATTTGAAAAAGGGTTCGTTTCTTACCACTCTTTCATTTTTATTTCAAAGGAAACGCTTTCAGTCTGAAAAACACAAACTGTCAGGTACTTCACATTGAATTGTCTCCCCTTCTGACAGGTCGAATACTACATGTGTGCAGGATGTCAAGAATGACATAGCTCCATTTGTATCTCTTAGTTTTTGAATGTAATGTTTCCACAAACCGAAGATAATACAATGTCATCATCTAAAAGTTTCAAAATGAATGTTGGACCAGAGGTTGAATTAATAAAGGCGAAGTAAGGTTTTAAGACACCTTAGTCAGCTGAAACACCATGTGATACATATACCTCAGAGTTATATTTAGCACACATTTACGGCAAAGGAATTCCAATGTAGACGCGTTTGAGGATTTGAAAAAGGGTTCGTTTCTTACCACTCTTTCATTTTTATTTCAAAGGAAACGCTTTCAGTCTGAAAAACACAAACTGTCAGGCTCTTCACATTGAATTGTCTCCCCTTCTGACAGGTCGAATACTACATGTGTGCAGGATGTCAAGAATGACATAGCTCCATTTGTATCTCTTAGTTTTTGAATGTAATGTTTCCACAAACCGAAGATAATACAATGTCATCATCTATAAGTTTGAAATTGAATGTTGGACCAGAGGTTGAATTAATAAAGGCGAAGTAAGGTTTGGAAGACACCTTAGTCAGCTGAAATACCATGTGATACATATACCTCAGAGTTATATTTAGCACACATTTGCGGCAAAGGAATTCCAATGTAGACGCGTTTGAGGATTTGAACAAGGGTTCGTTTCTTACCACCCTTTCATTTTTATTTCAAAGGAAACGCTTTCAGTCTGAAAAACACAAACTGACAGGTACTTCACATTGAATTGTCTCCCCTTCTGACAGGTCGAATACTACATGTGTGCAGGATGTCAAGAATGACATAACTCTATTTCTGTCTCTTAATTTTTGAATGTAATGTTTCCACAAACCGAAGATAATACAATGTCATCATCTAAAAGTTTGAAATTGAATGTTGGACCAGAGGTTGAATTAATAAAGGCGAAGTAAGGTTTGGAAGACACCTTAGTCAGCTGAAATACCATGTGATACATATACCTCAGAGTTATATTTGGCACACATTTGCGGCAAAGGAATTCCAATGTAGACACGTTTGAGGATTTGAACAAGGGTTCGTTTCTTACCACTCTTTCATTTCTAATTCTAAGGAAACGCTTTCAGTCTGAAAAACACAAACTGTCAGGCTCTTCACATTGAATTGTCTCCCCTTCTGACAGGTCGAATACTACATGTGTGCAGGATGTCAAGAATGACATAGCTCCATTTGTATCTCTTAGTTTTTGAATGTAATGTTTCCACAAACCGAAGATAATACAATGTCATCATCTATAAGTTTGAAATTGAATGTTGGACCAGAGGTTGAATTAATAAAGGCGAAGTAAGGTTTGGAAGACACCTTAGTCAGCTGAAACACCATGTAATACATATACCTCAGAGTTATGTTTGGCACACATTTACGGCAAAGGAATTCCAATGTAGACGCGTTTGAGGATTTGAACAAGGGTTCGTTTCTTACCACTCTTTCATTTTTATTTCAAAGGAAACGCTGTCAGTCTGAAAAACACAAACTGACAGGTACTTCACATTGAATTGTCTCCCCTTCTGACAGGTCGAATACTACATGTGTGAAGGATGTCAAGAATGACATAGCTCCATTTGTATCTCTTAGTTTTTGAATGTAATGTTTCCACAAACCGAAGATAATACAATGTCATCATCTAAAAGTTTCAAAATGAATGTTGGACCAGAGGTTGAATTAATAAAGGCGAAGTAAGGTTTGGAAGACACCTTAGTCAGCTGAAATACCATGTGATACATATACCTTAGAGTTATATTTAGCACACATTTACGGCAAAGGAATTCCAATGTAGACGCGTTTGAGGATTTGAACAAGGGTTCGTTTCTTACCACTCTTTCATTTTTATTTCAAAGGAAACGCTTTCAGTCTGAAAAACACAAACTGTCAGGCTCTTCACATTGAATTGTCTCCCCTTCTGACAGGTCGAATACTACATGTGTGCAGGATGTCAAGAATGACATAGCTCCATTTGTATCTCTTAGTTTTTGAATGTAATGTTTCCACAAACCGAAGAAAATACAATGTCATCATCTATAAGTTTGAAATTGAATGTTGGACCAGAGGTTGAATTAATAAAGGCGAAGTAAGGTTTGGAAGACACCTTAGTCAGCTGAAACACCATGTGATACATATACCTCAGAGTTATATTTAGCACACATTTACGGCAAAGGAATTCCAATGTAGACGCGTTTGAGGATTTGAACAAGGGTTCGTTTCTTACCACTCTTTCATTTTTATTTCAAAGGAAACGCTTTCAGTCTGAAAAACACAAACTGTCAGGTACTTCACATTGAATTGTCTCCCCTTCTGACAGGTCGAATACTACATGTGTGCAGGATGTCAAGAATGACATAGCTCCATTTGTATCTCTTAGTTTTTGAATGTAATGTTTCCACAAACCGAAGATAATACAATGTCATCATCTAAAAGTTTCAAAATGAATGTTGGACCAGAGGTTGAATTAATAAAGGCGAAGTAAGGTTTGGAAGACACCTTAGTCAGCTGAAATACCATGTGATACATATACCTTAGAGTTATATTTAGCACACATTTGCGGCAAAGGAATTCCAATGTAGACGCGTTTGAGGATTTGAACAAGGGTTCGTTTCTTACCACTCTTTCATTTTTATTTCAAAGGAAACGCTTTCAGTCTGAAAAACACAAACTGTCAGGCTCTTCACATTGAATTGTCTCCCCTTCTGACAGGTCGAATACTACATGTGTGCAGGATGTCAAGAATGACATAGCTCCATTTGTATCTCTTAGTTTTTGAATGTAATGTTTCCACAAACCGAAGAAAATACAATGTCATCATCTATAAGTTTGAAATTGAATGTTGGACCAGAGGTTGAATTAATAAAGGCGAAGTAAGGTTTGGAAGACACCTTAGTCAGCTGAAATACCATGTGATACATATACCTCAGAGTTATATTTAGCACACATTTGCGGCAAAGGAATTCCAATGTAGACGCGTTTGAGGATTTGAACAAGGGTTCGTTTCTTACCACCCTTTCATTTTTATTTCAAAGGAAACGCTTTCAGTCTGAAAAACACAAACTGACAGGTACTTCACATTGAATTGTCTCCCCTTCTGACAGGTCGAATACTACATGTGTGCAGGATGTCAAGAATGACATAGCTCCATTTGTATCTCTTAGTTTTTGAATGTAATGTTTCCACAAACCGAAGATAATACAATGTCATCATCTATAAGTTTGAAATTGAATGTTGGACCAGAGGTTGAATTAATAAAGGCGAAGTAAGGTTTGGAAGACACCTTAGTCAGCTGAAACACCATGTAATACATATACCTCAGAGTTATGTTTGGCACACATTTACGGCAAAGGAATTCCAATGTAGACGCGTTTGAGGATTTGAACAAGGGTTCGTTTCTTACCACTCTTTCATTTTTATTTCAAAGGAAACGCTGTCAGTCTGAAAAACACAAACTGACAGGTACTTCACATTGAATTGTCTCCCCTTCTGACAGGTCGAATACTACATGTGTGCAGGATGTCAAGAATGACATAGCTCCATTTGTATCTCTTAGTTTTTGAATGTAATGTTTCCACAAACCGAAGATAATACAATGTCATCATCTAAAAGTTTCAAAATGAATGTTGGACCAGAGGTTGAATTAATAAAGGCGAAGTTAGGTTTGGAAGACACCTTAGTCAGCTGAAATACCATGTGATACATATACCTTAGAGTTATATTTAGCACACATTTACGGCAAAGGAATTCCAATGTAGACGCGTTTGAGGATTTGAACAAGGGTTCGTTTCTTACCACTCTTTCATTTTTATTTCAAAGGAAACGCTTTCAGTCTGAAAAACACAAACTGTCAGGCTCTTCACATTGAATTGTCTCCCCTTCTGACAGGTCGAATACTACATGTGTGCAGGATGTCAAGAATGACATAGCTCCATTTGTATCTCTTAGTTTTTGAATGTAATGTTTCCACAAACCGAAGAAAATACAATGTCATCATCTATAAGTTTGAAATTGAATGTTGGACCAGAGGTTGAATTAATAAAGGCGAAGTAAGGTTTGGAAGACACCTTAGTCAGCTGAAACACCATGTGATACATATACCTCAGAGTTATATTTAGCACACATTTACGGCAAAGGAATTCCAATGTAGACGCGTTTGAGGATTTGAAAAAGGGTTCGTTTCTTACCACTCTTTCATTTTTATTTCAAAGGAAACGCTTTCAGTCTGAAAAACACAAACTGTCAGGTACTTCACATTGAATTGTCTCCCCTTCTGACAGGTCGAATACTACATGTGTGCAGGATGTCAAGAATGACATAGCTCCATTTGTATCTCTTAGTTTTTGAATGTAATGTTTCCACAAACCGAAGATAATACAATGTCATCATCTAAAAGTTTCAAAATGAATGTTGGACCAGAGGTTGAATTAATAAAGGCGAAGTAGGGTTTGGAAGACACCTTAGTCAGCTGAAATACCATGTGATACATATACCTTAGAGTTATATTTAGCACACATTTGCGGCAAAGGAATTCCAATGTAGACGCGTTTGAGGATTTGAACAAGGGTTCGTTTCTTACCACTCTTTCATTTTTATTTCAAAGGAAACGCTTTCAGTCTGAAAAACACAAACTGTCAGGCTCTTCACATTGAATTGTCTCCCCTTCTGACAGGTCGAATACTACATGTGTGCAGGATGTCAAGAATGACATAGCTCCATTTGTATCTCTTAGTTTTTGAATGTAATGTTTCCACAAACCGAAGATAATACAATGTCATCATCTATAAGTTTGAAATTGAATGTTGGACCAGAGGTTGAATTAATAAAGGCGAAGTAAGGTTTGGAAGACACCTTAGTCAGCTGAAATACCATGTGATACATATACCTCAGAGTTATATTTAGCACACATTTGCGGCAAAGGAATTCCAATGTAGACGCGTTTGAGGATTTGAACAAGGGTTCGTTTCTTACCACCCTTTCATTTTTATTTCAAAGGAAACGCTTTCAGTCTGAAAAACACAAACTGACAGGTACTTCACATTGAATTGTCTCCCCTTCTGACAGGTCGAATACTACATGTGTGCAGGATGTCAAGAATGACATAACTCTATTTCTGTCTCTTAATTTTTGAATGTAATGTTTCCACAAACCGAAGATAATACAATGTCATCATCTAAAAGTTTGAAATTGAATGTTGGACCAGAGGTTGAATTAATAAAGGCGAAGTAAGGTTTGGAAGACACCTTAGTCAGCTGAAATACCATGTGATACATATACCTCAGAGTTATATTTGGCACACATTTGCGGCAAAGGAATTCCAATGTAGACACGTTTGAGGATTTGAACAAGGGTTCGTTTCTTACCACTCTTTCATTTCTAATTCTAAGGAAACGCTTTCAGTCTGAAAAACACAAACTGTCAGGCTCTTCACATTGAATTGTCTCCCCTTCTGACAGGTCGAATACTACATGTGTGCAGGATGTCAAGAATGACATAGCTCCATTTGTATCTCTTAGTTTTTGAATGTAATGTTTCCACAAACCGAAGATAATACAATGTCATCATCTATAAGTTTGAAATTGAATGTTGGACCAGAGGTTGAATTAATAAAGGCGAAGTAAGGTTTGGAAGACACCTTAGTCAGCTGAAACACCATGTAATACATATACCTCAGAGTTATGTTTGGCACACATTTACGGCAAAGGAATTCCAATGTAGACGCGTTTGAGGATTTGAACAAGGGTTCGTTTCTTACCACTCTTTCATTTTTATTTCAAAGGAAACGCTGTCAGTCTGAAAAACACAAACTGACAGGTACTTCACATTGAATTGTCTCCCCTTCTGACAGGTCGAATACTACATGTGTGCAGGATGTCAAGAATGACATAGCTCCATTTGTATCTCTTAGTTTTTGAATGTAATGTTTCCACAAACCGAAGATAATACAATGTCATCATCTAAAAGTTTCAAAATGAATGTTGGACCAGAGGTTGAATTAATAAAGGCGAAGTTAGGTTTGGAAGACACCTTAGTCAGCTGAAATACCATGTGATACATATACCTTAGAGTTATATTTAGCACACATTTACGGCAAAGGAATTCCAATGTAGACGCGTTTGAGGATTTGAACAAGGGTTCGTTTCTTACCACTCTTTCATTTTTATTTCAAAGGAAACGCTTTCAGTCTGAAAAACACAAACTGTCAGGCTCTTCACATTGAATTGTCTCCCCTTCTGACAGGTCGAATACTACATGTGTGCAGGATGTCAAGAATGACATAGCTCCATTTGTATCTCTTAGTTTTTGAATGTAATGTTTCCACAAACCGAAGAAAATACAATGTCATCATCTATAAGTTTGAAATTGAATGTTGGACCAGAGGTTGAATTAATAAAGGCGAAGTAAGGTTTGGAAGACACCTTAGTCAGCTGAAACACCATGTGATACATATACCTCAGAGTTATATTTAGCACACATTTACGGCAAAGGAATTCCAATGTAGACGCGTTTGAGGATTTGAAAAAGGGTTCGTTTCTTACCACTCTTTCATTTTTATTTCAAAGGAAACGCTTTCAGTCTGAAAAACACAAACTGTCAGGTACTTCACATTGAATTGTCTCCCCTTCTGACAGGTCGAATACTACATGTGTGCAGGATGTCAAGAATGACATAGCTCCATTTGTATCTCTTAGTTTTTGAATGTAATGTTTCCACAAACCGAAGATAATACAATGTCATCATCTAAAAGTTTCAAAATGAATGTTGGACCAGAGGTTGAATTAATAAAGGCGAAGTAAGGTTTGGAAGACACCTTAGTCAGCTGAAATACCATGTGATACATATACCTTAGAGTTATATTTAGCACACATTTGCGGCAAAGGAATTCCAATGTAGACGCGTTTGAGGATTTGAACAAGGGTTCGTTTCTTACCACTCTTTCACTTTTATTTCAAAGGAAACGCTTTCAGTCTGAAAAACACAAACTGTCAGGCTCTTCACATTGAATTGTCTCCCCTTCTGACAGGTCGAATACTACATGTGTGCAGGATGTCAAGAATGACATAGCTCCATTTGTATCTCTTAGTTTTTGAATGTAATGTTTCCACAAACCGAAGAAAATACAATGTCATCATCTATAAGTTTGAAATTGAATGTTGGACCAGAGGTTGAATTAATAAAGGCGAAGTAAGGTTTGGAAGACACCTTAGTCAGCTGAAATACCATGTGATACATATACCTCAGAGTTATATTTAGCACACATTTGCGGCAAAGGAATTCCAATGTAGACGCGTTTGAGGATTTGAACAAGGGTTCGTTTCTTACCACCCTTTCATTTTTATTTCAAAGGAAACGCTTTCAGTCTGAAAAACACAAACTGACAGGTACTTCACATTGAATTGTCTCCCCTTCTGACAGGTCGAATACTACATGTGTGCAGGATGTCAAGAATGACATAACTCTATTTCTGTCTCTTAATTTTTGAATGTAATGTTTCCACAAACCGAAGATAATACAATGTCATCATCTATAAGTTTGAAATTGAATGTTGGACCAGAGGTTGAATTAATAAAGGCGAAGTAAGGTTTGGAAGACACCTTAGTCAGCTGAAATACCATGTGATACATATACCTCAGAGTTATGTTTGGCACACATTTACGGCAAAGGAATTCCAATGTAGACGCGTTTGAGGATTTGAACAAGGGTTCGTTTCTTACCACCCTTTCATTTTTATTTCAAAGGAAACGCTTTCAGTCTGAAAAACACAAACTGTCAGGTGCTTCACATTGAATTGTTTCCCCTTCTGACAGGTCGAATACTACATGTGTGCAGGATGTCAAGAATGACAAAACTCCATTTCTATCTCTTAGTTTTTGAATGTAATGTTTCCACAAACCGAAGATAGTACAATGTCATCATCTGTAAGTTTGAAATTGAATGTTGGACCAGAGGTTGAATTAATAAAGGCGAAGTAAGGTTTGGAAGACACCTTAGTCAGCTGAAATACCATGTGATACATATACCTCAGAGTTATGTTTGGCACACATTTACGGCAAAGGAATTCCAATGTAGACGCGTTTGAGGATTTGAACAAGGGTTCGTTTCTTACCACTCTTTCATTTTTATTTCAAAGGAAACGCTTTCAGTCTGAAAAACACAAACTGACAGGTACTTCACATTGAATTGTCTCCCCTTCTGACAGGTCGAATACTACATGTGTGCAGGATGTCAAGAATGACATAACTCTATTTCTGTCTCTTAATTTTTGAATGTAATGTTTCCACAAACCGAAGATAATACAATGTCATCATCTAAAAGTTTGAAATTGAATGTTGGACCAGAGGTTGAATTAATAAAGGCGAAGTAAGGTTTGGAAGACACCTTAGTCAGCTGAAATACCATGTGATACATATACCTCAGAGTTATATTTAGCACACATTTACGGCAAAGGAATTCCAATGTAGACACGTTTGAGGATTTGAACAAGGGTTCGTTTCTTACCACTCTTTCATTTTTATTTCAAAGGAAACGCTTTCAGTCTGAAAAACACAAACTGTCAGGCTCTTCACATTGAATTGTCTCCCCTTCTGACAGGTCGAATACTACATGTGTGCAGGATGTCAAGAATGACATAGCTCCATTTGTATCTCTTAGTTTTTGAATGTAATGTTTCCACAAACCGAAGATAATACAATGTCATCATCTAAAAGTTTGAAATTGAATGTTGGACCAGAGGTTGAATTAATAAAGGCGAAGTAAGGTTTGGAAGACACCTTAGTCAGCTGAAATACCATGTGATACATATACCTCAGAGTTATATTTAGCACACATTTGCGGCAAAGGAATTCCAATGTAGACACGTTCGAGGATTTGAACAAGGGTTCGTTTCTTACCACTCTTTCATTTCTAATTCTAAGGAAACGCTTTCAGTCTGAAAAACACAAACTGTCAGGTGCTTCACATTGAATTGTCTCCCCTTCTGACAGGTCGAATACTACATGTGTGCAGGATGTCAAGAATGACATAGCTCCATTTGTATCTCTTAGTTTTTGAATGTAATGTTTCCACAAACCGAAGATAATACAATGTCATCATCTATAAGTTTGAAATTGAATGTTGGACCAGAGGTTGAATTAATAAAGGCGAAGTAAGGTTTGGAAGACACCTTAGTCAGCTGAAACACCATGTAATACATATACCTCAGAGTTATGTTTGGCACACATTTACGGCAAAGGAATTCCAATGTAGACGCGTTTGAGGATTTGAACAAGGGTTCGTTTCTTACCACTCTTTCATTTTTATTTCAAAGGAAACGCTTTCAGTCTGAAAAACACAAACTGACAGGTACTTCACATTGAATTGTCTCCCCTTCTGACAGGTCGAATACTACATGTGTGCAGGATGTCAAGAATGACATAGCTCCATTTGTATCTCTTAATTTTTGAATGTAATGTTTCCACAAACCGAAGATAATACAATGTCATCATCTAAAAGTTTCAAAATGAATGTTGGACCAGAGGTTGAATTAATAAAGGCGAAGTAAGGTTTGGAAGACACCTTAGTCAGCTGAAATACCATGTGATACATATACCTCAGAGTTATATTTGGCACACATTTACGGCAAAGGAATTCCAATGTAGACGCGTTTGAGGATTTGAAAAAGGGTTCGTTTCTTACCACTCTTTCATTTTTATTTCAAAGGAAACGCTTTCAGTCTGAAAAACACAAACTGTCAGGTACTTCACATTGAATTGTCTCCCCTTCTGACAGGTCGAATACTACATGTGTGCAGGATGTCAAGAATGACATAGCTCCATTTGTATCTCTTAGTTTTTGAATGTAATGTTTCCACAAACCGAAGATAATACAATGTCATCATCTAAAAGTTTCAAAATGAATGTTGGACCAGAGGTTGAATTAATAAAGGCGAAGTAAGGTTTGGAAGACACCTTAGTCAGCTGAAATACCATGTGATACATATACCTTAGAGTTATATTTAGCACACATTTGCGGCAAAGGAATTCCAATGTAGACGCGTTTGAGGATTTGAACAAGGGTTCGTTTCTTACCACTCTTTCATTTTTATTTCAAAGGAAACGCTTTCAGTCTGAAAAACACAAACTGTCAGGCTCTTCACATTGAATTGTCTCCCCTTCTGACAGGTCGAATACTACATGTGTGCAGGATGTCAAGAATGACATAGCTCCATTTGTATCTCTTAGTTTTTGAATGTAATGTTTCCACAAACCGAAGAAAATACAATGTCATCATCTATAAGTTTGAAATTGAATGTTGGACCAGAGGTTGAATTAATAAAGGCGAAGTAAGGTTTGGAAGACACCTTAGTCAGCTGAAATACCATGTGATACATATACCTCAGAGTTATATTTAGCACACATTTGCGGCAAAGGAATTCCAATGTAGACGCGTTTGAGGATTTGAACAAGGGTTCGTTTCTTACCACCCTTTCATTTTTATTTCAAAGGAAACGCTTTCAGTCTGAAAAACACAAACTGACAGGTACTTCACATTGAATTGTCTCCCCTTCTGACAGGTCGAATACTACATGTGTGCAGGATGTCAAGAATGACATAACTCTATTTCTGTCTCTTAATTTTTGAATGTAATGTTTCCACAAACCGAAGATAATACAATGTCATCATCTATAAGTTTGAAATTGAATGTTGGACCAGAGGTTGAATTAATAAAGGCGAAGTAAGGTTTGGAAGACACCTTAGTCAGCTGAAATACCATGTGATACATATACCTCAGAGTTATGTTTGGCACACATTTACGGCAAAGGAATTCCAATGTAGACGCGTTTGAGGATTTGAACAAGGGTTCGTTTCTTACCACCCTTTCATTTTTATTTCAAAGGAAACGCTTTCAGTCTGAAAAACACAAACTGTCAGGTGCTTCACATTGAATTGTTTCCCCTTCTGACAGGTCGAATACTACATGTGTGCAGGATGTCAAGAATGACAAAACTCCATTTCTATCTCTTAGTTTTTGAATGTAATGTTTCCACAAACCGAAGATAGTACAATGTCATCATCTGTAAGTTTGAAATTGAATGTTGGACCAGAGGTTGAATTAATAAAGGCGAAGTAAGGTTTGGAAGACACCTTAGTCAGCTGAAATACCATGTGATACATATACCTCAGAGTTATGTTTGGCACACATTTACGGCAAAGGAATTCCAATGTAGACGCGTTTGAGGATTTGAACAAGGGTTCGTTTCTTACCACTCTTTCATTTTTATTTCAAAGGAAACGCTTTCAGTCTGAAAAACACAAACTGACAGGTACTTCACATTGAATTGTCTCCCCTTCTGACAGGTCGAATACTACATGTGTGCAGGATGTCAAGAATGACATAACTCTATTTCTGTCTCTTAATTTTTGAATGTAATGTTTCCACAAACCGAAGATAATACAATGTCATCATCTAAAAGTTTGAAATTGAATGTTGGACCAGAGGTTGAATTAATAAAGGCGAAGTAAGGTTTGGAAGACACCTTAGTCAGCTGAAATACCATGTGATACATATACCTCAGAGTTATATTTAGCACACATTTACGGCAAAGGAATTCCAATGTAGACACGTTTGAGGATTTGAACAAGGGTTCGTTTCTTACCACTCTTTCATTTTTATTTCAAAGGAAACGCTTTCAGTCTGAAAAACACAAACTGTCAGGCTCTTCACATTGAATTGTCTCCCCTTCTGACAGGTCGAATACTACATGTGTGCAGGATGTCAAGAATGACATAGCTCCATTTGTATCTCTTAGTTTTTGAATGTAATGTTTCCACAAACCGAAGATAATACAATGTCATCATCTAAAAGTTTGAAATTGAATGTTGGACCAGAGGTTGAATTAATAAAGGCGAAGTAAGGTTTGGAAGACACCTTAGTCAGCTGAAATACCATGTGATACATATACCTCAGAGTTATATTTAGCACACATTTGCGGCAAAGGAATTCCAATGTAGACACGTTCGAGGATTTGAACAAGGGTTCGTTTCTTACCACTCTTTCATTTCTAATTCTAAGGAAACGCTTTCAGTCTGAAAAACACAAACTGTCAGGTGCTTCACATTGAATTGTCTCCCCTTCTGACAGGTCGAATACTACATGTGTGCAGGATGTCAAGAATGACATAGCTCCATTTGTATCTCTTAGTTTTTGAATGTAATGTTTCCACAAACCGAAGATAATACAATGTCATCATCTATAAGTTTGAAATTGAATGTTGGACCAGAGGTTGAATTAATAAAGGCGAAGTAAGGTTTGGAAGACACCTTAGTCAGCTGAAACACCATGTAATACATATACCTCAGAGTTATGTTTGGCACACATTTACGGCAAAGGGATTCCAATGTAGACGCGTTTGAGGATTTGAACAAGGGTTCGTTTCTTACCACTCTTTCATTTTTATTTCAAAGGAAACGCTTTCAGTCTGAAAAACACAAACTGACAGGTACTTCACATTGAATTGTCTCCCCTTCTGACAGGTCGAATACTACATGTGTGCAGGATGTCAAGAATGACATAGCTCCATTTGTATCTCTTAATTTTTGAATGTAATGTTTCCACAAACCGAAGATAATACAATGTCATCATCTAAAAGTTTCAAAATGAATGTTGGACCAGAGGTTGAATTAATAAAGGCGAAGTAAGGTTTGGAAGACACCTTAGTCAGCTGAAATACCATGTGATACATATACCTCAGAGTTATATTTGGCACACATTTACGGCAAAGGAATTCCAATGTAGACGCGTTTGAGGATTTGAACAAGGGTTCGTTTCTTACCACCCTTTCATTTTTATTTCAAAGGAAACGCTTTCAGTCTGAAAAACACAAACTGTCAGGCTCTTCACATTGAATTGTCTCCCCTTCTGACAGGTCGAATACTACATGTGTGCAGGATGTCAAGAATGACATAGCTCCATTTGTATCTCTTAGTTTTTGAATGTAATGTTTCCACAAACCGAAGATAATACAATGTCATCATCTATAAGTTTGAAATTGAATGTTGGACCAGAGGTTGAATTAATAAAGGCGAAGTAAGGTTTGGAAGACACCTTAGTCAGCTGAAACACCAAGTAATACATATACCTCAGAGTTATGTTTGGCACACATTTACGGCAAAGGAATTCCAATGTAGACGCGTTTGAGGATTTGAACAAGGGTTCGTTTCTTACCACTCTTTCATTTTTATTTCAAAGGAAACGCTTTCAGTCTGAAAAACACAAACTGACAGGTACTTCACATTGAATTGTCTCCCCTTCTGACAGGTCGAATACTACATGTGTGCAGGATGTCAAGAATGACATAGCTCCATTTGTATCTCTTAATTTTTGAATGTAATGTTTCCACAAACCGAAGATAATACAATGTCATCATCTAAAAGTTTCAAAATGAATGTTGGACCAGAGGTTGAATTAATAAAGGCGAAGTAAGGTTTGGAAGACACCTTAGTCAGCTGAAATACCATGTGATACATATACCTCAGAGTTATATTTGGCACACATTTACGGCAAAGGAATTCCAATGTAGACGCGTTTGAGGATTTGAACAAGGGTTCGTTTCTTACCACCCTTTCATTTTTATTTCAAAGGAAACGCTTTCAGTCTGAAAAACACAAACTGTCAGGCTCTTCACATTGAATTGTCTCCCCTTCTGACAGGTCGAATACTACATGTGTGCAGGATGTCAAGAATGACATAGCTCCATTTGTATCTCTTAGTTTTTGAATGTAATGTTTCCACAAACCGAAGATAATACAATGTCATCATCTATAAGTTTGAAATTGAATGTTGGACCAGAGGTTCAATTAATAAAGGCGAAGGAAGGTTTGGAAGACACCTTAGTCAGCTGAAATACCATGTGATACATATACCTCAGAGTTATATTTAGCACACATTTGCGGCAAAGGAATTCCAATGTAGACGCGTTTGAGGATTTGAACAAGGGTTCGTTTCTTACCACCCTTTCATTTTTATTTCAAAGGAAACGCTTTCAGTCTGAAAAACACAAACTGACAGGTACTTCACATTGAATTGTCTCCCCTTCTGACAGGTCGAATACTACATGTGTGCAGGATGTCAAGAATGACATAACTCTATTTCTATCTCTTAATTTTTGAATGTAATGTTTCCACAAACCGAAGATAATACAATGTCATCATCTAAAAGTTTGAAATTGAATGTTGGACCAGAGGTTGAATTAATAAAGGCGAAGTAAGGTTTGGAAGACACCTTAGTCAGCTGAAATACCATGTGATACATATACCTCAGAGTTATGTTTGGCACACATTTACGCCAAAGGAATTCCAATGTAGACGCGTTTGAGGATTTGAACAAGGGTTCGTTTCTTACCACCCTTTCATTTTTATTTCAAAGGAAACGCTTTCAGTCTGAAAAACACAAACTGTCAGGCGCTTCACATTGAATTGTCTCCCCTTCTGACAGGTCGAATACTACATGTGTGCAGGATGTCAAGAATGACAAAAATCCATTTCTATCTCTTAGTTTTTGAATGTAATGTTTCCACAAACCGAAGATAATACAATGTCATCATCTGTAAGTTTGAAATTGAATGTTGGACCAGAGGTTGAATTAATAAAGGCGAAGTAAGGTTTGGAAGACACCTTAGTCAGCTGAAACACCATGTGATACATATACCTCAGAGTTATGTTTGGCACGCATTTACGGCAACGGAATTCCAATGTAGACGCGTTTGAGGATTTGAACAAGGGTTCGTTTCTTACCACTCTTTCATTTTTATTTCAAAGGAAACGCTTTCAGTCTGAAAAACACAAACTGACAGGCGCTTCACATTGAATTGTCTCCCCTTCTGACAGGTCGAATACTACATGTGTGCAGGATGTCAAGAATGACATAACTCTATTTCTATCTCTTAATTTTTGAATGTAATGTTTCCACAAACCGAAGATAATACAATGTCATCATCTAAAAGTTTGAAATTGAATGTTGGACCAGAGGTTGAATTAATAAAGGCGAAGTAAGGTTTGGAAGACACCTTAGTCAGCTGAAATACCATGTGATACATATACCTCAGAGTTATATTTAGCACACATTTACGGCAAAGGAATTCCAATGTAGACGCGTTTGAGGATTTGAACAAGGGTTCGTTTCTTACCACTCTTTCATTTTTATTTCAAAGGAAACGCTTTCAGTCTGAAAAACACAAACTGTCAGGCTCTTCACATTGAATTGTCTCCCCTTCTGACAGGTCGAATACTACATGTGTGCAGGATGTCAAGAATGACATAGCTCCATTTGTATCTCTTAGTTTTTGAATGTAATGTTTCCACAAACCGAAGATAATACAATGTCATCATCTATAAGTTTGAAATTGAATGTTGGACCAGAGGTTGAATTAATAAAGGCGAAGTAAGGTTTGGAAGACACCTTAGTCAGCTGAAATACCATGTGATACATATACCTCAGAGTTATGTTTGGCACGCATTTACGGCAACGGAATTCCAATGTAGACGCGTTTGAGGATTTGAACAAGGGTTCGTTTCTTACCACTCTTTCATTTTTATTTCAAAGGAAACGCTTTCAGTCTGAAAAACACAAACTGACAGGCGCTTCACATTGAATTGTCTCCCCTTCTGACAGGTCGAATACTACATGTGTGCAGGATGTCAAGAATGACATAACTCTATTTCTATCTCTTAATTTTTGAATGTAATGTTTCCACAAACCGAAGATAATACAATGTCATCATCTAAAAGTTTGAAATTGAATGTTGGACCAGAGGTTGAATTAATAAAGGCGAAGTAAGGTTTGGAAGACACCTTAGTCAGCTGAAATACCATGTGATACATATACCTCAGAGTTATATTTAGCACACATTTACGGCAAAGGAATTCCAATGTAGACGCGTTTGAGGATTTGAACAAGGGTTCGTTTCTTACCACTCTTTCATTTTTATTTCAAAGGAAACGCTTTCAGTCTGAAAAACACAAACTGTCAGGCTCTTCACATTGAATTGTCTCCCCTTCTGACAGGTCGAATACTACATGTGTGCAGGATGTCAAGAATGACATAGCTCCATTTGTATCTCTTAGTTTTTGAATGTAATGTTTCCACAAACCGAAGATAATACAATGTCATCATCTATAAGTTTGAAATTGAATGTTGGACCAGAGGTTGAATTAATAAAGGCGAAGTAAGGTTTGGAAGACACCTTAGTCAGCTGAAATACCATGTGATACATATACCTCAGAGTTATATTTAGCACACATTTGAGGCAAAGGAATTCCAATGTAGACACGTTCGAGGATTTGAACAAGGGTTCGTTTCTTACCACTCTTTCATTTCTAATTCTAAGGAAACGCTTTCAGTCTGAAAAACACAAACTGTCAGGTGCTTCACATTGAATTGTCTCCCCTTCTGACAGGTCGAATACTACATGTGTGCAGGATGTCAAGAATGACATAGCTCCATTTGTATCTCTTAGTTTTTGAATGTAATGTTTCCACAAACCGAAGATAATACAATGTCATCATCTATAAGTTTGAAATTGAATGTTGGACCAGAGGTTGAATTAATAAAGGCGAAGTAAGGTTTGGAAGACACCTTAGTCAGCTGAAACACCATGTAATACATATACCTCAGAGTTATGTTTGGCACACATTTACGGCAAAGGAATTCCAATGTAGACGCGTTTGAGGATTTGAACAAGGGTTCGTTTCTTACCACCCTTTCATTTTTATTTCAAAGGAAACGCTTTCAGTCTGAAAAACACAAACTGACAGGTACTTCACATTGACTTGTCTCCCCTTCTGACAGGTCGAATACTACATGTGTGCAGGATGTCAAGAATGACATAGCTCCATTTGTATCTCTTAGTTTTTGAATGTAATGTTTCCACAAACCGAAGATAATACAATGTCATCATCTAAAAGTTTCAAAATGAATGTTGGACCAGAGGTTGAATTAATAAAGGCGAAGTAAGGTTTGGAAGACACCTTAGTCAGCTGAAATACCATGTGATACATATACCTCAGAGTTATATTTGGCACACATTTACGCCAAAGGAATTCCAATGTAGACGCGTTTGAGGATTTGAACAAGGGTTCGTTTCTTACCACCCTTTCATTTTTATTTCAAAGGAAACGCTTTCAGTCTGAAAAACACAAACTGTCAGGCTCTTCACATTGAATCGTCTCCCCTTCTGACAGGTCGAATACTACATGTGTGCAGGATGTCAAGAATGACAAAACTCCATTTGTATCTCTTAGTTTTTGAATGTAATGTTTCCACAAACCGAAGATAATACAATGTCATCATCTAAAAGTTTGAAATTGAATGTTGGACCAGAGGTTGAATTAATAAAGGCGAAGTAAGGTTTGGAAGACACCTTAGTCAGCTGAAATACCATGTGATACATATACCTCAGAGTTATATTTAGCACACATTTACGGCAAAGGAATTCCAATGTAGACGCGTTTGAGGATTTGAACAAGGGTTCGTTTCTTACCACTCTTTCATTTTTATTTCAAAGGAAACGCTTTCAGTCTGAAAAACACAAACTGACAGGTACTTCACATTGAATTGTCTCCCCTTCTGACAGGTCGAATACTACATGTGTGCAGGATGTCAAGAATGACAAAACTCTATTTCTATCTCTTAATTTTTGAATGTAATGTTTCCACAAACCGAAGATAATACAATGTCATCATCTAAAAGTTTGAAATTGAATGTTGGACCAGAGGTTGAATTAATAAAGGCGAAGTAAGGTTTGGAAGACACCTTAGTCAGCTGAAATACCATGTGATACATATACCTCAGAGTTATGTTTGGCACACATTTACGGCAAAGGAATTCCAATGTAGACGCGTTTGAGGATTTGAACAAGGGTTCGTTTCTTACCACCCTTTCATTTTTTTTTCAAAGGAAACGCTTTCAGTCTGAAAAACACAAACTGACAGGTACTTCACATTGAATTGTCTCCCCTTCTGACAGGTCGAATACTACATGTGTGCAGGATGTCAAGAATGACATAACTCTATTTCTATCTCTTAATTTTTGAATGTAATGTTTCCACAAACCGAAGATAATACAATGTCATCATCTAAAAGGTTGAAATTGAATGTTGGACCAGAGGTTGAATTAATAAAGGCGAAGTAAGGTTTGGAAGACACCTTAGTCAGCTGAAATACCATGTGATACATATACCTCAGAGTTATATTTGGCACACATTTGCGGCAAAGGAATTCCAATGTAGACGCGTTTGAGGATTTGAACAAGGGTTCGTTTCTTACCACCCTTTCATTTTTATTTCAAAGGAAACGCTTTCAGTCTGAAAAACACAAACTGACAGGTACTTCACATTGAATTGTCTCCCCTTCTGACAGGTCGAATACTACATGTGTGCAGGATGTCAAGAATGACATAACTCTGTTTCTATCTCTTAACTTTTGAATGTAATGTTTCCACAAACCGAAGATAATACAATGTCATCATCTAAAAGTTTGAAATTGAATGTTGGACCAGAGGTTGAATTAATAAAGGCGAAGTAAGGTTTGGAAGACACCTTAGTCAGCTGAAATACCATGTGATACATATACCTCAGAGTTATATTTGGCACACATTTACGCCAAAGGAATTCCAATGTAGACGCGTTTGAGGATTTGAACAAGGGTTCGTTTCTTACCACCCTTTCATTTTTATTTCAAAGGAAACGCTTTCAGTCTGAAAAACACAAACTGACAGGTACTTCACATTGAATTGTCTCCCCTTCTGACAGGTCGAATACTACATGTGTGCAGGATGTCAAGAATGACATAACTCTATTTCTATCTCTTAATTTTTGAATGTAATGATTCCACAAACCGAAGATAATACAATGTCGTCATCTAAAAGTTTGAAATTGAATGTTGGACCAGAGGTTGAATTAATAAAGGCGAAGTAAGGTTTGGAAGACACCTTAGTCAGCTGAAATACCATGTGATACATATACCTCAGAGTTATATTTAGCACACATTTACGGCAAAGGAATTCCAATGTAGACGCGTTTGAGGATTTGAACAAGGGTTCGTTTCTTACCACTCTTTCATTTTTATTTCAAAGGAAACGCTTTCAGTCTGAAAAACACAAACTGTCATTCTCTTCACATTGAATTGTCTCCCCTTCTGACAGGTCGAATACTACATGTGTGCAGGATGTCAAGAATGACATAGCTCCATTTGTATCTCTTAGTTTTTGAATGTAATGTTTCCACAAACCGAAGAAAATACAATGTCATCATCTATAAGTTTGAAATTGAATGTTGGACCAGAGGTTGAATTAATAAAGGCGAAGTAAGGTTTGGAAGACACCTTAGTCAGCTGAAACACCATGTGATACATATACCTCAGAGTTATATTTAGCACACATTTGCGGCAAAGGAATTCCAATGTAGACGCGTTTGAGGATTTGAACAAGGGTTCGTTTCTTACCGCCCTTTCATTTTTATTTCAAAGGAAACGCTTTCAGTCTGAAAAACACAAACTGACAGGCTCTTCACATTGAATTGTCTCCCCTTCTGACAGGTCGAATACTACATGTGTGCAGGATGTCAAGAATGACATAACTCTATTTCTATCTCTTAATTTTTGAATGTAATGTTTCCACAAACCGAAGATAATACAATGTCATCATCTAAAAGTTTGAAATTGAATGTTGGACCAGAGGTTGAATTAATAAAGGCGAAGTAAGGTTTGGAAGACACCTTAGTCAGCTGAAATACCATGTGATACATATACCTCAGAGTTATGTTTGGCACACATTTACGGCAAAGGAATTCCAATGTAGACGCGTTTGAGGATTTGAACAAGGGTTCGTTTCTTACCACCCTTTCATTTTTATTTCAAAGGAAACGCTTTCAGTCTGAAAAACACAAACTGTCAGGCTCTTCACATTGAATTGTCTCCCCTTCTGACAGGTCGAATACTACATGTGTGCAGGATGTCAAGAATGACATAGCTCCATTTGTATCTCTTAGTTTTTGAATGTAATGTTTCCACAAACCGAAGAAAATACAATGTCATCATCTATAAGTTTGAAATTGAATGTTGGACCAGAGGTTGAATTAATAAAGGCGAAGTAAGGTTTGGAAGACACCTTAGTCAGCTGAAATACCATGTGATACATATACCTCAGAGTTATATTTAGCACACATTTGCGGCAAAGGAATTCCAATGTAGACGCGTTTGAGGATTTGAACAAGGGTTCGTTTCTTACCGCCCTTTCATTTTTATTTCAAAGGAAACGCTTTCAGTCTGAAAAACACAAACTGACAGGCTCTTCACATTGAATTGTCTCCCCTTCTGACAGGTCGAATACTACATGTGTGCAGGATGTCAAGAATGACATAACTCTATTTCTATCTCTTAATTTTTGAATGTAATGTTTCCACAAACCGAAGATAATACAATGTCATCATCTAAAAGTTTGAAATTGAATGTTGGACCAGAGGTTGAATTAATAAAGGCGAAGTAAGGTTTGGAAGACACCTTAGTCAGCTGAAATACCATGTGATACATATACCTCAGAGTTATGTTTGGCACACATTTACGGCAAAGGAATTCCAATGTAGACGCGTTTGAGGATTTGAACAAGGGTTCGTTTCTTACCACCCTTTCATTTTTATTTCAAAGGAAACGCTTTCAGTCTGAAAAACACAAACTGTCAGGCGCTTCACATTGAATTGTCTCCCCTTCTGACAGGTCGAATACTACATGTGTGCAGGATGTCAAGAATGACAAAACTCCATTTCTATCTCTTAGTTTTTGAATGAAATGTTTCCACAAACCGAAGATAATACAATGTCATCATCTATAAGTTTGAAATTGAATGTTGGACCAGAGGTTGAATTAATAAAGGCGAAGTAAGGTTTGGAAGACACCTTAGTCAGCTGAAATACCATGTGATACATATACCTCAGAGTTATGTTTGGCACGCATTTACGGCAAAGGAATTCCAATGTAGACGCGTTTGAGGATTTGAACAAGGGTTCGTTTCTTACCACTCTTTCATTTTTATTTCAAAGGAAACGCTTTCAGTCTGAAAAACACAAACTGACAGGTACTTCACATTGAATTGTCTCCCCTTCTGACAGGTCGAATACTACATGTGTGCAGGATGTCAAGAATGACATAACTCTATTTCTATCTCTTAATTTTTGAATGTAATGTTTCCACAAACCGAAGATAATACAATGTCATCATCTATAAGTTTGAAATTGAATGTTGGACCAGAGGTTGAATTAATAAAGGCGAAGTAAGGTTTGGAAGACACCTTAGTCAGCTGAAATACCATGTGATACATATACCTCAGACTTATATTTAGCACACATTTACGGCAAAGGAATTCCAATGTAGACGCGTTTGAGGATTTGAACAAGGGTTCGTTTCTTACCACCCTTTCATTTTTATTTCAAAGGAAACGCTTTGAGTCTGAAAAACACAAACTGTCAGGCTCTTCACATTGAATTGTCTCCCCTTCTGACAGGTCGAATACTACATGTGTGCAGGATGTCAAGAATGACATAGCTCCATTTGTATCTCTTAGTTTTTGAATGTAATGTTTCCACAAACCGAAGATAATACAATGTCATCATCTAAAAGTTTGAAATTGAATGTTGGACCAGAGGTTGAATTAATAAAGGCGAAGTAAGGTTTGGAAGACACCTTAGTCAGCTGAAAAACCATGTGATACATATACCTCAGAGTTATATTTAGCACACATTTGCGGCAAAGGAATTCCAATGTAGACACGTTTGAGGATTTGAACAAGGGTTCGTTTCTTACCACTCTTTCATTTCTAATTCTAAGGAAACGCTTTCAGTCTGAAAAACACAAACTGTCAGGTGCTTCACATTGAATTGTCTCCCCTTCTGACAGGTCGAATACTACATGTGTGCAGGATGTCAAGAATGACAAAACTCCATTTGTATCTCTTAGTTTTTGAATGTAATGTTTCCACAAACCGAAGATAATACAATGTCATCATCTATAAGTTTGAAATTGAATGTTGGACCAGAGGTTGAATTAATAAAGGCGAAGTAAGGTTTGGAAGACACCTTAGTCAGCTGAAACACCATGTAATACATATACCTCAGAGTTATGTTTGGCACACATTTACGGCAAATGAATTCCAATGTAGACGCGTTTGAGGATTTGAACAAGGGTTCGTTTCTTACCACTCTTTCATTTTTATTTCAAAGGAAACGCTTTCAGTCTGAAAAACACAAACTGTCAGGCTCTTCACATTGAATTGTCTCCCCTTCTGACAGGTCGAATACTACATGTGTGCAGGATGTCAAGAATGACATAGCTCCATTTCTATCTCTTAACTTTTGAATGTAATGTTTCCACAAACCGAAGACAATACAATGTCATCATCTAAAAGTTTGAAATTGAATGTTGGACCAGAGGTTGAATTAATAAAGGCGAAGTAAGGTTTGGAAGACACCTTAGTCAGCTGAAATACCATGTGATACATATACCTCAGAGTTATATTTGGCACACATTTACGCCAAAGGAATTCCAATGTAGACGCGTTTGAGGATTTGAACAAGGGTTCGTTTCTTACCACCCTTTCATTTTTATTTCAAAGGAAACGCTTTCAGTCTGAAAAACACAAACTGTCAGGCTCTTCACATTGAATTGTCTCCCCTTCTGACAGGTCGAATACTACATGTGTGCAGGATGTCAAGAATGACATAGCTCCATTTGTATCTCTTAGTTTTTGAATGTAATGTTTCCACAAACCGAAGATAATACAATGTCATCAATTATAAGTTTGAAATTGAATGTTGGACCAGAGGTTGAATTAATAAAGGCGAAGTAAGGTTTGGAAGACACCTTAGTCAGCTGAAAAACCATGTGATACATATACCTCAGAGTTATATTTAGCACACATTTGCGGCAAAGGAATTCCAATGTAGACACGTTTGAGGATTTGAACAAGGGTTCGTTTCTTACCATTCTTTCATTTCTAATTCTAAGGAAACGCTTTCAGTCTGAAAAACACAAACTGTCAGGTGCTTCACATTGAATTGTCTCCCCTTCTGACAGGTCGAATACTACATGTGTGCAGGATGTCAAGAATGACATAGCTCCATTTGTATCTCTTAGTTTTTGAATGTAATGTTTCCACAAACCGAAGATAATACAATGTCATCATCTATAAGTTTGAAATTGAATGTTGGACCAGAGGTTGAATTAATAAAGGCGAAGTAAGGTTTGGAAGACACCTTAGTCAGCTGAAACACCATGTAATACATATACCTCAGAGTTATGTTTGGCACACATTTACGGCAAATGAATTCCAATGTAGACGCGTTTGAGGATTTGAACAAGGGTTCGTTTCTTACCACTCTTTCATTTTTATTTCAAAGGAAACGCTTTCAGTCTGAAAAACACAAACTGTCAGGTGCTTCACATTGAATTGTCTCCCCTTCTGACAGGTCGAATACTACATGTGTGCAGGATGTCAAGAATGACATAGCTCCATTTGTATCTCTTAGTTTTTGAATGTAATGTTTCCACAAACCGAAGATAATACAATGTCATCATCTATAAGTTTGAAATTGAATGTTGGACCAGAGGTTGAATTAATAAAGGCGAAGTAAGGTTTGGAAGACACCTTAGTCAGCTGAAATACCATGTGATACATATACCTCAGAGTTATATTTGGCACACATTTACGCCAAAGGAATTCCAATGTAGACGCGTTTGAGGATTTGAACAAGGGTTCGTTTCTTACCACCCTTTCATTTTTATTTCAAAGGAAACGCTTTCAGTCTGAAAAACACAAACTGTCAGGCTCTTCACATTGAATTGTCTCCCCTTCTGACAGGTCGAATACTACATGTGTGCAGGATGTCAAGAATGACATAGCTCCATTTGTATCTCTTAGTTTTTGAATGTAATGTTTCCACAAACCGAAGATAATACAATGTCATCATTTATAAGTTTGAAATTGAATGTTGGACCAGAGGTTGAATTAATAAAGGCGAAGTAAGGTTTGGAAGACACCTTAGTCAGCTGAAAAACCATGTGATACATATACCTCAGAGTTATATTTAGCACACATTTGCGGCAAAGGAATTCCAATGTAGACACGTTTGAGGATTTGAACAAGGGTTCGTTTCTTACCACTCTTTCATTTCTAATTCTAAGGAAACGCTTTCAGTCTGAAAAACACAAACTGTCAGGTGCTTCACATTGAATTGTCTCCCCTTCTGACAGGTCGAATACTACATGTGTGCAGGATGTCAAGAATGACATAGCTCCATTTGTATCTCTTAGTTTTTGAATGTAATGTTTCCACAAACCGAAGATAATACAATGTCATCATCTATAAGTTTGAAATTGAATGTTGGACCAGAGGTTGAATTAATAAAGGCGAAGTAAGGTTTGGAAGACACCTTAGTCAGCTGAAACACCATGTAATACATATACCTCAGAGTTATGTTTGGCACACATTTACGGCAAATGAATTCCAATGTAGACGCGTTTGAGGATTTGAACAAGGGTTCGTTTCTTACCACTCTTTCATTTTTATTTCAAAGGAAACGCTTTCAGTCTGAAAAACACAAACTGTCAGGTGCTTCACATTGAATTGTCTCCCCTTCTGACAGGTCGAATACTACATGTGTGCAGGATGTCAAGAATGACATAGCTCCATTTGTATCTCTTAGTTTTTGAATGTAATGTTTCCACAAACCGAAGATAATACAATGTCATCATCTATAAGTTTGAAATTGAATGTTGGACCAGAGGTTGAATTAATAAAGGCGAAGTAAGGTTTGGAAGACACCTTAGTCAGCTGAAATACCATGTGATACATATACCTCAGAGTTATATTTAGCACACATTTACGGCAAAGGAATTCCAATGTAGACGCGTTTGAGGATTTGAACAAGGGTTCGTTTCTTACCACCCTTTCATTTTTATTTCAAAGGAAACGCTTTCAGTCTGAAAAACACAAACTGTCAGGCTCTTCACATTGAATTGTCTCCCCTTCTGACAGGTCGAATACTACATGTGTACAGGATGTCAAGAATGACATAGCTCCATTTGTATCTCTTAGTTTTTGAATGTAATGTTTCCACAAACCGAAGATAATACAATGTCATCATCTATAAGTTTGAAATTGAATGTTGGACCAGAGGTTGAATTAATAAAGGCGAAGTAAGGTTTGGAAGACACCTTAGTCAGCTGAAATACCATGTGATACATATACCTCAGAGTTATGTTTGGCACGCATTTACGGCAAAGGAATTCCAATGTAGACGCGTTTGAGGATTTGAACAAGGGTTCGTTTCTTACCACCCTTTCATTTTTATTTCAAAGGAAACGCTTTCAGTCTGAAAAACACAAACTGTCAGGCGCTTCACATTGAATTGTCTCCCCTTCTGACAGGTCGAATACTACATGTGTGCAGGATGTCAAGAATGACATAACTCTATTTCTATCTCTTAATTTTTGAATGTAATGTTTCCACAAACCGAAGATAATACAATGTCATCATCTAAAAGTTTGAAATTGAATGTTGGACCAGAGGTTGAATTAATAAAGGCGAAGTAAGGTTTGGAAGACACCATAGTCAGCTGAAATACCATGTGATACATATACCTCAGAGATATATTTAGCACACATTTACGGCAAAGGAATTCCAATGTAGACGCGTTTGAGGATTTGAACAAGGGTTCGTTTCTTACCACTCTTGCATTTTTATTTCAAAGGAAACGCTTTCAGTCTGAAAAACACAAACTGTCAGGCTCTTCACATTGAATTGTCTCCCCTTCTGACAGGTCGAATACTACATGTGTGCAGGATGTCAAGAATGATATAGCTCAATTTGTATCTCTTAGTTTTTGAATGTAATGTTTCCACAAACCGAAGATAATACAATGTCATCATCTATAAGTTTGAAATTGAATGTTGGACCAGAGGTTGAATTAATAAAGGCGAAGTAAGGTTTGGAAGACACCTTAGTCAGCTGAAATACCATGTGATACATACACCTCAGAGTTATATTTAGCACACATTTGCGGCAAAGGAATTCCAATGTAGACACGTTTGAGGATTTGAACAAGGGTTCGTTTCTTACCACTCTTTCATTTCTAATTCTAAGGAAACGCTTTCAGTCTGAAAAACACAAACTGTCAGGTGCTTCACATTGAATTGTCTCCCCTTCTGACAGGTCGAATACTACATGTGTGCAGGATGTCAAGAATGACATAGCTCCATTTGTATCTCTTAGTTTTTCAATGTAATGTTTCCACAAACCGAAGATAATACAATGTCATCATCTATAAGTTTGAAATTGAATGTTGGACCAGAGGTTGAATTAATAAAGGCGAAGTAAGGTTTGGAAGACACCTTAGTCAGCTGAAATACCATGTGATACATATACCTCAGAGTTATATTTAGCACACATTTACGGCAAAGGAATTCCAATGTAGACGCGTTTGAGGATTTGAACAAGGGTTCGTTTCTTACCACTCTTTCATTTTTATTTCAAAGGAAACGCTTTCAGTCTGAAAAACACATACTGTCAGCCTCTCCACATTGAATTGTCTCCCCTTCTGACAGGTCGAATACTACATGTGTGCAGGATGTCAAGAATGACATAGCTCCATTTGTATCTCTTAGTTTTTCAATGTAATGTTTCCACAAACCGAAGATAATACAATGTCATCATCTACAAGTTTCAAAATGAATGTTGGACCAGAGGTTGAATTAATAAAGGCGAAGTAAGGTTTGGAAGACACCTTAGTCAGCTGAAATACCATGTGATACATATACCTCAGAGTTTTACTTGGCACACATTTACGCCAAAGGAATTCCAATGTAGACGCGTTTGAGGATTTGAACAAGGGTTCGTTTCTTACCACCCTTTCATTTTTATTTCAAAGGAAACGCTTTCAGTCTGAAAAGCAGAAACTGTCAGGCTCTTCACAAATGAATCATCTCCCCTTCTGACAGGTCGAATACTACATGTGTGCAGGATGTCAAGAATGACAAAACTCCATTTCTATCTCTTAGTTTTTGAATGTAATGTTTCCACAAACCGAAGATAATACAATGTCATCATCTAAAAGTTTGAAATTGAATGTTGGACCAGAGGTTGAATTAATAAAGGCGAAGTAAGGTTTGGAAGACACCTTAGTCGGCTGAAATACCATGTGATACATACACCTCAGAGTTATATTTAGCACACATTTGCGGCAAAGGAATTCCAATGTAGACACGTTTGAGGATTTGAACAAGGGTTCGTTTCTTACCACTCTTTCATTTCTAATTCTAAGGAAACGCTTTCAGTGTGAAAAACACAAACTGTCAGGCTCTTCACATTGAATTGTCTCCCCTTCTGACAGGTCGAATACTACATGTGTGCAGGATGTCAAGAATGATATAGCTCAATTTGTATCTCTTAGTTTTTGAATGTAATGTTTCCACAAACCGAAGATAATACAATGTCATCATCTATAAGTTTGAAATTGAATGTTGGACCAGAGGTTGAATTAATAAAGGCGAAGTAAGGTTTGGAAGACACCTTAGTCGGCTGAAATACCATGTGATACATACACCTCAGAGTTATATTTAGCACACATTTACGGCAAATGAATTCCAATGTAGACGCGTTTGAGGATTTGAACAAGGGTTCGTTTCTTACCACTCTTTCATTTTTATTTCAAAGGAAACGCTTTCAGTCTGAAAAACACAAACTGTCAGGTGCTTCACATTGAATTGTCTCCCCTTCTGACAGGTCGAATACTACATGTGTGCAGGATGTCAAGAATGACATAGCTCCATTTGTATCTCTTAGTTTTTGAATGTAATGTTTCCACAAACCGAAGATAATACAATGTCATCATCTATAAGTTTGAAATTGAATGTTGGACCAGAGGTTGAATTAATAAAGGCGAAGTAAGGTTTGGAAGACACCTTAGTCAGCTGAAATACCATGTGATACATATACCTCAGAGTTATATTTGGCACACATTTACGCCAAAGGAATTCCAATGTAGACGCGTTTGAGGATTTGAACAAGGGTTCGTTTCTTACCACCCTTTCATTTTTATTTCAAAGGAAACGCTTTCAGTCTGAAAAACACAAACTGTCAGGCTCTTCACATTGAATTGTCTCCCCTTCTGACAGGTCGAATACTACATGTGTGCAGGATGTCAAGAATGACATAGCTCCATTTGTATCTCTTAGTTTTTGAATGTAATGTTTCCACAAACCGAAGATAATACAATGTCATCATTTATAAGTTTGAAATTGAATGTTGGACCAGAGGTTGAATTAATAAAGGCGAAGTAAGGTTTGGAAGACACCTTAGTCAGCTGAAAAACCATGTGATACATATACCTCAGAGTTATATTTAGCACACATTTGCGGCAAAGGAATTCCAATGTAGACACGTTTGAGGATTTGAACAAGGGTTCGTTTCTTACCACTCTTTCATTTCTAATTCTAAGGAAACGCTTTCAGTCTGAAAAACACAAACTGTCAGGTGCTTCACATTGAATTGTCTCCCCTTCTGACAGGTCGAATACTACATGTGTGCAGGATGTCAAGAATGACATAGCTCCATTTGTATCTCTTAGTTTTTGAATGTAATGTTTCCACAAACCGAAGATAATACAATGTCATCATCTATAAGTTTGAAATTGAATGTTGGACCAGAGGTTGAATTAATAAAGGCGAAGTAAGGTTTGGAAGACACCTTAGTCAGCTGAAACACCATGTAATACATATACCTCAGAGTTATGTTTGGCACACATTTACGGCAAATGAATTCCAATGTAGACGCGTTTGAGGATTTGAACAAGGGTTCGTTTCTTACCACTCTTTCATTTTTATTTCAAAGGAAACGCTTTCAGTCTGAAAAACACAAACTGTCAGGTGCTTCACATTGAATTGTCTCCCCTTCTGACAGGTCGAATACTACATGTGTGCAGGATGTCAAGAATGACATAGCTCCATTTGTATCTCTTAGTTTTTGAATGTAATGTTTCCACAAACCGAAGATAATACAATGTCATCATCTATAAGTTTGAAATTGAATGTTGGACCAGAGGTTGAATTAATAAAGGCGAAGTAAGGTTTGGAAGACACCTTAGTCAGCTGAAATACCATGTGATACATATACCTCAGAGTTATATTTAGCACACATTTACGGCAAAGGAATTCCAATGTAGACGCGTTTGAGGATTTGAACAAGGGTTCGTTTCTTACCACCCTTTCATTTTTATTTCAAAGGAAACGCTTTCAGTCTGAAAAACACAAACTGTCAGGCTCTTCACATTGAATTGTCTCCCCTTCTGACAGGTCGAATACTACATGTGTACAGGATGTCAAGAATGACATAGCTCCATTTGTATCTCTTAGTTTTTGAATGTAATGTTTCCACAAACCGAAGATAATACAATGTCATCATCTATAAGTTTGAAATTGAATGTTGGACCAGAGGTTGAATTAATAAAGGCGAAGTAAGGTTTGGAAGACACCTTAGTCAGCTGAAATACCATGTGATACATATACCTCAGAGTTATGTTTGGCACGCATTTACGGCAAAGGAATTCCAATGTAGACGCGTTTGAGGATTTGAACAAGGGTTCGTTTCTTACCACCCTTTCATTTTTATTTCAAAGGAAACGCTTTCAGTCTGAAAAACACAAACTGTCAGGCGCTTCACATTGAATTGTCTCCCCTTCTGACAGGTCGAATACTACATGTGTGCAGGATGTCAAGAATGACATAACTCTATTTCTATCTCTTAATTTTTGAATGTAATGTTTCCACAAACCGAAGATAATACAATGTCATCATCTAAAAGTTTGAAATTGAATGTTGGACCAGAGGTTGAATTAATAAAGGCGAAGTAAGGTTTGGAAGACACCATAGTCAGCTGAAATACCATGTGATACATATACCTCAGAGATATATTTAGCACACATTTACGGCAAAGGAATTCCAATGTAGACGCGTTTGAGGATTTGAACAAGGGTTCGTTTCTTACCACTCTTGCATTTTTATTTCAAAGGAAACGCTTTCAGTCTGAAAAACACAAACTGTCAGGCTCTTCACATTGAATTGTCTCCCCTTCTGACAGGTCGAATACTACATGTGTGCAGGATGTCAAGAATGATATAGCTCAATTTGTATCTCTTAGTTTTTGAATGTAATGTTTCCACAAACCGAAGATAATACAATGTCATCATCTATAAGTTTGAAATTGAATGTTGGACCAGAGGTTGAATTAATAAAGGCGAAGTAAGGTTTGGAAGACACCTTAGTCAGCTGAAATACCATGTGATACATACACCTCAGAGTTATATTTAGCACACATTTGCGGCAAAGGAATTCCAATGTAGACACGTTTGAGGATTTGAACAAGGGTTCGTTTCTTACCACTCTTTCATTTCTAATTCTAAGGAAACGCTTTCAGTCTGAAAAACACAAACTGTCAGGTGCTTCACATTGAATTGTCTCCCCTTCTGACAGGTCGAATACTACATGTGTGCAGGATGTCAAGAATGACATAGCTCCATTTGTATCTCTTAGTTTTTCAATGTAATGTTTCCACAAACCGAAGATAATACAATGTCATCATCTATAAGTTTGAAATTGAATGTTGGACCAGAGGTTGAATTAATAAAGGCGAAGTAAGGTTTGGAAGACACCTTAGTCAGCTGAAATACCATGTGATACATATACCTCAGAGTTATATTTAGCACACATTTACGGCAAAGGAATTCCAATGTAGACGCGTTTGAGGATTTGAACAAGGGTTCGTTTCTTACCACTCTTTCATTTTTATTTCAAAGGAAACGCTTTCAGTCTGAAAAACACATACTGTCAGCCTCTCCACATTGAATTGTCTCCCCTTCTGACAGGTCGAATACTACATGTGTGCAGGATGTCAAGAATGACATAGCTCCATTTGTATCTCTTAGTTTTTCAATGTAATGTTTCCACAAACCGAAGATAATACAATGTCATCATCTACAAGTTTCAAAATGAATGTTGGACCAGAGGTTGAATTAATAAAGGCGAAGTAAGGTTTGGAAGACACCTTAGTCAGCTGAAATACCATGTGATACATATACCTCAGAGTTTTACTTGGCACACATTTACGCCAAAGGAATTCCAATGTAGACGCGTTTGAGGATTTGAACAAGGGTTCGTTTCTTACCACCCTTTCATTTTTATTTCAAAGGAAACGCTTTCAGTCTGAAAAGCAGAAACTGTCAGGCTCTTCACAAATGAATCATCTCCCCTTCTGACAGGTCGAATACTACATGTGTGCAGGATGTCAAGAATGACAAAACTCCATTTCTATCTCTTAGTTTTTGAATGTAATGTTTCCACAAACCGAAGATAATACAATGTCATCATCTAAAAGTTTGAAATTGAATGTTGGACCAGAGGTTGAATTAATAAAGGCGAAGTAAGGTTTGGAAGACACCTTAGTCGGCTGAAATACCATGTGATACATACACCTCAGAGTTATATTTAGCACACATTTGCGGCAAAGGAATTCCAATGTAGACACGTTTGAGGATTTGAACAAGGGTTCGTTTCTTACCACTCTTTCATTTCTAATTCTAAGGAAACGCTTTCAGTGTGAAAAACACAAACTGTCAGGTGCTTCACATTGAATTGTCTCCCCTTCTGACAGGTCGAATACTACATGTGTACAGGATGTCAAGAATGACATAGCTCCATTTGTATCTCTTAGTTTTTGAATGTAATGTTTCCACAAACCGAAGATAATACAATGTCATCATCTATAAGTTTGAAATTGAATGTTGGACCAGAGGTTGAATTAATAAAGGCGAAGTAAGGTTTGGAAGACACCTTAGTCAGCTGAAATACCATGTGATACATATACCTCAGAGATATATTTAGCACACATTTACGGCAAAGGAATTCCAATGTAGACACGTTTGAGGATTTGAACAAGGGTTCGTTTCTTACCACTCTTTCATTTTTGTTTCAAATTAAACGCTTTCAGTCTGAAAAACACAAACTGTCAGGCTCTTCACATTGAATTGTCTCCCCTTCTGACAGGTCGAATACTACATGTGTGCAGGATGTCAAGAATGACATAGCTCCATTTGTATCTCTTAGTTTTTGAATGTAATGTTTCCACAAACCGAAGATAATACAATGTCATCATCTATAAGTTTGAAATTGAATGTTGGACCAGAGGTTGAATTAATAAAGGCGAAGTAAGGTTTGGAAGACACCTTAGTCAGCTGAAATACCATGTGATACATATACCTCAGAGTTATGTTTGGCACGCATTTACGGCAAAGGAATTCCAATGTAGACGCGTTTGAGGATTTGAACAAGGGTTCGTTTCTTACCACCCTTTCATTTTTATTTCAAAGGAAACGCTTTCAGTCTGAAAAACACAAACTGTCAGGCGCTTCACATTGAATTGTCTCCCCTTCTGACAGGTCGAATACTACATGTGTGCAGGATGTCAAGAATGACATAACTCTATTTCTATCTCTTAATTTTTGAATGTAATGTTTCCACAAACCGAAGATAATACAATGTCATCATCTAAAAGTTTGAAATTGAATGTTGGACCAGAGGTTGAATTAATAAAGGCGAAGTAAGGTTTGGAAGACACCTTAGTCAGCTGAAATACCATGTGATACATATACCTCAGAGATATATTTAGCACACATTTACGGCAAAGGAATTCCAATGTAGACGCGTTTGAGGATTTGAACAAGGGTTCGTTTCTTACCACTCTTTCATTTTTATTTCAAAGGAAACGCTTTCAGTCTGAAAAACACAAACTGTCAGGCTCTTCACATTGAATTGTCTCCCCTTCTGACAGGTCGAATACTACATGTGTGCAGGATGTCAAGAATGATATAGCTCAATTTGTATCTCTTAGTTTTTGAATGTAATGTTTCCACAAACCGAAGATAATACAATGTCATCATCTATAAGTTTGAAATTGAATGTTGGACCAGAGGTTGAATTAATAAAGGCGAAGTAAGGTTTGGAAGACACCTTAGTCAGCTGAAATACCATGTGATACATATACCTCAGAGTTATATTTAGCACACATTTGCGGCAAAGGAATTCCAATGTAGACACGTTTGAGGATTTGAACAAGGGTTCGTTTCTTACCACTCTTTCATTTCTAATTCTAAGGAAACGCTTTCAGTCTGAAAAACACAAACTGTCAGGTGCTTCACATTGAATTGTCTCCCCTTCTGACAGGTCGAATACTACATGTGTACAGGATGTCAAGAATGACATAGCTCCATTTGTATCTCTTAGTTTTTGAATGTAATGTTTCCACAAACCGAAGATAATACAATGTCATCATCTAAAAGTTTGAAATTGAATGTTGGACCAGAGGTTGAATTAATAAAGGCGAAGTAAGGTTTGGAAGACACCTTAGTCAGCTGAAACACCATGTGATACATATACCTCAGAGTTATGTTTGGCACACATTTACGGCAAAGGAATTCCAATGTAGACGCGTTTGAGGATTTGAACAAGGGTTCGTTTCTTACCACTCTTTCATTTTTGTTTCAAAGGAAACGCTTTCAGTCTGAAAAACACAAACTGACAGGTACTTCACATTGAATTGTCTCCCCTTCTGACAGGTCGAATACTACATGTGTGCAGGATGTCAAGAATGACATAGCTCCATTTGTATCTCTTAGTTTTTGAATGTAATGTTTCCACAAACCGAAGATAATACAATGTCATCATCTATAAGTTTGAAATTGAATGTTGGACCAGAGGTTGAATTAATAAAGGCGAAGTAAGGTTTGGAAGACACCTTAGTCAGCTGAAATACCATGTGATACATATACCTCAGAGTTATATTTAGCACACATTTACGGCAAAGGAATTCCAATGTAGACGCGTTTGAGGATTTGAACAAGGGTTCGTTTCTTACCACTCTTTCATTTTTATTTCAAAGGAAACGCTTTCAGTCTGAAAAACACATACTGTCAGGCTCTCCACATTGAATTGTCTCCCCTTCTGACAGGTCGAATACTACATGTGTGCAGGATGTCAAGAATGACATAGCTCCATTTGTATCTCTTAGTTTTTCAATGTAATGTTTCCACAAACCGAAGATAATACAATGTCATCATCTACAAGTTTCAAAATGAATGTTGGACCAGAGGTTGAATTAATAAAGGCGAAGTAAGGTTTGGAAGACACCTTAGTCAGCTGAAATGCCATGTGATACATATACCTCAGAGTTATACTTGGCACACATTTACGCCAAAGGAATTCCAATGTAGACGCGTTTGAGGATTTGAACAAGGGTTCGTTTCTTACCACCCTTTCATTTTTATTTCAAAGGAAACGCTTTCAGTCTGAAAAGCAGAAACTGTCAGGCTCTTCACAAATGAATCGTCTCCCCTTCTGACAGGTCGAATACTACATGTGTGCAGGATGTCAAGAATGACAAAACTCCATTTCTATCTCTTAGTTTTTGAATGTAATGTTTCCACAAACCGAAGATAATACAATGTCATCATCTAAAAGTTTGAAATTGAATGTTGGACCAGAGGTTGAATTAATAAAGGCGAAGTAAGGTTTGGAAGACACCTTAGTCGGCTGAAATACCATGTGATACATATACCTCAGAGTTATGTTTAGCACACATTTGCGGCAAAGGAATTCCAATGTAGACACGTTTGAGGTTTGAACAAGGGTTCGTTTCTTACCACTCTTTCATTTCTAATTCTAAGGAAACGCTTTCAGTCTGAAAAACACAAACTGTCAGGCTCTTCACATTGAATTGTCTCCCCTTCTGACAGGTCGAATACTACATGTGTGCAGGATGTCAAGAATGACATAGCTCCATTTGTATCTCTTAGTTTTTGAATGTAATGTTTCCACAAACCGAAGATAATACAATGTCATCATCTACAAGTTTCAAAATGAATGTTGGACCAGAGGTTGAATTAATAAAGGCGAAGTAAGGTTTGGAAGACACCTTAGTCAGCTGAAATACCATGTGATACATATACCTCAGAGTTATACTTGGCACACATTTACGCCAAAGGAATTCCAATGTAGACGCGTTTGAGGATTTGAACAAGGGTTCGTTTCTTACCACCCTTTCATTTTTATTTCAAAGGAAACGCTTTCAGTCTGAAAAGCAGAAACTGTCAGGCTCTTCACAAATGAATCGTCTCCCCTTCTGACAGGTCGAATACTACATGTGTGCAGGATGTCAAGAATGACAAAACTCCATTTCTATCTCTTAGTTTTTGAATGTAATGTTTCCACAAACCGAAGATAATACAATGTCATCATCTAAAAGTTTGAAATTGAATGTTGGACCAGAGGTTGAATTAATAAAGGCGAAGTAAGGTTTGGAAGACACCTTAGTCAGCTGAAATACCATGTGATACATATACCTCAGAGTTATATTTAGCACACATTTGCGGCAAAGGAATTCCAATGTAGACACGTTTGAGGATTTGAACAAGGGTTCGTTTCTTACCACTCTTTCATTTCTAATTCTAAGGAAACGCTTTCAGTCTGAAAAACACAAACTGTCAGGTGCTTCACATTGAATTGTCTCCCCTTCTGACAGGTCGAATACTACATGTGTAGAGGATGTCAAGAATGACATAGCTCCATTTGTATCTCTTAGTTTTTGAATGTAATGTTTCCACAAACCGAAGATAATACAATGTCATCATCTAAAAGTTTGAAATTGAATGTTGGACCAGAGGTTGAATTAATAAAGGCGAAGTAAGGTTTGGAAGACACCTTAGTCAGCTGAAATACCATGTGATACATATACCTCAGAGTTATGTTTGGCACGCATTTACGGCAAAGGAATTCCAATGTAGACGCGTTTGAGGATTTGAACAAGGGTTCGTTTCTTACCACTCTTTCATTTTTATTTCAAAGGAAACGCTTTCAGTTTGAAAAACACAAACTGACAGCTACTTCACATTGAATTGTCTCCCCTTCTGACAGGTCGAATACTACATGTGTGCAGGATGTCAAGAATGACATAACTCTATTTCTATCTCTTAATTTTTGAATGTAATGTTTCCACAAACCGAAGATAATACAATGTCATCATCTAAAAGTTTGAAATTGAATGTTGGACCAGAGGTTGAATTAATAAAGGCGAAGTAAGGTTTGGAAGACACCTTAGTCAGCTGAAATACCATGTGATACATATACCTCAGAGATATATTTAGCACACATTTACGGCAAAGGAATTCCAATGTAGACGCGTTTGAGGATTTGAACAAGGGTTCGTTTCTTACCACTCTTTCATTTTTATTTCAAAGGAAACGCTTTCAGTCTGAAAAACACAAACTGTCAGGCTCTTCACATTGAATTGTCTCCCCTTCTGACAGGTCGAATACTACATGTGTGCAGGATGTCAAGAATGACATAGCTCCATTTGTATCTCTTAGTTTTTGAATGTAATGTTTCCACAAACCGAAGATAATACAATGTCATCATCTATAAGTTTGAAATTGAATGTTGGACCAGAGGTTGAATTAATAAAGGCGAAGTAAGGTTTGGAAGACACCTTAGTCAGCTGAAATACCATGTGATACATATACCTCAGAGTTATGTTTGGCACACATTTACGGCAAAGGAATTCCAATGTGGACGCGTTTGAGGATTTGAACAAGGGTTCGTTTCTTACCACTCTTTCATTTTTATTTCAAAGGAAACGCTTTCAGTCTGAAAAACACAAACTGACAGGTACTTCACATTGAATTGTCTCCCCTTCTGACAGGTCGAATACTACATGTGTGCAGGATGTCAAGAATGACATAACTCTATTTCTATCTCTTAATTTTTGAATGTAATGTTTCCACAAACCGAAGATAATACAATGTCATCATCTAAAAGTTTGAAATTGAATGTTGGACCAGAGGTTGAATTAATAAAGGCGAAGTAAGGTTTGGAAGACACCTTAGTCAGCTGAAATACCATGTGATACATATACCTCAGAGATATATTTGGGCACACATTTACGGCAAAGGAATTCCAATGTAGACGCGTTTGAGGATTTGAACAAGGGTTCGTTTCTTACCACTCTTTCATTTTTATTTCAAAGGAAACGCTTTCAGTCTGAAAAACACAAACTGTCAGGCTCTTCACATTGAATTGTCTCCCCTTCTGACAGGTCGAATACTACATGTGTGCAGGATGTCAAGAATGACATAGCTCCATTTGTATCTCTTAGTTTTTGAATGTAATGTTTCCACAAACCGAAGATAATACAATGTCATCATCTACAAGTTTCAAAATGAATGTTGGACCAGAGGTTGAATTAATAAAGGCGAAGTAAGGTTTGGAAGACACCTTAGTCAGCTGAAATACCATGTGATACATATACCTCAGAGATATACTTGGCACACATTTACGCCAAAGGAATTCCAATGTAGACGCGTTTGAGGATTTGAACAAGGGTTCGTTTCTTACCACCCTTTCATTTTTATTTCAAAGGAAACGCTTTCAGTCTGAAAAGCAGAAACGGTCAGGCTCTTCACAAATGAATCGTCTCCCCTTCTGACAGGTCGAATACTACATGTGTGCAGGATGTCAAGAATGACAAAACTCCATTTCTATCTCTTAGTTTTTGAATGTAATGTTTCCACAAACCGAAGATAATACAATGTCATCATCTAAAAGTTTGAAATTGAATGTTGGACCAGAGGTTGAATTAATAAAGGCGAAGTAAGGTTTGGAAGACACCTTAGTCAGCTGAAATACCATGTGATACATATACCTCAGAGTTATATTTAGCACACATTTGCGGCAAAGGAATTCCAATGTAGACACGTTTGAGGATTTGAACAAGGGTTCGTTTCTTACCACTGTTTCATTTCTAATTCTAAGGAAACGCTTTCAGTCTGAAAAACACAAACTGTCAGGTGCTTCACATTGAATTGTCTCCCCTTCTGACAGGTCGAATACTACATGTGTAGAGGATGTCAAGAATGACATAGCTCCATTTGTATCTCTTAGTTTTTGAATGTAATGTTTCCACAAACCGAAGATAATACAATGTCATCATCTAAAAGTTTGAAATTGAATGTTGGACCAGAGGTTGAATTAATAAAGGCGAAGTAAGGTTTGGAAGACACCTTAGTCAGCTGAAATACCATGTGATACATATACCTCAGAGATATATTTAGCACACATTTACGGCAAAGGAATTCCAATGTAGACGCGTTTGAGGATTTGAACAAGGGTTCGTTTCTTACCACTCTTTCATTTTTATTTCAAAGGAAACGCTTTCAGTCTGAAAAACACAAACTGTCAGGCTCTTCACATTGAATTGTCTCCCCTTCTGACAGGTCGAATACTACATGTGTGCAGGATGTCAAGAATGACATAGCTCCATTTGTATCTCTTAGTTTTTGAATGTAATGTTTCCACAAACCGAAGATAATACAATGTCATCATCTATAAGTTTGAAATTGAATGTTGGACCAGAGGTTGAATTAATAAAGGCGAAGTAAGGTTTGGAAGACACCTTAGTCAGCTGAAATACCATGTGATACATATACCTCAGAGTTATATTTAGCACACATTTACGGCAAAGGAATTCCAATGTAGACGCGTTTGAGGATTTGAACAAGGGTTCGTTTCTTACCACTCTTTCATTTTTATTTCAAAGGAAACGCTTTCAGTCTGAAAAGCACAAACTGTCAGGCTCTTCACAATTGAATCGTCTCCCCTTCTGACAGGTCGAATACTACATGTGTGCAGGATGTCAAGAATGACAAAACTCCATTTCTATCTCTTAGTTTTTGAATGTAATGTTTCCACAAACCGAAGATAATACAATGTCATCATCTAAAAGTTTGAAATTGAATGTTGGACCAGAGGTTGAATTAATAAAGGCGAAGTAAGGTTTGGAAGACACCTTAGTCAGCTGAAATACCATGTGATACATATACCTCAGAGATATATTTAGCACACATTTACGGCAATGGAATTCCAATGTAGACGCGTTTGAGGATTTGAACAAGGGTTCGTTTCTTACCACTCTTTCATTTCTAATTCTAAGGAAACGCTTTCAGTCTGAAAAACACAAACTGTCAGGTGCTTCACATTGAATTGTCTCCCCTTCTGACAGGTCGAATACTACATGTGTGCAGGATGTCAAGAATGACATAGCTCCATTTGTATCTCTTAGTTTTTGAATGTAATGTTTCCACAAACCGAAGATAATACAATGTCATCATCTATAAGTTTGAAATTGAATGTTGGACCAGAGGTTGAATTAATAAAGGCGAAGTAAGGTTTGGAAGACACCTTAGTCAGCTGAAATACCATGTGATACATATACCTCAGAGTTATATTTAGCACACATTTACGGCAAAGGAATTCCAATGTAGACGCGTTTGAGGATTTGAACAAGGGTTCGTTTCTTACCACTCTTTCATTTTTATTTCAAAGGAAACGCTTTCAGTCTGAAAAACACATACTGTCAGGCTCTCCACATTGAATTGTCTCCCCTTCTGACAGGTCGAATACTACATGTGTGCAGGATGTCAAGAATGACATAGCTCCATTTGTATCTCTTAGTTTTTGAATGTAATGTTTCCACAAACCGAAGATAATACAATGTCATCATCTACAAGTTTCAAAATGAATGTTGGACCAGAGGTTGAATTAATAAAGGCGAAGTAAGGTTTGGAAGACACCTTAGTCAGCTGAAATACCATGTGATACATATACCTCAGAGTTATACTTGGCACACATTTACGCCAAAGGAATTCCAATGTAGACGCGTTTGAGGATTTGAACAAGGGTTCGTTTCTTACCACCCTTTCATTTTTATTTCAAAGGAAACGCTTTCAGTCTGAAAAGCAGAAACTGTCGGGCTCTTCACAATTGAATCGTCTCCCCTTCTGACAGGTCGAATACTACATGTGTGCAGGATGTCAAGAATGACAAAACTCCATTTCTATCTCTTAGTTTTTGAATGTAATGTTTCCACAAACCGAAGATAATACAATGTCATCATCTAAAAGTTTGAAATTGAATGTTGGACCAGAGGTTGAATTAATAAAGGCGAAGTAAGGTTTGGAAGACACCTTAGTCAGCTGAAATACCATGTGATACATATACCTCAGAGTTATATTTGGCACACATTTGCGGCAAAGGAATTCCAATGTAGACACGTTTGAGGATTTGAACAAGGGTTCGTTTCTTACCACTGTTTCATTTCTAATTCTAAGGAAACGCTTTCAGTCTGAAAAACACAAACTGTCAGGTGCTTCACATTGAATTGTCTCCCCTTCTGACAGGTCGAATACTACATGTGTACAGGATGTCAAGAATGACATAGCTCCATTTGTATCTCTTAGTTTTTGAATGTAATGTTTCCACAAACCGAAGATAATACAATGTCATCATCTAAAAGTTTGAATTTGAATGTTGGACCAGAGGTTGAATTAATAAAGGCGAAGTAAGGTTTGGAAGACACCTTAGTCAGCTGAAATACCATGTGATACATATATACACCTGGAAATTAATCAAGCAACACCCCAATTTTTTCTATTGGAGCAACTTTGAAGTGTTCTGACAATCAAAATATGCCGGGTTGATATAGTTTGACACTTTTTTATTCAACAGACGATCTCTGACAAACAACTTAAAGGGAAAAAGTATCAAGACTTTGCTTTATTGCAACGAAATCCAAATTCTTAAAACTGTCTTAAATTCATGAAAAAATGGACACAATTTACTATTCATCCACAGACGTTGTTGTCAGGTGTATTAACACAAATGTCACATGGAAAGAAAGAACAGTCATCTGAGAGTCTGCACACCGACTTTCATCAATATCTAGTGTGTCCTCCCTGCGCACGCACCACCGATTCCAGACGCCTCCTCATTCCTTGGATGAGTCTCCGGATCTGATTCTGGGGGATCCTGTTCCACTCCTCATGCAGGGCAGCCGTCAATTCGTTGAGATTATGGACTGGTGGGTCTCTCTGCCTCACACGACGGCCAAGAAAGTCCCACAAATGTTCAATGGGGTTGAGGTCAGGGCTCATGGCAGGCCATGGAATTCTGTCAATTGCATTTTGCCGCAAAAAATCATTTACAGCATGCGCCCTGTGAGGTCTAGCATTGTCGTCCATAAATATGGGTCTCGTTGCCAGAGGATGGTTCTCAAAATGAGGTACCACAGCCCTGTCAAGAACCTCCTGTTGGTAACGAACACCGTTAAGGTTGCCACGGATGGTAATGATATCCAACTTGCAGTTCATGGAAATGCACCCCCATACCATAACGGAACCTCCCCCAAAGGCCACAGTCTCCTGGATGTTCCGTGGAGCCATTGCTGTGTTCCTCTGCCTCCAGACCCGAGTACGACCGTCCACCATGTGCAGCAAGAACCGGCTCTCATCTGAGAAATGGACCTTCCTCCAAGAGGCAATGTTCCAGTGCAAACGGTCATTACACCAGGCCAGTCGGGCTGCCTTATGGGCTGGAGACAGTCTGGGTCGCTTGATTGGCCTCCTTGCCCGGTATCCTGCAGCTTTCAGACGATTCCGAACAGTCCTGTTCGAGATGGGTCTCCCTGGAAGCCACTCCTGTCTCAACCGAGAGCTCGAGTCGAAGGACCTGCGCCGTACAAGTCTCAGTAAAGCTCTGTCCTCCCGGACTGTGGTCTTCCTGGGTCTTCCTGGTCTAGGCAGGTCTTTAACTTCATTAGTGGCCCGGTATTTTTTCAAAAGTTTTGAAATTATGGAATGATGTCGTCCGATTTGAGTCCCGATTTGTCTTAGAGACATACCAGCATTCCTCATGCCGATTATTTGCCAACGAGTGGCCTCTGATAATTTCCTACGTGCCATGACATTGAAATGAATGAAAAACCGAATGCAATCGACAACCTGCGCTTGTAAACACCCCAGGGAAAAAGTGCATTTTTCGAAAGTTGAGGTTAAAGCAATGCACGTGCGCTGTGCAAGCTTCACGCGCGTCATATCAACCCATGAAAAGCTCATGCTGTATGTCAATACATCAAAATTGAATAATCAATCATCAAAATTACTTCGTTAAACTTTGTTAAGTTTTTATGTGTCTTTGAATTTGGTGTTGCTTAATTAATTTCCATATGTATACCTCAGAGTTATATTTAGCACACATTTGCGGCAAAGGAATTCCAATGTAGACACGTTTGAGGATTTGAACAAGGGTTCGTTTCTTACCACTCTTTCATTTCTAATTCTAAGGAAACGCTTTCAGTCTGAAAACACAAACTGTCAGGCTCTCCACATTGAATTGTCTCCCCTTCTGACAGGTCGAATACTACATGTGTGCAGGATGTCAAGAATGACATAGCTCCATTTGTATCTCTTAGTTTTTGAATGTAATGTTTCCACAAACCGAAGATAATACAATGTCATCATCTATAAGTTTGAAATTGAATGTTGGACCAGAGGTTGAATTAATAAAGGCGAAGTAAGGTTTGGAAGACACCTTAGTCAGCTGAAATACCATGTGATACATATACCTCAGAGTTATGTTTGGCACACATTCGCGGCAAAGGAATTCCAATGTAGACACGTTTGAGGATTTGAACAAGGGTTCGTTTCTTACCACCCTTTCATTTTTATTTCAAAGGAAACGCTTTCAGTCTGAAAAGCACAAACTGTCAGGCTCTTCACAATTGAATCGTCTCCCCTTCTGACAGGTCGAATACTACATGTGTGCAGGATGTCAAGAATGACAAAACTCCATTTCTATCTCTTAGTTTTTGAATGTAATGTTTCCACAAACCGAAGATAATACAATGTCATCATCTAAAAGTTTGAAATTGAATGTTGGACCAGAGGTTGAATTAATAAAGGCGAAGTAAGGTTTGGAAGACACCTTAGTCAGCTGAAATACCATGTGATACATATACCTCAGAGTTATACTTGGCACACATTTGCGGCAAAGGAATTCCAATGTAGACGCGTTTGAGGATTTGAACAAGGGTTCGTTTCTTACCACCCTTTCATTTTTATTTCAAAGGAAACGCTTTCAGTCTGAAAAACACAAACTGTCAGGTGCTTCACATTGAATTGTCTCCCCTTCTGACAGGTCGAATACTACATGTGTGCAGGATGTCAAGAATGACATAGCTCCATTTGTATCTCTTAGTTTTTGAATGTAATGTTTCCACAAACCGAAGATAATACAATGTCATCATCTAAAAGTTTGAAATTGAATGTTGGACCAGAGGTTGAATTAATAAAGGCGAAGTAAGGTTTGGAAGACACCTTAGTCAGCTGAAATACCATGTGATACATATACCTCAGAGTTATGTTTGGCACGCATTTACGGCAAAGGAATTCCAATGTAGACGCGTTTGAGGATTTGAACAAGGGTTCGTTTCTTACCACCCTTTCATTTTTATTTCAAAGGAAACGCTTTCAGTCTGAAAAGCACAAACTGTCAGGCTCTTCACAATTGAATCGTCTCCCCTTCTGACAGGTCGAATGCTACATGTGTGCAGGATGTCAAGAATGACAAAACTCCATTTCTATCTCTTAGTTTTTGAATGTAATGTTTCCACAAACCGAAGATAATACAATGTCATCATCTAAAAGTTTGAAATTGAATGTTGGACCAGAGGTTGAATTAATAAAGGCGAAGTAAGGTTTGGAAGACACCTTAGTCAGCTGAAATACCATGTGATACATATACCTCAGAGTTATATTTAGCACACATTTGCGGCAAAGGAATTCCAATGTAGACACGTTTGAGGATTTGAACAAGGGTTCGTTTCTTACCACTCTTTCATTTCTAATTCTAAGGAAACGCTTTCAGTCTGAAAAACACAAACTGTCAGGTGCTTCACATTGAATTGTCTCCCCTTCTGACAGGTCGAATACTACATGTGTAGAGGATGTCAAGAATGACATAGCTCCATTTGTATCTCTTAGTTTTTGAATGTAATGTTTCCACAAACCGAAGATAATACAATGTCATCATCTAAAAGTTTGAAATTGAATGTTGGACCAGAGGTTGAATTAATAAAGGCGAAGTAAGGTTTGGAAGACACCTTAGTCAGCTGAAATACCATGTGATACATATACCTCAGAGTTATGTTTGGCACGCATTTACGGCAAAGGAATTCCAATGTAGACGCGTTTGAGGATTTGAACAAGGGTTCGTTTCTTACCACTCTTTCATTTTTATTTCAAAGGAAACGCTTTCAGTTTGAAAAACACAAACTGACAGGTACTTCACATTGAATTGTCTCCCCTTCTGACAGGTCGAATACTACATGTGTGCAGGATGTCAAGAATGACATAACTCTATTTCTATCTCTTAATTTTTGAATGTAATGTTTCCACAAACCGAAGATAATACAATGTCATCATCTAAAAGTTTGAAATTGAATGTTGGACCAGAGGTTGAATTAATAAAGGCGAAGTAAGGTTTGGAAGACACCTTAGTCAGCTGAAATACCATGTGATACATATACCTCAGAGATATATTTAGCACACATTTACGGCAAAGGAATTCCAATGTAGACGCGTTTGAGGATTTGAACAAGGGTTCGTTTCTTACCACTCTTTCATTTTTATTTCAAAGGAAACGCTTTCAGTCTGAAAAACACAAACTGTCAGGCTCTTCACATTGAATTGTCTCCCCTTCTGACAGGTCGAATACTACATGTGTGCAGGATGTCAAGAATGACATAGCTCCATTTGTATCTCTTAGTTTTTGAATGTAATGTTTCCACAAACCGAAGATAATACAATGTCATCATCTATAAGTTTGAAATTGAATGTTGGACCAGAGGTTGAATTAATAAAGGCGAAGTAAGGTTTGGAAGACACCTTAGTCAGCTGAAATACCATGTGATACATATACCTCAGAGTTATATTTAGCACACATTTGCGGCAAAGGAATTCCAATGTAGACACGTTTGAGGATTTGAACAAGGGTTCGTTTCTTACCACTCTTTCATTTCTAATTCTAAGGAAACGCTTTCAGTGTGAAAAACACAAACTGTCAGGTGCTTCACATTGAATTGTCTCCCCTTCTGACAGGTCGAATACTACATGTGTACAGGATGTCAAGAATGACATAGCTCCATTTGTATCTCTTAGTTTTTGAATGTAATGTTTCCACAAACCGAAGATAATACAATGTCATCATCTATAAGTTTGAAATTGAATGTTGGACCAGAGGTTGAATTAATAAAGGCGAAGTAAGGTTTGGAAGACACCTTAGTCAGCTGAAATACCATGTGATACATATACCTCAGAGTTATGTTTGGCACACATTTACGGCAAAGGAATTCCAATGTGGACGCGTTTGAGGATTTGAACAAGGGTTCGTTTCTTACCACTCTTTCATTTTTATTTCAAAGGAAACGCTTTCAGTCTGAAAAACACAAACTGACAGGTACTTCACATTGAATTGTCTCCCCTTCTGACAGGTCGAATACTACATGTGTGCAGGATGTCAAGAATGACATAACTCTATTTCTATCTCTTAATTTTTGAATGTAATGTTTCCACAAACCGAAGATAATACAATGTCATCATCTAAAAGTTTGAAATTGAATGTTGGACCAGAGGTTGAATTAATAAAGGCGAAGTAAGGTTTGGAAGACACCTTAGTCAGCTGAAATACCATGTGATACATATACCTCAGAGATATATTTAGCACACATTTACGGCAAAGGAATTCCAATGTAGACGCGTTTGAGGATTTGAACAAGGGTTCGTTTCTTACCACTCTTTCATTTTTATTTCAAAGGAAACGCTTTCAGTCTGAAAAACACAAACTGTCAGGCTCTTCACATTGAATTGTCTCCCCTTCTGACAGGTCGAATACTACATGTGTGCAGGATGTCAAGAATGACATAGCTCCATTTGTATCTCTTAGTTTTTGAATGTAATGTTTCCACAAACCGAAGATAATACAATGTCATCATCTACAAGTTTCAAAATGAATGTTGGACCAGAGGTTGAATTAATAAAGGCGAAGTAAGGTTTGGAAGACACCTTAGTCAGCTGAAATACCATGTGATACATATACCTCAGAGATATACTTGGCACACATTTACGCCAAAGGAATTCCAATGTAGACGCGTTTGAGGATTTGAACAAGGGTTCGTTTCTTACCACCCTTTCATTTTTATTTCAAAGGAAACGCTTTCAGTCTGAAAAGCAGAAACTGTCAGGCTCTTCACAAATGAATCGTCTCCCCTTCTGACAGGTCGAATACTACATGTGTGCAGGATGTCAAGAATGACAAAACTCCATTTCTATCTCTTAGTTTTTGAATGTAATGTTTCCACAAACCGAAGATAATACAATGTCATCATCTAAAAGTTTGAAATTGAATGTTGGACCAGAGGTTGAATTAATAAAGGCGAAGTAAGGTTTGGAAGACACCTTAGTCAGCTGAAATACCATGTGATACATATACCTCAGAGTTATATTTAGCACACATTTGCGGCAAAGGAATTCCAATGTAGACACGTTTGAGGATTTGAACAAGGGTTCGTTTCTTACCACTCTTTCATTTCTAATTCTAAGGAAACGCTTTCAGTCTGAAAAACACAAACTGTCAGGTGCTTCACATTGAATTGTCTCCCCTTCTGACAGGTCGAATACTACATGTGTAGAGGATGTCAAGAATGACATAGCTCCATTTGTATCTCTTAGTTTTTGAATGTAATGTTTCCACAAACCGAAGATAATACAATGTCATCATCTAAAAGTTTGAAATTGAATGTTGGACCAGAGGTTGAATTAATAAAGGCGAAGTAAGGTTTGGAAGACACCTTAGTCAGCTGAAATACCATGTGATACATATACCTCAGAGTTATGTTTGGCACGCATTTACGGCAAAGGAATTCCAATGTAGACGCGTTTGAGGATTTGAACAAGGGTTCGTTTCTTACCACTCTTTCATTTTTATTTCAAAGGAAACGCTTTCAGTTTGAAAAACACAAACTGACAGGTACTTCACATTGAATTGTCTCCCCTTCTGACAGGTCGAATACTACATGTGTGCAGGATGTCAAGAATGACATAACTCTATTTCTATCTCTTAATTTTTGAATGTAATGTTTCCACAAACCGAAGATAATACAATGTCATCATCTAAAAGTTTGAAATTGAATGTTGGACCAGAGGTTGAATTAATAAAGGCGAAGTAAGGTTTGGAAGACACCTTAGTCAGCTGAAATACCATGTGATACATATACCTCAGAGATATATTTAGCACACATTTACGGCAAAGGAATTCCAATGTAGACGCGTTTGAGGATTTGAACAAGGGTTCGTTTCTTACCACTCTTTCATTTTTATTTCAAAGGAAACGCTTTCAGTCTGAAAAACACAAACTGTCAGGCTCTTCACATTGAATTGTCTCCCCTTCTGACAGGTCGAATACTACATGTGTGCAGGATGTCAAGAATGACATAGCTCCATTTGTATCTCTTAGTTTTTGAATGTAATGTTTCCACAAACCGAAGATAATACAATGTCATCATCTATAAGTTTGAAATTGAATGTTGGACCAGAGGTTGAATTAATAAAGGCGAAGTAAGGTTTGGAAGACACCTTAGTCAGCTGAAATACCATGTGATACATATACCTCAGAGTTATATTTAGCACACATTTGCGGCAAAGGAATTCCAATGTAGACACGTTTGAGGATTTGAACAAGGGTTCGTTTCTTACCACTGTTTCATTTCTAATTCTAAGGAAACGCTTTCAGTGTGAAAAACACAAACTGTCAGGTGCTTCACATTGAATTGTCTCCCCTTCTGACAGGTCGAATACTACATGTGTACAGGATGTCAAGAATGACATAGCTCCATTTGTATCTCTTAGTTTTTGAATGTAATGTTTCCACAAACCGAAGATAATACAATGTCATCATCTATAAGTTTGAAATTGAATGTTGGACCAGAGGTTGAATTAATAAAGGCGAAGTAAGGTTTGGAAGACACCTTAGTCAGCTGAAATACCATGTGATACATATACCTCAGAGTTATGTTTGGCACACATTTACGGCAAAGGAATTCCAATGTGGACGCGTTTGAGGATTTGAACAAGGGTTCGTTTCTTACCACTCTTTCATTTTTATTTCAAAGGAAACGCTTTCAGTCTGAAAAACACAAACTGACAGGTACTTCACATTGAATTGTCTCCCCTTCTGACAGGTCGAATACTACATGTGTGCAGGATGTCAAGAATGACATAACTCTATTTCTATCTCTTAATTTTTGAATGTAATGTTTCCACAAACCGAAGATAATACAATGTCATCATCTAAAAGTTTGAAATTGAATGTTGGACCAGAGGTTGAATTAATAAAGGCGAAGTAAGGTTTGGAAGACACCTTAGTCAGCTGAAATACCATGTGATACATATACCTCAGAGTTATGTTTGGGCACACATTTACGGCAAAGGAATTCCAATGTAGACGCGTTTGAGGATTTGAACAAGGGTTCGTTTCTTACCACTCTTTCATTTTTATTTCAAAGGAAACGCTTTCAGTCTGAAAAACACAAACTGTCAGGCTCTTCACATTGAATTGTCTCCCCTTCTGACAGGTCGAATACTACATGTGTGCAGGATGTCAAGAATGACATAGCTCCATTTGTATCTCTTAGTTTTTGAATGTAATGTTTCCACAAACCGAAGATAATACAATGTCATCATCTACAAGTTTCAAAATGAATGTTGGACCAGAGGTTGAATTAATAAAGGCGAAGTAAGGTTTGGAAGACACCTTAGTCAGCTGAAATACCATGTGATACATATACCTCAGAGATATACTTGGCACACATTTACGCCAAAGGAATTCCAATGTAGACGCGTTTGAGGATTTGAACAAGGGTTCGTTTCTTACCACCCTTTCATTTTTATTTCAAAGGAAACGCTTTCAGTCTGAAAAGCAGAAACGGTCAGGCTCTTCACAAATGAATCGTCTCCCCTTCTGACAGGTCGAATACTACATGTGTGCAGGATGTCAAGAATGACAAAACTCCATTTCTATCTCTTAGTTTTTGAATGTAATGTTTCCACAAACCGAAGATAATACAATGTCATCATCTAAAAGTTTGAAATTGAATGTTGGACCAGAGGTTGAATTAATAAAGGCGAAGTAAGGTTTGGAAGACACCTTAGTCAGCTGAAATACCATGTGATACATATACCTCAGAGTTATATTTAGCACACATTTGCGGCAAAGGAATTCCAATGTAGACACGTTTGAGGATTTGAACAAGGGTTCGTTTCTTACCACTCTTTCATTTCTAATTCTAAGGAAACGCTTTCAGTCTGAAAAACACAAACTGTCAGGTGCTTCACATTGAATTGTCTCCCCTTCTGACAGGTCGAATACTACATGTGTAGAGGATGTCAAGAATGACATAGCTCCATTTGTATCTCTTAGTTTTTGAATGTAATGTTTCCACAAACCGAAGATAATACAATGTCATCATCTAAAAGTTTGAAATTGAATGTTGGACCAGAGGTTGAATTAATAAAGGCGAAGTAAGGTTTGGAAGACACCTTAGTCAGCTGAAATACCATGTGATACATATACCTCAGAGATATATTTAGCACACATTTACGGCAAAGGAATTCCAATGTAGACGCGTTTGAGGATTTGAACAAGGGTTCGTTTCTTACCACTCTTTCATTTTTATTTCAAAGGAAACGCTTTCAGTCTGAAAAACACAAACTGTCAGGCTCTTCACATTGAATTGTCTCCCCTTCTGACAGGTCGAATACTACATGTGTGCAGGATGTCAAGAATGACATAGCTCCATTTGTATCTCTTAGTTTTTGAATGTAATGTTTCCACAAACCGAAGATAATACAATGTCATCATCTATAAGTTTGAAATTGAATGTTGGACCAGAGGTTGAATTAATAAAGGCGAAGTAAGGTTTGGAAGACACCTTAGTCAGCTGAAATACCATGTGATACATATACCTCAGAGTTATATTTAGCACACATTTACGGCAAAGGAATTCCAATGTAGACGCGTTTGAGGATTTGAACAAGGGTTCGTTTCTTACCACTCTTTCATTTTTATTTCAAAGGAAACGCTTTCAGTCTGAAAAGCACAAACTGTCAGGCTCTTCACAATTGAATCGTCTCCCCTTCTGACAGGTCGAATACTACATGTGTGCAGGATGTCAAGAATGACAAAACTCCATTTCTATCTCTTAGTTTTTGAATGTAATGTTTCCACAAACCGAAGATAATACAATGTCATCATCTAAAAGTTTGAAATTGAATGTTGGACCAGAGGTTGAATTAATAAAGGCGAAGTAAGGTTTGGAAGACACCTTAGTCAGCTGAAATACCATGTGATACATATACCTCAGAGATATATTTAGCACACATTTACGGCAATGGAATTCCAATGTAGACGCGTTTGAGGATTTGAACAAGGGTTCGTTTCTTACCACTCTTTCATTTCTAATTCTAAGGAAACGCTTTCAGTCTGAAAAACACAAACTGTCAGGTGCTTCACATTGAATTGTCTCCCCTTCTGACAGGTCGAATACTACATGTGTGCAGGATGTCAAGAATGACATAGCTCCATTTGTATCTCTTAGTTTTTGAATGTAATGTTTCCACAAACCGAAGATAATACAATGTCATCATCTATAAGTTTGAAATTGAATGTTGGACCAGAGGTTGAATTAATAAAGGCGAAGTAAGGTTTGGAAGACACCTTAGTCAGCTGAAATACCATGTGATACATATACCTCAGAGTTATATTTAGCACACATTTACGGCAAAGGAATTCCAATGTAGACGCGTTTGAGGATTTGAACAAGGGTTCGTTTCTTACCACTCTTTCATTTTTATTTCAAAGGAAACGCTTTCAGTCTGAAAAACACATACTGTCAGGCTCTCCACATTGAATTGTCTCCCCTTCTGACAGGTCGAATACTACATGTGTGCAGGATGTCAAGAATGACATAGCTCCATTTGTATCTCTTAGTTTTTGAATGTAATGTTTCCACAAACCGAAGATAATACAATGTCATCATCTACAAGTTTCAAAATGAATGTTGGACCAGAGGTTGAATTAATAAAGGCGAAGTAAGGTTTGGAAGACACCTTAGTCAGCTGAAATACCATGTGATACATATACCTCAGAGTTATACTTGGCACACATTTACGCCAAAGGAATTCCAATGTAGACGCGTTTGAGGATTTGAACAAGGGTTCGTTTCTTACCACCCTTTCATTTTTATTTCAAAGGAAACGCTTTCAGTCTGAAAAGCACAAACTGTCAGGCTCTTCACAATTGAATCGTCTCCCCTTCTGACAGGTCGAATACTACATGTGTGCAGGATGTCAAGAATGACAAAACTCCATTTCTATCTCTTAGTTTTTGAATGTAATGTTTCCACAAACCGAAGATAATACAATGTCATCATCTAAAAGTTTGAAATTGAATGTTGGACCAGAGGTTGAATTAATAAAGGCGAAGTAAGGTTTGGAAGACACCTTAGTCAGCTGAAATACCATGTGATACATATACCTCAGAGTTATATTTGGCACACATTTGCGGCAAAGGAATTCCAATGTAGACACGTTTGAGGATTTGAACAAGGGTTCGTTTCTTACCACTCTTTCATTTCTAATTCTAAGGAAACGCTTTCAGTCTGAAAAACACAAACTGTCAGGTGCTTCACATTGAATTGTCTCCCCTTCTGACAGGTCGAATACTACATGTGTACAGGATGTCAAGAATGACATAGCTCCATTTGTATCTCTTAGTTTTTGAATGTAATGTTTCCACAAACCGAAGATAATACAATGTCATCATCTAAAAGTTTGAAATTGAATGTTGGACCAGAGGTTGAATTAATAAAGGCGAAGTAAGGTTTGGAAGACACCTTAGTCAGCTGAAATACCATGTGATACATATATACACCTGGAAATTAATCAAGCAACACCCCAATTTTTTCTATTGGAGCAACTTTGAAGTGTTCTGACAATCAAAATATGCCGGGTTGATATAGTTTGACACTTTTTTATTCAACAGACGATCTCTGACAAACAACTTAAAGGGAAAAAGTATCAAGACTTTGCTTTGTTGCAACGAAATCCAAATTCTTAAAACTGTCTTAAATTCATGAAAAAATGGACACAATTTACTATTCATCCACAGACGTTGTTGTCAGGTGTATTAACACAAATGTCACATGGAAAGAAAGAACAGTCATCTGAGAGTCTGCACACCGACTTTCATCAATATCTAGTGTGTCCTCCCTGCGCACGCACCACCGATTCCAGACGCCTCCTCATTCCTTGGATGAGTCTCCGGATCTGATTCTGGGGGATCCTGTTCCACTCCTCATGCAGGGCAGCCGTCAATTCGTTGAGATTATGGACTGGTGGGTCTCTCTGCCTCACACGACGGCCAAGAAAGTCCCACAAATGTTCAATGGGGTTGAGGTCAGGGCTCATGGCAGGCCATGGAATTCTGTCAATTGCATTTTGCCGCAAAAAATCATTTACAGCATGCGCCCTGTGAGGTCTAGCATTGTCGTCCATAAATATGGGTCTCGTTGCCAGAGGATGGTTCTCAAAATGAGGTACCACAGCCCTGTCAAGAACCTCCTGTTGGTAACGAACACCGTTAAGGTTGCCACGGATGGTAATGATATCCAACTTGCAGTTCATGGAAATGCACCCCCATACCATAACGGAACCTCCCCCAAAGGCCACAGTCTCCTGGATGTTCCGTGGAGCCATTGCTGTGTTCCTCTGCCTCCAGACCCGAGTACGACCGTCCACCATGTGCAGCAAGAACCGGCTCTCATCTGAGAAATGGACCTTCCTCCAAGAGGCAATGTTCCAGTGCAAACGGTCATTACACCAGGCCAGTCGGGCTGCCTTATGGGCTGGAGACAGTCTGGGTCGCTTGATTGGCCTCCTTGCCCGGTATCCTGCAGCTTTCAGACGATTCCGAACAGTCCTGTTCGAGATGGGTCTCCCTGGAAGCCACTCCTGTCTCAACCGAGAGCTCGAGTCGAAGGACCTGCGCCGTACAAGTCTCAGTAAAGCTCTGTCCTCCCGGACTGTGGTCTTCCTGGGTCTTCCTGGTCTAGGCAGGTCTTTAACTTCATTAGTGGCCCGGTATTTTTTCAAAAGTTTTGAAATTATGGAATGATGTCGTCCGATTTGAGTCCCGATTTGTCTTAGAGACATACCAGCATTCCTCATGCCGATTATTTGCCAACGAGTGGCCTCTGATAATTTCCTACGTGCCATGACATTGAAATGAATGAAAAACCGAATGCAATCGACAACCTGCGCTTGTAAACACCCCAGGGAAAAAGTGCATTTTTCGAAAGTTGAGGTTAAAGCAATGCACGTGCGCTGTGCAAGCTTCACGCGCGTCATATCAACCCATGAAAAGCTCATGCTGTATGTCAATACATCAAAATTGAATAATCAATCATCAAAATTACTTCGTTAAACTTTGTTAAGTTTTTATGTGTCTTTGAATTTGGTGTTGCTTAATTAATTTCCATATGTATACCTCAGAGTTATATTTAGCACACATTTGCGGCAAAGGAATTCCAATGTAGACACGTTTGAGGATTTGAACAAGGGTTCGTTTCTTACCACTCTTTCATTTCTAATTCTAAGGAAACGCTTTCAGTCTGAAAACACAAACTGTCAGGCTCTCCACATTGAATTGTCTCCCCTTCTGACAGGTCGAATACTACATGTGTGCAGGATGTCAAGAATGACATAGCTCCATTTGTATCTCTTAGTTTTTGAATGTAATGTTTCCACAAACCGAAGATAATACAATGTCATCATCTATAAGTTTGAAATTGAATGTTGGACCAGAGGTTGAATTAATAAAGGAGAAGTAAGGTTTGGAAGACACCTTAGTCAGCTGAAATACCATGTGATACATATACCTCAGAGTTATGTTTGGCACACATTCGCGGCAAAGGAATTCCAATGTAGACACGTTTGAGGATTTGAACAAGGGTTCGTTTCTTACCACCCTTTCATTTTTATTTCAAAGGAAACGCTTTCAGTCTGAAAAGCACAAACTGTCAGGCTCTTCACAATTGAATCGTCTCCCCTTCTGACAGGTCGAATACTACATGTGTGCAGGATGTCAAGAATGACAAAACTCCATTTCTATCTCTTAGTTTTTGAATGTAATGTTTCCACAAACCGAAGATAATACAATGTCATCATCTAAAAGTTTGAAATTGAATGTTGGACCAGAGGTTGAATTAATAAAGGCGAAGTAAGGTTTGGAAGACACCTTAGTCAGCTGAAATACCATGTGATACATATACCTCAGAGTTATACTTGGCACACATTTGCGGCAAAGGAATTCCAATGTAGACGCGTTTGAGGATTTGAACAAGGGTTCGTTTCTTACCACCCTTTCATTTTTATTTCAAAGGAAACGCTTTCAGTCTGAAAAACACAAACTGTCAGGTGCTTCACATTGAATTGTCTCCCCTTCTGACAGGTCGAATACTACATGTGTGCAGGATGTCAAGAATGACATAGCTCCATTTGTATCTCTTAGTTTTTGAATGTAATGTTTCCACAAACCGAAGATAATACAATGTCATCATCTAAAAGTTTGAAATTGAATGTTGGACCAGAGGTTGAATTAATAAAGGCGAAGTAAGGTTTGGAAGACACCTTAGTCAGCTGAAATACCATGTGATACATATACCTCAGAGTTATGTTTGGCACGCATTTACGGCAAAGGAATTCCAATGTAGACGCGTTTGAGGATTTGAACAAGGGTTCGTTTCTTACCACCCTTTCATTTTTATTTCAAAGGAAACGCTTTCAGTCTGAAAAGCACAAACTGTCAGGCTCTTCACAATTGAATCGTCTCCCCTTCTGACAGGTCGAATGCTACATGTGTGCAGGATGTCAAGAATGACAAAACTCCATTTCTATCTCTTAGTTTTTGAATGTAATGTTTCCACAAACCGAAGATAATACAATGTCATCATCTAAAAGTTTGAAATTGAATGTTGGACCAGAGGTTGAATTAATAAAATCGAAGTAAGGTTTGGAAGACACCTTAGTCAGCTGAAATACCATGTGATACATATACCTCAGAGTTATATTTGGCACACATTTGCGGCAAAGGAATTCCAATGTAGACACGTTTGAGGATTTGAACAAGGGTTCGTTTCTTACCACTCTTTCATTTCTAATTCTAAGGAAACGCTTTCAGTCTGAAAAACACAAACTGTCAGGTGCTTCACATTGAATTGTCTCCCCTTCTGACAGGTCGAATACTACATGTGTACAGGATGTCAAGAATGACATAGCTCCATTTGTATCTCTTAGTTTTTGAATGTAATGTTTCCACAAACCGAAGATAATACAATGTCATCATCTAAAAGTTTGAAATTGAATGTTGGACCAGAGGTTGAATTAATAAAGGCGAAGTAAGGTTTGGAAGACACCTTAGTCAGCTGAAATACCATGTGATACATATACCTCAGAGTTATGTTTGGCACACATTTGCGGCAAAGGAATTCCAATGTAGACGCGTTTGAGGATTTGAACAAGGGTTCGTTTCTTACCACCCTTTCATTTTTATTTCAAAGGAAACGCTTTCAGTCTGAAAAGCACAAACTGTCAGGCTCTTCACAATTGAATCGTCTCCCCTTCTGACAGGTCGAATACTACATGTGTGCAGGATGTCAAGAATGACAAAACTCCATTTCTATCTCTTAGTTTTTGAATGTAATGTTTCCACAAACCGAAGATAATACAATGTCATCATCTAAAAGTTTGAAATTGAATGTTGGACCAGAGGTTGAATTAATAAAGTCGAAGTAAGGTTTGGAAGACACCTTAGTCAGCTGAAATACCATGTGATACATATACCTCAGAGTTATACTTGGCACACATTTGCTGCAAAGGAATTCCAATGTAGACACGTTTGAGGATTTGAACAAGGGTTCGTTTCTTACCACTCTTTCATTTCTAATTCTAAGGAAACGCTTTCAGTCTGAAAAACACAAACTGTCAGGTGCTTCACATTGAATTGTCTCCCCTTCTGACAGGTCGAATACTACATGTGTGCAGGATGTCAAGAATGACATAGCTCCATTTGTATCTCTTAGTTTTTGAATGTAATGTTTCCACAAACCGAAGATAATACAATGTCATCATCTAAAAGTTTGAAATTGAATGTTGGACCAGAGGTTGAATTAATAAAGGCGAAGTAAGGTTTGGAAGACACCTTAGTCAGCTGAAATACCATGTGATACATATACCTCAGAGTTATGTTTGGCACACATTTGCGGCAAAGGAATTCCAATGTAGACGCGTTTGAGGATTTGAACAAGGGTTCGTTTCTTACCACCCTTTCATTTTTATTTCAAAGGAAACGCTTTCAGTCTGAAAAACACAAACTGTCAGGTGCTTCACATTGAATTGTCTCCCCTTCTGACAGGTCGAATACTACATGTGTGCAGGATGTCAAGAATGACAAAACTCCATTTCTATCTCTTAGTTTTTGAATGTAATGTTTCCACAAACCGAAGATAATACAATGTCATCATCTAAAAGTTTGAAATTGAATGTTGGACCAGAGGTTGAATTAATAAAGGCGAAGTAAGGTTTGGAAGACACCTTAGTCAGCTGAAATACCATGTGATACATATACCTCAGAGTTATGTTTGGCACACATTTACGGCAAAGGAATTCCAATGTAGACGCGTTTGAGGATTTGAACAAGGGTTCGTTTCTTACCACTCTTTCATTTTTATTTCAAAGGAAACGCTTTCAGTCTGAAAAACACAAACTGACAGGTACTTCACATTGAATTGTCTCCCCTTCTGACAGGTCGAATACTACATGTGTGCAGGATGTCAAGAATGACATAGCTCCATTTCTATCTCTTAGTTTTTGAATGTAATGTTTCCACAAACCGAAGATAATACAATGTCATCATCTACAAGTTTCAAAATGAATGTTGGAGCAGAGGTTGAATTAATAAAGGCGAAGTAAGGTTTGGAAGACACCTTAGTCAGCTGAAATACCATGTGATACATATACCTCAGAGTTATATTTGGCACACATTTACGGCAAGGGAATTCCAATGTAGACGCGTTTGAGGATTTGAAGAAGGGTTCGTTTCTTACCACCCTTTCATTTTTATTTCAAAGGAAACGCTTTCAGTCTGAAAAACACAAACTGACAGGTACTTCACATTGAATTGTCTCCCCTTCTGACAGGTCGAATACTACATGTGTGCAGGATGTCAAGAATGACATAACTCTATTTCTATCTCTTAATTTTTGAATGTAATGTTTCCACAAACCGAAGATAATACAATGTCATCATCTAAAAGTTTGAAATTGAATGTTGGACCAGAGGTTGAATTAATAAAGGCGAAGTAAGGTTTGGAAGACACCTTAGTCAGCTGAAATACCATGTGATACATATACCTCAGAGTTATGTTTGGCACACATTTACGGCAAAGGAATTCCAATGTAGACGCGTTTGAGGATTTGAACAAGGGTTCGTTTCTTACCACCCTTTCATTTTTATTTCAAAGGAAACGCTTTCAGTCTCAAAAACACAAACTGTCAGGCGCTTCACATTGAATTGTCTCCCCTTCTGACAGGTCGAATACTACATGTGTGCAGGATGTCAAGAATGACAAAACTCCATTTCTATCTCTTAGTTTTTGAATGTAATGTTTCCACAAACCGAAGATAATACAATGTCATCATCTATAAGTTTGAAATTGAATGTTGGACCAGAGGTTGAATTAATAAAGGCGAAGTAAGGTTTGGAAGACACCTTAGTCAGCTGAAATACCATGTGATACATATACCTCAGAGTTATGTTTGGCACACATTTACGGCAAAGGAATTCCAATGTAGACGCGTTTGAGGATTTGAACAAGGGTTCGTTTCTTACCACTCTTTCATTTTTATTTCAAAGAGTAGTATAGGGAATGATAGTCCGAAAACACTTTTCAAAAACCCCTCTAAAAAACCTCATTTACTAAATGAGGCTTTGGTGGGACCCTTAGCTCTTGCTATTATTGCCCCTACTACAAAGCTACGCCATCACGTTTACCGTGACTTGGCAGGCGGTAACACTGTGCCGTACGGTACAATCAATAATTCTTCTCTTACAAATCCCCTACCCGGCCCACCCCTCAAGTAGTACAAGTTAGGTTCGTCGGCTTTCATATCCACTTTATCTATGTTGTAAGTTTTGACCGACCATATAGGATCGGTGGCTCGCTTACGGCTATCGCCCTCGTGTTCCCCCGGCTGGTATAGATACCTCACTAGGGCCCTATCTGGTATCTGTTTCTCCTTCCCACGCAATGGAGCGGCCGACTCTGCAACTATTGATTTTAGTTTGATAGCGTCTGCCGGTTTCTTACCGGTGAGACGGGTGACTTCATGGTTGATTGCCGACACCACCTTGGGTAACCTCGTGACCCATTCAGTCGATCGTTTTCCAGGGGTGGCCATCTCCCTAGCATACTGATAGCCGAACAAGCGCTCAGCCAAAGTCCTATTAAATCTCTCAACTATGGCTTGGCTGCGATGGGCTCCGGCCGTGCCACGTCTGACCTTTGTATCGTGTTTGGCTAGCAGTTGTGAAACGGCACCCATGAACTCCCGTCCGGGATCAACTTGCAGCTCTGTTGGCCAAGTCAGCGGGCTGCGTTTGTATATACGTTCTAATCCTTTGGCTACTTTGGCCGAATCTTTCGTGGTCAAGGGTTCGGCTTCCTTGTAACGACTGGCTACGTCCACTACGGTTAAGGCATACTTGTACCTCTTATCATGAGGTAGGAACAGTAGGTCTGCCTGGTGAATGCTATTAGGTATGTTAATTCCGAAACTCCTTCTAGGTACGTAGCGTGGCGCCGGCAAATAGATCTGCCACAGGGCTTGTTTTTCAAGCCACGCTTTGGCTTTCTCTGGTGATACTCGTGCCATTTTAGATAGCTTATCTACTGCGCTAGCTCCTTTCCAATATCCACGCGGGCTGTAATAAATAGCCTCAAATTTTTTCATGTCCATACGCGTATGTGTTTATACCATCAATAGCTATCCAACGTTTCGTGTCCATAGGCGATAGGGACGTCTTGTTTATAGTCAGTCCGTATATCTTATGTCCATCACTTCTAAGCGTGTTCATCTTATGCCTAAAGGTACGGGTCTTGAACAGAGCCTCCTTGAATCTGGTGTGTTTGATGTGTTGTTTCACCACATACTTCTTAACCCCTTTAGCTTTTCGGATCTCACTATTGTCGGCTTTCAATATGGAGTACATCTTAGGTCTCAAACCTATGTACTCAGCTATTGGCGTGCCAGCACACTCGTCCTTCATCTTACCTAGGACCTTTTTATTTACCGTGCTGTGTATAGTATGGGTCTTAGGATAGTCGCTGGTGTCGTATAAATCGATGTGTTTTTTCATGTCCTCGTACACGTCCTCGGTTCGAATCTCCATCAGCAGGGAATCCGTGTCAGTGTACAACACTTCGCACCTGTCGCCGTACTGTTTCTTGAGCTCGTTGTAGTAAAAGTCGTACATCAGGTGTTTGGATAAATCGAGGATACTCATCCCAACGTAAACAGGTCGGTTGAATTTTATGTGACTTTTCTTCATGTGTATGGCAACTAGGTCATCTGTGAATATTTTATTACGGTTGAATGCCGGACTGGCTATCAATTTCCTGAGCTTGTCTTCCTCACTAGATCTAACCAGTTTCACGGTTACGCGTTTCCTCAGGTTTTCCATAGTCTTACCAAACACCGAGTTGTTCATGAGCTTGTAGAGATTTTTTTCAAAATCACTGGTGGCTTTTTTTCGTAGGTCTGTGTTCATTCTGATGTAGGGCTCCATCCATGGGCTCTGGTCGAACATGAGCACCCTGTGTATTTTGGTCAGCCTCATACCCAATGACAGGTACAGCTGTAGGTTGCGATAGTGAACGATGTACTTGGTCTTATTCATTAAGTTAGGCACGAGTTTCTCAACGTCCGCCACACGACCACCTGACAAGTTATGTTGGTACTCAGACATCCAGTCTGAGTTAACCTTCATACGTTCGGGTGCAAGGGGATAGCTGTTGTGCGATGTGTGTAATTCCTTGGGATACTCTAAGTCAACTTCGAGGATATACCCTTTGTTCGAATCTGGTGCAATGCTCATAATATCAATGTTTGGTACCCATTCGAATCCTCCTGTAGGTAGATACTGGCTCATGGCCCAGCCGTACAGGTTATTTGCGTCGAGGTAGAGAATGTGATTGGTTGGTTTGTTAGGATCGTAACCTTTCACGTATTGATTATTTGCTTTCGCGTATCGTTTGGATACCATGGAAATCCCACCTCGCAAGCCTTTCTCAATGAATAGGTGCATGTCGTAATCTGTGAGCAATTCTAAATTAACTCCTGTCTTTTTAAGCAAGGCGTCCCACGACAGACCTGGGCTGGTGTAATACCATGCGGGGTCGAGTTTATACTGCTTGAAACATGTTTGCCGAAACGTCTCGAACACGTCGGCTAACAGCAGTACATCTGTCCTCAAGTACAGGTCGTGATAATCACCAAGGTTCTTACAACCAAGTTTATTCCATACGTTAATCGCGTGCGAGTAATCATCTCGTGAGACGGACGCCTCATTCAGCTTGCTATAAAAGCAGTCGATAGGAGGTAGTCTGGTCTCTGTGAACTTAGCCCAGCTATCCATGTACTCATATGGGTATACGCCCTTCCTCATGAGTAGGTGTCTAGTCTCGGCGTCTGTGTATCGATCTGTGATAGGGAAGGTATTGTTGGCCTTGACCAGACTGTCGAGTGACGACAGGAGGAATTGAAACGAGTCAATGAACCTAAGTCCGTTTAAGCTGAAGGAGATGTATCTCTCCATGTTGTTTGGGATGCACGATATATTACCATCGATTTTCGCGATGGCCTGCATGATCAAGTGAGAGTCGTATCCTCTCAAGTTGTGAAAGACAACGGGGATGTTTATTGTCTTAGGGTTGATTTTAAGCTTGAGGTTGCACGCGCTGTGAGCGGCACCTCTATACTTACCAGTTATGTGGCAGTGATCTCTCACCGAATCACCGTTAAGTGGCGAGTCGCACACATGACAGTTAGTGCTACTGGTGTGAGCTATCTTGTCGGCTCTGGTCATACGCATGGGAGCGATTCTATACAATGCATTCCTAATAATTTTTTCTTCCTCCTGCAAGCACTTTAGAAACCTTTCAGCCGCGTCAGGACCCCTATACACTACCGGAGCTTTCGTTTCCCCGTCACAACGGACGACAATGTATCCAAACGAACAGGCTTTATGCTCTTGTGTTTTGTGTGTGAAACTCCCACTAGTGGATGATTCCCCTACAACTAAGGCTTCGAAGTCGGCGTATATGATATAAGGCACAGACATTTGATTCTTGTGATTGTCGAATTTTAGGATATTTTCACCTTCCTTAGGCATGTCGACTCGTATCGCCGTCTGCCCAACACCTTGGCAATCCTCCAGGTGGGATTCTAATAAATCGGCCCGACTGAAACAGTGTAGGCATCGTACACAAAAGTGTTTTTCCCCAACGTGTTTCGACTGGTCGTGCAACAACCGGCTGAGATGTTTTATCCACGTGTAGTGATACTTTTCACCTTTTTGAATCATGAATAAATTAATAACTTGACAATCCTTCACCGGGCTGACCCTGTGTACTATTGTTGTGTTACCTTCGTGTCCAAAGACATTTATAGCCAGATTATTCTGTTTTTCTACTTTAGTGATCTGGGATATTGGGGTGGGTTCATCTATACCATCCCAGTTGAGCCCATCGTCCTGTGGATAATTAGAAGGCCTGTTCGGATTAGTGGCAGCTGGAAATAAGGCTGACCTGATAGATAACCTCAGGCAATCGTTTCCTCTATTCTTAACGTTTACTATGGCTTGTTTGTTCTTATAGTAGGGAGGCAAGGCTAGGTATGACCCACCTCTGAACGGCACGTATTTAGCTATATCTAGATAGACGTTATCGATTTTATCTACAGCCCACCCGGACCCTAAGTGTGTGTAGCGTTCTAGGTATTCTCGTATCTGCTGAAAACTTGTATCGATTGATGCGTCAATGGTCTCTGCATGTGTGACGACCTCTTGTTTACCTCGGAAGTAAGGCTGAACATACTCAGTGGTACTCCCAACCTGCTTATCAAGCGACATTTTCACTGTGATCTGAAACTTGATACTTCCTAGATTATTTAGTTCCTGGTTGGCCTTATCAGCTATCAGAGGCTTAATATCTGTAATGTCTATGTTTCTATCAATGTGCATGCGCCAACTTCTCAAATAATTGCCTACGGCGTGCTCAGTGCGCACGAACTGTAGGTCAATAGCTCTATTCTGTCGTAATAATTCTACAAGCTGTGGTTTTCTCATACGAGAATACCCGCCTAAACCCAAATCGTGTGCCTCGGCTTTCAGTTGTTTTACAGTTGGACGTGCTACTGGGGCATGTGATAACAATGTGGTTAACCCGGCTTTCCCCAGTTTTGAATAACCCGTGTATCCAAGCTGTTTCGCTTGAGTTTTTAACTGTTTTACCGTAGGAGGGACTTCTAAACCTAGTAATCTCAACAATGCTGGCTTCCGCATTCTAGAATACCCGATAACACCTCTCTGCTTTGCGGCCCGCTTGAGCTCGCGCACAGTAGCCATAGTGTTTACACCTAAGAGAATCAATGTCTAATTGGTCGGCAGTAACTCTTAAAAAATATTTTCTGGTGGTCGGGTACAATTCTAGACATTCTGTCAAATCGTCCCACGTACCTGGTAAAATATATAGTGTGGCTGTTTCAATCCAGTACTCGCCTTGGGTATAGTATTCCTTGTATTCACTTATACTCGAAAAACGTTCTATATGGTATTGAGACGCGATATCCCGCTCCCATTCGAAGGGGTGAGTATACTTAACACCCTCTTTAATCCATACCACGTCCACTATTATCTTAAATCTGAAGCTGCCCCATAAGGCCAGTTCATATTTGAATATGTTTTCCACAGACATAGCTATACGTAGGTGTGTATAATCTCTAATTGGAGTCTATCTTGAGCAGTCGCCTACGTTCTTTTATGTAGCCTTTTTTATTCTCGTATATGAGTTGATGTCTGACTACGTTCGCTCCGTGAGCTTTACATAAACAGTAGTGTCCTTTAACCCCGATACCACACACAGAACACGTGTAGTTAGGACTTCCCATATGGAAACAACAGAACCCCTGATTCCTGCATTTCCTACCACAGGCCTCGGTCTTCCCCATAAGTATATATTCGCATCGGTATGGAGCGGGTCTCATGTTTACTTATATAGGTATTTTAGTTTAATTGCTTCGCAACCAACGCAGTAGCTGCTATACCCAACACTATGAAGCCCAGTTCACGATTCATTTGTCCCTTGGATGGTGTGTAGTACTGAGCGAGTGTGGGTTTATTGAGCGGTTCCAATTGTTTACCAGTTAATAGATAGTATTCTTTCATTGCTTCATCAACATCGTTGAATGTTTGAACGGCATGGTTTTCACGCGTGAGTTGTTCGTTAATAAAATCGATCCTCTGGAGGCGTTTTTTAGCGTACTCGGCCTGTGCTCTTTGTAATTTCTCAGTAGCGAGATCGTGTCGCTTCCTTTCTTCCTGTATTTCAGCCGCGTGATCATCTCGTAGTTTCGAGAAGAGGTAATTACTCCCGGAAAATGCCAGGGCATTCACTAACGCCCCACCGACCATCATAGCTATCGTGGCCATCCCTATATTTATTTCATTATATTATCAGGTATTATTCCTTGTTTTACTAGGATGTCTTTTGTGGCCATCGCCATACCAAGGTTCATTATGAGCATACCCATATCCTGCAGGTTGAAATCTAGCTTGATAGTTGGTTGTTTAAGCACCATTTTAGTCAACCGAGCGTACCCTACTGCTAGACTGGCTACCACTGTGGCGTGGTATGCGTCGTTGACGAACGTTTTCCCCTCAGACATTATGTATATGATATAAAATATTTTAAATTATAACATGATATGCGGGTCTACCATGGGGGATACCCCCATACCCCCACTGTTGGGGGTTACCTCACTGTTGGGTGGTGGCTCACTGTGGGAGGGTACCCCCACGTATAACCATGTTATAACCACGGCAGCAGTTACGCCTACAGCCAACAACAGTCGGGTTGGGTTGGTCACTTTATGTTGGTTACACCACCGTTTTTTACCGGCAGCTACTCTCTTAGGATTCTTCTGTCTGGTTACTGTTGGGGGTATCACCTCGGGACTCACTGGTTCCGTCACCTCGGGACTCACTGTTTGGGGTGTGGGGGGTACCACCACTGGGGTCTCCTCCTGTGCAGCATCCATCTATACTATTATTATTATTCTTTCTCTCAAATTGACAATGTTTTGCCGTGATAATCGCCGCCGTCACTGGAGCCAACAACATACCATATTTGTGGTACAGCCCGCAGCTGATAGAGCTCACGGCGTGTTCGATAAAAGGGTCTTTATCTAGGTCCTCCCACAGGTAAAGTCGGCGCTCTGGTGGAATGGGAAGGAAGTGTGATACAATACCGGTGTATATCTGGGTCATAGCCGATCCTATTGTCTTTGTCATTTCTGCTCCGAGCCGGGACTCGTATCTAGCGTACAGCTTATCGATTTCTTCGGCTGGCATTTTGTTAATTTTATCCGGAGTGTAGTCTCCAAAGTAATGTTTGGCTTTGCCGCCAACAGCCAACGCCACCAGTTTCTCTCGCTTGTCATCAGTGGGGCCTGCGGGCGACAATTGTTCGAGCAATTCCTCACACTCCATCTTATAATATAACAAGTAAGATTTAGTTTTAACTATATAATACCCGATACAGGCAAAACACAGAGAAATGAAAGTTAAGTTGCACACGACAAATACTTCAAATATCATAGCTATGCTTAGCATTTGCTTAGCATTTGCTTAGCTTTGCTTAGCTTTGCTTAGCTTTAGTATACTATATATGCTACTGGTTGGTCGGTTTTTAGAACGAGCTTAGCGTGTTTAGTTTCAGCGAGCTGTTTCTTCACCCGTTCCCGTTCTAATTTACTCATCACATCGTTCTCTCTCAAACACTCCTCAAACGAATCCCTATCCTTGCAGTGAAATAAGGCCACCCATCGCGTCTGCTCCCTGAGGTCTTTCAACACCGAGTTGAACTTCTGCGTTAGCACCCAGACGCTGTGATTTGCATGCCGGCCGGAGAAGGCCAGGTACGATAGCATGTCTCTCTTTTTTGTTATCTCACGATTAGCGCTGCAGTCGTCCAGTATAAACAGCGTCGGTTCCCCTTTAAATTTCTCGTGAAGAGCTTTCAACCAGTCCTGCAGGCGTGTTCCAGGGTCGATTTTGTGTACGTCCGGGTCCGTCATCACCCAAGGTCGCGCGTACGTTTTATTCATGCTCAGAGTAGGGCACATGATAACGATGTTATCGAACACATCCTTGTAGTAACCCTCCAACATATCCAACACGAAAACTGTCTTCCCACAGCCAGTCTGCCCGCATATGATAGCGCAGTGTGGGTCAGTGGGTAGTTGTGGCAGTTTATTGTTGGGGGGTACCCCCCCATCAGTAGATGGCTTGCACGAATCTCCCATTATCTATACACCTGGAAATTAATCAAGCAACACCCCAATTTTTTCTATTGGAGCAACTTTGAAGTGTTCTGACAATCAAAATATGCCGGGTTGATATAGTTTGACACTTTTTTATTCAACAGACGATCTCTGACAAACAACTTAAAGGGAAAAAGTATCAAGACTTTGCTTTATTGCAACGAAATCCAAATTCTTAAAACTGTCTTAAATTCATGAAAAAATGGACACAATTTACTATTCATCCACAGACGTTGTTGTCAGGTGTATTAACACAAATGTCACATGGAAAGAAAGAACAGTCATCTGAGAGTCTGCACACCGACTTTCATCAATATCTAGTGTGTCCTCCCTGCGCACGCACCACCGATTCCAGACGCCTCCTCATTCCTTGGATGAGTCTCCGGATCTGATTCTGGGGGATCCTGTTCCACTCCTCATGCAGGGCAGCCGTCAATTCGTTGAGATTATGGACTGGTGGGTCTGTCTGCCTCACACGACGGCCAATAAAGTCCCACAAATGTTCAATGGGGTTGAGGTCAGGGCTCATGGCAGGCCATGGAATTCTGTCAATTGCATTTTGCCGCAAAAAATCATTTACAGCATGCGCCCTGTGAGGTCTAGCATTGTCGTCCATAAATATGGGTCTCGTTGCCAGAGGATGGTTCTCAAAATGAGGTACCACAGCCCTGTCAAGAACCTCCTGTTGGTAACGAACACCGTTAAGGTTGCCACGGATGGTAATGATATCCAACTTGCAGTTCATGGAAATGCACCCCCATACCATAACGGAACCTCCCCCAAAGGCCACAGTCTCCTGGATGTTCCGTGGAGCCATTGCTGTGTTCCTCTGCCTCCAGACCCGAGTACGACCGTCCACCATGTGCAGCAAGAACCGGCTCTCATCTGAGAAATGGACCTTCCTCCAAGAGGCAATGTTCCAGTGCAAACGGTCATTACACCAGGCCAGTCGGGCTGCCTTATGGGCTGGAGACAGTCTGGGTCGCTTGATTGGCCTCCTTGCCCGGTATCCTGCAGCTTTCAGACGATTCCGAACAGTCCTGTTCGAGATGGGTCTCCCTGGAAGCCACTCCTGTCTCAACCGAGAGCTCGAGTCGAAGGACCTGCGCCGTACAAGTCTCAGTAAAGCTCTGTCCTCCCGGACTGTGGTCTTCCTGGGTCTTCCTGGTCTAGGCAGGTCTTTAACTTCATTAGTGGCCCGGTATTTTTTCAAAAGTTTTGAAATTATGGAATGATGTCGTCCGATTTGAGTCCCGATTTGTCTTAGAGACATACCAGCATTCCTCATGCCGATTATTTGCCAACGAGTGGCCTCTGATAATTTCCTACGTGCCATGACATTGAAATGAATGAAAAACCGAATGCAATCGACAACCTGCGCTTGTAAACACCCCAGGGAAAAAGTGCATTTTTCGAAAGTTGAGGTTAAAGCAATGCACGTGCGCTGTGCAAGCTTCACGCGCGTCATATCAACCCATGAAAAGCTCATGCTGTATGACAATACATCAAAATTGAATAATCAATCATCAAAATTACTTCGTTAAACTTTGTTAAGTTTTTATGTGTCTTTGAATTTGGTGTTGCTTAATTAATTTCCATATGTATATATTAAGTTGCGCGTCCATAATTACGTACAGATATAATTTCAACTTACCAGCGGTTTGAGCCTTCTTAGTAATCTGGATGGTTATCCCTTCGCTGCCGTTATCTATACGGCGCCCGCTACCATGCAGTTTATCATCATCCGTGGATCGCATGTCCAACCATAGGGCGTACTTGGTGGTCAGGTATTCACCGATCTGCACGGAGCCGAGGTCCAGGTCCTTTGTTATGTAATCCCCCACTGGTAGCTTTTTTATCTCATCCCACTGCTGGTGTGGCCTCATACCATGACTGAACAGCTGGTTGGGCACGCCCTCGATGGTAACTTCCACCTTTTCAATCTCGGGGTTGAAAAACTTCTCGCTGTCCCTCCGGAATGGATCGTAATCCTCCACGGGGACGACCAGGATACCTTTCATCGATCGCGCCGGCACGTTCAGGTTGATATTCCACACAGTGTCGCTCTTATCTCGCACGACTGATCTATGCCTCAGTACGCGATCGTACAGGATAGCCATCTTCCCAGAGTACTGGCTTCGAACCTGCCTGGCCAGCTCCGGGCTAGTGACCATGTCGAACTCCAGAGAGATGTTGTCTATGGCATAACTGGCCTCATCACCGTTCGGCGTACGCACTACTTTGCTATAGTCGTTAAACGTGAGCTCGTATTCTAGCCTATCACCCAGCGCGGCCTGGTAAAACGGCGCGTGTCCCGTGAGCAACTCGAAGTCGAGCGGCACGCAGAATCGATTCCTGTATGCTAGAGCGATGGCCTTTTCACCGTCCGATAGCTTGTCTTGTTGGTCTGTCGTGAAGACGTATCCTATGCGCGCCCGGGTTGATTTGCTGATACCCTGGTACACATCATTGACTCGTTCTCTCTCGCTTTTCCAGAGATCCTTGTAACAGTGAAACACGTCGCTGTCGTCGATGCTCAGTACCTCGTTACCGCTGATCTTGACGGTCGTTTTCTTGATGATAGCTCGACCCACGTTCCGCACTAGCTCGCGTTTGTCGTTGTCGGAGGTCAACGTGATATTGAACGCCAGTCGAACAGTGCCTGGTACAATGAGGTCATTCTCACCAAGGTTTGGAAATCTAACCAGCAGAGTTTGGTTCTGGTCTATCTTGCTGGGATTGTTGGTGATGGTCACCGACTGTCGCACGGCTCTGGCCCCTAATGGCTCTCTCAATTTTCTGAAAGGATCTAATTTTCTACCGTACATTGTTATATAAAAGAAATATATTTTTAATACTAATGGATGAAGACATACCTATGGATGAGATGCGGGGCGCTAGTGCCCAGGTATACGATGATGACCAGGAGACCTCATTTACTAGTTCACCATTGAACCAAGAACTCTTGGAAACAACGGTAAATGATTATTTCGAAAGTTTAAGAAGAGATAAAAACTACGTTGAACCACAGGGTCGATACCATAAGGATTTTTTTATTGATACAAAGGGTGTTCTACGCCTTAAGTCTGACCCAGGGGTTGACCTCTTTAACAAGAGCAATAAAAAACCACTGGCCTTGTCAACTCTAGCCAGCCGCTATGGTGTTGAATTTATCCGTAAAAATCTAAACATGCCTGATTACGGTGGTGCAATACCTAAGGCCGTTGTTGAAGATCTGCAAGCTACCAGATCCCACCTCACCACTAGAGATGAAATGACACCACAGCGTGCTACAGAAGCCTCGGACAGCATAGAAAAACTGTTGAGCACCTACTGGGACAAACCGTTACCGGGGTTTGACTTTCCGGTAAGGGAACTATACGGCTTAGACGAAGCCGTGAAACGCGTGCGTGGAGAACTCGTGAACAACATGGGGAAACTGAACGAAATCGACGAGCACATCGCTAGGGAAAAAAACAAACTCAACGAAACTGAAAACGATGATATGAAGCGCCGTATCAATGAACGACTACGCGATTTAGAAGACGAGAGACGTACACGATTGGAATCCGCTTCCTCGAATCGTGAACAGCTTCGATCCCAGATCAGTCGCATTCGGGAAACAATCGATAGAATACTGAACGAAGATACAACTTTAGCCAACAGGATTCGGATATTGTTCCGGGAGCAAGGGATCACCATCGCCAGCATTCTGACTGCATTGGGTTTCATCATATCAACCTTGGTGGTGTCACTGACGGGGGGAACCCCTGTTGGGTCTACAGGAGGCGGAACTCCAAGTGGCGGTGGTGGTGTTAAAGACTGGATTAAAAAACTCGGGGAAGGTCTAGCTAAACTGGCTGGTAAAGCCGCCGAAGCCCTTCCCGGCATCCTGGGTAGCATCGTCTCGTGGTTGTTGGGCGCTCTGTCTAAAACTGCCATGTGGCTCAGTCAAAACCTGTGGGCAGCCATCGTCGCCGTGGCGGGTCTGGTGTACGTAGCGGCTAAGAAATCTTTAACCAAATAAGCCCCAAAGTTACCCCACCAACCACCAGGGCCGTTTTACTATCAATATGCTGCTGAGCCTGAATATGAGAGTGTGTGGGTGGTACCTCCACATGAACTTTAGGCTCCGGGGGTGGCGCCACTATACCATTTTCACGTGGTGGGATGTGTGGGATATAGGGTGTGTTAATATCGGGGTTGATACCCAACTTTTGATCCTTCGTGGCTATGACTATTTTGTTGTTATAACCCACCACTTTTTTTACTCTCAGTTGTATATCACTCGGAGCCATGTACAACCCCACGCCGAACACGTAGTTGACTTTCGATCTGGCGTATTCTAACACGTTTTGGTAACGGTTGATGGCCCGCGGGAGATCAACTGGAGAATTGATAGCATCCTCAACGTTGGCAACGAACTGTTTCTGAGCGTCGAAAGCAGTTCCCTTACCGATGATGTTGGAACGCGTCATCGACTGAGCACCCAACAGCGCCCACACGTACGTTCGAATCGAGTCGTTCAACCTGACTACCCCGGCACGAGTGAATCCTTTCGACGTGTCCAGCATGAACATTTTCCATCCGTCTGCGTTTGACTGGTCCTGCTCCACTTTCTGGATTGTGAAAGCAACACCACCTTTAAAATCCATACGATCATCCCTCCATTCATTACTCGACAAAGCAAAGTCCTGCCTAAGTATACCTCGTTTCAGTAAATCATCACTGGCATCTTTCACTGGTTGTGGTCCATATTTGGTAGGTTTAGGAACAATATCATCTAATGCATGGAAAAAATTCTCAGTACTAAACATTTTTCGTTTCATAAAGTTTGCTATTAAATCTTTCTTAAATGCTTTTACTGAGAGCCCATCGCTGTAAGGAATACCCAACCCGTGGTTCAGCCCCGGCAAACGCCAATCCGTCTTAGGGTTTATTTCGAATTCATTGCAAATACGTTCGTAGACCAGTCTATCGTACGGGTTGTTTGTTGCGTCCCACGTTTTGTCCTGTGGGAGGGGGGCGTTGATCTCTTTAAGGATACGTCTGACCTGGTAGTACACGTGGAACTTGAACACAGACTGACTCAGCGGTCCACGCCGAGTGTCGGTCAATGTCACACCACACCCCGTTGTAGCGCACCACACAGCAAAGTTTAATTGATTCTGCCAGAACTGCATAGGGTTGTTGAACCACGCGTGGACTGCCTCAATGTTAGTCACCGAAAGCTTATACTTATCGAACACATCTAAAAGCTGGGCATTGAAATACAACTCAGGAGCAACCACGATCTTCATGGGGGAGAAATCTACATCCAGTTTAGGGTAAAACACACCAGGGGAATACATTTTAAAACTATTATATAAATAAATATATATGTAATATGTACATAACACTTCCAGGAATAACGAGCGGTGAGGCCGTTCAGCTGACGCACGCGATCGATAACACGTCAGGTCAACTCGAAGTCGCACTCTGCGATATCACCTACCTACCGCAATGGACTAACATTAATATCAGCAACAATAAGCTGTTCGTCAGTGGAACTCGCAGTCAAATAACTGACGGCTACTACAGCGTGTGCTCGCTAAACGACGAGGTCTTCAAACCCTGGGAGCCGAACTCAAGATGAACGACTCAAACGGCACAGTGGTGTTAATCAACAACGGAAGAACCTCCTTGAGGCTCGGCCGACCATTAGCGAGGATACTCGGTATGTCTCCTGACGAGATAAAACCAACAACAACCGTCACAGGCACGAAGTTACCCGAACTAGTACCGTACCGAGAGCTATACATTCATCTCGGTCAGGTGAGCACAACGTATAACATTCAAGGAGGCCACCCTTCCACTATACTGAGAGCAGTGCCGGTGAAAACTGAGAAATTCAACGACGGTAGAACCGAGTCATTTTCACCACGACAGTATAAGAGATTAACCCAGGGCAACATACCTGAGCTGACAATATCGGTGTTAGATATAAATCATAATCCTGTAAATATAGGATACCTCAGCTTAACGCTTCACGTAACATGACCAGCGCACAAGGGCCCGGAGTGAAAAAATGCGTCAATATCGGGATCTCCGACCTCGGAGACACACGCGGTTTCGACGCTCCCGGAGTAGATGGTAAATCGTATGCCTTGCAACTGAAAAACAACATTTACAAACGCGTTGAAATCCCCTCCGGTGGAGCCCTAAGTGATATGATAGATACCACAGGGGCAACAGCCAACACTAAGTACGCCCTCGTCAACACCGGTGATGACAACTGGAGAATATACCCATCATTCGGAGGTAAACTGTTCGACTTAGACGATGTTGAGAGCACTACCGTCGTCAAAAACAAACCATATATGCTCGTCTTCACCGAAGATGACAAGTGGGTGTTGTTACCCGATAACAAATGGTTTCTCAATATTAGACTCGTCTCCCCTTACGTGTTCACGGATAACAAAGACAACCACCTAAACAAAGTCGTGAACAATGGAACCCTGCTCGTGGCTTACGTCCCAACTCAGAGACGTAGTATAGTCGTCAGCCCAGTCAACACTATAGCAGCCCACATGCTATCGAGTAAACCGGCCATGCAAAACGTGAAATTGCAGTTGGTGTCTGAATTCGAAGGCGTGGTTAAGATACTAGAGAGTCTACCGGCAAACTCAACACTGTTCATCAAAGTCTACCTAGGGGAACCATCGGTGAATGATGTCGAGATCGTGAAGGGGATCAAACTCGGGTGGGTGAAACGACACCAGTATCAAGTTTGCAACGTTTACGTGCGGGTGGGTGTCGACTCCAAGACCAGTCTGCAGGGGGTCAACGTGATCGTAGAAAACAAGATATCACTAATCAATATCTTCCTGCCTGACAACATACACTTCATGGGTATTAAGTTAACCCCTGAATTATTATCAGAAAACCAGTTGGAAATTATATCATAATAGTATAATAATGACTAGTCATCATCCCAACACTACACTTAACGACCTGGGAGATACGGAGGGATTCGATCAGCCTGGTGAGGAAGATGAATTATACATCCTGCACTTCAAAGACAACGTGTACAGACCGGTGCCATTACCAGATTTTAAAAAACCTAAATGGCTGATCAACTTAACACCCACCTCACCTTATATCACAATAGACGAAAATAATTGGGTCACTAAGATTAGGAACAACGGTATCTGGGCCGGGGATTTCATTCCGGAGAGGGGATTATCACACAGACAATCTGATGGTTACGACAAAAAAGGGTTATCAACTTTCTTCGAAAATAAATTAATATTTAGTAATCCTGAAATAATAACCCCCCCTTTCACACTCATCATAGAAGTCTTCTTTACGGATTCATTCGATGGAGACCCCCCAATAGTACACCAAATTTTACCCGGGGTGTCAATACGCTGGTCTTACATATACCAATATTGTCGTATTGTTATACAACAGGATACCACGGGTCCTATAAACCACTTAATAAACCCCAGTGGGGTTTTTATTGGAATAGGAAGTTTTATTAGCCTCTCACCTATTACCCTGACTAGTAGTCTAGAACTTATAGGCTTCAAATACATTGATAGATTTTTAACTGAACCCCAATTAAAATATCTTTCAAAATATATATTATAGGATGGGTCTGTACCCAGTCGTAGAGGAAGTAGCTAAGACGTTGGAAACCGTAGATGGGTTCCGTTTGAGGCAGTTATGTGATGTGAAACGCCAACTAGAACAAGACCGTGACACGCGGAAAGCACTATGTAAAAAGTATAATAGAGCTTTCAATATCGTGGACGGGGCTGACACTACCCTTATGGCAACCAGCATGGGACTAGGGGCGGCAGGCGTTGGGTTGTTAACCACCATCGTGGCTGCACCTATAGTGCTAGGTATTGAAATAACGGCTGGGGTGACAGGGTTGGTAGGGTTGGCGCTTAAGTTAGTATCACGCAGACTTAATCGTAAGGCATTGAAACACGACGAGATCAGGGTTCTGGCCGAAGCAAAGCTGAACACAGTGAGTGAGCGAATTTCCACGGCACTCTCTGATAGTAAGATCTCAGAAGAGGAGTTTAGTTCAATCCTCTCTGAACTCAAAAAATATAATGGAATGAAACAAGATATTCGATCCAAGTCTCGTAAGTCTGCTATCAGCGAGGACGAGAAAAAAAAGTACATAACACAGGGAATACAAAAAGCCCAGCAAGCCTTTATTATGAACACCAAAGAGATCGTAGGCGGTTCACATTAAACTGTTTCCTCGATATAAACATAACATAGCCATAAGCGAGCCACCGATCCTATATGGTCAGTCAAAACTTACAACATAGATAAAGTGGATATGAAAGCCGACGAACCTAACTTGTACTACTTGAGGGGTGGGCCGGGTAGGGGATTTGTAAGAGAAGAATTATTGATTGTACCGTACGGCACAGTGTTACCGCCTGCCAAGTCACGGTAAACGTGATGGCGTAGCTTTGTAGTAGGGGCAATAATAGCAAGAGCTAAGGGTCCCACCAAAGCCTCATTTAGTAAATGAGGTTTTTTAGAGGGGTTTTTGAAAAGTGTTTTCGGACTATCATTCCCTATACTACTCAAAGGAAACGCTTTCAGTCTGAAAAACACAAACTGACAGGTACTTCACATTGAATTGTCTCCCCTTCTGACAGGTCAAATACTACATGTGTGCAGGATGTCAAGAATGACAAAACTCTATTTCTATCTCTTAATTTTTGAATGTAATGTTTCCACAAACCGAAGATAATACAATGTCATCATCTAAAAGTTTGAAATTGAATGTTGGACCAGAGGTTGAATTAATAAAGGCGAAGTAAGGTTTGGAAGACACCTTAGTCAGCTGAAATACCATGTGATACATATACCTCAGAGTTGTATTTAGCACACATTTGCGGCAAAGGAATTCCAATGTAGACACGTTTGAGGATTTGAACAAGGGTTCGTTTCTTACCACTCTTTCATTTCTAATTCTAAGGAAACGCTTTCAGTCTGAAAAACACAAACTGTCAGGTGCTTCACATTGAATTCTCTCCCCTTCTGACAGGTCGAATACTACATGTGTGCAGGATGTCAAGAATGACATAGCTCCATTTGTGTCTCTTAGTTTTTGAATGTAATGTTTCCACAAACCGAAGATAATACAATGTCATCATCTAAAAGTTTGAAATTGAATGTTGGACCAGAGGTTGAATTAATAAAGGCGAAGTAAGGTTTGGAAGACACCTTAGTCAGCTGAAATACCATGTGATACATATACCTCAGAGTTATGTTTGGCACACATTTGCGGCAAAGGAATTCCAATGTAGACGCGTTTGAGGATTTGAACAAGGGTTCGTTTCTTACCAGCCTTTCATTTTTATTTCAAAGGAAACGCTTTCAGTCTGAAAAACACAAACCGTCAGGCGCTTCACATTGAATTGTCTCCCCTTCTGACAGGTCGAATACTACATGTGTGCAGGATGTCAAGAATGACAAAACTCCATTTCTATCTCTTAGTTTTTGAATGTAATGTTTCCACAAACCGAAGATAATACAATATCATCATCTAAAAGTTTGAAATTGAATGTTGGACCAGAGGTTGAATTAATAAAGGCGAAATAAGGTTTGGAAGACACCTTAGTCAGCTGAAATACCATGTGATACATATACCTCAGAGTTATGTTTGGCACACATTTACGGCAAAGGAATTCCAATGTAGACGCGTTTGAGGATTTGAACAAGGGTTCGTTTCTTACCACTCTTTCATTTTTATTTCAAAGGAAACGCTTTCAGTCTGAAATACACAAACTGACAGGTACTTCACATTGAATTGTCTCCCCTTCTGACAGGTCGAATACTACATGTGTGCAGGATGTCACGAATGACATAGCGCCATTTGTATCTCTTAGTTTTTGAATGTAATGTTTCCACAAACCGAAGATAATACAATGTCATCATGTAGAAGTTTCAAAATGAATGTTGGACCAGAGGTTGAATTAATAAAGGCGAAGTAAGGTTTGGAAGACACCTTAGTCAGCTGAAATACCATGTGATACATATACCTCAGAGTTGTATTTAGCACACATTTGCGGCAAAGGAATTCCAATGTAGACACGTTTGAGGATTTGAACAAGGGTTCGTTTCTTACCACTCTTTCATTTCTAATTCTAAGGAAACGCTTTCAGTCTGAAAAACACAAACTGTCAGGTGCTTCACATTGAATTCTCTCCCCTTCTGACAGGTCGAATACTACATGTGTGCAGGATGTCAAGAATGACATAGCTCCATTTGTGTCTCTTAGTTTTTGAATGTAATGTTTCCACAAACCGAAGATAATACAATGTCATCATCTAAAAGTTTGAAATTGAATGTTGGACCAGAGGTTGAATTAATAAAGGCGAAGTAAGGTTTGGAAGACACCTTAGTCAGCTGAAATACCATGTGATACATATACCTCAGAGTTATGTTTGGCACACATTTGCGGCAAAGGAATTCCAATGTAGACGCGTTTGAGGATTTGAACAAGGGTTCGTTTCTTACCACCCTTTCATTTTTATTTCAAAGGAAACGCTTTCAGTCTGAAAAACACAAACCGTCAGGCGCTTCACATTGAATTGTCTCCCCTTCTGACAGGTCGAATACTACATGTGTGCAGGATGTCAAGAATGACAAAACTCCATTTCTATCTCTTAGTTTTTGAATGTAATGTTTCCACAAACCGAAGATAATACAATATCATCATCTAAAAGTTTGAAATTGAATGTTGGACCAGAGGTTGAATTAATAAAGGCGAAATAAGGTTTGGAAGACACCTTAGTCAGCTGAAATACCATGTGATACATATACCTCAGAGTTATGTTTGGCACACATTTACGGCAAAGGAATTCCAATGTAGACGCGTTTGAGGATTTGAACAAGGGTTCGTTTCTTACCACTCTTTCATTTTTATTTCAAAGGAAACGCTTTCAGTCTGAAATACACAAACTGACAGGTACTTCACATTGAATTGTCTCCCCTTCTGACAGGTCGAATACTACATGTGTGCAGGATGTCACGAATGACATAGCGCCATTTGTATCTCTTAGTTTTTGAATGTAATGTTTCCACAAACCGAAGATAATACAATGTCATCATGTAGAAGTTTCAAAATGAATGTTGGACCAGAGGTTGAATTAATAAAGGCGAAGTAAGGTTTGGAAGACACCTTAGTCAGCTGAAATACCATGTGATACATATACCTCAGAGTTATATTTGGCACACATTTACGGCAAGGGAATTCCAATGTAGACGCGTTTGAGGATTTGAACAAGGGTTCGTTTCTTACCACCCTTTCATTTTTATTTCAAAGGAAACGCTTTCAGTCTGAAAAACACAAACTGACAGGTACTTCACATTGAATTGTCTCCCCTTCTGACAGGTCGAATACTACATGTGTGCAGGATGTCAAGAATGACATAACTCCATTTCAATCTCTTAGTTTTTGAATGTAATGTTTCCACAAACCGAAGATAATACAATGTCATCATCTAAAAGTTTGAAATTGAATGTTGGACCAGAGGTTGAATTAATAAAGGCGAAGTAAGGTTTGGAAGACACCTTAGTCAGCTGAAATACCATGTGATACATATACCTCAGAGTTGTATTTAGCACACATTTGCGGCAAAGGAATTCCAATGTAGACACGTTTGAGGATTTGAACAAGGGTTCGTTTCTTACCACTCTTTCATTTTTATTTCAAAGGAAACGCTTTCAGTCTGAAAAACACAAACTGACAGGTACTTCACATTGAATTGTCTCCCCTTCTGACAGGTCGAATACTACATGTGTGCAGGATGTCAAGAATGACATAGCTCCATTTGTGTCTCTTAGTTTTTGAATGTAATGTTTCCACAAACCGAAGATAATACAATGTCATCATCTAAAAGTTTGAAATTGAATGTTGGACCAGAGGTTGAATTAATAAAGGCGAAGTAAGGTTTGGAAGACACCTTAGTCAGCTGAAATACCATGTGATACATATACCTCAGAGTTGTATTTAGCACACATTTGCGGCAAAGGAATTCCAATGTAGACACGTTTGAGGATTTGAACAAGGGTTCGTTTCTTACCACTCTTTCATTTCTAATTCTAAGGAAACGCTTTCAGTCTGAAAAACACAAACTGTCAGGTGCTTCACATTGAATTGTCTCCCCTTCTGACAGGTCGAATACTACATGTGTGCAGGATGTCAAGAATGACATGGCTCCATTTCTATCTCTTAGTTTTTGAATGTAATGTTTCCACAAACCGAAGATAATACAATGTCATCATCTAAAAGTTTGAAATTGAATGTTGGACCAGAGGTTGAATTAATAAAGGCGAAGTAAGGTTTGGAAGACACCTTAGTCAGCTGAAATACCATGTGATACATATACCTCAGAGTTATGTTTGGCACACATTTGCGGCAAAGGAATTCCAATGTAGACGCGTTTGAGGATTTGAACAAGGGTTCGTTTCTTACCACCCTTTCATTTTTATTTCAAAGGAAACGCTTTCAGTCTGAAAAACACAAACTGTCAGGCGCTTCACATTGAATTGTCTCCCCTTCTGACAGGTCGAATGCTACATGTGTGCAGGATGTCAAGAATGACAAAACTCCATTTCTATCTCTTAGTTTTTGAATGTAATGTTTCCACAAACCGAAGATAATACAATGTCATCATCTATAAGTTTGAAATTGAATGTTGGACCAGAGGTTGAATTAATAAAGGCGAAGTAAGGTTTGGAAGACACCTTAGTCAGCTGAAATACCATGTGATACATATACCTCAGAGTTATGTTTGGCACACATTTACGGCAAAGGAATTCCAATGTAGACGCGTTTGAGGATTTGAACAAGGGTTCGTTTCTTACCACTCTTTCATTTTTATTTCAAAGGAAACGCTTTCAGTCTGAAATACACAAACTGACAGGTACTTCACATTGAATTGTCTCCCCTTCTGACAGGTCGAATACTACATGTGTGCAGGATGTCAAGAATGACATAGCTCCATTTCTATCTCTTAGTTTTTGAATGTAATGTTTCCACAAACCGAAGATAATACAATGTCATCATCTACAAGTTTCAAAATGAATGTTGGACCAGAGGTTGAATTAATAAAGGCGAAGTAAGGTTTGGAAGACACCTTAGTCAGCTGAAATACCATGTGATACATATACCTCAGAGTTATGTTTGGCACACATTTGCGGCAAAGGAATTCCAATGTAGACACGTTTGAGGATTTGAACAAGGGTTCGTTTCTTACCACTCTTTCATTTCTAATTCTAAGGAAACGCTTTCAGTCTGAAAAACACAAACTGTCAGGTGCTTCACATTGAATTGTCTCCCCTTCTGACAGGTCGAATACTACATGTGTGCAGGATGTCAAGAATGACATAGCTCCATTTGTATCTCTTAGTTTTTGAATGTAATGTTTCCACAAACCGAAGATAATACAATGTCATCATCTAAAAGTTTGAAATTGAATGTTGGACCAGAGGTTGAATTAATAAAGGCGAAGTAAGGTTTGGAAGACACCTTAGTCAGCTGAAATACCATGTGATACATATACCTCAGAGTTATACTTGGCACACATTTGCGGCAAAGGAATTCCAATGTAGACACGTTTGAGGATTTGAACAAGGGTTCGTTTCTTACCACTCTTTCATTTCTAATTCTAAGGAAACGCTTTCACTCTGAAAAACACAAACTGTCAGGTGCTTCACATAGAATTGTCTCCCCTTCTGACAGGTCGAATACTACATGTGTGCAGGATGTCAAGAATGACATAGCTCCATTTGTATCTCTTAGTTTTTGAATGTAATGTTTCCACAAACCGAAGATAATACAATGTCATCATCTAAAAGTTTGAAATTGAATGTTGGACCAGAGGTTGAATTAATAAAGGCGAAGTAAGGTTTGGAAGACACCTTAGTCAGCTGAAATACCATGTGATACATGTACCTCAGAGTTATATTTGGCACACATTTACGGCAAAGGAATTCCAATGTAGGCGCGTTTGAGGATTTGAACAAGGGTTCGTTTCTTACCACTCTTTCATTTTTATTTCAAAGGAAACACTTTCAGTCTGAAAAACACAAACTGACAGGTACTTCACATTGAATTGTCTCCCCTTCTGACAGGTCGAATACTACATGTGTGCAGGATGTCAAGAATGACATAACTCTATTTCTATCTCTTATTTTTTGAATGTAATGTTTCCACAAACCGAAAATAATACAATATCATCATCTAAAAGTTTGAAATTGAATGTTGGACCAGAGGTTGAATTAACAAAAGCGAAGTAAGGTTTGGAAGACACCTTAGTCAGCTGAAACACCATGTGATACATATACATCAGACTTTTATTTAGCACATATTTGCTGCAAAGGAATTCCAATGTAGACGCGTTTGAGGATTTGAAAAAGGGTTCGTTTCTTACCACTCTTTCATTTCTAATTCTAAGGAAACGCTTTCAGTCTGAAAAACACAAACTGTCAGGCTCTTCACATTGAATTGTCTCCCCTTCTGACAGGTCGAATGCTACATGTGTGCAGGATGTCAAGAATGACAAAACTCCATTTCTATCTCTTAATTTTTTAATGTAATGTTTCCACAAACCGAAGATAATACAATGTCATCATCTAAAAGTTTGAAATTGAATGTTGGACCAGAGGTTGAATTAATAAAGGCGAAGTAAGGTTTGGAAGACACCTTAGTCAGCTGAAATACCATGTGATACATATACCTCAGAGTTATGTTTGGCACACATTTACGGCAAAGGAATTCCAATGTAGACGCGTTTGAGGATTTGAACAAGGGTTCGTTTCTTACCACTCTTTCATTTTTATTTCAAAGGAAACGCTTTCAGTCTGAAAAACACAAACTGACAGGTACTTCACATTGAATTGTATCCCCTTCTGACAGGTCGAATACTACATGTGTGCAGGATGTCAAGAATGACATAGCTCCATTTGTATCTCTTAGTTTTTGTATGTAATGTTTCCACAAACCGAAGATAATACAATGTCATCATCTAAAAGTTTGAAATTGAATGTTGGACCAGAGGTTGAATTAATAAAGGCGAAGTAAGGTTTGGAAGACACCTTAGTCAGCTGAAATACCATGTGATACATGTACCTCAGAGTTATGTTTGGCACACATTTACGGCAAAGGAATTCCAATGTAGACGCGTTTGAGGATTTGAACAAGGGTTCGTTTCTTACCACTCTTTCATTTTTATTTCAAAGGAAACGCTTTCAGTCTGAAAAACACAAACTGTCAGGCTCTTCACATTGAATTGTCTCCCCTTTTGACAGGTCGAATACTACATGTGTGCAGGATGTCAAGAATGACATAGCTCCATTTGTATCTCTTAGTTTTTGAATGTAATGTTTCCACAAACCGAAGATAATACAATGTCATCATCTATAAGTTTGAAATTGAATGTTGGACCAGAGGTTGAATTAATAAAGGCGAAGTAAGGTTTGGAAGACACCTTAGTCAGCTGAAATACCATGTGATACATATACCTCAGAGTTATGCTTGGCACACATTTAGGCAAAGGAATTTGAATGTAGACGCGTTTGAGGTTTTGAAAAAGGGTTCGTTTCTTACCACTCTTTCATTTTTATTTCAAAGGAAACGCTTTCAGTCTGAAAAACACAAACTGTCAGGTGCTTCACATTGGATTGTCTCCCCTTCTGACAGGTCGAATACTACATGTGTGCAGGATGTCAAGAATGACAAAACTCCATTTCTATCTCTTAATTTTTTAATGTAATGTTTCCACAAACCGAAGATAATACAATGTCATCATCTAAAAGTTTGAAATTGAATGTTGGACCAGAGGTTGAATTAATAAAGGCGAAGTAAGGTTTGGAAGACACCTTAGTCAGCTGAAATACCATGTGATACATATACCTCAGAGTTATGTTTGGCACACATTTACGGCAAAGGAATTCCAATGTAGACGCGTTTGAGGATTTGAACAAGGGTTCGTTTCTTACCACTCTTTCATTTTTATTTCAAAGGAAACGCTTTCAGTCTGAAAAACACAAACTGTCAGGTGCTTCACATTGGATTGTCTCCCCTTTTGACAGGTCGAATACTACATGTGTGCAGGATGTCAAGAATGACATAGCTCCATTTGTATCTCTTAGTTTTTGAATGTAATGTTTCCACAAACCGAAGATAATACAATGTCATCATCTATAAGTTTGAAATTGAATGTTGGACCAGAGGTTGAATTAATAAAGGCGAAGTAAGGTTTGGAAGACACCTTAGTCAGCTGAAATACCATGTGATACATATACCTCAGAGTTATGTTTGGCACACATTTAGGCAAAGGAATTTGAATGTAGACGCGTTTCAGGTTTTGAAAAAGGGTTCGTTTCTTACCACTCTTTCATTTTTATTTCAAAGGAAACGCTTTCAGTCTGAAAAACACAAACTGTCAGGTGCTTCACATTGGATTGTCTCCCCTTCTGACAGGTCGAATGCTACATGTGTGCAGGATGTCAAGAATGACAAAACTCCATTTCTATCTCTTAATTTTTTAATGTAATGTTTCCACAAACCGAAGATAATACAATGTCATCATCTAAAAGTTTGAAATTGAATGTTGGACCAGAGGTTGAATTAATAAAGGCGAAGTAAGGTTTGGAAGACACCTTAGTCAGCTGAAATACCATGTGATACATATACCTCAGAGTTATGTTTGGCACACATTTACGGCAAAGGAATTCCAATGTAGACGCGTTTGAGGATTTGAACAAGGGTTCGTTTCTTACCACTCTTTCATTTTTATTTCAAAGGAAACGCTTTCAGTCTGAAAAACACAAACTGTCAGGCTCTTCACATTGAATTGTCTCCCCTTCTGACAGGTCGAATGCTACATGTGTGCAGGATGTCAAGAATGACAAAACTCCATTTCTATCTCTTAATTTTTTAATGTAATGTTTCCACAAACCGAAGATAATACAATGTCATCATCTAAAAGTTTGAAATTGAATGTTGGACCAGAGGTTGAATTAATAAAGGCGAAGTAAGGTTTGGAAGACACCTTAGTCAGCTGAAATACCATGTGATACATATACCTCAGAGTTATGTTTGGCACACATTTACGGCAAAGGAATTCCAATGTAGACACGTTTGAGGATTTGAACAAGGGTTCGTTTCTTACCACTCTTTCATTTTTATTTCAAAGGAAACGCTTTCAGTCTGAAAAACACAAACTGACAGGTACTTCACATTGAATTGTATCCCCTTCTGACAGGTCGAATACTACATGTGTGCAGGATGTCAAGAATGACATAGCTCCATTTGTATCTCTTAGTTTTTGTATGTAATGTTTCCACAAACCGAAGATAATACAATGTCATCATCTAAAAGTTTGAAATTGAATGTTGGACCAGAGGTTGAATTAATAAAGGCGAAGTAAGGTTTGGAAGACACCTTAGTCAGCTGAAATACCATGTGATACATGTACCTCAGAGTTATGTTTGGCACACATTTACGGCAAAGGAATTCCAATGTAGACGCGTTTGAGGATTTGAACAAGGGTTCGTTTCTTACCACTCTTTCATTTTTATTTCAAAGGAAACGCTTTCAGTCTGAAAAACACAAACTGTCAGGCTCTTCACATTGAATTGTCTCCCCTTTTGACAGGTCGAATACTACATGTGTGCAGGATGTCAAGAATGACATAGCTCCATTTGTATCTCTTAGTTTTTGAATGTAATGTTTCCACAAACCGAAGATAATACAATGTCATCATCTATAAGTTTGAAATTGAATGTTGGACCAGAGGTTGAATTAATAAAGGCGAAGTAAGGTTTGGAAGACACCTTAGTCAGCTGAAATACCATGTGATACATATACCTCAGAGTTATGCTTGGCACACATTTAGGCAAAGGAATTTGAATGTAGACGCGTTTGAGGTTTTGAAAAAGGGTTCGTTTCTTACCACTCTTTCATTTTTATTTCAAAGGAAACGCTTTCAGTCTGAAAAACACAAACTGTCAGGTGCTTCACATTGGATTGTCTCCCCTTCTGACAGGTCGAATACTACATGTGTGCAGGATGTCAAGAATGACAAAACTCCATTTCTATCTCTTAATTTTTTAATGTAATGTTTCCACAAACCGAAGATAATACAATGTCATCATCTAAAAGTTTGAAATTGAATGTTGGACCAGAGGTTGAATTAATAAAGGCGAAGTAAGGTTTGGAAGACACCTTAGTCAGCTGAAATACCATGTGATACATGTACCTCAGAGTTATGTTTGGCACACACTTACGGCAAAGGAATTCCAATGTAGACGCGTTTGAGGATTTGAACAAGGGTTCGTTTCTTACCACTCTTTCATTTTTATTTCAAAGGAAACGCTTTCAGTCTGAAAAACACAAACTGTCAGGCTCTTCACATTGAATTGTCTCCCCTTTTGACAGGTCGAATACTACATGTGTGCAGGATGTCAAGAATGACATAGCTCCATTTGTATCTCTTAGTTTTTGAATGTAATGTTTCCACAAACCGAAGATAATACAATGTCATCATCTATAAGTTTGAAATTGAATGTTGGACCAGAGGTTGAATTAATAAAGGCGAAGTAAGGTTTGGAAGACACCTTAGTCAGCTGAAATACCATGTGATACATATACCTCAGAGTTATGCTTGGCACACATTTAGGCAAAGGAATTTGAATGTAGACGCGTTTGAGGTTTTGAAAAAGGGTTCGTTTCTTACCACTCTTTCATTTTTATTTCAAAGGAAACGCTTTCAGTCTGAAAAACACAAACTGTCAGGTGCTTCACATTGGATTGTCTCCCCTTCTGACAGGTCGAATACTACATGTGTGCAGGATGTCAAGAATGACAAAACTCCATTTCTATCTCTTAATTTTTTAATGTAATGTTTCCACAAACCGAAGATAATACAATGTCATCATCTAAAAGTTTGAAATTGAATGTTGGACCAGAGGTTGAATTAATAAAGGCGAAGTAAGGTTTGGAAGACACCTTAGTCAGCTGAAATACCATGTGATACATATACCTCAGAGTTATGTTTGGCACACATTTAGGCAAAGGAATTCCAATGTAGACGCGTTTGAGGATTTGAACAAGGGTTCGTTTCTTACCACTCTTTCATTATTATTTCAAAGGAAACGCTTTCAGTCTGAAAAACACAAACTGTCAGGCGCTTCACATTGAATTGTCTCCCCTTTTGACAGGTCGAATACTACATGTGTGCAGGATGTCAAGAATGACATAGCTCCATTTGTATCTCTTAGTTTTTGAATGTAATGTTTCCACAAACCGAAGATAATACAATGTCATCATCTAAAAGTTTGAAATTGAATGTTGGACCAGAGGTTGAATTAATAAAGGCGAAGTAAGGTTTGGAAGACACCTTAGTCAGCTGAAATACCATGTGATACATGTACCTCAGAGTTATGTTTGGCACACATTTACGGCAAAGGAATTCCAATGTAGACGCGTTTGAGGATTTGAACAAGGGTTCGTTTCTTACCACTCTTTCATTTTTATTTCAAAGGAAACGCTTTCAGTCTGAAAAACACAAACTGTCAGGCTCTTCACATTGAATTGTCTCCCCTTTTGACAGGTCGAATACTACATGTGTGCAGGATGTCAAGAATGACATAGCTCCATTTGTATCTCTTAGTTTTTGAATGTAATGTTTCCACAAACCGAAGATAATACAATGTCATCATCTATAAGTTTGAAATTGAATGTTGGACCAGAGGTTGAATTAATAAAGGCGAAGTAAGGTTTGGAAGACACCTTAGTCAGCTGAAATACCATGTGATACATATACCTCAGAGTTATGCTTGGCACACATTTAGGCAAAGGAATTTGAATGTAGACGCGTTTGAGGTTTTGAAAAAGGGTTCGTTTCTTACCACTCTTTCATTTTTATTTCAAAGGAAACGCTTTCAGTCTGAAAAACACAAACTGTCAGGTGCTTCACATTGGATTGTCTCCCCTTCTGACAGGTCGAATACTACATGTGTGCAGGATGTCAAGAATGACAAAACTCCATTTCTATCTCTTAATTTTTTAATGTAATGTTTCCACAAACCGAAGATAATACAATGTCATCATCTAAAAGTTTGAAATTGAATGTTGGACCAGAGGTTGAATTAATAAAGGCGAAGTAAGGTTTGGAAGACACCTTAGTCAGCTGAAATACCATGTGATACATGTACCTCAGAGTTATGTTTGGCACACATTTACGGCAAAGGAATTCCAATGTAGACGCGTTTGAGGATTTGAAAAAGGGTTCGTTTCTTACCACTCTTTCATTTTTATTTCAAAGGAAACGCTTTCAGTCTGAAAAACACAAACTGTCAGGTGCTTCACATTGGATTGTCTCCCCTTTTGACAGGTCGAATACTACATGTGTGCAGGATGTCAAGAATGACATAGCTCCATTTGTATCTCTTAGTTTTTGAATGTAATGTTTCCACAAACCGAAGATAATACAATGTCATCATCTATAAGTTTGAAATTGAATGCTGGACCAGAGGTTGAATTAATAAAGGCGAAGTAAGGTTTGGAAGACACCTTAGTCAGCTGAAATACCATGTGATACATATACCTCAGAGTTATGTTTGGCACACATTTACGGCAAAGGAATTCCAATGTAGACGCGTTTGAGGATTTGAACAAGGGTTCGTTTCTTACCACTCTTTCATTTTTATTTCAAAGGAAACGCTTTCAGTCTGAAAAACACAAACTGACAAGTACTTCACATTGGATTGTCTCCCCTTCTGACAGGTCGAATGCTACATGTGTGCAGGATGTCAAGAATGACAAAACTCCATTTCTATCTCTTAATTTTTTAATGTAATGTTTCCACAAACCGAAGATAATACAATGTCATCATCTAAAAGTTTGAAATTGAATGTTGGACCAGAGGTTGAATTAATAAAGGCGAAGTAAGGTTTGGAAGACACCTTAGTCAGCTGAAATACCATGTGATACATATACCTCAGAGTTATGTTTGGCACACATTTACGGCAAAGGAATTCCAATGTAGACGCGTTTGAGGATTTGAACAAGGGTTCGTTTCTTACCACTCTTTCATTTTTATTTCAAAGGAAACGCTTTCAGTCTGAAAAACACAAACTGACAGGTACTTCACATTGAATTGTATCCCCTTCTGACAGGTCGAATACTACATGTGTGCAGGATGTCAAGAATGACATAGCTCCATTTGTATCTCTTAGTTTTTGAATGTAATGTTTCCACAAACCGAAGATAATACAATGTCATCATCTAAAAGTTTGAAATTGAATGTTGGACCAGAGGTTGAATTAATAAAGGCGAAGTAAGGTTTGGAAGACACCTTAGTCAGCTGAAATACCATGTGATACATATACCTCAGAGTTATGTTTGGCACACATTTACGGCAAAGGAATTCCAATGTAGACGCGTTTGAGGATTTGAGCAAGGGTTCGTTTCTTACCACTCTTTCATTTTTATTTCAAAGGAAACGCTTTCAGTCTGAAAAACACAAACTGACAGGTACTTCACATTCGACAGGTCGAATACTACATGTGTGCATGATGTCAAGAACGACATAGCTCCATTTGTATCTCTTAGTTTTTGAATGTAATGTTTCCACAAACCGAAGATAATACAATGTCATCATCTATAAGTTTGAAATTGAATGTTGGACCAGAGGTTGAATTAATAAAGGCGAAGAAAGGTTTGGAAGACACCTTAGTCAGCTGAAATACCATGTGATACATGTACCTCAGAGTTATGTTTGGCACACATTTAGGCAAAGGAATTTCAATGTAGACGCGTTTCAGGTTTTGAAAAAGGGTTCGTTTCTTACCACTCTTTCATTTTTATTTCAAAGGAAACGCTTTCAGTCTGAAAAACACAAACTGTCAGGTGCTTCACATTGGATTGTCTCCCCTTCTGACAGGTCGAATGCTACATGTGTGCAGGATGTCAAGAATGACAAAACTCCATTTCTATCTCTTAATTTTTTAATGTAATGTTTCCACAAACCGAAGATAATACAATGTCATCATCTAAAAGTTTGAAATTGAATGTTGGACCAGAGGTTGAATTAATAAAGGCGAAGTAAGGTTTGGAAGACACCTTAGTCAGCTGAAATACCATGTGATACATATACCTCAGAGTTATGTTTGGCACACATTTACGGCAAAGGAATTCCAATGTAGACGCGTTTGAGGATTTGAACAAGGGTTCGTTTCTTACCACTCTTTCATTTTTATTTCAAAGGAAACGCTTTCAGTCTGAAAAACACAAACTGTCAGGCTCTTCACATTGAATTGTCTCCCCTTTTGACAGGTCGAATACTACATGTGTGCAGGATGTCAAGAATGACATAGCTCCATTTGTATCTCTTAGTTTTTGAATGTAATGTTTCCACAAACCGAAGATAATACAATGTCATCATCCAAAAGTTTGAAACTGAATGCTGGACCAGAGGTTGAATTAATAAAGGCGAAGTAAGGTTTGGAAGACACCTTAGTCAGCTGAAATACCATGTGATACATATACCTCAGAGTTATGTTTGGCACACATTTACGGCAAAGGAATTCCAATGTAGACGCGTTTGAGGATTTGAACAAGGGTTCGTTTCTTACCACTCTTTCATTTTTATTTCAAAGGAAACGCTTTCAGTCTGAAAAACACAAACTGACAGGTACTTCACATTGAATTGTATCCCCTTCTGACAGGTCGAATACTACATGTGTGCAGGATGTCAAGAATGACATAGCTCCATTTGTATCTCTTAGTTTTTGAATGTAATGTTTCCACAAACCGAAGATAATACAATGTCATCATCTATAAGTTTGAAATTGAATGTTGGACCAGAGGTTGAATTAATAAAGGCGAAGTAAGGTTTGGAAGACACCTTAGTCAGCTGAAATACCATGTGATACATATACCTCAGAGTTATGTTTGGCACACATTTACGGCAAAGGAATTCCAATGTAGACGCGTTTGAGGATTTGAACAAGGGTTCGTTTCTTACCACTCTTTCATTTTTATTTCAAAGGAAACGCTTTCAGTCTGAAAAACACAAACTGACAGGTACTTCACATTGAATTGTCTCCCCTTCTGACAGGTCGAATACTACATGTGTGCAGGATGTCAAGAATGACATAGCTCCATTTGTATCTCTTAGTTTTTGAATGTAATGTTTCCACAAACCGAAGATAATACAATGTCATCATCTAAAAGTTTGAAATTGAATGTTGGACCAGAGGTTGAATTAATAAAGGCGAAGTAAGGTTTGGAAGACACCTTAGTCAGCTGAAATACCATGTGATACATGTACCTCAGAGTTATGTTTGGCACACATTTACGGCAAAGGAATTCCAATGTAGACGCGTTTGAGGATTTGAACAAGGGTTCGTTTCTTACCACTCTTTCATTTTTATTTCAAAGGAAACGCTTTCAGTCTGAAAAACACAAACTGTCAGGCTCTTCACATTGAATTGTCTCCCCTTTTGACAGGTCGAATACTACATGTGTGCATGATGTCAAGAATGACATAGCTCCATTTCTATCTCTTAGTTTTTGAATGTAATGTTTCCACAAACCGAAGATAATACAATGTCATCATCTATAAGTTTGAAATTGAATGTTGGACCAGAGGTTGAATTAATAAAGGCGAAGTAAGGTTTGGAAGACACCTTAGTCAGCTGAAATACCATGTGATACATGTACCTCAGAGTTATGTTTGGCACACATTTAGGCAAAGGAATTTCAATGTAGACGCGTTTCAGGTTTTGAAAAAGGGTTCGTTTCTTACCACTCTTTCATTTTTATTTCAAAGGAAACGCTTTCAGTCTGAAAAACACAAACTGTCAGGTGCTTCACATTGGATTGTCTCCCCTTCTGACAGGTCGAATGCTACATGTGTGCAGGATGTCAAGAATGACAAAACTCCATTTCTATCTCTTAATTTTTTAATGTAATGTTTCCACAAACCGAAGATAATACAATGTCATCATCTAAAAGTTTGAAATTGAATGTTGGACCAGAGGTTGAATTAATAAAGGCGAAGTAAGGTTTGGAAGACACCTTAGTCAGCTGAAATACCATGTGATACATATACCTCAGAGTTATGTTTGGCACACATTTACGGCAAAGGAATTCCAATGTAGACGCGTTTGAGGATTTGAACAAGGGTTCGTTTCTTACCACTCTTTCATTTTTATTTCAAAGGAAACGCTTTCAGTCTGAAAAACACAAACTGACAGGTACTTCACATTGAATTGTATCCCCTTCTGACAGGTCGAATACTACATGTGTGCAGGATGTCAAGAATGACATAGCTCCATTTGTATCTCTTAGTTTTTGAATGTAATGTTTCCACAAACCGAAGATAATACAATGTCATCATCTAAAAGTTTGAAATTGAATGTTGGACCAGAGGTTGAATTAATAAAGGCGAAGTAAGGTTTGGAAGACACCTTAGTCAGCTGAAATACCATGTGATACATGTACCTCAGAGTTATGTTTGGCACACATTTACGGCAAAGGAATTCCAATGTAGACGCGTTTGAGGATTTGAACAAGGGTTCGTTTCTTACCACTCTTTCATTTTTATTTCAAAGGAAACGCTTTCAGTCTGAAAAACACAAACTGACAGGTACTTCACATTGAATTGTCTCCCCTTCTGACAGGTCGAATACTACATGTGTGCAGGATGTCAAGAATGACATAGCTCCATTTGTATCTCTTAGTTTTTGAATGTAATGTTTCCACAAACCGAAGATAATACAATGTCATCATCTAAAAGTTTGAAATTGAATGTTGGACCAGAGGTTGAATTAATAAAGGCGAAGTAAGGTTTGGAAGACACCTTAGTCAGCTGAAATACCATGTGATACATGTACCTCAGAGTTATGTTTGGCACACATTTACGGCAAAGGAATTCCAATGTAGACGCGTTTGAGGATTTGAACAAGGGTTCGTTTCTTACCACTCTTTCATTTTTATTTCAAAGGAAACGCTTTCAGTCTGAAAAACACAAACTGTCAGGTACTTCACATTGGATTGTCTCCCCTTCTGACAGGTCGAATGCTACATGTGTGCAGGATGTCAAGAATGACAAAACTCCATTTCTATCTCTTTATTTTTTAATGTAATGTTTCCACAAACCGAAGATAATACAATGTCATCATCTAAAAGTTTGAAATTGAATGTTGGACCAGAGGTTGAATTAATAAAGGCGAAGTAAGGTTTGGAAGACACCTTAGTCAGCTGAAATACCATGTGATACATGTACCTCAGAGTTATGTTTGGCACACATTTAGGCAAAGGAATTTCAATGTAGACGCGTTTCAGGTTTTGAAAAAGGGTTCGTTTCTTACCACTCTTTCATTTTTATTTCAAAGGAAACGCTTTCAGTCTGAAAAACACAAACTGTCAGGTGCTTCACATTGGATTGTCTCCCCTTCTGACAGGTCGAATGCTACATGTGTGCAGGATGTCAAGAATGACAAAACTCCATTTCTATCTCTTAATTTTTTAATGTAATGTTTCCACAAACCGAAGATAATACAATGTCATCATGTAAAAGTTTGAAATTGAATGTTGGACCAGAGGTTGAATTAATAAAGGCGAAGTAAGGTTTGGAAGACACCTTAGTCAGCTGAAATACCATGTGATACATATACCTCAGAGTTATGTTTGGCACACATTTACGGCAAAGGAATTCCAATGTAGACGCGTTTGAGGATTTGAAAAAGGGTTCGTTTCTTACCACTCTTTCATTTTTATTTCAAAGGAAACGCTTTCAGTCTGAAAAACACAAACTGTCAGGCTCTTCACATTGAATTGTCTCCCCTTTTGACAGGTCGAATACTACATGTGTGCAGGATGTCAAGAATGACATAGCTCCATTTGTATCTCTTAGTTTTTGAATGTAATGTTTCCACAAACCGAAGATAATACAATGTCATCATCTAAAAGTTTGAAACTGAATGCTGGACCAGAGGTTGAATTAATAAAGGCGAAGTAAGGTTTGGAAGACACCTTAGTCAGCTGAAATACCATGTGATACATATACCTCAGAGTTATGTTTGGCACACATTTACGGCAAAGGAATTCCAATGTAGACGCGTTTGAGGATTTGAACAAGGGTTCGTTTCTTACCACTCTTTCATTTTTATTTCAAAGGAAACGCTTTCAGTCTGAAAAACACAAACTGACAGGTACTTCACATTGAATTGTATCCCCTTCTGACAGGTCGAATACTACATGTGTGCAGGATGTCAAGAATGACATAGCTCCATTTGTATCTCTTAGTTTTTGAATGTAATGTTTCCACAAACCGAAGATAATACAATGTCATCATCTAAAAGTTTGAAATTGAATGTTGGACCAGAGGTTGAATTAATAAAGGCGAAGTAAGGTTTGGAAGACACCTTAGTCAGCTGAAATACCATGTGATACATATACCTCAGAGTTATGTTTGGCACACATTTACGGCAAAGGAATTCCAATGTAGACGCGTTTGAGGATTTGAACAAGGGTTCGTTTCTTACCACTCTTTCATTATTATTTCAAAGGAAACGCTTTCAGTCTGAAAAACACAAACTGTCAGGTGCTTCACATTGGATTGTCTCCCCTTCTGACAGGTCGAATGCTACATGTGTGCAGGATGTCAAGAATGACAAAACTCCATTTCTATCTCTTTATTTTTTAATGTAATGTTTCCACAAACCGAAGATAATACAATGTCATCATCTAAAAGTTTGAAATTGAATGTTGGACCAGAGGTTGAATTAATAAAGGCGAAGTAAGGTTTGGAAGACACCTTAGTCAGCTGAAATACCATGTGATACATATACCTCAGAGTTATGTTTGGCACACATTTAGGCAAAGGAATTCCAATGTAGACGCGTTTCAGGTTTTGAAAAAGGGTTCGTTTCTTACCACTCTTTCATTTTTATTTCAAAGGAAACGCTTTCAGTCTGAAAAACACAAACTGTCAGGTGCTTCACATTGGATTGTCTCCCCTTCTGACAGGTCGAATGCTACATGTGTGCAGGATGTCAAGAATGACAAAACTCCATTTCTATCTCTTTATTTTTTAATGTAATGTTTCCACAAACCGAAGATAATACAATGTCATCATCTAAAAGTTTGAAATTGAATGTTGGACCAGAGGTTGAATTAATAAAGGCGAAGTAAGGTTTGGAAGACACCTTAGTCAGCTGAAATACCATGTGATACATGTACCTCAGAGTTATGTTTGGCACACATTTAGGCAAAGGAATTCCAATGTAGACGCGTTTGAGGATTTGAAAAAGGGTTCGTTTCTTACCACTCTTTCATTTTTATTTCAAAGGAAACGCTTTCAGTCTGAAAAACACAAACTGTCAGGCTCTTCACATTGAATTGTCTCCCCTTTTGACAGGTCGAATGCTACATGTGTGCAGGATGTCAAGAATGACATAGTTCCATTTGTATCTCTTAGTTTTTGAATGTAATGTTTCCACAAACCGAAGATAATACAATGTCATCATCTAAAAGTTTGAAACTGAATGCTGGACCAGAGGTTGAATTAATAAAGGCGAAGTAAGGTTTGGAAGACACCTTAGTCAGCTGAAATACCATGTGATACATATACCTCAGAGTTATGTTTGGCACACATTTACGGCAAAGGAATTCCAATGTAGACGCGTTTGAGGATTTGAACAAGGGTTCGTTTCTTACCACTCTTTCATTTTTATTTCAAAGGAAACGCTTTCAGTCTGAAAAACACAAACTGACAGGTACTTCACATTGAATTGTATCCCCTTCTGACAGGTCGAATACTACATGTGTGCAGGATGTCAAGAATGACATAGCTCCATTTGTATCTCTTAGTTTTTGAATGTAATGTTTCCACAAACCGAAGATAATACAATGTCATCATCTAAAAGTTTGAAATTGAATGTTGGACCAGAGGTTGAATTAATAAAGGCGAAGTAAGGTTTGGAAGACACCTTAGTCAGCTGAAATACCATGTGATACATGTACCTCAGAGTTATGTTTGGCACACATTTACGGCAAAGGAATTCCAATGTAGACGCGTTTGAGGATTTGAACAAGGGTTCGTTTCTTACCACTCTTTCATTTTTATTTCAAAGGAAACGCTTTCAGTCTGAAAAACACAAACTGTCAGGCTCTTCACATTGAATTGTCTCCCCTTTTGACAGGTCGAATACTACATGTGTGCAGGATGTCAAGAATGACATAGCTCCATTTGTATCTCTTAGTTTTTGAATGTAATGTTTCCACAAACCGAAGATAATACAATGTCATCATCTATAAGTTTGAAATTGAATGTTGGACCAGAGGTTGAATTAATAAAGGCGAAGTAAGGTTTGGAAGACACCTTAGTCAGCTGAAATACCATGTGATACATGTACCTCAGAGTTATGTTTGGCACACATTTAGGCAAAGGAATTCGCATGTAAACGCGTTTCAGGTTTTGAAAAAGGGTTCGTTTCTTACCACTCTTTCATTTTTATTTCAAAGGAAACGCTTTCAGTCTGAAAAACACAAACTGTCAGGTGCTTCACATTGGATTGTCTCCCCTTCTGACAGGTCGAATGCTACATGTGTGCAGGATGTCAAGAATGACAAAACTCCATTTCTATCTCTTAATTTTTTAATGTAATGTTTCCACAAACCGAAGATAATACAATGTCATCATCTAAAAGTTTGAAATTGAATGCTGGACCAGAGGTTGAATTAATAAAGGCGAAGTAAGGTTTGGAAGACACCTTAGTCAGCTGAAATACCATGTGATACATATACCTCAGAGTTATGTTTGGCACACATTTACGGCAAAGGAATTCCAATGTAGACGCGTTTGAGGATTTGAAAAAGGGTTCGTTTCTTACCACTCTTTCATTTTTATTTCAAAGGAAACGCTTTCAGTCTGAAAAACACAAACTGTCAGGCTCTTCACATTGAATTGTCTCCCCTTTTGACAGGTCGAATACTACATGTGTGCAGGATGTCAAGAATGACATAGCTCCATTTGTATCTCTTAGTTTTTGAATGTAATGTTTCCACAAACCGAAGATAATACAATGTCATCATCTAAAAGTTTGAAACTGAATGCTGGACCAGAGGTTGAATTAATAAAGGCGAAGTAAGGTTTGGAAGACACCTTAGTCAGCTGAAATACCATGTGATACATATACCTCAGAGTTATGTTTGGCACACATTTACGGCAAAGGAATTCCAATGTAGACCCGTTTCAGGTTTTGAAAAAGGGTTCGTTTCTTACCACTCTTTCATTTTTATTTCAAAGGAAACGCTTTCAGTCTGAAAAACACAAACTGTCAGGTACTTCACATTGGATTGTCTCCCCTTCTGACAGGTCGAATGCTACATGTGTGCAGGATGTCAAGAATGACAAAACTCCATTTCTATCTCTTTATTTTTTAATGTAATGTTTCCACAAACCGAAGATAATACAATGTCATCATCTAAAAGTTTGAAATTGAATGTTGGACCAGAGGTTGAATTAATAAAGGCGAAGTAAGGTTTGGAAGACACCTTAGTCAGCTGAAATACCATGTGATACATGTACCTCAGAGTTATGTTTGGCACACATTTAGGCAAAGGAATTCCAATGTAGACGCGTTTGAGGATTTGAAAAAGGGTTCGTTTCTTACCACTCTTTCATTTTTATTTCAAAGGAAACGCTTTCAGTCTGAAAAACACAAACTGTCAGGCTCTTCACATTGAATTGTCTCCCCTTTTGACAGGTCGAATGCTACATGCGTGCAGGATGTCAAGAATGACATAGTTCCATTTGTATCCCTTAGTTTTTGAATGTAATGTTTCCACAAACCGAAGATAATACAATGTCATCATCTAAAAGTTTGAAACTGAATGCTGGACAAGAGGTTGAATTAATAAAGGCGAAGTAAGGTTTGGAAGACACCTTAGTCAGCTGAAATACCATGTGATACATATACCTCAGAGTTATGTTTGGCACACATTTACGGCAAAGGAATTCCAATGTAGACGCGTTTGAGGATTTGAACAAGGGTTCGTTTCTTACCACTCTTTCATTTTTATTTCAAAGGAAACGCTTTCAGTCTGAAAAACACAAACTGACAGGTACTTCACATTGAATTGTATCCCCTTCTGACAGGTCGAATACTACATGTGTGCAGGATGTCAAGAATGACATAGCTCCATTTGTATCTCTTAGTTTTTGAATGTAATGTTTCCACAAACCGAAGATAATACAATGTCATCATCTAAAAGTTTGAAATTGAATGTTGGACCAGAGGTTGAATTAATAAAGGCGAAGTAAGGTTTGGAAGACACCTTAGTCAGCTGAAATACCATGTGATACATGTACCTCAGAGTTATGTTTGGCACACATTTACGGCAAAGGAATTCCAATGTAGACGCGTTTGAGGATTTGAACAAGGGTTCGTTTCTTACCACTCTTTCATTTTTATTTCAAAGGAAACGCTTTCAGTCTGAAAAACACAAACTGTCAGGCTCTTCACATTGAATTGTCTCCCCTTTTGACAGGTCGAATACTACATGTGTGCAGGATGTCAAGAATGACATAGCTCCATTTGTATCTCTTAGTTTTTGAATGTAATGTTTCCACAAACCGAAGATAATACAATGTCATCATCTATAAGTTTGAAATTGAATGTTGGACCAGAGGTTGAATTAATAAAGGCGAAGTAAGGTTTGGAAGACACCTTAGTCAGCTGAAATACCATGTGATACATGTACCTCAGAGTTATGTTTGGCACACATTTAGGCAAAGGAATTTCAATGTAGACGCGTTTCAGGTTTTGAAAAAGGGTTCGTTTCTTACCACTCTTTCATTTTTATTTCAAAGGAAACGCTTTCAGTCTGAAAAACACAAACTGTCAGGTGCTTCACATTGGATTGTCTCCCCTTCTGACAGGTCGAATGCTACATGTGTGCAGGATGTCAAGAATGACAAAACTCCATTTCTATCTCTTAATTTTTGAATGTAATGTTTCCACAAACCGAAGATAATACAATGTCATCATCTAAAAGTTTGAAATTGAATGCTGGACCAGAGGTTGAATTAATAAAGGCGAAGTAAGGTTTGGAAGACACCTTAGTCAGCTGAAATACCATGTGATACATATACCTCAGAGTTATGTTTGGCACACATTTACGGCAAAGGAATTCCAATGTAGACGCGTTTGAGGATTTGAAAAAGGGTTCGTTTCTTACCACTCTTTCATTTTTATTTCAAAGGAAACGCTTTCAGTCTGAAAAACACAAACTGTCAGGCTCTTCACATTGAATTGTCTCCCCTTTTGACAGGTCGAATACTACATGTGTGCAGGATGTCAAGAATGACATAGCTCCATTTGTATCTCTTAGTTTTTGAATGTAATGTTTCCACAAACCGAAGATAATACAATGTCATCATCTAAAAGTTTGAAACTGAATGCTGGACCAGAGGTTGAATTAATAAAGGCGAAGTAAGGTTTGGAAGACACCTTAGTCAGCTGAAATACCATGTGATACATATACCTCAGAGTTATGTTTGGCACACATTTACGGCAAAGGAATTCCAATGTAGACGCGTTTGAGGATTTGAACAAGGGTTCGTTTCTTACCACTCTTTCATTTTTATTTCAAAGGAAACGCTTTCAGTCTGAAAAACACAAACTGACAGGTACTTCACATTGAATTGTATCCCCTTCTGACAGGTCGAATACTACATGTGTGCAGGATGTCAAGAATGACATAGCTCCATTTGTATCTCTTAGTTTTTGAATGTAATGTTTCCACAAACCGAAGATAATACAATGTCATCATCTAAAAGTTTGAAACTGAATGCTGGACCAGAGGTTGAATTAATAAAGGCGAAGTAAGGTTTGGAAGACACCTTAGTCAGCTGAAATACCATGTGATACATATACCTCAGAGTTATGTTTGGCACACATTTACGGCAAAGGAATTCCAATGTAGACGCGTTTGAGGATTTGAACAAGGGTTCGTTTCTTACCACTCTTTCATTTTTATTTCAAAGGAAACGCTTTCAGTCTGAAAAACACAAACTGACAGGTACTTCACATTGAATTGTATCCCCTTCTGACAGGTCGAATACTACATGTGTGCAGGATGTCAAGAATGACATAGCTCCATTTGTATCTCTTAGTTTTTGAATGTAATGTTTCCACAAACCGAAGATAATACAATGTCATCATCTAAAAGTTTGAAATTGAATGTTGGACCAGAGGTTGAATTAATAAAGGCGAAGTAAGGTTTGGAAGACACCTTAGTCAGCTGAAATACCATGTGATACATGTACCTCAGAGTTATGTTTGGCACACATTTACGGCAAAGGAATTCCAATGTAGACGCGTTTGAGGATTTGAACAAGGGTTCGTTTCTTACCACTCTTTCATTTTTATTTCAAAGGAAACGCTTTCAGTCTGAAAAACACAAACTGTCAGGCTCTTCACATTGAATTGTCTCCCCTTTTGACAGGTCGAATACTACATGTGTGCATGATGTCAAGAATGACATAGCTCCATTTCTATCTCTTAGTTTTTGAATGTAATGTTTCCACAAACCGAAGATAATACAATGTCATCATCTATAAGTTTGAAATTGAATGTTGGACCAGAGGTTGAATTAATAAAGGCGAAGTAAGGTTTGGAAGACACCTTAGTCAGCTGAAATACCATGTGATACATGTACCTCAGAGTTATGTTTGGCACACATTTAGGCAAAGGAATTTCAATGTAGACGCGTTTCAGGTTTTGAAAAAGGGTTCGTTTCTTACCACTCTTTCATTTTTATTTCAAAGGAAACGCTTTCAGTCTGAAAAACACAAACTGTCAGGTGCTTCACATTGGATTGTCTCCCCTTCTGACAGGTCGAATGCTATATGTGTGCAGGATGTCAAGAATGACAAAACTCCATTTCTATCTCTTAATTTTTTAATGTAATGTTTCCACAAACCGAAGATAATACAATGTCATCATCTAAAAGTTTGAAATTGAATGCTGGACCAGAGGTTGAATTAATAAAGGCGAAGTAAGGTTTGGAAGACACCTTAGTCAGCTGAAATACCATGTGATACATATACCTCAGAGTTATGTTTGGCACACATTTACGGCAAAGGAATTCCAATGTAGACGCGTTTGAGGATTTGAAAAAGGGTTCGTTTCTTACCACTCTTTCATTTTTATTTCAAAGGAAACGCTTTCAGTCTGAAAAACACAAACTGTCAGGCTCTTCACATTGAATTGTCTCCCCTTTTGACAGGTCGAATACTACATGTGTGCAGGATGTCAAGAATGACATAGCTCCATTTGTATCTCTTAGTTTTTGAATGTAATGTTTCCACAAACCGAAGATAATACAATGTCATCATCTAAAAGTTTGAAACTGAATGCTGGACCAGAGGTTGAATTAATAAAGGCGAAGTAAGGTTTGGAAGACACCTTAGTCAGCTGAAATACCATGTGATACATATACCTCAGAGTTATGTTTGGCACACATTTACGGCAAAGGAATTCCAATGTAGACGCGTTTGAGGATTTGAACAAGGGTTCGTTTCTTACCACTCTTTCATTTTTATTTCAAAGGAAACGCTTTCAGTCTGAAAAACACAAACTGACAGGTACTTCACATTGAATTGTCTCCCCTTCTGACAGGTCGAATACTACATGTGTGCAGGATGTCAAGAATGACATAGCTCCATTTGTATCTCTTAGTTTTTGAATGTAATGTTTCCACAAACCGAAGATAATACAATGTCATCATCTAAAAGTTTGAAATTGAATGTTGGACCAGAGGTTGAATTAATAAAGGCGAAGTAAGGTTTGGAAGACACCTTAGTCAGCTGAAACACCATGTGATACATGTACCTCAGAGTTATGTTTGGCACACATTTACGGCAAAGGAGTTCCAATGTAGGCGCGTTTGAGGATTTGAACAAGGGTTCGTTTCTTACCACTCTTTCATTTTTATTTCAAAGGAAACACTTTCAGTCTGAAAAACACAAACTGACAGGTACTTCACATTGGATTGTCTCCCCTTCTGACAGGTCGAATACTACATGTGTGCAGGATGTCAAGAATGACAAAACTCCATTTCTATCTCTTAATTTTTTAATGTAATGTTTCCACAAACCGAAGATAATACAATGTCATCATCTATAAGTTTGAAATTGAATGCTGGACCAGAGGTTGAATTAATAAAGGCGAAGTAAGGTTTGGAAGACACCTTAGTCAGCTGAAATACCATGTGATACATATACCTCAGAGTTATGTTTGGCACACATTTAGGGCAAAGGAATTCCAATGTAGACGCGTTTGAGGATTTGAACAAGGGTTCGTTTCTTACCACTCTTTCATTTTTATTTCAAAGGAAACGCTTTCAGTCTGAAAAACACAAACTGTCAGGCTCTTCACATTGAATTGTCTCCCCTTTTGACAGGTCGAATACTACATGTGTGCAGGATGTCAAGAATGACATAGCTCCATTTGTATCTCTTAGTTTTTGAATGTAATGTTTCCACAAACCGAAGATAATACAATGTCATCATCTATAAGTTTGAAATTGAATGTTGGACCAGAGGTTGAATTAATAAAGGCGAAGTAAGGTTTGGAAGACACCTTAGTCAGCTGAAATACCATGTGATACATGTACCTCAGAGTTATGTTTGGCACACATTTAGGCAAAGGAATTTCAATGTAGACGCGTTTCAGGTTTTGAACAAGGGTTCGTTTCTTACCACTCTTTCATTTTTATTTCAAAGGAAACGCTTTCAGTCTGAAAAACACAAACTGTCAGGTGCTTCACATTGGATTGTCTCCCCTTCTGACAGGTCGAATGCTATATGTGTGCAGGATGTCAAGAATGACAAAACTCCATTTCTATCTCTTAATTTTTTAATGTAATGTTTCCACAAACCGAAGATAATACAATGTCATCATCTAAAAGTTTGAAATTGAATGCTGGACCAGAGGTTGAATTAATAAAGGCGAAGTAAGGTTTGGAAGACACCTTAGTCAGCTGAAATACCATGTGATACATATACCTCAGAGTTATGTTTGGCACACATTTACGGCAAAGGAATTCCAATGTAGACGCGTTTGAGGATTTGAAAAAGGGTTCGTTTCTTACCACTCTTTCATTTTTATTTCAAAGGAAACGCTTTCAGTCTGAAAAACACAAACTGTCAGGCTCTTCACATTGAATTGTCTCCCCTTTTGACAGGTCGAATACTACATGTGTGCAGGATGTCAAGAATGACATAGCTCCATTTGTATCTCTTAGTTTTTGAATGTAATGTTTCCACAAACCGAAGATAATACAATGTCATCATCTAAAAGTTTGAAACTGAATGCTGGACCAGAGGTTGAATTAATAAAGGCGAAGTAAGGTTTGGAAGACACCTTAGTCAGCTGAAATACCATGTGATACATATACCTCAGAGTTATGTTTGGCACACATTTACGGCAAAGGAATTCCAATGTAGACGCGTTTGAGGATTTGAAAAAGGGTTCGTTTCTTACCACTCTTTCATTTTTATTTCAAAGGAAACGCTTTCAGTCTGAAAAACACAAACTGACAGGTACTTCACATTGAATTGTCTCCCCTTCTGACAGGTCGAATACTACATGTGTGCAGGATGTCAAGAATGACATAGCTCCATTTGTATCTCTTAGTTTTTGAATGTAATGTTTCCACAAACCGAAGATAATACAATGTCATCATCTAAAAGTTTGAAATTGAATGTTGGACCAGAGGTTGAATTAATAAAGGCGAAGTAAGGTTTGGAAGACACCTTAGTCAGCTGAAATACCATGTGATACATGTACCTCAGAGTTATGTTTGGCACACATTTACGGCAAAGGAGTTCCAATGTAGGCGCGTTTGAGGATTTGAACAAGGGTTCGTTTCTTACCACTCTTTCATTTTTATTTCAAAGGAAACACTTTCAGTCTGAAAAACACAAACTGACAGGTACTTCACATTGGATTGTCTCCCCTTCTGACAGGTCGAATACTACATGTGTGCAGGATGTCAAGAATGACAAAACTCCATTTCTATCTCTTAATTTTTTAATGTAATGTTTCCACAAACCGAAGATAATACAATGTCATCATCTATAAGTTTGAAATTGAATGCTGGACCAGAGGTTGAATTAATAAAGGCGAAGTAAGGTTTGGAAGACACCTTAGTCAGCTGAAATACCATGTGATACATATACCTCAGAGTTATGTTTGGCACACATTTAGGGCAAAGGAATTCCAATGTAGACGCGTTTGAGGATTTGAACAAGGGTTCGTTTCTTACCACTCTTTCATTTTTATTTCAAAGGAAACGCTTTCAGTCTGAAAAACACAAACTGTCAGGCTCTTCACATTGAATTGTCTCCCCTTTTGACAGGTCGAATACTACATGTGTGCAGGATGTCAAGAATGACATAGCTCCATTTGTATCTCTTAGTTTTTGAATGTAATGTTTCCACAAACCGAAGATAATACAATGTCATCATCTATAAGTTTGAAATTGAATGTTGGACCAGAGGTTGAATTAATAAAGGCGAAGTAAGGTTTGGAAGACACCTTAGTCAGCTGAAATACCATGTGATACATGTACCTCAGAGTTATGTTTGGCACACATTTAGGCAAAGGAATTTCAATGTAGACGCGTTTCAGGTTTTGAAAAAGGGTTCGTTTCTTACCACTCTTTCATTTTTATTTCAAAGGAAACGCTTTCAGTCTGAAAAACACAAACTGTCAGGTGCTTCACATTGGATTGTCTCCCCTTCTGACAGGTCGAATACTACATGTGTGCAGGATGTCAAGAATGACAAAACTCCATTTCTATCTCTTAATTTTTTAATGTAATGTTTCCACAAACCGAAGATAATACAATGTCATCATCTAAAAGTTTGAAATTGAATGTTGGACCAGAGGTTGAATTAATAAAGGCGAAGTAAGGTTTGGAAGACACCTTAGTCAGCTGAAATACCATGTGATACATGTACCTCAGAGTTATGTTTGGCACACATTTACGGCAAAGGAATTCCAATGTAGACGCGTTTGAGGATTTGAACAAGGGTTCGTTTCTTACCACTCTTTCATTTTTATTTCAAAGGAAACGCTTTCAGTCTGAAAAACACAAACTGTCAGGCTCTTCACATTGAATTGTCTCCCCTTTTGACAGGTCGAATACTACATGTGTGCAGGATGTCAAGAATGACATAGTTCCATTTGTATCTCTTAGTTTTTGAATGTAATGTTTCCACAAACCGAAGATAATACAATGTCATCATCTAAAAGTTTGAAATTGAATGTTGGACCAGAGGTTGAATTAATAAAGGCGAAGTGAGGTTTGGAAGACACCTTAGTCAGCTGAAATACCATGTGATACATATACCTCAGAGTTATATTTGGCACACATTTACGGCAAAGGAATTCCAATGTAGACGCGTTTGAGGTTTTGAACAAGGGTTCGTTTCTTACCACTCTTTCATTTCTAATTCTAAGGAAACGCCTTCAGTCTGAAAAACACAAACTGTCAGGTGCTTCACATTGGATTGTCTCCCCTTCTGACAGGTCGAATGCTACATGTGTGCAGGATGTCAAGAATGACAAAACTCCATTTCTATCTCTTAGTTTTTGAATGTAATGTTTCCACAAACCGAAGATAATACAATGTCATCATCTAAAAGTTTGAAACTGAATGTTGGACCAGAGGTTGAATTAATAAAGGCGAAGTGAGGTTTGGAAGACACCTTAGTCAGCTGAAATACCATGTGATACATATACCTCAGAGTTATATTTGGCACACATTTACGGCAAAGGAATTCCAATGTAGACGCGTTTGAGGTTTTGAACAAGGGTTCGTTTCTTACCACTCTTTCATTTCTAATTCTAAGGAAACGCCTTCAGTCTGAAAAACACAAACTGTCAGGTGCTTCACATTGGATTGTCTCCCCTTCTGACAGGTCGAATGCTACATGTGTGCAGGATGTCAAGAATGACAAAACTCCATTTCTATCTCTTAGTTTTTGAATGTAATGTTTCCACAAACCGAAGATAATACAATGTCATCATCTAAAAGTTTGAAATTGAATGTTTGACCAGAGGTTGAATTAATAAAGGCGAAGTAAGGTTTGGAAGACACCTTAGTCAGCTGAAATACCATGTGATACATATACCTCAGAGTTATATTTGGCACACATTTACGGCAAAGGAATTCCAATGTAGACGCGTTTGAGGTTTTGAACAAGGGTTCGTTTCTTACCACTCTTTCATTTCTAATTCTAAGGAAACGCCTTCAGTCTGAAAAACACAAACTGTCAGGTGCTTCACATTGGATTGTCTCCCCTTCTGACAGGTCGAATGCTACATGTGTGCAGGATGTCAAGAATGACAAAACTCCATTTCTATCTCTTAGTTTTTGAATGTAATGTTTCCACAAACCGAAGATAATACAATGTCATCATCTAAAAGTTTGAAATTGAATGTTGGACCAGAGGTTGAATTAATAAAGGCGAAGTAAGGTTTGGAAGACACCTTAGTCAGCTGAAATACCATGTGATACATATACCTCAGAGTTATGTTTGGCACACATTTACGGCAAAGGAATTCCAATGTAGACGCGTTTGAGGATTTGAACAAGGGTTCGTTTCTTACCACTCTTTCATTTTTATTTCAAAGGAAACGCTTTCAGTCTGAAAAACACAAACTGTCAGGCTCTTCACATTGAATTGTCTCCCCTTTTGACAGGTCGAATACTACATGTGTGCAGGATGTCAAGAATGACATAGCTCCATTTGTATCTCTTAGTTTTTGAATGTAATGTTTCCACAAACCGAAGATAATACAATGTCATCATCTAAAAGTTTGAAATTGAATGTTGGACCAGAGGTTGAATTAATAAAGGCGAAGTAAGGTTTGGAAGACACCTTAGTCAGCTGAAATACCATGTGATACATGTACCTCAGAGTTATGTTTGGCACACATTTAGGCAAAGGAATTTCAATGTAGACGCGTTTCAGGTTTTGAAAAAGGGTTCGTTTCTTACCACTCTTTCATTTTTATTTCAAAGGAAACGCTTTCAGTCTGAAAAACACAAACTGTCAGGTGCTTCACATTGGATTGTCTCCCCTTCTGACAGGTCGAATGCTACATGTGTGCAGGATGTCAAGAATGACAAAACTCCATTTCTATCTCTTAATTTTTTAATGTAATGTTTCCACAAACCGAAGATAATACAATGTCATCATGTAAAAGTTTGAAATTGAATGTTGGACCAGAGGTTGAATTAATAAAGGCGAAGTAAGGTTTGGAAGACACCTTAGTCAGCTGAAATACCATGTGATACATATACCTCAGAGTTATGTTTGGCACACATTTACGGCAAAGGAATTCCAATGTAGACGCGTTTGAGGATTTGAACAAGGGTTCGTTTCTTACCACTCTTTCATTTTTACTTCAAAGGAAACGCTTTCAGTCTGAAAAACACAAACTGTCAGGCTCTTCACATTGAATTGTCTCCCCTTTTGACAGGTCGAATACTACATGTGTGCAGGATGTCAAGAATGACATAGCTCCATTTGTATCTCTTAGTTTTTGAATGTAATGTTTCCACAAACCGAAGATAATACAATGTCATCATCTATAAGTTTGAAATTGAATGTTGGACCAGAGGTTGAATTAATAAAGGCGAAGTAAGGTTTGGAAGACACCTTAGCCAGCTGAAATACCATGTGATACATGCACCCCAGAGTTATGTTTGGCACACATTTAGGCAAAGGAATTCCAATGTAGACGCGTTTGAGGATTTGAACAAGGGTTCGTTTCTTACCACTCTTTCATTATTATTTCAAAGGAAACGCTTTCAGTCTGAAAAACACAAACTGTCAGGCGCTTCACATTGAATTGTCTCCCCTTTTGACAGGTCGAATACTACATGTGTGCAGGATGTCAAGAATGACATAGCTCCATTTGTATCTCTTAGTTTTTGAATGTAATGTTTCCACAAACCGAAGATAATACAATGTCATCATCTAAAAGTTTGAAATTGAATGTTGGACCAGAGGTTGAATTAATAAAGGCGAAGTAAGGTTTGGAAGACACCTTAGTCAGCTGAAATACCATGTGATACATATACCTCAGAGTTATGTTTGGCACACATTTACGGCAAAGGAATTCCAATGTAGACGCGTTTGAGGATTTGAACAAGGGTTCGTTTCTTACCACTCTTTCATTTCTAATTCTAAGGAAACGCCTTCAGTCTGAAAAACACAAACTGTCAGGTGCTTCACATTGGATTGTCTCCCCTTCTGACAGGTCGAATGCTACATGTGTGCAGGATGTCAAGAATGACAAAACTCCATTTCTATCTCTTAGTTTTTGAATGTAATGTTTCCACAAACCGAAGATAATACAATGTCATCATCTAAAAGTTTGAAATTGAATGTTGGACCAGAGGTTGAATTAATAAAGGCGAAGTAAGGTTTGGAAGACACCTTAGTCAGCTGAAATACCATGTGATACATATACCTCAGAGTTATGTTTGGCACACATTTACGGCAAAGGAATTCCAATGTAGACGCGTTTGAGGTTTTGAACAAGGGTTCGTTTCTTACCACTCTTTCATTTCTAATTCTAAGGAAACGCCTTCAGTCTGAAAAACACAAACTGTCAGGTGCTTCACATTGGATTGTCTCCCCTTCTGACAGGTCGAATGCTACATGTGTGCAGGATGTCAAGAATGACAAAACTCCATTTCTATCTCTTAGTTTTTGAATGTAATGTTTCCACAAACCGAAGATAATACAATGTCATCATCTAAAAGTTTGAAATTGAATGTTGGACCAGAGGTTGAATTAATAAAGGCGAAGTAAGGTTTGGAAGACACCTTAGTCAGCTGAAATACCATGTGATACATATACCTCAGAGTTATGTTTGGCACACATTTACGGCAAAGGAATTCCAATGTAGACGCGTTTGAGGATTTGAACAAGGGTTCGTTTCTTACCACTCTTTCATTTTTATTTCAAAGGAAACGCTTTCAGTCTGAAAAACACAAACTGTCAGGCTCTTCACATTGAATTGTCTCCCCTTTTGACAGGTCGAATACTACATGTGTGCAGGATGTCAAGAATGACATAGCTCCATTTGTATCTCTTAGTTTTTTAATGTAATGTTTCCACAAACCGAAGATAATACAATGTCATCATCTAAAAGTTTGAAATTGAATGTTGGACCAGAGGTTGAATTAATAAAGGCGAAGTAAGGTTTGGAAGACACCTTAGTCAGCTGAAATACCATGTGATACATATACCTCAGAGTTATGTTTGGCACACATTTAGGCAAAGGAATTTCAATGTAGACGCGTTTCAGGTTTTGAAAAAGGGTTCGTTTCTTACCACTCTTTCATTTTTATTTCAAAGGAAACGCTTTCAGTCTGAAAAACACAAACTGTCAGGTGCTTCACATTGGACTGTCTCCCCTTCTGACAGGTCGAATGCTACATGTGTGCAGGATGTCAAGAATGACAAAACTCCATTTCTATCTCTTAATTTTTTAATGTAATGTTTCCACAAACCGAAGATAATACAATGTCATCATCTAAAAGTTTGAAATTGAATGTTGGACCAGAGGTTGAATTAATAAAGGCGAAGTAAGGTTTGGAAGACACCTTAGTCAGCTGAAATACCATGTGATACATATACCTCAGAGTTATGTTTGGCACACATTTACGGCAAAGGAATTCCAATGTAGACGCGTTTGAGGATTTGAACAAGGGTTCGTTTCTTACCACTCTTTCATTTCTAATTCTAAGGAAACGCCTTCAGTCTGAAAAACACAAACTGTCAGGTGCTTCACATTGGATTGTCTCCCCTTCTGACAGGTCGAATGCTACATGTGTGCAGGATGTCAAGAATGACAAAACTCCATTTCTATCTCTTAGTTTTTGAATGTAATGTTTCCACAAACCGAAGATAATACAATGTCATCATCTAAAAGTTTGAAATTGAATGTTGGACCAGAGGTTGAATTAATAAAGGCGAAGTAAGGTTTGGAAGACACCTTAGTCAGCTGAAATACCATGTGATACATATACCTCAGAGTTATGTTTGGCACACATTTACGGCAAAGGAATTCCAATGTAGACGCGTTTGAGGATTTGAACAAGGGTTCGTTTCTTACCACTCTTTTATTTTTATTTCAAAGGAAACGCTTTCAGTCTGAAAAACACAAACTGTCAGGCTCTTCACATTGAATTGTCTCCCCTTTTGACAGGTCGAATACTACATGTGTGCAGGATGTCAAGAATGACATAGCTCCATTTGTATCTCTTAGTTTTTGAATGTAATGTTTCCACAAACCGAAGATAATACAATGTCATCATCTAAAAGTTTGAAATTGAATGTTGGACCAGAGGTTGAATTAATAAAGGCGAAGTAAGGTTTGGAAGACACCTTAGTCAGCTGAAATACCATGTGATACATATACCTCAGAGTTATGTTTGGCACACATTTAGGCAAAGGAATTTCAATGTAGACGCGTTTCAGGTTTTGAAAAAGGGTTCGTTTCTTACCACTCTTTCATTTTTATTTCAAAGGAAACGCTTTCAGTCTGAAAAACACAAACTGTCAGGTGCTTCACATTGCACTGTCTCCCCTTCTGACAGGTCGAATGCTACATGTGTGCAGGATGTCAAGAATGACAAAACTCCATTTCTATCTCTTAATTTTTTAATGTAATGTTTCCACAAACCGAAGATAATACAATGTCATCATCTAAAAGTTTGAAATTGAATGTTGGACCAGAGGTTGAATTAATAAAGGCGAAGTAAGGTTTGGAAGACACCTTAGTCAGCTGAAATACCATGTGATACATATACCTCAGAGTTATGTTTGGCACACATTTACGGCAAAGGAATTCCAATGTAGACGCGTTTGAGGATTTGAACAAGGGTTCGTTTCTTACCACTCTTTCATTTTTATTTCAAAGGAAACGCTTTCAGTCTGAAAAACACAAACTGTCAGGCTCTTCACATTGAATTGTCTCCCCTTTTGACAGGTCGAATACTACATGTGTGCAGGATGTCAAGAATGACATAGCTCCATTTGTATCTCTTAGTTTTTGAATGTAATGTTTCCACAAACCGAAGATAATACAATGTCATCATCTATAAGTTTGAAATTGAATGTTGGACCAGAGGTTGAATTAATAAAGGCGAAGTAAGGTTTGGAAGACACCTTAGTCAGCTGAAATACCATGTGATACATGTACCTCAGAGTTATGTTTGGCACACATTTAGGCAAAGGAATTCCAATGTAGACGCGTTTGAGGATTTGAACAAGGGTTCGTTTCTTACCACTCTTTCATTATTATTTCAAAGGAAACGCTTTCAGTCTGAAAAACACAAACTGTCAGGCGCTTCACATTGAATTGTCTCCCCTTTTGACAGGTCGAATACTACATGTGTGCAGGATGTCAAGAATGACATAGCTCCATTTGTATCTCTTAGTTTTTGAATGTAATGTTTCCACAAACCGAAGATAATACAATGTCATCATCTAAAAGTTTGAAATTGAATGTTGGACCAGAGGTTGAATTAATAAAGGCGAAATAAGGTTTGGAAGACACCTTAGTCAGCTGAAATACCATGTGATACATATACCTCAGAGTTATGTTTGGCACACATTTACGGCAAAGGAATTCCAATGTAGACGCGTTTGAGGATTTGAAAAAGGGTTCGTTTCTTACCACCCATTCATTTTTATTTCAAAGGAAACGCTTTCAGTCTGAAAAACACAAACTGACAGGTACTTCACATTGAATTGTATCCCCTTCTGACAGGTCGAATACTACATGTGTGCAGGATGTCAAGAATGACATAGCTCCATTTGTATCTCTTAGTTTTTGAATGTAATGTTTCCACAAACCGAAGATAATACAATGCCATCATCTATAAGTTTGAAATTGAATGTTGGACCAGAGGTTGAATTAATAAAGGCGAAGTAAGGTTTGGAAGACACCTTAGTCAGCTGAAATACCATGTGATACATGTACCTCAGAGTTATGTTAGGCACACATTTACGGCAAAGGAATTCCAATGTAGGCGCGTTTGAGGATTTGAACAAGGGTTCGTTTCTTACCACTCTTTCATTTTTATTTCAAAGGAAACACTTTCAGTCTGAAAAACACAAACTGTCAGGTGCTTCACATTGAATTGTCTCCCCTTCTGACAGGTCGAATACTACATGTGTGCAGGATGTCAAGAATGACAAAACTCCATTTCTATCTCTTAATTTTTTAATGTAATGTTTCCACAAACCGAAGATAATACAATGTCATCATCTAAAAGTTTGAAATTGAATGTTGGACCAGAGGTTGAATTAATAAAGGCGAAGTAAGGTTTGGAAGACACCTTAGTCAGCTGAAATACCATGTGATACATATACCTCAGAGTTATGTTTGGCACACATTTACGGCAAAGGAATTCCAATGTAGACGCGTTTGAGGATTTGAACAAGGGTTCGTTTCTTACCACTCTTTCATTTTTATTTCAAAGGAAACGCTTTCAGTCTGAAAAACACAAACTGTCAGGCTCTTCACATTGAATTGTCTCCCCTTTTGACAGGTCGAATACTACATGTGTGCAGGATGTCAAGAATGACATAGCTCCATTTGTATCTCTTAGTTTTTGAATGTAATGTTTCCACAAACCGAAGATAATACAATGTCATCATCTATAAGTTTGAAATTGAATGTTGGACCAGAGGTTGAATTAATAAAGGCGAAGTAAGGTTTGGAAGACACCTTAGTCAGCTGAAATACCATGTGATACATATACCTCAGAGTTATGTTTGGCACACATTTACGGCAAAGGAATTCCAATGTAGACGCGTTTGAGGATTTGAACAAGGGTTCGTTTCTTACCACTCTTTCATTTTTATTTCAAAGGAAACGCTTTCAGTCTGAAAAACACAAACTGACAGGTACTTCACATTGAATTGTATCCCCTTCTGACAGGTCGAATACTACATGTGTGCAGGATGTCAAGAATGACATAGCTCCATTTGTATCTCTTAGTTTTTGAATGTAATGTTTCCACAAACCGAAGATAATACAATGTCATCATCTAAAAGTTTGAAACTGAATGCTGGACCAGAGGTTGAATTAATAAAGGCGAAGTAAGGTTTGGAAGACACCTTAGTCAGCTGAAATACCATGTGATACATGTACCTCAGAGTTATGTTTGGCACACATTTACGGCAAAGGAATTCCAATGTAGACGCGTTTGAGGATTTGAACAAGGGTTCGTTTGTTACCACTCTTTCATTTTTATTTCAAAGGAAACGCTTTCAGTCTGAAAAACACAAACTGACAGGTACTTCACATTGAATTGTCTCCCCTTCTGACAGGTCGAATACTACATGTGTGCAGGATGTCAAGAATGACATAGCTCCATTTGTATCTCTTAGTTTTTGAATGTAATGTTTCCACAAACCGAAGATAATACAATGTCATCATCTAAAAGTTTGAAATTGAATGTTGGACCAGAGGTTGAATTAATAAAGGCGAAGTAAGGTTTGGAAGACACCTTAGTCAGCTGAAATACCATGTGATACATGTACCTCAGAGTTATGTTTGGCACACATTTACGGCAAAGGAATTCCAATGTAGGCGCGTTTGAGGATTTGAACAAGGGTTCGTTTCTTACCACTCTTTCATTTTTATTTCAAAGGAAACACTTTCAGTCTGAAAAACACAAACTGACAGGTACTTCACATTGGATTGTCTCCCCTTCTGACAGGTCGAATACTACATGTGTGCAGGATGTCAAGAATGACAAAACTCCATTTCTATCTCTTAATTTTTTAATGTAATGTTTCCACAAACCGAAGATAATACAATGTCATCATCTAAAAGTTTGAAATTGAATGTTGGACCAGAGGTTGAATTAATAAAGGCGAAGTAAGGTTTGGAAGACACCTTAGTCAGCTGAAATACCATGTGATACATATACCTCAGAGTTATGTTTGGCACACATTTACGGCAAAGGAATTCCAATGTAGACGCGTTTGAGGATTTGAACAAGGGTTCGTTTCTTACCACTCTTTCATTTTTATTTCAAAGGAAACGCTTTCAGTCTGAAAAACACAAACTGTCAGGCTCTTCACATTGAATTGTCTCCCCTTTTGACAGGTCGAATACTACATGTGTGCAGGATGTCAAGAATGACATAGCTCCATTTGTATCTCTTAGTTTTTGAATGTAATGTTTCCACAAACCGAAGATAATACAATGTCATCATCTATAAGTTTGAAATTGAATGTTGGACCAGAGGTTGAATTAATAAAGGCGAAGTAAGGTTTGGAAGACACCTTAGTCAGCTGAAATACCATGTGATACATATACCTCAGAGTTATGTTTGGCACACATTTAGGCAAAGGAATTTCAATGTAGACGCGTTTCAGGTTTTGAAAAAGGGTTCGTTTCTTACCACTCTTTCATTTTTATTTCAAAGGAAACGCTTTCAGTCTGAAAAACACAAACTGTCAGGTGCTTCACATTGGATTGTCTCCCCTTCTGACAGGTCGAATACTACATGTGTGCAGGATGTCAAGAATGACAAAACTCCATTTCTATCTCTTAATTTTTTAATGTAATGTTTCCACAAACCGAAGATAATACAATGTCATCATCTAAAAGTTTGAAATTGAATGTTGGACCAGAGGTTGAATTAATAAAGGCGAAGTAAGGTTTGGAAGACACCTTAGTCAGCTGAAATACCATGTGATACATATACCTCAGAGTTATGTTTGGCACACATTTACGGCAAAGGAATTCCAATGTAGACGCGTTTGAGGATTTGAACAAGGGTTCGTTTCTTACCACTCTTTCATTTTTATTTCAAAGGAAACGCTTTCAGTCTGAAAAACACAAACTGTCAGGCTCTTCACATTGAATTGTCTCCCCTTTTGACAGGTCGAATACTACATGTGTGCAGGATGTCAAGAATGACATAGTTCCATTTGTATCTCTTAGTTTTTGAATGTAATGTTTCCACAAACCGAAGATAATACAATGTCATCATCTAAAAGTTTGAAACTGAATGTTGGACCAGAGGTTGAATTAATAAAGGCGAAGTGAGGTTTGGAAGACACCTTAGTCAGCTGAAATACCATGTGATACATATACCTCAGAGTTATATTTGGCACACATTTACGGCAAAGGAATTCCAATGTAGACGCGTTTGAGGTTTTGAACAAGGGTTCGTTTCTTACCACTCTTTCATTTCTAATTCTAAGGAAACGCCTTCAGTCTGAAAAACACAAACTGTCAGGTGCTTCACATTGGATTGTCTCCCCTTCTGACAGGTCGAATGCTACATGTGTGCAGGATGTCAAGAATGACAAAACTCCATTTCTATCTCTTAGTTTTTGAATGTAATGTTTCCACAAACCGAAGATAATACAATGTCATCATCTAAAAGTTTGAAACTGAATGTTGGACCAGAGGTTGAATTAATAAAGGCGAAGTGAGGTTTGGAAGACACCTTAGTCAGCTGAAATACCATGTGATACATATACCTCAGAGTTATATTTGGCACACATTTACGGCAAAGGAATTCCAATGTAGACGCGTTTGAGGTTTTGAACAAGGGTTCGTTTCTTACCACTCTTTCATTTTTAATTCTAAGGAAACGCCTTCAGTCTGAAAAACACAAACTGTCAGGTGCTTCATATTGGATTGTCTCCCCTTCTGACAGGTCGAATGCTACATGTGTGCAGGATGTCAAGAATGACAAAACTCCATTTCTATCTCTTAGTTTTTGAATGTAATGTTTCCACAAACCGAAGATAATACAATGTCATCATCTAAAAGTTTGAAATTGAATGTTGGACCAGAGGTTGAATTAATAAAGGCGAAGTAAGGTTTGGAAGACACCTTAGTCAGCTGAAATACCATGTGATACATATACCTCAGAGTTATGTTTGGCACACATTTACGGCAAAGGAATTCCAATGTAGACGCGTTTGAGGATTTGAACAAGGGTTCGTTTCTTACCACTCTTTCATTTTTATTTCAAAGGAAACGCTTTCAGTCTGAAAAACACAAACTGTCAGGCTCTTCACATTGAATTGTCTCCCCTTTTGACAGGTCGAATACTACATGTGTGCAGGATGTCAAGAATGACATAGCTCCATTTGTATCTCTTAGTTTTTGAATGTAATGTTTCCACAAACCGAAGATAATACAATGTCATCATCTAAAAGTTTGAAATTGAATGTTGGACCAGAGGTTGAATTAATAAAGGCGAAGTAAGGTTTGGAAGACACCTTAGTCAGCTGAAATACCATGTGATACATATACCTCAGAGTTATGTTTGGCACACATTTAGGCAAAGGAATTTCAATGTAGACGCGTTTCAGGTTTTGAAAAAGGGTTCGTTTCTTACCACTCTTTCATTTTTATTTCAAAGGAAACGCTTTCAGTCTGAAAAACACAAACTGTCAGGTGCTTCACATTGGACTGTCTCCCCTTCTGACAGGTCGAATGCTACATGTGTGCAGGATGTCAAGAATGACAAAACTCCATTTCTATCTCTTAATTTTTGAATGTAATGTTTCCACAAACCGAAGATAATACAATGTCATCATCTAAAAGTTTGAAATTGAATGTTGGACCAGAGGTTGAATTAATAAAGGCGAAGTAAGGTTTGGAAGACACCTTAGTCAGCTGAAATACCATGTGATACATATACCTCAGAGTTATGTTTGGCACACATTTACGGCAAAGGAATTCCAATGTAGACGCGTTTGAGGATTTGAACAAGGGTTCGTTTCTTACCACTCTTTCATTTTTATTTCAAAGGAAACGCTTTCAGTCTGAAAAACACAAACTGTCAGGCTCTTCACATTGAATTGTCTCCCCTTTTGACAGGTCGAATACTACATGTGTGCAGGATGTCAAGAATGACATAGCTCCATTTGTATCTCTTAGTTTTTGAATGTAATGTTTCCACAAACCGAAGATAATACAATGTCATCATCTATAAGTTTGAAATTGAATGTTGGACCAGAGGTTGAATTAATAAAGGCGAAGTAAGGTTTGGAAGACACCTTAGTCAGCTGAAATACCATGTGATACATGTACCTCAGAGTTATGTTTGGCACACATTTAGGCAAAGGAATTCCAATGTAGACGCGTTTGAGGATTTGAACAAGGGTTCGTTTCTTACCACTCTTTTATTATTATTTCAAAGGAAACGCTTTCAGTCTGAAAAACACAAACTGTCAGGCGCTTCACATTGAATTGTCTCCCCTTTTGACAGGTCGAATACTACATGTGTGCAGGATGTCAAGAATGACATAGCTCCATTTGTATCTCTTAGTTTTTGAATGTAATGTTTCCACAAACCGAAGATAATACAATGTCATCATCTAAAAGTTTGAAATTGAATGTTGGACCAGAGGTTGAATTAATAAAGGCGAAATAAGGTTTGGAAGACACCTTAGTCAGCTGAAATACCATGTGATACATATACCTCAGAGTTATGTTTGGCACACATTTACGGCAAAGGAATTCCAATGTAGACGCGTTTGAGGATTTGAAAAAGGGTTCGTTTCTTACCACCCATTCATTTTTATTTCAAAGGAAACGCTTTCAGTCTGAAAAACACAAACTGACAGGTACTTCACATTGAATTGTATCCCCTTCTGACAGGTCGAATACTACATGTGTGCAGGATGTCAAGAATGACATAGCTCCATTTGTATCTCTTAGTTTTTGAATGTAATGTTTCCACAAACCGAAGATAATACAATGTCATCATCTATAAGTTTGAAATTGAATGTTGGACCAGAGTTTGAATTAATAAAGGCGAAGTAAGGTTTGGAAGACACCTTAGTCAGCTGAAATACCATGTGATACATGTACCTCAGAGTTATATTAGGCACACATTTACGGCAAAGGAATTCCAATGTAGGCGCGTTTGAGGATTTGAACAAGGGTTCGTTTCTTACCACTCTTTCATTTTTATTTCAAAGGAAACACTTTCAGTCTGAAAAACACAAACTGTCAGGTGCTTCACATTGAATTGTCTCCCCTTCTGACAGGTCGAATACTACATGTGTGCAGGATGTCAAGAATGACAAAACTCCATTTCTATCTCTTAATTTTTTAATGTAATGTTTCCACAAACCGAAGATAATACAATGTCATCATCTAAAAGTTTGAAATTGAATGTTGGACCAGAGGTTGAATTAATAAAGGCGAAGTAAGGTTTGGAAGACACCTTAGTCAGCTGAAATACCATGTGATACATATACCTCAGAGTTATGTTTGGCACACATTTACGGCAAAGGAATTCCAATGTAGACGCGTTTGAGGATTTGAACAAGGGTTCGTTTCTTACCACTCTTTCATTTTTATTTCAAAGGAAACGCTTTCAGTCTGAAAAACACAAACTGTCAGGCTCTTCACATTGAATTGTCTCCCCTTTTGACAGGTCGAATACTACATGTGTGCAGGATGTCAAGAATGACATAGCTCCATTTGTATCTCTTAGTTTTTGAATGTAATGTTTCCACAAACCGAAGATAATACAATGTCATCATCTATAAGTTTGAAATTGAATGTTGGACCAGAGGTTGAATTAATAAAGGCGAAGTAAGGTTTGGAAGACACCTTAGTCAGCTGAAATACCATGTGATACATATACCTCAGAGTTATGTTTGGCACACATTTAGGCAAAGGAATTCCAATGTAGACGCGTTTGAGGATTTGAACAAGGGTTCGTTTCTTACCACTCTTTCATTATTATTTCAAAGGAAACGCTTTCAGTCTGAAAAACACAAACTGTCAGGCGCTTCACATTGAATTGTCTCCCCTTTTGACAGGTCGAATACTACATGTGTGCAGGATGTCAAGAATGACATAGCTCCATTTGTATCTCTTAGTTTTTGAATGTAATGTTTCCACAAACCGAAGATAATACAATGTCATCATCTAAAAGTTTGAAATTGAATGTTGGACCAGAGGTTGAATTAATAAAGGCGAAGTAAGGTTTGGAAGACACCTTAGTCAGCTGAAATACCATGTGATACATGTACCTCAGAGTTATGTTTGGCACACATTTACGGCAAAGGAATTCCAATGTAGACGCGTTTGAGGATTTGAACAAGGGTTCGTTTCTTACCACTCTTTCATTTTTATTTCAAAGGAAACGCTTTCAGTCTGAAAAACACAAACTGACAGGTACTTCACATTGAATTGTCTCCCCTTCTGACAGGTCGAATACTACATGTGTGCAGGATGTCAAGAATGACATAGCTCCATTTGTATCTCTTAGTTTTTGAATGTAATGTTTCCACAAACCGAAGATAATACAATGTCATCATCTATAAGTTTGAAATTGAATGTTGGACCAGAGGTTGAATTAATAAAGGCGAAGTAAGGTTTGGAAGACACCTTAGTCAGCTGAAATACCATGTGATACATATACCTCAGAGTTATGTTTGGCACACATTTAGGCAAAGGAATTCCAATGTAGACGCGTTTGAGGATTTGAACAAGGGTTCGTTTCTTACCACTCTTTCATTATTATTTCAAAGGAAACGCTTTCAGTCTGAAAAACACAAACTGTCAGGCGCTTCACATTGAATTGTCTCCCCTTTTGACAGGTCGAATACTACATGTGTGCAGGATGTCAAGAATGACATAGCTCCATTTGTATCTCTTAGTTTTTGAATGTAATGTTTCCACAAACCGAAGATAATACAATGTCATCATCTAAAAGTTTGAAATTGAATGTTGGACCAGAGGTTGAATTAATAAAGGCGAAGTAAGGTTTGGAAGACACCTTAGTCAGCTGAAATACCATGTGATACATATACCTCAGAGTTATGTTTGGCACACATTTACGGCAAAGGAATTCCAATGTAGACGCGTTTGAGGATTTGAACAAGGGTTCGTTTCTTACCACTCTTTCATTTTTATTTCAAAGGAAACGCTTTCAGTCTGAAAAACACAAACTGACAGGTACTTCACATTGAATTGTATCCCCTTCTGACAGGTCGAATACTACATGTGTGCAGGATGTCAAGAATGACATAGCTCCATTTGTATCTCTTAGTTTTTGAATGTAATGTTTCCACAAACCGAAGATAATACAATGTCATCATCTAAAAGTTTGAAACTGAATGCTGGACCAGAGGTTGAATTAATAAAGGCGAAGTAAGGTTTGGAAGACACCTTAGTCAGCTGAAATACCATGTGATACATGTACCTCAGAGTTATGTTTGGCACACATTTACGGCAAAGGAATTCCAATGTAGACGCGTTTGAGGATTTGAACAAGGGTTCGTTTCTTACCACTCTTTCATTTTTATTTCAAAGGAAACGCTTTCAGTCTGAAAAACACAAACTGACAGGTACTTCACATTGAATTGTCTCCCCTTCTGACAGGTCGAATACTACATGTGTGCAGGATGTCAAGAATGACATAGCTCCATTTGTATCTCTTAGTTTTTGAATGTAATGTTTCCACAAACCGAAGATAATACAATGTCATCATCTAAAAGTTTGAAATTGAATGTTGGACCAGAGGTTGAATTAATAAAGGCGAAGTAAGGTTTGGAAGACACCTTAGTCAGCTGAAATACCATGTGATACATGTACCTCAGAGTTATGTTTGGCACACATTTACGGCAAAGGAATTCCAATGTAGGCGCGTTTGAGGATTTGAACAAGGGTTCGTTTCTTACCACTCTTTCATTTTTATTTCAAAGGAAACACTTTCAGTCTGAAAAACACAAACTGACAGGTACTTCACATTGGATTGTCTCCCCTTCTGACAGGTCGAATACTACATGTGTGCAGGATGTCAAGAATGACAAAACTCCATTTCTATCTCTTAATTTTTTAATGTAATGTTTCCACAAACCGAAGATAATACAATGTCATCATCTAAAAGTTTGAAATTGAATGTTGGACCAGAGGTTGAATTAATAAAGGCGAAGTAAGGTTTGGAAGACACCTTAGTCAGCTGAAATACCATGTGATACATATACCTCAGAGTTATGTTTGGCACACATTTACGGCAAAGGAATTCCAATGTAGACGCGTTTGAGGATTTGAACAAGGGTTCGTTTCTTACCACTCTTTCATTTTTATTTCAAAGGAAACGCTTTCAGTCTGAAAAACACAAACTGTCAGGCTCTTCACATTGAATTGTCTCCCCTTTTGACAGGTCGAATACTACATGTGTGCAGGATGTCAAGAATGACATAGCTCCATTTGTATCTCTTAGTTTTTGAATGTAATGTTTCCACAAACCGAAGATAATACAATGTCATCATCTATAAGTTTGAAATTGAATGTTGGACCAGAGGTTGAATTAATAAAGGCGAAGTAAGGTTTGGAAGACACCTTAGTCAGCTGAAATACCATGTGATACATGTACCTCAGAGTTATGTTTGGCACACATTTAGGCAAAGGAATTTCAATGTAGACGCGTTTCAGGTTTTGAAAACGGGTTCGTTTCTTACCACTCTTTCATTTTTATTTCAAAGGAAACGCTTTCAGTCTGAAAAACACAAACTGTCAGGTGCTTCACATTGGATTGTCTCCCCTTCTGACAGGTCGAATACTACATGTGTGCAGGATGTCAAGAATGACAAAACTCCATTTCTATCTCTTAATTTTTTAATGTAATGTTTCCACAAACCGAAGATAATACAATGTCATCATCTAAAAGTTTGAAATTGAATGTTGGACCAGAGGTTGAATTAATAAAGGCGAAGTAAGGTTTGGAAGACACCTTAGTCAGCTGAAATACCATGTGATACATATACCTCAGAGTTATGTTTGGCACACATTTACGGCAAAGGAATTCCAATGTAGACGCGTTTGAGGATTTGAACAAGGGTTCGTTTCTTACCACTCTTTCATTTTTATTTCAAAGGAAACGCTTTCAGTCTGAAAAACACAAACTGTCAGGCTCTTCACATTGAATTGTCTCCCCTTTTGACAGGTCGAATACTACATGTGTGCAGGATGTCAAGAATGACATAGCTCCATTTGTATCTCTTAGTTTTTGAATGTAATGTTTCCACAAACCGAAGATAATACAATGTCATCATCTATAAGTTTGAAATTGAATGTTGGACCAGAGGTTGAATTAATAAAGGCGAAGTAAGGTTTGGAAGACACCTTAGTCAGCTGAAATACCATGTGATACATGTACCTCAGAGTTATGTTTGGCACACATTTAGGCAAAGGAATTCCAATGTAGACGCGTTTGAGGATTTGAACAAGGGTTCGTTTCTTACCACTCTTTCATTATTATTTCAAAGGAAACGCTTTCAGTCTGAAAAACACAAACTGTCAGGCGCTTCACATTGAATTGTCTCCCCTTTTGACAGGTCGAATACTACATGTGTGCAGGATGTCAAGAATGACATAGCTCCATTTGTATCTCTTAGTTTTTGAATGTAATGTTTCCACAAACCGAAGATAATACAATGTCATCATCTAAAAGTTTGAAATTGAATGTTGGACCAGAGGTTGAATTAATAAAGGCGAAATAAGGTTTGGAAGACACCTTAGTCAGCTGAAATACCATGTGATACATATACCTCAGAGTTATGTTTGGCACACATTTACGGCAAAGGAATTCCAATGTAGACGCGTTTGAGGATTTGAAAAAGGGTTCGTTTCTTACCACCCATTCATTTTTATTTCAAAGGAAACGCTTTCAGTCTGAAAAACACAAACTGACAGGTACTTCACATTGAATTGTATCCCCTTCTGACAGGTCGAATACTACATGTGTGCAGGATGTCAAGAATGACATAGCTCCATTTGTATCTCTTAGTTTTTGAATGTAATGTTTCCACAAACCGAAGATAATACAATGTCATCATCTATAAGTTTGAAATTGAATGTTGGACCAGAGGTTGAATTAATAAAGGCGAAGTAAGGTTTGGAAGACACCTTAGTCAGCTGAAATACCATGTGATACATGTACCTCAGAGTTATATTAGGCACACATTTACGGCAAAGGAATTCCAATGTAGACGCGTTTGAGGATTTGAACAAGGGTTCGTTTCTTACCACTCTTTCATTTTTATTTCAAAGGAAACACTTTCAGTCTGAAAAACACAAACTGTCAGGTGCTTCACATTGAATTGTCTCCCCTTCTGACAGGTCGAATACTACATGTGTGCAGGATGTCAAGAATGACAAAACTCCATTTCTATCTCTTAATTTTTTAATGTAATGTTTCCACAAACCGAAGATAATACAATGTCATCATCTAAAAGTTTGAAATTGAATGTTGGACCAGAGGTTGAATTAATAAAGGCGAAGTAAGGTTTGGAAGACACCTTAGTCAGCTGAAATACCATGTGATACATATACCTCAGAGTTATGTTTGGCACACATTTACGGCAAAGGAATTCCAATGTAGACGCGTTTGAGGATTTGAACAAGGGTTCGTTTCTTACCACTCTTTCATTTTTATTTCAAAGGAAACGCTTTCAGTCTGAAAAACACAAACTGTCAGGCTCTTCACATTGAATTGTCTCCCCTTTTGACAGGTCGAATACTACATGTGTGCAGGATGTCAAGAATGACATAGCTCCATTTGTATCTCTTAGTTTTTGAATGTAATGTTTCCACAAACCGAAGATAATACAATGTCATCATCTATAAGTTTGAAATTGAATGTTGGACCAGAGGTTGAATTAATAAAGGCGAAGTAAGGTTTGGAAGACACCTTAGTCAGCTGAAATACCATGTGATACATGTACCTCAGAGTTATGTTTGGCACACATTTACGGCAAAGGAATTCCAATGTAGGCGCGTTTGAGGATTTGAACAAGGGTTCGTTTCTTACCACTCTTTCATTTTTATTTCAAAGGAAACACTTTCAGTCTGAAAAACACAAACTGACAGGTACTTCACATTGGATTGTCTCCCCTTCTGACAGGTCGAATACTACATGTGTGCAGGATGTCAAGAATGACAAAACTCCATTTCTATCTCTTAATTTTTGAATGTAATGTTTCCACAAACCGAAGATAATACAATGTCATCATCTAAAAGTTTGAAATTGAATGTTGGACCAGAGGTTGAATTAATAAAGGCGAAGTAAGGTTTGGAAGACACCTTAGTCAGCTGAAATACCATGTGATACATATACCTCAGAGTTATGTTTGGCACACATTTACGGCAAAGGAATTCCAATGTAGACGCGTTTGAGGATTTGAACAAGGGTTCGTTTCTTACCACTCTTTCATTTTTATTTCAAAGGAAACGCTTTCAGTCTGAAAAACACAAACTGTCAGGCTCTTCACATTGAATTGTCTCCCCTTTTGACAGGTCGAATACTACATGTGTGCAGGATGTCAAGAATGACATAGCTCCATTTGTATCTCTTAGTTTTTGAATGTAATGTTTCCACAAACCGAAGATAATACAATGTCATCATCTATAAGTTTGAAATTGAATGTTGGACCAGAGGTTGAATTAATAAAGGCGAAGTAAGGTTTGGAAGACACCTTAGTCAGCTGAAATACCATGTGATACATATACCTCAGAGTTATGTTTGGCACACATTTAGGCAAAGGAATTTCAATGTAGACGCGTTTCAGGTTTTGAAAAAGGGTTCCTTTCTTACCACTCTTTCATTTTTATTTCAAAGGAAACGCTTTCAGTCTGAAAAACACAAACTGTCAGGTGCTTCACATTGGATTGTCTCCCCTTCTGACAGGTCGAATACTACATGTGTGCAGGATGTCAAGAATGACAAAACTCCATTTCTATCTCTTAATTTTTGAATGTAATGTTTCCACAAACCGAAGATAATACAATGTCATCATCTAAAAGTTTGAAATTGAATGTTGGACCAGAGGTTGAATTAATAAAGGCGAAGTAAGGTTTGGAAGACACCTTAGTCAGCTGAAATACCATGTGATACATATACCTCAGAGTTATGTTTGGCACACATTTACGGCAAAGGAATTCCAATGTAGACGCGTTTGAGGATTTGAACAAGGGTTCGTTTCTTACCACTCTTTCATTTTTATTTCAAAGGAAACGCTTTCAGTCTGAAAAACACAAACTGTCAGGCTCTTCACATTGAATTGTCTCCCCTTTTGACAGGTCGAATACTACATGTGTGCAGGATGTCAAGAATGACATAGCTCCATTTGTATCTCTTAGTTTTTGAATGTAATGTTTCCACAAACCGAAGATAATACAATGTCATCATCTATAAGTTTGAAATTGAATGTTGGACCAGAGGTTGAATTAATAAAGGCGAAGTAAGGTTTGGAAGACACCTTAGTCAGCTGAAATACCATGTGATACATGTACCTCAGAGTTATGTTTAGCACACATTTAGGCAAAGGAATTCCAATGTAGACGCGTTTGAGGATTTGAACAAGGGTTCGTTTCTTACCACTCTTTCATTATTATTTCAAAGGAAACGCTTTCAGTCTGAAAAACACAAACTGTCAGGCGCTTCACATTGAATTGTCTCCCCTTTTGACAGGTCGAATACTACATGTGTGCAGGATGTCAAGAATGACATAGCTCCATTTGTATCTCTTAGTTTTTGAATGTAATGTTTCCACAAACCGAAGATAATACAATGTCATCATCTAAAAGTTTGAAATTGAATGTTGGACCAGAGGTTGAATTAATAAAGGCGAAATAAGGTTTGGAAGACACCTTAGTCAGCTGAAATACCATGTGATACATATACCTCAGAGTTATGTTTGGCACACATTTACGGCAAAGGAATTCCAATGTAGACGCGTTTGAGGATTTGAAAAAGGTTTCGTTTCTTACCACCCATTCATTTTTATTTCAAAGGAAACGCTTTCAGTCTGAAAAACACAAACTGACAGGTACTTCACATT